>NC_063171.1:55660597-56943930 GCF_023159225.1 Perognathus longimembris pacificus
ACTAGCTACTCAGCCTGACTAGGATTCTTAGCCTTTCTGATTCCTGCTTTCTTCCTGTCTGTGATGATAATGCACCCACTACATACATGGTGAGGCGCAAACTAAGTCATACCTGAGCTTAATGTGGTCCAGAGAGGGAAGGTGCTGGCTGACTATTAGCAAGAGTTACTTTACCAGGAAGTTTTTGTACCTGCGTCCAGGGCCAGCCCTCGTCCTCTGAGCACAGCAAGTCCTCTGGGAGACTGCACCTGAAGGAGCAATCAGGCTGAAGTCATGTCATGGCCCTCTGCCTCTATTTGCTTCTTATCTAATCTGTATGTTTTTTTATTTGTGTTTTTTGTTTTTCCTGGAGTCAGCTGTATGACCCTCAGACCCCTGAAAAGGATACTGAATTGCCAATTCAATTTACCTAAAACTGGTGGAGCCTGAAAGCCCGGCCTGCATTGACATACAGCTAATCTAATACAAATTGATTTTGGTTTTAAATCCAAGCAAGTCAAGAAATTGCTCTGGATTGTTTTCCCCCCAAAACACAAAAGATTCTGCTTTTCTTTCACTGCAAATCATCTGAGCTGGGCTTCCTGGGTCCAAATCTTTGCACCCCTGTTCTTGCTCCCTATTCCTGCAACTGTCACTCCTGTATTCCACCTTTCTATTCCAAACACAGGCCTTAGTAAAGATTTGGAGCTCCAGCCCCTCCCGCATCAAGATTCCACTCAGTTGCCCTTGATAAGGAATTGGTTCTGTCCTTGGCTCTGAAACCTGAGCATTCTAACTGTGATTTCTTTCCAAGCATCATCAGACACTGCCTTACTGGTAGCTACATCCTGAGTGAGCTCTAATCCCAAGTAATTGGTGACAGACTCCGCTCTTCTGGAATTGGGAATCTGCACTGCTCCTGGCAAGCCATTTCCAGATCCAGGGACTGATTTTCTGAATTTGGGTGACAAGTTCAGGGCTCTACAATTTAAGACCTTTCCCTGGCACTAATGACCAAACCGTGACTCTTCTTTTTCTACTGCTTCTTCTTTTCTAGGCAGTAGTAAGACCTTAACAGGCACATGTTTCACTGTTTGAACCATGCCCCAAGCCATTTGTTTTTAGTTTATTTTTCAAAGAGGGTATCGTGTTTTTTTCCTCAGACAAGATCTTTCTAGCTCTGCCTCTTGAGTAACTGGGATTATAAGCATGGGCCACCACCATATCTGGCCCCTCTATAAAACTTCTTGCTTGGCTTTCCCAAACATTTTTGGTTTGGACCTACTAATTAGTGCATAATCCATTTCAGACTTCACAGATGCCAATCTATTGCCTGTATGCTCTGGTTAGCTAGCCATAAAGCATTTTCTAAAATCCTATCTTACTGACAAATCCAGAAAACAGTTTTAAGTTGGCTTTTGGATGAGAAGGAATGGGTAGGCATCAGATGTGACCATCTGGAGGGACACGACAAGATAGATCACCATGTGGCATGCTTGTGACAAACCAGAAGTCATGTTCTAACTCTTTGGAAATATGTCCATATAGCAACCTAGGGGGTTACATTGATTACATGAGACAATGGCAGATGATAATCACGTATGCTTTTTATAAAATCCTGAGTCTTCCAGATATGGTAGTAAATACTTGTGAATCTAGCTCATAGGAAGCTGAAGAAGGAGGAACATAAGTTTGACAATAGCCTTGGCTAAGTGGTGAGACCTTGTCATACAAAAAAGAAGTGTGTGTTGGGGCTGGGGATATGGCCTAGTGGCAAGAGTGCTTGCCTCATATACTTGAAGCCCTGGGTTCGATTCCCCAGCACCACATATACAGAAAATGGCCAGAAGTGGTGCTGTGACTAAGTGGCAGAGTGCTAGCCTTGAGCAAAAAGAAGCCAGGGACAGTGCTCAGGCCCTGAGTCCAAGGCCAAGGACTGGCAACAAAAATAAAAAATAAAAATAAGTGTGTGGTGAGGGGGAAAAGAGGGAGAAAAAGGAGAAAGGAAACAAGGGAGGAAGGATAAATACAAGTCCTGAATCAGCATGATGGTAAATATATCAAAGAAGCACAGAAAGTAGGAGAGCCAGTTGACTTAGAACCAGGCTTTGGAATAAAGGACATAGCCAGCTCTAGGACTCTTAAGTCTAAGGCTGCACTTTCTATCTGTGAACAGTCAGCATCAATCTCCTTACGGGGATCCAAGCAGAAAGACAGATAGAAATTTAGCAGTTGAGTGATTAGAAGGTCAGATCTGAGAGTGTGATTCCTAAAGTCTAATATATGTAAGAATTACATAGATAGCTAATTAGCAATGAGATTCTCTGACATCATCTAGAGATCTTGAGAATCATTAAGTCTTGGATAAAACGCTTTTTAATAAATCCTTTAAATAATTCTGACATGATGGAGTTGAGGTCCAATCTTAGAAAACCTTGAATGAGTAAAAACAGGCCCCAGGACGAGAGAAACAGAACCATTCACAAAGTCAATCAGACAAAGACTCGGGCCTAAGGATTCACTGTGAGCAACTTTAGAGGTCAGATTGTATACCTCAGAAAACAAGGTAAAATCCTCCTACCAGTTTCACCATTAAGAGAATCAAGGCCTGCAGGGGTAGACGAGGCTTTAAAAAAAAATGAGTCAAGTGTATGTGAATATTTTTTCTAAACTCAAAAAACAATAATGATCAGTTTGCCCAAGAGTTGGATGCCCTTTGCCTCCTGCTCTTCCTCCCATTCATTTATTCACTGTAATATTGATTACATCAGGGTTCCAGCTTCTACCTCTCAACTATGGTCTCATTCCTGAATCTAAGAGCTACACCTAAAACTTCTAACAAAATCTATTCCATCATCAAATTTTTTGTCTCCAAATTAACTTTCTCTCCTAAATTCCTATGATCTGAAGGATCAGGAAAGAAAACGGGAATCACTGTTTATATTCGCATGCCACAGAAGGCACCAAAAAGTTTACATAGACTACGGGGGCGGGGGGGGGGGGGAGCGGGTACTGGGTACTGGGGCTTGAACTCAAGGCCTCTCACTTTTGCTATGTTTCCTGTTTTTGTTTTTCTTTTTGTTTTTCCATTCAAGGCTGACACTCTACCACTTGTGACACACTTCCACTTCTAGCTTTTGACTGGTTACTTGGAGATAAGACTATCACAGATTTATCTTCCAGGGCTGGCTTCAAGCCTTGATTCTAATTTGTCTTATTATTACATCTCAGATACCAGCTTCCTGTGACGGATTATAGGCATAAGCCACCAATGCCCAGCTAGATAAACTTTTAGCTATGTAACTGGTAGGGGACAGGAGCTTTCTGGCTGCTTCCCACATCTCTGAAGGCTTGAAGACAGCATTCAGTTAGATACTTGGGCACTGCATTCTCCCACCTCAGTGCTCTTTCATTTTGTCTCCCAGTGCTCTTTCATTTGGTGACCCAATTGCTCTTGATGTGGCTTGGAAGTGGGAAGCCGGGTGACTTCTAAGGACCCAAACAGTCTTACAGATGATTTGTTTCAAGAAGCACAATGACAGTCTTGTCTAACCACAGCTCCAAATTCCTCCATCAGCAATTCATTCCTTAGAGCCTTCATTTAAAAAATATAAGTAGACACAATTGCCAGAGAACATAATCTAGCCAAGGCCTGAAACTTGCGATCTCAAGGTGCTCAATAATTTCTATGAACATTCTCAAAGACTGTCAGGTAAAACTCATCGATCCTTGTGGCCTACCAACTCACCAATTTTCTTGTGATTTTTGTGTATATGTGCCTGCTTGCTTTTTGCCATATTAGGGGTTGAACCTAGGGCCTTGCACATGCTAGACAAATGCTCTGCCAATGAGCTACCTCCCAAACCTAACACCACATTCCTCCGAAGAGGCTAAGAGCTTCCATGGAAGAACATTTACAGAAAAGATATTTTCCCTTCAGCATGTTCAAAATCATTTGTAAGAGTGAGAAAAACTGGAAAGAGCCTAAATGCCTGTCATCCTCAATTAGAGCGCTTCCACACAGTGAAATGACAAGGACGCCGTTAAGAAGAAGCGACAGACCTATATATTCTGATGTGGAAACATTCAGACACATCATTAAATAGAAAGTCAAGAAGCATAAGAGTATCTATGGTGTGCTCCTAAATGTGTTTAAAATGTACATTTATATGCATGTAAAACACACACACACTCGTTTGGGAAAGATACATAATGTTAGCCTGCAAATTGGGGCTTGCAGTTGGGGTAGGCTTATGAGATTGTACTGTTTTTGTCTCATCATGAGCCAGTACTATTATTTGGATATAAACCAGTATGAAAACTGTAGAACATCAGTTATCAATGGTCATTTTTTTTTTCTAGTACTGGTATTTGAACACCAAGCCTTGAAGGTGCAGAACTTCAGAACTCCTATCTGAGCCGTGTCTTCAGCTGATTTTCAAGGCAGGGTCTTGCTTTATGCCAAGATTTGGAGGTCCCTGAGGGGATGACAAGCATGTACCACTATGCTCAGTCATTAGTCTTGAGATGAAGTCTCAAAGAATGCTATTATTTTTTTGGCCTACACTAGCCTCACGCCTGATTGCTACTTCCTAAGTAGCTAGCCATTTCATTCAGTTCATTCATTGTCATTAACCACTGGAAAGGTATCCTTTGTAGACTTTTTCCATAATCATCTCAGAAGACAACAATCCCTGAACAGGTAAATTAAGATATAAACCCTGTCTGAGGGGGGAACAGCCCATGGATGGATCATGACTGGCCACAAGTTAGGAAAAAGTGGAGAGTATTTGACCTATTTGAGGTGCTGAGGTCTGGCAGAGAAATATACCAGTTGGTGCAGGGGGGCGGGGGGGGGAAGACAGCAGAACTAAGTGAACAGCCTCCTTTTGTGTATTATTTTTTCTTGGTCCTCTTACAATTATAATCAGAATGAGCCCCAGTAGAGAAACTAGATTCAAAAGGCAAAGAAGGGAGAGTCAGTTATTCAAGGAAAATGATTTTGTTTGAGAGTTGGAAAACTGTTACTTGTGTTGGATAATAACTCTGATGAAATCCTCACTCAGTGCTCTGCTCCCTGGACATGAGGCCCAGTACTAAGAATCTAAAGGTGCTGGGTCCTGGTTCTAGCTCTAACAAGGAATAACTTGTGACCTCTACACGATGGAGGAATCTGATTAGATTTCCTCCAAATGCTTTGAACTCCAAGCTCCTGTAATAATTCATGTACAAGCATAACAAACATCTCAGAGATTCCTACTTTGTGCTTATAATCCCCATCTCTTAAACAGACACCAAGCACAAAGTAATCTGCACCAACACCTCCCCCTGAATTATACCATCTTCTGCTGGCCTGGAGAAGCAGGAGCTTATGTGCTGGTTTGAACTCATGACCCTGTGTGTGTTCTCTCATGATAAATTAATCCTCGACTCCTGCACAAGGGCCCTGCCTGCCCAGCTGTGTGTGGTCAGGAGGCTCATCATGTTCAGAACATGATGTGCACAATGCGAACATCAAGAACAAGACTTCATCAGAAGCCCTTTTCCTTCAGAAGAAAATGACAGGAGCCAGTCTGAGAGGCTGGACTGACGCGGATAGAGGTGAGAAAACTTTAAGGAATTGAATGAACAGGATCCGTGGCTGATGGGATGGAGGGTGAGGAAAAGGAAAGTTAAGAACACATTTCAGACATTTTAGATTATGGCAATGAGGCAGAACAACTTAGTGAGTCCATGAGAAGAGGCTGGCTTGAGTAAGCCAAGGAGAGAGGCAAGCCAGCACCTCCTTGCCCTCCTCTTTTTATACGCACCACCTCTGCTGGCTGGAATCCTGTGTTTAGATGGAAAAGATCTTTGACACTCTCCAACCTTGGTTTCTGCAGGACCACCCAGGGGGAAGACCAGCCAACCACAGGAAGCCCGGTTCACAGGATTCAGAAGGCTCCAGACAGCCTCCTGTTTACGCTTTCACTTTGTACTGGGCTTGATCTGACTTTGCTCACTTCTGAGCAGTGTCCCTCCAGACTGTGACCCCTCACCTCCCACCTTGCTAGGCAGACCAGACTAATGGGGTGGGGAAGACAGAAAGCAAGAGTGATTTGTATAAATATTTGTTTTCCAGTCCTGAGGCTTGAACTCTGAGTCTGGGTGCTGTTCCTGAGTTCCTTTTGCTCAAGGCTATCCTTCTACCACTTGAGCCACAGCGCCGCTTCTGGCTTTTTCTGTGATTAATTGGTGATAAGAGTCTCACAGACTTTCCTACCCAGGCTATCCAAACCACAATCTTCAGAACTCAGCCTGTTGAGTAGCTAGGATTATAGCCAGTGCCCAGTTGTCAAAATACTTTTAATCATCAGAGGCATCTAACTACTTGTGACTCTTGCACATTTCCATCTCTCTCCTTGCCACCTGAAACCTCATGTTTGCAATTCTAAAGTCATCTTCTGTCAAATCCTGGAAGGTGGATGAATAGAAAACATGCTCATCCAAGCGAATTGTTCTTATTTTTGTTTTTGTGCCAGTGCTGGGCTTGAACTCACTTTTTCACTCAAGGTTGGCACCCTACCACTTGAGCCACACTCCCACTTCTAGCTTTTGGGTGATTCCTTGGAGATAAGAGTCTCACAGACTTTCCTGCCTGGGCTGACTTTGAACTGTGATCCTCTGATCTGTTTCCTGAATAGCTTGGATTACAGGCATGAGCCACCAACGCCCATCTGTGAAAGCTTTTGTTGGAGCATGATGTGAACCTACTCATTTTCATTTACTGCACCAGCACTCACTTATTGAAATGTTCTATTCACATCCATGTTTACTTCACTGCCCTACCTTGGTGTCCAGGCCCTTCCTGGCTTACAGATGGACAAGGCTGATATCCTTCCTGGTGAGGTTTCACACTACAGCTCCAAACAACGAGGAGTCTCTCCACAGATCATCAAATCCTAACTAAAAAGTTCTTTAACTCCCCCCCCCCTTTTTTTTTGGCCAGTCCTGGGGCTTGGACTCAGGGCCTGAGCACTGTCCCTGGCTTCTTTTTTCTCAAGGCTAGCACTCTGCAGCTTGAGCCACAGTGCCACTTCTGGCCATTTTCTGTATATGTAGTGCTGGGGAATCGAACCCAGGGCCTCATGTATACAAGGCAAGCACTCTTGCCACTAGGCCATATTCCCAGCCCTTTAACTCCTCCTTTTTTGACCCAAAAATCTAACCTAGATTTCCCTGCAGGGAATCCTAGCTATATGCAATGGGGAAAGATCTAATCACGTGGAACTTACTTTCCTTGTTTACTGAATGGAAATAATTATATTACCTACCTCATACAGTTACAGCTGCAAAAAGTCATCAAAATTGCTACAGAGTATGTAGCTGTTGAGTGGTGATCAGAATCTCTATCCATGGGGCAAGAACATTCTCAATACTTATTTGAACATTAATCATTGAATTTGTCTCTCTTTCAAGCATGTGCAATCAGGTCCCTGTGATGCAACTATTTGCTTCCTAGTCGGCTTCCTAAGGACTTCCACCTGGAGCAAGTTGTTCTGCTGTTGAATCTGTGTCTCAGAGGACTTGCTTTTCCTCTGTACTGGCCTCACTTCCAGGAAGAGGCACTGAGAAGCCCTGTGATGCCAGGTCTCTCTCCCCGCTGTGCATGTCCTAAATGTGCAGAGAATTCCACTCTACCTTATATGGATAAAGGGAGGGTAGCGTCCTTCAGTGCAATGAGATATTTATCTCCATAGAGTCATCTGGGTGATTCTTTCAACTGAAACTCAGTCAATGGACATGAAAGCATGGCTCAAATTATAGAGTGACAACTTTGAGCAAAAAGCTAAGCAAAAGTATAAGGCTCTTAGTTCAAACCCCAGTACTAGGAGAAAAGAAATCGAGGAGAGAGAGACACAGAGAGAGAGAGACAGAGAGAGACAGAGAGACAGAGAGAGACAGAGAAAGACAGAAAGAGAGAGGGGAAGGGAGAAAGAAAGGGAAGGAAGGAGGAAGGGAGAGAGAGAGAAAGAAAGAAGAACAAGAAGGCCAGGGAAGGAAGGAAGAAGGAGGAAGGGAAGGAAGAAGGGAGAGAGGAAGGGGGAGAAAGACTGAGTCAAATTCTCCCTATGCATCATCAAAGAAGCCCAGTCATCCAAAGCAAAGAAAAGCAAATTCAATGTCAACCCCTTTGCTCCTTGGAGGAGAGTTGGGCCGCTTGCAGAAGGAGGCAGGGACAACTGCAAAAGCTCTGCTACCCTGACACTTCCTGTCTCCGGGTTGTCTGATTTAGAGACAGAGACCTCCAGCATGGAAAGGAATGGGAAGAAGCAAATCCCAAGAAATCCTTTGAACTGTAATCCTCACGTCTGCTAGCCTGTGTTGTTGCAAAAGCCCCTCTTTGCCTGCCCTGCCCTTCTCTCTCCCCTTGGAACTCCTCTCTGCCGTTGTTCCTCTCTGGTAACATCCTCCTGCCGCATCCTTCTTCTTGTCCCATTGCCAGAGGAGCCATGCTCCCCCAGGAAGGCTGGAGAAGACTGTCAGTAGGCCCAGTATCCAGGTCTACTGACTAGATCACAATTTTCAGGTGTTGAAGTCTGGGGCTCTTCCTTCCTAGATAGCCCTACAGGTGGTAAATAGAAAGAAAAGTTGATACCTATAACCCTGTTCAATATCCTTCCTGAATAGTATGCCCTGTTCCTTCTCTGAATTATCTCCTGAGCAATGCTTCTAGCTATGCAAACAACATGCGGATTCTGACCTCAAGGTCCTTCTCATGGGGTTGCTCCACACAGCAGCACTCACTCCCCTCCTAGGTCCTATGCTTCCATCGAAGTTCACTTCTGCTAGATCTGCCAGGCCCATAGACTCTGAGGAATGGGCTGAGTCCTTCTGATGCAAGAGTCTCAGCCCTCAGTTTACCACGAAGGACAACTGTGCTTCCTGCCCTCAGAAAGCTTCAAGCTTGAGTAATGGGATGATGACATTTCCCATCAGTAACCATAACAGAAGGTAGAATTTAACAGAAGCATGGGAGTTACAGGGGGGAAGACTATTGGGGTTAGTATAGTAGCTTTTGGTGTGGGTAAGATGGAGAGGAGGGAGTGGAGCCTTGGCAAGGGAAGAGTTTGAGCAATGACATAGAAAAGAGTGGCTCATCCCTGTAATCCTAGCTACTCAAGAGGCTGAGGCCAGCCTGGACAAAAAAGTTTATAAGACTCCATCTTCAATTACTAAGCAAAGAGCCAGGCTGTAGGCATGGCTCAAATCGTAGAGTATCAGAGCCAGCCGGGAGTAAGAAACCCTGGGGAAAGGGCTGGGAATATGGCCTAGTGGCAAAGTGCTTGCCTCGTATACATGAAGCCCTGGGTTCGATTCCTCAGCACCACATATATGGAAGAAGCCGGAAGTGGCGCTGTGGCTCAAGTGGTAGAGTGCTAGCCTTGAGCAAAAAGAAGCCAGGGACAGTGCTCAGGCCCTGAGTTCAAGCCCCGGGACTGGCAAAAAACAAACAAAAAGAAACCCTGGGGAAAGGCCCTTGAGTTCATTCAAGCCCTTGTACTAGCAGCAGAAGCAGCATCTAAATTTTATTTTTTTAACTGAAAAAGTAAGCCACTTAGTAGCTTGCTATGTGTTCTTCAAATTGTGTGTGGGGCGGGGTGGGGGGGAAGGAGAGGGAGAGAGAAAGAAAAAGAGAGGGAGAGAATGTGTGTGTGAATGTGTGTGTGCTTATTTTTTTTTTAATTGTCAGTACTAGGGCAAGTGTCTCACACTTGTTCTTCTGACACTCTACCAGCTGAGTCACACTTCCGGCTTTGTTTTCTACTGGTTATTTGTGTTTATTTTAGAGTTTAGCAAACTTATCTATCTTAACTGGTCAGAAACCATGCTCCCTCTAGATTAAAGTAGCTAGAATTACAACCATGAGCCACCAGTGGTGCTTGGTTCTGTATATGTTTTTAAGCTCAGAATTTTTCTCATTCTGAAACAATTTTACTGAAGGGGAATTTGGAAAATGTAACAAGGCAATAAATTGTAAATGCTGCCCATAAATCTGCCACAAGAAAATAACCAGTTTGGCATTAGTTCCTTTTACCCACTCTTCACATCTATAGGAGGGTTCCCCACCATATAAAATGAAAATCAGACTGCATGCAGCTTTGTAACTCAGTTTTATCACTTAGCAGAGTACAATGAACACAATCCCAATCTTTGGATAGTCCTTAAAAATGTGATTATTAATGGTTGCCTAAAATTCAGTGCAACTTTATGTGATATTATTAATACAGTAAGATAAGCTATTTTTTTCTCCTTTTAGGTTTTATTAAGTCTTAGCTTAAACATGGGTTTAAAGTCTTAAAATAGGGCTATAGCAAGTAACTTCCAGATATATTGACTCTGAGTTCCTTTTCTAAACAAATATCACAATGGGTCTCATTTTCCATACACATTTGGGAAATACTGGTTTAACCTTTCTGCCAGGATAGAACATTGAGATGGCTTCCGGTTTTTTCTTATTATAAATAATACTTTGATAAAGATCCTTGCACATAAAATTCAGACTGAAGTTTTGATTTCTTTAGAATAATTTCTTGGAAGTAGAATTGTGAGGTCAAAGTATATGTCATATTTTTATTTAAAAGTATCATAATTCTGTCTCTCTTCCTCCTTCCCTCCTTCAGTCTATGAATATGTGTTTTTTTTTACGTCTCCTTAGCGTATAGGAAGAGACTTTTAAAAATCCTTAGCAAAGTTTGATGGTGATGATAAAGAAGAAATATCAGGAGAAAATATAGGTTCAGCACAGAATGGAATTGTCTCTTTGGATAGAAAGTGGAGCATAAAGTAGTCCTTAAAGGCAGATTATTTTGTGTTAGGCAGCCTGCATGAGTGCCACTCATCTGCTGGGTGACCTTTGCCATGTATTACTCTGTTAATAGCACCTAACTCAGGTTGGTAGCAAGCACTAAATGAGAGACTATGTGGAAGACCCACAGCACATGCCTGGCTTATATAAGCATTGAATAAGTATCACTGTTAATGGCAATATGATTATTATCAGGTCATACCAGGAGTTCAAAGGAAAGATGATCATTTCTTCAAGAAGTTTGAAGTCTATGAGAATAATACAGGATCCGAGCAAATAAGCATTGATTCAGCAAAGCTAAAAGCAGAAGAAATATCCAGAAACCAAGGTTTGGGAATAGATAAGCTCAGCTAGAAATGCCTACAATAGCAGAAAAAAAAAATAAAAAGAGCCAATGATAAAAGGCAGGAAGTCAATCAAGGAAAGCAGAGAATGCACTAAAGATTAAAAACTCAAATCTGTTTTTGCATGGTAGATACTAGCATTTTCATTCTAAACTCCTCTCCAGTTGGAAAACTCTATTCTGATGCCATTTTCCATCCCAGAGACAACCAACCTCCTTCCTCTAACATAATGGGGCAGCCATTAGGCTGGCTTTTACCTGTCCCTTTCTCGTCACTGCCTATACTCCACAGCAGGCCCTCCCCAATGACACTCCCCTTAGAGACACTGACATGGCAAAGTTGTAAGTCTAGTACCTCCTGGGACCTTCATTTATTCCCCAAACAAAGATCCATCCCTGGGTTGTTGAGGCCATTGCTATCTTCCCCCCCCCCCCGCCCCCACCCCATTTAATCTGGAATCAAGTATTTGACCATTTGACTGCATCTGTGAAAGCTGAAAAGTCTCACAACACAACAAAGTAAGCCCAGGGCTTGAGAATTCTGGTGGTGGCAGGCTGAGTAGGAGGCCTCCTTCAGAGCCCTTCTCTCCTCCCTCCTATCCCTGTTACTCTCAGAGATGCTGAGAGTTAAAAAGTGTTACACGCCCTCCAATGTATTTAGAGGGAAGGCCAATTTGTGGTGATTAAATGCAAGGTAGCGTTCAATTAGCAGAAGATAAACACAACGTATCAACCCACTACGATAATTTTTTTTAAATCAAAAGTTAGAGCACACGTAGGCCCCTGCGAAAATAATTTACTAATTTGAGGATGATGGAGCATTTGAAGATCTCGCCACTCTCTCAAAGTATGTATGATGAAGGACACTCCCTTCATGTTAATTAGTTTGCCTCACTAACAACTTAACCAAGAGAACACACTCTTGTGAAATTATTTGGGAGCCTATGAGGAATGAGAACTGATAGAAGCAATAGTCATAAGTAGCTTTCCCATCAGTTAATGAAGGGTATGATGTATAAATCATTAGCAAGGCCATATGGCAACAATCAGTTTAAAAAAAGGGGGGGGAGAGTTTGGAGTTTATATATGGGAGCAAGGCAGATGGCTAGAAATAACGTGTGAAGACACATGCCCCTTCATATATGTGCCCCCTGTGACAGCAAAGCATGCCTTGCCATACAAACTTCAGGGCGGATTTGCTTGGCAAGACAGCTGTTGCTTACACATCTGGGCCCTGCCTGATTGAGTCAGAATCACCTCCAGCAGAGTGTTAAGGTGTTGGCACACCATCAGTATTTAGGAACGTAGGATGCATTCATGAATCTGCACTCTAATTGGAGGGAAGACTCAAATTCAGAGTAGTTATTCCATCTCTGCTCACTAGCTTCTTGGAAATCATGTGCACTGCTTTAGAAGGTTTCGGACCGACATGGGATTAGAGAGACCTGGAGGCCCTGCCATCCTCGGACAGTAGTTCTCAAGGGTTGTGCTCATTGAAATCAACTGGAGATCTTTTCAAAACACTATAGTAATTTCTAGCTCTCGTCACTTAATTGCTATGAGGTATGATCTGAACACTGACATATTGAATCGCTGCTTCCTTCTGGGTGCATCAACATTTAGGAACTATACTAAGCCAAGGTCTTAGGTAAATGAAAAAGCTCATATAGAATGAACCTCGGCATAGACTGATCTGAAAAGTCTGCTGGGTACTGAGGAGTGGAGCAAAATGAGCAGATATTTAGAATTGGCAGTTATGGATTTGAATTCCAGAACTATGGTTACTGCAGTTATTATGATCTCTGCCTTGGGAAATGAAGCATTGGGCCTTTTCTCAGAAGTTGTAAGATAATTAAATAAAATCATAGGTAAAGAAATTAACCCCGGGCCAGGCACTGGTATTTCACATGATTGTGATTTTAGCAATCCAGAAGGCTGAGATCCGAGGACCATGGTTCAAAGCCAACCTAGGCAAGAAAGCCCATGAGACTCTTGTCTCTAATTAACTACCAAAAAAACAGAAGTGGATGTGTGTCTCATATGGTAAAGTGCTAAGCGAGAACAAAAAAAGCTAAAGGACATTGCTGAGGCCCTGTGTTCAAGCTCTGGTGCCAGTGCTGTCAAACTGCTGCTGATAAACTCTGGGCTGCACTGTGTGTCTGTTGTTAACCAGACACTGTGCTAGAAACTTCCAAAGTCTGTTAGCAAAGCCATCAGGTTAATAAAACTTTCTGGCAAGGAACAGATCAGAGAGGGAGTACTCAGTAGGAATTCCATTAATCTGAAGCAATTTCTCTCTGTTTAGGAGAATGCCTGCTCTCCCTTCTACCCACAGCTTAGTGTTCAAAACATGAACTGACACAAAGACTAGACCCAGAAAAGACCTGGTGACAAGTTCCAGGTCTGACTTTCTGGGCTGTTGGGGGAGGGGAGGTGGAGGGACAGCATTTCTTAAATATTCATTTTGAACATAGGGTTCTTCATCAGAGAAGGCAGATAAAGACAACTACCTCAATGGGTGTGAGACAGATGTGTATAGGTACAGATTGTGGCTCTAGATAAACTTGTGGAAGTCAGTAGTGTGCCGAATTCCACATCCCAAACAGTAGAGGAAGGAAAGGATGTGGGGTATTTAGCATGGGAACCTAGGAGCTAAGACTTCTGGATTCTCAGGAACGTCCATGAAATATTCTCTCCCACATCCCAGCAAATACCAGGTCCAATGAGCTCTCAAGATTGTCCTCTTTGGGCCTGGAAATATGGCCTAGTGGTAGAGTGCTTGCCTCATATACATGAAGCCCTGGGTTTGACTCCTCAGCACCACATATATAGAAAAAGGCAGAGGTGGCCCTGTGGCTCAAGTAGTAGAGTGCTAGCCTTGAGCAAAAGGAAGCCAGGTACAGTACTCAGGCCCTGAGTTCAAGCCCCAGGACTGGCAAAAATAAAAAAAAGACTGTCCTCTCTCCCATGTCCCTGCTTCTGTGGATAATGGGACCCACACAGGTCCCTGAGCTGGAGCTGAGCAAGCCACAGGCTACCATCCCGGCACCTTCTTCAGATCAGGGTCTTTTCGAAAAGCTGAGACTAAATCTTCTTTTCTGCTGAAACACCCACCCCTCTAACTAAAAAAATCAATGGACGTTTCTCCTCTCCGATAGCTAAACAGCCATGTGGATGTGAATTCTGTAACAGGAGGAGCCAGAGAACAAAAGGTCAAAGATAATTTGAAGCTGGTCTCTGGACCAGCAATTGCTTTTTAAAGATGCAATTCTCCCTATTCGGAGCTCTAGAAGATAAAAAAAAATTATATAAATGTACAAATGACTTCACAACTTTGATTATACCACTTCTGAGGAAATAACCATATGAACCATTGAGGAAGACTAAAGATATTGTGATAAAGGAGACTCTTTGAAATTGGGCTTTAAAAAAAAATCTATGTCATGGGATATGAATGTTAACCAAAGCCTTGATAAAAGTCCTGTCATTCTTTTTGCCATACAAACCGCTAAGGCATGAAAGGGACCACAGGCCTGGAGATCTTTGCCGCCTTTCAAGTCTGCCTTATTAACATGCATTAGAATCGTCCTGAAGATGGGGTCTGGCCAAAGGTTATCAACAGAAACTTAATTTAATGAGCCCAGAACACAGAGAGAGAAGCCCTTGCAAAGCCAACAGCAAGAGGAATTGGGGACAAGGGCATTGCATTTTCTGAAGAGGAGAAACAAAGATAAACTCATTAAAGCAGAAGGCACTATATTATTGGTTTAATCCTCAGAGCAATACTCTCCCAGTATGGGGCCCCCACTCACTCTTATTTGGGAGACTAAAATTTCACACTACCCAGATGAGAACCCGGTGATAAATAATATAAAGGCTTTTGAGGTAGAGAAGAACCACGGGAGATTGCTTTAAAGACCAGCAGCAGGGCTGAGATGTGATAGTTAGCATAGTCTGGAGTCTAACAGGTTCCTCCCAGGCTGAGGCTATGGGGTGGCTCACATTTGGTTAGCCAGTTCATCTGGGCCAGTGATTCATACTGGTTGCATAGAGTCTGGTAAGCATTCTGGAAAGTCCAAGGACAAAAGATGCTACCCAAAGAAAGAGATTCTGTAGTCTTGAGACAAGACTGCTACAATGCCAGAATGGGGAAGACAGAATGAGGGATAAATGATATGGGGGCCACAGCACCTACAGGACACAAGGAAAATAATGTCAGCTAGGAGACCAGACCAGCAATGAGATCTCAGGGCATGATGAGGAGAGGGTGTGAACTCTTATTAAGAAAATGGCAGATCCTTAGGTAGAGTATGCAGGCTCCTTTTCTCCAACAACAACAACATGTGTTTCCAGAGCTGATTGTTCAAATGGGGCTGGAATCTGGAATTACTATATGTCGAGTTCCATTGCTTTTAAACATATTAGAAAACAGAGATGTTTTGTTGCTGCTGTTGTTGGTTTAGTCCAAGAAAATGGTCTGGATAGAGAACCTGAAGTCTGTCATTCTGGAGCATCTGATAACATCAGCTATTTGTTCTAGGTATTAATACTAACAGTCAGAGAGAAAAGTACCTGCCAGAACGCTTTAATTAATTTGCATTCATTTCTAGAAGAAAGTAACCTCTAGCTAAGGCTGCCGTGAATTATCCTTTGCACAACTCTAGGAGGCACTATTTATAATCAAGATGATATAAATCAACTCTCTTGAAGTTGCAAGGTACAGTCCTGCATGGCCACACCCAAGCACTCTGGCTGTTGACCCCAAGACCTGCACCTCCTCACTGGGGCAGGAATCAAAGCCCTTCAGATCCCAGTGTGATGCCTCCAATGTCAGTCCACTCTTCCCTAGCTCTCAAATGGACCTTGTCACATTCAGTTTCAACAGATCCTTGCATTACACCCAGAAAGAACTGGGGGAACAATGTTTTCCTTGCCTACCTTTCTGACCACAGGGTTTGTTCGCATAGATCCAGTGGGTAATACTCTAGTTGGTAAATCACATTTAAGTAGGTAATTTTTAATGGAAAAAGGTAATTTTATATAAATTTTCAATGGCTTTGTTTGTGTTAAGATTCTGAACACTAATGTGTAGGATGAATTATTAGGCTGTATATTCTGTACTCAATGAGTGCAATCATGAAACACCATCGCCTTGCCTCACAATTACATCTCAAATGACCCAGAGGCTTCAAGGTTGGTCTTCATAGCAGGAGGTCACCTGGACAACTTATCTCACAATAAAGGACAGAATTGAAGCACCAGAAATTGGCAGAAGACAGTTTTGTTAGTGTCTTGAATCAAGAAACGATTATTTTCCTTGGAAGCTCAGAAGTGACAGAAATATGTGGCCTCTGTGAGTATCTTCAAGGGAGAGAAATATAGAAATGTGTTAGTGAACGTGTTGAGATGTATTTCAGTGCTCAGATGATATGTAACCAGTAATTCCCATAAATATTTAATAATAAGCCAGATTATGCATAAAGGCAAGGGGAGATACATATTTTTAATACAGCATTAAAAATGCATCGTAAACATTTGTTGACTAAAATGATACTTTCATTTACATAATTTCTCCCCTCCAAAGACAGAAAGTCATTTCTGAACACAAACAGTGGCATTTCCTAAGGGAGACTGGCTGTCTCCGATGGCCTTGCTGGGCTGGTGGCAGCCGGTAGCAGCAGTAGAATGTGTAGCTGTCAGTGGCGGTGGGGGTGCCCTAAAAATGGCCCAGTCTGTAGTTTTCAGAATAGAAGAAAAATAAAATCCATAAGGCACTCATATTCTTGGTTTAGAGTAAGGCAGACAGACAGACAGTGAGCAAGAGAGAAAAAGAAAGAAGGGGTGAGAAGGAAGGGAGGGAGGGATAAGGAGGGAGAGAGGGATAAGGAGGGAGGGAAGGAGGAAAGAAGGAAGGGAAGAATTTCGATGTTCAAAATAAGAATGGCGAAATCTGGCTTGTTCATTGCTTTACATGGCTATAAAAAATGAACGGCCATAAAGAAAGATATATCAGAACAGTACAAGAGCCTAATAAACATCTTCATGAAAAGTTAAAAGGGCTGCCTCATTTGTCTGCGGCATGAAGCAGTCAGAACTGTGAGGGTGCCTCTAACTTCCTTGCCAAATCAGAGGCAATTTGCTGCTTTCAAAATAAAGAAAGGAAAAAGGGGGAGGTTGTCTGGTCAATGATTTATTCATGGAGCCCAGAAATCTCTTCCCCTCTAAAATGATATTTTTCCTGGGTTTTCACCCTTCAATCTTCCTCCAGCCTGGGAATATATGTTTCTCTCCTCCATGTATTTTTCAGTGCTTCCCATTATTACATGACACACCGCTCACCTCAATCTACAGCACTGCGATCTCAGTGGGGTTGCCCTTGATCAGAGAATTTTGCAGCTCCAAACCTTGGAATGGATGCTTTGTCTCGCTTGAAGAGATGAGCAGTTTCTCCCCTAGTGAACTCTTCCTCCCCACCCCAGGAAGAGATCGTAGGCAGAGCAATGAGAAACAACAGCATTTATAGCTGGACCGTGTCCACATTTGTACACAAATAGTTTTGCTTGGTAGTACTCAGTGTGGA
Source organism: Perognathus longimembris pacificus (assembly GCF_023159225.1). Taxonomy (NCBI): domain Eukaryota; kingdom Metazoa; phylum Chordata; class Mammalia; order Rodentia; family Heteromyidae; genus Perognathus; species Perognathus longimembris. Next base: position 55,678,349 of record NC_063171.1, read on the forward strand.
GTGCAGGGCCTTGTGCCTTGCTGGGCAAAGGCTTCTCCACTTGAGCTGCAACTTTTTTTTTGAGTTGTCTTCTCTGACAGCATTTTTTTTACCCTAATCCTCCAATTTCTGCCTCTCCTGTAGCTGGGATAACAGGCATACACCAAGATGCCTGACCCCTCACAAATGACTCTGTGGAGTGTGTGTGTGTGTGTGTGTGTGTGTGTGTGTGTGTGTGTGTGTGTCCTGGGGCTTGAATTCAGTGTGTAGGCACTGTTCCTGAACATTTTTGCTAAAGGTTAGCTCTCTACCACTTGAGCCACAGCTCCACTTCTAGCTTTTTTTGGTGGTTAATTGGAGATAAGAGTCTCATGGACTTTCCTGCTCCACCTGACTTAGAACTGTGCTCCTCCTCAGATCTCAGCCTCTTGAGTAGCTAGGATGACAGGTGTGGGCCACCAGCATCTGACTCTTAAATGACTTTTTAAAGGCACCCAGAGATAGGCAGTTAGGCAAGTAGCTTAAGGTATATAATATACCATGTCAGGGCAGATGCTAAAGACTAGTCGCTGCCTGTGGAGGGCACCAAGTTCTCAGACTTTAAAAGTATTGTGCATGCAGACTTGGTGAGTAGGCATAGGAAAGAGACTGAGGTACAATTGTGGTCAACCCAAATAAATGTTTGAGCCTTAATAGAAACTCAAGTAATGAGGTGTGGATGGATGGTTTTCAACATTACAAGAATGACCTAACATATCCAATCCACATTACAGTGAAACATCAGTTTGGGATTGAGAAATGCAGTTAGTCAGGTGCTGACTATGTTTCTGAGGGAGAAATCAACGCAATGGGATAGTGTTTAGTCTCAGAATCCTTCTTTTACTTTGATACTCAGTTGTTTCTAGTCATAAATCTGCTTTGAAAATCGCTCATATGTTCATGCAGACTTTGATTTCTTGAAGAAGCTTTTCCTCTCTGTATCTTGAACACACTCGTGCAGTTACCATTTGTCACACTGAGTTGTAGCTCTTCATGGCACTGCAATTTTTCCTATGAGGGTATGAGTTATTGAAGGCAGGATCAAGGTTCACTCCGCTCTGGGTCCCTAGCACCTAACATAGTGCCTGACTCATAGCATGAGTGGAATTAATAGCAGCTTCCTTCCTTCTTCCTTCTTTGTTTCCTTCCTTCTTTGTACCATTCCTCCCTCTCTCCCTCTGTCCCTGCATTTTTAAAGTCATCTTAGTTTTAACAGTACTGTAGTTTGTACTCAGAGCCTTAAGCATTGCTAAGCAAGCACTTTACCACTAGATGAAGTTTCACAGTCTTTGTTTATTTGTGGATAGGGCCTCCTACTCCCAGTTTGTTTATTTTTTTTGCCTAGGTCTCAAATAGCTTGGATCACACATGTGTGTCACCATGCCCAGCCCCTAATTCTGTTCTAATTCTGTTTCTTCAATGGAATTTAATTCTGGTTTTATCCTTTCCCTCCCCTGCCAAGCAGTGCGGGTATTTCTTAACCTTGCAGGCCATTATTTCTGCCAGTGACTCCCAAGAATATTTCCTAGAAAAGAGTCCCCAGGATTTTCTTGAATAAAATCCTATTTTTCAGCTCTTTGCCATTTCTTAGAATCACCAGAGAGAGGATAGATTATGAAAGGTCAAATCCTCTCAACACAGTAGGAGGAAGGAAAGCTGCATCCTGCTGTTTGCACTTCCTCAGAGAATAGGCACCTGAGCAAGAAGTGGGGGACCCTATGATGAGAACCAGCTTTAGACATCACCAGACAATATCCCAACACCCTAAAGAGATGTTTTTCCTCATGAGTTAGGAGTTCCTTCATATAGAATAACAGGTAGATATAAGATGTCAGATCTACTTTCTTGGATCTATCTATCTATATTATTTCCTTGCTCATCAAGGCCTGATCCAAAACCATACCATTTCTTTTCTTTCTTGGAAAAAAATACTCTAACTTTAAGTTCAGAAGTCAGGAAATGAATAGAACCATCCAGTGGCAGGCTCCATTAGTAACATCTCAATGCTTTCTAAACATAGTCCTCGCAGAGATGCCAGATTCAGCAATTCTGAGATGTGCTCACAGGAGCTGTGATATTAATCAAATTCACGAGGGAGGCCGAGGCCAGAACGCTTAAGGCCAGTGCATTCTAACATGCTCTTCTCCCCATTATGGGGGAGAAAGCCAGGCCCGGTGTGACGTGACATCATCAATCTAAGTAGGCAAGTGGAATAGATTTCCTGATTACTAGGGTAAGCGATGCATCAAAGAGGAGTGAGCCTGGTCATTGCTAATCATTTAAATTTAAGAAGACTGAGCCCAGTGACATTATCAGACCCACATTAAAGAGTGACTTCGCTCTGCTATCGGGAATGCATTGGTGTCCCCAGTAGGATTTATTACTCTGGGAAGTTGCAGGATGGGCTGGAGCATCAGCTATCTATGGCACCAGCTCCCATCCATCATCTCCGTGACCCTCTTCTGGTTGGCCCAGAGATGGGGAGGGGAGGGGTCCAATCTCTTCTCTTTGCTGGTACCTTTCACTTGCCAAGTCTACAAGCAGAGAAAGTATCCAGAAATTACTTCAGTTAGAATACTCTTGATGATATAATCATTAAATCTCCAAACCTCATTTTTTTCTTGTCATTTTTATTTGGGAAAACACACATACACAACATCTTATCATATTCTGGATCAAAATAGCCATCTGAACCCAAAGATGGATTTTTTTTTGCCCATGAAACCCATGCTTGCATTTCCTTGGCTGGGCTTATTTGTTTGGTTTGTTTGGTTGCTGTGTTGAGGGTAAAACATATGGCTTTTCAGATGCTACGTAAATCCTGTACCACTGAGCTATGCCCTTAGTCTAAGATAAATACCTCAAATTGACCCTCAGGGAGTCTTTTTCAGCAGTAGGGACAAGCTATGTAACTTTAGAAAACAATCTTCAAGTGGTTCTATATCAGACATCATTAATAATCACTGACTCACAAGGTTCCCTCTCTCAAGAAAACTAGGAAAGTGCATGTCTGAGGACTACCCATCAACAAACATCCCTACTCAATGAGTGACAAATTGGACTCGACTAAAGACATGGGTCAGAAACAAAACTTGAGCATCGTGACTTTACTAGTGTTGCTCATACTTGAGTGCATGTGTGAATTAGCCAGGGAGTTTATTTCCATATAGAGTCAGGGTCAGCAGACCCAAGATACAACCTGAAATCTACATCTCTCTCTACACTTTAATGAAGGCTGTGTTACCTGCCCATGAACCACATTTTGAGAAGTAAGTACTTATAAGGATGTTTCTCCGCCTGGGCTTCACTATGCCATTGTTTGGGAAGCTCTAAGACTCTCAATGCCAGGCTTACCTCAAGCCAATCAAATTAGAATCTCAGGATTTAGAGACCAGACATTAGTAGGGTTTTTTTTTGTAATTATTATTATTTTTAAGTAGTTGGGTGCAAAGGAGTTGCCCTTGAACAAAGCAGTTTACGAATACAATGTATCTTGATTAGTGTTACCCCTTGACTCAGGGGATCTCATCCTATAGTGGAGTTTGAAAAACATTAGCCAAAATGGGTAAAAAGCTCTGCCCCTGTGGCTAAATTTAGTAATTACTGAATTTCCCCTGTTGGGCAAGTATAGGAATCATCTTGACTTAAATAAATACACAGGCCTGGTGCTTTTAGGAAATTTGACCCTACTCTTAGCTGCAGGTAGAGATCTGAGCAGCCTAAAGTTTACCTGACCCTTCAGTACCTTTCCAATGATGGATACAATATAGGCAGCTGACCTAATGTGGAAGAAGGCAAAACAAGGAAGAAGTCATCTACAGAAACTAGCCTTAACTATAGATGGATGGGCGCTAATAAATACCTTTTCTTGAAACAATTAAACTTGAATGAAGATGTCATCATCTTTCTTTTGTGGTGCTGGGGATTGAATCCAGAGGTCTCACACATGCTAGACAAGTGCTTTACCACTGAGCTTTATGCCCAGCTGGGTGAAGATATCTTAACTCGCATTGTCACTTGGTTTATGCAGAACAAGAGATTGAATAATATTCCATGCTTATGTCTCCTGGCTCTCCTCCAGTCACTATGCGTCCTTCTTTAGCTCCCCATTGGAGTTGGTCTGTTTTGTTGCTAGTTTTTCTGCTCTTCCTTTCCTCTCCTACTCTCATGGCTTACTTTCTAACATTATTCGATGTATTTAAGGCAGCCATAGGTCTTTGAGACAAGAGTCTACCTGCAATTGCTGGCTCTCCAATAAAGACTCCCAATTTGACCTCTCAAAAAAAAAGAGAGAGAGATTGAAAATATACTAAATCTTAATTAGGCAAAATGGAAGTTATATCTAACATATTTGATTCAAATATACCCCACCTACTTTAACTTTGTTTCATCTGTCCTACTTCTACCATTCTCTTTATAAGAAGGCAGAGGAGAGGCTGGGAATGTGTCTTAGCAGTAGATTGCTTGCCTAGCATGCATGAAGCCCTGGGTTTAATTCCTCAGCACTAAATAACAGGAAAGGCTGGAAGTGCTGCTGTGGCTGAAGTGGTAGATTGCTAACCTTGAGCAATAAGTTAGGGACAGTGCTCAGATACTGAGTTCAAGACTCAGGACTGGAAAAATAAAGAGGCAGAAGAGAAAGTGGACAAAATAACTTTATGGCTGTCATCCTGTCTGACCCTCTACTAAGAAGAGTGATGCCAAACACTTGCTAGCTTTCTCTGAGCTATGGCTCCTGAAAAAGAATAAAATCCCTGGTACAGCGATTCTACGTGAATCAAATGATTTAATGGGTGTGTAAGCATCTAGTAATTTTTTAAATAAAAATGTCACCTGTGACTTTCTATAGTGACTGTTGCTCTTAGGAAAAAAAAATAAGCAGCAACCCCAGATTTGGAAATGTCTTCATAGTAAGAGTCATTGGGATTACGTGGAGAACCAAGAAAAGGCCTCGGGTGCTATGAGTGCTGGCGAAGTTCCCACCTGTGAAGAAATGTCTGCATTATCTGGAACAGTCAGGATGGAGAGAGAGACATCAATCACACTGTTCTTGCAGGCAGAGAGAAGTGGGGTGGGGTGAGGGAGAAGAAAAAGGAGGTTGCAACTTAAATGATTTCTAATTATTTTCTGATTCACTACATCATTAGGTAGACAAGGAAAACTCTTAAGACTTAAGACACAGTGATCTAATATCATTGATTTTCTCATATATTTTATGAAAGATGTGATATGACAAAGCTGGGAAAGCTTTTCAATGAGGATAATGCTATAGAAATACCCCCAGCACGTTTATAAAAGATGACAAGTTATGGGCTCAGAGTTTGCTAAAAAAAAAAAAAAAAGATCAGAGCTCCTGATCCCTGTGGATGAACCAGAACTGAAATTTTCCCAGGTTCCCAATCCTACTTTGAGGGTGTCCTGGCCACCCCCTCCCCCAAGTCCTCTTTCTCAGTGAGAAATTATTTATGCTTTGTCAGCTAACCTTTCCGTTTTATTATTTATTTTATTTTATTTTATTATTTATTCGAAATGTTTATTTTCTTCATATCCTCATCCCTTTCTAGCATGGAGGATGGTATGCAACAGACACTAGAATGAACACAATCAATGCGACCAGCATCCTAGCTAGTCCTTCAGGATAAAGGAGTATAGCCCTCATACTTCCTTCATTGAGTTTGTAATTATCTGAATACCGGTGCCAAAGCAACTGAACAAGAAGTAAATAATGCAGATTCTGGTTAAGTGAGGCAATTGAGTGTCTAAGAGCTACAAACCAATAACGAGGCGCTCATGGTGACTGAGTAGAAGAGAAGTTGGTGTGGACAGCAGTTACAGCTATGTGCTAGATGAAGTAGAACTTATGCCTAATACTCCAGGGCATAGTCTAATGCCATGAGCAATTACAGTCTTTAAACATTATATCAAGTGACTTTATTTCCAATCAATAAGTTTTTCGTGTTTCCCCCCGCCCCCCAAGGCTGAAGTAAGCAAATGTTAATCAAGCCACCTAAAGTATGAATTGTTTGCAATGTTAACTTATTTAAGTTCAAGTTCACCATGCAAGAACATGTATCATTTCCCATCTTTGGACCTACGGTAAACTAGGAATAGCTAGAAAGACAGATGCCAAACCCCACTATAAGTGTAATGGAGTGGAAAGGATATAGGCCACATATATTTTATGAATGGTGAGATATGACAAAGCTCAGGAATGGACTTGATGTATACCCAAAGGTTGGGAGCTGGGAGAAAAGAACAGCTTCGACTATTACTAATTTATGACATTCACATCATTTTCTACTTTTTTCTTCTCCTATCATTAAATATGTAAGACCTAAGAAGTACTATCTTTACAAAAAATTGTCATGTCATAACAACGTTGTTATTTAGTTGAACATCTCTTATTCCCAGTAATCAACCAGTGATTTTTTTTTTATTCTTAGTTTCTGACAACTTTGAGACTTAACATATCTTACTCTCATTTTAGACGTATAAAGCCTATTCAACTAGACTAATGCTATGCAATTAGTAAGTAGTTGATCTGGGATGGCAGCCCAGATCTAACTCATTCTGGAGACATTGCTCTTAACCTGAATGCTGCAATGACTTCCTCTTCTCCCGTGTTACTAGTGTTTTTGCAAGAAACAGATGTCAGCCACCAATGCTTTCAGGACTATTGCAAAGCAAAGAGCATTCTGGGTGGGACATGGAGGAGGGCATGCCCTTTTCTTCTTCAAGACCCAGGGCCTTTCTCTTTCCAGCAATCTAGGAGCCCACGTTCTGTATGGAAACTGTTAGTGAGCTGGGTTTCAAAAGATAACTCATGTTTCGATGAGTAGCAGCTTAGGCTTGAAGTCCTGGAGTCCTTGAAATACTGATGCAAGGATCAAAGAGGCTAATTGCTTCAGAAGATGATTCAACAAGGCTGAGAGAATGATGGGCTATCTCAAATGAGAGAAAAAGAACACAATTGGCATGAAGCTGTTTGGAGAGAGAAGTAGGGAACTGTGACTCCATTCATAGGAGTGGGAGATTCACAGAAACCGCTTCTGCTGAGACTGGAGAGAGAGAATGCATGCATTACTTCTGAGCAATAAAGTTTAGACAAGGCCAATAAAGATTTTTGAAAACAGAATTAGTGGAAAAGGCTATTGTGAGAAAATGAACCTGTTAGTGAAAAGCATGATAAACTAAGATTGGAAAAGTCTAGAATCAATGCCTCGGGAGCTCAGCAAACTTTGCTGAAGTTAACAATTGGATAAAAGACAACTAAAGTACAGAAGAAAGATTATTAAAGTATAAGAAATGCTGAAAATGATGATTGATCGTAGAGGTGGCCATTGAAACATCTGCAGTGGGTATTAGTAGAATTAAAGGAAGCCTCACTGTGAGGTAGAGAGCCTAGAAAAAAAGATTGCTATAGAAAAGATTGGCAATACCAATTTATTTTTTTAAATCAACGTATTAAGACAGATTCTTGTAAACCGCATGACAACCATTTGCTGAAATACGATTCCGTGTCCATCAGCATATGTTTCATTCTACAGACCCTACCTGAGTTAAGCTGTACAAAAAATTTCTGTGGTTTGGGCATTATTAATCTCTTTTATAATAAAAAGAATACAGGCTTAGGTTAGAACATTTGCCCAAAGTTTCATAGGTGGTATGTGGTAGTGCCAAAATGAAGAATTTTATTTTAAACACGTGGGAATATAACATCACAAGAGAAAAGTGGGCAGCAGTTTGAAAAGAAAAGTAGAAAGCAAATCAACAGCAAGTATTATCCCAGCAGCCTTGGGCCCCAAGGCCCTACTGACTAGCACATGTGTCACCAAGGGGGTCTTCCATCAGGGCACCAGGAGGGAAGGGTGTAGGCTGGAAAGAACATAGCGAGCATTTTTCATGGACTGAACCAAGAAAAAAGTACTTTTCTAAGAAAGCAATTTGGGAGGGTTTCTAATTCAGATCTGATGGTAACTGGCCATCAGATTGGCTACTACAGTATCTCCCTAAATCTATCTCTTTCTTTCTCTCTCTCGCTCTCTCTCTCTCTCACACACATACATACACACACATACATACATGAACACACACTTAAAAATGGTTAAAATGATACTTCTTGTGCTATGTGTATTTTACCACTATTAAATTTAAAGAGGACTGAGGGTGTGGTTCAAGCAGTAAGAGTGCTCAGACTAACACATGGAAGGCTCTGAGTTCAGACCCGAGCATCACCAGAGAAAAAGAAAAGATACTCCTTGAAGAAATCCTCTACCATGGAGCCAGGTAAGGTGACACACACCTAGAACCACAACTATTTGGGAAGTGGTAGTGAGTAGGATGAACATTTGGGGATAATCCCAATGAAAGGTCAGAAAGAGCCCATCTCAATCAACAAGCTGGGTAGGGTGCTGCATATTCTAACCATAGGAATGCAGAGGCAGGAAGACTGTGGCTGAGCCCAGTCCCAGGCAAAATTAGACACCTTCTCTAAAAAAATAACCCCCCAAACAAACAAACACTTAAGGATGTGGCTCAAGGAGTAGAGTGCCTGTCTAGTAAGCATGAAATCCTGAGTTCAAACCCCAGTACCCCCAAAAAAATATTTTTTTAAGTACAATACTTGGACAAACATATTGTTGAATGTTGGATTTGGTTCTCCTAACTTATGTTCTGAGAAGATGGGTCTCTCCCTCAATTTTCACCTAAAGGACAATTGATCCATAAGCTCTCGTTTTTCAGCAGTAGAGATAGAACTCAGAGCCTCCTACTTGCTAGGCTAGAGCTCCACAGCTACAGCTGTGATCCAAGCCCTTTGTTTTTATTTTGTTTTGGAGATAAGAGTCCTACAACTTCAATCCTCCTAGGTCTGCCTCCCCAGTGGCTGAGATGACAGGGTCGCACCACCACTGTGCTTGCCGCAAGAAATCATCTTTCAAGAGACTGAAATTAGGCAAATGAACTATAGGTATAGGGGGGTTGAGTTTGTTATGCTCTGATCCACTGTGTTAGTCGGCCTTGTGCTGCTGTGATAAAACACACAAGATAAAAACTCGAAGGAGGGAAGATTTACTTGACTTCATGGTTTCAGAGGCTAAAGTCCATAGCTCCCTCCATTGCTCACATAGGATGAGGCAGATCATCATGGCAGGGAGCAAGTCACAGGGCCAAGAGTGGCTCACCTCATGGCAGACAGGAAGCAGACAGAAAAATGGACAGGAAGGGACCTGGACAACATGGTCTTTTCAAAGGTTCTACTTCAGCCTCCCTTGGACCTTCTTCCTTGTAGTCCATTCAGCTATGAACATACCAGTGGGTTAGTCCATGACGTTGGCATCTCTCTCTCTCTCTCTCTCTCTCTCTCACACACACACACACACACACACACACACACACACACACCCATGTTGACCAGGATATGGAGAAATTGGAACCCTGAGTGCGCTGCGGCTGGATTAACCCACTGATGAGGTTCACAAGCCTTTAACTCAGTCACCTCCCATTCACCACTAGCAGCACCACCTGGGGACCCGGCCATCATTATGTGAATATATGCAGCCTTTTTGTATCCAAATTATGCACCCATCTTCTTAAGACAAAAGCTAGGATTCAGCAGGTTTTCCTAAATTTTAGTAGCATATTTGAATCATTTATTCCTTCCCAAAATGTCACCTTGAGTGTGGCACCTGGTCCCAGCATGACATCAGAGTAAAGGGCACTTTCTAATTGAGATTAAAGAATTAAATAAGAAAACTAAATATAAGAACAGAGCTGTTCACAGTGAAAGGTCTTCAACTTCAACACGGAGCTCCTGGGAGGAGGGCGCCTCCTTTGCTGCAGCTACTTAGGCACAGGCTAGCACAGGATGGCTAGGAATCTAGGTTAAGATAAACACAAGGAATGAGCCCCACCCACTTCCTCCCTCCCTTGTGAGCTTATGAGTCATCCTCAGCTAGCTGTTGTTTTCTGGTGAGTGTCTCAGACATACCTGAGATCCCTCAAGCCTTCTTAGTTTGAGCAAAAAGACAACAGAGGGCTCTGAGGCTGTGCAAACACTTAGGTGGGAGCTAAGGGAGAAGGGCTGGCATTTAGTGGAGACAATTCTCACAAACATTTTTCATCTCAGAGATGATACAACTCCTGACGGCTTCAATCTTTCATTTTAGAGATTTCTATTGATTGGGTAAGAATCACACACATTTTGTCCAACAGCACAGAGATATCAAAGCAAACTTTTCTCCCTCATGTGCCATTTCCCCAGGGGATAGGACTGATTGATTTTCATCAGTTCAGCTTCTAGGATACTCACATCTCAATCCAGCCAATTTTCTTTGGAAAAAGCCCACTCTAGTCCACTTAATTGTATTTTCAAACCAAAGAGTTGAGCAGGATTTGTCATCTTTACAGTCCAGAGGAGACGAATCTTCAGCCTCCTCTTTCAATTGTGTGGGCTTGCTTCTAAAGTTGATCATCTGAAGGGAGAGAGGAGAGGAAAGTAAATCAAGTAAAAGTACAAATCTTACTGAACGATCAGCAACTATTTTGTGGACATAAAATAAAATAAAATAAAAAAGCAATTAAGCTGGGCATGAAAGTATTGAAAGGTCTGAGGAGAAACAATTTGTTCTATGCTTTGCTTTTATTGGGTAAAAATTACTCTACGTAGAATCTTTCATTTGGATCAGAAGAAGGAAGTCCCATCTATTAGCTGCAGATGTCATTTTCTCAACTCTCTTGATGCAGTTTTTCCCTTCTCTTTGCTGTTCCTCATCACTCACTTTGTGTTCCTCTGTGTCTTTCATCACCCCGCCCTGCTTATTGTAACCTTCATTTAATCTCATGCTGATGAATCATTTAATCTCATGCCTTCCTTGACCCTGTAGTAGTCTGTTGTAGCTGTTGGGCATGCAGATCTGGAGCAAAGGAGCAATGCTCTCCTAGTCTGGGGCTTTGGAGAAATGAATGTCCATTTTATAAGGGAAGATCCCTCCACTCTCCTATCAGGCAAAAAGGGTGTCCAACCTGGCTTTCTCACACACATTATTTCTTCTCATATCCCTGTTCATACCCATGTCTATATTAAATACATAGCCAGCCCTTATCGTTTCTTCACATGGAACCCTTCCAAACCTATGTATTCTGCTATCTTGCATATTTCTATTTGGTGCATGGATTTATTTTCATCTTCCCAATTAGGCTGCATTATTCCTACAGAGCCAGCACCCTAGACAGAATACATAAATGACTATATCATGTCAAGGTTCATCCTCTGTGGAATAACTCTGCTATACACACAAGTGATATTGGGTCCTTGTCATATAGCCCCATGGTTGACTAGAGCACAAGGAACCACTACAAAGGCATGGTGTTGCTATTGAATTATCAGTTTTCTATTGGAGAAGTTGGCTGTTTCTATACATATGTGTGTGTGTGTTCGTGTATGTGTGTGTGAGAGAGACGGGGGAGGGGAAAGAGAGAGAGGGGGGTACAGATACATACACAGACAAATTAACTTGTTAGCTTGCAAGATGAGTAATATCTCAGTCCCATCATAGTTTTGGACTTAATAGAAGGTAATAAGTATTGTAACATTCTTGTACATTAATCAAACAAAATAGGAGCTTAATGATTGTGTAATTAGTTGAAAGTTCTCTTTGGAGAATTTGAAAGCCTCTGCCCTTGGCCTCATATACTTGTCTTACAAGTCTCTGTCTATTATGTAGAGGACCTGGTTGTTGCCTTTGGGGGCTCTACGTATAAACACAACACATTTTCAGTCTGCCAGGAGCTTGGAATCTGCAAGAAATTACTGGAGAAGAGATCAGATCTCTAGCTAAATACCTTTGGAGCGTACTGCTGAGACAGAATTGTAAATACAAGGAAAGATGAAAAGAACAGGCCATTATTCTCTTAAAATATGTATATTGAGAGAAGGGGTGACATTGTCCAAAAGGAAATGTACTCTTCACCTGACTTATGTGATTGTAACCCCCCTGTACATCACCTTTATAATAACAATAAAAATTTAATAATACATACACCGTGGATAGGGAAGAGCTCTTAGGAAGAAAAATTATCAATGTTTATAGCCATCATTTTGTTAAAGCTATAAAAACCAGTCTTCTTGAATTTGTGGATAACACAACATAAAGAGCGATGAGTAAGAATCTAGTTAGCCAAACCAAGACTCTGAAATATCTCTACAAAGTAGAATGTTCAGAAAGGCTGGAGAAATGACTCTACTGTTCCAGCAATAAGTGGGCTAACTACTCCTGGACTCCCCATGTTCAGTCACTATAAAATTAAGTCCACATATCTATCTTTCTTCCCTAGCAGCTATTTCACACTCCTTGTTATACTGCTCACCATTGAAGCTCACACCCTAGGAAGCCCATGTCAGGCAAATATTTGCTGTTCCCACAGAATAGGGGAAGTGGTCCTAGAACATGAATGACCTGATCCAGATAAGATCCAGCCTTGGTCACAGGGATTAAAAAATAGGCGGTTTGGGCTGGGGATATAGCCTAGCGGCAAGAGTGCCTGCCTCGGATACACGAGGCCCTAGGTTCGATTCCCCAGCACCACATATACGGAAAACGGCCAGAAGCGGCGCTGTGGCTCAAGTGGCAGAGTGCTAGCCTTGAGTGGGAAGAAGCCAGGGACAGTGCTCAGGCCCTGAGTCCAAGGCCCAGGACTGGCAAAAAAAAAAAAAAAAATAGGCGGTTTAACAGTAGAGAGAAGTCTGCATTCCATGTCATGTGTATGATTTTCTGAAGAAGATAACCAATGAGAGTGTCATGCATCCAGTGGAGATAGCAGTGGTTATGGTGGATCTGAACAATGTGGTATAGAAGGAAATTTTGGAAGAAGCTAGCCGGAAAGTAGAAAAGATCTAAGAAGAAGTGCGGCCTGCAAACGTATGAAGAAGTGCTATCAAGTAGAAAGCCATTTGACTTTTTCTGTGGAGGTTCATGAGGCAGAACCAACACTGTTGTGTGGAATGTTATAGCGAGGAAGATTTCAGATAACTTTAAAGGAGGGCAGTCTATCACTGAGAACTAAGAAAGATGAAGCAAACCTCCCATTGAAGGGTCGATTACAGCTCAAGCTGTGACCTACCACAAATCACAGTTGTGGTAGAAAGAATTCTACCTAAAAGTAGAAAATCCGTTAGATTCTAAGATCTCCCCCAGCTCTAAAATTCTATTACTTGAATGACAACCCACAGTGCCAGGAAACTCAGGTCCTGATAGTCGATATAGACTTAGGCTCTGAGGACCATCCTTGAGACATGAGTTAGTGATCCACTCATCTGTGCTATGAAGACATCATAAATAATCATGAAGTCCTTTATCCAGCACCGTTTTTACTTCTTTCTACCCTTCCTATCCCTCTATGAATTAAAAAAGAAGGGCTTGAATGATTGCCTTCAAGCAGTTAAGTGATGAGTTTAAAGTGATGTGGCAAGCTAGCAGTGAAATCAGAGAAAGACCTCCAGTTTCCTCTTTTGCCTTTATTGTGATCTCAGCAATGGTTTGAATAACAAAATGCCAAATCATTGCACAGATGTCACTTGGTGTGCCACATATACTATTCTAAACTCTGCTATATCCATCACCTCATTTAACCCTAGAAAACCCCCTCTGAGATGATAATGATGATATCCCCTTTGTAGAGACTGGAAAACTGAAGTGCAGAGAGGTTAAGTGGCTTGCCTGTGTCGGTAGCTATTACGTGGCAAGGTTAATTATCAAACCTTTAGAAAGTACCCCCAACTATTGTGTTATGACCTGGTCTCTCTAGATCCATTTCATACAGGAGAGAGGAAGGAAGGGGTCTCATATTTACACATCACTATTTCTATAGAAGACATCACCCAAGAAACCAAACAGTAGGTTGTGGAAAAGCCATGAGACGTGGCACAGGCACCATCTCAGAAGAGGCCTCCCTACCTGCCTGGGGCAGTTCTCCACTTCCATGTGAGAAGCAGCCCTACTCATGCTTCATCTCACCAATGGAATGGAAGAAATTTGCTGAGCGAGTGGAGAACTTGAGACTCAGCAGTTCTAAACATCAGACTAGACTAAAATGTGGCCCACATTCAGCCCGTCACACTCAGGGAGGTTCGACAGGAGAATCCACATTTGACCCTTAACTGGAGCGAGAGAAAAGACAAACCCTCAATAATGGGTACCACAGACAACTGTTTATGCCTTTCCAACACAACAAGCAAGTAAACTGCCATTGGTGCCTCAAAACTTCATACCGGGTAATATTCCTTTAATGGAATGCTTTTAGAGAAGAGTCATAAAAATAAATTGAAAAGCGCTTTCTGCTGGCTACAGCTGGCAGAAGCGGCGTCTGAGCAAACAGGATAACACAAGGCTAAACTTAGCATCCCCATTTTTATTATTTACCGTCGACAGGTCTGAGAATAGTATAAATTCACTTAAAAAATGGACTCTTTCTCCCTTCGCCCCCCCCCTCCCTGGCCCACCCCACATTCAGTAGTCTTCTGTGTTAATTCTGAACAGCATAATTACAGGCCTTTTTATGATTTAGGTTTGAGACCAATTAGCTGATACTGCAAGCCTTTCAGATGCCAGCTTCCCCCTCGGCACTCCCTGTTCTGCTGGGGATTTATCCGTGTGCTTGCAAAAGGCAAATGTTTTGTGAGGAGCAGAGAAATCAAGTTTGTTTGAGAATGGGCTCCCTCCCCCCCCTTCTCTGCCTTTCTCATCTGCCTGTGAATCTTTGGTGCACCTGGTCTCTAAAATTGTCATGGTGTAAAATACACACTGAATATTCATGCTCAGTCCCCACACAACCTCTGATAACAGGTAGTTGTTTCCTGGAGCGACCACTGTCTTTCCTCCTGTAATTTTCTCTACAGGTAGAACAAGCGCTTATACTGGGCACTGGGCTGACATTAGCTTGGAATCTGTTTAGTCACCTGCTGGAATGGCAAGGGTTCAAGACCAGGGAAAGGAACTATTCAATGGCCCAACCTCCTCCACTACACTGCCTTGAATATTTGCACTCCATACTAACCATACAACAAAGCCACGACATGCTCCTTGGAATCAGACATTCCACAAGGATCCACAAAATCAACTAACAAGTAGGAATCACAGACCTTTTTTGGTGCCACTGGGGGACTTGGAGATGAATAAAGTAAGATTCGTGCCCCTAGGGTTCTCTTAATTGAGAACAAGAAAACTCAAGTTATTTTGCCACAAGATTCCTAGTCATCAGACCATCCAGGTATCTAGCGCTATAGCAAGCATTTCTTCAATTTTGACTTTAATCCTTACACAACCCTTTGAGGTACATACAACTATGAAATATTTTCCAAATGGGGAAATCACAGTTCATAAGCTTAAGTTACTTACCCAAAGTCACACTATCCTCCATGTAGTAAATCACACAAACTGGAAATTTACTCTGATCAGACACCAGTATGTTTACTATGATTCCCTGTGTGTTCCCTAGATGTGAGCAGAAATAAATTCCAGGGAACATCCTGTTTGTATTTGTACAGAGCCTTGTGAGACGAATTGTAAGATTGTTTTAGGAAGAGAAAGTAGAATAATTTGTACAGGACATTGGAATTTTTAAAAAATGAAATATAAAAATATTAGGCCAGAAAGGGATACATAGAGCCAATCCCAGCTGTATTATTAGATTAACAATTCAACAGAATATTGGGATATTACCCAGCTACTCCTCACTGTGAGGACCATCAGAAATGTCAACATAATGTTAAGTAAACATAAAATAATACTAAGATACCAATACTAAAGCAAAATACCAATGCTTTCTGACTACAATTCTGTGAAATAAGTACTGAGGTTCTCAGGTAACATTTTTAGATCAAGTTGTATAATATGTAAGGGAGGGGAAGAAAAAAAGTCCACCCCCTGGGCGTGCTCATGACTATATTTACACTGGACCAGACGGTTGGTTTTTCCCTTCTCTCCTAATAGATTTCCACAGAGGGAAATTTAATGGTCTCTCAGAGTTCTCATAGTACCAGTTTGCTCACAGCTAGCCTCATGGTCTTACTGAGGCACGCCCCCACCCTAGCTAGTTTCTGTCTGTGAGTAAGCTGCTGGTTTGACTGTTTTTGTAGCATGCTTTGGAATCCAGAGAAGGAGCAAGGATGACGCTCATGCTCCCCACCTTCTTGCATGCTGCCTAGCTGCTCATGACACTTTCAATAGGATTGAGGGGGTGGGAGGAGAGGAGAGCTGACTGAGAAAAACACTAAGTGTCATAATTCACCAAATCTATGATTTTCCCGTCTTTGGCTTCTCTTGATGCTGTTCACAATGATTCTAATGATGCTCCCCACATCGTGCCCATCTAGTGATTGCCAAGAGTTCCCACAGTCTGGGAAATGCACCTCTCCTTTCCTGTTTCTCAGTGGCAATGCCCTGTGCCTCTCCTTTCAGGTGGAGCTTCTGTTATTGTCTCATCTCCCTCCACCTTGGCCCCATTCTGCAATGACATGGCAACTGCCTCCACTCCTCTCTTATGAGGAGCTATCAACAGACCCTGTTAAGACAAGTCTTTGCTTGCCGGGTCCTATCTGATCATCTGTTTCCGGGTGGTATCCAGCACTGTCATACCTGGCCACTGCTCTGCTGGGCTATGAGTGGCAAAGATAAAAACAAACCCTTAACTGAATTAGGATACAGAAGTGGCTGTAATGACATCAACAGAGCTTAGAAACCAAATGAATAAGATAAGGCAGGATTGTCTACGCCGAAACAGGCATATTGTGGAGCAATATCGAGACCCACCCCATTGGTGAATCCCCAAATCTGTGACAGCTGAGTGAGAAGATAACTCCAGCACAGAAATCAAAGCTAAGCATAAACTTTAGTTTCCAAAGAAGAGAAATTTGGAAGCCTCTGGAAGGCAAGGCTGAATTATTTGGAGCACCCCCTTCTGCTCTGTCCTCTCTCTGAAGTCCCCACAGTCCCACACAGCCCTGGTCTTTCTAGAAAGAAAACACCAGCACCCTGAAGCTGGAATCTGCCCTTACTTCTAAGAAACTCTATACTGTTAGCTTCCAAACTACTCCAGTACCATCTTCTATCGGGCTACCCAGCACCATTTCTCACGTAAGAGCTCTAGTAGTGGAGGGCCCCTGCCTCCACTATCTGCTGTACTCCCCAACTTCAGAAGGCAAAATCTTTGTTTCACTGAGACTCCTGGCAATTTGTGTTCCCATTTTCTGGATTCTTTTGGCCTTTTGTAGAAGCTTCTGTGAGAAAATTGATTAACATGCTATAACGGCTTGTCTACCTTTAAATCCGTGTGTGTGTGCGTGTGTGTGTGTGTGTGCGTGTGTGTGTGTGTGCACCTCTCTGTTTCGAGCTTGCTCGCTCTCACTCTCACTCTCATTCTTTCCCAGTCTATGTGAAGATTCTGATAGATTAGCTGTGCTTTCTTCTTCATCTCCACTTCCCTATGCCCAACATATGGATGGATATATCACTGTCATCCAATGTGTGTTTCTTGAATGAATGAGCAAATCAATCAAATATTACTTATTCTACTTTAACCCATTCTCTTTGTTCTACTATAGGACTTTGCAAATCAAGAGAAGCAATGTTCTAAAACAAATATTATGATGCCCAAGAGATGTATCTATTTAACAGCCAGACAATATCCTAAGTCAGGAAAAGCAATTAGCACACCCAGATCCTGTGTTTCTGAGTAGCCATTTCTTCCCATGCCTAGGTAAGGGCGGACTCCATCAGGGCTGGGAGCTCATGCAAATCTATTTTCTGAGACTAGCTCTGTGGAGCACAGAGAAAGATTGTGAAATTCAAAACACACCTGGGAAATTCAGACAAGATCTCAATAATAAAAGCTGTAATCAAGGAAGAAACCCTTACTTAAGCAAATAATTTGCCTTGGGAGCAAAAGGCTGAACATGCTATTCTTCACACACAGCAACTTCAGCTGGCATTTCAGCTTCAGTCCGAACAGGCCTTGCCGAACAAACCTCAAAAATAAAATATTTATATTAGCCCTACTATCATCAGATGTACATCAGAAAAATAAGAAGTGGGTGTGAATGAAATGTCCAAGATCTAATTATAGATAGATAGATAGATAGATAGATAGATAGATAGATAGATAGATAGATAGATGAGAGAAACTCTGACAGAGACAGAAACAGAAGACAGAGACTGACAGAAATAGAGACAAAGAGACATATAGAAAGAGACAAAGGGACAGAGACAGAAAGGAGACAGAGACAGACTGATGGAGACAGACAGAGATAGACAGGAACAGAAAAAGAGAGGGAGGGAGAAAGCTCCATTCAAGGGCAAAGCAGTTTAATTTGATACCTCCCTGAGCAAGGGTAGCACAGATAGAAATGAATTTTGTCTCCTCTCTGGAGTTATGGGAATGATTTGTAGACGTCAGATTTTGTGATGCTGTAGGCATGGTCCCCAACTTGGAAGAGGGAACGTTGGTGCAGAATAATCTACTCACACCTGATAAACAATTGCTAGACAATTGTATATCACAAGGAGATAAAATGTCAAGTTTGGCATCAGATAAATTGCAAATAACAATGGAAAACAACTGAACCTGGAGGATGCTCCTCAGATAAGCCAGATGAAGTGGATAAGGACTCACTGTATAGGGTTGGCAGGGCAGAGCAGGCAGGGAATGGGAGGGAGGGAGGCAGCTGAAGTTGTGGAGTGCTGATGGGCTGTGGGTATGGAGATAAAGGAATTCGTTCAGTCAGCTTCCCAAAAGTCAGAGGAAAGAATCACAAGCAATAGTAAAGTAGAATGGTAGCAATGTCAACTGTGATAAGCAAATAATTGGTTACTTGGACAGCCTAGGGCCCCTTTCCAGAGGCAGACAGAAGTTCAAGTTCCTGAACTTATCATCCAGCCCAAGCAGTCAAGATGGGAAGATGTAATGCAAAGAGCATCTGGAATCACGGAGGACTGGCTCTGCAGGGACCTCCTGAATTATTGAGAACAACCTTCTTCCCAAGAAGCCACATTCAACGTGCCACCCAAACCTTCCTTCTTCACTTCTCTGATCTCTCTAAGTATTAGAATGACAGCCTTGGTTTCTCTTATCAACACTCATGCCCTCAGTGGTTCCTTCAAGTCCCTTGGATTTGCATGTTGAAATACTAGTGATTTCCATATTTTGGATGGCCTGGCCTTCGCATCTGTCCCATCTGAGCTCCAAACTTGTGTTCCTATGTGCATGCTTGATATCTTCCCTTGAATGGCTGAAGGAAGCTCAGATATAGCAGGTCAAGAACAGACTCCATCTTTAACTTCAAACCATCAAATTTTGTTCCTTCCTGGTTTCCTTCACCTCCATCTGTCCATTTGCTGAGAAGCCTAGTATGTCAGTTACAACAACACCTCCTCCTCCTCCTCCTCCTCCACTTCCTCCTCCTCCTCCTCCTCCTTCTCCTTTTTACAAACCATATCCCCTCTACGGATAGACCAAGCCATTTATCTCTTAGGGACAAATAGGGGCCTCCATTCTATTTGCAATGTCACCACTCTCATTTCGATCATTATAGGGACTCACCCACAGCCTCCTAGAGCTAGCTGTTCTAACGACCCCTGCAACCCACAGTCCACTTTTATAAAGTGATTTTTAAAAACATGTTTAAAACATAGAAATTTGGTAAGTGTTTGCTAGATTATCAGTGATACAGAGCTGATGCAGAATGGGCAGAAATGTCCTGGGGTGACCACTGGAAGGGGAAATCACTTCACCCCAGGAAAATCTTCCAAATGCAGAACAGTCCTCTGAGTTCCTCGTATTCCTCCTGCCACATTCCTCAGCAACACCCATCCCTTCCTAGGGGCCATCTTGATTCTATATCTGGTTAGTCAGTTAAAAATAAACCGCAAACACTCTTTCCATGCTTTCTCCTCCTTCACTTTTAGAACATTATTTCTAAATTGTTATACATTGCCAAAAATCTGGACATTTGGAAACATAAGGATGGTTAACGATGTTGTTTATTCTTTTTTGGATACCAAATGATGCTGAGTAGTAGTTATACATAGTCTCTCAGCTTAATAGAAAGCAGAGGCAGCTCAGGGTGTGGGGGCCTGACTCGTTGCCATTAATACCACTTCTCAAACTGGAGCACATGGGTCAGTGGTCATGTTGATAGTTGCATTAAAGCCATTAAGCTATGGGAGAAGGAGGGGGTGGGTAAGATGGTCACATGTTTGCTAGCTTGATATGAATGCTAGAATAAGCTTCTGCAGTGCCCCTGGGGATGCTGAATCCTGAATAATGTAATGATGTGCACTTCACAAAGTACCATCACCTTCATTATGCCATTATTCAGCCCCATGATGCTTTAGCTGTGGTATTAATGTGTCTACTTTACAAAAGAAGAAACTGAGGCTCAAAGGGTAACACAACATGCCAAACATTACAAAGCCCTGGTATGCACTGACAAATCCTGAGTGCATTGTATGAAAAGCAAATGATGAGAAGATCTTGCCTCTCTCCCTTGCATGGGGTCATCAAATGTCACTCCAGCACAGTTGTGTGCTACAAGAGGATGCCCAAGAAAGATTTTTCCCTTCTTGTCAAGGAAGCTCCTTACCCAGCACTCTTTCATATAACTTCTATAAGCCCCTAAAGGGTCTGGGTGACCCCAATATTGAAGATGCCAATTCCTGCATTTCCCAGGAGACTTAGAGCTTGTCTTTTGCTTCTTGACCAGAGGCAATTCTGTGGGTCTGTCAACTAGTTGTCCTTGCTGCCGGGGTAACCTCACATTCTCAATCCTGACCCACCTAGGGGAAGCAAGGGCGGATTAAACTGGGAGTTCTTCCCACCCACAATCCAACGGGGAGGCCTAAGGCATTGTCAGACAGGCTCGCCCTCATCCCTCAGCTCTCTCTGTGTGTGACTGTGCAGACAGAGGAAAATGACAGTTTTCATCATTTCCTGCTAAATGATTCAGTGCTGATTCAGCCAGTTTCAACTCTATGGCAATGCAATAGAGAAAAAAGAAAAATGAAAAGAAAAAAAAAAAGAAAGGAGACCCAAAATAGAAGAGCAAATGCTTATCAACTATTCTAAGGTACTGTTACGGGTGGGCACTTTCTTTGCTTTCACTCAGCAAAGTCCTTGTTGCATTCTTCAAGGACATACAGCAGTGCTGGAGAGCAGCCTCTCGAGGCCTGTGTCTACTTGTTTCTTTTCCTTCAGTGTGGAGGGGAGAAAGAAAAATTGTTTCCCCAGCAATAGGGACAATTTGCCAGAGTAAAGCTCAACAAACCAGAAATGGACCTGCTCCCGTTCAAAAATGAAGCCTCAGCCTAAAGTGAAGTCATGTCCCATCTCTGAATCTCAGGTCTTTTGTTGACAACAGATGACCCAACCCCTTCAAATGTGTGTGAAATATCTCACAAGCCAGACAGCATTGGGAGAAAGCAAAGTGAGTGGCCAGCAAGATCCTATCAAAAGCACTAAAAAAACCTTTCTGTACTACCCGGTACTTGGCTGAACTAAGGTTTTCATGCTGACAAAGAAACACCTGAGAGAATTGGACTAGGGACAATTTCTAGGGTGTGTGTGTGTGTGTGTGTGTGTGTGTGTGTGTGTGTGTGTGTGTGTGGTGGGTCTCCTAGTGCTTGAAATCAGGATTAAGGCACTGTTCCTTAGATTTTGTTGTTGTTGTTCAAGACTGGCACTCTATCCTTTGAATCACACCTCCGCACTGGCGTTTTAGTGCCTAATTAGAGATGAGAGTCTCAAGGACTTTTCTGCCTAAGCTGGCATTGAACTGCAACCCTCAGATGTCAGCCCCCTGAGTAGCTAGGAAGATAGTAGTGATCCATCCAAGGCCCAGCTGAATGCCTTGTTCTTACATCTTCTCACTGGCTGAGGGAAAGGAAGAGGGCTCCTCACCCCTCTTTGTGCCTTACACTGTCTTGCTAACTCTTAAAGCCCCCTACGATGCCCCAGAAGGCTGGTATTTTCACCTCTAGACTACCCCTCCAAAAACATTATGCCTTATTCAATCAAATTCTGCCTGCCAAAAATAATCTCCATTTCTTAATCCTACCCAGATTAGTCTAATCCGCATCAAACCTTATATATTCCCCCTCTTTCTTCCACTTCCTCAACCCTTAATTTAATAGAAGTAATTAAGTAGTGCAAATGAGTTCATAAAGTCCTTCCTAAGCACAATTTGTTTTGTTCCAGACATCAAAGCTCCAGAATAAGTCCACGGGTGGAATGTATTCTCTCTTTCCTCGAGGTTTTCATTCATAATGATCTCGCATGGAGTGGGGGAGGGGGGGCACCCTTTTCTCTGTCTTTCTCCCTGGCCATCTCTTCCCTTATCTCCGGCTAACTTTAGCTCACATGATGAGGTACCCTTGCCCTATTAGACAATCTACTTCCTTGCTACTATTCAGTTCATGTGGTCACATTTTTATAGCAATCATCCCGCCTTGTCAATCATGCACCCTGACTACTGTCCTACCGTGCCGCCAGGTCCCCAAGTTCAGAGTTTATCTCTATGTGTGGATGGCCATGTGCCCATTGCCTGATACCTAGGCTGGCACAGAGTAGGGCCTTACCACAGAAATACTGAATGAATCAGGGTAACAAACATTTTATGACAAGTTCAAATTTAATGGAACCTCAGAGATGGTCAGGAAAATGTGCCCCACCCAAGCCTGGTATTTCCTGCACAGAGCTTCTCTGCAAGAGAGTATCAACTGGCTTCCACACAAACAGGGATGGATGGGGAGAAATTGCTTCTTACTGAGACACTAGCTCATCTCCTTTGGCAGCTTTCATTGTTAGCCAGTCCTCTTCCACACAGATACAACATACAGGTTGCTCCCTTCCACCCAGCAGGGGAGGTTACAAGTATTCCGCTACCAGCCTGAAGCAGTATCCAACACAAATGAGAACCTTTCCACTGAAGTCACTTAATTAGTCCTGACATTTCCCATTTGCATCCCCCTGCCCAGTGGCCCATTCTTTCCTTCTGCCCAGTGCTCTCACATGGACTGGCCAACTGCCATTCCAGACTCATCCATAGGCGCTGCCTTGCACATCTCCTTTGACTTTAACCTCACCACTTCCTACCTGGCACGTGCCCCAAATGCAGCACCCCAAATGGGTTCTCTGTAAGCTGAATATTGCTTGGATGGAATGAAAAGAGTTTGTCTTGTGAGCTTGTGAGCTGTAGACGTTGTTCCTAGGGTGCCTTCAGAGACCACTGCAACCCTCTGCAACCCTTCAGAGACCACTGCAACCTACTGCAAACTCCCATAGTCACCTGCATCTCCTTGCACTCCCCTTCCCAAGATTGTCCCCTGTCCAAGTCAAACAGCCTCCAGCCCTTCTGCTTCTGCTTCTGTGGTATTGTACCAAATCCTCTACAGCTTTGGCTATGCACTGCACAGTGATTATTATCTGGGACTTTTGGATACATACATATGCACACACTCACACATGCACACACACACATGCACACACACACACACACACACACACACTTCTCCAGCCTTGACCCTAACCACACCTGCTGGCCTCACTTGGAGAGATACATAAGACAATAAAGACCACATACAGGTTTCAGGTGTCCATTTATATGCACAGAGCAGTAAGCAGGGTCTCCCTCACTATCAGATAATTATTCTTCCTCACAGTGGAATATGTTACATTCAGCAAGGCAGAAGTTGCCCTGGGGAAAGCCTAGGATATATACAATCTGCTCTATATTTTAAAAATGAAAAAAAAATCCCCCAACTTCTCCCTTTCTGTGCCGTTAAGATAAACATCCTTCCCCCCAGTTCCACCACCCAAGCTGATGGTGAATGCTTTCTTCCCTTCAGAAATCACGGCTGAAATGCACTCGTTTAACATTTCCAATCTGTCTCTGAAGCCGAGATTAAATTACATTCTGTTTTGAAGGAATCGAAAACACACTTGTTAATATAATAAATGTCTTCCGTTAGTGTGAGACTTTGTCTTTGTTAGGCACATAATTCAAGAATTATCTATTATGGTATAAAAAAATTGAGCCATCTGGGTTTGTGCTAATATCTGCAAGCAATAGGTCTTCGATTTCCTTCATACTTCATTACTGGCAATACATGGGAAGCAATCATTCCAAAATCAGGGCTTGTTTTTGTTGGTGTACTATTGTTCATCAGGATTTATGAAGAAACCAAAAAAGGCATTTTCTTGATTTCCATAAGTTAAACTAACAGTCCAGCGATGACAACCCTATTAAAAGTCAGCAAGTTAGATGTTTAAGCTATGGAGTTTTATACCATATCTATCATTTTTACAAAGCAGCTCTCTTTTTCTCCTTCAACTTCCTGTGGAATCTTTTATAGACAGAAAGACCGGGGGTGGGGGGATTGCTTATTTACCATAGATTTGTTAAGCCATATCCATTTACAGTGCATCTTGTCTGACAATGTGTACAGGGTATAAAATATTATAAAACTAACCAATTTTGATGAAGTAGAGAAGGGAGAAGATAAGCAAAGAGTATTCTCTTAAGAATTGGCCCTGCCTGCTCTGGCCTTTGTTAATGCCTTTCTCTCTTGAGGCTGGGGGTAAGTAGTGAAAGGACAGAGCTAAAGGAGATGATAGTACATCTTTATGTAGAAATAGCATCCTTGCCCTTCTCTGGAGATTGAGTTTACAGTCTACACCCTGTAGACTGCATATTGTAAGCATCTTCCTGTGATTTAGGCTGCCGGACACATTTAGTGCCAGCTGAGACATTGGGAGTTCATGTGGGAAAAGAATCCTTCAACTGGCAAGGAAAGGAGATTTCTTGACTTTAAAGTCCCATCCAGAAATCTCACATGTGTGGTAAGAGAATACTGTTGGATATAGACTTTATTCTTTCTGACTCATTCCTTTCTTAGAGTTGTCTGGTGAACTTGCCAGCATAAGTGTTATCCAAAACAGAAAGTTATCTTTTTCTTGTTTGTTTGTTTTCTTAGTTTGGGTGGGTTGGGTTTTGTTTGCTTCTTTGTTTCATTTTGTTTTTGTTGTGTTTTGTCTTGGGGCTTGAACTCAGGGCCTGAGCACTGTCCCTAAACTACTTTTTGCTCAAGGCTAGCACTCTACCTCTTGAGCCACAGAGCCATTCCCAGCTTTTTCTGTATATGTGGTACTGAGGAATCAAACCCAGGGCTTCATGCATGCTAGGCAAGCACTCTACCACTAGGCCACATTCCCAGCCCCTTCATTTTGTTTTTTTAAAGGAGTCCATCTGAGGAGCACATGACTGGGGAACAGGTGATGTGAGGATCAGGTTCAGCTCCACCTCTATTCAGCCAATCATTTTGGAAGGTCCTTAGTAGTAAGAGCCTTAAAAACTTAAGAGTGGTGCTGGAAGCAGAATAATGAACTATGTTAATAATGGATGCCTGTAATCATGGCACTAATAAGGCTAAGGGAGGAGGAAGAGGAGGAGGAGTTGGAGGCCAGCCTGGACTACAGAACAAATTCCAAGCCAGCCAAAGTTAGATAGCTAATCCCTGCCTCAAAAAGATAAGAAAGAAGACAAAAGACAGACAGACAAATGACAGACAGACAGAGACAAAGGCAAGGAGGAAGAAGAGAAGGAGGAGAAGGAGAAAAATAAGGAAAAGGGAGGGGAGGAGTAAGGAAAGGAGGGGAAGACACTTGATTCTAAAGACAAGCTGTCTAACAGCAAATTATAATCCTCTACTGAGTCAGGGAGATGGATTAAGTGAGAGAGGCCCACAAAGTCTCTCTTTAGGCATCTGTTAGTCACCTTCCCATCACTATAACAAATACCTGAGATAAGAGCCTTATGGGCCTTCTGAGGAATCTCCATATGGCTTTCCACAGTGGCTGAACCAGTTTACATTCCCACCAACATAGACCCAGCAGCCCCACTTTTGGGCATCTACCCAAAAGACCACAAACAAGAACGCACTAAAGCCACCAGCACAACAATGTTCATTGCAGCACAATTTGTCATAGCTAAAATATGGAACCAACCCAGATGACCCTCAGTAGACGAATGGATCAGGAAAATGTGGTACATATACACAATGGAATTTTCTGCCTCTATCAGAAAGAATGACATTGCCCCATTCATAAGGAAATGGAAGAACTTGGAAAAAATTATACTAAGTAAAGTGAGCCAGACCCAAAGAAACATGGACTCTATGGTTTCCCTCACAGAGAATAATTAGCACAGGTTTAGGCTAGTCACAGAAGAGGATCACAAGAGCCTAATAACTATGCCCCTATGAACGCATAAGATGATGCTAAGTGAAATGAACTCCATGTTACAGAAACGAGTGTTATATCACTGTTGTAATTACTTTCAACATGCCATGTGAAACTGTAGCTTCTTTTGTTGATGATCCTCTTGTATCCCTTCCTGTGGTTGTACCCGCGCTATCACTGTATCTCATCTGAATACACTGGATACTGTATATACTGATATTAGAACTAAGGAAATGAAAGGGAATATCAAAATCAAGAGACAAAGGATAAAAAGACAAATGACTCCAAAAGCAATACTTGCAAAACCATTTGGTGCAAACCAACTGAACAACTCATGGAGGGAGAGGGAAAGAGGGAAGGGGAGGGGGAACGAGGGAGGACGTAACAAACAGTACAAGAAACGTACCCAAGGCCTAACGTATGAAACTGTAAGCCCTCTGTACATCAATTTGACAATAAAATAAAAGGAAAAAAAGAGACTTATTGGGATAAAAAGGTTTATGTTGTCTTACAGTTTGGAAAGTTCCTGTTCATGACCAGGAGGTTTCATTGCTTCCAGACTTCCAATTGGATTTCTGAAACCTGTGGCAGAGCAAAACTGTTCCTTGTATGGCCAGAAAATGAAAAGAGAAGAAAAGGCCTGGGTCCCACAATTCCCTTTAAGGCTATGCTCAAGGTATCTTAAATCCTCCAACTAAGGTGTCTTGTTTTATATGCTTCCCACCTCCCTCCCTATAACTCCATGGGGAGGACCAAGCCTTTATCATAAGTGTCTTTCAGGGACACTTATCCTGACCACAACAGCATCCTCCATTATCTCACTATTCTAGAGTCACAGTGGGAGAAGGGAAAGGAAGTGGGGAAGGGAAGCTATGGCACTGTTTTCTCCTCTTTGTATCAGGCATGTTTATATATGAGACCCATGGTTTTCAAAGATGTCAGAGCCCACTGTTTTCTCAAACCTGGCTTCTCACGAACCTGATGCTGCAAATTCCAACTGTGATGGTGAAACATGAAGAAAAATATGTGCCCCGTTGTGCATGATGGTCTGCCCAAGGGAGTGATGGATGCGGAGTCGGCAGAGCACCATCACTTTGATCGATGACGGGCTCATCCAGGCTCTGTTTCCAAGAAACTCGATGTCTTCCTGTGGGATTGCCCAAGATTCCAGAAAGCCTGGGTTTTATTTCTTTCCACCATCATTGTGGCTGAGGTCAGATGTTGTTTTGTGTATGACTCATTCCCTTCTCTGAAATAAAAACCGGTAGAAACAGCCACCAAACATCCTGGCATGGGCTGGTTGGTAGCTAAATTCCCCTGTCTACCAATTTGTGCCTCTTATTCTCTCAGTCTGGTGGGCTAATGCTATAAAGTTAATTCCCAGGAGTTCCATTATTACCCTTTATCTGGCTTCCCTTAGGGCACTAGTGGAATATTAGAACCAAAGCTCATTTTTTTAAAAATATAAATATGTGTAAAACTGCCTGGTAATAAAATATTTTTTAAATGATAGATTAGATCTTAAAATATATGAACAGTTTATGTTATCGCTTGCCTGGGAGCCTTCACCCCTCCTGTATTAAGGTCTGACTCCCTTTCTGATTAAAGAGAAAAAAAAAATTGCTGTTGTGAGCGTTTGGCTTCTGGTTTTCCATAATTCTTATTTGTAAGCACTTTTGTGCTGGTACCTCCTTATAATTTACTAAGTGCTTTGCTCTTAAAGAGCACTTAGCAGAAAGAGGTGTGGAGAAATTACATCTGGCAATTATGCCAGTAAATGTAACTCCAGGATCCAGGCTGCATAGGTCATTCTTGGCCTCCAGCTTCCTATCCCTATCCCTAGCAACAAGTTGCATGTGGGCTGTCCCTGGCCATGGTGAAGGAGACATGGGGTGATTGGCTGCTGCTAAGCTGTCACTTAAGGGTTCTCCCAGTCTTTGGAATGCATTGGTGAAGCTCATTCTGAATAGGAACAAAGGAAGTCCAGCCAAGACAAAGCTCAAGAAGCCTAGCTAACCAAAAATCATATGGTCTTAGTTTCTTGTGGTATCAGTTAATTCAGCCCTCAGAAAAAGAATGTGACCATATTATTTTCCTTTGCTTTCAAGAATGTGCCAATAACCTTGCCTGTGACTTCTGCCCCCATTTATCTGCACATTTCCCTTGCTTCTACATAGAAAAGGCATACAGGGGCACACCAAACCTAGGTACCTTTTAGATAGTGAAAGATGGAGCTAATAGTCGCAAAAGGAAGGTAGAAATGAAGAAAGACTCTCTTCAGGACATCAAAGATAAATAGGCCCTGTATCATAAGTTTACTACCTCCAGAGTAGAAAAGAAGACAAAGATGTAAATAGGTTTCAAGATGCCTGATTTGAGTTGTAGTGCTACATAAACTTCTCTGTGCTGCTTTTTCGTAGAGCCACTGGTTTGAGTCTTTTCCCTGCTAAGGGGAAAAGAGACATTTGATACTGTATGTGCTTTCCTCTCTGATGGTAAGACATCAAAGGATGCAGGCTCTGAAGCCAGATTGCTTGGGTTTAGCTGGATGAGCAATGCTCAAGTAAGTCAATCGCTGTATTTTATGCCTCAGTCACTGAGTGAGTGGAGAAGGGAGAAAATCCAGAAGGGCAACATCAATGGAAGTTCATCCACTTGGAAACAAGAAGCAAGAGGAAGGAGGTAGCCTCCTACCAAAGTTGGCCATTGGTATCCAGGGCCCTCCCTGTTCATTTGCAGTTTTGCCTGCACTAGGTTTCAATTACCTCTGGTTAACTGCAGTTCAAAACCATTGAATAGAAAATTGCAGAAGTGAACCATATCTGTCTTAAATGATGTGCTGCTATGAGGCTTTTTTGAGGCCTGTGCTGAGATATGAGACAAGCATTGAGGTATATGTGACCATGGGCTGATAATCAAGATGCTTGCTTACTATGCAACTAATGGGTATATGGCACGTATGGTGACAATAATCTGGACAAAAGACAGAATTCATAACTCAGGTGTGATGGAGCATGGTGGCATGAAATTTTATTCTGCTACTCAGGAAGGCTTGTTGAGAAGGGAGAAGGTCAACAGTGTCCTAACATTGTGTCACAGTGCCCACGACACTCAATTCACCCCCTTCCATCACATAGGGAATGCATCATGCTCACCTCATCACAAGAAAAGAGTGAATTCAATCCAGGATGATGATGGATGGATGGATGGATGGGTAGAAGAGAGAGAGAGACAGGGAAAGAGAGAATGAGAAAAAGAAAGAGAAGAAAGAGAAAAATGGGAGAATGAAAGAAGAGAGAAATCATAGCCACGTAACTTTCTGCAGCACAGTGTTAGTCATTTTAATACTCATTATTGTTATTAATCTCTTGCTGTGGCTTATTTCAAAATCAACCTTATTTCAGGGATGCATGTATAGGAAAAAAATATACATGGTACATATAGGGCTTGGTTCTCTTTGCAGTTTCAGGTACCTAGAGGGGAATCTTATAAATAAAGAGAGACTAACTGTAGTGAATGCTCATCATTTGTCAGCCCCTACATGGCTGCTTTAGGCTTTAGCCTTAACAACAGCTCTGCGAGGTATCTAATCTAATCTAATCATCCTCATGGTCATCATCACCATTGTTACATCTATTTTAATGATGTGAAACTGGAACTCTGAGGTAGAATCTTCCCAAAGCCATACAGCTAACACAAATTGGATACTCCCTCTAGTCCACATTGTTCCTTGCATGCTGAGTCTCTCAAAAGGAAGTGTGCAGGGCTGGGGATATAGCCTAGTGGCAAGAGTGCCTGCCTCGGATACACGAGGTTCTAGGTTCGATTCCCCAGCACCACATATACAGAAAACGGCCAGAAGCGGCGCTGTGGCTCAAGTGGCAGAGTGCTAGCCTTGAGCGGGAAGAAGCCAGGGACAGTGCTCAGGCCCTGAGTCCAAGGCCCAGGACTGGCCAAAAAAATAAAAAGGAAGTGTGCATGTGTAACAGGGCTAGTCTCCCAAGGGACCTCACTCCCTACTCACCATAAGCACTCAACTCTGGGAAAGATGACCTCTAAACTGGAAGCTCTTCTTGCCAAAATATTTCCCCTCCTTAGGACTTCAATCACCTAGCTGTGTGACTTGGGATCATTTACTTTGCATCTCCTTACTTCAATTTCAGCATCTATAACATGGAGATTATCTTCATGGAGATGTTTATAAGCACTCAGTAGGTGAATATATGTGAAACTCTGAAAATTATGCCTGCCACATGGTAAGTGCTCAGTAACCAGAACTGCCAATTTCCTATTTCTAGCCAACAAGGGGAAGTCGGAGAGCTGCAAAGACGGTATCTTCATCACTGGGAGGAAGGCTACCCAGTGGGAAAATGTTAGGATTTCTCTGCTGAAAAAGAAAAATGTTGACAGAGAACCCCAAAGTGATTATCCTTTTCTGCTCTCCTAAGAGGTTTTCTTAAGGACTCAGCTTAAAAGCAGCAGCCCCAATTCACCTACAGATTGGCAGGTACTAGGTCTACCTTCAGCATCATTTGCATTCAGCACTGAAACTTGCACTTTTGCCTGCTGAACGTCCCACTTCCATCTTGCCCAGGAATGCATGACATTTGCAGGCCTGCTAAGGTTTCCACAGCCTTCCTTTTCTGTGCTACTTGGAAAGAGCTGGCAAGACGAAACCTGTGAGACACATATACCCGAGGAAAGTTCCTCATCAGTAAAATGCAGAGGCTGCACTCCCTAGCTGATCTCCGAGGCCCTCTCTAGCTCTCACATCCTACGGGTCTGTGATTCCGAGGTAGCCCAGGATTACCAAGGCACCGGAGGGTGAGCCAGTTGTATTTCTCATGCATAATGGGCTGGCGAGAAGCAATTGGTGGGAATTAAAGTCTCAAGCCACAAGCACTGCAAGTTTGTCCTTGCTGCTTATTGGGAAGCCGAAGGTCATGCTTTGGCAGAGTCTTAAATATCAATCTCATTCATAAACCTCAGTCAGACTGCCTGAAGAGTCAGTCTCTTATCTGAGAAGAGAATGAGGTAGGGGAGAACACCAAGGAGAGAGTGATGTATTTTAATAGAGGCAAAAGGCTTGCATATAGTCCAACAGCCTTGTTCAGCTTTCCTCTGCAACTGTGCCATATGATCCCCTTGCCATTGGGCTGAAAATTGTAAAAAATACATCACCTGCAAATATCCACTGTGCATGTGGTTTTTCCATCCGCCCATTTTTAGGAGGCATTGAACGTACCAGAACACTGCGGTCATCACAGACCATGGGCTGACATTATGAAGGGCAATAGGTTCTAGAAACAGGAATGAAGGTCACAGCCTTCTTCTTTCCAACCTAGAGTATACATTAGAGAATAGTGTGTGTGTGTGTGTGGTGTGTGTGTGTGTGTGTGTGTGTGTGTGTGTGTTGGAAATGGGCCAAAAAAAGGGGGAGGGCTTCTCCCAGTTCCCTGAAACCTAATTCTATTCCACCTGCTGTTGGGCTCCCACAAACCCTCAGCCAAGTTACATCTCTGCAGCATCGCACTGGCATATTCAGCGGAAACCTTCCCAGTGGGTCTTCCTGCCAGCTGTTCAAGGGGTTATTTCACTCCCATCTATCAGGGCTCTCTCTGATTCACATTCCATGGAACACACTGACAAAGTCCATGGGTGATTTGGAGAGTCTGTACCCTGGCACATATGGCCAACAGCCTTGAGAAGAACTGTCACAGGCTTCCAAGCCCAGAGAACACAACTCTATTGTCTATCTCAACCTCATCCCAACAGTGTGTTATGGACACGTGCCTTACCTTTTTTCACCTCAGTCTCCCTATCTTTAGAATGGAGAAGCAAATACAATATATTGCAGGAAGTTACAGGAAATGTCGTGTGCCTTTCTCTACAGGATGCCTACTATTATTAATCCCTCTTCATCAAGCAGGAGGTAAACAGTTGTGTCTAGACTCTAGAAAGACTGGTAGGGACATTTACAACCCTCGTTCAGTGCCAGAGATGTGTTCCTTTAGCAGCTAAACATTAGTTCCAGTTTTTGGTGGTACAGAGGAGATAGATGTGGTAGCCACTAGCCATGAATGGCTATGGAGCTATTTTTAAATGTGGCTAGTATGCCAGGCACTGGTGACTCACACCTGTCTTCCTAGCTACTCAAGAGGCTGAGATTGCGGTTCAAAGCCAATCCAGGAAGGAAATCCTGTGAGACTCTTAGCTCCAATTAACCATTAGAAAACCAAAAGGGAAACTGTGATTCAAGTGGTAGACAGTTAGCCTTGAGAGAAATGAGCTCAGGGACAGCACCCAGGCCCTGAGTTTAATCCCCACAACTGACAAAAAGAAAAAAAAAAGTGGCTTGTAAGACTCAAACACTGAATTTTTCAGTTTTCAGTTACCTTTATTAGTTAAAAAAAATTAAATATATGTAACTACATCTTACAAGGCCACAGATTTCTTCAGTAAGACATCATTGAAAATGATTTTGAATTGGTATAAATTTATATGATGCTAATATACCTTTGTGAAATACCAAGCAAGTGTAAAAATGTAGCACATTGTACAATGTGCTCTTATATCATACTTACCACAATCCTTTACCACAGATACCATTCTTCATGCTCCGCAGATAAGGCTATGACCTAAAGCTTTGGGTAACTTAAGCTTGGAAATCTTAAATGAGTTTCCTAAGGTTGTGCAACTGATAACAGGCTGGAACCAACACTCAGGCAATTTATTTACAGAAGACGTTCTGCGTAGCATCATGCCCCAGGTCCCTTTAGTCTCTAAACCCCCAAAGGAACACACTCAGTATCTGGATTATTCTTATTTGCCTCTTCCTGCACCAATACCACAGTGCTTTAACAGGCATTTTGATTCCAGATAGATTTTTAGCAGTAGATTGTGTGACATTTGAAAATATTTTAACCATTGACTACTTTCCCTGTATGGGTCAGAAGTAGTAAAAAGACAGAGGCCAGGATTCTTTGGGATCAAAGTAATAATAACTAAATAAACATCTTTTTCACATTGTATTAGGTCCAAAGGCAGACTTTTCTAGAATAGTTCATATAATATAGAGCTGGGCAAAGACTTTGGGTTTTTGTGTTTTACTTTGCTATTCACTAATATCTGTAAATGCTATCTGTATATGTATGTACCATAAGATTGTCTCTTCCTAATCCAAAAGCATTTCCCCCATCCCCTGCACCCCCAGCTAAGACCAGAAGACACAGCCGGGGGAAGGCAATTTACTGGGTCTGCTGTAATGACAAAGGAATTGAAACTCAACCCAGAGACTTCATAGATTTAGTATCTAATGGAACTAAAAGTATTCGGATTTGCTTCCAATTTAAATATAATCTCTTAGTCAAAACTCCTATCAGGGTTGGTTTAGGGAGATGAAGTAGATCACTTTCTCTATGGATTGGCTAAAGAAACTCATGTCTTGAGTTTGAAAGACTTACTGTGACCATTTCTTCCTCATGAGATGTGGTCGCTACTTCCTAAGATAAGGAGAAGCTGACTTCCAAGCCACTAAGCAGTAGTTCTCAAGGTGGATTTAAACCATAGCATCTTTCAATGTTGGCTCTGGGGAAACCTGGAAGATCATGATTCATCAGGTAACAAACAAGGAAACTCAAGCTTGGCAGGTTCAGGATGGAGACTAGATTCCAGGATGCCTAACAGCCACCACTTTTTACAAAAGGAAGTTCATGGAGATGATTTAGGCATTTGGTGGAGAATTTAAGCTAAGCCTGAAAGAGACAAGTAGCAGTATTTTTGTCCATTTTCTAATTCAAAACATAATAGGGACTGATTGCAGAAAGTCTAAAACTCTAATAAAATAAAAACTTAAATCTACTTACTAGTATCCACTATTCAGTGATAATTTAGTTTTGCCTTTTTTATAGAACATCTTTTTATGTGACTTTTAAGATGAAAACTTATCTGGTATAAGTGAACTGAACACCTCATGGGGGGAAAGGGAAAGGGGGAGGGAGGAGGGGGGTATGAGGGACGAGGTAACAAACAGTACAAGTAATGTATCCAATGCCTAACGTATGAAACTGTAACCTCTCTGTACATCAGTTTGATAATAAAAATTTGAAAAAAAAGATGAAAAGTTATCATAACTGGCTTTGTGTACCCTCTTAAAAAAATAAAGATAGGTGATGGCCATTTCCTAATATGGATTAAAAAAAAAAAACATTTTTTTTTGCTCATCCTAGGACTTGAACTCTGGGCTTCGGCACTGTCCCTGACCTTTAGCCCAAGGGGAGTGTTCTACTGCTTGAACTACAGTTCCACTTCAGCTTTTTTTTTTTTTTTTTTGAGTAGTTTATTGGAGATAAGAGTCTCACAGACTTTCTTGCCCTGGCTGGCTTCGCACTGCAATCCTCAGATCCCAACTTCCTGAGTAGCTAGGGTTACAGGCATGAGCCACCAGCACCCAGCTAACAATTTAATTTTTAAAGAGTGTAAACTATCACCATATAGGCAAACCAGATAGATAAACCTAATCGACTATAATTCAACAAGTATTTAATTGCTAATATTTCCATAGTTCAGACACAGAAAAGTCTCAATGATATTGGCCTTTAAGTCATTAACACATTTCAAAAAAATTGCTCTCCAGAAAGCTCACCCCACTTTATATACTCATAAACTATAGGAGAGATTTACACTTCTTTGCAGCCCAGCCCACACCCAGGATGTCATTTCAGCCAAGGGCAGCTCCTACCAAAGCACAGTTTACATTTGTGACTGTAACATTACTTATCCTCTTTTGCAGCTCCCTTGAATTCTTGTCTTGTGCAAGACTGTGGGGGTTTCTGTTCTCACTGGGCTGCGCTGACACTGATCCAGCCAACAAGACAAAGTGAATGGCCATGTTCCTTTGAGAGACCTGTTCCTCTAGACCACAAGAAGCATGTGAGGGAGAAACAGCAGCTACCCCAGAAACACCCTGACATTCTGCAGAGAGGGAGTCCTTCTCTAATTGCCTTCCCCCTTCCTTCCTCTCCTGCAGGGTCTGCCTTCTGGCCTCAGACTTTGCTGGCAGGAGCTCATTTGCATTTCCTTCTGCACCTCTTGCAGGTGGACACACAAAGGTGAATTTAACAAATTGGCAGGAGAGACTATTCCAGACTGCTCTGGATAAGCTTCATGTTAGGAAGGAATTTCATTTGCTACTAAATCAATGCAAACAACAGGGTGCTTTTTTTTCCCATTTCTTTCTACAGACGCTTTAATAACCCAACCCAGTTATAATGAATTCTGGGGCAGAATTAATGTAAAAGAGTAATGGTGATTAGGTAATTACCAAGTACAGAGAGTATTTAACCTTCCCAGTGACAAGGCTGCCTAAGACTACCTGATATCATGTATGCTTTCTGGAAATAATTAATAATTTTAAAATTATCCAATCTCCACTGTTAATCAAGAAATAAGGATCCGGGAGCAGTGCCAATCAAACAGAGTTCTTCCCCCATTTAATGTCTGCCAGTGTGCCCCTCATCTCTGGCTTTGTAGGTGTCAGCCTCTTTGATGTTTATTTCGGGCTGGCTAGACTTAAGCTGTTACAAGTCTCTCAGAATATTTCAACAAGCCGAGACACATCACCCTCTAAAATTATCCACCTCGAGTGAAATGCCAGGAAGTAACCTTTGGCCCCTGCCTTTTTTAATTGCAACTCAAACCATTTTTAAACCACGGGCTGTGACAGCCCCTATGCGCTGTGCCTCTTCACCCACCTTCCACTCCTCTACTTCTTACTGGACTGTTTACTCTGGAGTGTGTGTGTGTGTGTGTGTGTGTGTGTGTGTGTGTGTGTGTGTGTGTGTGTGTGGTATTACACTGTGTCCTGATTTTTAAAAATAAATGTGTCTTCCCCAAGACATATAGTTTTAATTCCATAAGGAAGGCAGTAACTCATAACATAGCTCTTACCAATACCTACATGAATGGTATTGGTGCACGTGTGCACAAACACATAGAGACACACTATAGACAGTGAAATTTTCATTATGCTAATTAACAAGGTGTGCACTGCAGAGATACTTAGAGGAGAAAAGCTGGAAAGAACTTTAAAGGTCATTTTTTTTCTAAGTCTCCTATACACTATAACTTTGAGACACATAGAACAGAAGTGACTTTTCCAGGGCCCTGCAACAAATTAAAAGAGGGGAAATAATTAAACGCAGTTTCCTGCACTCCTGATGTCAGCCCTTTTCCCCCTGAATGCAACAGAGGACAAGGAGAAAGAAATCAGAGAGCAGTGCCTGGACCTCCTCCCTCTACAGATGCCCATACAGCTTCTATCTTTGGCTGGCTTTAAGAAGCCAACTCAAGATGCCTGGTATAGACTGTGTCTGTGGGTTCTCACTGAACTCTGCTGAATCCAGCAACACTGACTTCGAGCACTTTCACAGTGGTTAGCCCATGCTGCTGTCTGGTCTTGTTTATCTCCCAGATATGAGGCTAAGGAGAGAATGTACATTGCTTACATCTGTATCCCCAACCCCTGGCCCAGCATATAGAGTTCAATCAGATACCATTTAACTATGCAAATACCTGACAGATTGAGGAAGCTACTACAGGGCAAAGGGACAAGTAGGCAGCAGAACACAAGCCAGGTGAGTTAGCGACGATCTGGGACAGGCAGACTGAATGAACAGAAAGTTACTACCAGAAAATTCATTCTAAAAGGCAAGCACAGAACAACTTCAGAACTGCATATGCTTTCATGAAGCACAAGTCCTTATCGCACGAAGTCAACTGTGGAGCAGAGAACAAGAAAGTAACTTTGCTTTTATGGAAAAGTGGAGAGGAAGAGGGGAGCACGGATAATGATAGCAATCTAAAACGAGTGGCAATCTGGATACTTATGGCTTCTATAGCTTGCTTCTCTGCACAGCACTAATTTGAGGAGGAGCGTGGCCTAAATACCTGCCTATTCAATCAACCAAGCATCTGCTCGCTCCACACTCAGGTTCCATTATGGCTACTTTGGGTGTTAGGATGAAGGGGAAGGTGGTGAGAGCTCTGTGAAATACTCCCAGTCACTAATCTAAAGTTAGGCCTCAGAAACAAGTGATTGCTTGTACTTTTCCACATAACCATCTTTAGGATACACTGAGGTCTTTGAATCTTCACCTTGAATTTCCTCTATTCTTTACAAACATTTGCTAAAGAAGATTTACGATTACCAGCATTTAAGTGGTCACTGGATAATGTAAATCAATGGCTTCCAAACCACTCTGATCATAATAGTCATTTCAATACTATTCTTTTGAAATTACAGATTCCTAGGCAACCAGGGCACACCTGTTGATTTAAACCTTGGAGAGAACTTAACATGTTTTCAAGTACTTTAAACAGCAATTTGTAGCTTCAGCCAAACTTGGGAAACACTGGCAGATATTAATTATAGCAATAATGATCATTTTAAAAAGTGTAAAGGTAAAGATTCCTGCCTTCAAAGAGTCAAGACTGTTAAAATAACCACCACTGCCGGGCACTGGTGGATCACGCCTGTAATCCTAGCTACTCAGGAGGCTGAGATCTGCAAATCGTGGTTCAAAGCCAACCCAGGCAGGAAAGTCCATAAGACTCTTGTCTCCAGTTAACCACCAGAAAACTGCAAGTGGTAGAGTGCTAGCTTTGAGCAAAAAGAGCTCAGGGACAATACCCAGACCCTGAGTTCAAGCCCTGAGTCCAACAAAAATCAATAAATAACCACTCCTGACTTATGAAAGAAAGCACTTGCAAATAGTTGGAGCTCTATTCTAGTTCCCTGCTCATCATTTGTATAATATCTGGGCAAACATTTCGTAGAGGCTTATCTTAAAATTTTTCAAGTCATGACCAGAAACAAAGGAGAGGGCTTCTGGCAGGTTACCAGAGGACTCAAAGAACTAGGCTCAGGAAACAAAAATGTAAACTTTGATGAACAATAATAATTTTAAAAAATCCTTGGATTGCTTGAAACATTTGCAAGCAGTTTAGAAAGTGAGTTAGAATAAAACTCAGCCACCCCTGGCAAGTACAATAGATGAAGCACTTAATCCACATTATGGAGATAAGAAAAAAAAAATTCTCCCTGATTCAGCCAGTAATGCAGTGCTTGGAGTAGCTAGGCAGAGTTCTCAGAAATTGCTGGACGATCAAGAGCCTCTCTGGCTATAAAATGTTACTATGTCTGTTGTCCCTCATCCTCTCTCCCTCTCCTCCTTCTGTATCAGTGTCTGCCTACTTAGCCACCATTACCCTTTCCCTGGGGAACTCTGTCCTTCCCACCCCCCTTGCTTGCCTCCCCCTTCAATTGTTCGCACCATACCCCTGGGGCTTACCATCAGAGGCATTAGCGCCTATGCTGATGGGAGAGAAAGACCAATGTGATTTCTCCATGGTGCCAGGGTAATCAGAACCCTTGCTAGGAAGGAAAAAAAAAAACACCAAAAATCTGTTTGATTGGCAGCCGGTAAATACAAAGACTCAATGATGGACTGCATTTAGCGCTTTTCAGCTAGTACATTTTGGTGTTGAAAATTATTGAATGTGGGGATTTCATGGTCCAGAGTTTTTGTTTCAAATTCATTTATTTGTTTGTTTTGCCTTGTAAAACAGTGGAATCTCTTTTTCCAGTGAAATGTTATGCAAATACTTAATGCAACATGTATGCAAATAGAGCTGCCCAGGATGGATGAGAATAGGGGACCTGATCCTTGCTCCTTCCTGCCCTTGTTTCCTGTCAATGCCCCTTAATCCCCACAGATGCTTAAGACTCAGCACAACAAAAACAAAAACAAAAAAAATCCTTGCTTGAAAATTACTGCTGCTGTGTTCCTCCAGCTTTTTGTTTTACAAATAAGAAATTGAGACTGGGGGAAATGGAATTGCCCTGCTGAAGTTGTACCAAGGGCAACTGAAGTGAAAAATAGAACTCTGGGCCCCCCAAATTCCAGTCATCATTCAAGGGAGCCATCCTTGTCCAAGGGCCCCAGGACAGTGGGGCAGATGACAAAAGGAGGACCTAAGTTTCTTAGACAGCTCACCTAGTACACTGATACACACTGCCCCTACTTGCTGCCCCTACTCACATCTTCAAGATTCAGACTTGTATTAAAACCAAAAAGGACGAGTTAACCCTTTATGAGCCAGACAGAAGTCCTGAGGAAAAGCAGAATGCATAAAGCTTCAGTTTCCATCTCCAGTCTACCACCACCATCTGCCTACTCCAGACTTGCTTGTGGAGGGGCATGCATTTCCCTAGCTGCATGTACTCCTTCCTCATCCCTCTACCTCCTCTCTTCAATTCCAAACCCAGTCCACATCGTCGTATTTGCATCTAGCCATCACTCATTCTCTTTCCATCCAATATTCTTAGCTGTGATCTAGATTCCTGACCCTGCCCTGGAGAACCTCGCCTTTCATTATTGGCCAATAAGGTATTAATACATTAGTTGCTTGGAAGTGTACTCTTTAATGAGGGCCATGGACATTCATTTAGTGGAATTTGATAGTGACAACACATTGACATTGGTAAGGTTAATGATCCAATACTTTATTTCATTGAACAAGTTGAACAA
Organism: Perognathus longimembris pacificus; assembly: GCF_023159225.1. Taxonomy (NCBI): domain Eukaryota; kingdom Metazoa; phylum Chordata; class Mammalia; order Rodentia; family Heteromyidae; genus Perognathus; species Perognathus longimembris. The sequence continues at coordinate 55,718,239 of NC_063171.1, forward strand.
CACTTAACACATTGATCCACAATGTCCTACAATCCATCTTTGCTATTACTTTAATGGTGCCATGGCATCGATGCCCTTTAAGTAATTGGCACCGTGAAAAGATGGCCTTGGCCTTGTCTTGTCAGATGAGAGCTATGCAGAATTGTGAAAAATATTTTTGTCTTTTTAAAATTATTTCCTCTCACTTTATGTCCTCCTGGCTTAATACAGGGGCAGGGGCTTGTGAGGCCAAGAGGAATAAGAAAGCTGGCTATATAGCAAAGAGATAGAATTCAACATGGACAGGCACAATGGTCAATAGTTTTTGAACCCTACTTTCCCTCCTAGAACATCAGGCTTGTGTGGTGTTCAGGAGGCTTCATATCCTTCTTCGACGACCTCCCACGTGATTGGTCTAACCTTCTGTCCCTGGCTTTGTGAAGATGACAGAAGAGAAAAGAGTGGGTTAGAATCTCACCATTGCCTTTCCCACTAAGTCAGAAAGATGTGAATTAGGAACATTGGGTACCACAGGGGTCAACTCTGAGGTGATAGCCAGGATGACTAGAAGAATCCAAGGTCTAGGCAAGCTCTGTCAGGAGGGAGCAAAGAGATGCTAACAAGCTCAGCTTAACAGTGATGCCGAATCAAGAGTCAATCACTTTAGAAAATAGTTCTGAACTTGGAGCGTGCTGCCTGACTGAAAGGTGGGCCTTGGATGGATGAAAACTTTGAAAGGGGGATTCTGACGAACAGGAAGATGGGCTGTGGTCTGAAGACTACCTGTGTGGACCCATCTCACCACGTGTTGGCAGAAGTGATTGCAATAGTAACTGGCCGCCTGGACAGAGGTAAAGCATCAAGCCTATAGACACAGTTAGATAAAGAATGAAGTGCAATCAGAGTCCTTCCTGAGTCAGAACTGGTGATGAATCTGAGAAGATACAAAGAGAGGTGGAGCTCTGAGCTGGCCAGTGGAACCCCGAAATCATACTCTCTCAAGACCCAGGAGGCTGACACACTGAACCTGGCTTTACTGCTGTTTTGCTAGCTGACCTTGGTAAGGAAACAGGTCACCAAGCAGCTCTGGGATCCACTTCCTTCCCCTGCAAAAAGACTGAGTAAAACTACCTCACAGGGGTATTGTGAGATCAGTTTACACAACACAAGTAGCATGGGGTAGAGTCCAGTTGAGGGTGGGAGAAGCATCAAATTTTTGTTTGAAAGGAATGAAATGAAGCAGAAGAAAGACATGGAGAATGTCTAACATCATTCATTTAACCTGCTATGTAGCAGACCCTGGACTTGGAGTTGAGAAAATAATGACAGGGCATATGGAATTGCTGCTCCCACATTGCCCACAGCCTCACAGAGGAGACAGATTGTATATTTTGATGTCAATTCTGACATATTTAGGCCCCAAGAATGGGAAAAAGAAATTACCAGTGACCCAGAAGAAAACAATGTGAGGTCTCTCTCTCCCCATCACCCCACTCAGATCCCTCAGCACGTTTCCAATTCTGTCTGTGACTAGAGGGGTGTGTTTGTCTCTGGAGGAAATTACTGGGGAGACTCACTTGACCTCAGAACTAAACCATATTCTATTAAAAAAAATTTCACCAGTAAGGCATGTATTTGTACTTGCCTTGGATTGACAACTGTGTCTTATTTCTCAGTTGACTCTGAACGGAATAGGGGGATGGAAAGAAGGTGTTACTTATTGATTTTCCTAGCATCCTACCCAGTACAGGTTATCGTATGGCAGAAGTATGTGTAGAGCATAGAAATAGGATGAAATAGGAGAATCTGTTCGACAGAAGAGTGTGTGTAGGTATGTGTATGTGTGTGTGTGCATGTGTTCAAGAATGTTTTGCTGAAGATGAAAATTGATGCTAAAAGAAGAATAACTTGGGCATAAAAAATGGACAGCACACAGAGGCTTGAAGGTGAGAAAGAGTATGTGTTACACATTTTCCAAGAAGGGAAACATAAGTAGGCTTTCAGTAAAAGTGTATCATTTTGTCAACATTGTACCAAAGAATTCATATGTCCCCAAAAAGCTTTTCTCGTATTTCTCCCCATCAGTATACTAATGCTCCTTAATCCTAGGGAATTAGGCCCACCACAGCTAGTACTATGCCAACCAGTAGGACAACGAAGTGTAGTTTCAGGTACTACTTCTTCTCCATGATTCAGTCTTTGGGTTTGGGTCCTGCCATGCTGTAATCAGGGAAACTGGGAGGGTCCCAGCTGTCTCAATTGTACAATTAACAACATGTCATGATGGTTAATATTCATCTTGTCCTGACATTCCATCACACTCTTCTCCAATCAAAGCTTCCCTGACCTTTCTAACTCTCAGCAGAGCATCCCATTCTCGAGATCTGTACAGATGCATTTTCAGTATTTCAGATCTAACTTTGCCAAAGCTCAGGAGCATAATTCTGCAATAAGTGTATCACTTGGAATTTACTTCTTTTCTTTATTAATTACACACAAGGGAATGGACAATTTTAACAAAAGGAAAAAAAAGAAAGAATTGGCTGAGCCAGAGTTTGGTCTTGAAATCAAGTACCATTTCAGAAGCCCTTCTCTTTCTCTCAAGAGCTCTATTACCCAACAGTCATACCTATAGACCCATAAGAAACACTAATGTGGGCATGGGCTCCATGTTGCAAATGTTGTATTCCTCCAAAGTGTGTTTCTCTACCTTGGTACTACTGACAATTGAGGCTGTACATTTCTCTGTTTGGGAACCTGTTTCTTGTATGCTGTTAAAAGCATTTCTAGTCTTACTCTTAAGATTTTCTAGCCCCTGCCCTTTGTTGTGACAATGGACATGGCCCATTGTCTCCTGGGGTCAAATTTGAGGATCACACTCCTTTAGGCTTCACTTCTGTCTACTTGAGTGAGTTCAGTAAGCACACATACATATTCACAAATAAAGGCTCACATGTGTCTATTTTACACTATTCTTTTCTTTGCTAGCACAGCCAGTGGAGTTCTTCTACTATACTTCTTGGTCATTTAATGTCTCACTTGTCCAACCCTTGCTGTAGCCATGTTAAGCCTTGGCCTTTCTCCACATCAACTCAGCTGTCTCTTATACTGCCATGCAAGCCTCTGCTGTTATTGGACCTGTGGCTTTGTCCCTTCCTATTCTGTCTCCTCATACCTGTCACTCATCCACAAGGAAACAGTTACAATGGTGAAAATGCCATACACATGATGGTATGACTTTGAACTCTAGTTCTGGCTCTGCGATATCCTAGCTGTGCAACCTGAGAAAAATGTTTGCCTGTGGATCAGGCTCATATCTTCGTCTATAAAATGGGGGTGCTGGTGAGACATCCCAATAGGACTCCGAGGGTTGTGTTGAGGGGGGAAAATAAGAGAATAGCAGAGGAAGTGATCTGAAATCTGTGAATCTTTGTACAAAAGATGAAGATGGTTATTATCATGCTCATTATCTCTAAAACAAAAGGATCGGGGGAAAAAAAAGAGTATTAGCACTATCTGCTTATCCAGCAGAGAGAAACCCAGCTGAGGAAACCAAACAATGCCCACCTAGATTAGCCACAGAATAAAGAATATGGGGAGAAAGGCTTACTTGCACTTCTGGAGCACGTGAGCTCATTTTCTCCTGGAGTGTGAGCCCAAAGGGATTTCCCATTTTCCACTCAGGTTAGAACTTTGGCGACCGAATATTCCCATGAATCCTTGGATGGGAAGAGAGTAATTAAATAATTGTCACATGCTTATAAGTACAATCACATGAACTTCTCATAAGACTCTGCAAGTGCTGTAAAAAAACATTTTCTTCGTCACAGAAGGAAATGGTCCCCCAACACGAACCACATGGCATGCCAGTGACATTTAGTTTTAGGTTTCCCTATCTCTGACTAAAGAAACCATGATACTCAGGGAGCTCCACTTCTGTAGGAAGTTGTCAAAAGCAAGTCATTTGGATACCAGAAGTCGGATTTTTTTTCTTTTTATTTGCTGGAGGTGAAGCCTTTCTTTCCTAGCCAGTACTCATTTCATTTCCACTAAGATGAAGTAGGAAGGAAAGGCAGTCTTTTCTGGGTCCTAGATGCTGATGGCAGGAGCAGGGCTGGCAGTAGGCTGTGGTTTAAGTCTGAAAGCACATTCCCACTCATCGTGAATGTGGCTATCATTCCGTCTTTAAGTACCCTAAGTTGTCTACGGCTTGTAGAGCCCAAGGAAACATCTTTGCCAGCTAAGCATTCCTTTTCTTTCAACCAACATCATGCCTCCCATAGTTAAAGCCACTAAAGAGTTACCCTTATATGTATTTATCATCATCATCATCATCATCATCATCATCATCATCATCATCATCCTTCTTCTAAAACGAGGCAGTAGCCAGGTGCTAGTAGCTCATACCTGGAATACTGTACTGAGGAGGATTAAATTTGAGGATCTTAGTTCAAAACCAGCCTGGGCAGATAAATCCAAGAGACATTTACCTCCAAATAACCAGTAAAACCCAGAAGTAGATGTGTGGCTCAAGTAGTAGAGTGCCAGCCGTGAGTGGAAAAGCCAAGTAAGACCATATGGCCTTGAGTTCAAGCCCCAGTACCTGCACAATTAATGAATGAATGAATTAGGGATGTGAAAAAGTAAGTGGTATTTCTAAATTCATCCAAGATCCAGAAGCTATTGAAGAGAATCACAGTCTGCATGGTCTTTAGATTCTCGAGACTCCAAAAGCCCTGAACTTTACACTTGTATACTCTGGGTTCTCGTCTAGCTATTAGTTTGGCAAAAAAAAAAAATATATATATATATATATATATATATATATATATATATTCTGTCTGTTCCACTTGCAAATTTGAATGTTCTGATGGGTTTGAGGCATCTGCAGTCATGAACATTATTATTTTTTTATTTTTTTTAGAATCATTTATTTTTATTTTTTTTCTTCAAATTTTTATTATCAAACTGATGTACAGAGAGGTTACAGTTTCATACGTTAGGCATTGGATACATTTCTTGTACTGCTTGTTACCTTGTCCCTCATACCCCCCTCCCTTCTCCTCCTTTCCCTTCCCCCCCACCCCCCTGGAGGTGTTCAGTTCACTTACACCAAACAGTTTTGCAAGTATTGCTTTTGTAGTTGTTTGTCTTTTTTTACCCTGTGTCTCTCAATTTTGGTATTCCCTTTCAATTTCCTACTTCCAATACCAGTATACACGGTTTCCAATATACTCAGATAAGATTACAGAGATAGTGTAGGTACAACCACAGGAAGGTGATACAAGAACATCATCAATAATAGAAGCTACAGATACACATGGGACGTTGAAAGTAGTTACAACTGTGATATAACAATTGTTTCCATAACATGGAGTTCATTTCACTTAGCATCATCTTATGTGTTCATAAGGGTATAGCAATTGGGCCTTGTGATGCTCTGCTATGACTTGCCTTAACCTGTACTAATTATTCCCAATAAAGGAGACCATAGAGTCCATGTTTCTTTGGGTCTGGCTCACTTCACTTAGTATAATTTTTTCCAAGTCCTTCCATTTCCTTACAAATGGGACAATGTCATTCTTTCTGATAGAGGCATAAAATTCCATTGTGTATATGTACCACATTTTCCTGATCCATTCGTCTACTGAGGGGCATCTGGGTTGGTTCCAGATTCTCGCTATGACAAATTGTGCTGTGATGAACACTGTTGTGCTGGTGGCATTACTGTGATTTTGTTTGTGGTCTTTTGGATAGATACCCAAAAGTGGGGCTGCTGGGTCATAGGGGAGTTCTATATTTAGCCTTCTGAGGAATCTCCATACTGCTTGCCAGAGAGGCTGAACCAGTTTACATTCCCACCAACAATGAAGTAGGGTTCCCTTTTGGCCACATCCCCTCCAACAATTGTTATTGTTTGTTTTCTTGATATATGACATTCTTACTGGGGTGAGATGGAATCTCAATGTTGTTTTGATTTGCATTTCTTTTATGGCCAGTGATGTAGAGCATTTTTTCATATGTCTCTTGGCCATTCTCATTTCCTCATCAGAGAAGTCTCTTTGTAAGTCTTTAGCCCACTTGATGAGGGGGCTATTGGTTCTTTGCGGTTTTGTTTTGGAAGAAGGTAATTTTTTTAGTTCTGCATATATTTTAGAGATGAGGCCTTTGTCTGTTGAATGTCCGGTAAAGATCTTCTCCCAGTCTGTGGGCTTTCTGTTTATCTTGCGAGCTATGTCCTTTGCTATGCAGAAGCTCTGCAGTTTGATGCAGTCCCATTTGTCCAACCTTTCTTTGATTTGTAGCCTTTCAGGGTCTTTGTTAAGGAAATTCTGTCCTGTGCCAAGGAGCCCAAGTGTTTCTCCTACTCCTTCCTTTAGTGTTTTCAGGGTGTCTGTTTTGATTTCTAGGTCTTTAATCCATTTGGAATTGATTTTGGTGCAGGGTGATATATAAGGATCTAGTTTTTAGTTTGTTGCATGTGTTGAGCCAGATGAACACTATTATTATTAACATACATCAATAACATAAAGGAGCTTCTCTGTGATAATTCCATCAGTAGGTACAGTATGCTTTGCTTTGAATCATTTTACCCCCTCTAAATCATATCTCCTGTTGTGGCCATTCATTTCATACTTGTACACTGCATCATCAAAATGGTGCCATTGACTTCTGGTACAGCCACTTAGAACACACACACACACACACACACACACACACACACACACACACACACACACACACACTGCTTGCCTCAGTGAGGGGCCTAGTCATGGCATAAAACTTTCTGATATCATAGATGGAGGCTGTCCTTCTCTCACCTCCCCTACTCCTTCTAAATTATTCTTGATTAGGCAGCATCTGCTTCCTTCTACAGTGCATATGCTTCCTTCCCTAACTCTGAATGCCTGCTGAGTAGCCCATACAGACAGTTGCATACAAATACACAGCTGAAAGTTGTCTTTAGAAGCCCGCCATACATCAGATCTAGAGGCTTAGCTAGCAGACCTCTGGGATTGGCAGGCGGCAGCACAGGCAAACGGAAAATGCCAGACCTCCCAGTCATCTGATAGCTCAGAATCTTTCCTTTCCTCTGGGTTCAGGCGGCAAGCAAGCAGTCAGCAAGGAGAAACTTTCCTGCCTCCCACTGGATGGATTGGCAGCACCCCTGGCAGTGGAAGAAAGAAGAAATTGAGCATGCCAGAATGGGCCTACGGAATTCAAAGAGGGAGATCAGATGGTGTCTTTGTCTCAGTAAACCCCCATGAAAGTTTGCCTGCAAATTCCTCATACTCCAAGCCCATTCTACCTCTGGGTATCATCATTAGTGTTCTAGCCCCCAAATCTTCTAGGTCCTTGTATACATAGGCTTTTCCTCGTACATTTTAGTTTCTGTATCTCGATGCAGACTTAACACCTGTCTGACACATGTGCAAAATAGTAATAGAGTTTATGTGAGTTAGATGATTTGGTCTCTCTTGGTAGTCCTTTAAAAATTCACAGTGAGCCAGGTACCGGTGACTCGAGAGGCTGAGGTCTGAGCACAGTGGCTCGGAGCCAGCAGATAAAATAAAGAGACTCTTACCTCCAATTAACCAGTTAGAAGGCAGAGTGGAAGTGTGGCTCAAGGGGTAGAGAACTAGCTTTAAGCAAAAAAGCCAAGCAAGAAAACCTGAGATCAAGCCCCAGTACCTACAAACATATATACATGCAACATATATACACATATATGTATATGTATATATGTATATATGTTTAGATTGTTATATATAAAAAGAGTCCATATATGTACCTGAAAACATATACAGAAAATAGATAATAAATAAATAATTGTTAAAGCCAAGACCCAACCCAACTAACAGATCCCTAATGTGAAAAATACAACAGACAGAGAAATACCATGGAGATGGAGACGTATAGGTTAATCACACAACACTTGCCTAACATGTATGACCAGGAGAGAAAGAGACAGGCAGAAAGACAACCTTTATTGGAGATGAAGAGACATCACGGCTGACCTCTTTTCCTAGCAAATAATTTTTGAGAGGAGAATAGGGAACCTTGAAATCCAGTCAGTGCAATGTCCCAAGGGGCTTTCCAGCCACAATGGGAAACTTCTGCCTATAATTTCAGTGTCTGGAGCCAGGGAGCAATTAGAGAAAACAGTCTTTTACTGCAGGCCAGGAATGTTAAATGGATTATCTTTGTTTTTTTATAGTTTTATTGAGGTATAATTGGCATACAATAAACCACATATATTTAAAGTACATAATTTTATATATATGTATATATACTTCCATAAAAATGATCACCAGAATCAAGATCCTGAACATATCCTTCACTCCCCCAAATTCCTTTGTGCCCCTCTTCCATACCTCCCACCTGCCTCCCTCGGCATCCACTGATCTGTTTCCTGTTGCTACATATTTGTTTTCATTTTCTAACATTTTAAAATAAGTGGAATCATGCCATATGTGCTCAATAGTCTATTCCTATGTATTGCAAACAGTACATTCCACCGTTTGTTTATGCTTTTACCTGTTGATGGGCAGCTGGATTCTTGCCAGTTTAGTACTAATGCAAATAAAAACCACTATGTATATCCGTGTACATCTTTACACGGACATGTGTTTCCATTTCTTGTGGGGTAAATACCCAGAAGTGGAATGGCTGGGTCATGTAGTGGAGATAAGATGGATGTTCAAGGAACCACCAACCATTTTGTACAAGGGCTGCACCATGTGCAGTTAGCACCCACAGCTTAGGTGCCTTCCAGTTGGGCCATCCATCCTTGCCACCTCTTAGACAATCGCTTCAATGTTAGCAGTAGCCTCAGAGATGGTGACATAGCATTGTAGTTTGAATTTGTACTCCCAAATTACTAATGATTCACCCTAATGTTCCTTTTACATTGTTGGATCGGGTTTGACAAAGTGGTTCATTTGTCATCTATATTTGCAAACGGGATTGGTCTGTCATTCAGTTGTGATGTCTGTGTGGCTTTGGTGTCAGGATGACATCAGCTTCAAAGAATGACTTGAGAGTTGATTTCTCCTCTGAACTTTTCTGATCACTTTGTGCAGATTGATTTACTCAGCAAGTTGAGTATCTTCTCACGTGCGAATTAGCCATCTGTATGTCTTCGTTGGTAAGTGTTCAAATCTCTTGTCCATTTTTTAATTAGTCTTTATTCCTTCATCTTGAGATTTTTGAAAAACCAACTTGATAGAGAATTAATTTACATACGTCTCAATGAGTTTGGGCAAATTTATTCAACTCAGTAAATATTAGCACACTCAAGAGATAAATTTCTATCACTACGAAAAGCACTCTGTCTCCTTCCTGTGGACTCATCCTTTCACACATGTATGTGTACATGTGTGCACACATATGTGTATGTTTAATAACAGCTCTATTGAGCTATAATTCAGATACCACGAAATACATCTATCTAATATGTGTAAGTCAGTGATTTCTAGCATAGGCACAGGTTTTGTACTCATTATCATAATCAATGTGAGAGCATTTCATCACTTCATACATACGAAAGTTCTTATCCACTCCTACCAAGCATGACGCAGCCACCCACCCGCTTCCTGTCTCTAGAGCTCTGCCTATTCCATACATGTCATACAAATGCAAGCATACAATAGGTAGTCTTTTGTTAATGCTTCTTGCATGAAGCACAGTGCTTTCAGTGTTCATTCAGGTTGTAGTATTTGTTGGTACTCTATTTCTCTTTGTTGCCAGACAGTATTTTATTTTATGGATATAAAACAGGACACGTTTTATTTATCCATTCATCAGCCGATGGACATTTGTGTTGTTTCCTGTTTATGGTAATGTAAATAGCATAATGAATATTTACGTGCAAGGAGTTATGTGAATATACATCTTCATTTCTTTTAGGTATAGACCTACAAATGAAATGACTGGGTCATATCATAAGTTTACTTTTAACCCTTTATGAAGCTGACAGCTTTCTAAAGAGGTGTATCATTATAAAACTCCACCAGTGAGGGTAGAAATGTTCTAAAGGCTGAGTTTTAAGACTGGTCACCAAATGGTCTTTTTTGTTTTTGTTTCTTCTAAATTGTTTTATTATAGCTATCTTGGCCACATGATATGGTAACTCTGTCTGATTTTTATTTGCATCTTCCTGATAGTGATATTAATTATCCTTATTTTATATGCTTAATGGCCTTTTTTTTTGTTTTCTTTGACAAAAAAAAAAATGTGTCAATTGCCCGGTGCCGCTGCTTTAAGCCTGCTATCCTATCTACTTGGGAGGTTCCTGCCAGTCTAGGCAGGAAAGTCTATGAGACTCTTATCTCCAATTAACCACCAGAAAACCAAAAGCATGCTGGGGTTCAAAGTGGTAGAACACTAGTCTTGTGCAACAGAGCTCAGGGATAGTGCCCAGGCCCAGAGTTTAAAGACAAAGCCTGGAGTTCAAGCCCCACAACTGACAAAATAACAACAACAACAACAACACAACAAAAACAATGTTTATTCAGATCCTTCATACATTTTTTATTTATTAAATTTTGTTGATAAGGTGTTGTGCAAAAGGGGTACAGTTACATAATAGGGCAGTGAGTACATTTCTTGTGATATCTTACACCCTCGTTTTTCTTTCCTTTCCCTAGATCAGGTAGGCATATATACAATACCCAGTGTACCAAAATCAGATATAGTAGCCTTCATACATTTTTAAATGGAGTTGTTTCTCTTTTATTATTGAGATATGTATGTTCTTTATATACCCAAAGTAAAAGTCCTTTACCAATGATAGGATTTGCAAAAATTTTATTACCATTTTGTGATTTACCTTTGGACTCTCATTGAAGCACAGAACTTTTTAACAACACACAAAAGTGCTTCCTCCTTTTGTGCTTCAAAGCATCTTTTTGTCATCTTGAAATACAAAATTGGTATCCTCCATAGCACAAAAGTTTTAATTTTGTTCATTTAAGAATCTATGCATATTCTAGATAGAAGTCTTTTCCAAGTCTATCCTTTGCAAATACTTTACCTCAATATGATTTGTCTTTTCATTTTTCTTAACAGTATATTTTGAAAGGCAGAAGTTTTTAATTTTCATGAAGTTCTATTTAATAATACATTATTTAAAGACTATAGTTGCAGTATTTTATCTTTGCAATTTCTAAACCCAAGATCAGAAATATTTTATTGTATATTTTATTCTAGAATTTTTTTAAAAAATTTAGGTCTAAACATCTATATGAATTAATTTTTCAAAATAGTGCAAATTATGGATTGACCTTTGATTTTTGTTGTATTGGCATATAGACGTTCTATTAACATCATGTATTGAAAGAAACTATCCTTTCTCCACTGATTTGCCTTTCTATCTTTGTAATTAAAAAAAAGTTGGTTTTGGATAGTGATTCACATTACTATCCCAGTTGTGCAGGAGATATAGATGGAAAGAACATAGTGTAGGGGAACCCAGACAAATCTGTGAGACCTTGCTTGCAAGGTCTCATGCAAGCAGTGGTCTCATGGGGGCATGACTTCCGTGGTTGTGTTCCTTCCTAGCAAGAGTGTGGCCCTCAGTTCAAATCCCAGTATAGCCAAAACCAAACCAAAGCAAAAGAAATCTGTTAAGATTTTTATATATGTGGACCCTGGAAATCTAGTACATGCCACTGATAGACTATACCACACCATCCTGACTGTTGTAACTTTGTTTTAAATTAAAGCAATGTGTGCTCTCTGATTTAATTTTTTACATTTATTTGGGCTTTACTGGAACCTTTACATTTCCAGGGAAAATTAGAATCAGTTCTTCAGCTTCTTCAAGATAACATTTTAATATTTCAACTGGGGTGGGTGTTTCATCTATTTATAAATCAATTTAGAACCATTTGACATCTTATCAGTATAAGTCCTCGACCCTTGATAAATACATCTATTTAAGCCATCTGTATTGTTTCTCAACAACATTTTACACTTTTTTCAGTGTACAGACTTGCAGTTTCTTTTGTCAGATCTGACATCATTTCATAATGTTTGATGTTATTACAAAGGGGATGTTATTTAATTCCAGTTTATTCATCACTAGTATATAAAATCAGATTGATTTTTTGTGCATTGATCTTGTATCTCACAATCTTCTTGTATCTCACAATCTTGCTGAACTACGTTGTCTTCGCTTTTTCCATAGATTTCATCTGATTGTGTGTTACCAAGGGTGGAATTTACCCCCAAGGGTAAATTGTTAACATGTGACTATGTGTGTCTGTCACCACTGGGAAGGAGAAGGGACCGTGCGACTTTTACCTAGCAGGTAAAAACCAGAGACGCTACTGAGCACCCTAGCAAAGAGGGCAGCTACCAAAGAAAAGAACTGGGTCTCGACTGTTTGTTCAGCAGAGGTTGAAAAGGACGGTTTGGCACAATGATGTATTCTTCAAGTAAAGGCAATTTTACTCTCTCCTTTTCAACCTGCTTTACTTTAAACGTTTTCTTAATTTTTGACTAGTTGCAGTACACAGAAGCTCTAACATTGACTGGCAGAGGGGAAAGAAGATACAGCTGCCTTGTCCTTGAGCTCAAGGGGAAACTCAATCTTCCACTATTAGGAATGATGTTAGCTATTAGTGTTTTGATAGACATCCTTTATCAATTTGAACTTTTTTCCTATACTTCCACTGTGTTGAGTTTTTTGTTGTTGTTGTTGTTTTAAAGAATGAATATTTAATTTTGTCACATACTGTATAGAAATGTGAGATGTTATGATTCAGTGTATAATTACTTTTTCTTATTTATTCACTCATTGTTTATATCCCACATTAGAATGTAGTCCCTAGTAAATAGAAAGATGTGGAAAAATTATATTAAGTGAGGTAAGCCAGATCCAGAGCAACATAGGTTGCATGGCTTCCCTCATTTGTGGAAGCTAGAATGTGCCTATAAATCTACAAGTAAGCACAACTAGGTGGTAAGCAAGGGATTACAAATGAATTAGCTGAAGTGTAATAGACTCTATGGAGAGCACAAGTACTATAATTCCTAAAAAAAACAAAACCAAAAAACAAACTTAACTCAAAGCCCAATAAAATAAGTACTAGGAAAAGGGTACTTGCAGGAAGAAAGTGGGGCTAAGGGGAGAGGAGTAGAAGAATAAAGGGAGAAAGGCGGGGGGGGAGCATAGGACATAGGATATAGGCAAGAATTCATTGTATATAACACAGAATTGAGATATATAAGGGAAGGGGTGGGTCAAAGTGGAGATGAAGAAGGTGCCACAGATCAAGTACACATAACCTGCTTTATAAATGGCAAAAATTATTTCAGTACATAACCTGAAATTAAGATAAGGGAAGAGGTGGCGTGGGAGGGGTAGGTGAAAAGGACGAAAGGGGTGACAGATATCCAAGATGCACTCTATTCAGACTGCTTTGGTAGATGGCTCCTCCTTTGTACATCTACTTAAAAATAATAAAAATATGTTTAAAAAAGAATGTAGTCCCTAGTACTGGCAGATGAAGAGAATCAAAATACGCTATATCAATATATATATGTATATATATTATATATATAATGCTTAAAAAATATATATATATATTGCTTAAAAAATGGAGAAAGGAGCAACAGGCTTAAGGACGTATAATAGAACAGATGAATTTGATCAAAGTATATGTGTACATTTATGGAATTATCACTCTAATGCTCCCCTGTACTGTCAGTGCATGTTACTAAAAAATATCGCCAAGTGAAATGAGAAGAAGTAAGAATGTCACCGTCTAAATGGACCTTGGACACCCTCTTTGTCCTTTTCTGTAGAGCTGGTCTGGTCTCCTAGGCATCACCGTGGTCAAATAATTATTTACATAAAGAGGAAGGAGAGATTTGTCATGAGCTCTTCAATGAAGGCCAGGCACAGGATGGGAATCACACACCTGTGACCACAGCAACTTCGTTGTGAATTCACAGGTCTCTGTGGAGAAACAAGGGCAAAATGGAGGCGACAGGATTCTGGTACTAGCACATTGCACCCCTGTACTCACACTCATGGCCCCAGAGAGCCTGGGAAGGGCTTGGAAGAGATGACTGGCGCATTGCCCGTGACCTTTAGCACAGTCTGAACGCGACTGGGATGAAGACGACAATCTTTACTTTCCCAGAGGAAACAGATTTACAAAGTGAATAAAAGAAAGACAACCCTGTGTCTGTGTGTTTATTTGCTGGTTTGGTTTTGTATATTCGTTGCCATAATGACAGGGCTGAGCTAGACTTTGGAAACGAGTTCAGACCGCCCAGGAGCCAGCCTGTTGGGACAATGGGTGAGCAGAGCCACAGAGCCTCCTGTTAATTATGTAACTCAGGATCTAGGGGCTCATATTTTTTCTGACTTAAAAAAAAAAGATGGCCATATTTCAAGCTATTTTGTGCCAACCAGTAGCTTGGCATTTTAATAGTGTTGTCCTTGATTGGTTCCTTACGTCCTGGTCACAGAACTTGTCAAGGTCTGAGCTTTAGACCCTGGGAAAACTCTCCTACCGCTTGCCCTCCCAGGACATGGGGGCTGCCTTCCTAGCTTGGAAGAGTAGGATTTCATTTCTCTCTCTCTCTCTCTCTCTCTCTCTCTCTCTCTCTCTCTCTCTGTCTCTCTCTCTCTGTCTCTCTCTGTCTCTCTCTCTGTCTCTCTCTCTGTCTCTCTCTGTCTCTCTCTCTCTCTCTCTCTCGTTTGCTTGCCTACCCATACATGCTTCCTGAGGCAAATGTGAGTTAGGCTGGTCCCTTTATGGAAGGCTTTGTGGTGTCATTACCCTAACATCTGTGCTGAGCCCCAGCAGCCCTGCAACCATGAGTCTCAGGCACAGCGCCGAGGACCACAGAGGCTGTTAAGGGAAGTCAGGCTGTGTGTAGCTATCAGAGCTAGTAAAAGGTCTGTAGAGATTTTTGCTTCTGCCTCCCCGCTGAGGTCTATGTCTCTGGGTTTCTTCGCTGTGTCTCCTCTTTTCTTACTGGAGTGTTCATTCCCCCTGTTCTCTATCTCTTGGGTAATCAAAGTTTCTCCTCTTGGGCTTTCTCTTTTCAACATTCAGATCCAGCAGCAGAGAACGGACCTATTTGGTCTCTGGAACAGGGAAAGGTGCCTGGGATTTTATTCTAATGACTTCCCTAACTCTCGGCCCCGCCATCTGAATGTTGTGGAATGGACAGAAGTAGGTCAGGATGGAGATGGCCCTATCTCAGCATATTACAAGGTGGATGGGACAAGTGAAGGAGCTGTTTAATTCTCTTCCTGCCAGAGTCCCTTCCCCCCCCCCCCCGCCCCCGTATTGGGCCCTCCCGGCCAGCTAAGTGTTTATGCTTTTCCCAAACACCACACCACCTTTCTTCATCTTGCTTCCTCTGCCTGGAAACTGTCTTTACTTTCAGAAATGTAGTCGAATTCCGACCTATCTTGTAAGCATAAGTCCTTCAGGTGACTTCCCCAAGTCCCCTCAGTACCTTCCTTCCCATTTCAGTTCTTTCATATGACAGAGAAATTTCCTAGGTTTTTTTCTTTAATACTATATTGAGTATGGTAGTAAAAACATATACTGAGTACAGTAAAAAAAAAAATGGCTCCTCTAAGGTGGGACCATGTTTTATTTATCTCTGTATCCTTTGAGTGAGTGAGTGAATGAATTAACCAGAGGTCAGGTGCTTTCTTCTGAAAGCTCAGTACTCCTAAGATTCTTAACAATACCCTTCCCTCCTCTAACACATTATCTTAAAGAAAATACTCCACTTACACATTTCCTGGTTTTTATTATTTAATTGCATCTCGGGGGCATCACTGTTAGGTGCCAAATGCAAATCAGAAGGGAATATATGGAGATCCCTAAAATGGCATATCCCCACCCATCAGTAACAGCCCCACGTTCAACGGTCTTAGTACTCTCAGCCCTTCAAGCTCTAATCTGGCAGTCTTAGACTGCTGCTGTTTAATGTGGATTGCCCATTCCTGATAAGTGTCAAGTATGAGGAACTTTGCCTTTTAGATAATGAATAGATTTCCATAGGGATAAGGAAGCAATTTCTGGCCTCCAAAAGAACAAGCAACCTACAGCCCTGAATTAGTCCAGGTCCACATGGCTCTCACCTCAATGAGCAGAATTCTTGTTAGTTCTTGTTGGCCTTTAAGTCAGCATTAACTGTGGATGACCTTGGTGCTCACACCTGCCCCATTCATCTTCGTATTTTCATTATCTTATGCCAATGTACAGACTAGGCTATGTTCCTGATGTCATTCCAATGAGAAGCCTAAGATCTGGGTGTGAGGCTGCTCCTCTCCTGGTATTTTGACACTTAGTCCATCTCTAGGCTCACTATTCATCCCTGATTGCCTGGGGCAGCCCCAATTTCCACATGTTATCCCAGTGAAATTATGAATAGCATGCTTTTCATTGTCATAAGTGTCCCAGTGTGGATAATAAAGTACATGATCACCCTACCATCTCTGGTTTTTTTCTACTTCTGTCACTGAACTGACAGCTCACTCACTTGTCACACCCACATTGTAATATGCTGAGATAGGACAATCCCCATCCTGACCCATTTCTGTCCATTCTTTGACATTTCATAGCATGGCAGAGAGTGAGTGAATGTGTTAGGACAAAATTCCAGCCTCATGTCTGTGTGCCTTAGACAAGTAGGTCCATTCTCAAATGCCGACACACACACACACACACACACACACACACACACACACAACATTAGCATCTTTATTTTAAAATGAGCCTTCCACGTGGTACAAAGGCAGAGAGAAACAGTCTCACAACATTATAATGATGGATGTCAAACAGTGACATAGAAAGGGATTATAAAAGACCAAAAGGATGAGGCCAGACAGTGATCAAACCCCTTTCCTCCAATAGGATGCAATCCATTTTCCTTTCAAACCCTTCCCATAAAGAGAACAGACACTTTTTGCACAGACATAGGCACAAATAATGTGCTCCGGGTCCTCTCAGCAGATGCTCATTACCTAAGCCAGCCACCAAAGAGTTCTCTCCTCAGTTAAACGCTGTAGGCTGCTCACCTCATGGCCAAAAGGAGCATTTGCCTGTTAGCATTGTTTCATCAGTATGGCTTTCCATCCTGCCTCCTCTGAAACCTGCAGACACCTAGAGGTATTTGATCTCTTAGACACTATATGCTGAAAATATCTCTTATTTAAAATGGCTTCATTAGGGCTCCAATAGCACTCCAGGGTTGTATGCTTGTCTAACTTGACATACATATCTAGTCTCACTCTAAACATTCTGAAAATCTCTCTCTACCCCCAAAGAGGCTCTGACTTCCGAGAGGGGTGGAGATGAGGCGCCCTTCTTTCCTCTTAACATGCATATCCAACCAACATTTCTAAGTATTCAAGTCATCAGAAACAAATACGGACGAAATTCTGGCCCCCAATTCTACCAGCTGTATGTACAGCTCAGTGATCGTCTCTGAAGGCCAGGGCTTGCTACCTACACATCAAGACCTGACTGCTGGTGTGCTCAGGTTCTGATGCACCATCCTTAGAAGGCTGTGCTGGGAAGCCAGGTAGCCAGAACTCATGACCTGTCATCACTGGGGTTCTGGGTTGGGCATTCTCAATGGATCCAACTCCAGTGCACTGCTTAGTGCTAGCATTTCTGTGTGTTCCATGGCACTAACACTTTCAGAAGCCCTATCATTCATCAGCATATTCTCTCCTCTCTCTCTCTCTCTCTCTCTCTCTCACACACACACACACACACACACACACACACACACACAAACACACACAAGTTGGGATCTGGAGCCAGCTGTGAATCTTGAGATGAAAGGAAAGGGAAAAATATTGTCACGAACAGTATGATTAGCAAGTCAAAAAGAATAGCATCAGAAATACCGTGAGTGTTGACACTGACTATAACTCACATGCTTCCAGCTTTGTCTTTGATTCTCATAGCTTCTCGTTTTTGGTATTAGTCAAACTTGCACCCTATTAGCTCCTAATGTCAGCTGAAGAAAGCTAAGGAAAGCCAAGAAAGAGATATGACAAGGGCACTGGCATAGAAACCAACCTGCCTTTGCTAACAGCTCACAATCTCTCCTGGTCTCAGTTCCAGTTCTCTCATACTATCAATTAAGGGCTAATTTAGTTCCTTTAATAAAAATACCATTCAAACCATTTTTGGACATCACTGTACCTTAAAATAGAAAAGTGATTAATATTGCAGGTTTATTTAAATCTGAAAACTCATTATAGTCCCACTCAGATGTACTTCACTAAGCCAACCACTAGAATAGACTTCTAAGGCTGGCCCTGAACAGATTCTCTTCTCCCTTTAGTCACACAAGAAGGCTATGCTCCTTCGTTTCCTTATACTTAGGGGGAGCATGTGACTGATTCTGGGCAAAAGAAGGTGAGTAGAAAGAACTGGTTTGACCTGCGTCAATTTTACTGACAGTAGGTAACACAGACTCTTTTTTTTTTTTTTTAAATCTCCAGTGCTGGGGATTGAATCCCAAGACCCTTCTACACACTCTTCTTCTGCCAGACTATTGAAAAGGCAATGTGGTGTAGACCACACAGCAACAAAAACCCACTCCATCAGCTTGAGCTTCTGGATTGCCATCACAAATAGAGCTCTCAGCCAAGTCCGAGAAAGGGGACTCTTCTAGATTCAGAAGATTCAAAGGTTAATTTCTGCAACATAACCCAGCTTATTTTGATGGATCCTGTAGCTATATCCAGTTACTTCACTTTGCCCATTTTTCATAGGTGTAGTTTCTTTAAAGAACAAGCTCTGGAGAACAGCAGAAGCAGGAAGACAAGGCAAGTCATGTCGTTTTATTATTTATTTGTTTGGGCTATGTTGAGTTGAACAGCGATTGTTGAGTGAAACTGAGGCTACTATCTCAATAGGAACTGATGAGTCTGATAATAGAAAACACACTTTTTGAGCTAGCATCACTAGAATAACATAGAGAGACACACACGCGTGCGCGTGTGTATGAGAGAACGAGAAGAAACTATGTTCTTGTTTTTTACTATTGCAGATCACTCATCTTTGGTCCCCATCACCTGGTGTCATACTTTTTTGACCTCTTTCTCACTGGAGACCTAGAGTGGCCCTGATTCATTTGTCTTTGCTTGCCTGCACTTCCATTATGATGTGGAATTCTAATGCCAGAGCCCCCATCAGCACCTCTGCTCAGTGGCTCGAAGTGGGTTGAATTGTAGCCGGCGGCAGGGGGTGATAAATGTAGCGTGAGCTGCCTTTCCCCCAGAAAACTGCAAATTGCCTGAGCAGTACAACCCACAAAAGGTTCCCGCGGAGTGAATTTATCTTGCATTGTCGAATGGAGAGGGAAAGAAGAGAGACCAGGCATTCTATTTTTGCAAAGTCACATTCGATCTTGTTCAACGTGCAGTCCACACATCTTTTAAAGGGGCTCCAATGGAAAAGGGTAGCAGCCCAGGAATGTACAACAGATAAAGGGATTTATTTTTAACACTGTTGGAGTTCACAACCATCTGAGCATTTCAATTTCAAGTCACTCACTCCTGAATAGTAATAATGTGTTCTGTTGGACTGCATGCTAATGTTTCTTATGTCAGCCAGTAATCCATGATGGAGAAGATTGTGCCATGGGCAATAAGACACATTTCTTCATACAGAAGGGAAGTGCTATGCTCATTTTAGTGTCCCAAGTTGCCCCTGAGCCTTTCTTCTAAGTTAGTATGGCTGTGTGGATTATTCCCTTCCCATCAATTCCAACAATCTACAATGCATCTATGGAAGCAGCTACCATTTTGGAATTTTAAAAATAAAAAAGAATTTTTGGCATATGACTTGCTTTGGTACACCAAGCCTTGGAAGGAAATCACTCAGACAGGACTGTCAGAAACAGAACTTTTCTGATCTTCTGGAATAGTTACTAGCAACTTTCCTCAGAAAAGCAACAGTTTCCATAAGAGTTTATAATATTAACTCTGTTGAGGTTAGGAGGTACTATGACACGGCTTCTCATCTTTTATTGTGTTGTTAGGTAAGTTAAAAGGTTTTATTTAGTTTATCTTCCTTTCAGAAAAATGTTCTATACTTTAAACCACAGCTCCAAACTTTCTTCCATTTGCTAAAATCAACCTACTCCATAATTCCTTCTTTGACAGCCAACAACACTGAATATTTAGGATCTGACCACACTTAATCCTCATAATGGACGTGTCCTGACCCCTCATAACACTTTATGTTTAGTGAGTGATCAAAACCTGAGTACCATGGGCTGATGCTGCAGTTTCTACAGTGGTGATTGGCAACTTGAACTGGGGAATCATACAAAATTGGGTTTCATCCCTGGCCCTGTAGTTACTAGTTTTGGCAAATTGGTTCTCTGTATGTCATATTCCTCACTGTAAAGTGAAAATAAGATAATACCTATTCCACGGGGTCATTGAGAAGATTAAGTGAGATCATGGGTATAAAAGGCTTAGCACAGAGTTCAGAAACATTTGAAGCACTCTGTAAATGTTAGTTGTTATTGTCACTCTTTTTTTTTCTCTATTGTCACTCTTGATTAGAATTCATGGACACTCCTTTTGTTGCTTTGTGTCTGCTTCCCACAGTCATTTTAACTAGAGCTTCCTGACACACACCAGCGACTCCACTCCAGAATCATTTGTACCTGGGATTAGATTTAGAAAAAATGAAGGCAGACATTTCATATTACTCTTCTTTTTTACCTGTAGATAGGAGAAGAATATTTTTGGGAAATGTGAGCTAATTTATTGTATCTCAGAATCCTCAAGACAAAGAGGTCAA
Organism: Perognathus longimembris pacificus; assembly: GCF_023159225.1. NCBI lineage: Eukaryota > Metazoa > Chordata > Mammalia > Rodentia > Heteromyidae > Perognathus > Perognathus longimembris. The sequence continues at coordinate 55,739,037 of NC_063171.1, forward strand.
ATACCTGATCAGAGAAGAAATTATTTAATGTGCCCATGTTCTCCAAACAGGTACCCTGAGTTGAAATTGTTGCCCCACTACCCAATAGATTGGAAAAACAATTACAAGACCCTTCTTATAGGTATTGCATATGGTTGAATAGCTAAGACAACTGTCCAGGCACCAAGCTACCCACAGATAGAGTCTTCAGTGAAGCCAAAGGCACATCCTACTGCAAAGATTCTTGCTCTCTGTTGAAAAGATATGGACTGACTTTTTCACAATTTATTATGATATTTAGAAGAGAAGGGAGAAAAAAATATCTACCTCTCTATGATGCTTGGTTCTTAACTATACCTACTTTCATAAATGTGTCCATAATCAATAGATATAGCTATCTTTTCAAGTTACTAAAGTTTGGGAGGAAAACTTTATTTATGGGGTTAGAAAACAAGAAGATTTAAGACAATTCTCCTTTTTTTTTTTTTTTAGCTTTGAGTCAGAAACCATTCTGTTCTGTGAAGACCACTGAAACCCAAAGTTGAATGTTGTGCTATGCATACCTGATGAGGAAAGAATCTCCTTATCAATTACCCAAAATCAGGTAAATCCAGGACTCTCTTCACTCTTGAATACAACTGATCTTTTCTTGAGACCTTTCAAACCACAGAAACTGACTCTCTATCCCAGCAAACAACAACGTTGCCATCTGCTCCAACACCATCCACCTCCCTAGTCTCTAGGGAATTTGCCTGCTGTGCCATGTGGTCATCTTTAATTGAAGATTTTCAAAGTAGTAAATATTACCTTAAAAACAACATTAAAAATTGTAAAGAAAGAACATTGAACAAGAACAACAGTACCCTGCCTCTGTGATCAAAAACCACAGAGACTACATCCCGCAATTAACTTTTCAAAAATAATATTTCACCTACCAGTACAATAAGCAAAGTTAAGAAATGACAAATAAAAAAATAACCAGTCCAGTTGGGTTAAAACATGAAACCAATTAATTATTGTAATGGTGTATAAATTCACTAGTTTTGAACTCCATAAAATCCCTTACTAAGTTAAATGCCTTTTATGTCATGAATCACCCATTAGAAAGTTCCATTTCTTAGTTTGAAGGTGGACTGACCCATTTATAACAGTCGTTCCCCTGTGCAAAACAAGACTTCTGTTTCTCACATAGGCCTTTAACACATTTTTTCTGGCTTGTGGGATGGAATTAGTGGGTCAGACTCCACTTCTCTGGTGCTTTCTCTTTTGGAACCAATGATGTGAAGTCTCACCCTTGTTTCCCCTGAAACACAGATTGAGGGGAACTAGAACATACTAGATTGGAAACAAATCTACAAGATCACAATAGTAATCATCTCTAAACAATGGAACTAGCCATCTATGGAAAATGAACCAAATACTCCACTATCTACGGTGGACATAAAGATGCTAGTTACATTCATCAGTGCATAATAGCTATTATCTGTCAGTAACTCTTTTCTAAAAGCAGAAGTATCCTGTACTGCTCATAGCACATAAATGAATTTAAATTTTAGTCTTATTTAAAGACTTGTTTTTAATATTCATGAGAATGAACACAGGTCAAGAAATATTAGAAAATATTATTTACTAAAGATAAAATAGACAAGTCACATGAAAGAAGAAACTTGGACAGCTAATGAATATATTAAATTATTCTCTACCTGTGTAATAATTAAAGAATGCAAATTAAAACAAAAATGCTACCCTGCATCCATTAGATCACACTATTATGTCATACACATTAGAAAATAAAATAACAATAACCCAATGTGTTCTAGGGCCTCTCCTGAGCAAAATGTACATTGACCTATTTCATTCTGAAGAAGATGTAAGTGTATTTCCATTTTGTACTTGAGGAAGCTTGCAAAAAGAGGTCGTAAGTATCTTAATTCAAGTGACAGAGTCAAGATTTAATACCAGGAACTGACAAGATGTGGGGAAAGGAGACATTCATGTAGTGATAATGGGAGATCAATTTGGTACAGCCATTCTAGATTGCATCTAGAAACAGTTAGGGAAGTTAGGTGTACTTCACCCTATCATCTAACAATCCCACTCCTAGATATGTATCTCAGAGAACTGTCAGCCACATTCATGACAAGAATTGGGTACAGATATTCACTGTTGCTGTTTGCAGTATTCCTAGGTTTGGAAATAGGTATAGAATATATTATATTTTAAAATGCATGCCATTTATTATATAATATGTAATAAAATGCATATATAATATATGGCATATAATAAACAAGATATATTTTGAAATATAATTTTAAGTAGGCAAAGGTAAAAAAGTCAATAAGACACATTCCAAAATTTTCTATACGTAAATTTTAAAGTTATTCCTCTGAAGAAGCAACTGGAATAAACAAATGAAAGCCAAACCATTACTCTAAGCAAAATATGACCTCCAAGAAGTTTCTATACCTTCAGAGCTGTAAATATGTTGATGCACATGGCTTTAATTATAGATGTAATTAAGATTACTAACCATCTGACCTTAAAAAAGGGAAATTGTTCTATATTATTGGAGTGAGTCAATGACCCCTTAAAAGCAGAGAGGAAGACAGAAGGGGAAGTTGGAAAGATTCTAATTAGAGAATTCAAATCTCTAAGCACAAGAAGGATCCCATGTACCACTGCTAGTTTTGAAAATGATGGGATCTTCAAACCATAGAATGCAAGTATCTCCTAGAAGCTGAGAATGACATTCCCCCACATCCAGCAACAATATGTGCTCAACCAAAAACTGGAATAAGCATGGAAGTAGATTGTCCCTGGCTCCTTGGAGCCTTCAGTAAGAGAGAAGGCCAGCCAACACACTGATTTCCAGCTTGGGAGACCTTAACCAAAAAAACCCAGCTAAGTCTGCCAGACTTCCAGGAACTGAGATGGTGGATTGTTTTATTTTGCTTATTTAAATCTATTATGTTTGTGATTATTTATTATGGTATCTACAGAAAACTAGGTTGGTAACCAAGGTTATACATGAAATGTACCTCAAATGGTATCTATACAAAAAGGGAGGAGTCTCAGACTGAAAAAAGTATGTAATATGAATATAATATGAAATAACAGAATATAGTAAAAGAAACATCTTGCATAAACCTGATGTGAATATTGTATAATGAATTGAAGACTCTGACAAACCAAATTCTGTGAATTAGATCCAAAAACACACACAAAATATAACTTAATTATTTGTCTAGGATGTTTCCAGGCAGTCTGGTCTAGGCAAGGTAGGTTGTACATAAAAGAATGAAGATGTACTTGTTTCTAGACAAGCCTGGCTGTCTCCGGCAGTAGGGTTTAGGGAATTTGTTTCTGTGAGACATTGTCTTTTCTACACATAGTGTTTGAAGGAAAGCCCAGCAGGCTAATCTGAGGTCTGAAGCCCAGAGAGAGGTCCTCTTATTGACCTCTGTCCATCTTCTCTTCTCTCAACTTCGTTCTGAGTCCTTCTCTCTGGCCTGTGAGATTTCCCATCAGCCTCGTCCCTAAATTCAATGGTAGATTTAATTCCTCTTTTTCACATTATCCTCAGCCACAGGCAATTTGAAAAAGTCCCTCGCTGGCCTTCCAAATAAGCAACATTTCTCTACTCACAAATAACTGGGGATAATTAGACTAGTCTATGAGTAATTTGGGAGTCAAGGCCTCTCCCTATCATGGGTTATAAAACTTAATCCACCAGAAGCTTCTGGCCAGATATCAATTACTGTCCTTAGAGTGAGAGGAGAGCCTGATGTTTCCACTCAGCAATGGCTTTGCACAGGCATGTGAGTTCATATGAGTGGACACACATATACACACACATACTCTCTTGCTCTCTCACTTCTCTGTCTCTGTTTCATTCTCTCTCTCTCTCTCTCTCTCTCACACACACACACACGCACAAACTCAAACTCATATGGTTACACAAAAGCCCTGTTGTAAGGAAGTACCTATTTTGAGTTTTCATAGTCCCCAGGAAAAATCTTTACTCCTGTCACTCATGAGGTGATATTCTTCTGTGTCACATCCAGGAAATCCCACAAGCTTGAAGCTCCTCAATTGCTTTGCCTAATCCCAGATGGAGAAACCAACCCCAAGCACCCGTCAGATCGCATTTGTGACAGTAATTATCCAGGAATTGGACACCAAGTCATTACCAGTGAATGAATTATTACTAGAAACAGTTAGTGTCCAATAATGAAGTTAATGGGAGATAATATGACAGTCATTAGACTGACATGGCTCTCTTCATTGTTGAAGAAAGAGGAACAGCCATCAAAGGCTTGGCAACTGGCAGGCAGGATTAATCTGTGTCAGGCAGTGTGTTTACATCGCCTGGACGCTGTTCTTGTGAGTGAGCTGTGATTGGAGGGTTTGTATTTCCTGTTAGAAGTCAGCGTCACAGGTCAGAAGGGAGCTTGCGCATCAACAACTCTGACAGTCTCAAAATTCTCCCATCACAGGATGGAATGCCCAGTATTTCCAGGCCATACCTGTATACAAACTGTTTTCTATGCTTAAAATGCCACTTTTCTTCCACCTATAAGAGCCTGACACTCCTGTGTCTCTAATCCAACTGTTGCTTCCAGAGTAAAAACCTATAAATCCTCTAGGAATTTAGCTCTCCTACATTAGGATGTGCTACAAATATGCCCATGTTTCCTATTTCACAGAGAATGTCTGAGACAGACATGTTTTCCTCTTTCCTTTACCATCAACACCTACAAAGTTACCTCTAAGTCCTCTAAAAATATCTGCTGAAAGAAGAAAGCCAAAAAGATGGTGAGATGGGAGGAGGGAAGGAAAGAGAAACCTATCCAGACGTCAAAGTGTGTGACTGACACCAAATCATTCTATGCACCTTGTCCTGGAATTCTTCAAGCTGCACAATCATCCATACTGTATCTAGCTTCATGAGCCTAGGGGCAGACAGAAGAGGTAATATGAACAGAGGATAGCTCTTTGGGCTAAGATAAAAGGATGCTTAAATGCAAAGGATTTGTATTTCATGCTGCACTGGATAGAGATCACCTCGTTTTGACATTGTATACAGACAACCTGTCCTGTGAGGCAGTACTTCACTGTGTTATCTATGGATATTCCTGGATGATGCTGAGAGCAAACACATTCAGCTTGGCTTACAGGAAAGATCCAGAACTCTGTGGGTAGCCAAAGGCATTCCAGTGCACAGAGGGTTTTCTTTCCCTTTGGTTTTATTCACTGTGGTTGGTAGAAAGTAAAGATATTTAAGGGGAAATAATGCTAGCTGATGGCAAAGGCTTTGCTAAGGTATAAAAAGAAAAAAAACATGAGGAGTAACTTTTCCTCTTTAGTGGTAGTAATCCATGGTGGTAGGTGTGCTGTATCTGAGAGTAATTCCTTGGAACAGTACAAAATGACTTTGTTTTCTTTTATAATCATTAGATTATTATTACTATTATTATCAGTTGTTGTGCAGATGTTTCAATTCAATATGTTTATGGGTCTTGGTTAATGTCAACCCTTCCATCATTCTCACACATCCCCTCAAGTCACCTGGTTCCACTTCCACATACGTACACTGAATAGTGTTATTGTATTCGCTCATGCTTCCTCTCTCCATATGACTTTATTTTCTAGGTGACTCACTGTGCTCTGAGATGGGAGCCATAGCATAACTTCTGAAAGGGGCTGAGCATGAGGAGATACCAAAGACAGGAGTGGCCTAAAGAGGCTGAAAGCCAGGAATGGGGAACTTCATGTCTTCTTCGCCCTCACACTCTCTCCCTAGAGCAAGAACTTTCTGATGTCAGGTCATGCAGAAAGGAAAGGATGTTTGTCTTCAACTGTTCAGTGCTGAGAACACTGCAATGCAGATTTTAAATGTAAAGTCTAAAGGCTCCCTTGATTGTCAACTGGGCTTCTCAATTACGCAGTGTTCTCCAGAGAAATAGAATCCATAGAAGATAATCTAGATCTTTACTATATATAGAGTGGATTGTTGCAATTATGAATGCTAAGAAGCCTTAGCCTCTGTACTCAGCAAGCAGAAGACATAGGAACGCTCAAGTCCAAAAGCCCAAGAGTGAGAGAGATGATGCAAATTCAAATCTGAAATGCAGCAGACTAAACACATAGAGGAAGCACAGTCTTTCAAAGACCCAAGGCTAGAAACAAAAAACCAATGTCCAGCTCAAGAAGTCAGGTAGACACTCCTAGGCATCTATCCTGAACAACAGGTCTCAGGATATCAAAAAGACATCTGGACATCCATGTTTATCGCTGCACAATTCACAATATCCAAAATATGGAAACAACCCAGATGCCCCACTACAGATGAATGGATACAAAAAAAATGTGGTACCTATACACAATGGAATACTACACAGCAATTAGAAATGATAAAATAATGGTATTCGCAGGGAAATGGTCAGAACTTGAACAAATAATGTTGAGCAAGACAAACCTAGAACACAGAGAACAAAGGGGCATGGACTCCTTGATATATGACTGTTAGGGTGGTGGGGGGGGGACAGTAGAGACCAGGTGTGTGAAGCAAAAAACTTCTTTTCAAATGGTATTTCCACAGGTTTGGGTCAGTGACCTTACATTATGTATCTAAAACCAAACAACTACTAAATATAAAAAGGTCTAGAATAGACCTATCAGTGGATCACAATAGCTCAACAGCTTTGTACATACGAGCATATAAGATGAGGAGAAGCAAAAACAACTCCAAGAGAAGGACACAGGAGGATTCTATTGTTGACGCTACATTTAAAGTTGTAGGTGAATCTCCTTTGGCGTACGCTACGTGGTTACTATATATGATTTTGGTACATTGGCTATTGTATATATGCCTACCTGATCTAGGGAAGGGAAAGAAAAACGAGGGTGTAAGATATCACAAGAAATGTACTCACTGCCTTATTATGTAACTGTACCTCTTTTGCACAACACCTTGTCAACAAAATTTAATTAATAAAAAAAAAAAAAGAAGTCAGGTAGAAACTGTTTCTTCTTAGCCTTCCTCTTCTGTTTAGGCCTTCCATTGATTGGATGAGACCTATTTACCTTAGGCAAAGACAATCTGTTAGATTCATGCCACCAACTCAAATGATAATCTGTCTCAGAAACAAGCCTATAGGTGTAACTCAGAGTAACATTTGGTCAAATGCTTGGATACTCTGAGAACTAGTCTGTTGGGATCCATTTTCCCCTTGATGGAAGGGGCTTGATGCACCTCCCCCAGCCCTGGGGAATGTGGCCCTGCTACCCCCTCTGGATTGGAATCCAGAGAAACCGGTTGGACCAACCAGTTGCCAGCCAGCCCGGTCGGTGCCTACCAACCCTGCCCTGGCTCGGCGCGCTCAGAGTGACGCTAGCCCTTGGGGGTTAGGTGACAGCTCTTGGCCTATCGGAATCCTGGCCAACCCCCTTCCTTCAGAATCATCTCCCCTTGTCCTTCTCTCAATAAAGTCAGTTCGCTCTCAGAAGCCAACTCCGTGGTCTATGTACGCTAGCTCCCAGGGAAGGATAGCGGCCACATTACCATGTAGGTCACGCGTGCGCCAGGCCGGACCAAACCCCCACGTCTCACTCTAATTTACCTGCTGGTCGGGAGTTGGGGGAGAGGACGTTATGGAGGGCAGGAAGAGGGAAGAAAGAGTCCGAGCCGGGAGGGGCAAGAAAAAACCCCAACACTAGTCATGTTGTCGACCACAGCAGCTTAAATCCCACTTCTATCAATCAGCTCCTGTACAGTCACAGCATGAGCCACCATGAGTAGAAACCCCAGGGTCACGGAGGCATGAAGATCTCCTAGAAATGATGTACATAACATCTCTCCCAGAATAGCGCTCAGGAGGCAAGCTTACTGCCTCAGCAAACTAGCGCTATTGCAATGATGTCATGTGGTAGCTCATTTTGACATTGACAATGACATGTTGAATTCCTTGAAGGTAGGGCAAGGTCCCATTCTTCTTCATATTGTCCAACTTTTCTTGATGTCATTCCCAGCACAGTAGGTTCTGTTTATAAAACAAGTTTCCATTGCTTCTCATGCACCCTCACTTTAGCGAATTTAACCACTGGCTATTTCTTGAACCTTTTCCTTGCTTCTTGACCTCTTTGTTTTTGCTCACGAAGTCCCCAGGTCTCGAATAATCTCCTGAGCTTTCCACACACTGCTCCTTCCCATTTTACACCTGTCAGCTTCAATGGACAATGGTGCTTGCTTTTCATAAGTTTAGCTTGCAAGCGGTCTCATCCCACATGGAAGTATTGAGTATTGAGTGTGACCTGGGCCAGGTTTTGTCCTTCACATAGGATTGTGAGCACTAGGCAACAACTTGATATTCTTTTCTGTTTCCTGATTATTTTATTTTTCCTCCAGTTCTAAGAACACAAATACTTTTCAGACCTAAAGCCTATCCTTCACCACTGCTTTCCATCCACCAACAGAGGTAGGGGCCGGCAAGACTAGCCACTCAGCCAGTAGGAATCACCAATTCCCTAACCCTGACATTCTCTTCACCCAGTAGATCTCCAGGCAGGAGGCCCTTAAGTTGTATCACTTAAGTTGTAGGCTTCTACAAAGTTAACTCAAGGCCAGAGATGGCCCTGAAGCCTCAACTCTCATAGGCCTAAGGCATTTCACAAAGCCATTGAACGGACTTGACTCAGTGTTGATAATAGATGCTCTTTATGAACTTTGGTGACTAGGTAATTGTGTTAACCTTCCAGAGGCTACAGGGCCCTCAGATGTGTCCATGAAAGCTGAGGCAATGGAGGTGCATATTTTTTGAATTAGTACTAATTGTCTTAAGGTGTATTTTATCAAGTTCTCAGCTACTCAGTGTTGCAAAGGATACCTAAAGAAAGTCCCATTATGCCAAGCCATCTATCAGCATGACTGTCTTAGCTAGCAGCCACAGACATACTCAAGGTTTCCTCCTCTTAGGTAACTGTGGACCTGTGACCCCACACGACTGTGTAGGCTGCATGGACCACTAAATAGGGAATTGGAGTTGGCCTAAGACAACTCATTTGTAATGACCAGAGCATTAATTATATGTAATTTGGAAAATGTCTTGGTGGCTATGTGTGCATTGAACGGAACCAATTAAACCAGAGAAAGCAAGCACTTACGAGTCCAGACGGCTGGTTCACAAAGGGCTCAGGTAAAAAGGGAACAGAAAGCTGCCACCTGGTTCCTCGAAGTCCAGTGGTAACAGGAAGTGCCCTCTCACAGAGGCTGCCTCAGGCTGTACCAGCAAGGTTCAGGAGAATGAAGTATGGAACTAGGTCTGAGAAAAGAAGAAATCTCTCATTACTTTTGCAAAATTAAACACACTTGTAAGAGTGGTAAGGCTATTATCAGCTATTATCTGACATTAATATACAGGAGCTGATAATGGAAGGGAGTTGATGATCTCTTAGACTAAATCAGCATATACTTAAGCAATACACTTAAGATGAAGGCAAGGCAATTAGCAAATCAGGTCAATTGTAGATGCAGCCAAGCAAACCCATGATGGAATATTTCAGACTAGTCTGTGATCTACTAGATTTCTTTATGGGGAAAGCAAACATTCAATAGGTAGATTTTGCAGGGGACAGGAAAGGGAAGTACTACAGTTTGAACTCAGGGCTTCATGCTTGTTAGACAGGTAGACAAATGCTCTACTACTTGTACCATCCCTCCAGCCCTTTCTGTGCTGGTTATTTTCAAGCTAGGATCTTTGTGCTAGCTCAAAATCCCCAACATCTTGGAAAATATTTTCTCCAGAGTTCTTCATGGCTCACTTTCTCATTTCTTCTCATCTTTACTCAAGAGCCACCTTCTTGGTGTCTGAAGTTTCATCTTGTCTCATATACCCTCCTTTGCTTCATTTCTTTCCTGAACACTTACATACTCTTTAACATTTTATTTACACACACTTATATCATCCACTTCCCTTGTGCTTGTTTTTGTCTCTCCACTCCATTAGAACTGCTTTTTAAAGGCAGGGTTTTTTTTTTTTTTTATCTTCCTGTTTGTTGCAGCAACCCATTGCCTGGAAGTATCCAAACCACAATCAATAAATATTTGCTAAATGATTGCATCCTAGCCCATAACTCTAAGAGGATCCTCATTAAACTGAAGAGTTAGAGAAATTGAATGTGACTTCTCTTGTCTGAGTGTGTACTTTCCACACCTTTCTTTTTACCCTAGGAATATTCCTTTCTGGGAAAGATTAGAATGTGTTATACAATGAATATAGAGAATAAAACAAAAAACCAAAGTAATATTCCATTTGTAAAGTCAAAATCTCAATTGTTGAAATTCTGTAATTGCTGTTGAACTAGGCTATTGTCTTGAGAAAGGTTTCTCCAAATCACTTTATCTTCAGTACATCAACACCTGTGCTCAGTCAACACCTGGCTTTGGTCACAGTTGTTTTCTGTGGTGCTAAGGCCTGTTCTGTGAGGGAAAGGCAGTGACAAAGGGAGGCGAAAGTAAAGCTCAGCCCCTCTTACATCCAGAGTATGGCAGGCAGAAAGGGAATGAGACCCAGTCAATAACAAACTTCTTTCTTGCTATGCTCTACCCTCTTTCCCTCTTTGGATTTAGGATTTAGGATATGAGAAAAGAAATTAGGTAAGATGATAAATAAGAAGAAATGGCAGGAGCCACAACAAAATAACAGGTGTATTCTGTCATTTTGGGGGACCAGGCAAGAATCTTGTTATCAACCCCTGGACCTGCATCAGAGAAAATACCTGCAGACTTCAGTCCTGTTATTTACTGAACCATTGGGACCTCCTGTTGGATTGAGGGGCACAGGGTCCACCATGTAAACCCCATCACAAAGCAAGATGGCACCATAGTAAGGACTGGTAGTAGACTTTCTAGTCACTCCAAAGACACAGTGTAAGACTCAGAAGTAAGATGCTGTGGGAGTCAATGTGCAACCAGGGCAGTCAGGGAGCTCTGCTGACTCACTGATAGCTGAGCCCATATATATGGGCCTGAATGTTACCCACAATCCACTTCAGCATCAAAAGTACATGTAGGATGTTAACATAATAGCCAGAAAGACAAGGGATGCTGCCTGTCAGCTACTAAAGGAGGAACTGGCTGGAGGGTTAGGCAGCAATTCGTAGAACTGACCCCACAAATACCATTTCCCATTTGGGGGCACATAGGGAAACTACATTCTTAGCCTCCATCCTGGTTAGTGTAAAACCAACAATAGCAATGTGCACACCCAGCCATGAAACTCTATGTTCTATTCCTATCTGCACTCTTTTCCTTTCCACTGCAAGAATTCAGGCCCTGTACCAAAGTGGGTGTTTGGAAGGGGAGAGGGGGAAGATGAAAGAGCAGCCTAGATCATTAAGTAACTACTTAGAGAAAAGCCAGCCTCCCAATATCCCACAGGGAGGTAAAGAAGAAATAATACTTAGCCATGTTATCCATGTTAAGTGAACCACTGAGATTTTTGGCAAGAGTGCTAGTTGTTATAGAAGCTAGCATTATACATCCTAACTTGGATAAGTGCCCACCTCTCTCCCATATGTTTAAATGCCAGAGAGACTTTCCCCCTCATTTTCCTAGAGAGAGCTTGAACATTACCTGAAGGGATTATTTAACTTTTCAGTTTTAAAAATTGGACTAAGGTTATATCTGAGTGGATATTTAGTTCATTTATTTCCCTCACTAAGTAAAAGTTCAGGAGCAAGACCAAATTAATTACAGACAAATGTAAAATCTCATATTTTATTCTTCTGCATATCGGTATTAGGTTGGAAGTTAAATTTGTGATCCCATTACACACAATTTGGGAGGAAGATTTGAGCAGTAAATCTAAGATTTCTAATTCTAGCCTCGAAGGTTCTAATGTACAAAAGTGAAGCTTAAACACAGGGAAAGAGAGAAGTAGGAAATTGTGCCTAGAGATTATAAACAAGTGCCTGTAGGCTAATAAATCAAAAATTGTCATTTATTCAGCAGTATATGAATCAGGGACATCAAGAATCCTTTAATAAATTGAGCCTAGTTTCCCTAGTCTTAAATGGGGGTGGAACCAGGTACCAGTGGCTCACGCCTATAATCCTAACTACTTAGGAGACTGAGAATGGGAGGATCAAGCCATGAGGCCACTCTAGACAAAGAAGTTCCTGAGACCTCTCCTCAACCCATAGTTGGGGGAGCAGGGGTTTGTGGCTGTTATTTTAAACGATATGAGAGGCTGGTATTTGGTTGGGGGGGGCTGTAGAATTATGGTTCAGCCATCCTGGATGAAATAGTCTGTGAGATTCAATCTCAACAAAGGGAAGCTAGACCCGTGGCAGATGTCTATAGTCCTAAGAATAAAGGAACCCTAAAATAGGTGGACTGTAGGCCAGGCATGCACCAGGATGGAAAGTGAAATGCTATCTCAAAAATAACCAATGACAAAACTGGTTGGAGTTGTGGCTCAGCAGTAGAGCACCAGCCTAGTAAGCATAGGCCTGAATTTAAACCCCAGTACTGCATATAAAGAGAGGGAGGGCACTACTGCCTCTGTTGCAAAACTTGGCTGTTACTTGTATTTAAAACATCTATCCCCATGCCTGGAATAACATCATTCAAGCATAATGAACAGCAACCAGAGAGTCTCTGGATTCTAAAGCCTAGCACAACAGGCTCTCAGGGATTAGAGTTGTAAATCTCTGGGTCCTCCAATCCAGCCTCTAGACTTTGAGCACTCCAAAGTCTGGAATTCCCCTACCCCCCCCCCCCAGATAAGAGCTTTTCCTCATCTACCCTTGATTCCTATTTGAGTAGAACAAAATGACTCCAGCCAGCTGATTGGTTTCACTGAGAGCCTAGACTAGCTTTCACACCATCTGACATCCGCATTGCACTGGCACTTCTCTGCATATGCCTAGGTTATTCACAACTCCCTCCTCACCAATTAATGTGGCCCTTTTATTCCTCCTCAAGACACAGTATGAAAGTTTCAAGCAAAGGTGGCATTAATGCAAAGATAACCTTTATTAAACTTCAGTCTATAAAAAAAGCAGTTCCCACACAGGAATATTAAGATTTCCATTATAATTTAGACAGAACTATGTATACTTCACAAGGGCTTGTGGCACACCCTTATATCATAACACCAACTCAGAAACTACGGAATGAACACAGGTTTTTCATAATGAGAAGATGCCATTACTGAGGCGCACTACCTTTGGACAGGTAATTTATGCGTACTATTTCATTGAATCCTCATAGTAACTCAGTTCTGTTTGTATTACACCCATGAACCTGTTCTGCAGGAATCATTCTGGAGTAAAAAGCAGGAAACATTGACTGCCTGTGAGTTATTTGGAGTTTTTGCCATTGCTCCCATTATTGATATAAATGGTTCTGTGCGGTCAGATTCTGCCATTAATAAACAACAACAAAAGGTGAATGTTAGCTGGGTACGTGTCACTCACTCCTGTCATCCTAGTTACTCAGAAAGCAGAGATCTGAGGGCCACCAAGGTTCAAAGCCCATATGGGCAGGAAAGTCTGTGAGAGTCTTATCTCCAATGAACAAGCAAAAACAAAAAACATGTAGCTGAAGTGGTAGAGCACCAGCAATAAAGCTAAGGGACAGAGCCCAGGTCCTGAATTCTGAGCCCAAGTACCAGCATGCATGCATACTTACACATACACACATGCACACACACACACACACACACACACACACACACACACACACGTGTGTGTGTGAATCTTGGTTCCATTTGGGCCGCTCAATAGGTCCATGTGTTTTTATGGCTATTTATTTCAGACTCTATAGTTAGATGGTCCAAATTCAAGTCCTGACACTACATCTACCTCACTGGGAAAATTTGGAGAAGTGACCTAACCTCTCTGTGACATATTTCTCATTAATTGAATGGGAAGAACAACCATGTGTCTGAGCTAATATATGTAGATATTTAGCACATTGCCTGATACTGCAGGAATCAGATAAGCAATTGCTACTATTGTTTCTAGATATCAAAAATCACCTTGCATTAAATATATGTCAGGCTGCCATCTTGCTTGAGACTAAAGACAGACAGTAAAATTAGATAGGGGAATAAGGAGAATTAGCATCTGTTTGCTGCCATCTCTGTGACAAGGATCATACCTTTACTGAGACAGTGGTGGGAGTTCTCCTATCACCAGTGATGGAGTCATCTGAGTCCATGTGCATATTAAGCATTAGTTGTACTCATGGCTGCAGGAGAAGTTGATGGTGGAGGAGTGAGAATGGGAACCCATTGATACAACTCTAATGACTAACTTTCAGTCACAATAACATGACATAATCTTCTATCATTTTAACCAAACTCAATGACATTTGTGAGGAAAAACATGACTCTTTTCTATTTAAAAATACCACAAGAGCGAGAGAGAATATTACTCTTAGCATTTACATTGAGTTTAAACTATTCTTTTAAGTTGGATAATATGTGCATGAATTACAAATGAGGACATTACAAAATGCCATGGTTGGTGTTGGCAGTGGGTTGAGCGTGAATGATCCCTACCAGTAACTTACAATCTAGTAAAGGAGATGAGACAGCCACCTAAGTCATCGTTCAACTCACTGTGAGCTTGCTGCTGGCTATGATAAAGATAGGAAGGATTGTCCCAGATGGGGTAGAAATACTGAGCCAAGATACTGAAGAAGGAAAGAAAAGAGCAGGGTAAGTGTGGAGAGGGATAAGTGGCTTTCATCACAAGATTGTCCATTGGAATCTGTAAAGTTCTGGCAGGAACTTGAGTCAGAAAAAGAAGAGGAAGAGATTTCACTTCATATCAAGCCACAGATACCAATGTGCAGAAAAGACAAATGACTTGCTGAATATTTCAATAAATTAGCTCTTCAAGACCCGCAAGTCTCTCACTCAGAGGTGCCAGAGCCTCATTCATTTCTTTCTGGGTTCATTTTATGCAGGGGTCACAGGACTCAAGATCATCGCTCTGGGGCTGGGGATGTGGCCTACTGGCAAGACTGCTTGCCTTGTATACATGAAGCCCTGGGTTCAATTCCCCAGCACCACATATACAGAAAATGGCCAGAAGTGGCGCTGTGGCTCAATGGCAGAGTGCTAGCCTTGAGCAAAAAGAAGCCAGGGACAGTGCTCAGGCCCTGAGTCCAAGCCCCAGGACTGGCCAAAAAAAACAAAACAAAACAACAAGATCATCGCTCTGAGGTCAGACATCCATCCCAGACAACAGTTAGAGCAATTAAGGCAGCAGCTGGTCAGCTTCCTTGAAATGCTATACTAAAGTACTTCAAACTGGTTACCCAACACAACAGAAAATTATTCATTGACAGTTCCGAAGACCAGAAATCTGAGATCAAGGTGTTACTTAGACCATTCTCTTTCCAAAGCCTCTTAATATTCCTTCCTCACCAGGTATTTATTGGTTTGTGGTATCATCACCCCATTCTCTGCATTTGGATACATGTGATATCCATCCCTGTGTTTCTCTAGAGATTCTCTTTTTTTTCTATAAGGGCATCAGTCATTGGATTTAGGGAACATCTAAAACCTAACTTCAGTATTTGGGGGCGGGGGGAAGTGGATGTACCAATACTGGATCTTGAACTCAAGACCTTCTGTTCTTGCTTGGTGTTTTCATCTAGCAGGAGCTCCACGACTTGAGCCATGCCTCCACTTCCAACGTTTTCTGGGTAATTGGAGATCAGAGGTTCACACACTTGTTTGCCCAAGCTGACTTCTAACTGTGCTCCTCCGATCTCAACCTCCTGAATAGCTAGGGTTACAGGTGTGAGCCACCAGAGCCTGGCTCACAGTTCCCTGAAATCCTTAACAGATAAAAGCAGAGAGAATTTATTTGTAAATGAGGTCATCTGAACATGAATATTTGGAGGACACAAACCCAGTTCAGCAGCCATTAGAACACACATGCAAGAGCTAAGTACCACATTCAAAGGATCCAGCAGCCACCACTATCAACCACCTCTGCCACAGACATGAGGTCTAACCAATGAGGGGCCCCAGGTGCCCACTCCGAGGTCTCATGAGATGGCTTCATCCCCATCGCAGTTCTGCTGGCCTTGGCTCAGGCCAAGCATCACGAAGGTCACCCTTTTGAAGGGAGGATAAAATTTGTTGAACGCATGCTCCACTGAGCAGTAGTCTGAGGAGACAGCTCCGGATTCTCTCTTCCCAAAGGGCTGCCCCGGACTGTGGTAAAACACTCAGAGGAATCTGCCGAGCTAGAGAACCATGACCTCCCATTAGATGCGCTGGTTGAAAACATGACACAGAGAGATAAGGAGCACAGGGACGGCAGGGGAGTGAGCCTCTGGGGCACCAGGCTCGGCCTCATGCCCGCTCAACTGACACAGACTACAGGCCCAAGGAAATGGATATTTCCTACTAGTGACTAAGCGATGGCAGTGACCCAGAAACAGGTGGGCAGGCAAGCTGGAGAACTTGCCTCCGGATGGACATCGGGCTCAGTCAGGACCACACACTTAAGCATCTCTGTTTAAAATAGCACACTTGAACTCCAGCCTGTGACTAGACTTCTGGGGAAGTAAGAATTCCCTCAAAATAAATCCAATTGTTGGGATTTCAGCCCAGTATTTCCCCCCTCAATTTCTCAATATAAGAACTAATTTTCTATTTCTCCTAGGACAGTCCCAGTAGAGGATCACAATAGCTCAATAGCTGTGTGCATAGGACCATTATAAAATGATGCTAATCAAAATGAACTCTGAGATATGGAAATAAGAGGATTTTCTTTATTGTTGTTGTTGTTTTTAATGTGCTGTGTGAAGTTATATTTTTTTCTTCCTTTCTGTTTTTCCTTTGGTTTATCCCCTGTGGTCACTGTTTGTTTGTTTGTTTGTTTGTTTTTATTTTGGTACCCTGTGTCTTGTATTTACATTTATCTGATTTAGGGAAGGGAAGGAGAATGAGAAAATGGTGAGGCAAAGGACAAAGGGTGAACTAATGCAACAGCAATACTCACAAGACACTATATTGGAAATGAACTTTACAACTTGAAGGAGGAGGGAAGTCAGGGTTGGGGGCGGGGAAGCAGGAAAAATGAGGGAGGGGGGTAACAATGTTTGGCAAGAAATATACTCATTACCTTACTATGTAACTGTAACTTCTCTGTACATCATCTTAACAACAAAATCAAATTTTAAAAAAGACTGAAAGAAAAAGAACTAAAATGTTTTTCAATATGCAAAGGTGTCTCTCTCCTGAAAAAGCTTAAGAAACAGTGCACTTCCTGTCTCTGTGTGAATGTAATTTTGTTTTTTGAGAACTTTACTCTCTCACATCCCAGATGTGAAAGTAGAAGTTAAGGGTGGAATGTGGAATGAACTCTTAATATACCAAATAATTCAGATCGAAGTTCAGGCAGTCAAAGATTTTGAGATCTCTCTTACTTTAGCACAGTTATTTTTAGGAGGAGTCCCTATGTAAATTATTGACACCAGAATGCAGTTAAATGTTCGCTCTCCCCAGTATCTGCCATGCAGTACGACAGAGACATGGACACAGCAGACCTTGATTGCCATTGTGGGTCTGGCTGAAATTCCTATTGGCTTCTGCAAGAGAGACTGGGACTTCTGACCTGTTTGCTGTGGAATTACATTACTTGATCTTTTTACCTAACAAGAATCACCGAAACACGTGTTAATTGTATTGCTTCGGAGTTCCAATAGAACAGTCCTGACTTAGCTCAGTGAGAAAAAGGCTAACCCTACCAAGGTCAAAGCCATCTGGCCAGTCCATGACTCGTTTCTATAAAGGGCTGTGAACAAAGAGTGTCACTATATACAGAGATAGTTATGAAAAGCAAAACAAGAATAAAATACTCTGCTCTTACCCTTTCCCCTAAAGAATATATGATAGCAAACCATAAAATAGTTACCCTCTGGCTTTTTACAGAAAAAAGTTTGCCAACCTCTGGCCTATATTATAATAAAACAAAATTTGGCTCCTCAACCACAGTTTTAAAATTTGAGACAATGTAAAGTAAGGGTACATTACAGCTTAGTCATGGTTTGAGTAACTGGGTTTGAATTCTGGCTTGGCTACCTCCTGTGAGTCTAACTCTGAGTCTCTTCATCTGTGAAGTGGAGACAATGACAGGAAACCTCCTCAATGGGTTGTTGTGAGGATAACCCAATAAGTACATTTTAATAGACAAATACATAGGAGAAATACTCATCGTTTACCTCTAATACTACTTAATATGTTTCATAATAAGATGTTTAGGCAAGGAAGAGAATCTGAGCTAATGAACCCCGCTCATCTACCTCTGGGAGAATCCTCAAACTACCACTTCTATAATGTAATCCAAAATCTGATGATGAAAAAGCTGATTCATGGAGGTTCCGTATCTTACTGATTCACCATCTTCTGTGTCCTACATCAAAGAAGCTATTGTAATGTGCCGAAATGATGGAACCTCTATTCATTCAGGATGTTTTCACCTGTTCCTCCTTGGTACTAGGAATAAAGATAAAGAGGAGGAGGAGGAGGAGGAGGAGGAGGAGGAGGAGGAGGAGGAGGAGGAGGAGGAGGAGGAGGAGGAGGAGGAGGGGGAGGGAGGGAGGGAGGGAGGGAGGGAGGGAGGGAGGGAGGGAGGGAGGGAGGGAGGGAGGAAAAGAAGAGCTGGAGAAAGACTGTGAAATCTATATTCATTCTGATGGTGGTCTGAGGAGACAGGGTACAGTCTAAACCCTGCATTTCTTGTTGAAATGGCAAAATTTTAGGCCGATCTTTTTCAGGAGGGAAATAAAGAACAAGCTTGTTTGGAGGGAAAGACTGTTATTTTTGTTTAGGAAAATATGAAGTGAAAGGACTTGTGAAATGTCAAAGTGACGGGAGTCTGAGATAGAGAGCTAGAATCCAGGCTGAAGATCCAGACTATTGATAGATGTATATAAGGAACCAGAACACAGAAAACAGGACACATGGAAATCGATACAATTTTCATGTCAAAGAAGAAACTAAGGAGTGCTAGCATTTGAGGAGTAGATGAAGGAAGAGAATGTGAAAGACAGTCATGCAATTACAGTGGGGAAAATGACAAGATGTCACAAAAATGACATCTACAAAGCTAATGGAGGGTGGGGATCAAAGAAGAGAGTCGATAAGAGGTTACCTGCCAAACAAAAGTCTAATCCCTTGGGTTTGGAAATAAGGAGGTGATCTGGTGATATTTATTGAAGTCTCTTTCTCAGAGTTAAGATGCCCCAGGAGGCTGACAACAGGAAGTGAGGGGAAAGTGAGAGACAGCAAGAGGAACAGAGGAATGGACCAGAAGAGACAAGAGGGAATTGTGATAAAGGCTAGAGTAGCTGTGACGACTGCCTTTTTTGCTGTTTTGCTTTTAGGTTTGGGTTTGAGAGAAACGCAGAAGAATGTTCATAGACATTGAAGAGTACACGGAGAGACTGGAAAGTTTTGGAAATGTGTGAGAAGGAAACCAACAATGGAACAAGGCTTACAACAAAACAAGGCAGGTCAAGAGTGCAGATTGAGGAGGACTGTGGAAAGCACACATCTTCCTCAATAAGAGTGCCAGTGACAATAATTTTAAGCACTTTTGGTATGCCAGGCATACTTTGCAATAGAAAATGCATGATAGGTATCCATATATATGCATGTACTTTTATATGGATCTATTAACATATTTAATCTTTTTTAAGTAACATATTTAATCTTACACTCCATAGATCCTTTATTATTACTATTTACAGAGAGGAGACTGAGACACAAAGAGGTTAAATAATGTGGCCATGAGCACAGGTTAGTAAATGGTGTTGATGTAAATGTAAGGCTTCTCATGAAAATGAGCTCTTGAAGTGAGGCCACAGTACTGGGCATGATGGCCGGTGCCTATCACCCTAGCTATAGGTAGGCTTAAGGCTTACCAATGCAGAAATGGGAGATTTCATTGAAAAAATAATAATAAACCATACCTAAACCAATAAAGAATGAGGATGGGGGTGTGACTCCAGTGATATAACACCCGCTTAACAGGTACAAGCCCTGAATTCAAACTCGAACAAGGAAAAAAAATGAAAAAGACAATTTACAGTACCTATCAGCCTCAGAGACCCATTGCTTCTGTAACAACAAAGGCAATATCATCTTCCAAGTGTAACATAGTGTGTGTGTGTGTGTGTGTGTGTGTGTGTGTGTGTGTGTGTGTGTACAGGATCACATAAGAAAGTTGTTTGGGACAGATAAAAAATACACAAAATACACACCACACACTCCTTGCTGAATCCCTTTGCCAGGTCCTCACAGCTTTGAAGATGAAAACAGAATCCCTTCTCCCCTTGGAAGAAGTCATAGGTCCATGCCGCCCATGCCTCTCTGCTCAGCCTTCAGCTCAGCGAATCAGTCACCCATGGCTTCTTCCCCTCATCCCCTGCACCATGTCCCCATTTTCCTCTCTCACTGAGGTCACCCACCAGAACTCTCCTCATCACATGCCCTCCTCTACTCTTCCCCCATCCCCTTCATCTCTCCCGTAAGTCCAAAGCATCATTTCATAAGTCCCATATTGTCAGTATTTGTTGCTTATATAGTTCCACGGTTATAGTCCAGGCTCTACAACTATAATTTCTTGATGACAAATCCTAACTCCAGCACTCACTGGTGATGGGCCTTTGAACAGGTTGACTCTACCCTGGTGTGCTTCCATTATCTGATCTACTATAAGAGGATGACAATTGCCCCCATTGAGGGTGTGACTCCATGGGGAAGCTTCTCCCTGGAAAGGGCCAAGTCCTGAGTGCTAACCATAGAACCACATAAAAAAAGGTCTCTTAAAGGATTATTGAGATAACTAAATATAAATCTATCTCACAGTGTGATGTATACAACAGATAGGATGAGAAATGTCACCTGACCTTTCCTATTGTAGCATTTGTCATTACTTTAATTAATTTAAATACATATCTAATTAATTCTTTAAATCCTAACACTTTCAATTGAATAGGAGATTCCTGAAAGCAGTGGTCAGTCTTTCTCCTGCATGACATGCTGATGGGCCAGCAGGAATGAAACTATCAAGGAGTGTTTGTAGAGAAAATTGAATTTATTTGACTACGAATACCAAAGGGAAAGGCAAGTCAGGAATTGCTACTTACCCCAAGGGAACCAGACTAAGGAGGAAATAAAGTCTGAAATGTGCTTGGTGACTTTGGAAAACAATACAGTGCAAGAAAAAAAAAAGAAAAAAGGGAAGTGAGTTCAAGTATCTCAAGGATATTGTTGGGCATTTAAAGTTTGCTACGTAACTCAAAAGAAAAGAAAGAAAGAAAGATGCTTATTGTACTAATGATGTGTTGGTGAGATAGGAAAAGGCGGTTGGTTATGAAGTGATCCTCTCATTCACAAGACCATCTGGATCTGAAGAAGTAAAAACAGGTGACCATTTCCTATACAATGACCTCTGTGGGTATGATAATGTGCCCCAACTCCTTCCAGCCTAAACTACAGAAGATGAGACCTCCTTATCTAGGTTTGATAGATAAAATATGCATATAAATTCTGAGGTACACAGTAGGTATTCAATAAATGGTACTTGCTCTTACTATAATAGTGATTATTCATGCAGAGTAGATGCTTTCCTGAGTGGTTATATGCAAATCAGGCCTTGATTGAAATGCACTGCTGCACTTGCTCCATAAAAGGATCTTATGTTGAAGCTTTTTGTAAGACATAAAATCACCCTGTGAAGCAGTGGCCCCCATTATTTAATTTGTGTCCTTCTTTTACGAGTGCTAGAGTTGGACAGACAATGAAGACACAGTGGATACCCAGGGGCAGAAGTGTTCATTCGTCGCAAAGGTCCTGATCCCTCCTGGGGTAACTGCCGAGAGGAGAAAAATCTGTCCTTTATTGCACAGATAAGAATGACAGAGTCTGGAAAGGCAGCAAAATGGTCTTCTCTCAGGCTTGACCATGAAGGTATCATAGTATTTAAGAGGGTAGTATTAGATAATACTGAGTACAAAATCTGAGTTCAAATCTTGACTCCTCTACTTGCTAATTTGCATAAATTTGACCTAGTTAATCTATCTGCATGTTTCTCTACCAGTGAAATGGGGTTAATAATACCCCCCCACACACACACACATACACACATAAGACTATTGGGAAGAGGAAATTAAATAATGATGCAAACCAACTCATGGGGAGCCTGGCACATAGTATAGACTAAGAGGGAGCAAGCACTTCATCCTCATTTGTTACTGGACCACACATAGAGCTATACTAAGGCATAAGAAGAGTCCATTCAGAACTCCATGTTGTGGAAACGACTGTTATATCACTGTTGTGATTACTTTCTACATGCCATGTGAAACTGTAGCTTCTTTTCTTGATGATCCTCTTGTATCCCCTTCCTGTGTTTGTCCCTGTGCTATCACTGTATCTCATCTGAGTACCCTGGATACTGTATATACTGGTATTAGAACTAGGGAAGTGAAACAGAATCTATATCAAGAGACAAAAGATAAAAAGACAAACGACTCCAAAAGCAACACTTGCAAAACCATTTGGGGTAAACCAACTGAACAACTCATGGGGGGAGAGGGGGAGGGGGGAGTAAGGGAGGAGGTAACAAATAGTACAAGAAATGTACCCATGGCCTAACGTAGGAAACTGTAACCCCTCTGTACATCACTTTGACAATAAATAAGGAATTATTATTAAAAAGAAACAAAGAAGAGTCCATTCAAAGAGCCATTCAAGTCTGCAACACTTTTGACTATAAAAGGTGAAAACTCAGTATTTGGAGCAGGCAGGGTATGGTAGTATCAGAAAGCCACGTAGGAAGTAACTTAGAATTTTTAACACATATCTTGAATTTCCTAGGCTTCTCTCATTCTTCAAAAGATCCATCTTGGCTGAATGGATACAGAACCCTGCAGGAAGGCATTTGGGCCTAACTACAACCAAAGAAAAGAGGCAGAGCAAGCCACGGGTGCAGGCTCCGGACATTCCAGGTGAGAGAACCTCAACTATGGCCATGTGCGTGGAGTCCCTCCTACCCACTGCTCCTCCATTGCTAATGTCTGGGGGTTGGGATGCGGATTCATTAGGGATGTTTGTCTATTAACTTTAACTGCGGCTATCTTCTAAGAAAATTTCAACTGTTTCAGAGATCCTTTAGTAAAAAAAGACACACCTAAATCTGCTCAGGGCTCCTGGTCTTATTGCTTAGTCATCTGCATGTAGCCCTTTACCTTCAGAAGGTTAGGGTAAGTGATGAAAGTCTCTGGGACATCCCTTGAGCTCTTCCCTGCTCTTTCCTTCATTAGGCTTGGCAGTTAACTTTCAAAGCACAGCCCCAGATCCCCAACTCCTGCAGGGCTGAAAGCTGGGGGCCCACGGCAGTATACATCAGCCAGTCCTGTCCTGGGGCTGCCTCTCCAAAGGCCCTCCGGCCAGACCAGTTTCCATCAGATGCTGGAAGACAGCCCAGCCAGGGCCTCAGGCAGCGCAATCATGCTCTGGCCCCTGCCTCTCCTGCCCAACTCCCCAGGTTTCATTTCACTGGAATCGCGAGTATAAAGCAGGACATTGCCAGCAGATCAAAGGAACATGGGAAGCATGAAAGTAATACTGTCATAGGCAAGAGAAAGGCAATGTGATACCCATTTGGAAGGACAAGCTGCTTTCTGGGATGTGTTAGGGATTAGAACAAGTATGGCTCTGAGTCAACTTTGAAGGGACATCTATTAAAAAAGAAACACCCGAGGCTGTGGGAAGCTGGAGGCACTACGGCCCAGAGTGAACTGATACGGCAGGACAGAGCCAATGCTGGGAGTACTGACTTCATCTGTATCATAACCCTCCCACCCTTTGTCCCTTTTCCCCAACCACTATACAGACTTCTAGATCCAGAAATCAAAGCCGTTCCTCTGTTATCTGAGCATTTCAGGAGTATGTAGCATACTTGGTAAGATCAGATTATTAAAATGAGTGAATAATATTAACTTGCTTATTCAGAAGAGCAACCATCCATAATATAAGCACTGAAGAACTCTGAATGATAATACATGTCAAAAATATCACTGTCCTAAGGAAAGGAAGATTCTGGGCTGCTAGAAATTATCCATGTCCTGATGGAGGTGATGGGTATACTGATATTTTCTTTGTAAAAATCCGTGGAGCAAAACAGCTACCATTTGAGCAATCAACTCAGGTTTGCAAAAAGTTCCTTTCTTAGAATTTAAATTCTTATCTGTGGGAGAATTCCCTTGGGGTGTATTTAGTATTGTTTTAGGTAACATTTAAATGAAGTAAGGTGACATGACTTCTGGTCATCAACAGTTGTCACAAAATGGAAGTTGTTGGATGTGGGGAAAGTACCATGGTTGAGTCTGTTAGTCCCAGAACTGGGAAAAGTATGAAAACTCTGGCCTAAGGAGGAGAGTAAATAGAGTAGAGAGGGAGAGAAAACAACACCAAAAACATCATACCCAAGAAGAGATGAAGCAGAACCATGGTGGGCACCTTCGCACAGGAGCAAATACATCAGCCTTAAATGTATCTTCTCATGCTAGCCATGTAATCCTAGGCAAGTCGCTAACCTCTCTGATCACTTACATCTTCATTTCCTGACATTTAATTAATAGTAACGTAATAACAATGTCTATCTTGCTTGGTTATCTTGATTATTACATAATGAATATTCACATGGCACAGACACTGATAAATGATTAGTTTCTAGCCTGATATCAATGTTTAAGCAGTGTAATGGTAGAATAAAAACTCACCCAACTATCTTTAGGATATATCCAGAATACAACCTATTCCTTGCTTTTAAGTGGTATACATCCAATAGGAAAGCACAAAAGGCAAGTAGCTCTAATTCAAATCAGAATGTTGCAATCATTTTGAAAAAAATTACCCAAGAAAAAATTAGCCGGGAGAAAGGAACATAGCGCAGTGCTAGAAATAGTACTTTGAATCCACACGACCATGGGTTCAAACCCCAATCCCCCCCAAAAATAGAATGAAAAATGCATATAGTAGTTACTATACACTGAACATTGATTTGAGTATTTTATATAGTGACCTACTTAATCTACTTAATATCCAATGAAGCAGATAGCATTTTATTCTCATATTCACAGCGAAGCAATCCAAACTACAAGGAAGTGAAATAATTTACCCAAAATCTAAATGGCAGAGCCCTAAGTATTGACAGGTCTGTCTTAAGAGTTTATGCTATTAGCCATTTATCTCATTATCTCATCTGGATTAAGAAATGTTGACATATATATGTATGTATATAGTGATATTTAATGATATGTATGCACATATTATTTATACAAAGCAGTTTCACAGCAATGTTTATACACACACACAGACACACACATATGTATATTTAGTAAAACTCATCTTTACTGGTAGCAGTCATTTATAATTTTCTCAATGTTTGTGAAATAAGCATAAATCTTTAGATTTTTTTTATTTTTTATTTTATTTTATTTTTTGCCAGTCCTGGGGCTTGGACTCAGGGCCTGAGCACTGTCCCTGGCTTCTTTTTGCTCAAGGCTAGCACTCTGCCACTTGAGCCACAGCGCCACTTCTGGCCATTTTCTGTATATGTGGTGCTGGGGAATTGAACCCAGGGCCTCATGAATACGAGGCAGGCACTCTAGCCACTAGGTCATATCCCCAGCAGAAAATCTTTAGATTTTATATAGCAACACTAATGAAAAAGTTTCAATTTATGAAATATTTTTAGAGAGTAAATTTAGTTTGCTCTAGCTAACCTGGATTCTTCTATATTCACTTAATATTAAATCTCTTTTGTAATTTAAAATTTATAGCACATTATTATAGTTTCCCATATACATATATATATATATATATATATATGATATACTTAAATAGATTCTGCTGGCCAGATTTCAAATTAACAAATTGACATTCTTTAACATAAATAACAAATTGACATTTTTTTCAACATACAGAATTAAGAAATATTTTCATCTATCAAATGCACATGTTTTTTAAAACTACTAAAGAAAGATTGTTGGTATTAAGGAGATATGGTGTAAGTTAAGAAGTTTTTTAAATTATGATATCTTTCATATTTATAGAGCCATTTGAGACTACTGTTTGTACAATATAAGGTTAATTTGTGACCTTCAAAAGGTGTTAAATGCACAGTTGTGTCCTTTGAAAATAGTCTAAAGTTTGACTCTTCAGAAAATAGAGATATTGTTAATTGACATATTTGTTAGGATCTTTAATTAAAATTAAAATCTTTGCAGATCTTTTATATTTCCTTCTACAGTTGTATCATGATGTGTCAAATATAAAATAAAATAGATACAAATGATCTCAGAGTTGACTGATTTCAATAGTTTACTCAAGAATTGATTTTGTAAACTGTAATCTCAAATACTCAGGAGGAGGGAGGATCAGAGTCCAAAACTAAACTGGGGGGGGGGAAATATGAAAAGTACATTAAAAATGAACTTAAAAAGTTGAAGGTATATCTGTTAGAGAGGCCTTCCATAAATATATTTTCATCAAATTCACCCCTAATAGATATATTTTTCACTATGATTTTATCAATAAAGTAAATAATGTGATAGTTCCTCTTATAAATAGAACAAAAATTAAGTATAGTAGTACTTTTTAATCAGTTAAATTGCAATATAATTTACACACAACAAAATGTATCCATTTTAGGGGTACATTCTAGGGGTACAACACATTCCTTGCTCTGACAAATATATGTTCTCATGTAACTCCAATACTGAACACAGGTGGAATAATTCCCTCGTGGTCTTTGAAAGGTAAAGTACCTACTATTCCCTGATTCAGGCAATGACTGATTTGTTTTCTCTCAGCATATATTAATTTTGACTGTCCCAGAATTATATACAAATTGAATCATGTGATTTGCCTCTTCTGTTTCATTTATTTCCACTCATCGAAATATTTATAGAATGTGTGCATGTTATTTTACATATCAGTAGTTAGTTCTTGTTCAGTGTTGAAAAGAATTCAATTGCTTAAATATTTTGCTATAGTTTATCCACAGACCACTTGATGGCTATCTGGATCGTTTCTTAGTGTTGGCCATTTTAGATAAAACTCTTCCGAATATTTAGACACAAGTCTCAGTAAAGACATATGTTTTCATTTCGCTTGAACAAATACCTTAGAGTGGAATTATTGGGTCATATATTAAGTATATATGTAACTTAGTGAGAAGCTGCCAAATTAGTTTCCAATGTTAGTGTATCAATTTACATCCACACCAGTGACAGGAGCATTACAGTCACTCCACAGCTGTGCCAACACTTAAGACTGTCAGATTTTATTTTGTCTACTCTGTTCAATGTGTTAGTGTATTTTATGTGGCAGTTTTAATGATTGCTCACATATTCTTACACATATATTGGTCACATACATAGTCTTTGTAAGTAAAAATTTGTTGGCCATTTCTTAATTGGAACATTGACTTTCATACTATTAAACTAAGAGCTCTTTTGGATACAGATAAGCCTTTTGCTAAATGCACATAGTTGGAGTTATATACAAATGGAATCATGTGATCTACCTCTTGTGTTTCATTTATTTCCACTCATCAAAATATTTATACAATTCACATTTGTAGAATTCTGCCTGAGGCTTAAAGGCAAACAACTTTGAGTACTCACCTTTCTCCCTAAGAAAGGATATAAAATTGGACTATGAAAATGGAGTTCAACAAATGGGAAATATGAGAATATGCATAAAGTAAAGCAAAAAAAAGTCATTGTAAATACAAAGTTGGCTCAAAAGTCAGATGTATAGAGAATAAAGTAGAAAGGCAAGTTGGAGGTAGGTCAACTTTCTAATACACTCAGAATTTATGCTATAGGAAAAAGTAAGCAATAATAGTTTCTTCGTAAGCAATGGCAAACAAGCAAAACTGCTTTGGGGAAAGACTTTAAACCCAAGAGGTAAAAAGGAGTTTTGAAGGCCAGATGGTACAGGTAAGGGGACCAGTTAAGAGAGAGAATTTCAGTAGTTTTGAGTCAGAGTAATAAAAAGAAGTTATAATTTGTAGAATTCAATCATCTGATCTTGGAAACTACTTGATGTTGGGCATGAAGGAACAGAATAAATGAAAAGGACCCCAGGGTTTCAAGTGGGGTGACTAGAAGGCAAATAACATCATCCCAGCAAGAGAAGAAGCTGCTTTCAAGAAACATGAGTCAAGGTCAGACATATATTAGTGTGGCCCCTAGAGCCCCTGCCTACCCTTAAGAAGCTGTTCCCCATAGAATAATGGGTTTAGAGATATGAAAGAGAGAATGTTTGCCTTCTGCGAGAAGGTTGTTGACACAATATGAATAAAAAGAATCTATTGAATAGTGAATGAAGAATGCAATAGGAGATCTGCAATCATAATTCAGGGACTGGAGAAGGAGCAGATGTAAGTTAAGGAAACTGAGAACCAGGCACCGGTGTTTCACACCTATAATCCTAGCTACTCAGGGGGCTGAGGTGTCAGAATCGCCATTAGAAGCCAGCCCAAGCAGAAAAGTCCATGAAATGGTTATCTCCAATAAACTACTCAGAAAAAGCTGGAAGTAACCTTGTGGCTCAAGTGGTAGAGCCCTAACCCTTTTTTTAATATCCAAAAAAGAAGCTCAAAGACAGAGCCCAGGGCCAGAGTTCAAGCCCCAGGACCAGCACCAAAAACAAAACAAAACAAAAAGTGGTTTGAAAAGGAAAGAATACAATTCAGTGTTGTGAATGCCTAAACTGCTTTGTTAAATGGCAACCCTTTTGTACAACTACTGAGAGATTTTTTAAAAAAATATCAACACTGGCTGGTAATGCTTCAGAGAGGTTGAATACTTGGTGCCATTAAGAAAAGTATGCTATTTTCAACATAATCTATCTTCGAGATGCTATATTTTCATTCAACATACTCTCCTTAAGAAGAAGTGTAACATAGTTTTAAATTGTTCTTTTTATATTCTATATCTTTTTACAACAATGTCAATTTATAACTTGAGTTTACTTTTGGAATCATTTACATAAGGAAAAATATGGAATTCCCTAAGGCAAATGAACAAATGGAATGGTTTGCAAACTTTTCATTCAAATAGATAAATCTTCCTTCAAGTCAGATGTGACTCAGAAGTCCAATTTCTAAACACAAATAGAAGAAAAGCTGATCTGATTATAGATAACAGGATGGGAGTACAGCCTCATTACATTGTGAGTACCCCACAACTGATGGATAGATGATGGATAAAGATTGATAGAAAAGACCAGGGATATAGTTCAGAGGCAGAATTCTTGCCTTCTGGCTTGTGCAAGACCCTGGGGTCAATCTCAGCACCACAAAAACATAAATAAAAAAGACAAAGATGGAAGGCTGGGCGGGTGTGTGGGTGGATTGATGGATGGATGGACAGATGGACAGACAAAAACAGTAGCTTCTAAATTCAATAAGATGTAGTCTCATTCAAGCAGAAAAGTTGTCCTCATTCACTACCCTATACGATCCTGAAGTAATGCCTAATACTTGTTAGCACTAGCCAAACAATAACAGATAAACGAATATGAGACTCTCAGAAGTGGTAGAATATGAACAAATAAAGGCAACTAACATTCATTCACTCCAATGCTCATAATGCTAGGCTATTTACAATCATATGAATGTAACATGTGTAACTGGAATCCCATAAGAACATAATAATATCCAAGCAATGTGCATAAGGAAATAACAACTGAATAACTTCACCCAAGGCACATGCATTGACAGTCTTACAAAATCTTCCCAGAAGAATTTAGTACAAATCAACATGACCTTTCTTTTCTGTACTACCATACTAGATCACTGTTTCTACTGTGCCCATTTATATTATCCCGGCCTCTGATGACTGCCTCAGCACTAACTCAAATAGGTTGTTTGACCCTCAGTTAAGAAGGTCTTAATAGTAGATAATGAGTGCAACTGAGAAAGTATGGAAAAAGTAGAGCTTGGTTACCTTTTGCTGGTGGTATTGGTGTTTGGGATAAGATAACAGGTAGGGTTAAACCAGTACAGAGTAAATCTCCTCTAATAATAAACTTTTAAATACAGTCTCACAGTTGTTTATTATTATTATTATTATTATTATTATTATTATTAAAACAGAGAACACTTTCTGTTCACAAATATTTGTGAAGAGAATTGACAAAGATGAGTGTCAGCATCTATGTATTTTTACCAGACTACCTACTGAGTCCTTAAGCATCTCCTCAGTTATCTGTTGCTATGAAATTTCTTATCTAGTGCTTAGAAATTTGAAAGAAAAAAAATACTGACAACATCTGTCAGTATCACAATTCTATGGATTGGTGATCTGAGTTGAGATCTGTTGAAGAGTCTGCAAATCCCAGCATGACATGAATGGTCTTGGCAAAGCTCGCATGTACATCTACGATTAGTTGCAAGTGTGTGTGTGTGTGTGTGTGTGTGTGTGTATCTTCAATAACAATTGTATTTTATGAAAGTCAGAAGTCTGAGAGGGGGGCAGGAAAGATGATCAAGATTGCTTTCTTCTAAGGCTTCTCTCCTTGGCATGTGTGGGTCATCTTTCTCTTTGTCTTCTCAAGCGTCTTTTATTTTTCCTGTGTATGTTCTTGTCTGTTCAAACTTCCTCTTCTAAGGACATCACTTCTTTTTAAGAGAGGAATTATTTATTTTGGTTCACAAAGATCCCACTCTTGAGAGGCTCAGATTCATTTATCCACCGTTGTTTGTTTAATGCTAACAAGTGCTAGGCACTGTTTCAGGCTCTAATAAGACAGTCGTGGAGCCAGATAGATGATGTTGTTAACTCTCATGAAGGCCTCATTCTGTGGGGACTGTAAAGTATTTAGAAGTTGTTCTATCTGAGTGTATGTGCATGTGGATGGCACACATATATACATACAATCTACCTATTTATTCACCCATCAGACTAATTCCTTATGTGTACAATGCAGTGAAGGATCCAATGAAAACACATCATCTTAATTTAATTACTGTGGGATACTGGCTTGCAGCTTTAAGAGGCGGTCCTAGCAGGTCCGCCTCTTCTCCAGCCCTGGGGCCGCGTGGCTGTTAGCCCCACCTGCCTTGTCCGGGCCAGAACCAGAAAGGCGGCTCTAACCAGCCCCGCCTCCCGCCTCGGTCTGCAAGTGCGCCAAGATGGCCTCGGGTGATGAACCCAGCGGCGGTCCTGGGTGCCGTGACACCGCCCTTAGGGGAAGTCCCATGACATCACTCTTGATAAACAGCCTAATCAGCCTATCACCATGCCTAGCTAGCCACTCCAAATCCCTCCCCTTCCTGCTGCCATTACAGCTATATAAATGCAATCCTGTAATAAAGACATTGGACGTTAGCTTGACTTCTCCCCAGATTGCCTGTGTGTCCTGTGTCCTGCCTTAACCGTAAGGGGGGCTCGAGGTGGGCGGTTTCGTGGCTCTCTACCTCTCTCCGCTCAATTCTTCTCCCACAGGTCAGGGGAAGCCCGTGGGCCGAGAATCCCGACAAATTACTTTAACTACTTTTTATTTCTGAATGTTGCTGTGTGTAGCACAGACTTCTTTTTGGGCTACCGCAGTGTAGCCTTTTAACATTCTAGTTTGTAAAAGCTTTTTCCTGACTGGCTGGGGAACTGATCTCTGATGACTTAAAAAATGCCTACATTACCTTTGCAGGCCTTTAACAGATCTCAATAAGGACACAATCTTAGGTCGACAAGCTTCCTTTCCTGAACAGATGTATCAGCTTAAAATTCTCACTGCCAGTCAGGGCTTTGAGTAGATGCGGGGGAGTTGGAATTTAAAACTATTCTCTCATTTGACAAACTTACCCTTAATACCCACTATCACAGATGACTGGCAAGTTCCTGCCCAGTAGACAGACATGGGCATTAGAAAGATTGTAGTGGTTAAGATTTCAATACTTGAGTTTTGTAGGGGTACACTTCACCCTATAGCAGTCAACAAGGACCTGAATGTCTAAGAATTTAATTTCATATGGAAGGGCTCATCTGTTTCAAATGGTCTCTCAACTTCCAGTTTGGGGGGGGGGGGACAGAAATAAAGAGGGAGAGAATATGAGACCTCTCTAGGCTTGAACTCAAAACTAACACATCACCTCTGCCCAAGCAAGTCATAAAAATGCCTCAATTCAAGAAGTGGTAAACTTGGTCATTCTTATGATCTGATGCAACCATATTCCTTTCTTCTCATTCCTGCACCCCAGGAAAATTTATAATTTTCAGTATGAGGATGATTCTGAAACAAAACAAAACAAAATATGATTAAATTAAATTTGTTCTTCAGCCCTATCCTCTCCTCTCAGCATCCTTGTGCTTCCTCTCCTCTCTCTCCAGCTCTAGTAGGTATTTCTTGTTGTCTCCTTTCGCATGAGAAGATCTGGGGAAAGTCATCCCAGCTGAGAGGAAATGAGTAGGTAATAAGTGATATAGTGATGCCTTCCTTGGAGTGCGTGTGTGTGTGTGTGTGTGTGTGTGTGTGTGTGTGTTTGTGTGTGTCAGTCTTGAGGCTTGAACTCAGGGTCTGAACACTCCCCTTGAGCTATTTTGCTCAAGGCTAGCACTCTCATCACTTGAGCCACAGCTGCACTGCCAGAGTTTTGGTTGTTAATTGAAGATTTAAAAAAAAAAAAAACCTCATAGTCTTCCTCTGCCTGGGCTGGCTTTGAACCATGGTCCTCAGATCTCAGCTTTCTGAGTAGCTAGGGTTAAGGCGTAAGCCATTGGTGCCAGCAATGGTAACTGCATTTTAATAGATATACATTGACTCTTAAAGTAATAATGGAGCATTATGGTGGAATCTGTCAGTATCAGGGGATAAGAGAAAATTGTCTAAGTGTGATTTTTCTACCTATCAAGAAAAATCATTTGTTTGCTTTTAAGTTATTTTCTACATACCAGGTACACAGTCCTACATCCCACAGCCACTCAATAATCATATATTGAGTATTCTACAATCCGTGTGAGAGGGCAGCTCTTCCATCTTTTCTGTGTGTGTGTGACCATGGAAGACTATTGAGAATGAGATGAGCTCCAATGAGAGGAGCAGAGCCCCAGGCCATTCTTAGCTACCACCTTCCTTGTTTGACCTTACACAAGCTATTTTTAGCTTACCTGAATCTCAATTGTTTTCTCATTTGCAAAATGAGACATTTGGTGAGACAATTTCCAGGATTACTTTCAGTTCTGATTTCTTATGAATTCTAATAAAATCTTTATGGAAGAGCATTACAGCAATGGCCAGCCAGAATGGATCACAAGATGTCCTAGATTTTTGAGATACTTATAAGCAACTCCAGGGTGATAAGAAAACTAATAAATTTCGGAAGTGTTGTTGACAGTTTTCTATTCACCAAATATTTTTCCATCTCTCAGAATAGCTCAGTAATGAGGCTCTTAAAGATTGAAGTCGTCATTCTCTGACTCTCAGCCCTGCTTCCCCAAGCACAGCCACATCTAGTGTGTTTTTCTCTGTGTATAAACTGAAATGCTGGCCATTGTATACATTTTCTTTATATACACAGTACATCTGTCTGCCCTGGATATACACAGCCATCTTCTGACTTTAAACAACAGTCTGTATATACAATGTGGGTGGGTTGTGTTTAGACCCAGCCAGGACAAGGCCATGCACCTATATATTTCAAGACTCTGTCTTAAACAATCTGCCATTACAGTGAATGTGAAAACAAAATAAACAGGGACAGGACTCTTTTTTCAAACTCAACATCAAAAGTCATTGAGTGATTTTGCTGTGCAATAGCCAGAGGTAGTGTTAACAAAGGAGCAGCTCTAAGCTCTCCTTACTGCATGGAAAGTAGTTCCTATGCTTCATCATCTCTTAGGCCCTGTCAAGCTCCATTACATGGGCCAACATGCCTCAAACAGTGTTTGCTACTCATTTGTTTTCCAAACACAGTATACCTTCCTTGGAAGGTTAATCCCAAGAGATAAAATGTTTGGAGGTTGATTAGAGGGCTTACCAAATCACTGCCCATATTAAACCTGGTCTCTCAAGGAAACACAAGAACTGAGTTCAAAGGTAGATTACCTATTGGAGCAACCTGAAGCTTTAGTTAAGCTTCTGCTAGACATTAACTGAAAGCAAACAACATCTTTTTAAGCAGAGAATTTATTTCTACTCACAAATAAGGCCATCTCTCCAGTTACCTCAAGGCTTCGAAATTCAGTATCTCCAATCTCCGGGATCGCACTGACTGCGTCCACAGAGTTATCATGTGGCATCGGATTCCAGTGGGTTCTTCTGGGGCCCTGGAGCATTCTTCCATTACAAGGTCATTGCTCTGAGAATTATTAGCATGGCAATAAAGAACATATGCACAGCAAAGTTCAGGACAAGATCAAAAAGTGAACAAAGAAATGGCAGTCATTTTTAAGTCTCTAGTCTATCCCCAGCATTGTATGGGAATTCCTAGAAGGAAGAGGAGTCAGAAGAGAAAGAGGAAGAGGAAGAAGAGGAGAGGGAGGAACAGAGAAGATAAAAGGAAAGAAGAAAGAGGATGAGGAGGAAGAGAATGAGAGAAAGGATGAGAAGGAGGAAAAGAAGAAAGCATCCTATGGCTCTAAAAAGTAAAAAGAATGAATCTTGTAACAGCCCAAATGTAATACAAACAAGCATATCGTTGTTTACATGGAGTAGGTGATAACAGACTAAAGAGGAACTTTAGGAATTTCAAGACACTAAGGAACTTTAAGATGGGGAGGGAAAAGGTGTGCGGCAATGTTTGAAGATATTCCTTAAGATTAACATCTCCTGGTGTGCATGACCTGTGTGATCCCAAGAGGGACCTAGAGGTCAGAGACATTAAGGGACAAAAATTCTAGGCTGCTACACATGATCTCCTCTTGGTCTTGAGAAATTAAAAATGAAAACTACATCCTTGGAGAGAGCAGGAAACAATGCGCAACCTTTCATAGCTGAGAGAAGCTCCCATCTGATGATCAGCAAGAATACAGAGACCTCTGTCCATGGCTATGAGGAATGGAACTGTGCTGACACACTCAGGCATCTGAGACCCCTCAGCTATGGAGTACAACCTCAATTCTATTATGACTTTGGTCTTCAGAACCCATGAAGCAAGAGTTCACCTCAACTCTGTCGGACTTCCTGACCTGCACAGATTAATAGACACTAAGTGGATGTTGTTTCAAGCCACTAAGTGTGTAACAATTTGTTCCATAGCGATAGACAACAAGCACAGGAAACTTCTTACGACAGAAGTCATTTGGATAGGGCCCAGAAAAAGATATTGCCTGTTGGAAACTCAAAGGAGGAGGTAAGAGGTAGGCAGGCTGGGAGAATAAGGTAGGTTGTATAAGAAAGGGCCTCGAAGTAACTAGGCATATTAGAGAACATATCTAAAGCAGCATTGTGAAAAATAAGAAAGACCCTTTTCTGAGTGTGCTGCACGTCTAATGCTTAACTAAGCAGGTCATGGGCTGTCATGCCCCCCTACATAGAGGGCTACAGAGGCCAGCTGTGCATTGAATTAAGATTGACCAGGATCTCTCAGCTCTCTAAAGTGAATATTTGGTAGAAATATACAAAATGCTTTTTGGGCCCTCTAACAAAGAGAACGAAATCTGAAGTCCCCAGCTTGCATCTGAGACTTCCCAATCACTTCTTATCATTTGACCTGTTCCAGTGCAGCCAAGCCAAATGGCACACACACAGACATACCCGCTCTCACACACACCGCTGCACTGAACACATCGCTCCTCAATAGGGACCATATTTCCTTGCCTTCTCCCTCCCTCACCTGGCTTTCCATCCCAGCCTCGCTCACTCTTGGATGTTCTATCTGTCCTTTAGTACTCTGACTCTAAACAATTTTCCTTGGGAAGACTTCCCCTGCATCCACACTAACACCCAGGTACAAATTCCCTTCAGTGTCCCTTGTAGCATATTAAATGCACCCCGACTAGCACTCACTATTACTAATAACAGTAACAATAAAGCAGTAATGTTAACAGTAGCTCACATTTATTGAGTGAATACCTAAAGCCATACTTATGCCTGGTATACTTATTACTGTGTTGTGTTTCCATCACATTTTTTTATGTGTTGGCATACTTTCCACTAAATGCTGAACTCTCAAGCCCAAGGATATGATGACTTTTTCATCTTTCTATCCCCTGATGCATTGCACAGGGTAGGAGGCACACAAAACATTTTTAATACATGAGTTGAAAGAGTCAAATGTAGGGCTGGAATTCAGGTCCATGGATCACAGAGCAGGGCTGTTTGCTGCCCTACCATGATAAAATGAATGCAAAAGGAGTCCTTTGTAAATCTACAGAACAACTGTGTGAATAAAGGGAGATGATGCTACCTGGCTCCCCTTTGCTGTGTCCCCTCTCTTATATTCTGACTGCTGCCAATGCAACTTTAGGTTACATGAAAACTTATCAACGGTTTTCATCAACTTCAGCTAGCCTGAAAACCAGAACTATAAATAAGAATGTGCATGTTGCCTGAGCAGTGGAAAGCATCACAA
Organism: Perognathus longimembris pacificus; assembly: GCF_023159225.1. Classification (NCBI taxonomy): domain Eukaryota; kingdom Metazoa; phylum Chordata; class Mammalia; order Rodentia; family Heteromyidae; genus Perognathus; species Perognathus longimembris. The sequence goes on from NC_063171.1 coordinate 55,775,643, forward strand.
TGGCTTGTGGAAGGAGAATGGGTACCTAGCAGACAGGGCATAGCAGTCTAGACACATATAGATCCCTTGAGCACCGAGCCACCCCACGCAGCTTCTGGGATGATGAAGCTCCTAAGTTAGGTACCAAAAGCCTTCATGTGCTCACCTAGCTTTTAGAATTATGTACTGAATTTCCGGCAGTGCTTTGGGAATAATTCAGTCCATGTGGTTCATACACAAGCTTTCTAACAAACTCATGGCCATCTGAGTAAGCAGAATTCTGTTTTCTCGGACCCTGCTCTCTAAAGATACGTAGGAGAACCATTTTGTATGATATTCTCCTAGCCTTTGTCTCTAGCTCTTGTGTTTAGGCAAAAGGTGAATATTGAATCAGCACTCAATGAACGGCGTGCTCTCTTCTGCTGACCCAAGGACTCGGCCAGGAAAATCAGAGAAAGAAATGTTTCCTCTCAATTTAATATAACAGGCTGTATTAGGATTTCATATTTCTTTTCCTTTTCAATTTCTCAGCTAGCAAGACATACAGTTCCCTGCGTTTCCCATTTGCTTGTGATTTTCACTCCGTTCCCCTCCCTTCTCACTCTCCTCTGTGCCAGCTCACACCCACTCCACAAAGCACAGAGAGGTAGCAAGCTGCTTAAGTGGGGGCTTCACGAGCAAATGTTTGGTAGGGTGAGGATGGAAGAGAAAGATTTCAGCATCCAACTTGCATAGTCAGCATTGTGCTTAAAAGGAGCAAATTAAGTCTAATTAAAGGAATAACCTTTAGGAGACGTCAGCAAAATGCAACTTTATTTTCTATTGAGAAGGAAACCTACAGCTTTTAAACCTAAGACATAGTGGGGAAATAGCCTATTTATTTATTTATTTTCCTACTATGAGGCTAATTCTTACCTCCATCCAGTTCTAGTCCAGAAACTTCCTTTGGAGCAGGATCAAGAACCAAAAGAGACATACAGAGCAGAAACAAAAGTTAGTGCCCTCCAGGAATTGACAATCCAGTAGCAGACTATAATAAACCAACAAACAAATAAATAGATGCATTAGTATTTATTACAAGAAACGAGGTAGTCATCGAGAGCTTCTCCACTCCCCTTTTCTGGTACACAGAAAAGCTCTTTCAGCTCAGATATGTGAAAAACTTTTCAAGGGAGAAAAATACCCTCTTTTTTACTTTAAAACTACGCATTCTTAAGAAGCATCGCATTATCAAGAACAGCATTACAAAACAATTACTCTAATGGGGGAAAATAAGGGCTGGTGTTAGACTTCGAGACATGCAATAATAAAGTTATTTTTCCTCCAGGAATTTCAGCAACAAAATTGTTTTCACGAGGCCAGAGCATATTTTGTTATTTTAGGCAATGCATTGGTTCATCAAAACTGACAAATAAACCTTAAACATCCTTGAGCAAATCTGAGCAAAACATAAGACAAGACCGAAATCAGTACATTTTCAGACTATGAAAATCAAACACAGCTCCATTTACAATCTGGGGCAGATTGTCTCTACCGTTGCTTACAATAATATTCTGCTTCTAACTCTCCACAGAGCGCCTCTGCTGCGAAGGTCACACAGATCTGCAAGTGTGGATCACAAGAGGGACGACCACGTGAATGGCTTTGACCAATGACGTGCAGGCGGAAGAGAGAGGAGTCAGTCACTACCGTGCAGATACTTTCAGAACTCACTTGTGGCCCGCCATGTCCTTTCCCCTCTCCCACAGCTGCTATGTGCATCCCCATCCAAGGGGGCTCCTTCAGCCTGTGTGCGGGAATAAACATGACCAGGGAACAGAGCCTCAGCTGACTCCAGATAGGGACACATGGTGAGTGCTATGATCTGAATGTGTCCTCAACATTCCATAGGTTGAAGCGCCTCCCCCCCCACTCACACACCTGAGCTGATTGAATTGCAACCTAGAATTTTTGGGGTATGATTAGATCATGGGGGTATGCCTGCACAAGTGGGATTAGTATCCTTATAAAAGGCCTCTTCCTCTATGTAAATGCTCCAAGAGGCATCCTCTATGAACCAGGAAGTGGGCTTTGCCCAACATCAAATCTTCTAGAATCTTCATCTTAGACTTCCCAGCCTCCAGAACTGTAGGAAATAAATTTCTGTTGTTTATAAGCAATACGATTTATGGTATTTTGTTACAGCAGCCCAAGTAGACTAAGACACATAGCACAGAGGGAGAAATAAACCTTGGTTGTTGCAAGACAATAACATTCAGAGGCCATTTGTTACCATGGTATAACCCACTTTTTCTTCTTACTGAGCACAAGCACAAAAAGTAAAGAATCATGAATCGAGCTGACAACAACTCAAATAGAACCACTTCTTATAAGCCCGGTGCTTTCCAATTCTAATCCAGGCTGGCAGATGTGATTTACAAGATGCTACCATTCCCGCCCAAGACTCTATAGTGCAGTTCATATGTTATCTCATTTAACCCTCCAACAATCGTAATAAGATGCATATAAATCTCCATCTCTATAGATACAAAAACTGAGAGCCAACAGAGTTTAGACATTTACCAAATGCAATTCATTTATTAAGTACGTAAAGCAGGAATTTTACTCTATTTTATTCCAAATCCTGCCTTCTCATCACACTTCCATGGGGGCTAATGCAGGAACAAACTATCCACCAAAGGCAACCTCAAGTTGCAACTTTGATATCACAATAACTGGTGTCATGCCCACAAGCTCTGAGTGAAGTCACTTAGCCTCTCTAAGGCTTGGTTTTCTTCCTGTAAAATAGAAATAGCTTTACCCACAGCACTGTTAGAGAAGTTCCTAGTACATTGTATGGCCCATATCAGTACCTTTAATGGTAACTCTCAGTATAATCAATGTGAGTTCTGATACAACCTTGGTATATCAGGACTGAAGAAAGATTCAACCCCTCTAGGATCCTAGATAAAGCAGCTGCTTTCTTGATCCTTCTAAGACTAGGGTATAGCATGATCCTGGTGGATAAGGCTATAGAGCTAGGCTGTCTGACAAGATGGGAGTCAAGACCAACTACAGAAAGCTGTAGAGCAAGCCAGCCAGGACAGCAACAGACATCCCTTCTCTCTCAAATCTACTAGGGGGAGCACAAATGACCAGGGACAGCCTTCGGCAGGTTCCCTAACAGATGGACTCATCAAATACAGGAACAGGTTGGATACCAAAAGCCATAGATAAAAGATTTGAAAGAACAGGGCCTGGCTCTGGATGAAGGCAGGAAGAGAGCATGCGTGCAAGCAGCGAACCAAAAGTAGAGTGAGTTTGTGACAGGCCATGGCCCCTGACTAGCAATGAGCTGATGGAAGCAGCTGATGGGACTAATGACAGGAGGTAATGATGATGAAAAGCACTTAAGCAATGGGCCTTCAAGTATCTGTTGTTGTTGCTGAAAGGCCTCCTGCCACAGAACAAAGCAATTAGTCAGTCACCCTGCCACCAGCCCCTCCTCTGCCCGCCTCTCTTTTCCCACCTTTGCAGACCTCAGACCATTCATCCCTTTGTCTCACCAGCCCAGACTGCAACTACCCAGACCCAGCAAACAGCAACACACCAGCTGGAGCCCAGCCTTCCACGGCTGTCTCCCAAGCCAGCAGTTCCAAAGGCTGGCTGGGATAAAATGGAGGGGGCTGACTGGGGGGAGTGTTGGCTGTGAAGGTAGAAAACAGGCTAGTCGCAGAGGGACCTTTCCATCTCTGCTGTTTTGTCATGAATTTTATGTGAAAAAATTGCCTGTGCCTTTGTGTAGTTTCATATTTGGCACCAACCTTTTCCCATAACACCAAAAACAGACTTACTTTTTTTAAAAAAAAATTACAAACTATGAACAATTTTGCATTTCAGTATTTCTCTCCTTAAAAAGAATAGGACTAGGCTCAGAGCTGGTGGAGCTTCCTGGGTTCTTGTTCTTGCTCCGACAGACCAAAATTATAAATATGTGTTATATACATATATAGACACACGTATCAATTGAAGTAGAGTATACACAGGGAAGGATTCCAATGGTGCAACTCCCTTGAACACCTGACTTACAGTTTAACAACATGAATTCCAAGAAGCTGGAACTGGGAGTGTGAGGGAGAGGGCAAGCAGGGGCAGTTGACAAATGGCAAGAGGAAGGGTGGGCAATGGAGTCATCATATTTAATATCTTTATGTTAAAATGGAACAAGGAAATCTGAGGCAATTTGGTGGGGTTGGGAGAGATAGGGGAGAATTATGAAAAGGGTGACATTGTTGGAGATGCACTACACTGACTCACTGAAATATAAACCCCTCTGTACAACTACTTGATAATAATAAGACCTGCTCAAGCATGCTGTTTCTTGGAATCCTTCTTTAAGTCACCCAGGCTACCCCCCCCACCCCGTTATAGCACCCCATTACAGCAGATAGTGCCTGGAAATGGTGACTTTCTCGTGTGCTTACCTGTCCGCTTTTCGAGACTGTGGTCTCCCTCACAGACAGCCCAGGCTACCTTGAGTGCCTCCTTTTATCTTCACATAGTTGTGAAACAGTACCTCGACTGAGTTTACGACATAGACAGTCTCCAACTCTATTAAATGAGAGTTATCATCCCCGCCCTATCATATGTCCCAGGTTGGCGTTTGGGGACCCGATGTGAGACAATGACTGGAAAATGGATGGAAATGTTTGACGATAAATGGATGACGAGTGGGAAGCCCCGTGCCTCTCTGCCGGCCTCATTCCTTCATCCAGCATTTTTGGAACACATTTTGTATGCTAGGCACCATGCCGGTACAGATGGAACTCCGCCTTGAAGCTCCCTCATTGCCTCACCTCCTCCAGCCCTGTACTTAACCTCTGGCTGTGGGCCCAAAGCATTGAATCCATACTCTGTGGACTCTCCCTCGCCTCTAGTTATGGAAAAACCTAAGGTAACTAACTGCCTGTCACCCATGAAAAGATCAACAAATAGCATTGAGCAAAGCATAGGCCCAGCACAATGCAGAGGAGGAATGAAATGCACCATGCAGCTGGTATACAGTCTCTACCACGAGAAGAAAGATCACAGCATCAGCAAAACAGTGAGAAGCATGGGAAGACACACTGAGTGATGTAGCCATTCCGAGAAAGGAGAGGTTTCATTAACTGGTACATCAGAAAAGACTTCAGGAAGGAGATGTCATTCCAGTTTGGGCTTGAATTGAAAGGCTTCAGAAGGAGGAAGACATTATTCAAGAAAAGCTGTCTTCAGAATGTTAGAGCTGAGAGGGACCTGGCAGGATCAACCCAGAATTTCTTCATCATCATGCACACATGGAAATCAAGGTGGAGGTTTAGTAACTTGCCCCAAAGCACTTAGCTAGTATCTGGTAAAGCTGAGATAAAATAGCTATGGTCCAAATGCCTCCTTCTTCAAAACTCATGTTCACATTTAATTGCCATTGGGATTTTTAAGAAATGATTAGCTCATGGAGGCATTTTCCTCATAAATGGGTCAAGGCCTTCTCACAGGATGGGTTCATTATTGAGGGACAGTCTATCCCGCCTCCTCTCTTTATGACAGATTCTCTCACCATGTAGTCCCTTCCTCTATACCATGATAGAGCAACAAGGCCCTCATGATTTACCGCTCCTCCATCTTGGTTGCTTCAGATTCTAGAACCATGAGCCACTTGTTTATGATTTACCCAACCTGTGGTATCCTGTAAAAGCAGTAGAAAGCACACAAAGAGATAAATTCTATAGCCCATATTGTGGCCAGGAAATGTATAGGGAAAGCGAGACCAAAGAGAAAAATAAAGGGTAAGAAAGTCAGAGAGAAAAAGACAATATTCTTAAATGCAGATCAAATCTACTTACAATCCAAAAGGAGAAACAACATTTTCAGAAGCTACCACCCAAAAGCCAATTGCTGGTGGTTCACACTTGTAAACCTAGCTATTCAGGAAGCTCTTCCTCTCTCCACCTCAGGGCCCAATGGACTTCTCTCTTCTCTCTTCTCCTTCCAAGCAATGGCTGCTTTTTCAGTTTTTGTCGCTACTTGGGCAGGAAAGTCCATGTGATTCTTATCTCCAATTAGCCACCAAAAGTCCAGAAGTAGAGGCAAGGCTCAAGTGGTAGAGCACTAATACTAAGCAGAAAAAGCTAAGGGACAGTGCCCAGCCCCTGAGTTCAATCCAACACACACACACACACACACACACACACACACACACACACACACACACACACACAATTTAGAGGAAAAACAATGGCATCCATTTTAAGATTCTCAAGTGATGAGGTGGGAAGAAATGGACAATTCTAGAAGGGTGAGCTAGAAGACTAGTAACTTAGTGGAGCTCACTGCAAGGGGCATAGTGTGCCAAGATTTCAAATCCAGAGAACAGTTTCAAAGTCTGTTTTTCTTTTCCATTTTCTTTTTCAATAGTATGCAATGTTAACATTTATTTTATTTTTTTTTACCATAGCATTAAAAAAATTTATTGTCAAGGTGATGTTCAGAGGGGTTACAGTTACATAAGCCAGGTAATGAGTACACTTCTTTTAGACGTCTATTTTTCTAAACATGTCAATCCTTCCCCAGTTCTGCCACAGATTATGAGCAGGTCCCCAAGAGTAATGAAAACCCACAGATTCATTTTTTTTTGCCGCATGAGCAAAGAATGCTGGCACATGGAAAGTGGGGAATGATTTTTCTCACTGTAGGGCTCATATATCATGGCAGCACTATTATTAAGTTAGTAAATAATTGATCCCAGATAAATAAGCAGGATTTGGGAATCATATAACTCATCACCCCTCACCCAAGGGCACTGCTCTCAGGGGAGGCACTGAGCTACAGAAGTAACCCCCCTCAATTCTGTCTCCAATCAGAAAGACAGCAGCTTTGTTGAGATTTAATCATGTTCGAAGCTAGGATGTGCCCAAACATGACAGAGGCATTGTTTTCTCTCCCTCAGCCCTCCGTATGTTAAAAGCATCTATTAAAATGTGTCTGCCATGGAAGGCACCCAACACACTGTCATTAATTTAAGGAAATAAAATTACACCATACGAAGGGTTATCATAAGGAAGATGGTGACCAGCTGTTCTCCATCTCCTCTGGGTTAGAATAAGAGAAAATGGGAGGGAGCTCAATTTGAAATTGAATCAGGAGTGGGAACTTGACAGAAGGAAGGAAGCATCGCCAATGATGCTGTAAAGACAGTCAAACCATGGAGCTGTGTACACGCATAGGAGACACTGTTGGGGGCAAGGAGGGATGGATTCAGTCAGCCCACAGCAAAGTGAGGTTCGCTCTTCCTCTCTCCACCTCAGGGCCCAATGGCCTTCTCTCTTCTCTTTCCAAGCAATGGCTGCTTTTTCAGTTTTTGTCGCTACAGTGAGAAACAAGGGAGACACCTTCATCTTAATATGTATCAAAACCACCCACTAAATGAATGGAGCAGCGTGGACTATGAGAGGCCCGTTCTAGCTCATGATTTTGTGCAGCAACCAGCCAAGCCTACTCTCGAGAATTCTGGACTTGCCTGGATTTGGGAAATGAGCAGATTCCACTGGAAATCCTGCCACAGGAAGGAATCTCTAATTCCAGCCTAGTTTGATGCTAAATGATGAGAAATTAGTTTATACTGTGACTCAAAAAAAAAAAAAAAAAAACACCGAACAAAACATTTTCTTCTAGTATGACTAAATCACTGGCTAGTTCTCTTCCAGTTGTATTTCTATATAAGCTGCAATACTTCCTAGGAAATAAGAGGCTTGTTTCTCCAGTCAAAGAATTTCAAAATATCAGCAGAAGAGTAGAGTAATTTTTCTCAGAAAGAAAACTGTCCAGACTCTAAAACTGCCCAGAGCAGGAGGTAAATGGCTCTATGTTATAATTTGGGTTGCCCAAATACTGAAGGGCTTGCGCATCAGACTGCAGCACTACTGGGAGGCAGGGTCCAGTGGAATGAAGCTAGGTCACTGGAGGCAGGCCTTGGTGGAAGAATTGGAACTCTGGTACTTCTCTTTCTTTCTCTTTCTCTGTCTCTTTCACTCACTGTGTGTGTCTGTCTGCTTTTCTCTCTATCTCTCCTTCCCTTTCCCCCATTTCTATCTCTTCCTCCCTCCCTCCCTCCCTCTCTCTCTCCCTTCTGTCCACTATGAGGAGAGCAGTTCTGCACCATGTGGATCCCACCTTGTCACTGGCCCCAAAGGAAGAAACCAAGCAACTGGGGACAAAAAAACCTCTGAAACTGTGCGTGCCAAAATAAATTTTTATTCCTTATGAGTTGTTTTTCTCAAGCATTTAGTCACAGTAAGGGAAAGCTGACGAACACACTTTCCCTTCCTCTTGTGGTGGTTTAGTTAACCCTGGTCCTCCAGTACAATGATTGGAAAGCACATCAGAACATCCCTTCAGAGTATGGACCCATTGACCTACTACATTAGAGGATCACATGAGGTCTTGGGAATTCATCATTGCTGCTTATAAAAAATATTAGTCATGCTGGGTGCCAGTGCCTCAGGCCTGTAATCCTAGCTACTCAGGAGGCTGAGATCTGAGGATTGTGGTTCAAAGCCAGCTCAGTCAGGAAAGTCATGAGACTCTTATCACCAATTAACCACCAGAAGACAGGAAATGGTGCTGTGGCTCAAGTGGTAGAGTGCTAGTCTTGAGCTGAAAAGCTCAGGGACAGTGCCCAGGCCCACAGTTCAAGCTCCATGATTGGTGTATGTGAGTGTGTGTGTGTGTGTGTGTGTGTGTGTGTGTGTGTGTGAGAGAGAGAGAGAGAGATCACCCTAGGTTCAAAGAAAAACAATTATGTAAATCTTCATACTGTCAGTAGAGGAAGAGAGACAAAGTGTCACAGAGGCTTTCACAGCAAGGAGAGGAGATTAGACTTAAAAAGGGATAGCAATCTGAGAAACGTGGTATTTGGCATATAACTAAGATGATGGTTGGTAGAAACCAGTTAAATTAGAAGAACTGTGCAAGGAAGAGGTGACCAAGGAACATTTTAGGCAGGAATGGACACAAAGGATTGGGGAAGTTTGGCCATGAAATCAGAACTTGGAGCACCTAAGGGGGCAATGGGAACTTAGACTTGGGAACCATACCTTAGATTGTTCACAATGCCTGCCAGCATGAGAAGTAAACATCACTCAGGAGACCAGGGGTGCCCTGAAGTCCTTAAGAAAGAAACAAAGAGAACTACTCACTGGACACTATGTCGAAAACGAACTATACAACTTGTGGGTGGGGATAGGAGGGGAAAACGAAGAGAACGAGAAAAGGGATGACATTGTGCAAAAAGAAATGTACTCATTACCTGACTTATGTAACTGTAACCCCTGTGCATATTACCTTTATAATAACAATAAAGATGTTAGAAAAAAGAAGGAAGGAAGGAAGGAAGAAAGAAAAAGGAAGGAAGGAAGGAAGGAAGAAGAAAGAAAGAAAGAAAGAAAGAAAGAAAGAAAGAAAGAAAGAAAGAAAGAAAGAAAGAAAGAAAGAAAGAAAGAAAATTAGTTGTCAGGCATCATATAACCCAAGAGATCCAAGCTAGTGTTGAGTTCCTTTCATATGAGATTATCTAATACTAAGTAAAAGTAACCATCCCATAGCCACCCTGAGTGTGTTTGTTCCTTCCTGAGTGACTGAGACCATAAGGTATTCCAAAACCTCATTTGAACCTTCTTCTTCTCTTCTTTTTCCTCCACTTCCTCCTCCTCCTTTCCTTTCTTAAAATGTACACATTTCTCATTTGGATCTAGAACAGAAGCAACTCTAATGGAAAGGAACAGAAGGAGAAAATGTTTTTGAATAATAATGTGCCATTCAGATTGTCTTTTTATCTTCTTCCTCTTTAATTGAGGAACATTTCAGCTGAAAACCTGGATGGCCCCCATTGAAAACTGTCAATAACCAATGAGAGAAATCAGCACACAATGAAGAAAGGGGCAAGGGCTGAATTAACTCTATAGTTAAGGCGTGTAACCTTCTAGTCTGCTTCCCTGACACATAGACACAAGGGACCAAGCCCCTCTGTTTTTCCTGGCAACTCGAAAGCAAGCACAAGCCCAGCCTCCCAATCAGCAGGAACCTTGAACACAGTGAGGGTCAGAGGGGCAATTTGGTTCCCTTCCAAATCAAAGCAGCATTTATTTTGTTTTTAAGTGTTGGAAAGTTGGTTGGCGATAATTTACTCCCCCGCTGACAATCTATGTCAAAGTTTCAGCCTCACTAGAAATGGTTGTGATCTGAGTTCTTTCAGAGAAAAGAAAGAAAAATGAAAGAAAGAAAATACACACGCACAACCCCCACATAACTCCAGCTCTTTAAATGGACAAGTTGACAGAGTCCTTAACTAGCATCTCTCTGGGTCCCCACCATAATTACAGGCTGGAAAGGAGAGTTGTGTTTCATGTGATTAGAGACTGTTTGTGCTTCTGTCCATTAGGAACAAAGAGAGGGAAGCATTTTCAAGAGCATTGACGCCAAACATTTTTCACCAGGGAATTTTACTCAATTACTTGCAAAACCTCAAAAATGGTCATTTCATCATTAAGATGATGTTTTAGGAACTTACCACCGGCTTGTTTAGAGTTGATTTGGATAGGTGGCCCTTTGGAAATCAGCTTGCTTGATTTAGCATCATCTTCTTAAGCTCAACCAGCAATGCCTCCTTTCCCATTCTGGTTCTCTGTCATTGATTTAGGCTCTAACTTTCTTCCACCTACCCAGACATTGATGAAGATACCCAGCATGCAACCCTTTCTGCAGGACCCTCACCCCTTTACATTCAAAGGAGTATATCAACCTGGAAGTGAAGGGGAAAGGAGCAAAACACAACAAAAAGGCCTGGAGAGAAGAGGGTAGGGTTCGATGGGCTGTCTCCATTACTGGGAGGCTTTCCAAAAAGGACAAGAATTGATGAAGAATTTTTCTTTTCATTCTTTCTTTGGTTGTGGTTTTAGGGTTTTTAGTTGAGTTTTATTTTGTGTTCCCCTACTGAGGTTTGAACTCAGGGCCTCATAGGCTCTTCTGTTTGAGCCACACCTTCACTTACAGCTTTTTATCTGGTTAAATGAAAAGACTTTTGCCCAGGCTGACTTTGAACTGCATTCCTCAGATCTCAGCCTCTAGAGTCATTAGAATTACAGGAATGAGCCACCAGCAACTAGTTAAGAGTTTTTCTTTGCTTAAAAAAAAAAAAAAGCTTGATGTTGTTGGTAAGGTCAGTCTGTCCAAGAGAGATATGGGAAATTAAAGAAAGAAATCTCACTACCATACCCTTATAACTCAATAAAAGTCTCAGGGAAATCCATTCCTCACCTCTCCTGACCTCCTCCGATGCCGAATTGTCAATGGTGCCAGTGCTATCAAAAGTCTCCATCAGGCCCTCCATCTCCCCTTTCACAATTGATCAAAATTTTCCTCAACCTGAAAAATGCAGCTCAGATCCCATTTCCCCATTTAGCTTTCATTTGCCAATTTATCCTAGCCTTGTCTCTCATATTTCTAAAACCTGTTTTCACTTACGGTCCCCTCACAGAGTCCAGCTCCTCATTCGGTGAGGCCTTCTCTTTGGAGCAGAGCCAGAGTTGGGAGACTTGTGTAAAACTGATCAAGTTGCCTCCACAAAACCAGTCTCAGGGGTGTAGCAGGAGGGGTGGAGTAAAGGAATGAGTATGTGATACTCCTTGTATTTCTGCCGCCTTGGTATCCCTTCTCCAGATAAGGATGGGGAGAAGAGTTTCTCACCAAATGGGAGAGAGGTGAAGTTGGTATTTAGGGTAGGGAAAAAATGCATTAAATGGAAAGGAGGAAGAAGAATGGAAACAGGGCATGGGGCCTGCAGAGGGAGGGATCTGCTTTGCCATAATCCCCACAAAATTGAAACATTAAACGAAGAAAGAAGAGATGGGGAGGGGAGAGGTTTGGAGAGATGCTATCATGAAAGGTGCTTCTGAATCAAATTAGCACAGCATTTTCTGTGGTTGGGAATGGGTATGGATAGAAAAGGCATCTGTGGAATTTATATTCTCTCTATGGAAATTAGATTTCCAGCACCAGAGATGCCCCCACTGGGTCAGAAAAGACTTTTAGTCTATTTCTATATTTGCTTGTTTGTTTGGTGTGGGGCTTGAACTTGGGGCCTGGGTGCTGTCCCTGAGCTCTTTTGCTTAAGGCCAGCATTCTACCACTTTGAGCTATGCCTCTACTTCTGGGTTTTGAGTGGTTAATTGGAGATAAGAGTCTCACCAGTACTTTACTGCCTGGGCGGGCTTTGAATCACAATCCTCAGCCTCCTGAGTAGCTAGGATTATAGGCATGAGCCACTGGCACCTGGCAAGACTTTTATGGAAACTATAGATTTTTCATTTATGGTATCCACCCATATCTTCTCTTATAACTCATCAAATTCAAACTTAAACATGTGTACACATACACTTGGCCCCTTCTCTTCTCAACAACTTACATTTTTGCTCTTTCTCCTTAACTTGTCACCACTGAGCCTGTAGTGTTTATTCTCTTCTTTCAACTATTTGAAATGTATGATCATTTGGTGTAGGTGCCACGTTTCACTACTGTTGAAACTATTCTGTTGGTTCTCACAACATCATCATGGTCTCCTGCTACATGAAACACCACTTTCTAGTCCCTAGCCCATGCATCTTGGAGCAAAAGAATCTAGAGTGGAAGTATATATGTATACAGTTTCTACTGGAACTTAACTTTCTTAATGTCTAGACTAGAGGATTCTTTGAAGGTATAGTAGGTGTCAACAGAAGCTGGTTGACCCACTGAATGTAAGCTGAAACCCAGGTCATTATGGTTATTTCTCACTAATGCCAGCTTCTCCATCCTCAAAAGAGGAAATTAACCAAGAGGTTGCACCTTCTTATTTTTTGGTCATATCATATCATATCATCATTTGCTCATATTCCCTGCCTCAGGGAGGAGGGCAGTGCCATTTCTCATGGGTGTCAAGACAAGACCAAAAATGTCCAAATCGCTTGGGGGGGGGTGTCATAAAATCTCAAATAGGCCCACTTGGAGAAGGTACTCACTCTGAAAAGGAAGCCCATAGAGTGCCCTCACTTTACTTCAAATGTAGGTCTTGCTCCTTTAAAAATAAGGAGTCAGTTGTTTCTGAAGTTTTGGTAGCAATTACTTCTGTTCTTCCTCCCACATCTGTAATTGGCTTCTCCCAAAGCCAATTCACTAGAACTATGTGATCGGTGAGCCCAGGGCACAGCACCTGGGGATGCTGGACTCGACACCTTCCAGGTCATAGAACCATCTGCACACAGGGTAGATGCTCTCCGTTCTGCTCCAGGTTTCAAAATGAGATCTGGGATCTCAGGTTCCCTCACATGGGAGACCTGGAGGTTTAGACCTCTGTTGTCATTATCAGGAATTAGCAGGCAAGACAAGAGTGATGTTAGGCAAGGCTGACCACAAATACAAACCGCACATTCTAATCACCAGTCTCACCAATAAAAGCTGATGTTCTTGCCTCCATTTTATTCTTTCGTCTACGTGCAGATTGATTCTAAATTCAATGGGGACTTTAAAAGTGAGAGCAATTATTAGCCCAAAACCCCAACAATTAAGGCATTGATTGTGAAACCCCAAGCAAGGCAGTGAGGCTGGCACTGGAGTGGGAAAGCAGCACTCGGAGAGGCTATGATCATGTGACATGGGGGGTGGGGTGGGGGGAAGGCTCTGCACTCTGCTGACCACATGGGACTTGACCTTTGTAGGACAATCCAGCTTTTTTTATAGCTGTACTCGTGGGCAAGTGGTTGTTTTTCATGAAGGGTGCCAAGCTGTTTTTGTAAGTCTCAAGGCTGTTCTAACAGATGCTGGCCTTTGTAGGCCCATATTGCATGGGTCTGAGAAAGAGGCCTAAGACTCTTCAGGCCGCTTCCAGCATTTCATCCTCAATAACTGGCTATTCTAGGACATCGGAGAAGAAATGTCACGTTGCAAGACTAAGCAGTTGTGTTCTATGATGGGTTTTTTTTTTTTCCTTTTTCTTTTTGAGTGGGAATCAGCATTGCAATTTTATTGTATTTTATTTCTTTATTATCATAACTTTCTGGGTTTAATCTGAGGTCTTATTTTGAAGAAGTGTGCCGTTTAATTCTCCTGGAATGCAACTAAGAGAGAAATGGGCATCACCTAGAGACTGGACATAAGCAGTTGAAGTAGCCTTTTTGACATCAGTTCTATACATGATAGCAGGTCAGAATCTTGTAGCCTCTCCTGATGGGAGGAGGCTGGGTAGATGCGTGCCTGCGTATGTGACAATAGGAAAGATAATAGCTACCAATTCTAGAGTGTTACCTCTGATCTACACTAAGTGTTTTATGATATTTACAAAACCACAACCATGAGGTAGTTGCTGTCATTATTTTCACTTCATGGATGGGGACTCCACAGCCTAGAAAGGTCTACGTAACTTCCTCAAGGACAGAATGAAATGGAAATGTTGGCGGTCAGATGCCAATCCAACCAGTATGACCCCAGAGTCCATACCCTTCACAACAAAGCTTCCAAATTAGCTGCTTATGTAGGCAGGGATGTTTGAAGGACTACCAGCATACGAAGAAAATGTAGGCTGTAAAATAATAAGACACTTTGAAAAAACTTCTTGCCCGTTCCCCTGGCCACAGCTGATTACTACCTGCAACTGTTTTAAAAAGGTTACCCATGTGTCATTTGGTACTGACCAAGTCTTTCAATTATGGATGGTGAGGTTGGGAGAAGTAGAAGAGAACCGTGGGAGGGATGACAATGATCAAGATGCATTGTATTCACAAACTGACATGTTGAATTCTCTTTGGTACAACTACTTAAAACATAACTTAATTTTTTAAACAATTATGAGCAAGAGATACAACTAAGTAGCCTCCTTCAGCAGAGCACCTGAGGCCTTATGACCCCTGTCACACAACCATACTTCTTTAGGAAGAACAATATGACCTTCAGACTATACACAGCAACATTTCCATTTTGTTAGCACCACCAGCTCCTCCCTAGTAATGGAGTCCAAGAACAGTCAATCACCACACTCTTTCCCACAGTCAAGTGTACAAGATGTGAATGAAAAAGTGCCTCTTTCATTTACTCAGGACTCCAGATGGCTTCTTCACCTCCATATCCACTTAAATCCTTTTCTTATTTCTATAAGGCATTACCAAATGTGCCTCCCTGGTCTCATTTGTTCCTCACAGCCGCCTTGAAATTTGAGTACCACAATACCATTTGAAAAAGAGGAAGGGCAGCCTACAGAGCTCTCTGTAAGGAGCTAGGCCATTGTTACCCCTAGGAACTGGTGGAGCTGACGGTCGACTTCTGACTTTGCCATTTCCCGCCAGAGCTTCTCCTCATCCTTCCCCCATCCCTGCATCTGACTCAAGTAAGAAAGAGTGCATGATCTCTTAAGGGGTGTATTATTTGTTCTCTATGGAGGTAGGGCAGGAACCAGCCATATTTGACATCCAGAAAGGTAGAGGAGAGCATATACAGCCCAGGCAACTGGAACAAAGAGCATACTGGATCAAAGAATGGCTGAAATTTGAAGATTCCTAGCCCCCAAACAAACTCATCTTCCTGAGCTGTGGGCAAGTGATGTTCAGTTTATCAGTTACCCAGGACAAGTCCAATCACTGCTGGGGATACGAGTGCTCCCAAACCATTGCTCTAGATGTTAAATGAAGCAATTAAAGATGAAGAGGATATTTTAATTAGCAGCCATGGCCAGCTCTGAAGGGGCTCAAGTTTCAAGTGAATGTGAAGGTTTAATTATACTTACTGGGGGACTGAGTGACCCAGCATCATGAGGCTGGTTCTGCAGATGCCTGAGATGGAAGAAAAGGGATGCCAAAGATGAAGACAAAGGAGAAAAGAGATGCCCGGTGCCAGAAGATTCAGGGAAACGTGACAGACGTATCATATCCTGAGTGTGGGATGAACCTGCCTCTCAAGGGGGGAAAATTGGTCCCATTAGCAATTTCAGAAATTCCCTCTGCTGTTTGCTCTCACGCATATAGGATCATCATTGTTTCAGATTCAAATAGCTCATGAACTTTTTACCTTTCTGTCTTTCCCAAAGTAGTTTTTCACTTTGCCTCCATCACCAGCAACTTCACGATCGATGTTAGTGCCAGAGTCAACCTGTCCTGTATAGGAACACCAAACAGGTCTTACTATTATTGATGATGTTCTTGTATCACCTTCCTGTGGTTGTACCTACACTATCACTGTATCTTATCTGAGTATATTGGAAACCGTGTATACTGGTATTAGAACTAGGACATTGAAAGGGAATACCAAAATTGAGAGACACAGGATAAAAAAAGACAAACAACTACAAAAGCAGTACTTGCAAAACTGTTTGGTGTAAGTGAACTAAACAACTCATGGGGGGAAAGGGAAAGGGGGAGGAGGGAGGGGGCTAGGAGGGACGAGGTAACAAACAGTACAAGAAATGTATCCAATGCCTAATGTATGAAACTGTAACCTCTCTGTACATCAGTTTGATAATAAAAATTTGAAAACAAAATTCCAGCACAGAGAACAAGTAACTGGCATTGAAGATCTCAGGTTTCATATTTACATATGCTTCTTCAATAGCAACCCAAAAACTTTGGTTGATCAAGACTTCAAGTCTTTTCTTCCTACTTCTTTCTCTTCCTAATCTATTTTACCACTAGGCAGCATGCAAAAAGCAAATGCTAAAGACCTGTGCAACTCTAAGAGGTGTATTTTGAGAACCTCATGATTCTCCCCCAAACTTAGGGCTGTTGCTTTTTTTTTTTTTTTTCTATACCATAAAACATGACATGTCTCTGTGGAGCTCTGTTTTCAAGCAGATAGGAAGAGCGGGCCAGCCTCATTCTCCAGTCAAGTGATTTACTACCATTCACTAGCCTGCAACATGTTGGATTCAGATAAGCTAATTGGTTAGCTCTACTATTTAAACTAGGACTTAAATATCTGGAGTACTAGCCCCAATTCTTCCCCCCAGTAACTGAACAAAACCTTTGGGGGATTTTGCCTTGCTTTGGTGTTTGCCATTACATGTCTCAGTGCACATTCCAAATGATCCTCGGTGGATTTATCATTGAGTTTCACTTTTCTACCTCTAATCTGGCACCTGTGAGCCTCACATAACCTGCTACTTGGCCCAACCCTTGACACCTTTAGAAATCTAGACAAGAGTTACCAACCTAACTCATCTTCACACCTACTTATTTCCAGTTTTCTAGCCAACATGAATCATTGGATCACATTGGGGTGGGCCAGCTATTTCTCTGCAGCAGAAGGCAGGGGCTTCTACATCTTGGAGGGAGTGTGTGTCTGTGGTTAGCAGGGAAAAGGCCCTTTTCCTGGCTAAAAGTCAGCAGCATGATGAGGAATGAGCTGACAGCTGAATAGGAAAGGAGACAATAGTTGCTTGAGAAGAGAGGCCAGCCCTAAGCAGCAACAGGCCTGCAGCTAATGAAACCAGCCCTCCCTCCTGCAAGGCAGAGGGGCTGCATTGCCTTTCTGTGAGATGCATTGTCTTCCGTTCCCACTTGCAAAAAAAAAACAAACAACTATGCTCCTGAATCATGATCTAAGAAAGGTCTTCTGAAGGTCAACAAGTCTAGTCCCCTGCCTTCACGGATTGATGTATCATCTGAACAAAAGTTCTGTGCATGTGATTGGGCAGACAGAGAGCTATGTCTTTACCTCTCCTCATGCTCCAGCCCAACCTCTCCTCTCACCCTGACAGGAAGATCTTCACAGCCAACTATAGTCCCCTTCCTTCCCTGTCCCACACCTCTTGACCTCACAGTCATCTGTAGACTAGTCCTTTCCCATGGGATAATTGGGTTTTGGCTTTGACAGATGAGGAAACTGTAGCAGAAAGAGTCACTGAGCTAAGGGTCCCGAAGACCACCATATTCTCGTGGCTGTCCTGTGTAAGCATTCCAGTTTCCCTTCTCCATGGAGTGGTAGGATGAATGCTCTTTCACTTCCCTTCTGTAATTAAACCAAACTGTCACCACTTTAGTAAAAACAACATTTGTTTAGGGAGAAAAAGAGGAACTCTTCATGTGGTTTGGCCTTCCCTTTGAGCCTCTCTGACAAGAACAGCACTGGGCCCATGCATGCCCGCCGGCTACCCTTTCTAGTGTGTACATTCATCGGTGCCTGCCTTCTAGGGAAGCTAAGTGGAGAGCTGAAAAAGGGGGGGAAAAAAACTGACACCAGCTCCAAAAACACAGTGGTATTTTCCTCTCTTCTTTTCCTTTTCATTGAAAAATCCAAAATGTAAAGTGCAGAGCTCATTTAATCAGAGGGCTAATGCTTTCCATTTCAAAGGGCTTTTAATCTGAGGACACAGTCTACAAACATCTCTTCTCCCAGGCATCCTCTCTCCCATCTCATTAATAATATACTAATGCTGCCTTCAGTTGAAAAGACTCAGAGATTGGAGTGACATGTGTGGCTTCACTCATTCGTCCTCCCAGGTCTGACGTCAGACCCACTACTGTAGCAAATAAGGCGCCCAACCTCCTTTTCAGTTGTACTCTATGGGCTGACTTTGCTTGAAGAAAGCCTGACACGTAAAGCACTTAGCCTACAGACTTCATTATAGTAGATTTAGGGGGAAATATCTACTAAGGAAAAACTACACTGGAGGTTATAAAGCCTGGGTTCAAATTCTTTTATGCCTCATTAACGCATTTATATATTTATTCTATAATAAATGAGAATTTACTATATCCCAGGTGGTTGAAGGTTGAGGTTGGAAGATGTGCAAAACATGGCCTTCCTCCAGCATTCCAGGCCTAACTCTGCCAGTGATTAGGTATGTCCTTGAGTTTGTTTCACCCATGGCAGGAGTCTCAGTTCTCCCTTTTCAAGAAGAAAAATAATAGCTGGCTTTCCTCTGGCTTGTCTAGCATGGAAGTGGTAAACCTGTGCACTTAAGTGTTTCTTTACAGATCATTAACTACTATGGGGAATGGAGGGTCAGACAAATAATAGAATTTCTGAGCTAGAAGGAACCAAAGAAATCAACTTTTCTAACATATATGAAGAGTCTTAGAACTAAAATGTTAGGAACCTCTGTCAAAACTCCAGCAGACATGAGAACAAAATGCTTGTGAAATAATAATGTAAGACAAAGGATGAGGTCAGGCAATTTACACCACCTATTCCTGAGAGAGGGTTCAGGGAAGAGCAATCTGAAAACAGATCATCATCCTGGATTTATCCACTAGCCAGCTAAATCCATGGATGGACAACATCTCCTACATCCTTGCTCTGTGAAAAACTAAAACATCAGTTCCCAGGGAAGATGATAAGCTATGGAGTTCTACGGCCCTGGGTTTGAGTTCTGACTCACGTTTGAGCTTTATGACTTGGAGTGAATTAACCACAAGTGACTTCCCGGACCTCTGCTTCTACTCCCAGGAACTGGGTAAAACTGTGCCTCCCTAACGGGGTTGTTAGGATTAAATACAGCAAAGCATATAAAGCACTCTGAACGTGGGGAGTATTTTAATAAATGCTAATTCCTTCCCTTCCTAGATAACCTCTTCTGGCATTAAAATTCTATGACTATGAAATGTCTCCTTAAAATCTGATCTCAAGTAAGTTTATTGGCTTTACTGCCTTTTTACCCGGTTTTTCTTTTTTAAAAAAGAGAGAAGAGTTGGCTACTTTTTTTTTTCTAGTAGAAGATAAGAACACAGATCTGGAAGTATAATGACACACTTAAGGTCACAACAGATTAGCTACAGAGATGTGTGTTAAGTAAGTATCTACTTCTAGCCTGGGGCTGTTCACAGAGCAGCCATCTGTGGCTATGAGAGGGAAGGGACTTCCTTAGCTGTCAGCTGTCTCAGCAGGAAATCAAATGGTTTAAAATAGATGATGAGCACACAGGCCTGGCACTAGTGGCTCACACCTGTAATCCGAGCCACTCAGGAGGATGAGACCTGAAAACCACAGTTCAAAGCCAGCCCAGGCAGGAAAGTCCATGAGACTTTCCTATCTCTAATTATTCATCAAAAGGTAGGAAATGAAGTTGTGGCTCAAATGGTAGAATACCAGCCTTGAGCAAAAACACTCAAAGACAGTGCCCAGGTCTTGAGTTCAAGGCACAGGACCATCAATAAAAGAGAGAGAGAGAGAAAGAGGACCCTTGCCATACACCAAACAGCTTTGGAGCCCTCATGGTAGTACAGACATGCCTGGGAAATCTTGTTGTATCAGTAGAAGATGCCATTGTGCCACCCAAACTCCGTCAGCTCGTAAAGCTATGCAAAGTACTCTCCCTTCTCCATGGTATCATTTGTGATCCTTGATATGAAGGCCAATGTGTCTGAATAGTCCTTCAATTTTTGTCCTCCATGTTTTCCCAGAGCAAAGGAGAAAGGCCCAAAGAGCTTCTAGAGACAACAGCAATCATCCCTGACCATCCTCTGAGTGAGCAGGCCTGAGATTTCCTAGGCTTCAAAAGAGGCCTAGGGCTGGAGAACATGTGGCATGCTTTACAGCTCAAGCCAGTGGCTGATGATAAATGAAAAAAGACTTTTCAAACAGAATGAATGTAAATGAGAAAAGAAGTTCCTGGTTAGGGAAGTTATCCTAGCAAGTGGCTATATAAATGTCTTTATATTGTTATTTCCAATATTAGTTTGTTGTTCCTCCATGAAAGCTGATTTATTTGAAATGTTATTACTAGAAACACCCTAATCTTTTGGTAATAATTCATATACTGGAAGATTACAGTTTTGGAAGGCAGCCCAGTGCTGTCTGGAATCCTATTTATGGATTAAAGGATTTGAACAGCATTGCAAGCAAGATCTCTAAAGAGTAGGATAATGTAAACCTGGTTCCATATAAAATGCTTTACCCCAGCTATAGTAACCCCATTAAAGTCAGATTGTCAGAGGAACTGGGCATGAGGACTTTCATTACATTAAACCAGGATATCACCGCCCCTGAAGAGCAAGGATTTTTTTCAAGCCCAATTGCCCCTTGTTTCGATAGACTGTGCTTAACTTTGTTTTCCCTTTCTCTGAGGATATGCCAACCTCAAGTGATAGGGTTTGGCTTCTTAAAAGACTAGATCCAGTTGAGGGAAGGGGGAAAAAAAACTCATTTGTCACAGCACAGGCAACAGTGAAGCTAATGTGGTTCATCCGTGGTGCATTTCGTTCTTGAAAACCTGAAAGTTAAGACTGATTGATCCCTGCCCTACCATTTTGTGAGAAGTACAGTTCTTAGCATTGCAAGACATTGGGAACACTAAATAAATATGGTTTCAGAAGGCAATGGGCCTTGGGAGAGTGGTAAAGGCAGGGCACTAAAATGTCCCTGATGACCTACTGAGACCAAATCTTCACTATCATCAAAGATCATTGAATATAAAAAAAAAAAAAAGGACTCAGCCTCTCAGGTTATGCCAAGAACTCTCCCTTCTACTCCACAATTTCATCCATGCTCTTTGATAGGAAGGCCACAAGAGTATTTTCCATCCCAGTCCCAATGGTCTGGTAAGCAGTAGAAAGAACCTCTAAGTGGGATTCAGGGTGACCTAATTGCACTATTTATTGACTGTATTGCCCTAAGCTGGTCATTTGACTTCTTTGAATTTTAGTTTTCATATCTTTAAAGAGGTATTCCTTATGAGAATTTAATGAGGCAATATATGACCCACAGAGATTGATCACTGGATGGCAGAAGCACTCATGAGCCTTATCCTACACATGTCACAATAGAGGAAGATTGTCACCGGTGTCTAAATCATTGCTTTGACATCATACTCGGCTTTCTTCTCCATCACAAGCTCCTATAAGGTGCCCAACTGGAAGTGCCATTTTAACTGGCTGGGGCACAAGGGAAGACTAGAGACGAGGAGAGGGAAGAGGGAAGGAGAGAGAGAAAAGGAGGGGCCAATGTCACACTCCCCTTGAGCACCAGTACTGCCTATTAACACAGAGTCATCAAGTACCTCATGAACATCATCTGCCACATAAATAATGGATAATAATTCTAATTATACCACCATCTAAAACTTGATTCAGGAAGTCTTTTTTTTTCCCTCTCCAACTTGTTTCAATCACCTCAGCCAGATCCTATTTTATTTTATGTCTTTCAGCCTTTGCTCAACGATTCCATTCTCAGCCCTGACTTTAAGAAAGAGTGTAGGAAGGAAGGTTTCTTCTCAAACCCAGGATGAATGAAAGGAACTATTCTAAAGTCTTTGGGAGAGGAGGGGGTAGAACAGCACAAAACAGTATATGTGGATACGTGTGTGTGTGTGTGTGTGTGTGTGTGTGTGTGTGTGTAGTCAAAAGAGACACTGAACACGCATTAGAATCTTTTTAAAATGTATTTATTGTCAAAGTGATGTACTGAGGAGTTGCAGTTTCATATGTGAAGCAGTGAGTACAAAAGTCCTTACTTAAAAATAGAGTCCGAATTCCCAGGGTTACCAAATCAGAATACCTGAGGACTGACCCTGAGAACCTGCCCTTTCAACAAGCTTCTCGCGGGACTTTATGGCCACTAAACTGTGAGATGAGTCCTCTCAGGAATTGTAGGGAGGAAGTAGCCAATGGCTGGCCATCAATGTCATTTGGGATTTCCAGGGAAGGACTTCCAGGGAGGAGGATGATAAAGAATATTTGAATTGTGGCTTACTGTTTACAGAATGCTTGTACAAATGTTATCGCCTACTAAAGAGTGTGCATACAAACAAAATAAACATATCTGTTTGCCACGAATTATTTGTAGTAGTAGAATGACACAGAAGAGCACATCAAGCCAGCAGTGTTGGAGCAAAAGCCATTCTGCATATATGAATTGTCTAGGAAAACTTGGATTTCACCCTTGGAATGCTGAGCACTTAAAACAATTCATTACATTTAGTAATTTTTGAGCATATAAAACATGCCTTCACAAACCAAGGTTCCTAACCATACTTTGCCACTAAGTTGATTTAGAGTCACCATGAGTAGCGTCTGCTTATGCGTGAAGCTGTGAAAGCAACGATGCGTGGTGATGTGACTGGTGGAGGGTTCTAGTGATGGGAAACACTTCTTCTCCGGACACTTTATGGCCCTTGAAGCACGTCGCCTGCCATTTGTAGTTTTTCTGATTCCTCTTAGAGTTGACTACTGAATGGTACTTGGCATTTCCTGCCAGTTCAACCAAAAGCATCTCTCCCTCATCCTTGCTACCTTATGACTCCTATTCTAAGAAGGAAGGCAATGGAAGAAGTGTTGGACTTGCAGAGACAGGGAGGGGAAATTAACTCTGAGGGTTTGTTACCAGATGATCCTGGAGTAATACTCACAAAGTGAAGTGTGAGCGATGTGGGTGGCGTTTTCTCTCTCAAGACCCCTTTGTACTCACTACAGGTTGCAAGTGTCTCCAGGAAGCTGAGGAAGGGGTCTGCATCTGACTTCTGGCTATGGGAAATAAATAACTGTAGAACTTAGAGGCCCTCAGAACTGAGTGCCTGTACACCAGGAAGGTTATGATCAAGTACGAACAAGAGTTACTTCTATATTGTCACAGAGCGTAGGGGAAGGGAAGATGAAGAGTCAAGATATCTCAGAAAGGGGAGGTTTAACATTGCTGGGTGAACTAGTCAGAATTCTTTCTGTTACAATTGTCATATCAACAACTTGGATTCGATTAAGAACTGGGGTGATGTATTAGCCCACAAAGTAGACTAATTCCAAAGTCCTTTTATCTCCTGTGCCTTTTCCATGTGTACTGGCAATGTTCCCCACACAGCAGGACTTACACAGTGCATTGGAGGTCAGTGAATGGAGAAGCTGCCAAGGGAGATGGGAATGGAACTCAGCAGAAGGAAGAGAATGGATGCTTCCCGGTCCACATCAGCGATGTCTGCTGTGGTCAAGCATGGGTCCAACCTCTCTGAGGGCAGTGCAAAGGGCAGATAAGGTAAGGCTGGAAGGAAGCCAAGGCTTTCCTCCTCCTCCTCCACAAGTTAGATCAAGGGGAGCCGGAACTGCAGAGAGCCTGAGTATGAACCAAGGAGTCCTCTCTCCCTGTGGACCCACCAAAAGGACTCTACTGAGGAATGACATTGTTTCAGTCATTGAAGTTGTGAAGTTGTGAAGTTTCAGAGGCTTCCACAACAAAGCTCTCACAAGCAATCTTCCTTCCTTCTTTCCTTCCTTCCTGCCTGCCTGTCTTCCTCCCTTTCTTTCTTTCTTCCTTTCTTTTTCTTTCATTCTTTCTTTCTCTTTCATTCTTTCCTCCCTCTCTCCATCCTTTTGTCTTTCTTCCCTTCCTTCCTTCTTCCCTACCTTTCTGCCTTCCTCCTTTTTGTTCTTTCTGCTGTTTGCTGTCCTAGAGTTTGATGTCAGGGCTTTGTGCTTGCTAAATAATGCTCTACCACTTAAGTCATGCCACTAGCCCCTCACTTCTTTCTGTTTTAGTTACTTTTTTGGTTAAGGTCACATAATGATGTTGTTGATTTAGTTGTTTTGCTTTGTTTTGCTTTGCTTTGTTCTGCTCAAGCCATCCTCAGACCTCAGTCCTCTTACCTATGCTTCCTGCATAGCTGGGATTACAGGCATGTGCCACCATGCCTAGCTTTTGCCACCATATCAGGCTTGGGGTCTTGATAACTTTCTGCCTTGTTTGATCTTGGACTGTGATCCTGCAGATCTCTGCTTTCTTGGTATTTAGGATCAATAGGTATGTGCCGCTATGCTTGGCCCTCATTTTCTCCTCTTTTGAATTAGTGAGTAGACACGGAAGAGAAAAGGCTGCAATCCTTCCAAGGCATTCTTCCACTCAGAAGCAAGGCTTTCGTCTCACTCCTTCTTCACGTGGAGAAGAAAAGTGAAGAGTCATGCTGTGTGTGCATTAGACACGCTACTCTAGTTGGCAAATGTACTGTATTTCTGCCTTTGTCTCATGCTTAGCATGGTAGCAAAGAGAGGAATATCCCAAGATGCATGGTAGAAGAAAAAATTGCTAGGCTGGACATTTGGGGCTGAGATCCTGGATGGAAGGTTTAGAGTCTCTGACTTGGAGTGGTGGAAAGTACTTCCCAAGGCTCCATTTTGCTCTCTGCCCTAGAATCCCCAGTCCGGGTTATCTCCCATCATGTTCTCTATAACATCTGTGTTTCTGCCATGATAGGATCGTTTCCTATAACAATGTGGTGTTCTAATCACCTGTTATGAAAAATGTAAACCAGATTAAAAGGGGCAATGCCTTTGGCTTGGATCAGCCATTACCTTCTGTGGTTTTAAACAGCAAAGATGAGAACATGGAATGAAACAGATAAAAACTACCATTTCTGGGTACTGGAGGTGCAGGAGAGGGCAGATAGGATAGAATGAGGGTCACTTCGCAAAGAGAAGCACTAATGGAGAAAGTAAACACCTTCTATTCATCATGTATACATTTGTTCCTGGCTAAACTTGACCCGGGGCTCAGCTACCACTGGAATTTAGATACAGCAGAAATTTCTGGAGAAATACAGTGCAAAGGATCACTCTCAAGTCCTCACTTCTTTCTAATCAAGTACAATATAAATTGATGTTTTTATATCAAGGCATCAATGTAAAGACATGTCTATTTTTCACAAGGACTCTCTATCAGCAACTCTATTAGTTTGCTGGCTGGCACTTTAATTTTATCTTCTCTGCCTACACATATACTTACCCCCAACTTTGGGGGTGGGGGCGCTAAGAAAAAAATGCTTTTCTGTCTAGTTATTAACGATGTATACACAGTCACATACAAGAACTACAGGAGTCATGCTTCAAGGAGCCATGATGTTTGTGTGTATGTGTGTGCCAAGCCTGAAGCTTGAATTCAGAGTCTGGTTGCTGTCCCTGAGCTCATTTTGCTCAAGGTTAGTGCTCTACTACTTGAGCCATAGCTTCACTTCTGGCTCTTTTTGTGGGGGATGAAGGGTCGCTTATTGGAGACAAGAGGCTCACAGACTTTTCTGCCCAAGCTGGCTTTGAACTTTGATTCTCAGATCTTAGCCTCCTGAGTAGCTAGGATTACAGTTATGAGCAACTGGCACCCAGCAAGACATGATTTTTGAGTCTTGAGCTTTTTCTGCAAGAGTAGAAAACAAATGCTTCCAAGTCTCTGCATTGAATATGTTTCCTACATTGGCTTTCCCTTTGTCGAGAGAAATAAGATTTCAGTAGAAAGATGAACTAGAAGAAGTAGATTTAATTTTGGGATACGGAAGCTTCTTAGAAAGGAAAACTACTAAATTTTAGAAGATATAACCAAAATCAAGTGTGGAAATTTCAGCAGAGGTCCTGCTGAAATGGGGCTGTCAGATCATGTTGCCTGAAAATAAGGGCTACTGGAAAAGGTGATCCCAGAAACTCTCTCCCAAGCCTTGAGCCAGCCTTTCCTTCAAGCTAGCCTTTCCTCTTTGAGTGTTCTGCAATGCAAGAAAGTAGCATGTCCTGTCCATCTTGTTCTCATTATGTGCTGAGAAATCTAATGAGGTTAAAGCCCAAGTTTACATAGGAAGTAAATCAGAAGAGTGGAGAGTCTGCCTCCACAAATCCTGAACAGAGCCATCTTGATAAATAAAATGTGACATTCATAACAAGCAAACCCAAAAAAGCAGATAAAGGATGAGAGCCCTAAGCATTAATGCTGGAAAACCTTTGGTGATAAATAAGTAATATCATAATAAAAGATATTGTAATGCATTGTCATTTGTAGGAAGAAATGTAATATAGTCAGAGGGGGAAGATAGATGGCTGGAGTTGTTTCTCTGACAGTAGAAGTAATCGCTATTGAATGTTACGTTTCGCATATCATAAAATCAGTGTTAGCAGGCAAGACGGCCCTCCAGCCATCCCGAAGTCCAGACTCAGCCTTCTGACATCAGCAAGAAAAAATGCCCCAGTGCACATGGCCCGGCTGGATGGCCTCCATTCTCACCAAATTGGAAGAGACAGAGCTTCCCCTCGGCTCTCAGCCTGAAGTGGAAATGAACTTGAAGGTGACTGGAGTATGTCTTTCTTCAGCCCTCATCTGTACTTGCCAGTCCCAAGGGTTCCTGCCCGTTGCAGAAGCGCAGCTGTAAAGCCTGAATCCACATAGCACTGGGACATTTTCTGAGGATGACAGGGCCAAATCTCTGTATATACTGGGGGGCCATGGACCAACTCAGGTTTCCTTCAGAGGTGCCAGAAGCTACCTTCTCCTATACCTAGCTCCTTCATGTTGTTAGGAACTCCCCCATTATTTTTTATTGGCTAATGTCAATTATACAGGAGAGGGAAATTTCATTGCCACATCTCTATACGTGCTTTCATTGTAGTCCAATCAATTCGACTGCATCACATCCCCCATCTTCTCCCTTAAAAAAAAATACCATCAGCAACAAGTTTACTTGTTCTAGTCCTCATTATTTTTTATAATGTAAGTTATATCTTGTTCACTGAGAGAGAAGAGAGTGTCATGTGTATCTCTGTTGATGATGAATCTGACCTCTACTAGCCACTAACTAAAGCTCAGCATCCTTGTTCATTACAGGCACAGGAAAGACAGGAGTTAAGAATAACTTAGCCAAGTGCTCCCATAAAAGAGGCTCCTGCCTTGTGCCAAATGCATACAAAAAGAAGAGTACAATTGATTTTGTTTTCAGGGTATTATTTGCTAGGAGAGCTCACTGATAAAGATTCTCAGGTAAAATGTCAATTATAGGTCTACAAATAAAATTTCACATAATGAACTAAGGGAAGTTTACATGCATCCAAATGGACTTCTCCATCTCAAACCAGCCTATGGGGTGGATCTGAAGAAGGACAGGCTCAGCCACTGCTTCTCAGGAGCTAGAACTGCTACACTGGGATTTGAGCACTGCTATTTCTGGGCTTCACTACAAAGAAAAATAGGATCCTGGAACCCAGGTGAAGCCAGATTCCAAAGAAAGGAGGAGGAGGGTGGCAGAAGACATATCTCCTTAGGCCAAGTATGATAGCTCACTCCTGTAATCCTAGCTACTGAGGCAGAAGAGGTCAGGATGATCACAATTTGAGGCCAACCAAGGAAAAATGTTTGTGAGACACCCCCCCCCCACACACACACACATCCAACAATCCATAAATGCTGAGTAGGTATTGTATGCCTGACATGCACGACCTTTTTTGAAAAATACTTAATGCAGGGCTCGGAATATGGCCTAGTGGCAAGAGTGCTTATCTCGTATACATGAAGCCCTGGGTTCAATTCCCCAGCACCACATATATAGAAAAAGGCCAGAAGTGGTGCTGTGGCTCAAGTGGCAGAGTGCTAGCCTTGAGCAAAAAGAAGCCAGGGACAGTGCCCAGGCCCTGAGTCCAAGACCCAGGACTGGCAAAAAAAAAAAAAAAAATACCTCATGCAAAAGGGGGGAGGGTGTGGCTTAAGTTGTAGCAAGTGCAAGACCCTGAATTCAGACCCTACTATCACAAAAAGCAAAAAGACATATCTGTCTTATTTCCTGAAAGGACTTGATTCACATAGTATTTTTCTTCCTCTCTATTTTATAAACTGTTATAAGGTAAATTATCAGAGAAGCTACATTTTGAAGGATTGAATCTTGGGGTCTTTATTAGAGCATTAGCACTCTGCAGGCAGCCAGTTGTTACAAAGGCCTGAAGCCTGAAAATACCTTAACACTACCAGGAAATAGGGCAGAGAGGAAAAGTAGGACAAAAACAATACCAACAAGCCAATTCAGCTCCAATGGAGAGCTGACTTGGGATGCCATGGTGTCCTGGGATGATCTAAGAGACAGGACACAAGATGAGAACATGGAGACATGTGGCATAGCGTAATAGCACCTTAGCTGGCCTGACCCTAAATAAGGTCAGGTCAGGGGGCAGGGTCACAGGAAGTTCCCAGTTCTGGGCAGGTTCAGTAACCTACAGGCCAAGTGCCCACTCCTATCTCCAGGTATTCAGGAACACCCGTCACCTGGGGATGAGAATTCCCTTCCTCTAGGAATTCAGGCATACCCATGAGGACAAGATGCCAGATCCTACAATTCTTATGACCAAGATGGTGCTGGCCAAATCTGACCTCCTTACTCATAACCTTAAGATAAAAACTTCATCAGAAACATCCAGTCCTCTCCCTCTGTCACCACTGTCAGTCTCAGACATGGAAACAGTCCTTTTGTCCCAAAGGGTGCTAGGAGCCATGAATAGTAGTATGGGTGGAATGGCTGGACAGGGTGTTAGAGAGCAGTAAGGGCAGATGCATGAGGAAAGCTACATTGACCCACAGAGACAGGGACTTCCTTTCCTTCTCTAGGGCTTGGTTGTCAAGAATAGATACACATTTATTAGAAAGCTTCTATGCAGGAGACTCTGGATTAAGGGTTTTATGAGGCACAAAAACCAGTCCATTCCCTGTAATCAAGAAATTGAAGGGCTACAACTTCCTTAAAGTAATGTCAGCCATCTGAACAAGGATTCCCGTGGCTAATTTTCATTCTACTTAAAGAACATACATAGGAGAGGCATCTGGGTATAGTGGCTAAAAAAACAGGGACTGAAATCCTTAACTTTGACCACTACTTAGACTACTTATTACTTCTGTGACTCTAGGCAAGTTATTCAAAGATCTCTGAGCTCTGGGTTTCAATACAGAAAAAGGAGGCATTCATCATAGCTTCTTCCATGAATAAATTTATGGATATGAAGCACGTAAGAGAACACAGAGGAACTGTTTAAGAAATGCTGGCTGAAAGGAAATAGGTGTTCCAGGCCCTGGGCTTCAGGCTAGTATCCTGTATGCTCAGTGCATTGTTCAAAAGTTTAGAGTCTATAGAGGCAAATGACTATATGAAGATGGCAAAATGCATTCACAAATACATACAAATATACACACACTGAAGTGCATTCATTCAGATTTTATAAATAGCATGCCTTTCTTGGTTGAGATTGTTTCTTACAAGATCTTTGAAACTAGATTATGTCTTCCAAATGTGCAAAAAAAGGTTAATATTATATTAATGAATAGCTTGAACCTGGTAGGTATTATGATTCAAGCCTATCCCAGGTTCCAGCTATGGCTAAATGTGTAGCTTGTGAAGGTTAATAACTTAATTAATAAAAAGATTGCTAATTAGTTTAGAGATATAGAAGTTGTAGCCTAAATGGCTACTGTTTGCCAATACTTATATTCTCTGCTTGCTGTGCATACAGCTAGAATATATTTACCAGCCTCCCTTGCAGCTATATAAGACCACATGACTTGAATTATGTCCAATGAAATATGAGCAAGTA
Organism: Perognathus longimembris pacificus; assembly: GCF_023159225.1. Lineage (NCBI taxonomy): Eukaryota > Metazoa > Chordata > Mammalia > Rodentia > Heteromyidae > Perognathus > Perognathus longimembris. The sequence continues at coordinate 55,805,945 of NC_063171.1, forward strand.
AGGCATGCCACCATCAGGTCTGACTCAGAGAAAACTGTCACCAATAATCACACTCTCTTCCTACATGCACCAGCTACATTGTGATCCCTTCAGAGAACCAAAAGAAGATGTAGTTATAGTAAACCTTAGTGCTTTGAATCCTAGGCCCACAGTGAACTCTGATATGAATGAAATATGTTTAATGGGTCATTACATATGTTTAGAGATTTATTTGCTAATATAATTTACATTATTTTCTCTTTCTAGTAAAGCACTAGACAAGAAAGCCATCCTTGGGGCTGAGGATATGGCCTAGTGGCTAGAGTGCTTGCCTCATATACATGAGGCCCTAGGTTCGATTCCCCAGCACCACATATACAGAAAATGGCCAGAAGTGGCGCTGTGGCTCAAGTGGCAGAGTGCTAGCCTTGAGAAAGAAGAAGCCAGGGACAGTGCTCAGGCCCTGAGTCCAAGCCCCAGGACTGGCCAAAAAAAAAAAAAAAAAAAAAGAAAGCCATCCTTGGCATTGTAGCACTGAAAGACTCTTATTTTTTTTTAAATCAACAAATAATTATACTACAATGTAGTGATGTGAGGGTAATGACAAGATGCAGTGATGGGAGCTGATAGCAGGATTCTGAGTAATTGAGGTACTAAGATTAAATGTGAATTTGGGTGAACACAACTTAGCCCCTATCATGTGAGTAAGAATTATGCGTAATAGGTTAAGGTGAACTTCAGTTCTCTAACTGGTTCAATAATGTCAGCTGACACGGAAAAGTAGGATGATAAAGAAACCCATGATACAAAAGGGAAAGATGCTAAATCTAGTCAAGTAAGGAGTCAAAAGTAGTGCTTTGATTGAGTATTTAGAACTTTCAAGGTATTACAAATAAATCTGTAGGAAGATAGAAAGCAGCAGTGTACCTTGGTTCCCTGGAGATGGAACAAACTGAATGCAGCCGTGGTTCACAGATGTGGAATCTGCATGGAATCTACGCTTGCTAAGAAATCCCAGAGGTGCCTTTCAGAGTAAAGATTGACCTCAGAAAGATCACAAGAATGATAGCAACCTGGCCACGTGCAGAGCTTGAAGATCAATGGGTGAAAGATCAATCTGAATAAATGATCTATTAATACAAACAACAGATTCCCAACAATTAATCTTCGGGAGGATGACAGCCCGACAGTTACAGTGAACTGCTGATGGTGAGTGACATAATGGGATCATCTGCAGCTGCCAGGATGCTGAGTTAGTGATATTCACATTTATTTTCCTGCTTGGATTGAATGGTTTCTGGGACAGCTCTGGAGCTGGGAGCTGAAAAACATACTGCTCAGAAGACCAAAATAGTCTCTTCTCCAATAGTACTCATATATGAGCAGATCTAAGAACAATGTCTGATACACAAAAAAGACAAGGAATGGTTTTCTCAAGTGACTGTACTTTTGTAGTACAGAGCTGGGTAGGAGGAAATGGAGAGCCGTGCTCAAAAATTAGGACTATCACCACACATTTGAGGGCTGGCAGTTGGACTGAAAATACACACACACACACACACACACACACACACACACACACACACACACACACGAGAAATGTGTATGTGATTCTTTTGTGGATGTGCTGTAGTTGCTGTTCTTCTTTGTCCATCCAGGAGAATCTCATTAATCAACCTGTGATTGCAAAACACCTGGCTGTACCTTGGGTCTTCTCAACTCACTTTTGGAATCCACCTAGTAAACTCCTGCTTACACCTTAAATCCAATTATAGCACTTCTTTAAAGATATCCATGGGAAGAGAATATGAGAGAGAAAAAAACGGGTATATTGTTTTACCCCTGCTGTCACTATAACTGATCTTAGTACCCTGGATACTGTGTGTGTGTGTGTGTGTGTGTGTGTGTGTGTGTGTGTGTGTGTTAGAACTAGAGAAGGAAAAAGGAATAGCAAAATTGAGAGACAAAGGAAAAAAAGTCAAACCATTCCAAAAGCAATACTTACAAAACCATTTGGTTTAAACCAACTGTACAACTCATGGTGGGGGAGAAGGAAAGGCAGGGGGATGAGGAAGGAGGTAACAAGTTGGATAAGAAATGTACTCAGTGCCTTACATATGAAACTGTAACCCCTCTGTACTTCACTTTGACAATAAAGAAGAAAAAAAAATAAATAAACTTTCATAACCTTAAAAGATATCCATGGGTTTTTGTGAATCAACTCTCAAAATGTACCCTAAATCTATCCATGTTTTTCCATATCACCCCCACCATCTTGGTCAAGTTGCTTCTGTCATTTACCTGTGGCCATATTTAATTGATATAATGTGTGCTGTGTATGTATATAGATAGATAGATACACATATATAACACATATACATATATACACTTATTTTCATATGTATGATGTTTTATATATCATATAATCAGTATTGTATACACTGATTATATAATACATAATATTTATATATAACTTATTACAGATTATGTATGCAATATAATCATTATACATACATATGCATAATCAGTGTATATTACAGCAATAGCATTCCTAGAAAAATTCAGCAGACTTAATAGCTCTAATGAAAGTTGACCCATGTGCCTTCATCTCTTAGGAAACCTGAGCTCCTGCTAAACCAAGCAGACTTATGTGCGTCACAGTCTTACATTTGTTCTTCTTCCCTTCAACCCTTTTTTCCCAGCCCCCAAATGATCAGATCTTCATAACTTTTGCTCTCACCATATAGATAGATCTCAATTCCTTGACGAGGTCCATCTGCACCTTTCCACCCAAGCCCCTCCCCCTCCCCACCTACCTACTGCCTTCACAATGTTCATTACCTAAAAATAAGTGTTATTTTTGAGTGTTCCTTCCCAAGTTAAGCTCCACAAAAATAGAGGAGTTTTACTTGAGGTTTATTTACATTTCCACAGGCACCTAGCCAATATTCCAGTGTTCCTTGAGTGAATGGCGCACTCATTTGCTGGTCTAAATTTCCACAACATCCCATTCCCATCTCTGCAAAGACATTCAGTGCTTTGTAGAGTAAGGATTTGTCAAAGTCCCTTTCTCTCATCTTTGATTATGAGCTCCTTACAGAAAGGACGTTCGTCAGAAGACAATGCATGTGAACAGAGAAAAAGCAATATTACCCATGGAGCTGGTACTTCTCAAACCTTCATGGGTGCAGGTATCACCCAAGGGATCTTGTTAAAATGCAGTTTCTGATTCATAATGTGAAGTGAGACTTGAGATTCTGCATTTCTAACAAGCATCTTTGAAATGATGGTCATGTTGTTCGTTCTAAGCATAGTTTGAATGTAAAGGTGTTTTTGGTGGGGGCTGGGGGTGTACTGCACAAAGTTGTTTCACTTTTTGCATTTGCCAAAAAGCCCATCTCTGGTGGATGTAAACTATACCTTAAATTCGTGTAATGATAGGAGTGAATAATGAATGAGTTCAATATGCTCACCTTTACGGGAAACGCAACTGAGTCATAAAGAGTTAGGTGCTTTGTTCAGCTAAGTCTTTACCACTGGCCACGTCTGATCTAGCATCCTTGTCTCTCATGCTTTTGAGCCAGGCACCACACATTCTAGCTGCATCCTAGGGTTGGGGCTTAGATGTTCAAGGCATCAAGGTTGAGCTGCTGAGTGCAGAATGACTCCTCTATCAGAAGTGCCAAAGAAAGGGGAGAGGGAGCAGCCACAGGAGGGAGAGGCTTTCGCATTCTCTCACCAGGGTCTGCGCATGCTCTGTTCATGCAGGAGGAGTATCATTCTAATTGAATGATAATGACAAAAACAACAATAATACTAATGGTGATAGCAATATTTTTTTAACTTGCATTTCAGAAAAGCAGAAATCTTTTGGCAAAATCTGTCCTGTTGACAGAACACCTAAGCCAACTGTTGAGGATTCTGACTACAACTGTGAAGGAAGAGACATCCTTTTATTAGGCTGAAAGGGCAAACTCTGTCAACCTGGGACTATGGAGGTGAGAGACAGAATATAAAAAAGAGACCCTTCCGCTCTGCTCCCTGAAAGGCTGGGAAAGCAGAGACTGCACTGCAGGCGCAACCTTTGCTCGAGATACACACAGGATGGTTCCACCTGGGCAGATGGCCCTTGATTCCCAGCCCAGCTGACCATGCTGGAGCTGGTTGAGGCACACAGCACACACTCCTGCCAAGGGATCTGCCTGAGATAATCCACCTCTGACCGGCAGGCAGCTGAGCACAAACCATCACCCTGGAGAAACAGATGCACACAGTTGTTTGAGCTTCCCCTCCAGCAACCCAGTTGTCGGCATCAGGGGGAGATATTGCAATACACAGAAGAATCATATGTTGCCAAAAACCTGACCCAATCGGAAATGTTTTCCAAACACTCTATTTTCATGATTATTTCAGCCTTTATGGATCCTGAAAAAAAGAACCCACAGTGATTGTTATTCTAGTCCTTCCAATGAGACATTTAGAGTGGCATCAGGCCAGGCTTATGAGGCATCTAGAAAACCAATCCTTTCCTAGCCTGTCAAGAACTGTGTTGTTCCTGCTAGCTGGATGACTGTGAGCACTTAAGAAATCGGAACATTTCAAAGGCTGACACGAAGGCGCACTTTGCCAGCTATATATATTTTGCCTCTTCTCTGTGAGCAGAATGAAAAGAACAACTTTTCTATGGTGTGTTTTGTTCAGGTAGACAAATTTCCTAACTGTGAAGATGATGAGACCCTGGAAAGCGGCTTTTTTTCCTTTCCTCCAAACTGTCACTTTGCTCTTCAAAATGTGGTCCAGAAGCAACCCACCACACACCTCCTCCCCAGCCTTCCCAATCAGAATCGGCATTTTACTAAGATCCTCTGGGCCTCCGATCCCTCACTGAAGTCTGAGAGTCAAAATATTCCCATGGGATGACAACTACAAGGTTAGCCAATCACAGGGAGATGGCCTACTAGGAAGCAAGCTCCCTTCCCTCCCATTGTCTCCCCCAAACCTTTATCTCCCTCTGCCTTCACTCTGGGACTCATGCTACATAAGAGCAGACCTGTATTCCTGGTTGATCCAAAGAACACAAGAATAGTTCAGCTGGGTTCTGGTGGCTCATGCCCATGATCCTTGCTGCTTAAGAGGCTGAGATCTGAAGATCCCAGTTCAAAGTCAGTTCAGGCAAGAACGTCCATAAGATGCTTATCTTCAGTTACCCAGAAAGAAAGCTGGAAGTGGAAGTGTAGTTCATATGGTAGAGTGTCAGCCTTGACCAAAAAAATCCAGATGAGAGCATGAGGCCATGATTTCAAGCCCCATGTATTATTGTCATGGAGGAAGGGAGACAAGAGGAACGGGGATCAAATGAATAGAGAGAGGAAGGTCAGGTGAATGCATCATTATGTTCACTGTACATATGTGATGATGAAACCTGGTAATTTGGGGGGATGAGTGAGATTGGGAGCGATGGAGGAGAATGGTGGAAAGGGTGACATTGATCAATGAGCATTGTATTAACAAGCTGACTTTTTGAATTAAAACCTCTTTGTACAACCACTCAAAAAATATTATTGTTTTTGCCAGTCCAGGCCTTAGACCCAGGGCCTGAGCACTGTCCCTGGCTTCTTTTTGCTCAAGGCTAGCACTCTACCACTTGAGCCACAGTGCCACTTCTGGCCTTTTTCTATATATGTGGTGCTGGGGAATCGAACCCAGGGCTTCACCTATGTGAGGCAAGCACTCTACCAGTAAGCCATATTATCAGCCCCCAAAAATGATTTTAAAAACAAAAATAAAATAGAATGTATGGGAACTGGCAAAATATTCACATTGTTTATAACACCTATAGGAGAGAAGAAAATATGGCGATGAAGACTGCCATTTGTGAAAGCCAGAAAGATTTCTATACTGTCTAAATAATTTTGAAAAGACAAAAACAGAAGTGAAAACTTTGTCTAAATATTTTTTAAAAAAATAACAGCTAAATTCCTAGGTATAAAACTCAGACAAATAATATGGTAAACTCAACATTTCCCCGGAGCATGTAAAAAAGAACCAGGAATGATTCCTTTATTTTTTATTTATTTATTTATTTTGCCAGTTCTGGGGCTTGAATTCAGGGCCTGAGCACTGTCCTTGGCTTCTTTTTTGCTCAAGGCTAGCACTCTGCCACTTGAGACACAGCACCACTTCTGGCCTTTTCTGTATATGTGGTGCTGAGGAATCGAACCCAGGGCTTCATGTATAGGAGGCAGGCACTCTTGCCACTAGGCCATATTCCCAGCCCCAGGAGTGAATCCTTTCTTTTGAGGAAAGAGTTAGGCTCTCATGTTTTTCCCATAGACACACATGTCCCCTGCTTTCTCACAAACATCCCCTTCAGCTCCGTCTTCCCTTACACTTTCCACTTCCTCAACTCCAAAAGGTTACTGCCAAAGAGACCTGGCACATGAGAGCTATGAGTTTGGCTTTGTGGTTCAGACCACGAAGGTCTCAACCTCTTCTCTCCGTATCTCCAGATGGCTTCTCGATGCTAGTCCCCCATCTACTTACCCATGTGTTCCCTTCTTCTGCTCCTGTAGAGCCCCAGGCTGTGTGAGGCCTTGTCCTCTCCTTGTGGGCATTCCTGTTACCCTGGCACTCTGCTGACATTAACCCTTCTTTTGCCTGGCTGCACACCACTACCTTCCTCCTGGGGGAACCACAAATGGCAGATGGCAGCTTAGTGTTGAGACATCTTCACAGGTGAATGCCCATGTGTATTGGAAATATCCTTTGAGGCTGTGGTGTCATGATGACCTATCACGCTGGTTAAAGTCAAATCCCAGCACTGCCATTTAATTTGTGTGACTTTGAACAAGCACTCAATATCATTTTCCCCCTGCTTTTGATTATTCATCTGGAAACGGTGGATAATAATGACCACCTCCTAGCATGAAATTTGGCCCATAGCCCATCGGTTTTCCTCATTTTCTCTCCTACAAAATTCCTCCTGGTTGACCAAGTGTTGAATACAAGCTCAGCTGTTACAAGTTCTGGGAAAATACAAGTCACATGTCTTGTTCTTCCCTCTACAGGTGACCTTTGTTGTTTAGATGAGTGGTCAGTACAGCCTGGGGCTCTGAGAAGTCACTTGTTCTTGTCTGTGTGAAATTATCTTGGATAATCTCAATGCCTCGCAGATGAAAGAATGTGCATTGCTATTCCTAGAAGCTTTGAATAGCAAGGACCCTCAGGTGCCCAGAGCTCACCTCTATCTGCCTACCCCTTGGTCACTTGCTTAAGGGATGGGATCTATTTTGTGTTTAGAATTTTAGCCCCTACTGGACACCTTGTCAGCTTCAAATAAAATCTGATCAGATCAATTGAGATTTAATTAGCATTCTGAAATTAATACTGAATAGTTGTTGGGTTTTTAATTAGGAATTCATTCTGAAGGGAAAAAAACTAAGAATATTTATATAACAGTTTATTTTTCCCCCCAGGGAGGCTTTGACTTGATGTTCTCCAGAGATGTGAACCCAACATAACAATTTTATTAGCTCTTATTACAGCTTTGATACATATACTTCAAAGGAGTGGCCGTTCTCCTTTTCATTTGAAGCTCAGAAATCTTTGCTGGCATCTGGGTTGTCTGGAGGGGCAGTTGCTCTCTGCAGGTCTCAGAACCAAGACCCTGGAACAAACAGAACTTTCTGACAATCCCAATCCTGACTGAAACCATTTATTCTCCTTTTCTCCATCTGCCCCTACAGGGCATAAGGTGGTGCCAGGCAACAATGTGAACTGAATAGTGGCTACAGTAATCAAGGCCAAGCACCATTTAGGGGCTAATAAAGTCAGCCTATCTCACAAAACAGGGTCAGGCTCTCTGAGGTAGACACAATCATGGAAGATCCCTTGGACCACACTGTCAGTCTATGCCAGAATCTTCTCAACAACTTCCTGATCCTCCAGTAGTCACTTGATCTCTACTTTCAAAACCTACCCATGATCCAGAGCCAGCTAACGCTAAAAGTCACCTCGTCTGACTCCAGATACTTACAATTATTTAAAAAATCTTCTTTGCCTTGAGTCAATATCTGCTTCCTTCCTTCACCCCATTTATAGCTGTGCCAGTTCTGCCCTCTGGAACAGAACAGAATAATCCAATTCATCTTCTCTAAGAGACTCTTTTCAATATCAGAAGCCAATTGTGATTAAGTCTCCAAATGTGCATCCTAAATGCGTTGCCAGCTTTCTCAATCCATCTTCAGTGGACAGGAAGCCCAGATGCTCTTCACAGTGGTCTCCATTCCTCATTTGTTAATGTTCCTCCTGAGCCTGGAACTGACCACAATATCTGACGGACCTCTGAGTGGGATAAAGGAGGATAATCTGTTATATAGTAGATGGATGAGTGCATGGATAGATAGATAGATGATTGACAGATACATAGATAGGTGATCAGTAAAGGATAGATGATGGTAAATAAATAGCTAATAGATAAATGATAGAAGATAGATAGATAGATAGATAGATAGATAGATAGATAGATAGATAGATAGGTAGATAGATAGATAAACACTTTTGTCTACCATACTGACCTGGTAGAATCTATTGTTAGCTAAAACACACAGGTTTTTCTTACAGAGACAACACTCAAACCAAATTCTCTCCTGCCCTGCCTTCGTGCAATCAAGCTGTCTTCCAAACTTAAGACCAAGACTTTTATTCTTCACAAATTTACATTATTAGATTCAAGTCATTTTTCCAGATAGAAAATCCTTTGAAATTTGTTTATATCATTTGTCATTTAGCTGACCTTTGTGCTGTGTCATCACAAATTTGATCAGCACATGATCTATGTTTCGTTCAAGTCATGGATAAATACTTGAAATGTGACAAGAACAGGAAATGAGACCTTTAAGTGGACACCAGATACCTCCAGTTTTATTGATACCATTTCAGAGATACAGCCTTTGAGTAGTGTTTTGCTAGCAACTGAAAATATGCACAAATAGCCAGTATTTTTTCAGGTAATTCCAGAAGATATCAGCAGGAATCCCTTACTGTATTGTGGTATCTACACTGCCCCTCCCATTCCCTGTTTCCAGTATATACAGTTGTCCACAAAACACCCCAATCCTGAAGTTATTTATCAGGACTGGCTTCTAGAATCTCATGAGTACCTACCTTTTTTTCACTTGTATGTTCATTATTTTCTTGGTAACATACTTCAGCACTTTTTAAAAGCAAACATCAAGATCACCAGCAAAACTGAGAATAGCACTTGCCTATTACTCCTATCCATCATGAATTTGGAAGGTAATATCAAAGCTGTCCAAGCTTATGTTAATTACATTAATTTCAGGTCCAATAAGTGAGAAATCTAAAACATATTTCTCAGATGGGAGACAGAAGCAAAGCCAAAGCCTCAAAGCAGGCTCTTAATCATGCCAAAGATATACATTTTCAGGCCTAGTTGGCTTTGGAAAGACCCCACACGTTAATACAAAATCCTGGCTTTGCCTCCAACTAGCAATCATTTTCTCTGGTCTCAGTTTCCTCATCTACAAAACAGTGAGATCTAAGGGCTGGGAATATGGCCTAGTGGCAAGAGTGCTCACCTCATATACATGAAGCTCTGGGTTTGATTCTCCAGCACCACATATATAGAAAACCGCCAGAAGTGGTGCTGTGGCTCAAGTGGCAGAGTGCTAGCCTTGAGCAAAATAAAATAAAAATATGAAAACAGTGAGATCTACCCTGATTAGTTTTAGCAATATAAGAGGTTTTATCTTCTGGATGTAATCATTGGTCTGTTGGAGCTTTTCACTACACACACACACACACACACACACACACACACACACACACACAAAGCAGCATCCACAATCATGAGTTGCTGTTTCTCTTTTGGTATATGCCCTTGATGAGAACAAAGTCCATTGTTTTAACATCATCTCCGTTATAATAAATCTGCTCTAGGCTTAAACAGCATCGTCTGTCAAGAATGTGCTACAAATGTCTTTTAAGACATTCTCAGTAATCTATTACTAAAGAACAGCACTGGGTCTGGATAGCATTTACTAAGTATTTGAAACACTGTCATATAACTTCACACAGTGCAGTCTTTTGGGGGCGGCATGTATTAACATACATGTATATTTTTAAGAAGAATAATGAAACTCTGTGTGAAGTGAAATACTTTGTGTGATATTCTGTCAATCCCAACATGCCCTATTTATATTCACTGAGTTATCCCAGAACATTATCTATTTGCCCAAACTGAACTGCATAAGCAAAACCAAAGGAAGCAAGAAAGACACTGAGGGGGGAAAAAGGGACAAAGCACACCTTTTCTGTATTTTCTCATGTATAGAAAGGGAAAATAAACACATAGCTTTCTGAAGTGGAATGCAGCCATCTGGTTTGTTGGAGCTTTTCACTTCAGTACAACGCCAGGCTCATACCTGATTGCCCTGTGGGTAGATAGATGCTCCAGAGTTGACAGGCCTGTTCAGGACTTCCCGCACCTCCTGGAGGAGCCTTCCGCAGCACATCCTTGGTACCCAGAGACATTGATTATTAAGTTTGTTGAGCCTCAGGTCTGACCTAGACTGACAAGATCACTGTTCTTATCTTCCAAAGTACTCCTTGAAAACTGGTTTTTATGGGCAGGCTCACTGGCTCTCCCTCTAACTTCTGGCCTTGTACAATCAATTTGCTCCTGTCTTTCATGGATCAGAGATGCCTACACATTCATACTCCTATCATATAGCCCCCCAACACACACACACACACACACACACACACACACACACACACACACACATGCACTACTATCTAAAAGCTATTATTGAGAGATTCTGTAGAAGTCAGCAAAAAGTTGTAGTAGAAGTCTCCTCTACTCTATTACAAAGAAGACTGGATAATCAAAGCTCTATGAAGTAGCTCTTGGCTACTTCATCTAGTAGCTCTTGGCTAGTTCACCTTGGCTAGTAACATCTTATCAAAGATACTAAGCAATATGCTTTGTCTTGGGCCTGAAGGTTAGAGGGCACATTAGAGAAGGCTCCACTCCCAGACTCCTCATTCCATCACTTTAACGAAAACTGCCAGAAGAAGAGTTCAGAATTTACCCTCATAACCGAATTAATAAGAGGCCTCCAAGAAGCTCCAGGCATCTTAAATGGAAGCTGGCCCCATGGATGAAGCCCACAATGGAAACGGTGACAAGCTCTATAGTTTGGGGACTTATTTGAGCCCTCCTGAGATTGCTCCTACATCATGAATTCCAAAGTCCATGTGGGAGCGAGAGAGCCTAGATGACCTCTAGATCCAAGATTTCATAAAGTACATTCTTTCTATTCTCAACTCAACGTATGCCAGAACTCCAGCCTAACAACCCCAAACTCGGCTCAGAACTGGGAGTGAGACTGCTCACCAGAGGAACCATCCAAGGATGGGAAGAGTTCCACAGCGGAGGCACCTAGATCAACCTTGTTCCTGTGAAACTAGCTGATGCTCAAGGATATGAGTCTGTAGCCCATGCATCGCGGCAGTACAACTCTATGCGTGCGGGATTCTAAAGATAAATAAAGAAGGGCACGGAGGGCTCCCAGGCCTTTTGTCCAGTGTTAAAATCCACAGTCGTCTGGGTGGTGAGATCTGAATGCAGATGGGAGCAAACGCTGCAAGTGAGGGTGATGTTCCTTGCCACCTCCTCCGTCTGCCTGAGGCGCTTGTTCTCACTGCCAGTTCCTGCGTTTCCTTGACCAGCCTCACCCTGGCTGCTGCCCACACAGCAAGAGAAGCAAGAGCTCCAGAACCAAAGCTATGGATTACCTCGGCAACCAGAGTCCTTCTTAGCAGCACCAAATGTCCTTCCCGACTCTTGTCTTTACGTTTCATTACATTCATGGGCTCATGGAATTTGACATTTTGTCTTCCCTTTCACCTTCTGTATCTTTGTTCTTTGCTGTGTGACTGGATTTACTCCTTAGCATACCCTGCTCTCTTTTTTCAAGTAATGCCTGATTTTGACTCCCCCCCCCCCCACTCCAACAGCCTACTTTTTTCAAGTACTAGCACCTGGCTTTTTCCCCTCTACCCCTCTGCTCCCCAATACCTCCCTGCCCCGCCCTGCCATACATACTACATTCCAGAATGGCCATGGCCCATTTTGTGACGTATTTTTTTAATATCAAACAAATGAATACCTCCATCTGTGCATGCGTTTTTAAGCTAGATCTATTACACCTATCATCTACAAAGCCCCAATGATGACAGAGGCAGGAAACCGCAGTCAGTAGCATGCAGCACGTATGTTCTTTGGGAGAGAAGGGTGTAGACCCTAAGCACTGCTCCGTGAGATTGCAATGCTGGTGACAACATGATTCATCCCCAGCTCCCTCTACTCCATTACCCAAACTTCCAGATCCCAGAAGCCCTGCTTTGCCATTGGCCATAAAGGAGAAGAGAAGTAGTATTGAGCAAGGGATATAGTCAGAGCAGGAAAAACAAATCAAAGTGTTTCCAGTCCCCATACTAGGCTCCATCTCTCTCTACATCGAAGCCCAGCCACTGCCGGACATAGATCTGATTCTCACTGGGGAGGCAGAAAGTTGTTTCTAGAGCCACAAAACTTAAGCAAGATGGAGCTGTTTAAAATTTCACTTTGTAAGAGTTTTTTTTTTCTTGTTGTGGTTGCTGTTTTTGTTGTCTTTTCCTTTTGTTGTTTCATTTATCTGCCTTTGGGAGGAAAAGGGGCCACAGAAACAGTGGGACAAAGGGTGAACAAATGCAGCAGTGCTACTCACTGGATACTGTGTTGAAAATGAACTATATAACTTGTGGGTGGGGATGGGAGGGAAAAACTAGGAGAGAGTGAGCAGAGGGGTGACATGGTTCAAAAAGAAATGTGCTCATTACCTGACTTATGTAACTGTAACCCCTCTGACATCACGTTGACACTAACAATAAAATATATTTCTAATGTCAGTTTGCCCACCAAAAATGTATAAAATAATAATAATAACAGGAAGTTGTATAGAGTGGATTATGCTGACAGCAGTGATGTTTCTGTAATAATTCATGTGTAGTAGAGGATGCTCTGGAAGACGGCCCAGCAGGCTAATGCAGATTGGGAATGCTTTCCTAGTGATGGCGAAACCATTGATTGGCACTTCTGCTCCATCGTGAAATCCTCCTGAAAATGAAGTGGAGGGGGTTGCAAAGCAGAGTAAAGGAAGGAGGAAGAAGGGGAAAAGAGAGGTGAGCAGTGACATACGTGGAAGTTTATACAGGAGACCAGAGAGAGTAGGGCTTGTTTGTCTCAAGCTGCTTGTCAGCCTAGCGACTTGGATGAAGACATAAGGAGGATCACAGCTGCAAAAAATGGTAGGGAGACCCTAACTGAAGGAACAAAGCTGGGCATGCTGGCTCAGGTTTGTAGTCCCAACTACTTGGGAGGGGGAGGTAGGAGGGCCATGGTCCAAAGCCAGCCTGGATCAAAGCATGAAAATGAACTCTTTAAACTGGGAGACAGCAAAGAGAGAAATGTACTCGTTACTTGATCTATACAACTGTAACTGCTCTGCACATTACCTTTAGAATAACAATTTAGAGATAATCTTTTTAATGACTAAGCAAAAAAGGGCTGAGGATGTGGCTCAAGCAAGTAGAGTGATTGCCTAGCAAGTGCGAGGCTCTGCATTCCCAATTCTAGCCTTATTAAAAATAATAATAATCAAAGAGAACATTTTCAAGTAGTTTCCAAACTAAGCTAGCTACCCTCTTGACCTTATGCTATCATTATTTTGAACATACTAATAGTGTATTAAAGGAGATGGCATGGACCAGTTGGCTAAGTTTTCTACATGGGAGCCAAAGAAACCAGCTGCCCCTTTCTCCGTTCCAATTGGCAAACCAATAATATCCATAGAGCAATTATCCCCACCCCTGATGTATGACGAATTTAATGGCTACTCATTACCGTCACCACAGCCAGATGTGCCATCAATTCCTGTATCAATGCTTATGTCAGCTACCCCTCTGTCCATCCACCACCACCAGTGGGGAGTCACCCTGCCCTTCAGGTGCCTTCAGAACCTCCTCTCCCAGAGTCCAAAAGGAAAATTTGCTCCTAAGTTATGAGCTACAGAACATGATTACATAAGAAAATATGCTACCCTCTTACTATGAAATGCTTAACACAAAGAAAATGGAAATAAGTAGCAAAATCCTGTGTACTCAATTTCCTGCCTTTAATGTGGATAATTGAAAGTCCTAAAGAAGCTGGGGACGCAAGGGCAAAAACCAGAGGGAGAAAGAGAATCTACACAGGGCCTTAATCCACACTGGAATGTACTCTAAGTGTATACCAGATTTTGAAGAGTAACTATAATACAAAATATCTGGTTGATAACATAATTTTTTTGCTTTGGTTTTTCAACTGGACGCTTTTTAATTTTTATTCAGATTGTTTATTAGCGTACACTAGTTGCACAAGGTGAAAGGTTTCGTTTTGAAATTTCCTTACATGCAGAAAACAAACTGTATCGCCCTCACTCATTTGTGTCACCTCCCTTTATCCCTCCCTCCCCCTTCTTAAAACAGTTTCAACAGATTTCATTGCAGTGTTTTCATATGTGCATAGAATGTACTTTCATCATATTCACCTCATTCACCCTCTCTGTTCATTCTCCTACAAATACGAACATTCCCCATCTGTTCACTCCTTCCTGCAAATACCCACACTCCAACAGAGCCTGTTTTACTTCTGGTTATTCATTTTTAGTACACATAAACTGTACCAAGGAGTTTCACCAAGTATTTTGCTTGTGCATATGTTATATTTCAATCAGAATAATTCCCTCTATTGCTCTCTTTCATTGTCCTTCCATACTCCTATAACCCAACATAGCCATCTGTGTGAAGCTACCATCATATACACAATGTTTTTATATTATCCACTCTCTCTTCTCTCTCCCCCATCCCCCAAACAGTCCCATAGTCTCACACTCACACAAACACACACAAGTGTGTATGCCATGTGTATATAGATATGTGTATGCATGTACATGAGTCTGTGCTTTAAATTCTAGATTCCATAAATAAGTGAAAACATACAGTACTAGGCTTTTCTTCTTTTTTTTTTTTTTTTAACTCAGGGCCTGGAGGCTGTACCCGAACTCTTTGCTCAAGGCTAGACCTTTACCACTTGGAGCCACAGTGCCCCTTCTGGTTTTCTAGTGGTTAATTGGAGATAAGATCCTCACTAACTTTCCTGAGCAGGCTAGCTTTGAACTGCAATGATCAGATCTCAGCCTCCCGAGTAGCTAGGATTACTCAGTGAGGCACCAGTGCCTGGCTGTATTTGGCTTTTTGAACTTGGCTTATCTCACTAGACATGATCTCCAGTCTACCCACTTTCCTGCAAATGACACAATTTTAAATTTTCTTTATGGCTGAGTAATACTCCATAATATATACCTACATATTTTCTGTATCCATTCATTGGTAATTGGGTTATAATAAACTTAGGCATTCTGGTATCTTCCCAATATATTGATTTAGACTCCTTTGGATATATGCCCAAGAGTGGTATGGTGGGTTTATAAGGTAAATCTACGTTTAGTTTATGAGAAACTTCCATACTGATTTCCATAGTGTTTGTACTAGCTTACTTTCCCACCAAGAGTGTACAGGGTTTACTTTTAACCACATTCTTTCAAGCATTTGTTGTTTTGGGTTTCTGAACAACAGCCATTCTGACTGAGAACAGACAGAACCTCTGTGTAAATGTGATCTGTATTTTCTTTATGGCTAAGAATGGTGACCATTTCTTCATGTATCTGTTAGCCTTTTCATATTTCTTCTGAGAACTATCTGCTCAATTTGTTTGCCCAACTCATTATTGGGGTCTTTTACTGTTTTATTTTTAAACACTGTGTATGCTAGATATCAATCCTTCATCTATTGAAGATCTGGTAAAGATCTTCTCACGTTCTGTCAGTTGTCTCTGGGTTCTGGTAACAGAAACTTCTTAATTTGGTTCAATCTCATTTTTCCATCTACTCTTGTGGAAATTGGAGTCTTATTCAGAAAATAAGTACCTATTCTTATCCTATATTTTGCAGAACCCCTTTCCACTTTTTTAAAGTATTTTCAGAGTTCAGATGTTGCATTTAGATCTCTAATTCCTGTAGGGTAAGTTGTTTTGCGTTGTTTTTTTACAGATTTAAAATAGGGGTTTAGTTTCATTCTACAGCATAGGCACTTCCCAACACCATTTGTTGAAGAAGCTCTCTTTCCCCCAGTGAATATTTTTGGCTCCTCTGTCAAAGATCATCTGATTGTAGCCCCATGTTTTACTTCAAGGTCATCTAATGTGTTGCATTGGTCTTCGTGTCTGCTTTTGTGCTGATGGCACCATGCTGGTTCAGTTACATTAGCTCTGTAATATAATTTGTTGTCCAGTTTGGCTCTGGATTATTTGTAGAATCTTTTATGCTCTCATATAAATTTCAGGATTCTAATTCTGCAAAGAATGGCATTAGGGCTTTGGTAAATATTTCGTAGAATCTATAAATTGCTTTGGGTATGTGGCCAATTGACAATTTTGAAATGGATTATGCATTGAAAAATACTTTGGAAATAAGACTTTAAAATGTATTATTTAAGTACTTATTTTCTCTATTGCCACTCTGTGCTCCTAATGTAGCCTGGGTTCAGATAACAGCTGCTCTAAGGACCTTACCCTCCATCTGGGAGACAGCAGGAGAAGGAAATTCAGAAGACCAGCCTCACCATGTATGAGTTGCAACCTCTTCAGTAAGAGATTTATTCAGGCCCTCAGTTTTCTCATCTTTAGAAGGGGCTTATCAATACTTGGGAAGATTTCTAGGAAGATTCAAATTAAAAAAAAAAAGATGTGTATGAAATGAAATAAAGATCGCATAAAATGGTATGCCTGCAATATGCAACAAATTCGGATTGTCATTATCATCTACCCAAGCAGGCAGTTGCATCAGATAATGCCTCTTCAAATCTACTATTAAGCACGAGTACGCCTCTTATCAAGAAAGTGATCACTCCAAAGCAAATTACGGGCACAAGGGAAGTTTGTCAACCCATGGCTGGCTGGACATGTGTTGACCTGCCTGGATCCAAAAGACTTCCTGTGATTATCATAGACCTTTTCAAATAGAGGTAGGAGAATATCTCAATTCAGATCAAGTTCCATCTGCTCCCTGCTCGGGGGCCCCCACCGTGCCACCTGCCACAGAGTGCCATCTGCATCCATTCCTGCGGATCAGAATCTCTCACCATAACCATGTGGCTGTTTTATTAAACACATGGCCCCTAGCGCCCCAGGCCTGGATAGGAGAGGGTTTGGGGAGCTGGGGTGCGGCTCCTGCTTCCCTCAATCCCTCCACAACACCTGAGCTGGCTGGACCTTCTGGAGCAATGCATCAGAAACTTTACTAGAGATACAGTTCATGAAGATTAAGCTAAACAGAGGGAGTCTTCCTTGCCGGTTATTCTTTCATTAGCTTCCTGGGGCTCTCAGAAATAAATGTAAAAGCTTTAATGCTATCTCATGACCCAGTGTGATCTGGCCCCTGCCTGCTCCCCCAATTCTTCTCAGCTCCCTCCCTCCTTCAGTCTCCACTCCCCATCCAATATGTCCGCCTGCATCGCTGCCTCTTGCCTTGCACTTTGTCTGACAGCCTCCTACCGTTCCCCTGAGGTGTGTTCTTCTACTCCTGCAGAAAGGTTGTCCTCGCTTTGCCTTCACACGCCACCTTGGCTTTTTCCTTTGTGTCCTTCTCCAAATCCTCCTCCTTCCTCCTTGCTCAAGATCAAGACCTTGCAAATAAACAAACTGAGATGTAGGCCAGACAATGAGGCGATGTTGAGGTCCTATAGCTGCTAGACAGCAGATTTGAAATAAACCTGCTCTGAGTCCAACGCTCCTGGACCTCGGCTCTGGAATTCTCTGTCAGGGCCTTCAACATTAGCTTTGCCTTGTGAACTTTTCTGACCTAACTTCCATTCTGCCCCATCCCACACCACACACACTCCTCAAGGAATAAAAGCCATGTTTTTCCCTTCCCACAGTCATGTCCTATAATCCCAAATATTTCTGGTTTGTCTGGCTAGTCTTCTCCCATGACATTCCTCAGCTCTTGCTTATCTTTCTTTCCCTCTTCCTGGATAGACTTGTCCATCTGTAAATTGGATTCTCTTTCTATTTCTCATCCTTTCTCCAGCTTGAAATAATTGCTTCCCTCCCCCCCCCCATTGAGCAATAGTTTGTCCCACATAAATGTATGCTTATATGTATGTTTCTTCTATTTACATTTGCAGAGTAACAGCATTTGCATATCTCTTTCCCACAGCCACTTTTCTCAGAATGTTAACCAAGGCAAAAGTCCTGAGCATGGGGTGAAGGAGCATTTTATTTAGGAGCTGGTCTTGTTCAAATGCAAATGTGTTGTCACATAGCATCACATTAAGCAGCAGGTAGGACTTCATGGGAATGAGACATAAGGCAGGGCAGCGTTGAAAGGGTTAGTGGGACCAGGTAGAGCTGAGGCATGGCTTGTGATGGATGGAACCGCAGAGGCTGGAGGGGATGTAGGACTGGGCTAACATTGGAGCTTTGGGGACCTGGGAACATTAGGGACACTGGGGGATAGAAGCGAGTCAAATGAGGAAGCGAAAATACTATCTGAAACTAAGAGTGAAATTTAAAGATTTGTTTCGTCTGGTCCCAAAAATGTTATCACCATTAACTTATCCTGAACTTAAAAAGAGAGAGAATGGGAGAATTGTGTAATTGGCATGGAATTGTTCTAAGAGATGTCTTTGATCTCAGAAAACCTGGGTCACTCACTGAAGCTGATAAGTTTGCATACAAAAGAGAATATCTGGAAACTAATGTGAATCTACCACAAGCAAACATAATTGCTTGACTTCTGCATACCACTGAAGCCTGCCTTCTATATGAGTTAGCAAACACACACACACACACACACACACACACACACACACACACACACACACACACTGAAAAACCAGACACTGGTGGCTCACACCTGTCATCCTAGCTACTCAGGAGACTGAGACCCAAGGATCATTGTTGAAAGCCAGCTCAGGCAGGAAAGTCTGTGAGACCCCTATCTCCAATTAACCACCAGAAGTGATGCTGTGGCTCAAGTGATAGAGCACTAGCCTTGAGCTGAAGAGCTCAGGGACAGGGTCCCATGCCCAGAGTTCAAAACCCGTGACCAACGAAAAAAGGAAAAAATATTTAAAAGATTGCTCATGTTAGTAAGGATTCCAAGGAAGATCTTATAGGTGTTCATCCTGTGAACAAATGTTGGCTTTCAAGATTTTTCTCCTGGAAATCATCAAGTTCTCTTTCTCTTAGATAAGACACTAGGCTTTACGTTATAAAGAAAGACAATCCATTTGTCTTATACATGTCACAATTTGCATTTTGGTGCAATTGCTGTGTTTGAATGACAAATGTGAGAGAGAGTTTTCAAGAAATAATTTGACCACTTGGATGTCTAGACGTGGCCCAGGCATGAGTGCCTGGCAGCTCTTGATAAGAGCCATGACTATATCTAGTTTATAGCCCCACTGAAAGAAACCCTTTGGCCCTCTTCCTGGAGTTGCCTGATGCAAAAGAATGCCCTCTGGTCTGAGCCATTGCTGTGAACATTGCTGCAGCCACAATAGAGATGATGCTCTTGCACCTGCCCAGGGCCATCTCTAATACAGTGCCTGGGTCAGGCATCATCTATCAACAACTGCAGAATTGTCCTTGACAATCCCCACCACCTTCAGAGAGGTACAGGAAAACCAGACAGGACCTTGTGTAGGATGAGTCATGTTTGAAGCTATTATTTGTGCTCCAAAGCGTACCCTGGAGAGATAATGGATGGGTAGGAAACCCAGTTACTGGAGAGGTGATGGGATGGGAATGGAAAAGGAGCTTTGGGGACACCGAAGGACAGGAGGGAACCAAATAAAGGAGCAAGCCATAGTGTTCTAAAAATGTCTATCATTCAACTCTAGCTCCAGAGGAGGAAGTGCTCTTGCTTAGTCTTTTCCCCTTGCCCCTTTCCCTCGTTCCCCTCCCCCTAAGAACATTCCTCCAAAAAAGGTCATTTGAAAGCAAGTCCCAAGCTTAGGTTTTGCTCCCAGAATAGGGTTATTTCGTCTAATTGCTATCTTGCCCGGGACTGGACATGGCTATCTTGAACCTCATTTCTAGACAGCACCCAGCCTCTCTCCACCCTCCACATCTTACCATTGAAGTGGTCTTACCTGTCCTCAACCCTGGCTAGGGCCATCTGCTGAGGGCCCTCGAGGAGGCTTACTTTCCTTTTATTTCAGTATGTCTGTGTTTTCTGTTGGGTGAATGGATCCTGCTCTTGAATTCTCCTTCAGAATTTAGAAACCAGTTTTTAAGCTGACCAAGCCACGGCAGCAACTCATGCTGCAGGAGTCAAGACGAAGTCTTCAGGAAAGGGCAGTGCATGCTCATGTCTTCACAGGATGGAGGAGCCCAGCCTGTATCCTCTCTACCCAACACTACGATCTCCTTATGCCTCCATGAGCGATTTTCTCCCCGGCGCAGGTGCCATGAGATGAAGATGGTGACTTACTGCCGTCCATGAGCAGATCTACCCACCAGCCCATCTTCCATCAACTAGGTGATGAAAATGCTCAGGCAACTACTTGGGGAGAAGAAACATGACCACCATCTAATGTTCTTCATGTTCAGACTGTGCCACACCTTTTTCTTCCCCTCTCAAGTTCAGGAGATGGCAATCAACACATCAATTCCATCATTATAATAAGATGCATAGGAAATTAATCTCCCTCCCCCGCCCCCAAATGGTCTATAAACACTTCATGTCTGTACTATATAGCTTACAGATGCTCTAGGAAATATGGCAAGACAAGCCCAGGTCTCTCATGAAATTCCCCACTCAGTGGAAAGCAGAACAAAAACAAGCCATCTCTACAAAATAGGAAGGTCCCAAAATGAGAGCAGAAGACAGAACCTAGCCTTTATCCAATTCATTTTTCCTTTTTCTTTTTAAGGCAGGCTTGTACTACAAATCCCAGTTGGGCTTCAAACGCCCAACCTTCTGGAGCTCTGGGATTACAAGGATGCGTCACCATGCCCGTTTGCGTCCAATTTCTTCACCCAAACTTAGCAATGTAAGTAATCACTGTTTTTCCCCTGAGAAAGAGAGGAAGGAATGGGGAAAAGTACCATTCTATCATTGATTGTGAGTCTTTTCAAACGTTACTAAATTCCCTGAGTCTGGTGACATTTGAAAACATATGGGGTTCTGAGCAGCATGTAGTGGGCAGAAGCAGGAATCAAGGGCTGGTGCTGTATAACAGAACAGGCTCACCCTGGGATGCCGATAGCACCCCCCTGAGAAGAGTAGATAAGGGACAAAAGTAAGCAAGGGGCATCGAGTCTCCCCACCTTTATGCACACACACCATCGATCACTTCCAGATCAAAAGGCACAACACGCAAGCAAAGTTAATCAGAGAGAGGCCAGGCCAACTTCACAACCTTCAACAGCCCAGGGGACATGAACCCCTGTAGAGCAAGGCATTGTTCAGTGCACTTCATCAAGCTCCTAACGCCAGAGTCAGATCAGAAGTCAGCAGGGCCCGGGTCTTTCCTGCCTGAAGCCCAATATAGATGCAGCAGCTTCTTGAGTGGCAGGTCATTTCAGCTGGAAGCTGCAATTGCTACCTGAGAGCTCGCACTCGCCTTTCTTCCTTCCCTTTTCTCTTTTCCTTCTCGTGAGGACTGTGGGTCTTCTCTGTAAGGTTAATTACTTGCCCATCATTGTCCCCAGGATTCTCTGTCAGCTCCCTCTTGCTTAAGAACCAAAGATGTCAAAAGGAGAATTTCTCCTAATTGCAGTCTCCTATGCTTACCCCCTTTGCTCTTTCCTTGACTCCACAAAAGGTTAGGCTGTTCTCTGGGGAACGAGGGCCTGTAAGCAAGTCTTTCCAGAACTGTGGCTCCGTCATCTAATTCTGCTCACACTACATGTCTGGCTGTAGGAACTGGCTTATAAATATGTCTGGTAAGAGTCTGAAGTTCAGAATTGATGAGTGTGATCAGCAAACTATTCAAATAAACATGCTTATTACTGAAGCCCGGAGAGGAGAGCAGCTCCACACCGACAGAACTCACACATATCACTTTTGCCTTCATTTCTAATCGTATCTACTTTCATTCCACACTACCTGAAATATGGATGGGGGAGCTGCTTGCTATTTTTGACGAGTATTCTCTTTGAGAGTTCTTTCTCCAGCTGCTGCCTTCCCAAGAGTGACACTGAGATTCTGAGAAGTCAGAGCCTCAAGTCCAAGCCGCCGACCACCAAGCCAGGCCAGCCAAAATGGCAAAAAGAAACATCTGTAGCCTGGAAGAAATCAGGGCCCATCTCCTTAAGAAATATGGCAGGCCCATCAAAAACTCAGTCTTCCCATGTCTTCGTAAGGAAATGAGACTGTGTGGATAGGAAATTTAGAAAAGTTATGCAGATATTTATTTGCATTCCAAGTTTCAGAAACCCGCCTCCAATGGGCCTCTATGTTGGATTTTATAAATACCCTGATATCTGACACTTAAGTCTTACCCTGCAAATGACAGTCAAGCATCTTAAGAACGATTATGCAACTATTTCATTAAAAAGCTCTAATAATAACCCCGGAGGCAGATAAGTACAACTGACCATTTATGATGTACCTGGCTGTGCCCTGAACACTTCAGAGCTATTGACCTTTATTTAAATCCTCATAAGAACATGCCCATAATACAGATGAGGACGTTGAGGAAACAGAGAAAACCAGAATGGTTGCATGCTTGTAAAGGACAGGGCAGGGATTCAAACTCAGCAAACTCAGGCCTATGGGCTGTGGAGCACTGACTTTGGTCATGAGACACAGGTAATATATACATAAATCCAGCAAGGCATAGTGAGGTCTATGAATTGTAGGATGTGAAAGAAGCCTAAATTTGGAGGTTGTTGTTGTTGTTGACTCATTTGGCTTTAAAAAAAAATGTCTTCAGAATTCTGCCAACTGGCTGCCAATATGGGAGTCCTGATTCTGCTCCAAAATTTTACAGGCAGTAAAAATAAACCCCTGAGATTTAAAGTGGCTTATGCAAGGTCACACATACGTAGTGACAGTAGCAGGACTGGAATTCGGGGCTGGAAACCATGTCAAGGTCAAGTGCCTTTTTGCCTCTTTCCGCCCCCAAATCCTTCTCCACTCTCTACCTCCCCATCCTTCCTCCTCTCCCCTCCACCTGTTCCCATCTCTCTTATGCACAAGCAGGAAGGCTTTTATTCTATTTGCAGAGTAAATAGAGCTGAGATACAGATTACTCTCAAGCATTGAGGCTTTTATCCAATATAAACAGAATCAGGGTAACTTGCTCCTTTCGCTCCTTACTCACTCACACTTTGAGGCTCGGTGCCAACACAGCACAATTAGCAGAAGGCAAATAGAACTCGGGCATCCTGACCAACCTGGGGACCCTGTTTGCACCCAGTACAAGCAGGGAGATGTGTTAGCATCCCTACCTGCCTTTCCTGCTCCCACTGGCCCTCCAGCGAGAATAAAACCAGCTTGGTAGACTGCTTTGTACCATGTGGATGGAGACTTGTGAGCTGAGAGGCAAGGGATGTAGGTTTCCTTGTAAATTTTTTTCAGGGTCTCACTTAACTTAGGTGCCGTGATGTGAAGAAGAAACAGATTAATAGAAAATGAAGATTTGAAATGCAGTATTTTCATAGTTTCCCTTCTCTGCCTCTGAGCATTTCCAAGTTAATCCAAGAGTATACGCACGTGTGCGCACACACACACACAAACACACACATGCATATACAAATTCATACTTATGAAAAGTAACACCCACAATTGGTAAGTTACATTTTATAATAATGGTGCTACTGCTATTCAGGAAACTACTTATCTCTGAGAATAGTATTAGGGGCTCCAACAATTTCACAGTATAACGCTAAGAGTTCATTTTTTTGAGTGTGGATTAACGTGAACTTTGGCACCAGCCAACGGTGTTTTAGAACTCTGGAGAATGAAGTCAGCCAACAAGCCTCAAGATATTAATTTGGAGTTTAGAGAGCCAGATGGTGGAGTAAAAAGGGCTTGAGATTCTAGATCAGAAGATCTGGATTGATTCTCTGCCCAGAGGTGTACCAGTCCTGTGACTTTAGGTCAGTCCATTACCTCTCAGCCTCAGTTTCCTCATCTATATACAATAATGACAACATTCCTTAAGAGGATTTTCATGACAACTACAAGATAATATATGTGAGTGTTTTCATGACCACAAATTCTAAATACTAATGTGAAGGATTTTCACGACCACCAATCCTAAATACCGATTTAAATGGAGGACCTATAAAAACATAGAGTGATTAGTAAATTAAATCTTATGGCAGTTCTTATAATAGACAATAAATGTCATCCATCAATCAGGAGCTAGAGTGGCTTGTGCCTGTAATCCTAGCTATTCCGGGGGCTGACATTTAAGGATCAAGGCTCAAAGCCAGCTGGGGCAAGACAGTTCATGAGACTCTTATCCCTAATTAACCGCCCAAAAGCCAAAAATTGTAGAGTGCCAGACTTAAGCAAAAATGCTAAAGGACAGTTCTCAGACCCCTGAGTTCAAGTCCAGGACCAGTGCACATGGTCACACACGTACGCGCACATGCGCACGCACATACACAACACACACACACACACACACACACACACACACACACACACCATTGATTAATGGAAATAAGAATTTTTTTTAAATACACCATAAGAATGGCCCTACACATAGCTGTGCATCTCATCCACTCATTCATTCCGTTTTCCCTTCATTATATAAATGTTCTTTGAGAAGCTGAAAGTGCCAAAATCTATTAGACTCAAGGAACATCAAGCAAAATGCAACTGAGCCCCCATTCTTCTAGAAGTTTACACTTGATCATCATTAGACACCTGCCATTTACTTTTCATTTACCTTGTCACTTTACTGTTAGGTCTGGTACAAACAAATGATAATTGCAGAGAGACTTCAGAAGCTGGTGAGGCTCAAAGCCTCGGCCAAATGTCTGAAAAACTGCATTAAGCCAAGAAGAGGCATTGTCATCATGTGTACCAAAAGGACTGACCAAGTGAGAGGATGCGTGTAGAACCATACAGGTGGCTGAATGAATGGCTCAGGGGAAGAATGTCAGCCAGGAAAATGGAGCTGGGAGCATTTCCATGGCTCAGACTACCCTGACCATAATCAGAAGGCCTTTGCCTACTTTCCTTCATCTCTTTCCTCCTTCACTAGTCTGGATGGATGGAGAGTAATACCATTCCACATAGAGCAGCCATTTTGGTTCAACTTTTGCCTTACTTTGTCTGATGTTATTTTAGAATTATTAGAACCAGAAACCTGCTATAGCATCGAGGACATACAAAAGTCTTCTACGAGGCTGTTTCTTCATCTATAAAACTTGAGATACATAACCATCCAGGTCCCTTCCAGCTTCAAGATTCTGTGATCCTCTACCACAGAGGGTGGCATGAATGCAGCCTGAAGGAGTTAATTCATCTTGTAGATCATTTCAAACTTCGCACTGTGAGACATGAAATATAGGGAGAATCACTCCCCACCCCCTTCCCAAGAAGACAAAGCTTGCCCACCCGTCATTTGCCTTTAATCTGTTTTCTTAATTTTCTTCCTAAGGAAAGTCACAGCTCCAATCAGCCCTCTAATCAATGACTGCACTACTGCTGCACAAATGAGCTAGATTTATTAAAGGAGTCCTCTTCGATGGAAATGGGCTCCCTGCTGGGGCTGCAAATACAGGCGAAGATTGACTGCTCCCAGAATAGGTAAAGATGTAAAGATGTAAAGAAAATGAGAGCAGGCAAATGATGGGGACGAGGGCACTGAAGGACTCTGAATATCACCACACCACCATGTTCACAAGCATATGGTCCCCAGTGGCAACCTGAATGTTAGCATCTCATCCATATTGACCTTGGGCACAGAAACCAACAATGATTGACTAGCAAGCATCCTGTCACCTCTCTACACACCCTAGGAAAGGGTCACCCTAAAACAGCCTACAGGAAGGCTCTCACAAGTGGACAACCTCACAGAAGCCAAGGGTTTGCAGGCCATCTGAGCTACAGATAACCCACCAGGATGATGTATAGCTACCATTTGAGGTCCCAGTGCATGAACAAAGATGATGAGGTTTCTAATTGGTGTCCAGAAACAGAGGAAATTAAGGTTGCACTGCTGTAAGGAGTTCTTGATATTGGGTAAGATTAAATATTTATATATTCATAGTTGAGGGCTGAGAGATTTTCAGGGATAGGGACTGGACATTGAGGCAAACGTTCAATAGTATTCTCCACAGAAGAAACCAGTGGAGATGCTCCAGATAACAATGTCCTAACCTATTCTGTGAAAGTAGCACCTCGTAGGTGTACTTTTATTTCTGGAAAGTGTGACCATGCTTCCTGGAAAGGGGATGAGAAAACTGATTGCTGGCTTGTCTACCCTTTGAAACTTCAGAGCAGTACTAAAGGCCTGGGTTTTTAGCACTGTAGAAGGTGAACAAAAATACCCCTGTGGTGGTAGGGAGGTATATGGCTGCTATCACATGATGTGAGAGAGGGAGAGAGAGACACAGAGAGAGAACCTAAATAAGAAATAGCTTAACCAACACCAAGTTGCCTAGTATCCTGTTTTACACTTTCTATTCTCAGTTCTAAATTCCTTCTGTTGCCCTCACACCTTGTTTTTGTGCATGCTTGGGTGAGAATGAGTAATCCAGAGAAACAAACTGGTTATAAGATAGTGGGGAGGATCAAGCAGATGAGCAAAATGGGCTTAGAGCTGGTGACAGCCAACCAGGATGCATTGTGGACTTCAGCATGCCTAGAAATGCCACAGGCAGGAGCTGGGAATATGGCCTAGTGGCAAGAGCGCTTGCCTTGAACACATGAAGCCCTGGGTTCGATTCCCCAGCACCACATATATAGAAAAAGGCCAGAGGTGGCGCTGTGGCTCAAGTGGCAGAGTGTTGCCTTGAGCAAAAAGAAGCCAAGGACAGTGCTCAGGCCCTGAGTTCAAGGCCCAGGACTGGCAAAAAAAAAAAAAAAAGAAATGCCACAGACACTGACACACACATACCCGCACAAGCACATACATGCTCACACACACAGTCAGAAGAGGAGAATCTTTAACAAGACTTTGCTTTGCACAGGTGGTAAAGCGAGGATAATGTTGATTCAGAGTAAGAAAGACAAAGCTGAAGAAGGCTAGAGAACTCAAGCTCACCTGGTTTCTGCAAGACATACAACCCAGAGGGAAGGAAGGATTAAGATATTGTTAATATCGTTTAACAATAGTTAACATAACTACTTCATAACTCATTAGTGACACATCTGGAAAGTTTAGATAGAGGCTTTGTGATTTTTTTAAGACAAGGTCTCATCTCACTCTCCAGTTCAGACTAGTCTCAAATACAATGTTCTTGTCTCAGCCTCCTCCTGAGTGCTGCGGTTACTATTTTCAGCCACTGGACTCAGTAGCTTTGGAATTCTGTAGGTCCCTGTACTTACCATGCAGGAAGGAAGAGGAAGTAGGAAGAAGGAAAGGACGAGAAATAGGAAAGGATAGGAGATTCGAGCTGTTGAAGAGTGTTCTTGTCCCTCACCTTTTTCTTATCCTGCTTCTATTTTTTTTTTTTTTTTGGCCAGTCCTGGGGCTTGGACTCAGGACCTAAGCACTGTCCCTGGCTTCTCTTTGCTCAAGGCTAGCACTCTGCCACTTGAGCCACAGCGCCACTTGAAGTAAGCAGTTCATTCTCCATATGGTTACCTGTATGTTGATGAATCTTTGAGAAAACTATGGAACTTCTCACAGTGTAAGATTCTAAAGTGGCAGAGGGGGGAAAAAATCTTAAAGATGGGAGAACTGAAGTTTTCTAATTTGAAAAAAAAAAGAGGGTAGAAAGTCAGAGATGTCTTGCTGTCGTTCCTTCTGGTCCGAGATGTCTTTGTTTGTAACCAAGTCTTCGCTACTGTGTTGGTACAGAGAACTCTCATACCATGATGCAGCCCCCCCCCCCCGCCCCTTCCCTGCCATCTTCTCCTCTGGTAACTGTCTATCCAACCCTATGAAGGCCTGTCCTACAACATGGCTCAGGAGGTGATCAAGGCCTTGGAGGACTCCAGCAGTGACACAGGCAGAAGTTTTCCAGGGGCTTGTGAGGGATGGCTGCTTCCTACTGCCATTGTATTTCCTTCTATGGAGGCTCAGATTCCGGAAGTGAGGGCTGGGGACTCCACGTGCATCTGCAGCCACCGAATTTCCTTCTGGGATGAAGACCAGGCAGAGCTAGGCTGGAAGTGATCGTTGCACCTGGAACACAGTTCTCAAGCGGAAGGAACATGGATGGATGTTGTCCAGTTTCTCAACTCTCCCCACCATCTCCAAATCTACTGACTAATTTCCCTTTTCATATCTATGTGTTTTTTAAAAAATGTTTACTCGTTATATAAAATGCCACCCTGAAGTCCTAGTGTAGCTATAGGAGTGATAAAACTATTTTTAGAAAGCTGAGGTTTTTTGTTTTTTTTAAGCTGCCTCATCTCCCCCTTGTATAACACTCTGCAAGGAGGGGAGAGAGGGAACGGTTCCGACAATCTCCTTCATCCTAGCTCGACACTGGAGACAAAAGATTGCAGGAAGCAAGCATGTGTTCCTGCTTGAAGAACCCATTACAAAGCTTTTTGCTTAGCTTTATGCAGCCACTTAACCTTTTCCACTTGAAAAGCAGATTTTTTGAATTCATTTTGTGTCAAGCCAGGGTGCAGTGCTATCTGGGAGGAAATGCATCCAAAAATCTACCCTTTCACTCTGGCAAATCTAGACAGAGCCAAGGACAGATTCTTCTAAGGCTCCCAGGTCCTGACCTTCACTGAAAGTCACTTGCCTTCAAGGTGAACAGGTCTTGTCTCGAAACCAATTAAATATACATATCATGGTGGTGACTGGTGTGTTCTTGAAAAGACATAGAAGGGGGGCTGGGGATATGGTCTAGTGGCAAGAGTGCCTGCCTCGTATACATGAGGCCCTGGGTTCGATTCCCCAGCACCACATATACAGAAAATGGCCAGAAGTGGCACTGCGGCTCAAGTGGCAGAGTGCTAGCCTTGAGCAAAAAGAAGCCAGGGACAGTATTCAGGCCCTGAGTCCAAGCCCCAGGACTGGCAAAAAAAAAAAAAGAAAAGACATAGAAGGGAGAGTTCCAAGGAAAGGGAAGTGTTTCAGGACACATTATTGATCACAATTTCCCTCCCACATTAATACACCAGCCAGGATTTGCTATTCCCAGCCAGGGATAGATTGTATCTCATATGATCTTCACAGGGTTAAGAAAGATAACCTCTTTGTTCAAAAGTGTATTTATTTGGTGGTTGGATGTGTTTGCATCTCTGTGTGTTTCCTTTTGTTTGGGAAAAACCTGAATGAGCAGTTTTTCAGAGGAATGCTCAACTACCTGACAGGCTTAGAGACATGATGTGTGCCACATTAAAAAAAAATTTAATTGAAAACAAACACACAAAAATAGAAGCTTGGGTTTGATTTCAGTTAATGGTGGGGAAACTGGGGCAGTGTAGGGGGACTGATGGAATAGTCATTGAGGAAGTTAAAAGGACACTTCACCTCTACATGGACAGCTCTAGTCTCATTCATCTCATGAGATCTCCCCTGGAAATGCAAAGTGGGGTTCAGCTCATACTTACCCTGAGAGCTTGACCATCATCACTTGTTGCTTCCTGCCTACCTAGTGAGGACCTCTATCCTCACAGATCAGGTCAAGTTGACCAGTGTTTGTTAGCCATGATTGGGCAACAAATAACCACAGAAGTATCACACACAAAAAAAGCTCACCCTAATATGCACTTACTGTCTCATAGTTCTGATTATTTGAAAGTACGAGCATGACTTAACTGGACCCTCTACTCAGGGTCTTATAAGGCTGTGTTAATGATCAAGACTGGGTCAACACCTGAAGCTCACAGGGTTTTAGTGGGTCTTCATTCCTTGCAGCTGCTTTGTGCTGGCTGTTAGCTATTGCCCCTACATAGAAGTCATCCTTAACTTTCTAAATCAGCAAGTAAACTAGAGTCTGATATCACAGTAGAACCTTATTCGGCCTAATGCCATCATACCATGTGATTTGGGGTGACAAAGGAAGACTCTCCGCACGTTTTCTGTGTTCTTCCTGTTAAAAGCGATTTGCAGGTCCTGTCCAAATTTCAGGTATAGGGGCCATGCCAGGCGGCAGGGAGCTTGGGGGACACTGCGGCCTGTCTGCTATGCTCAGGAATTCTCTTAGACTCTTAAGCTTTGTAGGGGAGTGAGGCGATTTGATCAGATTATTGGATACTATCTATCTTGCAGAAAAGATGAAACCTCAGCAGAACATAGAACCCATATCAAATAACTGTCTAATTAAGCTATTAAGGAAGCCCACGGAGTTTAGCTCTTTAGTTGAAATCTACAGGATTTATACACGCCCAATACTAAAATGGTCAGGATAGGAAGCTCACTGCTCCCACACACACATTCTCTCTTTTTCTCTGTTTAATTTTAAGAAAAGGGATCAGGAAGAGAAGTCCAGTTTGATTCATTCATGTTTGAATGGATGTCTGCTTTTTGATCCACAATCTTAACAGCTAGAAAGGAGGTGCAGAACACTAATCGAGTGGTCAGCATATCTGGTGGTCCTCCCCTCGACCACTTTCACCTGCAGCCTGTGGGATGCAAGGCTGACTTACCCTCTCGCAGCCATGGAGGCAAAGTCTCTGATTGCAGAATTTCATGAGAATCATGAAGAATCTCGAGGGAATCCCATTCACATTGAAGGCTGAGAGGAACAGCCCTGGGGACACTTGGCAATACATACAACACAAGTGTGGTCACAGAGAAAGCAGGTCCTCAATCAGCAGGACTGGCACAGGGCCTGAGCTTGTGTTTGAACCAAGCTCCTGGGTGATGTCCTTGCTGCTGGTCCCTGGAGCATCCTGCAAGTAGCTAAGTGTGAGCAAAAGACAAAGGGAGGGAGGGAGGGGACGGAAGGAGGGAGGGGGAGGGAGGGAGGGGGAGGGAGGGAGGGGGAGGGAGGGAGGGAGGGAAAAAGGAAGGAAGGAAGGAAGGAAGGAAGGAAGGAAGGAAGGAAGGAAGGAAGGAAGGAAGGAAGGAAGGGAGCAAATAGCAAAAGTATCTCCCCACCCGGGGTGACTATGAATTATGGGATTTTTAAGTCACTCGTACATATTCTTTTTTTTTTTTTTTTTTTTTTGCCAGTCCTGGGGCTTGGACTCAGGGCCTGAGCACTGTCCCTGGCTTCTTTTTGCTCAAGGCTAACACTCTGCCACTTGAGCCACAGCGCCACTTCCAGCTTTTTCTGGGTATGTGGTGCTGAGGAATCAAACCCAGGGCTTCATGCACTCTAGGAAAGCACTCTACCTCTAAGCCACATTCCCTGCCCCACTTATATATTTTAAATGGAAAATAAATCTCTAGAAACTTTGCAAAGCTATATGGAGATTGATGTGGTGTGTGTGTGTGTGTGTGTGTGTGTGTGTGTGTGTGTGTGTGTGATATCTTGTGAATTTGAAGGGAATGTGATATTTAGCCTTATGGGGGAAAGGAAAGTAAGTGATGCCCAGGTATTAAATTGGAAAGATAGTAGGCATACTATTAAAGAAATAAAGACACTGTAAAAAGAAAGTGAGATCCAGAAGAATGAGAAGACCAGAACTGATCAGAGCTAGATAGAATACCCCAGACATACCCCATTAGCAGAATCTGAGAGACCACTTAAGCACAGGGATAGGATCAGCCAGAAGGAGGGGATGAAAACAGAAGAGGAAATAGGAATTTTAACAATTATTCAAATTAATTCAAAACCTCAAACCAAATAGACAAAGGGGATCAGAAAACAAATGCACTTTCTAGAAGGAGCTTGAGGCCAGCAGTAGGTTGATAAAGACTTTGAACTCCTCCCACCAGAAGCCAAGGTGAAGGTTTGATTTTGACCTAGAGCATGGAAGCTGGAAAATGCACAGTAGGTTCGGGGTAGCTAATTATTAAGATAAACCTGGAGGTAGCTAATACAATTTCGTGAATAGCACCATTTTGGAAGGACTGAAGCAATATGGTAGTTGGGAGGCTTGGCTTCCTCTTCTGGGTCCTTTATTGTCATTGAATTTTCATTGTATATCAGATTCTACATCCTGTGTTAAGTTCTAGAGAACTGAACATAACAGAGGAAATAATAAAAGCCAAATGGCATAACAATAATAATGCTAATGGTAACATTCCAAGTGATGAATTTGTACTTCCTCTTCATGCTTATTGGATGTCTTGAATATCAGAAGAGTTGAGAATGCTTTTACATCCATCTCTTTGCCTATAGAAATTGAAGTGAAGAAACTTTTAAGACAGACATTTCCTATTCCAGTGGAGCTTACAGTCTGGTAATTATGCCCTCAGTTAACGGAATGACTTTTGCTGACTTTTTGGTCTATCTTCTCCAGTCATGGCAGTAAGAACTGACATGCCAAGAGCTTGGTCTGAGTTGGACATCATATCCCAATTAGTCCTCACAGCAAACTTACAAGATTATTACTATTATTCTCAATTTGCCAACGGAGAAAGTAAGGTGAGAGAGGTCAAGTCATTCTTCCAAGATGCCACACCAAAGATCTAAACCTAGGCAGACTGGCTCCAGAGAAGGTGATAACAATGTACGCACAGTTTAGGAGATTAGACTATCTCTTCTACACAATCCCATCTTGCTGGAATATTCTAGGACATTCTTTGGAAGTCCCTGAATTTTGAATCTGAACTAGCCAGGCATTTGAGCAGATGATAAGGGATAGGATCTTTTTTTAAGGTCAAAACCTAAAGACAAGTCATGATAGAAGAAAAGGCATGTACCCTTGGGTAATCAGTGAGCTAGTGAGCTACCCATCCCAGCTCTCTTACCGGTAGTTGAGGGCGTGCATGAGGCAGGCTGCCCCCTCACAGAAACTCAGACCCAGTGTGATGTGGGGATGTTCCATTCTGCCACGAGACTCCGGGGCACAGGAATAATTGACTCTTGGAGAGCACGGGGATTTGTTTCAGCACAGATCCAGAAACCCTTCCTGATCGAGATGAACAGGAAAGGATTTAAATTGAGGTCCTGAACTGAATGGAGAACACATTAATCATGCTCATTGCTGAAGTCAGAAACAAATTCTTTTTTTTTTCCTGCGAGGAGTGTTATCAAGCAAGTGAGGGAGGAGGTGAAGTGCTAGAGGGAAAGAAAGACAGAGGTGCCCTGATGGCCAGTAGAATAAGCACACCTCCAGACACTGCAAAACGTCCCTCCAGAACAATAACAACTTAAACATCTCCATAAACCATGCAGCAATTCCTGGATTATATAATGCATAACCTCCAATTTAATGGATACTCTGTAGTTTGAGTTTCAACACAATCAGAATCAAAGAGTTATTTTCAGTCATTTATTCATTCATTCACTCACTGAACAAATATTTAGCAATTGATTGCTAAGTTCCAGGTCACAGAGATTTATCAGTAAACCTTCCCAGAGTTGACCCTGTTCTTACCAAGTTTATTTCTAGATAGCAAAAATAATGACCAAAGTGTATGACAAGTATAGATAAATGAACAATTACATGATACTATTTTTGATGATGATAGATATTCTGAAGGGTACAAGAAGGTGATAGAAGGCAGCAGCGATGGCAGCTAACTTAGACATCGTGGGGAGGAAAGATGCTCTACAAGGTGACACTGCATGGGAAACCTACAGAATGAAAAAGAACCCAGGAAACAAACAAAGAGGCCTACTAGGATGGAAGCAAAGCATCTCTAAAGACTCTGACACAAGAGCAAGTGTGGCCCCTTTGAGACCCTGGCAGGATAGTGGGTGGTGTGTCATGGAGAGCCACTGAGATGAAATGTGTCATAAAAAGAATCCAGGACACAGCCAGTAGATGCAGAGCTTGGATGGCCATGCCAAGAAGAGAACAACTTATTCTAAACACAAGCAACGCATTTCAAGCGGAGGCGTGACTTGATTTGCTTTATGACAAAGAATCCTCTGCAAGTTGATGAATTTGTAGAGGGTGGAGAATGGTACAGGGAGGACTATGGAAGATTTCTACTGCTGTCATCCAAGCCCAAGATGAGGGACACCTGGATTAAGGCAGAACGGGAGAGGTGCAGAAAGAGTGAATAGTTATTGGAGGTAATCTGGAAGTGAAACAAAGAAGACTGATTGAGGGGTGAGAGGGAGGGATGGTTACAGGTGCATATCTGTGTCCTGGTGTTACAATTTGTCCCTGTGGTGCTGTGTTGTGTAAACTTCACTGTGCTTCATTCAGCAGAAGTGTCCCCATGTGTGATGAACAGGAAGCCAATACTAACGTTCTTCCACTCATCTCTCCTGCTGGCAGCACAGAGAAGGGAGGAAGAACAGAGTCAACTTCTAGACCTGCACCCTGTGTGCATAGCTAGCTTTGGGGCTGGCTTTGAGAGGAGAAAAATGAGATGGAAGAAGCAAATCCATGCCTCCAGTTACCCAGTTTCAGGCATGAAACATTGGAAGATGCTCTTGTCAACCATCTTAAATAGACCTCATCCCATCACGGTGCATGTGTGTGAATGCATGGGAGTGGGTGCATGGGAGTGTGTGTGCATAAGTATGCGTGTGTGTGTGTGTGTGTGTGTGTGTGTGTGTGTGTGTGTAGGCTGGCTATGATCTTTATATAGAAAGGGCAACCCCGAACAACCTTGAATTCACAGAAGATCTAAATCTTGGATAGCTGAGCTTGTGCCCCCTTCAGAGTGCAAATGGGGGTGGGGTGTAGAAAGAAATGGCTACATTGTTACTCCATGATCAGGTTCATCACTTTGCTTGCACCATGAGCCTCTGTTCCAAGCAGGGCTTGTGCCTGGACCCAGGGGCTGCAGCAGAGCCACTGCTCCCCAGAGGACACATCTGTGGGCATGCTGTCCTCTGTGCCTGGTCAAAGCTGGGTGGTCACAAAGCAGACACGATATAGGTCTTCAACATCTCTTATTTAAAATAGAAACGCAGAGCTGAGCCTAAGCACTTGATCTTTCCTTGAGAAAGAAAAGAAAAGAACAAAACAAACATGGGAAATGAAGTAAGATCTGAAACCGAGAAGCCAATCACTAAGGAAAGACTAGAAGGACATATTTTGTTGGGCGAGTAATAAAAAGAAAAGAGCCCACAAGAAAGTGGCGTCCTCTGACCCTCCAGAGAGGGGACGCCTTTCTTTCCAAGCCTTTCATATCTCTATGTTTTGACAAGTTACTTAACCCCCTTGGCCCTTCTTTGCTTTGTAAGTAAAGAGGAAAAGGAGAAAACATCTAATAAAATGGTAAGTGCCTGGGGACCGGAGGCTGGAGTAAATGATCAAAAGGGCATTTAAAGCTCTGGGGTCTGAGTCCACGGAGGAGGTAACAACATACAGTGATGAAGAATGCAGAGTGGAAATTAAGTTTCTGCACCAATTTAGCCATCTCTCATTTGGCTGGCCTGGGACAAAATGCTCATCTTCTGTCATTAGTTCTTAAGCTTATAAAATACAGGTGATCATAAATTGTTCTAAGAGCTGAAGGGTTGCTATAAGAATTCAAGCAAATGGCTTAAAATAGTACCTGACATGTGGTTACTGCTCCATAAATATTAGATGTGTTTTTCCCCCTAAAAAAATTCTTCTGTACTTATCATCCTATAATTTTGACTCCAACAATTCAACTTAAGGACCTTTAGGCTACTCAGGTGATCTAGTGTTGGCCTGTCTTTTGCTGTACTTCTCGAGAAACTTTGTCTAAGCTATCCCAGAGAGATAGAAATTTGTGCCACATCATATAATTTGGGCAGGCACCCTGAGGTGTCCAGTTACCATGGCTACCATCAGAGCTAGTGGGTTTAATGTGACCAAAGGGTCCCCTTTGACTAGGAAGACATGTGGATGGGATACACAGCTTAAATGAGGTCAACATCAAACAAAAAAAAAAATCATCAGGCACATGGGCAGAATGACACAGCAATGAACAGGTTCCGAAAATCAGAGCACTTCCTATAAGAGTCCGCAGAAGCTGAGGTCCTGATCCAAGTTCTGGGAACTGATGGAACTGACTAATCTCTTCCCAAACTTGTTTTAATTCATCAGGCCGAGGATTCATTAATTAACCATTAATCTCATTAAAAAAGAAGAGACAGGGTTTCACAAAGCACCGGGGACTCACCATTCTCAGAACTAGGAGGACAGGCTTTTGGGAGAGGAGGGAAGAGAACAGTAACTTCCGTAGCTGGCTCAGTGGGCTGAGCCAAATCAAGAGTCTCCTCTTTCTTACTGTAACCCTTGAGTGCTGCTCCTGAGTATGAATAATACATGGTCCGTGAGTTAGCCTGTCGTTTAACACACTCAGAGGTCTGTGCAAGCTACTGTAACCTTCCGTTCACTCCAGAAGCTATGCGAAGTATTGCAAAGCCTTTTTCAACTAAACAGAACAGGGAAGTCCAGAGCAGAACTGCTCCCAGGCCGAGCACAGCAGAAGGGCTTGAAGCAGAACTCCACTGTCCAACTCTCAGCGGCGCGTGCAGCCTTTTAGATGATATTTTAATCCAGAGAAGCATGAGAAAAAAAAAAGACATTCCTACAATGACTCTTTTGGTCAATCCATTTGGTTGACCCAAAGGAGAAACAATGTTTTAAAAAGAATAGGGACAACACTCTATAATGTAACTGATCTGTCTGCCTCTGGTCACCTCCCC
Source organism: Perognathus longimembris pacificus (assembly GCF_023159225.1). Classification (NCBI taxonomy): domain Eukaryota; kingdom Metazoa; phylum Chordata; class Mammalia; order Rodentia; family Heteromyidae; genus Perognathus; species Perognathus longimembris. The sequence goes on from NC_063171.1 coordinate 55,842,888, forward strand.
TAAAATTCAGTGTCACTGTAGAGGGCTTAGGGGAGCCATTTTTCTAAAACTCAAATCTGCCTATATCTCTCTCCTGCTTAAATCTTTCAATGATGCCCCATGGACTTCAGGGTAAAATCCAAAAGCCTTTTAATAAGACCATTCTTACATTCTTACCATTCCTACCTCCATCACCAGCTTTACCCCTTCTCTTTCCCTGGAGACAACAGGCACACACACACACCACACACATGCACGCACGCGCGCGCACACACACACACTTCTCTCCATCCATGAGAAGTCTACATTAGCTTTGCATAGCCATATTTTCCCCCTCCATCCTCTGTTCTCTGAGATACTGAACTCACCATACACTTTATGCGCTGCCCATCTGTCCCTTTTAGCTTTCTACGTTCGCTGCCCATCTGTCCTTTTGAGCTTTCTAAGTTCATACTCGCATATTACCTTCTCCAGGAATGATAACCACCTTCCTGCTTATCGTTTGCCAAGCTGCTTATGATCTCTCCATAGGAGAAAAGTTGGTAATAGTCCTAGGATACTGCCAGTCCTCCGGGCAGTACTTCCAACATGGTTGAAACAAAATAATTAACAAGTACTTTTCTCTCATACCCCATTCATCCCATGTATCTTTAATAATATATAGATGTGTGTATGTGCATAGTTATTTGCACATCTACTAAAAACTAGGAAAAAAAGACAGGAGAGATGCACCAATTGTTAATTACTCTGAAAGTGAATCTCACCTTTCTTTTCAGAAGGAAAAGTGAGGCACCAGTAAACTCAAATCAAAGAGATGGCCCCAAAGTCATTTGTAGCCAATTTTTAATGCCTAGGGTAATATGATGTGGTTGTGTGTATGAAAGTACTTAACTATGTGTGTGAAGTTGACTGTCCATATTTTCATCTTTGTTTTTGCTGGTGTTGTGTCAGTTCATTAAAGGCACACTCACTAACAAGAAGTGTGAAGTTCAGAAAAGCTCAAGAGGCGGGAGGAAAGGAGTCTGTTAGAGTGCAGTCCACCAAATGGATAAGCCCCAAGCCTGCACTTCAGGAACTCAACAACAAACAATCAATGCTTTGCAACAATAGCCCCTCAAATGATGTCACATGCTAGATTTTACAAAGCTCGCTTGCATGGCTCATTTCTTTCCCACAGTATTTGGAAAGGAACGAAGACTATGGTACCTCATCTTCTTTTATCTTTAAATAGAATGTCATAAGCAGCAATGGACCCACTAATAAACAACACAACAATCCAAGCCTTGACATTATCATCATATTGTCACCATCTACACGGTGATATTGTCCCATTCCATCTGTGCCCCCATCCCACATCCCATAATACCCAGGTGAAGAAATCCATCTGATTTAAATGTGTTTGTAATAGACATGTTTTTCTGTGGGTGTTACTTAACTTTATGAAATGAGCATCATTTAAAATAAAAGAGAGGACATTCTGTGTTCCATTCACTCAGCTGTTTATTTTCCTGATAAATACTATTCTATTCTATGATCAACTATGTCGAAGTTCGTTCACCCACCTCTCGCTGGGCACTTGAACTATTTGCCTGCTGCTACTGCACCCCTTGGGGCAACACAAGAGTTCATGGGCCTAATGCACAGAGAAAGTGGATCGCTTGAGTATTTACCTAGCAGTGCAATTGGCAGGTGGTAGAGAAAGGGAATGCTCAACTCTAAAAATAATATCAAACTATTCCCTAAAATATTTGGACCAAATGTCATGTCAGCATGAAATGGGAGCACCCATCAGCTGTATCCTCTACATCAATAAGATGATACAAATGACTGCGACCTCTATAGGTCTCAGTTAAGATCTTCAGAGCCAAGTTCAGCCACTTAGTTAATAGTTTATTAGTTGATTTTGTTTGTTTGATTCGAAAATCTTTATGTAAACAGGTACTCTTTAGTTTACTACAGAAGCCACAATTCCCTAATGTCTTCTACATGGACTAATTCACATATTTATAGTATCTGTCTAGCCCATGTAGGTAGTCAATCTTGAGATCTCTAAAGTTATAGATTTTATGACTCAGACTTGCAGAGAAATTAGAGTGGTTCAGAGAAAAGGTGCTTTCTGGAAGAATGTAAGAAGTACCCAATAGAATGTCCTGTACATTTTTGGCAAGTTATCCCTAAACAAATGGAAGCTGTGGATATCCTACACCAACAAAGTGAATTACAAGCTAAGGCATTAATGAAATTCAAGTTCACCTGACAGAGGAAATTGGGATAGTACTTGAAAGAAAGCATTCTTGAAGGTATATCCTACCACAATTAATAGATCCTTGTACCTATACATTATTATTCACATTTTATAGACAAGGTAAGTGAAGCATAAAGAAGATAACTGGCTTAGTAAGATGATAAGTAAGAGGTGGGATTTCAAAACATGACTGACTCAAAAAGCATGTGGCTGGGCACCAGGGGCTCACGCCTGTAATCCTAGCTACCAAGGAGGCTGAGCTCTGAGGACGAGGGTTTGAAGCTGTCCCAGGCAGAAGAGTTTCCATGAGACTCTTATCTCCAATTAACCATTCAAAAACTGGAAGTGGTGCTATGGCTTAAGTGGTAGAGCGCTAGCCATGCGCACAAAGAGGCTCAGGGACAGCGCCCCCGCCCTGAACGAATAACCAACTTAAAAAGAAGTAAAACATGTGCAGGGCTAGAGGTATGTCTGGAGCATTAGAGTACCTTCCTAGTAAATGGGAAGCCCTGATCTGAAATTCCAATACCACCCCCCCCCCCAAAAAAAAAACAAGAAAGAAAAGAAAAGATGTCTTGTATTACAGCACATTGCCTTCAAATAACATTTGCTAAATGTCTCCTTTCTTAGGGGAGAAGCACCTACCCTAACTCCCAACAGCTGTGTAAATGGTGACCACAAGTGGGTACAGAGTTTGGTCTTTCTGTTTCATAAATAAGGGGACGGAGGTCTGGAGAAACTGAGATCACGTGGGGAGTGAGGGAAGGTGTGAATATATCCTCTTCACCCTAACATCACCTTCATAGGCCACACCAGTGACATTCATACGAAAAGGCCCAAAGAGGAGCCATTACAAGCTGATAGAATGGATTATTTCTGGGTAGATCCCACCTCTCACACACCAGACACAGGAAATGGTGACCCCATAGGGCAATGTCTGACCAAGAAAGACTGGGTTTTCCCTCTGTTGATCTAAGGCTGCACGCTGAGTATAGTTGTATCCTTTGGAGATCTGTTGCAAAAGGAAGCACACACCCATGCTTACAGAGGCAGTCAGTCATCCTTTTGGAAAAGAGAAGAATGTCAGCAAAACAGACTTCCAAAGAAAAATGACATTCTTTCTAGGAACAGTGACAGAGAGCACCAATGCAAATGCCCTTCTTTCTCCATGTTGGGAGGATAAACTGATCAATAACATTAAACGTTTTTACTCCAAGTTGGCTTTCTTTCATGCTGGGTCCAGCTGCTGATCAGATGGTTGAGAATAACTTAGAACAATCCCCCAAAGAGGCCATCACTGGATTATTCATCATCATCATCAATAATAATAATAGTAATAATATCTATTCCAATCTACTGAGAGAGAATGTTCCGAGAAATCTGAGACATCATCAGCACCGGTGCTCCAAGCTGTGACACAAGTCATCTCTACCCTTGACCATCCCCACAACCTTGGGAAGTCTTATATGAAAACCAGCTGCCTTCAATCCATAGCAAGATACAATGATCTATATGATAGAGCCAGTGTTCTAAGACTCTGAGCTCATGCAGGATGGAATACTTAGAAAAAGGCAGAAGTCATAACACAATATGCAAGCCCAGAAGCAGGCAGCCAGTCCCAAAGACAATGAGATTGATTAATCATGCCTTCAGCGGCGGAGCACACCATACAGAAGACAGAAGAGCCCAGTTTTGAGGGTGTGTGTAATGATCGGTTCTATCCATTTGATCTCAAATGCGTTACTGGAACCCTTTGTCTTTGAGCTATCTCTTGACCAAAGAGGCAGAGTAGCAATCTCCTGGATGGCAGAGAATTAACACTTTCATTTGTAGGGCTGAGATTAGATGGTCCTAAAACTGAACAGCAAATACATCACCTTGAAAGGCGTCCTTACACTGCGCGTGCTTTTTCCTTCCATGCATGAAGAAGACAGATCTCCCCCCAAGCATCCTCCACCTCACTGGATTTGTTGCACACCTTGTGGGGACAGAAGATGAGCGGTGATACTATCTAGAAGTAACCTCTAGCCTCTTATCTCGGACCCTATTATTCGGCATTCTTACCAACCTCTTTCATTGTCTTGGAATCCACAAGTTCAAACTGGCATCTCTATCTCTTATGACCATCAGCTCGCCTAACCTGAGAGCCTGTCTCTGCCTTCCTCTCCAGAGAAAACACAAGTTAATTTTGTTCCAAAGCAGAGAAACAGTAAAGTGTATAGGGTTGGGAGAAGACTAGGTATCACATGCTCCCAATAGTTGTAGCTACTTCCCCCTCCCGACCCCCACCCAGTACTCTTGTTCCACTCCCTTCATATCGAAGTCAAACAAAGCAAGCCATTGCATCTTGGTATGTCCCTTTCTCCTGCACTATATAAAGCTAGCTACAGATGGCATGCATGGAGAGACGCTCCAAAACTCCCCAGTGCCCGCTCCCTTCCATCAAGCTGGTTCCTAAATCTGTGGATGTAGCAGACTTCAGAAGAGGAAGCGGTGTGATCGCACAGCAGGAGCCTTGGCACAATGGAGTCTGGGCTGTGCCAGGGCCACGGTGCCCGAGTCTCACCCGCTCAGTTGCATCAGTCAGAATGGCATCTGGTTGCCCCACTGCCCGCCTGATGGGAGCCTGGTAATAGAAGCCAAGTTTCTTTCTTTAGTGCACCCTGGGAAGCAGGTAAAGCAATCCGTGATGATATGGGAGGAAAGATGGAGACATGAGCAGGGGAAAGGAATTGAAGAATTGGGAGGAAACGGTCTTGGATATTGCCTCCTCTCCTAGACCTTTTTCTTCCCAACAGAGGAGGGAATTGGGCAGGGCCAGCCTACCATGTTCAGTAAAGATGGGGGGGAGGGGCAGGGGGAAGGGCAGTGGCTCATGTCTGTAATCATAGCTCTTCCGGAAGCTGAGATCTGAGGATCATGATTTGAAGTCACCTTGAGCAGAAAAGTCCATGAGACTCTTATTTCCAATTGAACAGGAAAAGTCTAGAAGTGGAACTGTGCTTCAAGTGGTAGAGCAACTAGCCTTGAGCAAAAATGCTAAGGGAAAGTGGCCTGAGTTCAAGTCCCAATTCTCTCTCTCTCCCTCATTGTGTGTGTGTGTGAGAGAGAGAGAGAGAGAAAGACATACACACTTTTTACCTCCTTTGAGGGAGAGATTTGGTATGCTATCAGTACTTTAACATACACCTTCCCTCAGTCATCCTAGATTCTATTCCAGATCCTCTTTGGCTCCTCTATGGATAAGTTTTGTATTGTTAGTACTGATATTTCACATTCATTTTCTCATTTGACCGTTAGGGAAAACCAAAGGCTGATGTTATTTCTTCCCTCAATTCCAGTGTTACAGAAAAGAAAACAGAGATGTTCAAGAAGTTGCAGAGACCACACAGCATTTCAGTGGTGGCAGCAAGATTCAAACTCAGGTCTATGGGACTTCAAGGCTTTTTATCTCTGAAGAATCTCATCAACTTCACCTAGCTGTCATAAAAGCATTACCTGCAGTTCTCCACCTCAGAGATATTTACATTTTAATAGCCTGTCTCTTAACAAGGTTTCAATGAGCAAAGAAATGGATTGCTTGTAATGCTATTTGGGGGCACTGTAATAGGTCACAGAGGAAATACAAGGGGTCAGGGGTGTCTCAAATAACAATGTCTAGCTCAACTCCGTATAATGAAGCCGAGCTTGTCTGAGGCAGATTGGAGCTCTTGTTTTGCATATGTATTCTGACAGAAGCTGTGCTTATTAGAAGTTGTCAGTAAGAGAATTTTTGTTTGGATATAGGAACGTCTTCCCACTGAGGGGGCCTGGGAAGGTCTGATAGATGATTCGCAATCACACACTTGAGCAACACACACACACACACACACACACACGCTTGAGCCTGCACACGTCGCCCTTCAGTCTAAGAAGGTCTCCATCCTAGCCGGCTGGGTAATTTCCCAGGAAAATTCTTCTCTTGACTTGGACTATTTCATTTTCTTTTCCTGGCCTTCCAAAAAAAAAATTTTTTTTTAAACCCACACAAGCAGTTGACATTTTCTGTCCTTGCATCAACATTACATAAGCAAAGCTAGAGCCTTCCAATATGTTCTTTGAAAAGAAAAAATATTTACTCAGACTTGGGTCCTGAATGAGTTGTCCAGACAACATTGTCTGGGGATCTAATTGCCACCTTCCTCCAAGGCTTCCTCCAGATCCATGTGGAGCCCTTCAATTACAGCCCAAGTAGACGGTCTCCCCTCCTGGACCATCTCTTCTAGGACAACCATTTCCCTGAAAAGCTACCAAATACAACTCTTGAACACAAGATCCAAATACTTTTAGTGGTCTTCTTCATTCTCCTCAGGCAGAGCAGAGAGAGAGCACATCCCCACTGTAGGATATCAGAGGCAAGAATGCCAGAACCCTTCTCATTCTCATGCCCTCCCCCATTCTTGCTCTTCCCTTCCAGAGACCTTCTACTTGGAAGGGAGAGGAGAGAAGATGCCTGTGCAAGAGGAAAACCACATGAGACTCCATCATCCACCTGAGATGTTGCCATCTGCAAATCTAGACTGAAAAGAAAGGTAAACAGAGCTTTGACACATTCCTTTCAGAAGCACAAACGCAAGTGAGCTGCACGGATGGATATGGGTTTTTCCTATCCCACTGCTGCCTTGCGGTGCTCTCTTCGGTGTTTCAGCATAGACAGGAAGCATTTTTTACAAGACATCCAGTCCCTCCTCTCAACAAGATATATGCTCTTCCAGAAAGGCCTTAGCAATAAGCTGTTGGTGACTCGATGTATGTTTTGTTCCTGGGGCCACTTGTGCTTAAGAATGTTCAACCGGATAAAAAGCCCAAATCTCTATTTCTGTGTTCTTTGAGGCCTTGGCAATTTGCTGTCCCTCTACATCGTCTTTCAGGTCATTTCTTACCCATGGCCCCCGGTTCTGCCCTCATTCCATTGCAGAAGGCAGGTCTGAGCAGAGAATGTCCGCTTAGTGTCTGAATATGAAATGACTCCGTAGCACATCCATGCATAGAACAGCACTGCAACCCTATTAGGATGCAGAAGAAGAATATAGCAGCGGCATGAAAATAATTACCCACAGAAGTGTCAGCTGGGTTGTTGAAGAGCACAGGGGCTGAGTGATGGAGTCAGGAAGCAAGCATGAGTAGGAAGAGCCCGGGATGTGGAACCGAGGGTCAGAGGTCAAACTCAGCAAGGTAGCCTTGCACAATCCCTTACGTTTTCTGCTTTAATAAAATATGGCTAACTGTCCCCTCCATACTGTTAAGGTACGTGGGTAAAATGAGGTTGTGGATGATGACTCGAGTCTGAAAAAGACATCTGCACGTGTTAGGTATTATTTTTATATTCAGGAATGAAAGAATACAGAATAAACTACGGAGCTGAGAACAGGTAGGTGTCACACAATGGGAGGGGCTTTCAAGGGGTGGTGATGCTGAGTTCTCACAGGTGTAATGGCTTGCAGGCCTCGCCGTCCTCAGTCCCACCCCCTTCCGGAGGGCTCAGAGTCCCCAGGCCATGAAGTTGGCACAATGGATTCAGACAGTCATAAAAATGGCCATCCAGCTTTGAGATGGAGTAGCTGCTGAAAAGTAAAGTATTTGGTAATTTTACTGTCAGAAAGAGTTAGCCCAGGATACTTTTCTATAAAACATATGTGCAATTCAGGGACAGTTTGTCACCGTGGCTTTTGGTTTTTATGTTGTTTTGCTCTTGTCACGTTGATATACAAATTCAAGGTTAGTTCTGGCATTCAGAACAAAGAGACACATAATTATGCATCATAGTCTTTATTAAACTTGTTTCTTGATGGAGTGGCAGAGTGTGTTGTCTTTCATTTACACACGTGTTCAGGTATTGTTGGTAACAGTGAATGAAGATACATTCAAGAGCTTTATTTCCTCCTCCGTCCATGTCTATCTAGCAGGGCCTCACTGAGCCAAGGAGGGACCAGGGCTGGGCAAAACCAGGTGCTTGACAGGTCCTGGGTACTTTTGGTTTCTCTGCCCTCCCCTCCCATCCCTCCTTCCCTTCCTTCCTTTCCTGTACTGAGATTTGAATTCATGGTCTTGTACTTACTTAGCTAGTATGCTATCACCTGAGCTTCACCACCAGTCCTGCACTGTTGCTTGCTATTTTAGAGTCAGCATCTTGTGAACTTTTCTGTCTAGGCTGACTTTGACTGAGAGTACCCGGATGTCAGTCTCGAGTAAGCTAGGATGACAGGTGTGAGCCACTGGTGTCCAGCTCCACATTTCTCAAGGGATTGTTATGTAGCATTATCCTAGATGGTTGAGAGATATTCATGCCCCAAAAAAAGACAAATGTGTTTGCAGAGTTTGCATCCAGCAAGATGTGAAGATGAAGGAGATAAACTACAAACATGATATACAAGTAGATATGTTATGAAACGGTAAGTACTTCAGGAGATGGAAAAAGAATACGAGGTGCAAAGAGTGTTTGGAAAGGGCACGGGAAGGAAGCACGCATCTTTCTTAGCTTGCTTAAAGAAGCAGTGAAGGCTCCTTGAAAGAGGCTATAAGATATGAATGTTTTATGTCCTGGGGTTTGAACTGAGGGCTTTGTGCCTGCCAGGCAGGTGCTTTATTCCTTCAGTCATGCTTCCACAGTTTTTGTTTTGGTTTCTAGATAGAATCTTGTGTTTGTGTTTAGAGCTGGCCTTAGACTGCAATCATCCTACTTGCAGCTCCCATGTAGCTGGGATTATAGGAATGCTCACCATCATGTTCTACCCTATTTGTTGAGATGGGGTATCACTAATCTTTTTGCCTGGGCTGGTTTCGAACTGCTGTTCTCTAGATTTCTGCCTCCGAGTAGCTGGGGTCATATATGTGAGCCACTGAATCTGGCCCTAAATACTATTCTAATAGAAAAAAAATAGAAACAACAACAAAAAGAGTAGCCAGAGGAAGAGCCTCAAGATAAGCAATATGGTAGAGAGCCATTTTGGCTGGAATAGAATGAGGGCAGAACTGGGGGCTATGGGTAAGAAGAAATGACCTGAAAGACGATGTAGAGGGACAGCAAATTGCCAAGGCCCTCAAAGAACACAGAAATAGAGACTTGGGCTTTTTATCTGGTTGAACATTCTTAAGCACAAGTGGCCCCAGGAACAAAACATACATCGAGTCACCAACAGCTTATTGCTAAGGCCTTTCTGGAAGAGCATATATCTTGTTGAGAGGAGGGACTGGATGTCTTGTAAAAAATGCTTCCTGTCTATGCTGAAACACCGAAGAGAGCACCGCAAGGCAGCAGTGGGATAGGAAAAACCCATATCCATCCGTGCAGCTCACTTGCGTTTGTGCTTCTGAAAGGAATGTGTCAAAGCTCTGTTTACCTTTCTTTTCAGTCTAGATTTGCAGATGGCAACATCTCAGGTAGATGATGGAGTCTCATGTGGGTTTTCCTCTTGCACAGGCATCTTCTCTCCTCTCCCTTCCAAGTAGAAGGTCTCTGGAAGGGAAGAGCAAGAATGGGGGAGGGCATGAGAATGAGAAGGGTTCTGGCATTCTTGCCTCTGATATCCTACAGTGGGGATGCGCTCTCTCTGCTCTGCCTGAGGAGAATGAAGAAGACCACTAAAAGTATTTGGATCTTGTGTTCATGTTCAAGAGTTGTATTTGGTAGCTTTTCAGGGAAATGGTTGTCCTAGAAGAGATGGTCCAGGAGGGGAGACCGTCTACTTGGGCTGTAATTGAAGGGCTCCATACGGATCTGCAAGCCTTGGAGGAAGCCCTGATAGAGTACAAATGTATCATCCTGGGTCTGGAAGAACTTGGGTAACTTGGGGTGGCTCCTTGGAACTCTGTGTAAAGCCTGTCACTGTCTGGATCCTCCTGTTCCTGGGGTTCATTAGTATGCTCTCCCAAGAGGAGAAAATGCCAACAGCCAAATGCATAGAATCTGAGTCCAGGTTGTGCCCTGTGTTTAGACAAGAAAAGATGGTGGTGCCCTAAGGCATACTATGGACTGATGCTGTTATGCCAAGTCTCGAAATCAACACCAAGAAGACCACCGAGACTCAGATGTTCCAAAATGCAAAAGCAAGGCAAGGCTTTATTTAAGCGAGCTGCAACTCGGGCCTCGTCCTACCCACCGACACAGCGGAGGTTAGGAGGGAGCCCCGAGCTGTGATTACACAGGGCTTATAAAGGCAAAGAACAAAGTTACAACAATCAGGTGTTCAAGCAAGCAAGATTAGGATACAGGTACAAATCTGATTGGCTCAGGGTTCGAGGCATTCTAGGGGTGGTCAGAGTTAAGCATTCCCAGCGGTTAGAGTTCTAGACCGACTGGGCCCTAATGGGCTTGTCCTGGTTCTGCTCACAGGGTCTGCTTATCTCAGGTTCACGTGGTAAGGTGGGGTTCACGTGGTAAAGTGGGGCCTGACTTCAAAGTCTGGCACTTCAATGCTAATCCACCAGGCCAGTATGGCAGCCCGTAAGGCCAAATGAAGGCTGAATACTGAGCCCTCCAACGGTACTCAGCTGAAATCACTTAGAGTAACTTTCTTTTTAGTGTCATCATTTCATACCCTTTAATATTAACCTTTAGGCTGGGTCCTCACTGTCAGCCTCTAACTCACATGGATATAAATCAAATATAAATATGAAAATTTGAGAGAAATTGTGAATGGGTGAGGACAGCATCCCATGGAAATAAAAGATCTTGGAATAGAAAGTATGCTCATGCTGCTTAGGGAGGGAGGGAGGGGTGAGGGAGGGAGGGAGGGAGGGAGGGAGGGAGGGAGGGAGGGAGGACTATGGGAAGCAGTACTGTCAAAGGATTGGGAGAGCACATCAAATGGACTATGAATGCCAAGTCCAGATATGCCTACAATGTGTGCCATGAACACTTCTGGGGAGTCAAACAACCTAATCAGGTCTCTGCTGACTTTCCTGAGACCCTAGTACTCAGGAAGTTTCCACCCTGCAGAGTAAATACAGCAGAGGACTTTTGCCACCTCTGCAGTCTCCCTGCCAGCCTAAATTTGGCCTTTGTACAGAGATTTCTACAGCCCTTCACTGTCGAGTACTAAACGAGACATGGAGTACTGGCAGGTGAGCTGCAGATAAGCATCGAAGAGATAGTCTAAGCCCTCGGAGAGGGGGAGAGGGAGAGCCAGCAGGCCTCCCCATGCCCAGCCTTCTTCTGTCTCACAGTAGTCAGGCTCCTCACTGGCTCAGGCCCAGCAAATATGATGTGCAATTCACTTTCCTTATCTTTCCTGAACCCGCCCCCCAGTGTTCATGCCCCCATGTGCATGCCCCACCTCAATATACATGCAGTCATCTTCATGGCTGTACTGACCAAACCATAAAAATTGGTTACCTCTAAGCCTCACATACTCCCTTATGATGCCCAAACTGCTAGTTAGAGCTACTGGTGACTTTTCCTAGATACTTTCAGGCATTCAAGCAAAGGCAAGTAAAAAAAAAATCATAAGAACAAAGAGTGGACAGGTATGGTGGTATACCATTAGAATCCCAGCTACTCAGGAGGCAGAGGAAGGGACTTGAGCTGGACACCAACCTGGGCATGGTTAGTGAGATCTTATCTCAAAAGCAAAATGGTAAAGCCAAGCTCTGGTGGCTCATGCCTGTAATACTAGCACCTCTGGAACCTGAGATCTGAGGATATTGTTTCAAAGCCAGCCTAGGCAGACAAACTTGAGAGACTCTAATATCCAACAAACCAGCAAAATGCCAGAGGTGTGGCACAAATGGTAGAGCTCCAGAGTTGAGCAGAAAAAGCCAAGTGAGTGAGTAAGGCCATGAGTTTAAGAGTGTATCCATGAGTTCAAGCCCCAGTACTAGTATACACATGCACCCACACACATGACCATGCACACACACACACACACACACACACACACACGGGTCAGTGTGTGGCTTAAGTGGTAGAGCACTTGCCTAGCTTTCAAAGAAAGCTCTGGATTCAATCCCCAGTACCACAAAAAAGTAGTGTTTGCTCTCTGCTGAGGAAGGAAGTGCAGCTTGTATTAGTTGATCATGATTAAATTATCCTCTACTTGGAAATCTCTGGGTTGCCAGAGGTTTGGGCAAAACCGGGATAACAACTGAGAAGACAGTGAAAGAAAAGGCTTTTCTTTTTTATTCTGAGTTATCGGGGATAAAAGAGTACTTCCATAGCAAAATAAATCTCATATTTACTGGAATACAAAAATTGGACATATGTTTCAACAATGACTTTGGGAAACAGAAGGAAGTAAACGTGTTTAAAAATGAGACTGTCCCTAAAAACATCCTTGGCATGTGTCCCTTCTAAAAATAAAAATAATAATACAGCACATCTAATCCAGGACAAACTGATTAACACAGAGCACTAATTACAATGATTGCTAATCTGCCATCCAAATGCAGAGAGGATTCATCAGCACGCCTCAACTGAGCCCCTGGTGGACTGCCTCTAGCTGGGCTAGGGGCTCTTAGGTCTCAGCACCATGCAGGATGCAAGCACCCAACTCAAGCACTGGTCAAGCTTAAAATACAAGCCATCCCACAGAAAGCTTACTCTCAGCCATCCCTTTCTGCATACATTTTAAATTAGGATTAAAATAATAACTTCCATTGCTACCCAAGAACAGCTTCCTTCTGTCACCTGTAAAAATGCAGAGTTCAGATCCTTACACACATAGGCATTCACCTCCATCATAATTATCATCCTCTCTCTCTTTCTCTTACACACACACAGACACACACACACACACACACACACACACACACACACACACACACACCAGGAATGTAAAAGCAGACTCCATTTGGTTGTAGCTCCTAGGAGGGATGAAGAAAAAAGAGAAACAAATTTGCATAGTATGCCAGACAAGCCCTCCGGCCCCTGAAACTTCACACCTGTCTTCTGCCAGTACCCAAAATGCCATCTGCTTCCCCCAGGAAAGCCAGACATAAGCCCTCCCTCTTTTTTTTTTTTTTATGGCTTTGGTATATCATGAGAAAACCTGGCACAAGAGAGCCTTAATTGCTCAAAAATAACTCCATGGTACGTAACATAGAGCTACATGAAGATCTGAAGAAAAAGCCTTGGCAGAATCTTTTACAGTCAGGATAATGGTGAGGGCATGAAAAAGGGAAACTATTTAAGGACGCAACCTACTCTCAATTTGTTTCCAATGCCAAGTACTGCAGAAATGAGGAATTCTGTGTGTGTGGCAGAAAGTTCTACCAAAATAAAATAAAATAAATAAATGTTTTAAAAAAAAATGTAAGGCATCCCAACAGGGCTTTGTATCTACACCACTCCCAAACCAAGATACTCTCCTTTAAATATATCTGTTTTCTACCACTTCACATAAACAATTTTACTTGTGAACACTACTTTTGAAATAGAGTCCTGTCTCCAGTCAAGAGACCACAGCAGAAGGAACACCCCTCCCTGGAGCTCACACGGCCATGCCTGAACAGAGCCAGACAGCATGCACTGGGAAGGTCTGCAGGGAGCAAGATGGTTTCCAAGATGAGCTTCAGCCCAGGACTGTCCTGAGCAGGAAAACAGATGAGAGTAAGATATGGAGGGTGCCATCACTGAAATGTTGGACTACTGGATAATACTTCTATTACAAGATACTCAGGAGCACCCCAGTCTTTACCTACTAGCTACCAGCAATGTCCACTGCCTGGACTGTGACAACTAAACACATTGCCAGACTTTGGAACATGGTCCCAGGAGACCAAAAAAAAAAAAAATGAACTCCGTTTTGAACTCCTGGAGATGAGATGATTCCTGAGACCTCTTTGAAGTCCTAGGATGGATAGGTGGGAGGGCTAAGCAGTCCAAGTGCTTCTGCCATTGCCTGAATCTCCCATTGTACTGTAGCTTGTGAGGACAGCCACCATCCCCATGTTACCAGCCCACAGCCAGTGCCTGGCAGACGGACCGGGTGAATGACAAGCTGAGACCATCCAAGGATAGCTGTCTCCTTTCCCAGACCGGAATTCCTGTGCCAAGAGCTGTGTCTTTGTGTTGTCAATAGGGGTAGGAGGGGGGAATAATCTTCAGAAAACTAATAAAATAAGTGACTAAATAAATGGAACCTCTTGTCTAAGGAATGCAGAGATAAGATAAATCATTTTGAGTCCTGGGAAAATTATCTCCACCATCCTGCCCTGGTTTCTTCGTTCAGCCAGAAAACACTTTAATTTATCTTGTGAAATTTTTCATCTGCTAGATGAACATTAAGTATTTCTTTCTTCTCTTTCTTCTCCTTTTTTTTAAATACTCCTCTCTCCACAAAGGTGGTTGGCTCCCAGCTCATTGGAATAAAAGCTCCATTAGCCTCCATGCATGTCAGGCTTGTAGGGTTGGCCTGGATTCAGGGCCAGCAGAAGGATAAAGAAACCCGACACTCATTCTTCATGTAATTAGAGTTGGTAAAAATAAACTGTGTGCATTTCATTAAGGCAATGGATCCATCAGGCTCAGGGTAGAGCTGGAATCCCATGCATAAAGCACCCGCCTTTTGTCTCAAATTAACCCCCAGCTGATATAAGAAGGTTCCTAGGGAGTCCTTGGGGTGGGGTGGGGGAATGTTCCTGTACCCCCACCCCCACTCCCTAGGGTTTATTAGTCTCTGAACCCATGGAACTTCCCAGCTGGCTGCAGCCCAGCAAACACCATGGGTCTCTTCTTTTGCAAGGCACATGTGCGCCAGCTCCCCCAGAGTCCCACACAGAATGCCTCCTCCCTCCAAAACACACCATCCTTGCAAATAGGCATGCTAGCATGCGGCCAGTGCTTTCCCATGCTCCTCGCTAGCCAGGTTGTGGCTGCATTGAGAATCCATATTTTCTTTTTTTTCTTTAGGCCGCACTGGGGTTTGAACTCAGGGCCTCACACTTGCTAGGCTAGTGTGATACCACTAAGCCATACCTCTTGCCCTCTGTTGTATTTGTTATTCTATGATAAGGTCATGTTTCTCACTCGGTTACATGATTTGGCCCCCCGTTCTCTAAGCGTCCCGTCATTGCAAGGATCAGAGGCACATGCCACCATGCCTAGCATCCCTTTCACAGAGACCATGTCCAAGACTTTTCTGCCTAGGCTGGCCTGGCACCATGATCCTCTTCATCTCACCCATCTATGTACCTTAGGGTGACAAGTGTGACCCTGTCATCCAGTGTGCCAAGCTATGATGTCCACATTTCTTGACAAACTTTGGAGCAAACAGCAACAGCAGTTAGGTGGCTTATTGGGAAGCAAATATCCCATTACAAAATAATCTGTAGTTAGAAAGCCAACTCTCTTTGAAAAGTAAATAGGCTCTTTCTGAATTCAAATGGTAATTCTTTGTATATTAGCCTCCCCCTCTAATAACCTAAGCCAATCAAGTATTTGGAATTTCATTTTACATTCTTGGTATATTCTGTATGACCTGATGTTGTCACCATAGCCCTGAGTGGTTTCCATCTCTTAGCATAGCTCCCTCCCTAACTCTTACTTCAGCTAACTTAGAATCAGTATCAATTTCCCCTCACTCTCATCTTGCCCCATCCCCAGCCCTTAGCTAGAAGATGCTCCTTTTTGTTTATTTGATGGATAAGATGGAAGAAATGGTAGGTGAGGAAAGAAAGCAGATTAGATGACAGGCAAGCCAGCTATCCTATCTGCCCACTCTGAAGTACTCAATCTCAAGCAAGAGGCAAGAAGAGAAGCCAGAAGTATAATTCAGGAGACTGCTAGAAAGTAATGAAGTCTGCAGCTAGACATGTATTAATAGCAGCTAGAAGTAGACAAGCTAAAGGAAGATGTTAGAGGAGGAGTTGTTTCGTCCGGAGATGCTGAATAGCAGCTCAGTAGGTTCTCCTTATCACATACTTGCAGGAATCTGATGTTAGGCTGCATGGTTGTGCCAAATCATGACAGAGACAAGAAAGATAATGGAGGCTACAGTCTCCGGTCACAAGAGAACTTCTTAGGTGAAAGACTAAGAAAACCAAGGAGTCCACAAGCCAGGGCAGAAGGCAGACCCAAACATATATGCTAACCCAAGGTCAGGATGGGGGAGGGTAGGACTAGCAGGTGCCTGGCTCTGACCAGTGGCTCTGTTCTTCCACCCAGCCTGGTTCTCCTCCAGTTTAAACACTGTTATGAATGGCTGGTCTATTTCCCTATGGTCTTGGTCGGGGTGTGTGTGTGTGTGTGTGTGTGTGTGTGTGTGTGTGTGTGTGTGTGGTGTTTTATTTCTCCTGTCTGAGAGTAGTACATGTGTAGAGATGTGCCTACATGCATGCATGTGTGATTCCTTGGCCATCTGCCCCATGGGAAGGTTTCCAGAGATATTTCCACAAGTCTGGAAGCTTCAGTGGTGACAGAGAGCAGGCAAAGACAGCTTTGGGGGCCAGAAAGGGGGGGGGGTGTCTGTTTGTGCCTGTGCCTTCTCTTCTCCATGAACTCAGCTATTTGGCATCCATGACGTCTCTCCCTTTAAGCTCACTTCAGAATCTCAGGGCAGCTCTCCTCTCCTGTGGTTCTTTGCATGCCCTCCTCCCTTCTTTGCCCTTCTTCCTTCCTCCCTCCTCACCAGTTCTATTACCAGTGCTTCCCCCACCCCCTCCCCGGGTTTCTTCCATTTCAATGAGTTTACTGGCATGACAAGTGTTGCCAAAGCCAGTAACACTGAGTCTCAGTGTCTGGGGATGGATTTCACAGTGGGAAGGGGGTGACTGGGGCCTCGGACCACATTCCCACTGTGGGTTTCTGCCATCGTCTGAGGTGATGGCAGGATGCCAGGAGCCTTGTTCGCTTGGGTTTCCAGTCTCAGCTGAACTCACCAGCACAGTCGCCAGACAGGGAGAACATTCTTAGGGTGGCAGAGGTCATGTCTGGAGCCTCAGGTCTTGGAAGGGAGGTAGGTACTCCTGTGTTCAAGAAACAGATTATAAACAAACCCTGTACTGTTCCCAATGGAACACACTCCTGCCTCCCACTAACAATGCAAATTCACACACCAGGGTGACAAAGACAGGTGGCTTTCAGCCCAGGCACTCACGCAAGATTAGAAAGGGTTCTTGAGAGGCCTTCTAAACCAGTGACAGCCCCACCTTCACACACACACACACACACACACACACACACACACACACAGCACAGCAGACTTTTCCCTCCAGAGGCCCTTAGCTGATGGAAATTTCTATTTGCAATAAAAACTAACTTTAGAAAACATCACAGCAAGACATTGGGTTTCTTTGGCTTGTTATTATTGTTGTTTGTTTGTTTGGTTTGGTTTGTGTTCTTTTTTCCTCCTGGCTGCCCGAGATTGATCTGTCCCTAGGATGCCCCAGATCATTGCATTCTGTAATTTCATTCTGTTTATGATCTATTTCTTATAAGATCAATATGATAAATGCACCAGAGAATGAATGGGGTACGGGGCCCAATGCTGGCGAAGCGAGGAAGGGAGGAAGCGCTGGGCTGCAGCACAGTGTGTCTCATGAAGCAGAAAAGCAATTCAGTCAGACGAAAGGCTAGAGACAAGGCGGCAGATCCTCCGTGAAGAAATGCAAATGATGTGACTACATTTCCCCCAGCGTGCCTGGGGTGGGGTGGGGCAGGGCCCCGGGAGCGGGGAGTGGAGACAAGCCTGCTGTCTGGATCCCAGCTTTCTCTTGGCACCCACAGCAGGCACATGGAAGGTGTGGGGGAGGGGCTGGAGAGAACAACTAGAGTTTGCTGAAATGACCAGGGCTGATGGCAAGCTCCCTCTTCCTGACTCAGCTAGGACTCTAAACATGAAAGCAGAGAAAAGAGGTCCAGGCATCCAGCCAGGAGAGAGGCACCAGGAAATACCAACAGTGATAGGTAAGCACCCATCGCTTTCCCTGAGCATGCCTTCCCTTCGCCCCAGATCCTGTCAGATAAGTCAGGCTCACTGTGTGCACTGTTTTTCTGGACCAGGATCTGCAGTTTTCCCACGTGCACCCAGGTATGCAGGTGTACGGGAACCAGCCAGTGAACTCTCTTGCAGGAAGGTTGCATCATCTGTAGAAGGGGATCAGTTATAGGCTGGAAAGAATGCAACCAGCCTCTAAAAGCACTGAATTTGTGCTGGAAGTGAGACACGGTGGCCTCGACAAGCACTGTGGCACCTCTAAAACAACAACAACAAAAAGCCTGGAGATGAAGAAGGAAGAGGGTCAGAGGGTTGGAAAGAAGCATTGGGACAGCTGACATGAAGCAGAGAGCCTGGCACTAGTTGGTGTCAATCCTGTGCTGGAACCGGTGTTCTATCACCCTTCCATGTTTGACTTGCTCAAATCCCTTCCTTCACTCTCAGCTTGTTTCCCCAAACAACACAAGGCAGTTGGGGATGGGAGGGATCTCTTAAGGCCTCCCAGGCTCTATAGCTTTATGCTGTATGATATATTGAGTCCTTGTGTGGATGAGACATTACCGTGGCCAGTGCTCCAGAGGTGAAAAGGTAGAGCTAGATTTTGGAGTAGATTTCTGTTGTGGCAGAAAAGCAAGGCAGGACATTACATAGGTGAAAATCGACCATGCTAAAGCCACAAAACAGAAGATAGAGAATTGCAATCGAGCATGTATAAATTGGCTCAGTGGCTGGGGTCTAGAGGAGAGGAGCAAGGAGAAAGACAAGGAGGCCTGGAGGATGCTCTGGGCTCAGAGCTCCTATCTAGGAAGAGAGAGAAGTGGGAGTGGAATGCTGATGGGGCTTCTCCAACTGGAGTTGAAAGGGGCCAAATCAATGGCCGGCCGTTCGGTCCCATTCCAGAGACAATAGTCTCTCAGAGGACTTTCCTAGAGGAAGGGTGGGCTGCTCTTTTGCGTGTCTTTTGGGGAAATTGAATTTGGAGTTGCTCAACCCTGCTGATACTTGATCCCTCCCAGACATATTCCCTCCACAGGAAAACCTGAGCCTGGCTGGGAAGGTGGGTGAGGAGCAAGGCTGCCATGGCTTGGATGGCTTCCAGCAACTCTGCACGGTGCGGTGCTTCCCAGCCCTCCCACAGCGCCCCCTGCACGGGAGCCCGGCATGTGTCACCCAGCCTGTGGTGCAAAGAGGCAAGCAGAAGCTTCCTTCCATTTTTTTCCTCTAGCTGCCCTGAACTATGATGAGATCTTCATTTTGAATCAGCACTACATGGCTATGCTTCCAAGAGCCAGGCTGGAACTGGGGTCCACACCAATAACTAATCCACTTGTGGCCCACGTCAAAGGAGTCAGGACAGCTCACCTGGACAGTTCCCACTTGCAAAGGGTTCATATTTTTATAGACACGACATTTTATGGACACTCATGAACTCAGTGTACCACAAGCCCACTTTATTCATGGATTTATTACACGTGGATTTGACCAAGCCTGGTCAGTAAAGTAAATAAATAATCAAAAGAAATTCCCAAAGCAAAACATTTTAATTCCCACACACACATTGTGTGGCTCAGGTGCGGTGAAGAAGCTCTGGGTCCATATTCCATTGTCATCCATTGTGCTTAAATCTTTATGTGATCTGCTGTTTCGCTTGCTCTTAATGTTGTGGAAATACGTCTCCCAAAAGACAAATGGCACCCACAAAGCAAAGCACAAGGTACAGTCATCCTCCCAAGCCAACAAAGGGGACGTCATGTGCTTAAATTTAATTGATCAAGTGAAAGTTTTACATTTGTTGAAAGGCAACGTGTTTTCAGCTGAAGTTGGGTAGCATTATGGGAGAAATTCATCATCTCCTCAGCACAGTCCTGAACTCTACACATCCTGAGCATTTGAGATATGTCCTCAAGAGTGGTCTCATTGGAACCATAGATCCATGGATATAAGAATCTACTGTATTTTCACTCACTGGCAAAAGGAATCCTAAGGCATCACAGTGTGGGTTTCTTTCTCTACTGCTGAAAGTGCCTACAGCCTGTCCTAACGGGAAAGATGCTAATTAGGAAAGGCCTGGGTGTGGGCCAATGTGGGAGGTTGGTCCGTGGTTATTTGAAGGACATGGAGATCTAGGTGAGAAGAGGGCCATATGCACGCTGTTTGATTATTCAGAAATAAAACTTATGAAAATGGAAGGTAATTGTTTTATTCAAACTTTTCTGATTTCGTCTCCACCCAGATTTCTCAGCAAGTAGGAAATTCACAAACAAGTGCCAAGCAGTGTCAGGGGGTCAAAGGGTAGAGCCTTCTACCTTCCTGAAATGACTGGTCTCCACAGAGTGCATCAACTCCTTTGTCAGTGATCCTCAGCAAAGCAGAACAATTTTATGGGCTCTCAATAAAAAGAGAGAACTATTATTTCTGACCACTCTTCTTCTTTCTCAGTTCATTTTCTATTGACTTTTCTTAAGCTTCTTTGGGTTCTCAGGCTTAAAGATATTTCTTAGCTGCTCTTTACCAGCTCCCTGGGCTGTTCTTTTTCCTTTCTTTCTTTCTTTCTTTCTTTCTTTCTTTCTTTCTTTCTTTCTTTCTGTTTGGTTGGTAATGAGTTCAACTCATATGAGAGAAAGCCAGGCCTTTTTCTGAAGCATTTGAGCAAGTTCCAGGCAGCACATTGCTGAAAATTTTTTTGTATCAATCCCCTAGACCACTGTGCTTCTTCCAGAAAATTCCTGATGCTTCCAAAATCAAATACCAAAAATCAATGGGAATTTTCCAGTGGGATGACTTCCAAAATCACCACAGACTTGAATTACCTTTCCATAACTGGAAAAGTCTACCAAATAGCAAAGAAATTATCTTTTTCTTTTGCCCCGGCTTGCCAATCGAAACACCGTCTGCTCCTAATCCAAAGCTTGCCATGAGGCCTATTCCCAGTGAGCTCACCCCCATAATTGGAAACAGCCCTGCATCGCCTTTGGTCCTGGAGATTTTCATCACTGGCTTGCTAGAGCCAAGACATACATTTTGCCAAGGAAAACTTTCCTTTGAAACTTCCATCTTACCCAAACAGAGAATTGGAATTGACTCTTGGCAGCACCAAATGATAGTTCTGGGTTAAGAAAAAAATAAAAATATATATATATATATATGCCAATCAGCCAACCGAAGAGATTGTCCCCATTTAAGCAAAGTAACCCTGCACAGGACCCCATCTTCCTTATCAGTAAACGGGTCACTTGTCAGGTGACGAGAGCCCGCTATGCAAACCTGGAAAGCCACCTGCCCCCTTCTTCAGAAGTTTATTCCAAATCCTCTACTCAAAGAGGTACAAGCAGCAAGAGAGCAAGGGAGCATCAAAGCTAAAAGGAAGAGCGGGAATGTGGGAAATTTTTGTCACAGTTTTCAAGGGAACATGTTCCTGTTCCAGCTTTTGGCAGAACTATCGTTTTGGAAGATTTGGTATGGCTCGGAGGAATTACATTATTATAAAACGAAGCATCCCTCCCCCCACCCCCCGCCCCAGGTACTGTCTAATCTCCCCGGGGAATAAAATAGACCTTCAGAAAAGTAATTATTTTATACCCAGATACTGAGAATATTTTGCAAATATTCCAACCAGTAATCTAATGAAAAATAAAAATAAAACAAAGAGGGTCTGCTAGCCACAGGCAGGACTGTGGCTGGGTAGGGTCTTTCTTGAGGTATGCCAGGCTCCATGACTTTGCCTGCCACGGTGGAGAGCTCAAGGATCCTGTGCTAGGTTTACTTATTCTTCTCCAGGTGCCCTCTCCATCATTTCTAGAAGTAAAGCATTGCCATCTCATCCGCTCCAAACACTTACTTAGCTGGGGAAGAAAAACTGCTTAGAACCTAGCCTCTGATCATTAGACATGACCCCAAAACTCACTTCATCAGAGATCCCATCTTAAGCTTGAATGTCTGCACAGCATGGAGAAGCTCCTGCTAACATAGCTCGGTTTGAGATGCAAGGGACAACAGAGCCAGGTGACCTCAACCACAGACCCCAGAGCAGATTCAACCAATGTTTCCAATTTAAGGAATGAGTACTGTGCTTAACTTCATAGGCTTAGACCACCTGAAGTTAGAGTTCATGGGTTCAAACCCAGGTTCTACCATAGCTTGATAGATGTCATTGGGGAAGACCACCTATCTGTGCTTCAGCTCTTCATCTATAAAATGGGGATAATGTAAGGACCTGTCTCACTAGGCACCTGTGGGAATAAAACGAAATAATCTAAGTAAAACATCTACCATACTGTTGAGAATGTGCATTCTACTATAAGTAAGTTTTCATAAATACCAAAGCATAAATAATGAATAAAATGAGCAGCCCCATATCCAAATAACATAATAAAGGACTTCTATTTTCTTCTCTGCTTCAAGAATAATCAACACATGGTCAGATTTATGTTAGCTGTCCTGCATCCACGTATACATACCCCTGATAATTTTTGAAGCAAGTCATGCTTTATCTATCAGTAATTATCTCACAGGGGAACTCTTTTTAAAAAAAAAAATTTAATTTAGCTTTTATTATATTTAAATAGTGATCCATAGGGGTTTGAATTCAACATGTCCATGTAGGAGTGCAATGCATCATGACCGATGTCACCCCTTCTATTGTTCCCCCATCTCTCCCAACTCCACCCAGCTGCTCAAGTTACCGAGCTCTATTTTCACATCTGCACATTTAATATTATGACTGTACTTGTCTACCTTCTCTCTCACCATTTACCTACTCCTTCAAAAAGACACTCTTTAAAACTAACTTCAAAAACAGTATTACCGCTCCCCCAAACAGAAAAGCAACAACACTAGATATCAATGAATCCTATTCTCTCTCGCACACACATGCTGTCTCTCAAAATGAAATGGTAAAAAGAAAGTCCTATGTTGTAATTCATTGTTTATCTCGTGTCCTTTTTCATCTATAAGCAGCTCTTTCCATTTTTCTTATTTAGCATTTTCCCCTTGAAACCTTTTTATTATGAAGTTAGTTCGTTTGTTGAAATGTTTCTGATAGCCTACATTTTGTTAATATAAGTTAACATGTAAGCCTCTCTCTATATTTCCTATAGACTAATAATTAGATCTACAGGATTCACTGATTCAACTACAATAAGTTGATGTGGATCATGTCTGTATTTATATCAGAAGGTACATGAAGACTAATTGTTTCAATTTTTTGAGTGTGATGTTAGCAGTACCGACAGCTATTGCCTAACTTTATTAACTCAATGTTGTACTACCAAATAAAATACAAGATATCCAGTTATCTTTGAATTTCATATAAAGGAGGGATTATGTTTAGTATAAGTGCATCCCAGATATTTCATGGTACATACTTATACTAAACAATTATTTGTTGGTTACTTAAAATTCATATTTAAATAGGGTCCTCATGCTTTCATTTGCTAAATCTGAACAACTCCAATTAGGAGGTCACAAAAAATGACATTTCACTTTTACTATTTCTTCATTACTTGTTGGCTATAATAATTTACTTTTTAAAAAACCTTCCCCATTATTTGATAGCCCTGCCGTCTGGTTTACATAGAAAAAGTCAGGTGAATGCTAGGTACTGTTTTTTCCTTTTGCTAACTATCAATTTTTAAAAGAAAGAGGTAGTTTCCTCAATGACCAATAGAGAGATCATCATGCGAATATTCTCATTGTGAAATTCACTTCTTGGTCGTTACTATTCATCCTCATGCTCCAATTATCCCATTTGGTAGAATGCTCTGGTTCTCATTCTAGAGTCCTTCCGAGATGGCACCACTGGTGTTTAGTATTTATTGATGTCTGATATGAGAAGATTTTTCAGACTCACTTTGCATATTTCTTCCCCTGAATCTGGAATCGGACATTTCTTCAGGAAATGCTGGTTCCATTGAAGAGAAAATGATATTCAGAAGACATAATGTGGAAGCTAAGAGTGGTCCACGTGCCTGGACTGTTTGTTATTTTAGGTCTATTTTAGGTCTTTAGGTCTTTTGGTAGATAGAGCCAGTAACCATTGATTTTTTAAAATATTTGTTAAGATACTACAGATCACAAATTCCTAATGCCACAAATGCAGAGGTACAGGTTTTCCTCCACTTGCTAATCTCATAGCTGTGTCTCATAAGAAATAGCGCTGTTCTTAATATCATACACATTAAATAACAGATGGCTATATCAGGCTTTACATGTACCACAACTTCAGAAGAACATCAACACCCCAAACAGTATGACAAATAGCTTAAGGTTTGTTTTATGGTTCATTTTGTTCTTAGCATATATCCCACTAAGGTTATGAGAAATGTATGAGCCAGTGCTCATGTATTTCTAGGATTACAGGCTCATGCTTATAATCCTAGCTAGTCAGGAGGCTGAGAGCTGAGGATCACAGTTCAAAGCCAGCCCAGGCAGGAAAGTCTCTGAAACTCTTATCTCCAATTAACCACAAAATAAAATAAAAAGGTGAAGTGGAGCTGTGGCTCAAGTAATAAAGCTCAAAGACAGCACCCAGGCCCTGAGTTCAGCGCCAAGACTGGCATGAAGGAAAAAGAAAAGCAAAAGATACACACTTTTTTTTTTGTGGTACTGGGGATCAAACCCAAGACACTATACTTGCTAGACAAGCACTTTGTCAGTGAGCTACTTCCCAGCCCACATCTCTTTTCAGATTACTACAGATGCCTTCCTGGTATGTTCATGCTTCGTTGGAAGTACATTTAAGTTCTCTTTTGTCTCTTTCATTATACTTTCTAAATTTTAGAGAGAAAAAAATTGTATTTTGTTTCATTAAGTTACATGGTTCCAAAGACAAATCTAATAAAACATGGCATACACAAAGAACTCTAACTCTATTCTGGTCTCCAGTCTGTTCACTGCCCCTTTCTGTGGGTAAACATGTTATTTTAGTGGCTTATCTTTTTTCACTTATCTTTCCATGTAATACTTCAAGAAAATTCAGGCATATTTTATCCTACTGATTCTTTAAAGTTTAACACCAACGTTAAACCTCTCAGGCTCACTGTAAGGACCAGAGTATTCATCAAACTGATTACAGCCAGGGGTGTCCTTTAGTCTAACATTACACTGTTGTGGACACACTGGTCCTTTACAGCTAGCCTCCATTTTGATTGTTCGCTTCTCTTTTGTAATCGTTGGTGTCTGAGCTATACCTGATTTACAGTTCATTGCATTTATGCCTGCCTCCCTTGGTTTCAAAAGTTGCAAAGATTTCCTAGAAAACTAAGAGCAGACCAACTCATGCACATTCAAAAACCTATATTCCATACAGCGACAATCTCAGTGAATATCTGAATGCATTAATCAGTGGCTTCTAACCCCGGATTTCCTATTCAGCTTTTTTTATCCTAGTTCTTTACCTATTCCAGCTTTCTTTTTTTTTTTAATTTAATTTTATTTGCCAAAGTGATGTACAGAGGGGTTACAGTTATCTATATGAGGTAGTGAGTACATTTCTTGTTAAACTCATTACCTCCTCCCTCATTTTTCTCCCACCTTCCCTCCTCTCCAATCCCTCCCCACAAGTTGTACAGTTCATGTATAACGTACTGTCTTGTAAGTATCGCTGCTGAAAAGTACAAGTTGCTACGTTCTACCCACGATCCCTAAGATCTCCAAGAGTGAGCACCTAGGATCTCAGTTAAGTAACAATGCCTGCTTCAATTTCACAGCTGGTCTGGGAGGCGTGAATTAAAAAGCATCGCCACTGTTTACATATTTACTCATAGAGCACACACAAGTACTTGCATGGATGTTTCTTCACAGATTCTCCTCCTTTGCTGTTTCAGATGGTGCAATTCTGTTGGCGGGGCTGGCAGAAAAACTCTCGGCTAGTCATTTTATTTATCCTGATGGATTTCTTCAGAGAAAACCTAAGAACTGGAGGATGGGCTCTCTCTGGCTTTGAAAGAGAATTGGCTGCATATAAAGGTTAATTACTTTTTTAAGGTCGCACAGTATGTCAACACCTAGTATAAAGCTAGTGTGGTGATCATCTGGCCCCAGAACTCTGTCCACCATTAGCTAAGCCGCTGCTTCCTTTTCCAAGTAAGTCTAGGATTACCCTGGGGCAGCGATGAGGCCGACCTTCACTTCCCACCGAGGGCAGGTTCTTCCGTCCACAGACATGCATGTAAAGGCAGTGCTGGGACTTGAGTGCAAGTCTCCTGTCTCCTGGCCCACGAGGCTTTGTACCTCCTGTGTGGTTCAAGGGCAGTCTCACCCATGCTTGAGTCTCTGGAACTGACAGTCAGCTCATTGATGCCTCACAGTAGATAAATGAAGCTAAGCTAGACCTGTTGACATCAAGTTTAAGCCAATTGGCCTAATACCACACTTTTTTTTTAAACTATGTTGAAAGTAAGAATCAGACTGGACTCCACCTGTTTGAGCTTTAATGACAATGGCCAGGCCATTCCCAGATAGGTGTCCAGGAAGCTCCACCCATTGTGAGGCAGGAGCAGAGGGGAGCTAAGAAAGGATTATCTCCTCTTCCTGTAATAACTTTAAATGAGCTCTCTTATTTGATTTTACTTAATCGTGCAGCATTGAAAAGAGGCAGTGGCTGGGTGGGATGGCTGTGGGGGGCAGGGGCGTCCTCAGAGTAGCAGCACAATAAGCTTCCTCCAAGTCTGCCCTTTCACTTTCATCCCCAGGGCTTGATGGGCCAGAGATAGTCTAATTGGTGTCCTGGTGGACAGAGATGGAGTCTTGGTTCTATAGAAAAAAGGCTTAGGTTTTCCGTCCATTGTGTAACTCCGCATAATCCTTGCCATTCGCTGCGTCTCTGCCCACAGTGTGAACCAAAGGCTAAGACGGGAGGTGGTCGCCTTGGTACATCTGGCTATTCTGGAAAGCTCCAGGGAGGGGAGTCATCATGGTTAATGAATGCATCAATTAAACTTAACAGATCCTTTTCAACCACAGGCAGAACACACACACACACACACATTTACACACACACATGACTACTGTACATACATACAATCGCCTATCCAAATGCTCTCTCCAGGGCTCCCTCCAGCCTCCCTGGCTTTCACAGTGTGAAATCGGACAAAAGGAAAAATCCTCTTTAGGCCAGAAGCCCAAGGCGAGGAGGAATGAGGGGACCAGAGGGGGTGGCCTGGCATGCTGGCCACTATGAATGTGTGCCTGTCTAAGGAGAAGGCTGAAAGACTTTGAAGGCAAAAGGTCCTGTAGGGATGCTAATCATGAGTGTGTTGTTGTGATAATTCTGCCTCTTTTTCTTTCACCAAGGTGCACACAAAACTGGAGGATGGGAGCTGCCCTCACTACTCCTTGAGTTGCCATCAGAAGGGGCCAGGGGGTAAAGAGCCTTCTGCCCAAGGCTTTCTGAGACATCATTGCTCTTACTGAATCGAGGCTCTAAGGAAAAACAGGCTAGATTTTAAAGAATCTTCCAAGTTAAAACAGCTATAAAACTGTAACTGTATTCAGGATTATTGATCATATATTCGAGTCTTTCAAAGTTGGAAGTTAGTAAGCATATTTTTTTTGGCAGGCGGGGGGGGGGGGGGAATCATATGAAGTGAAGTAAGCCAGACCCAAAGAAATAGAGGTTCCATGGCTTCCCGGATTGGTAATAATTAGTATATGCCTAAGATAGTCCTAGTAGAGATTCACAATAGCCCGATAGCTATGTACATATGACCACATAAAATGTTGCTAATCAAAATGATCTCCACAATGTGGAAGCAAGAGGTTTTATGTATGGGTATGTGGTTTTGTTTTTCTTTCTTGCCTTTTATTTTTTTTTTAGTGTACTATTTGCAGTTATTTCTTTTGCCTTTCCTTTTATTTCTCCTCTGGTTTATTCCCCATAGTCACTGTTTCTGATTTTGGTACCCTTTGTCTTATATATAAGTTTATCTGACTTGGGGAAAGGAAGGGAAATCACAGAAATGATGGGACAAAGGGAGAACCAATGCAACAGCGATGCTCACTAGACACCATGTTGGAAATGAACTTTACGACTTGGGAGAGAGGGAAGTTGAAGAGAAGGGAAAATGAGGGAGGGAGTAACTGTTCTTGAAAAGCAATGTGCTCATTATCTTACTTATGTAACTGTAACCCCTCTGTACATCACCTTTATAATAACATTTTAAATTTGTTTTGTATTGGATAGACCCAAGATGAAGAATGACAACTTACTGAGTTGATATAGGCTACACTCTATTCTTATCAAAGGTGCAGTGAGGTTAATTGTGTTCCACACCCCATCCCTACAAATAAAGTATGTTTAATTTCTTACCTGGAATACAGTTAATTGTTCACTTATTTAGAAATAGATTCCCTGATCAAGTTAAGATGAGATCATACTGGATTTGAATGAGTCCTAAGTCTACTGACAAGAGCCATGGCAAGAAGGTATGTTAGCATGGAGAGAGACAGAGACAGAGAGAGAGAGAGAGAGAGAGAGAGAGAGAGAGAGAGGACAACCACTGGAAAACAAGGGCAGAAGCTACTAGCAAGGAATACAACCAGAAGCTGGAAGAGTCATGGAAGGACATCTTCCTAGAGTCTCAGAGGGAGTGCAGCCCTATTGAATACTTGATTTCTGCCTTCTGGCTTCCAGAACTACAGGAAAATAAACTATTGTTTTAAGCCCCCTAGTTTGTGGTCATCTGCTATGGCAGCCCTAGGAACTAAAACACAGGGTATGGCTGATTGCCCCAGCAGGACCTTTGCAACCACAATGAGCTACAGTCCCAATGTGTGGGAGTTTATACAGTGACCTCTTCCTGTCCTGGTTCCCACACAGCGCTGTCCTGAGGGGGAGGGGGTGGCTGAGAAGGAGAGGTACTGAGCATCTGAACCACCATGATAACCACTTCAGGAAACTCTCTACCAGATTCCCTTCCTTCCAGAAAGGTTCCTGATACAGGAGTTCCCTTCTGTCTCTTCCCACTTTGTGCTTGCTCTTGAGGCTGAAACCAGACCTCAGTCCCTGGGGCTATCTAGTGAGATTCCTGGTTCTTGGGAGCTCCATTCAATTCCAAACCACTGGATAATCTAATCCACAATGGGGCCTGCACACACTAATGCCATTTAGAGGCAAGTGCTCCCAGGGCAGTAGGGGACAAAGCATTGGAGATTCCATCTCAAGGTCGTTGTGTCCTTCCAGACCAGTTACCTTAGACAGATCATTCTGAGGTAATGCCGATGGCCCTAAGGAGGCATGCACATGCACACTCTCTCCAAGGAAAGCCAGGGTGCACAGTGAGGTGGCATATGCTCAGAGGACAGGGGTTATGCAGAGACTGGTCAGGGAGGCCACACTTCACCATGAACATCACACAGGGCAGGGAATGAGAAGACCTTGTGCCAGTCCTGCCTCCACTATCTGTTAGCTGCAGCCTCCTGGACAAGGCACTTAATCTTCTAAGCCTCCGTTTCCTCCATTAGAAACAGACACCAGTATAGAAAAGGGGAAGAAACAGTTGGTTTGTGTTAGGATTGCAACTCAGAAGTAATTTCCTGACAGTCATTGTACATTGTCTCAGGTGACAGCAAAAAGTGGAACAAAGAACTTAATAACTGTTAGGACCAAGATTGGGAAATTATATGCAGGTACAGTGCCTCATACCCATACTCTCAGCCAGGGAAAAACCTTTAGTGAGATGCTTTCTCAACTAATAAGCTAATCATGGTGATATATGTCTATAAAATGCAAAACTCTATGTGATGTGGCCCAAACCAGACCCCAGTCCCTGGGGTTATCTAGTGGTGTTCCTGACTCTGGTATTCAAGTGGTAGAGTTCCTGCCTAGCAAGCACCACACTGATTTCAAACTCTAGTACTGGGGAAAAAAATTAAAAAGGAAATGATAATGGTCCCTGGTGGTGATAATTGAAATTGTGGCAACCTATCTTAATGTGTTGCTCTGAGAAGAAAAATTATCAAGAGCAAAGCTTCTTGTTTTAGAGGACAGAAATGAGGTTCTCCTCCTGATGTCCCAACCCCCACCACCACCAGAGCCACACTACCACTTATTTACAGAATAACTGACTTGCAAATCTTACTCTTTTTCTTTGCTGCCTCATTTGCAGCAGGCCTGATGGGTTGTGAACAACTCATCTAATTCTCATAACTGTATGATGTCCACTTTCTATAACCTGTTTTACAGACTAAGGAGATAATATTAGAAAGAGATCAAACAGCTCTGCTATGGAAGAAGACTAAGACACATAATGAGGAATCAAACCCTCTCTGAAATCTATACACTGAACAATGTTGGGGACAGCTGTGCCTTTAAGAGGCCACAGCTGGCTTTAGCCCGTCCCCTCTTCTTCCTCCTTTAACAGGAAGAAAAGCCCCCGCCCCTGGGGGGGCAAACACGTGCATGCCATCATGGCAGGGACTTCTACAGAGACCCAGCTCTTGGGGGGGCTGTAGCCTCCGCCCATAAAGGAAGTTCATGACATCACCATGACGGACACGGTCTTTAGCCTATGACTGGCCCTTTGGCCAGTCCCCCTCCTTTCCCGCCATTACCGTTATATAAACCCCCTCCCAATTAAATCCTGTGAGACCCGTTCAACCATCAGGCTGTCTCCCTGGAATTTTCTTCCTGCGTCGGACACGTGAGGGGGGCTGACGGGGAAGGGGATTTCGGCATTTCTCCTCAACTCAGCAAAGTCCACAAAGATACACCTTACTCCTTCTGCCAGTGGGAGGGGTGGGGCTGAGTGTCTTTCATAGTTTGGGTTCAGGCATTTTCCCCGGGAGATAGGGGAAAAGGGGGTCCAGAGCCCCCCAACATATCCGACAGAACAACTACAGTGAGCCTAGTCATCTTTACAGGACATGTCTGCCTGCTTCTAATGCACTGACAACTTAGTCAATGGTAACTTGTTGTACACATGACTGCATTAACTATTAATATGAACTGCTAGCTAAAATTGTTACACTAGGGGCAGTGAGTGTGCCTTCACAGGTGAACACAGAAACTGCACAGCTGTCTGTCATGTTTGTCTATCAAAGGAGTTCAGGGAATTGACTGTTGACCAAAGGTCTGGGGGTTGGGTTCTTCCTGAGAGGGACCACACTGAATTCTAAGGCCTCCCTAATGTCCCACAGGAGACCATTCTCTCCTGGTCTTACCTGTGCTGCTGAGTAGGATCTCCCGGGATCCAGACACTCAGAGCATCTGAGTACATGGCTCTCAGTCTCTGCCTTACAGAGGGGCAATGATTACAAGTGTTTGCGCTCCTGAGCTCACAGCAGTCTCAGAGTTGGCCCAAAGACCTTCCATAGTTGGACTCCTGAGAAGTTTGGCCAAGTTTGACAGGTTAGGAAACAGTGGGTTGGAAAATTATCTCAGAGGATTCATTCACAGCTTGTACTCTAGAGAAAAAATGCAAGAGAGAGAGTAGGCCTGGTCCCCACCCTGAAGGAATTTGCAATCTATTGTGGAAGGTAAGAAAAGCAGAGCAAAAGAAGTGAGTAGAAGGCCAGTCAGCTGTCAGACCGTCGAACCTGAAATTAAAATACCAACTTCCAGAAACTTCTCTGCCACTTATTGGGCAGGTGACCTACAAATCACTTCATTTCTCTCACCATCCTTACTTTACTCACATCCAAAATGGATTGGTGATGAAAGAAAATGGTCATAACTAATGAATATAATTCAAACAACCCCTTGATTCAGTATGTTTCTCAACCAAGCTCCCAGTACCTGGAATCCAGGCACAAACACTTCTTCATGAAAGGAACATAAAGTACCATGAGCCTAACAGGGGAAAAGTACCTTAAGAGAGATGAGCTTAGGCTATGGAAAGTTGGGAGGGAGGGGAAAGGAGAGACAGGGATGGGATGTCACCTTCCAGAATGAGGAACCATGGGCAAAAGTTCAGAGGACAAAATGTAGTTAGCCTTTTCGAGGAACTTCACAGGGTGGGAGGGAGGAGTTGGGAGAAATCAGATTACACGCAGGGGGTGAAGGGAGATTATGGAAAGCCTCTAGCCTCCTCATATTACGGCTATGGGGTGTTATTTTTATTTGAGGGAAGGAAAAAGAAAAGAAATGCAGGCTGCTCACCCAAACATCAGGACATTCTGTTCCTCTGTGATTGTGCATGGTGAAAATGCTCTCCAGCAAAAAAAAAAAAAAAAAAAAAAAGAGAGAGAGAAAGAAAAGAAAAAGAATGATGAAGGGAGGGAAAAGAAATAACTAGAGCTACATTCATTTCAGCTCCACTAAAAGCACAGCAGGAGAAAGTAGCTGTGTTTGCCAAACTCTAGAAAGAGACACAATTGATGGAAGGCGGGGAGAGGGGAGGGCGGGGAGAGGTGGAGAGGGGAGGGTGAGGCAGGGAGGTGGGGGATGAAGAGGAGGGGGTCCCTTCTTGTTTCATTCTCTCCAGAAGATACTGTAAATAATGGAGAGGTATGGTGCATGGGAGGGGAAATTACTCTGACAGGGCCCTTTTAGGGAGGAAAATGGAACTAAATACACGTTCCATTATTCCCCCATCTCTCATTCAACTCTCCATTTACATGGGGGCTCCCCAGAGCTGATGCTCCCCCTTTGCTGTCATAAGCAGTCATTGACTGGAGCCGATCATTTCAAAATAACAGCCTGCAATTCTTGCATTGTCGTGATTAACACACAGTCATAATTATTAGCCTCAGTGACAACTGGGGAGGAGGAGAGTGGCTGCCAGGCTGCCCAGCTATTCTGTAGCCAGGAAAAAGTTCCCTGTCATTCCACCAGGGGGCAGGGGAAACCCCAAAGCCACCACAGATGCTTCCAGTTCTCTCTTCAGGAGGCTGGGAGCTAGGCCTCCTGCCTTGGGGACAGTGACCAGTGCTAAGATCTTGTCATCACAGAACTCTGTGCAACACTAACACAAAAATACAAACTCCACAAAGAGAGAGAGAGAAGGAGGAGGAGGAAGAGGAGGAGGAGGAGGAGGAGGAAGAGGAGGAGGAGGAGGAGGAGGAGGAGGAGGAGGAGGAGGAGGAGGAGGAGGAGGAGGTGGAGGAGGAGGAGGAGGAGGAGGAGGAGGAGGAGGAGGAGGAGGAGGAGGAGGAGGAGAGAAGAGAAGAGGAGACCAGAGGAGAGGAGAGAGAGTGACTAGAGCCCAAAGGGCAGGAGAAGAAGAAAGAAGGTAAGCACACACCAGTAGATTGTCCCATACTCGTGGCCTTTGAAGCATGAGGGAATACTGTCAGGAGGATGGATGGAAGGTACTGTAGCCACCATGATTCAGGAAGATTCATACCGCCAGAGCTCTGCATAGGGGCGTTCATCAAAGGCAGGCAGAGCAAGAAATCATCCAACTTGGGACAATTCTAAGACAAAATCCTATTTTCTCCACTTTGTCTCTGCATTGTAGTCTCTCTGCCCTTTTTTTTTAGGCACTGGGCTTCCTTAGACATAAAAAGAGGCCTTTTTTTTTTTAGTGTTTGAACCTCCCTCTGCCAAGGAGAGAATGGGAAAAGGGCTGCGGGGCCATCTTGGGAGCAAAGCTTGGGAGTGGAGGGAACATTGAGCCTAATGCCTACTTTAAGGACCAAAGGAAGAGAGGTGACAGGCTCAGTTATGAAATGATACAGTCAAGGATGGAATTGAAGTCTCCTGATTTTCAGGCCAGGGTGTTCCAACCTCTGTTGTTGTTCTGTTAAGCAGAGAGGGCATTACGCCTTGTCCTTCCAAGTTCTGATTTTGAGTCAGTACAATCCATTCTAGACAAACAGCCCAATGGCCCCACAGAGGGAGACAGGGAACCAACCAAGAAGTTTGGAACAAAATGACTTTCTCTTCCATTCAGACTCCCCAGTGAGACAGTAGTTCCCAAAAGAAATCATCATGGACTTCATATTTCACTGACTAGAAAGGAAATCCTTACCATGGACCTTGCTTTCTAGGAATTCAAAACTCGATGTATGAAAATCAATGCTTCATGATATTGATGATGATGAGGTAGAGTCTGCTGTGTCTGGATTCTTCCTTATTTCAGACTTGAGTAATTCCAACTCTGTCCTGAATTGACAACATTCGAGCAGGCTCTGTGCTTTGCACCTGGATGTCAGGACATTTAGTTTACTTAAGCAGGGTGTTTATTTATTTTTGCATGAGGCAGTGGACTTTACTCTCTGCCAGCCTCCTGTCTGGCTGGATGCCTCCCATACTCCTCCTGGGCCCCTGCCCTGCATGGCCTCCCCGTAGACAGGAGACAGACCCCTGTAACAAGGGAGCTGCTCATCACACCCTCCAGTCTGGGGGAGGGCCTGGACCAGTGCTAGGTACTTCAGAATATCAGTCAAGAAGGAGAAGCAAGAGGACTGAGGGCTGAGAGAGGCAGAGCTTTAATGGCCTGTCCCAGAAGAGCTTCCTCCAAGGCAGGAGGAAATTCTTCTGCTATCATTCCTGTCTTTCTTTCTCCCCTAATTAGGAGAAGCCATGAGTTCAATCCTGCAGGGATTTGTAGGGCACCAGTGCAATCAAGGAGAAGTCAGACACGGATGTTTTGCTCTCCCACCTCCCTGTGGCTTCCCACAAAGACCTGCTGGCACA
The DNA here is from genome assembly GCF_023159225.1 of Perognathus longimembris pacificus. Lineage (NCBI taxonomy): Eukaryota > Metazoa > Chordata > Mammalia > Rodentia > Heteromyidae > Perognathus > Perognathus longimembris. The sequence continues at coordinate 55,877,599 of NC_063171.1, forward strand.
TTCTAAGGAGGGGGAGGAGGGGGGAGGGGTGCCACATAGCACCCAATTATCCCATTATTTTGCAAGGCAAGCATGGCCATGTATGTGGTGTTGGATGGGGCAGAGGTGACATAAGCTAGCAGAGTTTTGCATGTGTTGGCAACATCTTTCCTTGGGGACAACTCTCATTGTTAAACATACGCCCCATAAAATAGAGGAGAATTGAGCTCATTAGTATGAGTGCTTATAATAATCACGATAGCAATTGCAATATGCACTTCTTTCTAAGAGAACATGAGATGCCTGACCCTCAGTAGAACTGAAGCTCTAGATTCTTGGTGGAATCTTCTGGAGAGCTCCTGTTACAGGGAGTTTAGCCCAATGCCTCCTTTTAGGACCCAAGGAAGGGAGGTGATGGGTTCCAGTATGAAATGATATAGTCAAGGATGGAATCCAAGTCTCCTGAGTCTTAGGCCAGGGTGTTCCAACCTCTGGTTTTGTTCTGTTAAACAGAGGGTGTTACTATTTGTGGATATTTGAAATATGGACTACTATGCTCCTCAGAAAAGGGCTGAACCAGAGAAAATAGATGTCACACACTCTGAGTCTACATTATGTAGCAGCCATTACCCAGGTGACTGTGGGACTAGGACATGGTTTTTCTGTCACTGACTCTGTGTCTGTCAAATGGGATGGTGAACAGGGTGGTGATGCCAATCTTTTCGGGTGAGAGTTGTGGGGTGTAGGAATTATATGGGTTTATCACCAAGTACTGGCGTTGTCTTGGGTGGCCCCTCAGCTGAACAATTATCGCTACACTACATTATGATCACTATCAGCAACTGAAGGAACGGTATCACTTCAATTGGGAAACAAACGTCAGTTCCTGACAGATCTGAGAGTTCCAGCCTCAAATGAATCAAGCGCATTGGTTTTCTCTAGTCTTCGGTCACCTTCACCCACAGTGGGCCATGGGCCCACAAAACACTGAACCTTCAGAAACCCATAGAGCCAGCTGCCACTGAAGTTTTGACCTAGACTGTGCATCAAAAGCAATCCAGGGAGGACTGTGACTACCACAGAGTGGGCCTCCTGGATGACGAAGGCAGAGAAAGATCCCCCTACATACAAACTCTGCTATATTTCAGCCAGTCAGGATGACTGCCATTCTAACTCCCGGACAACAGAAGCATGCTCACCAAGGCTCCTTACCCACCTGCTCTCCTCTTCCTGTCTGGAAGGGTGTGGGTGGACACAGCACCGGCTGGCCCCAGGACCGACCCGCCCGCCCAGCAGGCATGCACTTTGTGACTCCATAAAGAAAGGTAGCTGGTTTGTAGCATGTTCACCGGGAAGAGTGAGAGAGAAGGAGGAACCCTGATGCGATGCAGGGCACTGCAGTCACGCATACTAAAGGAATATCTTGGTAAGCCCAGTTGTTTTCCATGGAAAACCAAGCAGGAGAATAAAGTGCATTGCAGTCGATGTTAAATGGGTTTAAATAGGTTTGCCTTTGGGCAGAACTTTCAGATTTTGCTTGCCGATGTGGGAAGTCCCTTCACTATCAGTATCTTGTTGGCTTCTTATAAAGTCTTGCAAGATATGTAAGGAAAAGAATACGGCTCCCATTTTCTAGACGAGCAAACTGAAATGGGAAAGGATAGCATTTCCTTTTGAGAGAATCCTTTCGACACACTTGGCAAGGCCAAGGCCCCTTTCCCCAGACTCAGAGACTGAGCCTCCACGATGCAGCGACAGAAAGAGTCCTGAGCCTTGGCTCTCACCCAGCCTTTGCCTTCAATGCCTGAAGTCCAGCAGTCCATTCCCTCTGTGCTCTGGCAGCCATTCTCCTGGAAAATGGAGGGCTCTGCAAATGGTCCAGGACCCTGTTTAAGTAAGTTTGAGCTTCATGGAATAATACATTCAGTGGATGGATGGGTGGGTGGATGGATGGATGGACAGACAAACAGAAGGTGGTTGGGGAAAGAGGGTGTAGCATACAGGGACATAAGCTCTGCTTGTGGGAAGTTTAGTAAAAAGGAGTGAAATCCTGCCCTGCTTTATTTGGAGCCCTAACAGGCTTGCTACTGTTTAAAGCACACAGGAAAGTGGGATTTGCAAAGGGAGCAGAGGGGAGGAGAGAGGAGAGTGACATCTTTATGAATGGTGCAGAGAATCCCAGAGCAGGTGCCCACTCCTCTATCCCAGCCCCAGGCCCCGTTGCCTGGGAAGAGGCCCTCCACGCTGGCCACCCAGCAGCCTCTTGCTTCCATTCATGAGTCTTGGCCCACACACTCCAGTCTGGCCTGGGATACCAGGGCCTTTGTTCCCCACAATGCAGGGGGGTGGAGAGGCTGCGGCTTCTGCTGCTGTGGCTGCCTGAGTGTCTGCTGAGGGTGAAGGTAAGGGACTGACTGACCCCGGGGGAAGACAGAAAGGCCCACCCACCAAGGGAACATGGTCCTGCCTCTCAGTGTGGCAAACCTTGGATGTGAATGGAAGGAGTGAAAGATGATCTGCTTCCTAGAGCAGAGATGGGTCAAGTCGGCTGAGGCATGAGGGAGATCTCAGCTTAGAGAACCAGAGACAAGCCTGCCTAGCCACTGATAGCCCATCAGGGCTGGCAACCAGGAGCCCTCTCGCCTCCCATTAAGGATCCAAACACACATTTCCCAGCCACCCATCCCATCCAGGCTCCCTAAATGTATGCAGGCACACACTCCACACTCTGCAAACAGCATTCCCATGCTACACTGATGCTGGCTACCCCCACCTCTAAAAGGAACAGACTTTCTGCTGAAAGCCTGCCAAACTATGGCTAGCTTCCAGCACCAAAAATACCTCCTGCGATCCAAGGGGCTACCGTACTGGCATCTATTTGTAGGGCTGGTGCTGTTGCTGCTGCTGCTGCTGCTACTGCTGCTGCTACAGAGAACTTCTCCGTCTGGATGGGCTAGTGGCCCATTCAGGCCCATTCTCCCCAAGGGAATAGGCTACCTTGGCAGGGCCTGAAGAAACCTGTTCCTGGCCTGGGAACCCACTGGGGGCGGGGGAGCTTCTGGGCAGAGACACCTTGCTCAGAAATCCTTGCTTCTCACTGGAAAAATCTCCTCCTCACCTACGTCTCCCACCTAGTGACAAGGAAAGAAGAGGCCCCGGGGCCAGGAATAACAGGGACTCCACACATGACCTCCCAAGGATGAGGTTCCAGGAATTGTGGTGCCGTGTCTGGGCAGGTGAATGAGAAACCTGTGGAGCTTGCTGGAATTTTCCAAAGATGAGGATTTGTATCATGTTAACATTTCCCCCATTTATTCACTCATTCACTAGCTACCTGCTGGCTGCTCACAACTGCACTGGGCTGTGGCTGTCCCTTCTGGATGAGATGAGAGGAGAGGAGAATAGATGACACAACACAGGCAGAGCATTGCTCAGTCCCTGGGATGAGTCGGGAGGGAGGGGTGATTGGCATCCGCTGGATAGGAGAAGAAAATGTACCAGAAGTCCAGATACAAGAAAACTTGAATCCCAGAAAGGGATCCTGTGGGGTTGTGTAGAGACTCTCGAGTTCTTGATGTGCTTTTTAGGAAAAGTATGTGCTGAGCAATGAATATTATTCAGCCACTCAAAACCAAAGAATGTGGACAACAATGCAGGAGCCCATAGAACAATATGGAAAGTGAACCAAGTTGGGCACAGAAACTCAAATGCCTCATGTTCTCATTCTTATACTGGAGCAAAGGAAGCTGATCTCATGGAAGGAGACAGTAGACTGGTGGTTACTAAGCCTGGAAAGAGGAAGAGATAGAGGACACAGAAAGTAGTTGTTGATTAAATACAAAAATATAATTAGATAGGAGGATTACGGATCCAGTGTTCTATGGCCACAGGGGGTAACCATAGTTACCAATAATTAATTGTGCATTTCGAAATACCTAGAAGAGAGAATTTTAAATGTTCCCTACACAAAGGATAAATGTTTAAAGTGATGGCATGCTAATGTCTTCTATTTGAACACTACCTATCCCGTAAAGTGAAGCGTATTGTACCTCAGACACAGGTACTATTCTTACATATCAATTTTAAGATCATCAATGTTATGAAGAGATAATGCTGCATGGTCTACAGCCCTACTAAGGAAATATAGCAAAGTTCTTCTTAATAAATACTTGTGGGGGAATAAATGAATGAATGAATGTCTAGAATGCTCAAGAGGATGGGGTTGTCTAAGTATCTTTAAAGGACATGGGATTCATGGGTATCGCCATGACCATGAACTTGAGCTGGAATTCATCTCAGCTTTTCAATCCCAAAATGTGTTATAATTATATGCTTAACTAATGTGATCCATATTTGTTCTAGCCTTTTGAGACTAAAAGAGACCGCACACTTTCCATACTAATGATGCTATTAATGCTTCAGTCTAGTTGAATGCCCCGGAAGCTCTGTGGGGAATGGACATTGGCATTCCCATTCTATAGACAGACAAACTGAGACCCAGGGAAGATAAAGGTGCTTAATCCAGGGATCTCCCAGCAGATGGAGACAGTGTTCTTCTCATCACGGAGTGCTCCCACAATCACTTGGGACTCGGCTGTCACATACTGTATGGCAATATGGGCACAGTGTGACCCTATGGCACCCCACAGCAGCTGGCAGCATGCTCTACCTGTATGCTTTTTTACTTCCTCCTCCTTCCTCTCTCTCTTCCTTTGGGAAGAAGGCAGAAATGTGGGGGTAAAGGATGGGGTGAGAAGAGGTGTCTGTCTCGTTTTATGCCTCCTTGTCGTTTTCAATAATTATTTAAATTGTATGGTAATCTTCTTAAGGATGTGGTTAAACTGAGGCATGGGGAAGAGATCAGCTCGGCTGGAGCTATATAACACTTGGTAGAGAATCAAAAGGCCCAGGCCAGGTAGGGTGGCCTATGCCTGTAATCCCAGCTACTTAGGAATAAGAGGTTGAAGGATGGTGATTCAAAGCCAGCCCAGACATATGTGTGTGTGTGTGTGTGTGTGTGTGTGTGTGTGTGCGTGTGTGTGTGTATGTCAGACTCTATCTCAATAAACAAGCTTGGTGCTGTAATCCCAGTTATTCATGGCAGGGTGGGGTTGGGGAGTGGGGTGGTAAGAGAATCATAATTTGAGTCCAGCCCCATGCAAAAGAGAGACTGTAAAACAAACCACAGCAGGAGCAAAGGGCCTGAAGGGCTTGACTCAAGTGGTAGAGTGTGTGTCCTTCAAGAGCCAGGCCCTGAATCCAACATGTAGGCCACAAAATAATTGAATCAAAAGGCCTTAATTTTTAGCTTAATTGAATAATTGCAGCCCTATCAGAGATGATCTTAGGTACAACTAGCTAGACTGATACTCTATGCATTGAGCATACAATCTTTAAGCATCTTCTTAGATCATCTTCTTTTATAGATGGTGGCTGAAATCCAGTGTGTTCAGAGACAAGAGAATAATGAGACTGAGTGGAGAGACAAAACCCACTTATAGAGTAATAAATAATAATGTGGGGGAAATTAGACAATTGTCTGGAGGTTTACCAACAATAAATGTGAAAGAAGTTCAAAGGAACTAGGTACCAGGAGTTCATGTCTAAAATCCTAGCTACTCTGGAGGCTGAGATCTGAGGATAGCAGTTCTAAGCTATCCTGGGCAGGAAAGTCTGTGAGGCTTGTATTTGCCAATTAACTATTAAAAAGTTGGAAGTGGAGCTATGGCTCAAGTGATAGAGCACTAGCCTTAAATCAAGAAGCAAAGGGACAGGACGCAAGCCTGAGTTCAAGCCCCAGGACGGAGGAGGAGGAGGAGGAGGAGGAGGAGGAGGAGGAGGAGGAGGAGGAGGAGGAGGAGGAGGAGGAGGAGGAGGAGGAGGAGGAGGAGGAGGAGGAGGAGGAGGAGGAGGAGGAGGAGGAGGAGGAGGAGGAGGAGGAGGAGGGAGGAGGAGGAGGAGGAAAGGGAGGAGAAGGAGGAGGAGAAGAAGGAGGAGGGGAGGAGGGAAAGGAAAAGAGAAGGAGGAGGGGAGGAAGAAGAAGATGAGGAGAGAAAGAAGAGGAAGAGGAGGAGGAAGAAGAAGCTGTTGATATTATTCAAAGGAAAGAGCAGGTGTAAATCAGAGAGGACAACTCAGATTCTTTGCAGCTTCACAGGACAGAACAGCAAATGACATTTACAGGACCCAAGTTGAAGCTAATGAATTACACAAAAACTCTTAAAGAATTAGCTATAACTTCTTTAAAAGTTTCAGCCTTGATGGGGAGGATTATCTGCAGGTGATTGGTAAAAGTCAAGTTCTCACCCCGCCCCCTTTTTGAAGACCCTTTCTGCTGAGAATTTAAGGGTTCGCGCGTGTGTGTTCTGCTGGTATCACTGAAGGGGGTGGCCACGAGAGGGCAGTAGAGGAAGTTTATCAGACTACTTGGACGTGTTGAGTAAACTCGCGTGTGTTCTAATCATGAGCAGAGACTATTCAGAGCCCAGGGAACTAACTGGGGTCTCGCTGGCCAGGCCCCTGTGGGAAGGCCTCGTCCAGAGACTGCAGAGATACGGAGAGCACAGGTGCCAGGAGCCGACTGAGTCTCTGTCCTGGGCATCCAGAAATCTCTCGTCTTAGGTTATTAAAATAAGTTATCTTCGCCTCTTAGCCGCCACCTCTGATTCCCGAGCGGCGAGCCGGGCTCCCTGGGTCTGGGTAAAGCAAGGTCCCCTCGGGTCCCCCTGCCCCGATCCAAGTCACCACCCTGCCCCAAAGCTCAGAACCCCTAACTGCTGGAAGCTTGAGATACAGAGCAAAACTCATCTTTGCATTGCACTAATAATATCATCATCAATAATAATAATAATAATAAACAAGCACTACCTCAAATCTCGCCTGACAGCTGTTGGCGCTCTGAAAATCATCAGAAGAGGAAATTTGCTCCCACAAATTCCGAGACCCCATGTGAAGCCCATGGCACCCAGCAGGCCCATCCTCCTTTCTCCGCACTTACCCCTCACTCACCGATGTCGGCTGTGAGTGGTGACAGGTGATGCAAAAGAAAGGGGGAGCCCTGTCCCCCGACGCCCTCACCCACTGACACCTTCTGACACCCCCCCCCCCAACCACGGCCCCCAACTCCCTCCAACCCTCCCCCAGGGGTGGGGGGGCTGAGCCACCTCGCTCTCCAGGCCTCCACCCCTGAACCCCCGGGGGTCCTGGCCACGTCTTCCTGGCCCCCTTGGCCACTTAAGGTGGCCGGTGGGTCCGGGCTGAGCTGGGCGCAAGGCCGGCGGCGGAGTGGCCACCCGAGGGCCCAACCTGACTCTCCTTTGTTGACAGCTTGCAGAGGAGGAGGAAGCGGCACGGGCGGGCGAGGGAGGGGGGGAGAGGGCGGGCGGGGGCGGGTGGGGGTGGGCGAGGGGTGGGTGCGGGCTGCGGCGGGCGGTGCCAGCGGCGGCGGGCGCGGCCCGGGCCCCGGCGGGCGGGCGCGGGCAGGGAAGGGGTTAACGCGGGGCCTCTATGATAATGAGCTGCATGGTAATATAGGGGGGGGGGGCCGGCGCTGAGGGCTCCTCCACCGCCGCCGCCGCCGCTGCCGCTGCCGCCGCCACCGCGGGAGCCCGAGCTGCCGGGCGGAGCGGAGGGGGAGAGGCGTCCGCGCCAGGCTGGAACCGGAGGGCGGGCGGCGGAGCGCGCAGTTGCTGGGAATTTCGCAGTGGAGATCGGCGAGCGATCCAGCGGGGAGCCCCGGCAGGCAGGCAGGCAAGGCAAGGCAAGGCAAGGCAGGCAGCCGGAGGGAGCGCCAGCGCCCGGGCGAGCCGAGCGAGCCGCGACCTCCGAGCTGGAGAGCCGGGTTCCCGGAGGAAATGGGACTGTGAAACCGACCGGTCTGGAGAGCCCGGGGCTCCCGGAGGAAATGGGACTGGGAACCGAGCGGGGAGCGCGAGGGGAAGGAAGCCGCCGCCGAGATTGCTGATGTCAGAGGAGCCCGGAAAGTCGCGCTGGAAAAATCTGAAGACAGCCGGGGGTGCTGCTTCTCCCTCCGGGAGAGACGCCGCCGGCCACCCCTCCTCGGCCCCGGGGCGCCCCGGGGAGCGTCGGGGAACCGGCCCCAGCCCCCGGCGGGGCGGCTGCGGGGCGGCGGAGGACGGAGGGGCGCGCTGACCGGAGATCCAGGGGCCACTTCAGGAATACAGATAAGTGGCTGGTGGCTTGACGTGGATTTTAATGAATTTGGACTCCGTGTGGATTTCGCTGTCCCCGTGATCCCGAGCTGCGAGCAGGGTAGAGGGGCGCACGCCTGTCCTGGGCAGCCAGCGGCCGAGGCGGACCCAGCCACAGACGGAAGGACAGACCCACGTACCCCCTCCCCGAGCTGGGTAAGCGGCAGCGCCCTCCGCCCTCTCCCCGAAAATGCGCGCACACCCCGCGCGCGCGGCGGCTTCGGTCTCTTTTGGGGTCCCGGCCCCCCCCAGGCACCCGGGGCTCGGCTGCGCGGTGGACGAGACCCGCCCCCCCCCGCGCGCGTGGGCTCGGCCACTTTCTCGGGCCGGAACCCGGCGTGCGCGCCAGTGACAGCGGAGACTCAGCAGCCGCCGCCTCCCGCCCCGGCTTTCCCGGCCGGCCACCGGCTGGGCTGCCGGCGTCCCCGCGCGCTTCCACCCACGGCGCACCTGCCGCCGGCGCTCTGCGGCTTTGGGGAGCACTGGGGCGGCGAGGCTATCCCCAAAGCCCAGGGCCTCCGTGGCATCATTAAGACGGCTCAAGGCCACTGTGGCTAAAGATCGATTTGGGGGCGTTCAGCCCGGTATCGAAGTCCCTGGTGGCCACTGGCTGTTCTTACGGATCAAGGGACTTGGAATTGGAATTGGAGAAGGGGGAGGACGGCATCATTTGTGCGGGGCGGGGGGGGGGGGGCTCTGGAAGGCTCTGGGAGCGATTCCTAGGCACTGGATGGGGTTAAGTGTTCGTTCGTGACCCCCAAACCCCATGGTGGAGCCCAGTCTCCTGGTTTGAGCAACACTAGGTGTTGCAATGGAGTTTGCCCTGAGTCCAACAGGCTCCGATCGCCCATTTGAAATATTTCCCTCCGTGAGCTCCTTTTGCCCCACCCCACAAGTCATGTAGGGATCTGAGAAAATTCTAGCCCTGTTTATTCATCCCACAGGTAGTCTCTTGAAATGCTCCTCATCCCAGCACCCAAGGATAAATAGAGAGAAACTGCCACGCTGGGCCCCTGAAAAATGTTCACCTGTTCTGCCTGACTTTTGCCCTAGGAGAATCTACCCACTGCAAGCCTGCTCCGCACAGGATAGGGAGCAATAACTGGGAGCGGAAGCTAGGTCAAACACAGGATTCTGGGTCAGTTATGGCTCTGCCTCTAGATGGCCAATGGCCATGGTCCAAATCTAAGATCCTAGGGAAGTGGTACGTTCGTTATCAGTGTGCAAGGGACATAAAGTAGGATGGGTTTGGGGAGTTGGGCTGAAGGCAGTGGGGGGTGGGGTACTGTCAACTGGAGGATTCCAGAGACATCCTCAGGTGCCAGCCATCCCCTTCTATGTCAGGCAGAGTCAGTCCATGGGGTTTACCAGTTGGGTCTCTGGGGTAGGCTGTGCTATGCTATGGAGTTAAAGTCAGCTTCAATACTCTGTGCTTCTCTATACCGTAGCAGCGGGCTTCTTCATAAAACCTTGAAAGTTCACTCTTTCCTCTGGGTTGGCTTTGAATGGCAGAGTCTTCACCCCAGCCCTAGCATCCATCCCCAGATGAGTAAGCCCCACCTGGAGGAATTCAGTGATTCCTAACTGAAATGCACAACATTTTTGTGTGTGCATTATTCACCCCCAGGAAGATCCCGGCCCTCTCCCTCTGACCTCCAGGCAAGAAGAGAAAGGAATTCATTAACTCCCCCCCCCCCACCTCTCCTCACAGAGCTCTATTTAAAATAATTACCTGTGAGCTCTCCTTGGTGGCCTGATGATGAGAAGTTGGGAGAGGGTAGGGAACCAAGGAAACGGGGAGCAGAATCTGTCAAGATACACAGCCTCTCACCTCCTCTGAGCAACCCCAACTTCCCACCCCAACCCACAACTTTCAGTGTCCAATGGCACTGTCCCAAAGCTGATCTTCTTCGGGGAGCCCCTGATGAAGGGAAGGCAATGTGGAGGGCCCTCTCATCTCCCTCACTGTCCCCAGCAAATTATACTAGAAGGGGAACAAATTGGCTTTTTGGAAGCAGTTAAATGGAAATGGCATATTGGGTGATGTACAGGGGAGACCCAAAGTACAAGAAGACTCAAAGTGGTAAAAGTACCAAAAGGCCTTCTCAGCCCAGGGACCATAAATCTGCCAAGGGAATCCCAGCCAGCCTTTCCCTTTGAGGAGGCTTGAAAACAGGGGTCCTTCACAGCCTGGAGCCAAGTCAGGGAGAGGGTGTCGGCTGACCTTTCCACCCAAGTCTAAGAGAAAAGCAAATAATGATGTTGTACAATCATCACCCAGAGCCACCTCATTCCAAGGCAAGGCTAGCCGCACCCCTCCCCCATCAGAGCTGGCCCGAATACCTCTGCCTGTCTCCCAAGTGCCAAGGAACATGCGCCCTCCAACTCTCTTGACCATCAAAAGGCTGCAGATGTGTGGATGTGAAAGTTCACCATCTGTTTTGCAGGAGTCTGGGCTCAAAATGAGGTTAGAAAGAAAGCCTTCAAAAGAACAGTCTCTTCTCTACTAGGTCCCTTTCCCATGTAAAAACGCTTCTGGTTATTCAGCTAATCTTTATTTCATGGGCCTGTTACAAGGAGACACAGGCGAAGGAGGGGAACGTGGAAACATGGTTGTGTTAGACCGGGTGACAGCCAGCATCAGCTGGAACTCACCCGTTCAGGTACTCTGAACTATTTGTGGAGCTGGAGTTAGCGCTGCAGAGGGGTGAGGGGTGGTTTACAGTTGCTATCCTACATTGCTTTCTATGATTGCCTCCCAAAGAGATAGGATTCGGTGTGGGGGAGGCAGTTCCTGTCTCCAGCTCTCCCCCCCCCCCCACCGACACCCCTCCCAGCTGTCTTCCTGCATTGCCCCACAGCTGTTTCTGCACACGTGGACCAGGGCACAATATACTTCTGTCCATCATGGCAAATGGAGAGGCAAGCACCGAGCCAAGCCCCCGTTGCCGGCCCCCAGTCGGATCATAAAGAGGCTGGAGCATTGTGTTACAGTCTGTGAACGCCATATAATTCAAGACTGTCCATAGGGAAGCTGTTAGAAACAGGCTTTGAGGTGTTGGGAGTTTTACAGCTAGTGTGCAAAGTTATCCCCTATCACTAGCCCCCACCTCTCCTCTCCCCTGCCTCGCCCCCCCCATCGCCTATCAATTCATTCTATGTGAATATTCTATTTCTCCCCCATCACATATGCTCAGTTCAAACAATGATGAATGGAACCCAGGCCATTATGGGAAACAGTTTTTTCACTTAGTTACAAAGATTTCATGCCTGATTAGAGTAAATGAGGGGTGGGTGTGCATCCAATTCTTTCTTTTGGTCATTTCTAAAGGTGAGCCCTATGGAGCCAGAAAGAAAAGCAGTTCTTCCATGGGGCAGGGCGGGGGGGCGGGGGGGGGGCTTCAAACAGCTGGTCCCAAGGTGCCTGGGACGGAGGACTGGTTGGAAGGGACGACCCCTTCCCTGCCCTCTGCTTAGCCCTCGGGCTGTCTAGGACTCCTTTCCCTGGCATGTGGGCATATGGAACCTCTTTATCTAGCTCTGCACTGCTCCATCTGGAATGGGAGGGCAAAAAATAGAGGCGAGAAAGTTCTTTGTTGGGGAGCAGGGTCCTAACTGGGTACAAGTGTAAGGAACAAGGAGGAAGGGCTGGTGGAAAACCACAAATAAGAGCTCAGGCCTGGGCAGTACAAATGTCCCCTTGCTCCTATAGTTGGTTATCCATTAACCTCCTGGCCTGACCTGGCTTTATTTCTCACTTGGATAGAAAGGCATCTCTGGGAAACCCAGACAACCAGCAGGTGTTTTCCCCTGGTCCCCTCTTTCCCTGGGAGGACGCTCTGTTACCCAGCTTCCTTGTCCCCCCTATAGCCCCAGGCTCAGTCCTTGACCCTCACTCAGCCTTTCTGCCCTTTAGCCTGAACTGGCACACTCCTACTCTACCTATTCCTTCACTTTGGCATTGCCAGACTTTTGCATGGTGGTTGTAGGGCAGAGATTACAGAACAGGCAGGGTGGTGGGGAGGATGAGGGAAAAGGGAGAGAGCTGATTTCACACAGATCTCCAAGGCAAGAGCCCTGCGCTCAGGTGTAGACAGCTTCAGAAACAGAGATACACGGATCAGACTTAAGTTTGCTTGAGAATAGAGGGCGGTGAGGGAGGGAAGTTTTGACAAAGCCCCCCCCCCCACCCGCCCCAGCTTGAATCTCCAGTGTCTCTCGTTGACTCTGGACCTGAGTCTGTGTTTTACCTCTCTGAGCTCAGGCTCCTTGAGCAGAGGCCCTAGGAATAAACATCCCAGCTAGTCAAGCGCTGCCACCCTGAACTTCCACAAGAAGCAGCAGGTGGACCAAAGATGCAGATCAAGATGCAGGCGCCAAGATGCACACGGTGGAAAGATGGAAGTCAAGATGCAGACGTGGCCCAGGATCGACCGAGACAGGCAGGGAGACAGAAAGGGAAGATAAAGTCAGGGAGACTGGCAGTGTGATGGGATGGAAGTAGCTGAGAGCAGAAGCAGAGAGTGAGCAAGCCAGCTAGCGAGCAAGGAGGAGGAGCCGGCGCAGACAGGCTCTGCTCAGTCAGCCCAGGCCAGGGGCAGCTTCGGGCTCATGGGGAAGCCGAAGTAGCAGGTTATCTCCACTAGAGGGGACTCTTGAAAACCAGGTTTGGCCTAAAACAGTGGCTTTTGTGCTTTTTTTTTTTTTTCTTTTTCCAGATTTAAAAAAAAAAAATAGATAAGATATATTAGAAACTCCCAGCTGTCACTCCCCAGAGAGCACAACTGGTAGGGTCCGATGCGGGACAGTGAGACCTCCCGGCCGCCTCCGTCTGGTTGAACAGGACAGGGGAGGGGGCGGGGGTCAGAAGGCGCGCCTGCTGCATTAAGCAGCCTGTGCAGGGGGTTATGGGGTCGCAGTGGGAAGCGGGGAGGCATGGGCTCAATTTAGCAGGCAGTTTAGTCTCTGGCTGGCCAGCCAAGAGGCTCTAACCTTTCTTTATCAGCAAGAGAAGTTTTTTTTGTTGTTGTTGTTTTTTGCCCATCCTTAAGCTGCCTTCCCTTCCAGTAGCTTCTCTTCTCCCAACTTCCTAAATAAAGGGTTTCAAAATGGTCTCAGGTGGTGGCAATCGTGCTCAGAAGGAGACTGTTTTAGAAAAACAACTCAGGAACTGCACAACGTGTGTCAATGTGGTATCGCTGATTTAATCTTCGTCTTCATATTCTCCGTGGGGGCCTTTCTCTGAATTCCAATTCCCCCTTTTCATTTCAACAGAGGACAATATTAAGAGAGAGTGCACTGTCCTGAGGTTTCTCTCATGTAAGGAGATAATAAGTGCCTAACAGGAGAGTGGAAAAAATATTCAAGTGTTGGGTTGGGCAGGGGGCCAGGGACCAGGCGTCTCTTCACATCTGACCATCCCCTGATATTTAATCTCTGTTTCTCTTTGGCTTAAATTTACCTTGGGTCAAGAAGTGAGGGGAAGGAAGGGAGGGAGGACAGAGGGAAGAAAGAAGAAAAACAAGATAAATGCTCCGTGTTATGAAAAGTTTAATCCTGCTTTTCCTTGGCTAAAATTACTTTCAGGATGAGCGATAAAAGGCAATGGAGTTGCCCTTCGAAAGTTCAACCTGTCTTTCAGAAGGGAGAGGAGGGGAGGGCTTCTGGGGCTCCAAGTGAATAGCTGGTGACTGATTCTCTGTCTGTGACCACCCCAACACACACACACACACACACACACACACACACACACACGCACACCAGATGAGAGCTTGCGCTAAGGCTCTAGAAGGAAAGCAAGTTGTGCTCGAGTTGCCACAGAACCTCACAGGCTTCCCTGAGAACTAAGGCTCCCAGACCGTTCGTTCCATATCTGAACGCCTTCCCTTATAGCCTTAGAGCCTTCATTTCTGGTGTGGGTATGAAAGGCTACAAGGAGGGGTGAGGAGAACTATCGCCTGTCCCTTCTCCTTTTACCTGCATATTTGAATTGTTACACTACTATTTTTCCCCCATGCACTGAATCAAACAGAAAGACACTGAAAGCAGCAATTGGAATCCATTTAGGTTTAAATAAATAGGGATCGATTACCAAGAATGTAGTAGCTCCCAGCACGGAGATGGAAAGAATAATAGCTCATATCTTTTAAGGAACGCCATGAGTTCCTTAAAAGTTTCCTCACACTCCACAGGTGTGAGGGGAAAAGATGCATAAGCCATGTGCCCCAAAATGTGATTAGTAGAAGGCAGATTGGCATTTTCCCTGTACTGAGGGCCCCCAGGGGCTGAAATCAGAGAGAGCTCCACCAAGTTTGGGCATCCCGTTGTGAGTGTGGCATAGATTTTTAGGAGAGAAATGAGGAAGTGGCAGAGAACTCCAGTTTAAGAGAGACTGTCTACTGTTCTCACTCCTACCCTCTCGTCACGACACCCACCCAGTCTTTCCTCTCATTCTCCCCCGCAGATTCTAAGTTGACAACACTTGTGTTGTTTCCTGATAGTCCACATCCTAGGGCAAGATGTCTGGTTTTCAGTTGCAGTCCAGGTACATTGCGTCCCTGTCAGAATCCCCAAGCCAGCAGTGTGGATACCAGTGTGGTCCACAGGTTACATAGTTACTCATCCATATTCACATGGAGGTGTAGAGAGTCCTGCTGTTACCCACCCGTAAACGCCCTCAGTTGTCGGTGTGTGTGTGTGTGTGTGTGTGTGTGTGTGTGTGTGTGTGTGTGTTTGGGTTTTTGCTCAAGGCTGGCTCTCTACTACCTGAGCCATACCTCCACTTTTGGCCTTTTGCTGGTTTATTTCAGATAAGAGTCTCATACACTTTTTTCTCCCTGGGCTGGTTTAGAAACTGAGTAGCTGGATTACAGGTCTGAGCTACCACCTGAAAGAGAAAATGCAGACGTTTACCCCCAGACCTTAGGAAGAACGAGGCCATTGGTTGCCATTGGTTGCCATTGGTTGGCCACTCAGGGAGAAGGAGGACACCCACTCTCTTCTAAAGTCTCTTTCCCAGAAGAAGGCCAAGCAGGGCTAGTGGAGAGAGGTTGAAAAGAAGACCTCAAACTATGTAACAAGGGTAGGAATGGGAAGGGGGAGATGGGGGGATGATGGAAGGGGTGACATTGATCAAGAAGCCTGTACTTAGGGGACTGACTTATGGGATTGTAACTTCTTTGTACAACTACCTTAGTACTAATAATAATCATCATCATAAGCAGAAGCAGATCTCAACTCACACTCAAATCACATAACAGAAGGCACTGGCGTCCATGGGGCTTACAAAGGCAGATCAAGGCTGAGGAAGCCTGGTCAGGGGGAACACAGAGATTCTGATCCCTGAGGGAGGGTTCTTACAACTATGAAGCAGGCCTGGGTCTCCAAAGGCCCAGGAAGCCCTCTTGCTGCTATGCTTTATGTATGTGTGTGACCCTCGAGACTCCGGGCCTTAGCCTTTGCTGTCCTGAGTGCCTGTGCTGTTCTCCTTGGAGTGAGGGTTTTAGAGGAGGCCCTGGAACCCAGGGCCATGCCCAAGTCCTCGTCTTTGGACTTTCCAGGTGAACAGGAACGTTCTAGGAACAGTTCACATAGCCAAGGTGGGGCCAGGGTTCCAACTACTTGGTGACTAAGACAAGTCATTACTCCTCTCTGAGCGGGAGGCAGGCAGAAATCGTGCCTTTAATAAGAGAGAGAATATGGAAGGTTCAGGAAGGGGGTGAGCTCAAAACCCTGCCTTCCTGGAGAGGCTTGAGGTCCAGAAGGCAGAGAGGAGTACAGAGGGATGTCGGGCTTTGAAGTGGTTTCCTGCTCCATAAAAGTGAAAGGCCTTGGGCCTGGGCTGGGTAAATATTACATTGACCTCTGACCTCCCACCTCCCCTCATGGCTCCCCTGGCTTCCTGCCCTCTCCCTAATCTCTCCTCCCTAGGAACAAAGATACCTGAGGAAGAGGAGCCTCCGTAGGACCCAGGCCTCTTTCCGGCAACCCTCCCCCGGCCTCGGTTCCCCAGGGCTGGGTGCTGGTGAGGAGAAGGCTGGCTCTTCCCATAGCCTCCGACTGGCCTATGTGCCCCTCCCTCACCTTAAAGACTGAACCCACAGCGCCAGGGTTTCCTTCAGGCATGGCTCCCCCTGATGGTTAGCCAGAGTGAACACAATTCTCATCTGCCCTTCCCCCTCGAGGTGTCAAGTTCTTGGGGTTTCTGGGCCCAAGCACCTAGGATAATGTCAACTGGATATAGAGTTGGAACTGTGCCTGAGCACCTCACCCAGAGTGGCAGCCTTCCTGAGAGGGCCCGACAGATGGTCAGGAAGAGCCTGGCGTCAAAGAACAGGCTCCCAACCCGCAGGAACAAAGAGAATCTCTTTGCACCTCCATTCTGCCCTCTTCCTGAGAGATTTCTCACCTGGTGGCCAGTACTTACCTATCTCCATTTGCTGCCTGATTGTGGATTGGGGGAGGGGGAGAGGAGAGAGATGAAAAGAGCTAACAGACACCCAGAACTGGCACCTCCTTCTGACCCCAAGCCTCAGTTTCCCCATTTGTACAATGGGGGCATTTTTTTTCCCCCTGATGGCTCGGGGCCCCCCTCGCTTGCCTCTATTTCTGGAGCCAAGCATAAGAGTCTGTTGTTAAGGGAGTTAGAAAAACAATTTATAAAAAATGTGAGGAACTATGCTAAAAGCAACAGCATTAAAAGCCAGGCCAGTGTTAGCATTTTTTTAATTCAACTTTTCTTCTCTTTCTCCGTCACTAATTTTTTTTTTTTTGAGTTTCCCATCTTACCTAAAGAAGATGTGTGTGCTGCAGTACAAAAGTCTGGAGACTTGGTGGAGACTAGAAAGAGGACTAGCCATGAGACTAGAAAGAGGACTAGCCATGGTGACCGTGGCAAGGCAAGGCTAGTGTGCAGTTCTGAAACATGGGGGTCGGATTCTGAATTTGCTGTGCTTGAGTTCTGTGGTGCCTACAGATTAAGCGCAGAAATCAATGAGCCCATCATAGAACTGTGAAGCTGACGGCACTCGAAGAGTCTACCTCCATAAGCAGGCAAAGGGAACTATCTCATCCCTTGCTTGGGATGCCTGGCTCCCTTCTCCCCCTGCAGAGAGAATAAACACCTTGGAGCAGATGTGTGGCTGGGCTACCAGCCGCTTGAAGCTCTAGGTCATGAGTCCAGGCTGGTTCATGGAGCTTGGGAGGGGGAGGGGGAGGGGGTATGGAGGCCTTGATCCTTGACCAGTGCTGATTTTTGGTCAAGTCTAGCAAGATGCCTGGGAAAAAGCATAAGCTCTCTTCTTCTAAATCTATAAGGTCTCCCACAACCCTCCTAGGTGGAGCCCAAAAAGGTCCTTGTCCCTCACTGGGAGTAGAGTGTGGGAACATGGCTATGAGGAGAGAGAGAGAGAGAGAGAGAGAGAGAGAGAGAGAGAGACAGAGACAGAGACAGAGACAGAGACAGAGACAGAGAGACAGAGAGACAGAGAGAACAACCTGTGCATTTGACAGCACTGTCCCAGGACCTGCAGCAGAAAATAGGGTGTGCCTTGTATTTATTTTCCAAATTTTACTTTAAAAAAAAAACAGCTTGAATTTCAAGAGAAATAGGTATTCTATGTAGAATACTTGAGAAATGTTTCTGAGTATTTGATAGCAGCTTTTATCTAGGCCCAAATACTAGCCATGAAACCCAAGTCCAAACTGGGGAAGTGGATTGCCCTGTGTCACACAGAAGCCATCATTCCCTGCTGGCCAGTTGCCCCAGCCTCGTCCAGCACATTCTCTTGATCGGACCCCTTAGCCGCTTGACTTTCTAGACCCTTGCTTCTGTATCCTGTCCCCAGCAATGGCTCCCATCTCGCTGTCCCTTAGGTTTGGGCAGACATGCACCACAGCTCATAATGAAACAGTATCTTCGAGAAGTCACAGATCCCACCTCTGCCCATCCACTGGCCTTCTGTACATAGGCCCTGCAGCTCCTGGTGCTGGGCCGTGTGGTGGAGAAGGCCCCCTCCCTCCTTTCACTAGCTCCAACCAGCTTTCCTCCATCCATCTCCAGCGAGCCTTGCTATTTGCACAGTCAATGGCCCTGGCAAGACCAAGCTGCCCCTCCCTCCCCAAGAGGCTCTGTGGGCACTGTTTGTGTTTCCGTCTCTATGTCTCTATAGACTCAGCATTCACAACTTGAAGAGGCTGAGACAATGACCTGAGCAGCTGCCTGCAGACTGTGCTGACTGGGAGGCACAGACAGAAAGCTCCCTCTCGCTCTGACGCTCATGAAATGGCTGGGGAGCCGGAGGGAGGGGGGATCATACTGCCAAGGTTTGTGCACCTTGCACCTGTGAGCTTTCCCAGGCAGCCATGCCTGACCCAAACAGCAATCAAGGGGGAAATAGATCCAGAAGACTTGTCTGGGTCACCTGACAGGTTTCTTCTGGAAGTCCCCAGGGTGGGGGGGGGGGGGGGACATGACCTCAATCCTTGGGGAACCTCGAAGGAAAAGGAGGACGGAAGGGGCCAAACCTTTTATCTAAGCAGAGAAAAATAGAAAGCACCACCAAAAGCCTGTCCACGTAACCGGGGTAAAGCTTAACACTCGCAGGGAGAGTGAATTTGCAAGCACATCATTCCATTTCATTGAACAAATACTTACAGATACCTGCTAGGCACCGGGTACCATGGGTTGAAATGGAGTCACCCCCTCAGCTCTTGAGGAACTTTGGGCCACGTGGCAGAGAGAAAGCTGGACATTGTGCGTTGAAATTTGGGCCGTGTAGGTTCGATAGTAGGGACTGGAGGAGGACAGAAGACGGAGGCAAATCAGTCACTCAAGCCTGAGGGGGCACTGGCTCCAGAGGAAATAAGCACGGCTTGATGTGGAGCACCCAGCACAGGTCGGGAGATAATCAGATGGCAAGCAGGGGTTTGTATGGGAGCAGAAATGTGCCGTAAGCGATTGCTTAGATTCCTGTTGTCTCCACAAGCACGTCCAGCCTGGGTCTCCAGCGTTCCTGCAGCAGATTCCCCACAGGAAAAGGCCGGTGAGAAGTGGAATGGAGTGTCAGGTCCCATACAAATGTCCTGGGGCTACTGACCTCAATTCCCGAGTAAGCAGAAGTAGGTCTCACACCTGGCCTCCGTGTGGGGTGCCAGGAAGACCGGGCTGGGATTAACCCTGTCTCCCCTGGAGCCAGAGTGCTGCTAATCATGTTAAAATTAGCACTCCCTCTCCAAGCGGGGGCAGACCCACTGAACTGAGATTTGGTCAATTCTCTGCTTGCACAGTTCTAACTTCTAATCATTGTCATAAACAGGACTGAAGCAGCTGCTCACTCCAGTCTATTATCAGCTTGGTTGGAGACAGAGAAATTTAAATGACAGTAAGATGCTTAGCAAAGAAACGAAAGTCGGTGTTAAAAATAAAGAAAACAAGACAGCTTGTTTCATCGAAATAGAAGGGTTATTAAACAGCCCTGAATTAATCAGTGATCTGCCACGGTTGGGGATTGAAGAGCAGCACGGCCAGCCGGGTGGAAGCCAGGGGCTGAGAGCTTGGAGAAGAGAAGTGAGGGCGGGGGGAGGGGGCGGGAGGCGAGGCCCACAAGGGCAGGTCTGAGCCACAGGCATCTTGGCCTGTCTGCAGGGACCGTGGCGAAGCTGTGGTCTTCAGAAGGGATCTGGCAGTACTCTGCCCACTGATAAGGGGACTTGATCACGCTCGGCCCCCTTCTATATAAATTCAACCTTCTGGACTCTTTCCGTCTACCGCCACCTGTGCAAGCCCCGAAGCGACATCTCCAGGCCGCCTTCCTAGCAGCCCAAGCTGGACAGGAGCCAGGTGGCATTCAATGACTGACTGGTCAGCAAGCCCCCAAGACTTCAACTCTAAATAGCTGACTGCTTTTTAGATACAACCCTTGATCCCAAAGAGTGAGGGTAGGCTATCCCAATGCTGGGCACAATACAGCCCAGGTTGGAAGCGAGGCCTCTGGAGATGATGATTAATGAGAGGCATCAGAGAAGCCGGTGCCATGTTTGATTCCTAGGACATCCCACCCATACCTTCACCAGAATAGTGAGCCTGGAGGGTCCCTGAGTCTCGCCACCTGTGACGGTGGTGGAGGCCACTTGACCTCCCAAGCTTGCACAAAGGGCATAGTCATGGGACAGTGCAGGAAACACTACCAAGCTTTACGCAAGGTAGGTTTGGATCCTGGACAGGAAAGCTCTACAAGGAGGCAGATTTGCTTCTTGGCGCATGGCATGGAGGGCAGAATGCATGGCGGGACACATCTGTGGCATGCCTGCCTCTGTCTGGGTATCAGATGCATAATGTGCTGGATCTTGAGTCAATCACGGAGGGAGCATTTTCTTTGCTCTTTGACCCCAACATTCCTTCTCCTCACCCCTCCCTCCCTCCGTTCCCTCCCTGGGCTCTCCCAGCTCCCTCCTGGCTGTTTACCCTTTTCCAGGCTTCTCTCACACACCCCATTCATCATCCTGCTCCTGATTCTCACCCAGGGAGTTCTTTTCATCTCCAGCCCCTGGTCCTCCCTGCTGTGGCCCCTGCTTCCCTTCAGCGCATTCCTCTTGGCCTGTCTCAGCTGCTCTGATAATTGTGCCCTTCACTTTCCCTCACGGGAGGGCTGGGGGCTCCTGGATGTCTGTAGTTCCATCTGGAGCTGAGAGCTCCCCCCCAAAGGGCCTCCGAAGTCTGTCTCCCAGGCTCCTTGCCAAAGGATGGTGGCACTGCAGGTGTTTAAGGGTCCTGCAGGCCAAGGGCCTGTGCGTCTTTGCACAGAGGAGGCCCGAAAGCTAACAGACTTCTTTCTGCCCGGAGTTTCACCCACTCCTTCAGTTTCCATGTGTCTCTTTTCTCTAGCTCCACAGCACTTCCCCTGCCGAGTGTGCAAGGGTGAAGCAAAGTGAGGCTGCTCCACAGCTCAGAGTCTATTCTGCAAGATCTGGAGTCACAGAGAAAGGGAGAAAGAATAGGAACTGAAGATGGAAGGGAAGAGGATGGGAGCCGGACTGTTGGAGATGTTTCCTTGTGGGAAGGTAGAGCTGTTCGAATCCTAAGGCTGGATGTTGGTTCAGGAAAGCACTGAAGGGAAGGAGTGGTAGGGGACCCAGGAGGGAGAGGCACTTCATCTGGAGCACAGAAACCGGCCTGGGTAGGAAGAGCCTGGAGAACAGAAGGTCTGGTCCACTGGGTCATTATCTCAGTGACTCCGACTCCTCCTCTCCTTCCTTCCCCTGCCTTCCTTCCTCACTCCCTTCTTTCCTGCTACAGGTGTCTGAGCAAGGTAGCACACAACATCGTTAGGTTACTTGCTCATAGGTTATGAGGAGATAGGAGGGATGACTCGGACATGCTTTGGCCAGCAAATTGCTAGGAAGGGCCATGGACACCCGAGGTCCAGTATGGGACAGTGCTGGACCTTCGATGCCAGTTCCACCCAAGAGGGCTGGATCTCATGACATCATGTTCACCTGCACGGTAGCCACCCTTCACCTGAGCTGGAACACTGCCAAGGAGAGGGTGCCCTTGAACAGTGTTTCCCCCACCACAGAAACAAGAATAACTGGTGTTTACCCAGAGCTGTAAAGTTTACAATACAATGTCCTATCCTCCATTATCTCATCGATTCTCACCACAACCCTGTGAAGTCTTGTTTACAGAAGGAAATGTGAAGCTCCCTCCAAAAGGTCAAATCATATGTACAAGGTCACCCAACTGGCAGGTGGCCGAGGAAAGCCTGAGCGCAGGCGTTGTCTCCAAAAGTCATGGTCTCTTCTCTGTTTTCCTTTCTCTCTCTCTCTCTTTTTTTATTGTTTTGTGTTTCTGACATTATTACACGGCTTGTAGCTCCAGAGATTTCTTGCTAAGACTCTTAGTGCACAAATCTGGATTGTGCCTTCAATGCCAGAGTGAGTGTCTTCCCATTCTTCTCCATCTTTCTCCTCACCCAAGGATTTGCTCTTTGCCCAGTGAGTTTAAGGCGAACGTTAGGCAGGGTCTTTCCCAAACAGTTGCCTTTCCAGTAGCCCCACAAGATCGGCCATGACAAACCTCTGTGCTAAGCATCAGACTAGCAGGGATAATGAATGTGAGCTGAGAAAAAGCAAATAAGAGTCCCTGTCTCCTCCATCATTCAGACTGAGTGTATTTCTTAGTGAAAGTCTTCCCACTGGCTCTGCCCAGCAGGCTAGGATGGACCAGGTTTAATTCTTGCCCTCAGAAAGCTTCCATCTCAATGGGGTTGAAGGAGCCAGCGCAGATGTACAATGTGTGCATAGCCCAGCAGTTTCACATTGATTTCAGAAGAGAGAAGGGGCTTTGAAGGATGGGCAGGGTTTGTGTCCACAAAGAAGAAAGTGGGGATGGACACAGTGAGATCAAGTGAGTGTTTGAGGGACAAAGAAGAAAACAAACTGGTTTGTTGGGAATGGAGTCACTCTGAAAGAGAAGCAGTGAAACGAGACATGAGCCAGCTGGATAGATTGCAAACTTAAGAAATTCAGAGTTCTGAGCTTATATGGGAGGTATTCCCATAGCCAAGTCTCTCACTTGGACCATACGCCTGGCAGGGCCAAACAAGGGGTCTGTGGGACAGGAAATGGAGGTGCGTGAGTCACACCTTGCAGGATGTCTGTGCCTGGATGCCAGCATTTCACCATGGCTAGTTGCAGAGGAAGGCCCGGATGGCAATGGCCTGATACCCCATATCACTTTAGGGGGAGACAGCAGTGTGCTTCTGGGGGAAGAGGCTATACTTTTGAACTCTGAGGGAAACCCTAGCTTCTAGAAATGAACAGCACAAAGTATTTCACCTTGACCTGGCCTAAGAGCCACTTAACCTGGTCTGGGGCAGAGAAGCAGAGCTGGAGAGACTGCCTGTCCCCAGAATTCATCAGGGGATGGCTGCATCGGTTTGGAAGACAGACAGGAAGGAGTGTATGAGAGAGCAAGCAGGAATTGCCTAATCTGGGCCTCTGGGGGCCTTCACATTTTTTTTTCCTTGGGAAGAAAAATATGTGGGCAGCTTCAGGGGAAAGTAAGTAAGAGTTTTCAGGTCAGCCATGGACTGAGAGTTGAGATGAATGCCTGGTGCCTTGTTTGGCTTTTTCTTCCCTGATCTTTTGTTTCCCCTTCTCCCTCCCACTGGTGTGGATTGGAGCTGTGTCATTATTCTTTGAAAACATTATGTTTAATGGCAACATAATATGCCATTATGTGGAATAACTGTAATTTGTTTAATCATTCAGTTGGACACTTTTTAACCCTGCTCTCCTGCCCCAATTTAATCTCCGGGCGGCCCTGGCTCTCCTTTACACACTGAGGACAGGACCAGGGGAAGACCACATTTCCAGGCTCCTTGAAGGATCCTGGGGGATTGCCTTGGAGTTAAACTGTCCCCCTAATGGCCCTCTGACCACAAAACAGCCCCAGACTTCATCTGGTCAATGTTAACCACAGCTTCTGCCAGCCCCAAACCCATCCCTAAGTGCTTACCAAAATAATAGGCATACCTGGGGCTACGGGACCTCGAGACTCCACCTTTAAAGCACGTACAAAGTCTTAACATCATAAGAGTTTGGCTGAAAAACAAATTGGAAAAACTAATCTAGGCAATGTAGAATCACGGGGAAAGCTCTGCTTCCTAGTGAAATGACCCCAGCGAAGACTTCCAGGCCTACTGTGACTCAGTCCCTTCATCTGTGGAATGGGTATGGCATTGTCACGCCCACGTTGCAAGGCAGGCCACAAAATGATCAGGAGTGCAATTCAATTCAAGAACCTCTAGCACTGCCTGGCACATGGCCGATAACTAATAACTAGTAGGAATGGTGGCTCATCTGCACTGGCTTTGTTCTAGAAAATATACGGGAATTGTGATGGTGACTTTGCTACTTGTGGTGCACGTTGACTTGACCAAGCAAAGCCACACTCCCCTCCTGTACCTTCTTCTCACCTTTGGAAAGATCCTGGGAGTTCCTTTTCCTGTCCTTGGATCCAGTAATGCCTACAGAATAGCAAAAAGAGAAAAGAAAAGAAATAAATAGCACACTAAAATAGTTTTGACAGGGCCCTGCTTAAGGTCAGAGACCAGGAGGGGTGACCTTTTCAGACCCTCTTAGTGCACAAGGCAGGTGCACTCCTAAGACCCCCTTCTTTCAACCTCCAGCCCTGATAATTCCCCCTTGATTCTTTTTTTGGCCCACAGGGGAGGGAGCCAAGCAAGGCTGCGCTTCTCCCTAGCCCTCCCCCAAAGAGGGTTGAAGAGGGCAGAGCCTGAGAAAGTGGGGGACAGGAGAGGGGTGTCAGGGAAGGCAGCTGCTTGAAATTGATTGCTCTTGTAGTTTAGTTTATACCGTGCGGCTCTCTCAGCTCTGCCCGGGTGGCGACCTTTAGATAATAAAGGGAATTCTGGGAGATTTCTGACAGGCCCATGACATATGGGGCGGGTCTGCAGGGTCAGGCAGTGTATCTCCCTGCTCCCGGCCCCAAGGTAATGAATCTTGTTTTGACTTCCCAAAGCCAGACCAGCCATGCCCCGGGAAAGAACAGGGCCTCCCTACCCCCTGCCCACTAGCCCCTCCGCTGAGCGCACGTCGTGAAACCCTTCATAATTCAGGGAGACAACTCCAAACTTTTATAGCCCGGGCAAGGCAATGACAAACACTGGATGTTTTGCTAAAGCCCTGGGAGAGAACACGAGTGGTTTCCAGGGATTGATCAGAGCCCACGGAGAGACCCAGGGAAAACAAAACACCAAGAGACTCTCCTTGGTGAGCAAAGCAATGGCGGAAGGACAGGATGCATGGCGGAGGAGGAACTGGAGTTGGAGTGGAGGGAGATGGTTCCATGGGCAGGGGAGGGGGGGTCCTCACAGAATTTTCCATCCTATTCTTGGGTCTTGGCAACTGAAGTATTCACTCTCTGAGCTGGAGTGAGGACGAATGGAGACAAGAGAGGCTAAAGAAGGGCAAGAGCCATCTTGCAGGAAAAATTGACATCAGGGCCTCCTAATGGTCTCCGCAAAGCCTTGCAGGTGCAGGCCAGATTCTGTGGGTTCCCGTGGCTGCTGTTTCCAGGAGTGATGGGAGAGTAGGGGAGAAGCATAGATTGCAAGAGGCCCTTCTCTATCTATTTCCCGCCGCTCCCTCGTAGTATATGAAGTGCATGGGTACACATGCACACACAGACGCAAGCACACACATGCTCACGCACGCCCCCCCCCCCCACACTTTTTTTTTAAAGAGCCTCTCTTGATCTACAAGGTCAAGAGTCTATGGTTGTTCCCTGCTATATTCATTTGTTTGAAGTTCCGTAGCCAAGTGTCACAGATGAGGTGACTTCGATAGCAGCCACGTCTCTTGTCATAAGGACAGTCGCCATCTTGGATTTGAGCTTACTCTCCCATCTTATGTTAATCTGATTGGCTCTATAGAGATCCTTTATTCAAATATATAATATTCTGAGATCCCCGGGGTTAGGCCTTTAACACAGGAATTCTGGGCAGAGGTCATTGAACCCATACCATTCTGCGTTCTTGTGCCTTTTACCCAGCCTCCACCCACCGTGGGAGAGCTGCAAAATGGGTCGATGTCATACAATTTTGTGCCATAGATACAAGAATACTAGGATTTAAACTCAGAGCCTCACACTTGCCGGGTAGCCACTCTACCACTTGATCCATACCAGCAGCCCTTTCTCTGTCTTCATGATTGCTTATTCTTTCAAAATAGGGTCATGCATTTTGCCCAGACCAGCCTGAATCAGCATGACCTTCTATTTGTGATTCCTGTATAGGTGAGCCAACAGGCTCAAGCCACCATGCCAGGCTTCCAAGAGCCTTTCTGGAGGAGAGAGTTATACCTGCCCTGGTCTAGGGAGGGGGGCACCTCACTGCCCCTCATCTTGGTATATGGAGTCTTCCTTCATCACTGATGGAGACAGTAAAAGCTCCCCAGTTACCTTCCTAGGCAACCTGCTTACTGAAGATAAGCTCCAGTTTGTCCCATCTTCGAAAGAATCCCATCTCTGACACGCTGGGGTCCATCTTTTCAGAGCGATAGAGGGTGGCTAGGAAGGAACTGCCACCCCAAGTTGTCTTGAACCCACCCCCACACCATAAAGGCCTAAAAATCCTGCAGGTCGCCTTGTCAGGGAAGCAGGCCAGGATGTCTGTCAGCAAGACCCACCTTTCCTCAGCTCTGGCTCTTCTCCTCTGCTCTGGGGCCAGGCCTAGCCACTTAGCTTCACGTAACAGCGCAGACTCTAGGAGGAAAATGACATTCGATTAATGAAGCAAACGCAGCTGGTAGAGCAGTGACATCTAAATTGTTCCTTTGGTCCCGTTATTTTCCCTTGGAAATTCTTCCTCTCCCCATGCCCCTCCCCCCCCCCTTTTGCTTTAAATCGCGTGCATAAAATACGCTAATAACAATCTTGGTGTCTGTGGATGAGTGACAGCTGAAATAAGAAAAAGACTAATCGTACCTCCTGCAGTCCTGTCACATGGAGATTAAATGAGCCCCTCCCCCTTCCTCCTCCCTCCCTCCCTCTTTCCCGCCTTCCCTCCGTGTGTGTGTGTGTGTGTGTGTGTGTGTGTGTGTGTGTGTGTGTGTGTGTGTCCTCTCTCTTCCCTCCTTGGTCTCTTCTCAATACGAATCATGGGCATTTGAATAATAATATTATAGACACCATCAGGGTGACAGTGGGGGGAAAATCAGCTGAAACCCATGATTATTGCTTCAGTCTAATAATTATTTAAATACCAGATAACTCCTTTCACTCTAATTGAGGCCTTTCCACTGTTGACATTCCCAGAGGCCTTTGCATTCGCCCTCTCACTCACCTTGTGCTCCTCAGTGTGTCTGGCCTTCCTCTGAGGTTGGCTGGAATGATGCAGTGCACGCATTCACCTGCTGATGGACACGTGGAGGCAGGTCCTTCTCCACCCCACCCCTCGACCCGCAGAAGCCATCTGAGGCCTCAGAGTCTCACGCTCAGACATCCCATCTCCTGTGTGGATTGTCACTTGTGGGAAACTGAGATGGAAAGAAACCTTTCGACTGCATTAGGACCCACCAGAAAATTCTGGGATCTCCTTGGTCATCTCTAGGCAGGGTGCCCCTCTTAATATCTAAGTGCAGTCCCTTTCCCTGCAATCCTAACGCTTTTGAAAAAGGAGGCTTTCTGTGCTAGGACTAACTTCTGACCTGTCTGTGGAAGGATCTAGAACCAGGTGGGAGGAGGAACAGGATATCTAGGAGGACACCTAGTTCCAAAGACACAGTGTGGGCCACATTCCTGAGTGTGACATTTTCCTGGGGATTCTTGGGCTGCAAGAGGTCAGAGGAGGTCACTCTCCACTACAGGGAAGCAAAGTGTTCTCACTGCATCTCTTTCACCCTTTTGTCTTCTCATCCCAGGCCTCTGAGTCTTTCCCCCAGTACCATCTCCCTTCTCCAGCCGTGTCACAGCCCCTTGTCCCCCATCACAGGGCCACTGTGTCATGTCACAGACAGGACAGGCCTGAGGCACAGCATAATCTCTATGATCCTTCCACCCACAATGGAAGAAAGAAGCCTAGGCATGTGGTCACAAGGTCTGAGTTCTGATTTCAGCCTGCCCCGGACTCATTTTGTTACCTTGGGCAATGTGTTTCCTTTCTATAGGCTTTGGTTTTTTCATTTACCCCCCTCCCAAAAAAAGTATTAGAATGATCTCAGCACTCCTGCTCTCAAGGGCCACCTGATATGGGGAGAAGAAGATGGACACCCCCCCTTCTGTCATGGGAGATGAAGGGGAATGCCAATCGCTCTCCTGCTTGCCCTTAACCTGCTCATCTTGGGGCATCCCAAGATGCTCACTGTGTGAACCCCCCTAGTAGGTGTACCAGTACAAAGAGGTACCTTATTGTTTTATCAGCAGCATGGTGGAGCAGAGGGTGGTGGTGGTAATGATGATAAGAATATAGCAATGGAGAGTGTGGTGAGCAATGGGTGGGTCCGATGGTATGAGATCTACTAGCATGGACTTTGACCCAGTTTGGCAAAGTCATACCTTGCTCTAACTCCTCCTCTTATCAGCAACCACTGCAATAAGAGATCTAGTGCCAACACAGAAGCCCATGTACCTAGATATCCCCCATAAGAGCAACCAAGAGGACAGCAAGGAAAAAAAACGTGTACTGAGCTGAACTGGAAATGACTGGTTGCCATTTCCTCCCTGTGTTGCTACTGACACCTGTAGCAGCTGATCACGAAGGTATCTGATGCCTCCACTGGCTGGATCTTGATCAGGAAGGTGTTCTCAGGCCCCTAAATAAAATATTTAGTGGCACTTGCTTCCCAAAGAAGCCAGCGTGGCCTATCTTTGGCATCAGGAGCACTCTGAGGAAGATGTCTGCCGAGAGGCAAGAGTCCAGGTGAAACATGTCTCAGTTGGAGCGCAGAGATGAAGGAGGATACTTGGAGGAGCACAGAGGCATGGCTGAGAATGCTTGTCACAAGTGACTTCACAAACTACCTAGGAAGAACTATGTGGTTGAAAGAACAGAGCGCCATGATTCAAAGAAAACTAGCAAGTTTGACACTCGCAGAAAATGAGGGCTAGTAGAAAATATTAAATAGGCAATATCATAAACATACGTTCACTGACTTCCACCAAACTGAAGATGGGAAATTTTCATGCTAAGACAGATCCATGGGATGGAGGGAGGTGAGGAGCTGGAAATATCAACAAACAAATTGCTCATAATGAAGGCTAATGCATCCCGCACACTTGACACGGACGTTGTTGTAAGTGCTTTCTAGCATTGATGTCATTATAGTAATCCTATGAGACAGATACCAGTCCTGCACTCATTGGAGGTGGAAAGATGGCATCCCAGAATGCTAAGTACCTTGAGCAAGTACACACAGATGCATCTCCGTGGGAGGCCAAGCAACGAAGTTCAGCACTCATGCATTTAACCGTGACACCACACTGCCACTCCTAAGAGGCACAGAGATGTGTGTCATTCCCTCCTCTCCTTGCCTTCTGGGCGCTTCTTTGGAAGAGCTTCTTGAATGCACCCATCTTGGCAGAAAGAAGCTCTCAACTTGTCCTTGCAGTTGCTGTCCTTGTGAAAGCCCCACGCCCAAGGTGGAGAGATCTATAGATCTCCTGCTCATTCCTTGTTACAAGGAGACTGTGTCTCCTCTTGACTCCAGGGTTCAGCGACAGCGGCTCTAGGGTAGGCAGTCCCTAGGCCTGGAAGGATAAATTTCCTGGCTGGTTACCAGGAGCAGACTGTCCCAGAACAGTGCTACTAAAGGGGTGAGAGGGAAACAGGCCAGCTGTGGTGATCTGTTGAGAATGCCGGGCCTAATCAGCCTCCCAGGACCACAGCTGTTGCTGCAGCCCAGACTCTAGGCACTACAAGAGTCAGGCCTCAGCGAGTCATTTCTGAAAGGAGAAATGGTACAGATTGGCCACTTCAGATATCTTCTATTTTAAAACCAAGAAAGGGACTCAGGGAGATGCTAGACTAGTCCAAAGCCAAAACACAACTCATGAATGATACAAGGGGACCCAGGACTACTGAGTCTTCCACCCTTCATCCTGTCCTATGGCTCCAAGCCTTCTCGTCCTCAGTGGGGCAATTTTCCCATGCTCAACCCAGCTCTCAGGGATCCTTTCATTTCCACTAGCCTTCCTACAGGCTGCGCAGAGGCAGCGCTGGGGCTTGTACAATAGTATGACAGAGAACATCAGCTTGGCTCCATTCCCTTTCTTCTGTTTCTAGCTTCCTAGATTAAGCAGTCACTAAGTCGAGGAGGGCTTCAATCAAAAGGTCCACTCACGATGCTCATCACAGCAAGGCAGAGTAGAATACAAGCCAGAGAAGAAATCTGACTTCTGCAGGATTTCTCAAGTGCTATCTCCTAGAGAGGCTTCAGTGATAAAGTAGCAACGCATACGTGTGAAGCACTCAGTGTGTGCCAGCAGCCAGGCTGTTTTCCTTACAGGAACACATTTGCACTCATGAGCCAGAAGGTACCCTAATTATTCCCATTCGGTTACCAGAAAGGCAGTGAGACCTGACTTGCCAAATGTCCCAACTTTGCTCCCAAATTCTGCTTAACCACAAAAGTCATTTGCTATTCATGGGAGGCAAGATGGGTGATCTTAAGCTCGCACTCTATCCATTGATGTGAACCTCCCTCCATAATGTTAAGGTCTGCGATGGACATTATGGAGGCAAAAGGCATAGATGGCCCATAAGTTTAATGTGATTGTGGCTCACAGAGCATTTTCTACACTACAAAAGCCTCCAGCACCATGTAGTGACAATTAGCCTTCTCCTCATTCCTTGTCCTGGGACATGCCACTGTCCCCTGTAGTCCAAGGGAACTTCCCTAACCCAGAGAGAGGGCCGCTCCATGCGGGGCCTCTTGCAATGCCCTGCACAGCTGGAGAATATAAAGATTCTGTTATTTCCTTTCCATTTTTCCTCTTGAGGAATTCACGTCCTGCTACCGGCCTCAGGACATAGCTAAAAATAACCTCTGGTTTTCAAACCGAAAGCTCGATCGGTTGGGAGCCTTTGCCGGTGTGTGTTGTGTGCGTGGGGCCGGAAGGGCTGTGTCAGAGTAGCTGAGGTCAGCCCCAGCCTCGTGTTGTTGCTGCCTTCCTCTTTCCAAGGAAGCCCCGGGCCTCATGAGTCACCCCAGAACACCCCAGTGGAGCCTGGTTGGAGGAAGGGAGTCAGGTGGGAGCAACTCTGGCACCAGGGTGGCTGCCAGCCCTAAGATACAAAGCCGAAGAGCAGGAAGAGGAATTTCTAAAAGTATAAGGGGGGAAAAAATGGAGGGGATTCTCAGAGTGGAGACTGTTCTAATTATAACTGGGTCCAGCCAGATTGGGAAGGGAAGGGGACAGACAGGCCTCCTTTAAACTGCCTAGGAGCAAATTCTCCATGTTGTACTACTGGAGTGTTTCCATTCCTGCTACCTTGTGTTCCCAGGGTTCTGTCCGGACTTGTCTGAGAAAGTTGCCCGGAAGATGTGTCCAGCTGGAGGAAAGAGCTGTCTTCTGGAAGGCTCACTGCCTCCTCCTCCTCCTCCTCCTCCTCCTCCTCCTCCTCCTCCTCCAGTTGTTCCTGCCACACTAGAAGTCAGGGGCAGCACAACTGTGGTGGAGACAGATGCATTCTCTGGCCTCCCACCCCTTGCCCAGGGTCTCTGGAGAGTCTCCACCGGAGCCTATACCCTGCTCTCTGAGCAGTTTTCTTGGAATGCAGACAGAAGTCAAGTGCTCCGGGAAAGGAGATGGGGCTGGAGGCCTGGCCACTCAGGTCTGGGGCTGATTTCACAGATTTCTGACCAGTCCCAGACCCCTGGGGTCTCGATGACATTGACCCTCAGCACCTCCACTCCCAACTGCTGTAGCTCCCAACAAATTCCCCAGCAGAACTCCTGAGGTGTGGGGGGAAGGGCAGGAGCTGGACTCAGCCAGCCTGGCTTCCTAGCAGGGAGCTGCTTCCTTCCACCCTGCCTGAAGAGAGGCAAGAGCAGAAGCTGCTCCCTCCGGATCTGGAAGTGGAAGTGGTAGTAGCGGTGGTATGTCCTTCTGTTAAGGAGGTTGCCCATATCCAGGGTGGTTTTTCAAGACCCCAAATGACATATATGGGAACCCTAGTCCTTTTTTTTTTTTTTTTTTTGGTCGGTCACGTGGCTTGAATTCAGGACCTGGGTGCTGTCGCTGAGCTCTTTTGCACAAGGCTAGCTAGCATTCCACCATGTTGAACTACAGCGCCACTTCTGGCTTTCTGGTGGTTCATTGGAGATAAGAGTCTCACAGACTTTCCTGCCTGGGCTGGCTTTGACCCATGATTCTCAGCCTCCTGAGTAGCTAGGATTACAGGTGTGAGCCACCAGCACCAGGCAGAATCCTAGTCTTCGTATATACAGACACTTGCCTTTTCTAACAAGTTTTAGCAGCTAATGATTAGGGATGCTTCTTTCTGAAGAAGAAGAAGAAGAAGACGAGGCCAAAGGGAAGGGGCAGGGGCAGAATGGGGGGTTCGTTCATCATTCAGGGTAACCATCTCATCACCCCTCCCTGGGGATGACAGAGAGTGAGCGTGAAGAACTCAGGGGCATGTAGCAATGAGGCTCTGAAACAAGAAGGAGTTGTGTTTATGACATCAGACTTGCAGGAAGGGGGCAGGGCAGGGGAAGGTGCTTCCTAACCAGCTTTTAGACAACGGGAGAACTTTCCACTCACCTGGGCTACAACACGATGAGTGGGTAGGGAAGACAGTTTCAATCCTGACACCAGCATTTACAGGCCTGGGTGAACTTGAACAGCCTTTTAACCTCTCTGGGAGAGAGAGAGAGAGGGAGAGAGAGAGAGAGAAATGATGTCTTGAGAGGACAAAAATAGAGATGCTTTATACGGTTGATATTTTCTTTTTAGAGTATTATACAGCATAAAAGGCTGGAGACCAAAAATAGATAATAGGATTCCCTGAACATTCCTAAGAAGGAGAAAGTATGCTAAAAATAGAAAAAAAAACCCAAAGTGTAGATGGAAGTCACAGAGCTAGCCAAGATGGGCGAACCCTGGGTCAAGGAATACCCTTCAGTCTTGCGCCTCACTTCCTGTCTGACCAGTGGGCCTTGTGTTTTCCAGAACCATGTGAGGGCTGCCCCAGGACGGCGGAGTAGAACACAGAGGGGCCATCTCCTCAGCGTCGCCCCCTTCAGGATGGAACCGCGGAGGCCCTGGCCCTGGGCCCCGCAGGCTGACAGCTGGTCTGTGGTTCTCCTCTCCTTGGTCTGGGCACTGCTGACTCCCTCGGCTGCTGGCATGCCCCAGTTCAGTACTTTCCATTCCGAGAACCGTGACTGGACCTTCAACCACTTGACTGTCCACCGAGGGACAGGGGCCGTGTATGTGGGGGCCATCAACCGGGTCTACAAGCTGACGGGCAACCTGACCATCCAGGTGGCTCACAAGACAGGGCCGGAAGAGGACAACAAATCCTGCTACCCGCCTCTCATCGTGCAGCCCTGCAGCGAGGTGCTCACCCTCACCAACAATGTCAACAAGCTTCTCCTCATCGATTACTCTGAGAACCGCCTGCTGGCCTGCGGCAGCCTCTACCAGGGGGTCTGCAAGCTGCTGAGGCTGGACGACCTCTTCATCCTGGTGGAGCCGTCCCATAAGAAGGAGCATTACCTGTCCAGTGTCAACAAGACGGGCACCATGTACGGCGTGATCGTGCGCTCTGAGGGCGAGGATGGCAAGCTCTTCATCGGCACCGCGGTGGATGGCAAACAGGATTACTTTCCCACGCTGTCCAGCCGGAAGCTACCCCGGGACCCCGAGTCCTCAGCCATGCTTGACTACGAGCTCCACAGTGATTTTGTCTCCTCCCTGATCAAGATCCCCTCTGACACCCTGGCCTTAGTCTCCCACTTTGACATCTTCTACATCTATGGCTTTGCCAGTGGGGGCTTCGTCTACTTCCTCACTGTCCAGCCTGAGACCCCCGAGGGCGTGGCCATCAACTCAGCGGGAGACCTCTTCTACACCTCGCGCATCGTGCGGCTCTGCAAGGATGACCCTAAGTTCCACTCCTATGTGTCCCTGCCCTTCGGATGTACCCGCGCTGGGGTGGAATACCGTCTGCTACAGGCCGCTTACCTGGCCAAGCCGGGGGCCGCCCTGGCTCAGGCCTTCAACATCAGCGGCCAGGATGATGTGCTCTTTGCCATCTTCTCCAAAGGGCAGAAGCAGTACCACCACCCTCCCGACGACTCTGCGCTCTGTGCCTTCCCCATCAGGGCCATCAATCTGCAGATCAAAGAGCGCCTGCAGTCCTGCTACCAGGGGGAGGGCAACCTGGAGCTCAACTGGCTGCTGGGGAAGGATGTCCAGTGCACCAAGGCGGTAAGGAGGTGCTCCCCTCGCCCTGAAATCTGTCTGTGATGCACTCTGGCCTTCCCGCTGGTGCCCCTCTGCTCACCTTGCTTCCAGGCCACCAAGGGCTAGAGTGAGCGGGATTGTCATGCTCAGGTTATCCAGTGATAAGCAACAATTATACAGGATGTCACCCACGCCAGATGCTTGGACATGGCCTCGTGGTTCAGTAAACCATCGTACATATATGCCTTGTGTTGATAGATGCTGTTGTGGGTGTTTGGCGAGCCATACGGCCATGTTCCCTGCCTTCATGGAGTTTACTTACTTGCAAAGCAAGACAAATGAACACGTGAAACACACGGGTTATCAAATGGTGATCATTGCTGTAGAGGAAAATAAATATATGAGAGAATCAGCTCACTGAGAGACTGGTACCCAAACAAAGATTGAGCAAGGGAGAAGACTGGAGAAAGGGGGGCATGCAGGTATTGGGGGACGGCATTCTAAAAAGGAAATGGCAGGTGTGAAGAATTCAGGGCATGGCTGGAGTGCGAGGAACATCAAGGCCAGTTTAGCCTGATCACAGTATATGAAAGAGAGAGAGTAGGAGATGAGACCCAGAACTGGTAAACGGCCCAGATCACATACATACAGGCTAGAAGCCACTGTGACGCCAAGTGAAGAGATGGAAAAGATTGCAGATATCTGAGTCAGAGAAGAAGAAAGGCAGACAAACTTGACTGATAACTTGAAAACTGGACAGTGGAATCTTAACAAATGATGAGAAGGGAAAGGCTATCATTGGGACTTAAACCTGAGATAAGAAAATCAGGGAAGCATGTGTTCTGAAGCTTATAATACTGCCATTGTAGTGTTTGCTCCTAACCAACCATCCTTCTATCTCTCCTTCCCTTTATCAGTCTTTCCTTCATCCCTTTCTCCTTCCACCCACACATCTCTCCTCCCTTCCTTCTCTCTCTCTCCCCCTATACCTATACATCTTACTCATTCACTCATCCACCTCTCCTTTCCTCCCTTCCATTTCTCCACCTACCCATCATCTATACATCTTACCTATCCCTCTATTATCTCTACTTTCCTTACTTCCTTTTCACCAACCTTGACCATACCCATCATGTAACCACCTTACCCATCCCTCTACCCATCACTATTCCCCTCTCTTCTATCCACCCTTTCACTATCTATCCATCGCATCCATCCTATCTTCATTTAACAACAAAGAACAGAAGGTTATCTGAGCTATGCTGGTGGCTCATGCCTGCGATCCCAGCTTCTCAGGAGGCTGAGATCTGAGGACCACAGTCGGTAGCCTGCCCAGACAGAAAAGTCAATGAGATTCTTATCTCCAATTAACACCCACCCCACCCCACCCCCCCGCAAATAAAGCCAAAAGTAGATGCTCAAGTGGTAGAGCAAAAGTGGTCTTGAGCAAAAACACTCTGGGACAGTACCTAGGTCCTGAGTTCAAGCCCCAGTATTAGTACACACATGTACATGTGCACATGCATGTGTGCATACACACACATACACACACCCCATATTTAGTAATCTCACAGATCTCCTAATCTAATATGAATGAGAAAGGGAAAGTGCTGGGAGAGAAAACTAGTAACAAAATACAATGATCAAGAGTTTGGGTTTCTGTGACCAAGACCAGGGTTCAAATTTTGGCTGTGCTAGTTCCTGCTTCAGAAATAACTTACCAGCTCTACCTTCTTACCTATGAAATGGGAATCATAGCATTCACCTCACGGGATGATCAGTTGAGAATAGACGGAGAGATTCACACCATGCCTGGCACGTTAGTTAACTGTTAGGGAATGTGACAAGTGCTAAAAATAGGTTTCTGTGCAAAGAGCTGTGGGCTCTGGACCAGCAGCCTGAGAAAAGTATCTGAGACTGAGGCCCATCTGACTGCCTTTTGAATATTCCAAAATTCAAGTCATGTCTTGGGAAGGAAGCAAATGCCCAAGCTATGCTTCTGTTCTAATCATGGTTAAGGCAATAGGCTTTGAAGCCAACCCATTAGATGTCTTATGGCCTGTGTGACTTGGGTCAAATCCCATACCTAGTCAGAGCCACAAAATTTTTTCATCTTTAATAGAAGTAATAAAATAAATAAAATAAAAATATAATTAAAAATAAAATAGGATAAAAATGAAAAGAAGTAATAGTTCCCTCTTTTCACGGTTATTGAGAATACTTGCGTGAAAGGCTTAGCATGATATCTAGCGGAAATATTTGATCAATGAACTGCTAGGATTGCTCATAAAGAGACTGTTGTTTGTTTAGTTGTCTTACAAAATGAGGAAACCACCTTAGAGAGCCTTGAAACTTCTCGGCACTGAAATATTGTCATCAGTGACCCTAACCCCAGTTGGGAGAAGTGGAGAGGAAATGTAAGGGTTAATTCCTTTGCAGCTCCATTCAGGTTCCCAGAGCCCAGAGGGGGAGGCCTTGTCAGGAGGAAACTTCTGATTCCTGCTTGCTTCTGAGCCAGAGGAAAGAGGAAGATGACACCCTGCTATTTCAGTGGCAGTGCAGAGGGACAAGCCCAGGCTAATAACCAAAGGACAGCAAAGGCACTGGGAAAGAAATGACAGCCAGAAGGACCAGAATGCCAGAGAGAACAGCCCCCAGGGCATACACCCTTCAACAGCCTTGGTAGCAGGGACTGCATACAGTACAGGCACCCAGAGTACAAAGGATCCCAGACCTGGGGACCCAGAGATATTGTAATGCACTTTAAGAAAGTTAAGAATCCAAGAGAAATGCTACGGTCACAAAGTCCGACTTTAATATGATCACTAGACTAACAGGGAAATGTTAGACCAAGGATTCAAGCTCTGCTCCCAGGAAAGGGAGAGGAAGGAGACAGATTACCATTCATTTCCTAGCAGCTATATACTAAAGACTATGCAGGGCAATTTCAGTATTACTCACTTGATCTTCATGATGATCCCATAAAGCCATTACTAATTATCACCCTCATCTTTCAAGTGGGAAAACCAAGACTCACAAAAACTAAGTAAATTGCTTAAATGCACAAAGCTATGATGATGAAGCAGGGATCTAAATTCAGTTCGGGCCACACAACTTCAGAGTGCATGCGAGCTCTTTCCGTGTAGCTTCTCTGTGTCTAAGGAAAGCCCTTCAAGCTCTCAGCATTCGAGCAAAGGGAAAGAGGCAGCGGGTATTACTGAGACAGAAATTGTGGAGAGAAAGAAATGCTAGCCACTCTCAGGGACTCGGGATCAGAACAAACAGTCTCCTCCACAGTTCTGAAGATTCTGGAGTCAGGAAGAATGCTGAGAAAATCTACAATTGCCAGCAAGCTTTTGCTTCTGTCACCATTTCTCCAGCGCTGGCTTGGGTTACAACTATATCCAGATTCTGTGATATTTTCAAGCCCTTCAGGAGAGCAGTTTAAAGAAAATCTAAGGTCACAAAATCAAGGGCTTAGACCTAAAAAGAAGCTTGACAATACCTAGTTCAACCTTTTACATCACAGATGAGAAAATGGAGACCCCTAGAGGGTGTGTACATACCAGGACAGTTCATGCCTACAGTGAAAGGATAAGGAAAAGAGGTAGAAAGTATCAAAAGTGAATAGTGGCTGATTTTTCTGTCCCACTTGACTAGGGAGCTAGAAGCATTCATATCCATTGATATGCTTGTAAATAATTGACTGTAGGCAGGCACAGGACATAGAAAAAAAGCCCTAGTGTATAGCATTTGCCAATTTCTATGGTGTAAATACTTCTGCCACAGCCGATTTCAAGCAAAATGCCATGTCGATGAATTCAGAGATATACAAAATAATCTCTCCTGAGTGGGCGCTGGAGTGTCATAGCTTTGTTCTTTCTGTTCTGCTGTGTGAGGCCCAGAGGACCCAAAGTTCAAGAGTCATTCTTAGCCTAAACCTTGGCTCTTTTCTAAAGATTGTATGTACACC
The DNA here is from genome assembly GCF_023159225.1 of Perognathus longimembris pacificus. NCBI lineage: Eukaryota > Metazoa > Chordata > Mammalia > Rodentia > Heteromyidae > Perognathus > Perognathus longimembris. The sequence goes on from NC_063171.1 coordinate 55,915,694, forward strand.
AGTGTAGAATGATCATTCCTACCAGTAGAAAGAATACTCCTCAAAACACCCAGGAATCACAAGAAATAAGTCTGTTCCCTTTGGAACTGAGAAAAGAGAATGGAGGGAAGTCCCTGAATTTTTTTTTAAAGCATGTGCTGTAACTTACAGATCAAATATTCCAACGAATTGAGCCTATTGAGGAGTGTAGCTTGCTCTTCCCTAATTAATGAAGGTGAGGAAAAGAGGTTGAGGTTAGCAAGAGCTCAGGGTTGCCTTGATGTTTTCCATATTTCTCTACTTCTCACAGCATCCAATCCTTTCCTCCTCTGGGATCCAGCTACCCCAGAACTCAGGACCCTTTTTGGCCCATAGTCTGTCGCCTTTGCCGAAAGATTCCATGTTGTACAACCAACGGAGGTAGTGCAGAATGCCTGTCAAGCTCCAGCCTTGTACCAGGCATGGTGTCAAGAGTGTAAACCCTTCTGTAACCACTGTCTTCTAAGGACATGCGGTATCTTTCCCTTCCTCCCTCTCTCCATCCATCCTTTACCATCAGCCCCTCCCTTCTTCCCTTCCCTCCACTTCTAATTTCCTTCTTTCTTAGGGGCCCTTTATTAAACATCTCCATTTAATAGCTCCAAAAGAGAATGCTTCTGGCCTGAGGGGACACAGCCAGTCAGGAGTAGAATAGCAGATGGGAGTCTCAGTCTTTTACTTGCTCTTCAGCAAGTTATTTTTTTTTTCACTTGTTCAAAGTGATCTTCTTTAAAAAGTGACCGAGTCCTTCATGACAGATTCTCCCTACTCAGGCACACCACCACCCCATTCCTTTCAAAAGACTGGTATTAGGAAGATTTTTCTTTCAATTATACATGCCCAACCTCATTGCAGTCTGATAATATACATGAGTAGGAGTAGGTAGACGATTTATTTATATGCAATTACACGTACCCCTTCAGACTTCTAATCAGAAAACAACAAGGAAAGATTTATTCACTTATTCTAAATGAAGAAACTAAAACAAGTTTTTCCAAGGCAAGAAGGCCTTGAAATGGTCTTCCAATGCTTTCCCAGGAAAGTAGATAAGAAAGGTAGTTGAGTGATTTAACATTCCTTGTGCCCCCCCAGGGAAGGTCCTGAAGCACCCCTAAAATAAAATATTAACTTAGTCAAGGAACAAACAAGAAACTTTCACCAAATTGATAGAGACCTAGCAATACTGCCATTCAGCTGAATATCTATCTACTGTGTTTAAAACAGAAAGATTCTCATAGAGTCACATGGTTCCACAGGGACATTAAAATAAGCAGAAAGTGAGCTCAGCAATCGGCTTTACAAATTGAGCTTGGTTCTCCTGGCAGAAAGGTGAACACGGGTGACTCCAGGTGAGTGGAAGATCGCTGCTCATTTTTTTGATCTAGTTCCTTAGAAGCCAGGATGCGATTTATAGGTCAGCTGGTGAGGTGCTTTGGTTCCCAGCATGGCTTAGACCACTGAGTTGGTGCTTGTCCCAAGCCTGGTAAACTCAGGTTGATTGACAGGGGTGGGTAGGGGTAATTTGAAGTTGATGCCACTGTTCCTTCTCTGTCAATCATTCCAATTCCCTTCCCTCCCTCCAGCCGGTGCCCATTGATGATAACTTCTGTGGCCTGGACATCAACCAGCCTCTTGGAGGTTCAACCCCAGTGGAGGGTCTGACACTGTACACGACCAGCAAGGACCGAATGACCTCTGTGGCCTCCTATGTTTACAATGGCTACAGCGTGGTTTTTGTGGGGACTAAGAGCGGCAAGCTGAAAAAGGTAAGCCTGTGAACCTGGCTGCAGGTACTTTCTAGAAAGTAGCTGCTGATGGAGATTTAACTACAGGCAACCCTTCACTGTCTTGAGGGGAGGGAGGAGAATGGGGAGGTAGACAGGGGTCTTATTTTGTGACTCGTCTTCTGTTTTTTCCAGCCATCAGGATGTCTAGGAAATGCAAACATATTTTAATATTGTCAATCTTCAAGAAATTAGGAAGTTGCCTTGCCTAAATGATTAAAAAAAAACATCATTTCTAAATCCAGTAGACATTAAAAAATATATTGTTTATCTGATGAACCCTCCACATTGCATATTCCCCTGACTAGGACCCACAGAGTTGACTATCATGGTTAAGTCTTCATTGAATTGAAAGAAGCTGATTGGAGCACAGATAGATCTCCATTCCGAGAGCCTAGAACAAGTGTTGAATAGTGTCTGGTGGTATTTGATACTTAGGGGACAGGCCACTCACCTATCTTTTTCACAATCACAGATTCAGCCTTCCCCACCATCTCGCCCAAACCTGAGCTTCTAGAAGGAAGTAGATATCTTCTCTGGTGCCCCTCCCTGGGCATCTCTGCCAGCTGGAGGGAACAGGCTGTCTGGGGCTGGCAGCATGGGAACCCTCTGGCACAGCAGGCTGAAGCCAACAGCTTGTACCTACTTGTCTTGTGCTTAGGGTGTGGAGAGAGAGAGAGAGCACAATCTGGTTCATTATGTGGGATTATAGCAGCTGCATTCTTTCCGGTCCCAGTTAATCCCCTTTTCCCAAGCTGACTCTCCTGCCACCTTGCCATCATCCCAGCACCTGTAGATCCAGGCACAGGCAGACCCCCCTGTATCTCACCCTTTGATGTTGACATCACCCCTAGAGCTCTTTCCTCCTAATCCATTTAGAGCCTTCGCAGGGCTGTTGTTTGGGAATGTAGAGGGAGGGGAGCTGGGAGGCAGCTGAGGAAGAATTTCCATGTTCTTCTTGCACTGACTTAACTGCCTAGGAGGTGAGATCCCCAGGCCTGGGTTTATGATAAGGCGCTGAACCTTCCAGACCTCTTTGCTTCACCAAAAGCTCTTTGACCATATCTTTTTCACTCTTGGGAAAGATCCCTGCTTGCTTCTGTCCCGTGTCTTCCCTTCTTCCTGGAACTGTGGACTCTAGTTTAGTTCCTCTGCACATGGAAGAGAGGGTACGTGTGGTCCTAGCATACTTGCTTTCCCAAAATGGGGAGAGCAAAGAGGCTGTTTGAGGATGGTCCACTAAGGGTGAAAAAGTAGAATGTTCTACTGAAAGCCCAATGCTGGCCACTTTGCTGCACAACCAAGCTCATCACATTCACTTGAGCAAGCGGTACCTGGCACAGGTACAGGCGCATTGGGTCCAGAGATCTGGTGGAGTTAAAAATCCAGCCTATGCAGTCTTTATCAGGCCATAGCCCCTGTGGTTTGGCCACTAAACCAGTGGCTAGGCAGAGCTTTTCTGAATTGTAGCATCAACCACAACAAAGCCAGTGCTCAGTGCCTTCCCCTGACTCTTTTCCTTCTCCTTCAATCATTGGCCCAGGATATCTCCTTTATTTTATGGAAAGTTCTATTAAAGGATTACCATCCTCAATTCTCATCTCGTCTTTTTCTTCTTCCCTAATCCCTTCACCAAGTGTTCACTCATAAAATAGGCCTCAGAAGCATTCTGAAAAATACAACCATCTTCTGAGAACCCTCACCCAATACCCTTCTTTCTCAGCAGGATAACTGGGGCCCAGAGAAGCAAACCAAGACAAGTTGCTTCTTGTTCTGGCCCCCAACTTGGCACCCTTTTTACCTAAAGAAGCAGTGATGGAGCCAGGGGATTGAGACTGAGAATGATCTCCATTCAGGTCCAGGCTTGCTGTAGAGCTATCAAGTTCATCCAGGGGTTAGTGCCTCCATCCTATCCAGGCCAAGAACTGAATGCAGGGAGCAATGTTCTCTGAATGGAAGGACCAATGAGGAGTAAAGGAAGAATGATCTAGCCAGACATCAAAGGGACCCTTCATGCCGACTTCTAGTATCCCTGTTCTCCATGTGTCTCACATGGCACATAGAACGCTGCTTGGCATCTTTCCAAGCCACACACCCAAGCTGGCCAAGTTGTCTCAGCCCTGTAGGAACCCAGGTGGACAAGTCATTGTGAAAGCAAGTCAGCGGGTGCAAGGGGCAAGGTAGGGGTGGGGGCGTGGCTGCCCACAGCTTGTTCCAACCTGCAAGATGTCTACTCTTTCTCACTGTGTGGTGGTTTTTTTTTTTTGGGGGGGGGGGTGGGATGTTTCTATGAGCTCATATGGTAATTCGCCCTTCCTTTCCACCCACACTCCTTTGAGGCACCTAAAATCCACACTCAGATTCCCCCCGGCCTCCTCGCAAGTACCCAGCCACTTGCCCCCACCCTCTGCAGAGAAACAACCCATGAGGAATTTATGGAATGTCCCCAGGAAACCCTACTATGGGCCAGGCCCCATGGTTCTTTCAACACAGGAAGATTTTTTTTTTTTTTTAAAGCTAAGAGTTTGGAGTAAGGGAGGGAAGCTGGGTGCGTCAGAGCTACTCATTTCTTCCCTGCCCGGCCCGGCGTCTGTTAGATTGTTGGGCCCTTATCCACAGTGGTCCTGGAGGAACAGGATGTCCCGGGGGTGCGGGGGGGGGGGGGGAAGTTGAGAGGAAATAGAGTCTCTCCAGAAGTGGTATGACCATGAGGTGTTCTTAGGTTCTGTGTCACAGACTTGCTCATTCACAGGAAGTACAAAGACCAGGCCGCTGCCCTCTGAGCCACAGGCAGGTGGGCAGAACTCACGGGTCAAGTAAGGATAAGACCTCAATGCCCAAGACACTCGGTTCATGCATGGGACTAAGTTCTGTGTTCGTTGTGGTATACGAGAGGCAGAAATTTGCCATAGGATGGAGTAACTTGAGGGAAAGCAGCAGCTGGAATGTGTTCAGTCTCCAAGGCTTTCTTGAGAAGGAAGCGCAATCTGCTTAAAGAGAGGATGGCACAGATTAGATGAGCTGGGAATGAGAGAGAAGAGGAATCTGGATCTCTACTACTACTTCTACTACCACCACCACCACACACACACACACACACACACACACACACACACACCCCTGTAGTACTAGGTCTTGAAGTCAGAGCCTGGGTGCTGTCCTTTTGCTTTTTTCTGCTCAAAGCTGGCACTCTACCACTTGAGCTACCCCTCTACTTATGGCTTTCGGATGGGTAATTGGAGCTACGTGTAGAGACTTGCCTGTCTGGTCTGACTTCATACTGGGATCCTCAGATCTCAGCCTGTGGAATAGCTAGGGTGATGGGCAGGAGTCATTGGTGCCCAGCAGGATTTTGCATCTGGTGTGATCATGCCAGGGAGGCCTAGAGTGCACAGAGGAATGTGGAAGACTTGGGACAGTTGGAGATGAGGGAGAGTCATGTATGGCTCTAAACTCTGAGAGGATGAAATTACTGGGCCCTGGGATTTGAGATGACCACAAGGTCACAGTGAGCTAACTGTATGACACCGCTTCAAGAAAACTAATGAGTTCTCAGGTTAATAGACGAGCAGTTTATCAGATCAGGGTCCTCTGCGACTTCACCTTGTGGTGGAGACACCTTTGCAAGAGTGTTGAGCAAACCTAAGTACGCGGTGTGCAATGGCAGCAAAGGTGTGGTACGCGTGCTATGTGAAGCATATTTTGAAAGGATCTTAACCGAAGGAAAGTGGGACATAAGAGAGCTTTCTTCCGAGAACTTACTGAGCACTTGTGTGACAGGTGCTCCTTTAAGAGCTTTGTACCTATCAACTCATTTACTCTTGACCTAGCACTTACAAAGTTAAGTGCCCTTGTAACCTCCGTTTTACCAATGAAGAAATAGAGGCAAAGGAAGGTAAAGAAATTTGTCCTCAGACACAGAGCAAGTGAATGAAAGCTCCTGGACTTTTCTGAATGATTAGTCATTAAGGCTATGGAAGATAAATTAGACTTATTCATTGTGGCCCCAGAGGTGAGATGGAACAGGGCCAGCACCTAGAAGTTACCACAAAGAAGCTTCCCTCTTCGTGTAAGAGTTTCTATTAGCCAGTCTATCGGTGGATGGAAAGAATCTGCTCAAGAGAGAATGAGCTCCATAGTCATGGAAATAACCATTCAGGAATGCTGCAGGAAGCCTCCTGCCCCAAACCACAAGATCACTTCCGGGATGCCACTAGGTCTCTCCTACAGTGGAGATGGAGAGCAAGGAGGACAGGCAGTGACAGAGAAGGGAAGAGCAAGGCCAGGGCACCCTGGCTGTGAGCCTTGATGTAGAAACAGGGTTGAGCCTGCCCTGAGCATGGCAGAAAGCTCCTCAGGGTCAAAGATCTAGGGCTCAGACAGGGCAGGACAAACACAAAGCTGATGAGTGCAAGTGGCCCGATGTGGGGGAGGGAAGCAGAGTATTCTGGGGCCTGGGAATCACTGACCAGTAGTAATGACATCCAAGCTCTGAGAGACATGCAGCTAGCTATGCCTAAGCACATGGGAGAAAGAGTCGTGAGGAGAACTAGAAACTAAGTTCAGACAATTTCCCAGGTTCCAGGGAGGAGTCAAGGAGTCCATTCAAGCACAAGTCATGGACAGGCAGGGAAGGAGCCATGCTGAACATGAAGAAAACATCAATGAAGATAAGTGGACAGGCTAGCTCTGGTCTGCTTTCCTCCTACCATTTGCAGCTGTTGAAGTTCCTGCCTCTACCTTCATTTCACATCCTTGCAGAACTCCTCCAAGAAGCTGAAAGTAGTGCTCTGTTGTGACTCCCCATCTCCTTGATCCTGGGGAGCTGCTGTTTCTCTGCTCCCTACCCTCCCTAGAAAGCTTCAAACACTGAGCACACACCTCACAGCATCAGATAGAGAAGCAATCACTAAGATATCCACCCCTCTAGACATTCACAGATCCTTCAGAGTGGGGACCTTCTTTTTAGTGGGGTTTTTTTCATTCCCTCCCCTAGTTCCAACACCTCTCACCTATTAGGGGCTCATGAAATTTATTGCAAATGCTCTAGGGTCATACACTAAACCCTGCCCTCAATTGCACTGATTGGAATAGAGACAGATGCCAAGAGTGACTCCTTCTGATGGGGCTGTTTGGCAAGAATGGGGGTCATAATGTGTTGGGCAGGTCAGTTAGGATGGCAGCGGCCTGGGAGTTAAGGAGACAGAATTTCTGATGGGTTACCAGAGAGGGGGATGGGAGAGATGGTATGCTCAGAAACATCAGCTCAGAGGAAGAAAGGGGTAGAATCTACATGGCTGCCCAGGGACTCCTTGAATTGTACATACACCCATCTGCTTCAGCTAGCTCACGCACAGACTGACCTGTAGCAGACCAGCAGGAATGGAGGCCCAGGAAATCACTGTTTCCCCAACAGCCATCCATTGGTAGCATTCCTGGAGACATGTTTGCAAATTTACATAGACTGTCCAAATTCTGGGGAGGGGCCTGGACTCTTTTGGTATTTCCTTTCCTATTAGCGGGTTGTGGCTACTATGAATTTGTGTGTGTGTGTGTGTGTGTGTGTGTGTGTGTGTGTGTGTGTGTATGCGTGCACACACACGCACACATGCACTGGTTCTGGGGCTTGAACTCAAGGCCTGGATACTGTCCCTTAGTTTTTGCATACAAAGGCTGGTGCTCTACCGCTTGAACCAGAGTTCCATTTGAAGCACTTTGCTGGTTAATTGAGGATAAGATCTCCCAGACTTCTCTGCCCAGGAAAAGTGGTGAGAGTCACCCAAGCGCTGCTACTGTGAAATTCTTAAGAGAAATTCTTTCAGCCTCCCCTGAGGGGCACACCAATGCAGAGTCTCCAGTCTTCAACCCACAGGAAGTCTTGATGGCCCCATCCCATTATTCTCTTTGTAATGAAATGACAAATGTAATGAAATGCAAAGCCTGGACAACTGTGAACTATTTGCAGTAGCAGCTTTGACCTCAGAGAGCCCACCAGGAGTCTTTACCCAGCCTGCACATTAGGAGTTCACAAGACACTTTCCCAGGGTCCATTCTGTCTTTCTTGACTATTTCACCTAAGTCCGGAGATTGTCCAAGCTTAGACATTCACCTCAACCCTGCACTGGGCATGTTGGTTTTGGCATTTAGGCTTTTACCCTAAACAACCAGAAGTTCCTAACCTGTGACTTGGCTCCCTTCATTGGGTGGAGCTGCCTTGGCCCACAGAAGGCCGAGTTGGATGAAAAGCTGAGAACCATGCCTTTCGCCTGTGCCAATCCCACCAAACAATGGCCACTCGTTGCTCAAAGTGGAAATGATTCACTCGTGTCTCAGTGTGAACCCTTCAATGAATAAACAGTCTGGGCATAGGGTCCAATTCTAGGAGACCAGAGGAGCTGTCCTGAAACAGATCTGAAAACCCTGGTTCCATCGGGCATCTCTGAGATCGTGGGGAGAAGATGCTCGCTCCCCTTCCTCAGAGCCTACATCATCTCAGAGATGGGGTGGTGGCTGGGTGAGCTCACCGCCACATCCCTGGTAATGAGTTTGGCTCCCTGCCCAGGTTCCTGCCGCCAAACTTGCTGTTTGTTTTGTTGTTTTATAGGCCTCTTGGGTCCCCAGAACTGGTCTTCCAAAACCTGGGAAAAGCTGCTTGACCATGACAGGTGGAGCCTGGGACATTGGTTCCAGAGCCCCACTGACTCCAAGGGCAGAGCCCTGATCTCCTACAGCCATCCCCAAATGGGGTACACTAAAGACTCGTTTATTTGAGCAGCTTCTTATATAATTAAGTCTGAAACCGTTTTTGTTTGAGGCATCTGGCAGAGTGTTCAGCTGGCCGTTTCCCAGTCCAAGAGTGAACCCTGCCGCTCAGGACTTGACTGCAGGGCAGGTGAAATGCGGGGAACTGTGCTTTGGGGACAGAGGGCTGGGGTGAGGGATTCAAGCTCACAGAATCTAGGTGACCCAAATAGGCCAGGAACAGTTTTGTTCAAGAAGGTGAGGTGATCGTATTTAGAGGTCTCATTTTCAGGATAGAGCATCTAGGTATAGGCATGCCCTCCAGAACATTAAGCCTCCCCTTCCTGCAACATGCCTTGCCTTCAAGTGGGAACCAATGTGCACAACAAAACATATCTGAGAACTGGGTCCTGGGGGCTCCTGCATGTAATCCCTAGCTACTCACGAGACTAAGATCTGAAGATCATGATTGGAAGCCAGCCCTGGCCAGAAACATTGAGACTCTTATCTCCGGCTTTCCACCCAAAAGCTGGAAGTAGAGCTGTGGCTCCAAGTGGTAGGATACTATTAGCTTTGCACGAAAAAGCTCATGGACAGCACCCAGGCCCTGAGTTCAAGCCACGGGACTGGCACCAAATATAAAAAAAAATTACTTGCATTAGCTGGAGCTGTTGGCTCACACCTATAATCCTAACTAATCAGGAGGCTGAGATCTAAGGATAATAATTTGACGCCTAGGCAGGAAAGTCTATGAGATTCTTCTGCCCAATTAAACACTACCACGCCCCCCCCCCCCGGAAAAAAAAAACAGAAGTGGACTTGTGGCTCAAGTAGTAAAGTGACAATCTTGAGCACAAAAGTTAAGGGACAGTGTGTAAGCCCTATGTTCAAGTACCAGTACTCACACACACACACACACACACACACACACACATACACACACACACACACATGAACACACACACAAATTATGAGGTTATAAGATTGACTCATGACTTTAGCTTGATAACAATGTGATCTCTGTGCTTCGGTGTCCTGATCTATACAGTAAGGATAATTCTTTTTTTAAAAAATTTTATTGTCAAGGTGATGTGCAGGGGGTTACAGTTATAGATGCAAGGTAGTGAGTACATTTCTTGTCAAACTTGTTACCTCCTCCCTTATTTTTCTCCCATTTTCCCTCCTCCCCAATTCTATCCCCCCAGTTGTCCAGTTAGTTTACAACATATTGTCTTGTAAGTATTGCTATTGCATTGGTTTGCCTTTTATCCTTTGTCTCACCATTTTGATGATCCCCTTCCCTTCCCTAATTCAGACAAACGTGTGTACAATACCCAGGGTAACAAAATCAAATACAGTGACAACAGAGGCTAGACCATTGGGAAGATAGACAAAAGACAATAGAAATAATTTCACATAGTACATTAAAAATAACAACAGCAATGATAAACTGCTTGTTTCCATAACTTGGATTTTATTTTGCTTAGCTTCATCTTAGGTGATCATATGTACGTAGTTATTGAGCTATTTGGTAACAATTAGTATATGTCTAGTATAGTCCTAGCAGATGATCACGATTACAGTAAGGATAATTCTTATACCTCTGCCTTATGAGATTGTGATGAGGTATAAATGAAATAATATGCTTTTGAACTAATATTTTATGGGATATCTACTATGTGCCAGGGTAAACAAACTATCAAAAATGCCTGTCCCGATTGACATTTTAATGTGGGAAAAATAAACAAAGGCCATAGGTAACCACAATAGATAGCATGTTTAGCAGATGATAAACATAATAAAGCATAAGGGACTAATTCATATAATGCATAGAATCTGCAGAGCGGGAAAACATATGCATTAAATACAGCTACTGTTACTTAAGTCATGGGCCTCATTTTTCTCTTTCTGTGGAATAAGGTAGCCATAAATATGTTACATATTTGTTGTAAGGATTAAATAAGATCATGTTTTTAAAAGAAGGTAATTAATATAGTACTTGGCACAAAAATTGTTCTCTATTATTACTAGTACCATGAATCTTTCCCAGATTCTTCTCTGGCTCCCTGAGGTAGGGATGGTGTCAAATCAGGCTCCTTTGGAGTGACATGTTTGCAGAGTTAGATAGAGGAAGAGGATCCTGCCCTCTGCCCCCAGCCCTGTGTCATGTGGGGGGAAAAATATATATTTCCAAGACTGGCCCAGCTGAGCTGAACTAATCTAATCCCACTGGACTTTGGCATCCAGTTGCATTAGTCACCAGTGAGAGCTTTCAGAGTCCCATATCACCAAAGAATATGTTCTCACCCCTCTCCCCAGGGCGGGGCTGGAGGAAGTGTGGGTTCTGCTCTTGCAGCTTTGCAGAGCTGAGTAAACCAGCACCATTCTCCCCCTGGGCCTGCCCTCAAGCCAACCACAATATCCTGGTGCAACACAGCTCTGTCTCCCATGGGCTGTGTGATGTGATCTGATGGGGAACTTAACTTTCCTCAAGTGGACCACTGATATGTGCCTTACAAGATTGCTGTGCACAGCCAACATGGTGGAAAGGGGCTCTCAAATGCCTAACACAGAGACCAACACACCATAGATTCTTAACCAGTGGTAGGTAATGATGCTATTGACCTTTTCTATTGTTATTGATCTGTGGTTATTGCTGTGTTCCCCCCACCCCCCGGTTCAAGTTCTTTTCATTCTAATAAGCTTATTGATCTCAACCATTTTCAGATGAGTAAGAAAGGTTGGGATCTTTCCTGTATTGCAGAGGGCAATACTGACTTTCCGAGAGATTATGCACTTATTTGGGATCACGTGGCCTACCAAGGGAAGATACGAGCATTAGAGTCAGGTTCATAAATATTTCAGAGTGGAAATGGGCCAAACCTACACTTTGCTCATTTGCATAATCGAAGATGATCAAGCCACTGGAGCAGCTATTTGTATCTTCTTCTTATGTCCTTCTGTGTGGGGAACCAGCAGAGACAGAGGAGCGAGGTGGTGGTCATGAGCCTGGGGTTCTGTCCTTCTGTTTTCCTTCTTGGGATTCTACTCAAACCTAGCCTTGGCCTTCAGAAAGGTCATTAGGTTCCAAGGGGTGGTGTGGAAGTTTAGGAACTGCTAGCACTGATGTCCCAGGCAGCCACTCCCTCTTACACTGTGTCCTGCGCTGTACTCTATGCAAAGGCTTGGTGCCACCAGCTGAGTGTCCCCAAATAACCTAGCAGGAAGCATGACATTAGTGGGCTTTAGAAACAAGTCAGGAATCATCCAACATGAGTACTCTACTCAGAACAGCCAAGGTGAAGGGAGAAGCTGGGGAGTGGGGGATCCTACAGAGGAGTGAGGACCCCCAGGAGAGATAATTGACAGAATCAAGCAAGGTCAGGAGTCTTTCTATAAATGTGTGCAGTAGAGGATACACTAATGAGGACCTCAAAACATTGATCTAGCCTCCACGGGCTAGGGTCCTGTGATGTGTGCTGTTCCATTGTTTTATGGACGAGGCACCAAAGCCTAGACAGGATGAGTGATTGACTGGCTCAAAATTAGTAAGGTTTTTAGTAACAGATTGAAGTCCAGAACCTAAATATCAGAGGCTCTTATTATACCGTATGAGAGAAAATTCCCTCTATACCCTTAAGACCCACCTCTGCTTCTCTCTGGCCTACATGCATTTCCTCAGTAGAACCTAACATTGATGTCAAGATCATTTTCCCAGGACAGGAGTCCACCTGAGCCTCAACCAAACCTTGTCTGGGAGGTTTACTGGAGCCCAGTGAGGAGTCTACTCAACCACATAATGCTTGGCCCGGGAGTAAGAGATCTGACAAGTCAGAACTTTAAATCGAGGATACTGGAATTTTCCACATTAGTCTTCTCTCTAGGCATGCCGCTCTCCATTTGTCTACTCTAAACATGAGCACCTACTTACTATATGCTAAACCCTGAGCAGGGTGTTTTTCAAGGATACCACATCAATCTTTTTCATAGGGGAAGAAATAATACGGTGTCCATCCCGCGTATGAACACACTGATGCTTAATTAACCAAGTTGTGTGGTTAGAATCCCATTGCTGTGAGTTCAATGTCTAGGGGGTTGGAATCCAGACCTCTGTGTCTCCAAACGTTTCCCCACCCACTTTCAGTGCCCCATTGGACTTCCCTCAGATTCCACCCATCCATCTGCAGCCCCCCAACCTGTGTTTCGGAGAGCTGCGAGAGGCCCAGGGGAGTCGTGCGGAAGGGCTCACATTGTGGACTCTATGCAGGGAAGGGACTCTGGAAACACAGGACGTGGCAGCTGTCACCTCGGCACACGCTGCCGGCCATCATTCTCCTCGCGCCTCCTTTTCGGGGGTCACAATGGATGGGGTGGCAGCCTTTTGTGCCACACAGTCCCCAGCTGACTCCACTTTCTTCAGGCATCATTGTTTGCCCTGAGCTCTCTGAAAGGGAGACAAAAGAGTGTTGCTGACAAGGCCAAAAGCTGCTGTGTGTATGAAGCGTAAGGCTTAGACCCATCACCCAGGCATCCTTTGGAGCCCCCAGGCTCTTCTTCAAAGACATTGTCTGGGATCTTTTGTGTGCCAGTCATACCCATTTAGAGCTGGCTAGGCAAAGGTTTCAGTGGAGAGGAGGAGAACACCGAGAAATGGAGTCATTTTGATCTGGCAAAATTGAAAAAGACATTAATGCAATAGTTAAGGGCCGACCACTGCTAGGGGGATGGGCCGGAATGCTTGTTCTCTGTTTATGAGACTTATGCAATTCCATCAATATTGATGCCTGATGCCTTTGATTCTGACACTAATCATGGCTATGAATTAAATTTGCAGCCATATAATTAGGATTGCTATTAATAGGGCCCTGAGCTAAGCATCACGATACAGCATGTCTTTTTCTTGATAGAAAATGGCATCCTTGGAACTGTGCTAATGGGGCGCACCTGGGATTTGCCAGGAATGATGTGAAAATTATACATTCTATATTTGTATTGGGCCTTTTACAGAAATGCCAGGGAACCAAGGTGAGACTCAGAGAGTCCTGTCTAGTGGTATGGACAGCAGTTAGGCTTCTGCTTTTGGAAGTCTCTAGAAAAGAATGCTACAGAGCCAACTGTAGTTATTTGTGGTCAAGCTCCTCTTCTAGTACTATTCTACTTAGCCTAAATGACTAGAGACTATGGTCATTGCTTTCTCAGACTTGAAGGCAGATTTGAGCTAACTGAAAATCAACAACAAAAATGTCTCCACATGCCCTAAGCTTAGTTGTTGGGAAGGGCTAGACCCTAGTGATAGAGCCAGTTGGGTCTTATTTCTAGGTAGATGTTTAAGACCCACACTCACAGCTAATCCTACAGAGAATCTGTCCACTGCACACATGGAGTCCATGCTACATGGGCCCTTGTTGAGATGCTTTGCTAGTTGAACATGAAGCATGAGTTATTAGACGCCCCAGTTCTTCTTTGGAGAGTTTCTATGCCCCTCTAACCCTTGGCCTAACTCATTGTGTGTTGAACACACAAGCGCTATTTAACCCTTTCCTGACAGTGGCCTAAGTGATAACTTCATCCACTTCACCACATGGAATGAAAATGTGCACGCATTGGGACAAAAGATGCATTAGTCCCTGCTCTTTTGCCCTTCAGTCTGAAAATAATTTTTCTTCCAAATAATCACTTACTGACTTTTTTTCTGTGCTTTCATATGGGGGGGTATTGTGAGGAAGCAATGGTTTTAGTTCAAGTTCTTACTCTTTTACTAAGAGTGTGACCTGGGCTGTTACTTAACCTTTGGGAAACTCAATGTTAGGAATGCTTACCTTTCCTTTTCGTATCTCCTTCCTGAGGATTTTGAGGAGGTGCAGTGTGTATCTGAATATCTTCACTCATGTGCTATACTGAATGAGGATACTGCTGTCTGCAGGATTGTTATGTATCTTTAGCATCGGCCCCACACATAGCTTGCAGATGTGTAGGTCTATGCTTAAAAACAAATGTATAGCAGCGGGCTTATGGTCACTGGGTATGTCTCCCTACAAAACTCCTGAAATGATGTGTTTGGTTGAGCCTTCAATACCTGTGTGTTTTTTTTTATTAATTATCAATCAAGTATTATTCTTCATATATGAAGTTGAACAGAGATGAAGGTAATTGTTGGGTGATTGTTGGCCTTGCTGTTGCTCTGGTTCCCACATTAATCTTCATTAATCTTACAATGTTGGAAGCTAGCTCAATGTTGGGCACATTCATAATCCCACACACATTGAATTCCACACTGCATAATTACACTCACCTCCTTTGGATATCTTGTCACTTGCAAGATCTTGGATACCACAGCCACAACCTCAAATCTTGGCTCACCCTTCAAGGCAGTATTAAGCACCCACAAATCCTTCTCCCCTCCTCTACCTAGCCTTTCCAGTAATGCAATTGCTACCCCTCTTGAAATCATAAAAAGTCGTATAGCTTCAGTCTCAGACAGATTGGTGGCATCCCTAGACAAATGGTCATAGACAGAGAAATGGAGGGGAAAAAATATGCCCACCCCCCACCATCACCATCAAATCAAAGAAATAAAAAACCTGTCTTCTTGGTGCCTCCCCAATATTTATGTCTGAGCTCAGCAGACACCCCTGGGCTACAGCCAGTCTGTGTATTAGCATTAGTCCATTACGCTTTTTATGATGCATGTTACCCGCCCCCCCGCCCCCCTCCCCCCACGCAGCATTTTATGACTGTCCTTTTCATTTCTGGAAAGAGCTTCATAGAATGGCAGATGCCTGCGTTTCCCCCAATCTTTGGGGAGCTATTTGGTAGGCAGTCTGTCCCAGGCCATAAACAACGGGAGATAAACCACAGCCACTGGCAATAAATGCAACCAAGGCCAAGGAGGTGCAAGAAGGGGGGGGGGAGGGGAGGGGGGAAGGGGGTATGCTGGGTGCTGTTTGTTACCAGCTCAGGGCCTGGAGGACCTGGGGTAGGTGCCGCTCACGTGTGAGTGACCAGAGCTGACATGGATGGCGCCTTTCCACATCTCCATGAAAGCTAGAGTGAAATCTGACCACCCTCGTCACAAAGGTCCCCACTGATGCCACCCACCCCGTAACTGTCACCAGAACCCCTAAAGTCTCCAGTCCAGAGACCGAGGCTCCCTTTGGCATCATTTTTTCCCCCTTCCTACTCACATTGCTACCTCGATTACCATGTGGCTCTCACATTCCTGAACAACTTGTAGCAAGTTTCTCTTTTGTCATCCGAAGTCCCCGTGACACTCTCCACTGTCTTCCCTCTCCACTCTCTTCCCCCCACCTCATGCCCAAGACCAAGTCTTCCCGCGGTAACACCACCACTTCTGGCCCATTGCAACCGCAGTCTGAGGTGAGAGCTGGTGGCTCACGCCTATCATCCTACCTACTGAGGAGGCTGAGATATGAGGATCATGATTTAAAGTCAGCCCAGGCAGGAAAGCCTGGGACACTTTCATTTCCAATTAACCACCCAAAAGCCAGAAGTGGAGCTCTGGCTCAAGTGGTAGAGCACCAGCCATGAGTGAAAAATCTCAGCGACACCTCTCAGGCCCCAGTATCAGCACCAGGCCAAACAAAACCTTTCCACCTGGACTCTGGTGAGTGTGACAGTGATGTTTATTTATGTCAGCTTTTGAGCTATACCCACAAGCAAGTTCATTTGTGACCCTGTAGGAGATAGCACCTGGAGCTAGCTGTGCTCCATAAAAGGTACCCTTGGGAGAAGAAAACCAAATTCTGCATGAATAATTGGTCTAGTGAAGATTTCAGAATCTCCCTACACGCAAATGGCAAAGCAGTGGAGTGTAGGGGGGGTGGAGGGAGATGGCTGGAGCCCATTCCTGTGTAATTACTACAGAGAATGCATTTCTTTCTCCTCACCCAAGCTCAGTGGCAGGATATAGAGAGTGGAGTGAAGGGGTGGTGTTCTATTGCTTCTCCTTATTTGGTTTCGGACTCGGCATCAAATGGAAACGTGCAGATAAAAGCGATGCACATTTAAAATGTATGTACACATCAGACCGCTGAAGATAGTAACTATTATACTGCGTGTGTGTTTTTTGCAGTAAGCTGCTAAATTATTTATTGGTCACTGGGCTTTAATCTCATAAACCTGCCTGCAGGCCCCCAGTGCCAGCAGTCTGAGCACTGCATAAAACACATACGTTGGCTGGCTGCATGCAAGCACTCTGGTGACTCTCAACTAGCAATGGCTCAGTCTCGCTTGGCCTTTTCCCCCAGATCAGCTCATTAACGGAAGGCACACCCTATGAAGAACCTGCTCATTTTCCCATCCCTGCAAACTTGGAAATTGATTTGCATGTTGTAGCAGACAAAGGCCCCAACCTGAGCACACACTATGGGGGTGAGTTTATGGCAAGCAGCTGCTGTCAGAGCTTCCTGCCTGGCTCAGGAAGGGGACTCAGAGGACTAAGCAAATGACTTCAAGGCCACCGATCATTGTCAGATTGTCCAGAGCTAAGTACCCTAAGCACCTCTGACCCCTCGTTCTCTGGACTTTGACCCTGAGCAATTTTTTTTTTAAACTTTGAGTTTCAATTTGCCTCTTTTAGGAAAAGTGGTGTGTGTGTGTGTGTGTGTGTGTGTGTGTGTGTGCGCACGCCCCGATACTGGAGCTTGTACTCAGTGCTTGGGTGCTGTCACTTAGTTTGTTTGTTCAAGGCTAGTGCTCTACTACTTGATCCATACCTCCATTTCCACTTTTTATTTTATTGATAGATTAATTGCTTGATTGCTGGTGAATTGGAGATAATAGACTTCATAAGACTTTCCTGTCTGATGTCTGACCTGGCTTTGGACCCTGATCCTCAGATCTCAACCTTTTGAGTAGCTGTGATTACAAATGTGAGCCACCGCTGCCTGGTGTAAACATGATTTTTCTTCCCTTCCCTAGCTCCCAGGACTGAACACACCTGTCTGAGTATGAATCTCCTGATCATTCTTTAAATGCCAAGATAATAATAACACCCTTAAGCTTGTGTCAGAGTTTAATTTATGTAAAGAGATTCACGGATAAATCACTCATTTTGAGCTCATGTTGTAATCTTACCAACCCCCTGTAATCTTATGGGAAAAAAAAAAAAAGAAAGAAATTGGGCCAGAGGATGCAAGTGATGGCAGAATGCCGATCCTCAATCTTCCTTACTCGTTATCCAGATGCACTAGTGCTAGTGCACTAGCCTTGGCCCTGGGTAGAATCTGAGGTATATATCATCTCCAATACCAACTCTTCTGTGTGGAATTAGCTTGGGTAGGGTTAACACCTATGTGCTTGATTTAGAAATCCAGCCAATTCAATGGAGTCAAGCCCTCCAAACTCAGACTTGAGCTGTCTTGGGTCAAAGGAAGCAGTGGCAGTCCTGTCTGGGTTTTTTCATTCACTGTGTTGATAGAACCTTCAAGAAGGTAGGCAGGCCCGAGAGGAGGACTGTGCATAGGACTTTTACCTTGCGGTCCAAGACTCAGGGGCTCCTTTATCTACCAAAAATAATATTTTGCATGCAAACCACAGTTCGAAGCCAGCCCGGGTAGAAAAGTCTATGAGACTCTTAGTGCCAATAAACTACTGAGAAAAAGCCAGAAGTGGCACTGTGGCTCAAGTGGTAGAGCCCTAGCCTTGAGCAAAGGAAGCTTCCAGGCCCTGAACTCAAGCCTCAGGACTGGCTAGAAACAAACAAACAAACAAAATGGCTTTAAGAAGGAACAGATGACTAGTTCACATGTGTGTGCAATCACACACACACACACACACACACACACACCAGTTGAGCCAAAATCCTGGGGGTCCCAGTTTGCCTTTGGGTTTGCTTTACGTTTGCTTTGGTGTAGGTAATGATGTTAGCATGAGATTCCACAGTCCCTGCACCCAAATACTTCTCACCTTATACACAGCTAACCCTCTGGCTGAGAAGCAGGTGGAAATATTTTTTCTGTCCCTGAAACCGCTTGATAAAGAGCTGCTCTCTGCCAGCCTCCAGCTTCTCCCTATGCGGATTTAATGCTGCTGTAGGAGGCAGGGGCTTTTCTTTGTGGCTCCTGACGGGTGGGCTGTTTGGACCAAGGCAGCATGTGCAACGGGAAGAACCATTGTGGTTTAAAACCAATCTTGACCACCTGCTAAGTACACAATGTTGGCTAAATTAGATAACCTTATTGAGCTCTGGGTTTCCATCTGTAAAATGAAAATGATGATAGCTACCTTGCAGAGTTTGCCCTGGAAGATTGTGTAAGGCCAGATAGGTTCATCTTTGAACATAGTACCGGGCTATGGGAGAATATTCAAGAAATTAGAATGAAGGTGATTATCTTGCTTCAGACCAGGTTTGACTGTTCAGAGACTCAAAGAGATGGGTAGCAGGAGGCAGTGTCTCCCTCTTGCGAGGATGCTGCACTTGGGTCAGCCCAGAGCCCTGTGCCAACCAGAAGACACCCCTCACACATGCTTTGACCGGAGTCTGCAGCAAGTCCGGTGACTTAGGCCACGGCCCCACCCCTCCACAGGCCCGACCTTGTACAAACGTCATCATGCTCTCCATCTCAGCCCCTCAACTCGGCAGAGACCCAAGGAATGGCACAGGTGAACTGAACAGAGCAGTGATACCAGGGGAACCTTCGTCAAAGATGTCTCTTGAAATCATCTAGGATTCCAAGACTGGAGGGGGTTCCTCAAGATATCCTCCTGTACCCTAATAATTGTCCTCACCACTATCCTTTCAGCTCTCTGTCTTACTCTCTCTCTTTCTCTTTCTCATTCTCTCTCTCACTACATAACAAAGGATAGAGGAAGAAAGGGTTCCAGTGAAAGTCTGCCATGCATTAGGACTTTAAGGCCCTCCCTCCCCTCCCCTCCTGTCACACCATGCTCACCCCAGCTGGGGCAGCGGTGCTGTGATTGCTGCAAGACCCACGGAAAAGGAGCTTCATACCTCTCTGCTCTCTTACCTCTAGTGGCCTCTGGGCCCTCGAGGCCCAGTAAACTTTCATGCTTCCCTCATTCAGCTTTTGGAGCAGCTGGAAAAGTGCATTTGTGTTGTTTGTTTGTTTGTTTTTTGTATTAGTGCATATTGACTGTCTAACGTGAAGGATTCCACTGTGATATTTCTATACGTGCATATGATGTACTTTGATTATATTCCTTGCCTCTATTGCTCTGTTTTACTCTGCCTTCTTCCTCTTTATTTAATCTTTCTTGCAAATTTTTTTAAAAAATGGGATTCCATCATGACCTTTTCAGTCTCACATATAATGTACTTTGATCATAGTCTCCCCGACTTGCCCTTTCTTTTTCTTTTCCCACCTCCTGCTGTTTCAAGCCCTCCCCCAGTAGTTCATGCACTTTTTTTCTCTTCAGTGGGTACATATGAAAACAAAAACAAAAAAAAACATACAATATTTGTCTATTTTAGTATAACTTATTTCACATTCTCCTGCAAATGATGTAACCTCACTCTTCTTTTTAACTGAATATTATTCCACTCCATAACGTATTTTCAGCCATCCATTCATCTATTGATTGGCACCTAGACTGACTCCATAAAATAGAGCTGTGATAAACATAAGTGTGCTAATATTTTTGTTCTGTGATGGCTTGCATTTCTGACTTGTCTAATTCAGCAGTATCGCCTGGAGGTTCTATCCCCACCTCCACCCCATACCCTTTTCTCTCATACTGGGGATTGAACTCAGGACCTGAAATTTGCTAGATAAATGCTCTACCACTTGAGTCATGCTCACAGTTACTTTAATAACAGGAACCTCCATACTGGTTTCCATAGTGGCAGCACTAATGCACAGTCCAATGAACAAGACGCAAGAGTTTCTTTTTCTCACCTCCTGCCCAGCATTTGTTGTTGCTTGCTTTCTTAATGATAGTCATTCAGACTAAGGTGAGAGGGAATCTCATCAGAGTTTGTAACTGCATGGCCTTTATGGCTAAGAATGTAGAAAATGTCTTCATCTGTTTATTGGGCATGTATACTTTCTTTCAAACCTGTTCCATTAATTTGCTTATTTAGTAATTGGATCATTCATTTTTTGGTTATGTTTAGCTCTTTATACATTCTAGATACCAATCTCCTGTCAGAGGAATACTACCAAAGATTTTCTCTCATTCTGTAAGCTGTCTCTTTACTCTGATAATTGTTTCCTTGAATGTGCAGAGGTGTTTTTTTTTAACCTGATGCAATCCCATTCTTCAATTCTTGCTTTTATTTCATAAGTTATCAGAATCCTATTCAGAAAAATATTTGCCTACACCTATATTGTGAAGTAGTTTTCCTGTGCTTTCCTCTAGTAGTTTCAAAGTTTCAGGTTTTACGTTGAGGTCTTTGAATTCTACATAAAGCTATCCAGTTTTTCAAGCACCATTTGTTAGAGAGTGTCTTTTCTTCAGGGCATGGTTTTTGGCACCTTTGTGGGAATTCAGCTAGCTGTAAATCTGTGGACTTCTATTTCGGAGTTCTCTACTCTATTTCATTGGTCTACAGATCTATTTTAGGCCAGTACCATGCTGTTTTTATAACTATAGCTCTGTGGTATAATTTGAATTCAGGTTTTGTGATACCTCCAGCACTTCTCTTTTTCATTCAAAATGGAGTTGGCTATTCTCTATCTCTCTTACTTTGATATGAATGTTTGGATTGTTCTTTATATTTCTGTAAAGAATATCATTGGGATTTTGATGAATATGGCATTCAATCTAGAGATAGCGCTCAGTAATGTAATCCTTTTCATAACAGAATCTCTTCTGATCCTCAGACATGGGAGGTCTTTCTATCCTCTAGTGTCCAGAAGTGCAGCATTATTTCCATTTTGGAAGGAGATAGAACAGTAGAGCCCAGTAGATTACTCATTCAGTAAGCAGAGCAGCCTAAAAAGAAAACCAATTTTGTGGCTCAAAGTTCAGTTTAGCCCCCATAATGCCACTGAATGTTTATTGTGTCCTTTCTGATATCTCCCTAGCGCAGTCATTCAAAAGCTATCTTCAAAAACCTCTATTGTACACGAGCCACGTCAATGATAAGTGATGATAGATAGAAAGCAAAATACAACAGGTGTGTCCTTGGGCACCCACAGTCTATTTGAAGGCATGAGACGTGCTCACCTCCTTCTCATGTCCCCTAAATACAAGAGACAGGTGCATCCTTTTCACAAGTGTCCAGATGTGTCACACAGGCAGGAACATATCATGTAGTAGAAGGAAAGAAGCCCGGAATCAGGTGACATGGAGTCCAGTCACAGTTCCATAGTCATCAATCTTGGGAAAGTCATTCCTTCCATTTTTGAGGGGTGTATGTGTGTGTGCATGTGTATGTATGAGTGTGTGTGTGCTGGTCCTAGGGTGTGAACTCAGGACCTGGATGCTCTTCCTGAGATATTTTGCTCAAGGCCAGTGCTCTATGGCTTGAGCCACAGCTCCACTTACAGCTTTGGTGGTTTATTGGAGATACAAATCTCATAGACTCTCTTGCCCAGGTTGACTTTGAGCAATGATCCTCCGATTCCAGCTTCCTGGCTAGCTAGGATTACAGGCACGAGTTACAGCACTGGCTCCCTTAGTTCTTTCATCCCTAAAGTAAAGTCATTGGTAATTCTGGCTCATATGTCATAGATTGCAAGGGGGAGAGGGATGTTGTGAAATAACCCACGAAAGCACTTGGCCACCCACACCCCACCATGCAAGTGTGAAGGGTTAGCACTCCTCTCCTTTTCCTCTCCACCTGATTAGCAGCCTCAGACTCTCAGTAGGATCTTTTTGTTGCTAATTTTGCTGTTGTACCCTACCCCTGTCTGTGACCTGTGAGGGAAGAACCTACAGTCCCATGTTTTGACCGCTACACAACAGCCTATGCCCTTCTCCTCATCAACTGCATGTGGTAGACTTGTGATGGGGGTCAACACACCACCACTGGTTCAAAAAGCCAGGGACATTAGAATGAGCTGGGATCTTGAGAC
The DNA here is from genome assembly GCF_023159225.1 of Perognathus longimembris pacificus. Classification (NCBI taxonomy): domain Eukaryota; kingdom Metazoa; phylum Chordata; class Mammalia; order Rodentia; family Heteromyidae; genus Perognathus; species Perognathus longimembris. The sequence continues at coordinate 55,938,237 of NC_063171.1, forward strand.
CGGGCCTGCCATCTTTCCCTGCCATTTATGTCTCAGGGGTATATAACCTGATAACATGTGATAAGTGGAAGGGGAAAAAAATAATTTCTTGGAACTCTAGGATCTTAGTCATGAGCCCAGCAGGAAGGGAACAAGTAGGGCAAGGCAGGGGACATGGTCGATGGATGTCTTCCCATAAGTTCTGGTTGTCTTGTTCTCTCCAAGGAAGATTTTTGGTTTGAGAAGTCTTCTGTTATTTTCATGAGGTCAGTTTTAGAGAGCTAAGCTGGAAGTGCTGAGCAGGACAGAATTTCGGACTTGGAGTGCTTGTGAGGTTTGCTGTGCAGTGCATTTGTTGTTAGAGTTCCATCGCTGCTCTTTCTGTCTTTTGAATCTGACCTCCCACATCTCCTCTCTCCCTGCTACACCAAAGAACCAAGACCAGCTTCTCTGGGCTAGGTAGCAAAAGCTATCTTTCTCTTACTGGTTGGCAACACATGCTTACCAGTCTGGAAGGCATTATCTCTTCCAGATGTAGAATAATTTCAGGCCTAATCACCTCTGGGGTCTGCTAGGATCCCTCTTGAGGGTCTCCAGGTCCTTTTATTTAATCCGCATGATGGTCAGTAACAATAAAGAAGTGTAACATGAGGAGTGGGAGAGCTAAGGCAATGAGTTGCCTGTAATTCCAGTTCAGAAATAGTGCAAAGAAAGGAGGGGCAAAGGGAGGGACAGAGGGAATGAGGGAGGGAGGAATATGTTACTTTTCCTTCTACCCTCCCTCCTTATAGGAAAGGTTTTATACAGAATCACTTTGCAGCCCTCCATTCCTGAGCTACTTCTCTGCAGATGTGGGTCCACCTACTCCCCCATCCATTCCCTCCATCGCCACCTCCTGCCTCCAAATCTACCTGCCCCCCAAAGGTCTTCCTGACACTGTCATTAAACAGCTGCCAGCAACACCTGCTGGTATTCTCTGTTGCAAAGATAACAACCCAACTTTGAAAGGGAAGAACAGGAAACAAGGAAGGGTATGAAGAATGTAGTTGCTTTTATTGTTTTTGGGTTGTTGTTGTTTTTTTTGATGGAATTTTTTTTCCACCAAAATTACCTTTGCTGTGTTTTTGTGTTGATTCTATACTTTTTTTTTTTTGCATTTTCCATTCCTTATTTATGAATCCCTTCTCTCATCCCCTACTTTGAAAGAAAAGAAAAACAAAAAAAAAGAACAAAACCTGTTTCAGGTTTAAATATATTGTCGACATGTGACTTGCATCTTGATAGCTCAGAGAAAAGTAACAGGGGCTATCTCCACCTACCTAAGCCTTTCACAGTGGAAGAAAAAAAAAAAGGAAAAAAAAATATGATAGAAGAGCTAGCCCAGCCTCTCCCTCCTCCCTTCCTGGGCCTCCTTCCAACAAATGCTGATGAGGGGGATGAAGATGGTGCCCTGAGGATCTGTGCCCAATGACAACTCCCTCAGAAAGTCATTACCTGAGTTGCTTTCCAAGCCCTGTAACGTGTACCCTGGTGCTTCGCCCGTTTATCCGCAGTGGCGACAGCAGCACCAGGAGATGAACAGAAGCCTTGTTTATCGCTCAGATAGCTGCTGAGCCATGATGGGTGCCTCCTCCGCACACACCAGCATCCTCCCCACACACGATCCAGCCCACTGGGAAACCACGAGCAGCTCCATCCTCACCCACACCTGTCACTCAGCACAGAGGTCCCACTCTGCCCTGCTCTGCTCATTTCCCCCTGGTGCCAGCTGGAACTCAGACACAAAGCCCATTTCTTTTTAAGGTGATAGGTTAAAAGCAATAGACTACTTCCCGCCCCCCCTCAGCCCCCCAGAGGCCAAGGAAGAATGAAGCAGCAGCTTTTAGGAAAGCTGGTTGTGTTTTGTGTTTACCAGGAGCTAAGGAGCTGGCAGGCTGGGGTTTGGGGCTGGGGTTGGGGGGTGGGCAGGGTTCAGGTTACTGGAAACCAGGTCCAAAAGGCTGAAGGAAGCTTGGCCAAGGTCAAGCTGAAGCTATATGTGTGGGAAAGATCAAACTGATGACTCCGCTGGTTTTGCATTGTGTCATGGAAAAGGCTACTAGGGAATTCTTGCCAAGCCTCTAGAGAAAGAGATATATATAGCCGAAGATGTGTATATTTATAGAGAGATATATGGATATATTTATGCCAGTCATACAAATTAGTTCTGCAGCGAGCGAGGAGGAGCCTCTGGAAGAGGATCGGCCAGGGATCTCCCCACAGCCATTCAGGGCCCTGGCAGAAAGAAATACTAGCATGGGGAAAGGCAGCTGCAGTCTCCACCTGAAGCCCTGGGCTCTACCTCTGAGCTGGACACGCTCTCTAATGGAGGACACAGTTCTGAACTGTGAGTTTGCCTTTGAGCTGCTTAGTCAGGCTCTTGCAACCTGAGGGATACGCTAGAAGGAAATCTTTCTGGGGTCTATGATTCCAGAGTGACCTGAACTTCCAGAACAAAGTGTGAGAGGCCAAGATGCCACCTGAGAAAATAGGAGTGTGTTTGGTGGGGGGAGGGGGTTGTCTGAAAAAAAAAATAAAAGGGACAGAATAGTCCCCCAATTCATTTTTGCTCCCGCCCACGGAAAAAGGCTTCATTGGACTGTTGACCGTGGAGGGGCCCCAGACCCCGGTTTTAGAGGCTGTAGGAAGTTTGCCTGTTTTGTTGGGACCATCTGCGGGGCCTTCTCAAAGCCTGGAGGAATGAACAGCTGAGGCTTACTGAGAAATGGGACTAGAAATTCCTGCCAGAAATCTCCCTGGAACACACCGTGTGTGTGTGTGTGTGTGTGTGTGTGTGTGTGTGTGTGTGTGTGTGTGTGTGTGATTTCTCCCACAGAGTGGGTACGCAGCCCAGGCCCCTGAGCCAGCTTGATGGGAGACTTAGCTGGGTGTGCCCAGTAGCCTCATATCGGTCTTTGACATCTCTCATTCCCTCACCATCGTGTCAACAACTTTCAAAACTGACTGAAGCGTAACTGCTTGCCTCTTGCTAGCTGGAGTCCCTATCCTGCAACCCTGCCTACCTCCATCCCAGTGGAGGCCCCTGGGGGTTTTTGGTGAGTAAGTCACTTAATGACACTACACCTACCTTATCTAGGCCACTCTTGATATGCTTTCCTTGACTTTATTTTAAAGCTAAGGGTGTGGATGAGAGGCTGAATACTATTGCAAAACCCGTTTGGCTGTGTGTCACTGTATCCTGAATACCTTCTCTGCTAATCATGGCCTTGTTCCTCCCAGGCAAGTTGGAAAGTTTAGCACCAGAAAGAGACTCCAGGCTTGAAGGAAGCCTGCACCCTGGCAGGTTCTACGCTCCTATCACCCCCAGCCCTCTTCCCCCCACCCACCCACCTCATAACATCCATAGAACTCCCTTCTTCAGAAGCAGGCTCTCATATGAAATCTGCTTACCTAAAGAACCCGGATTACCTAAATAAATCAAGAATGGAAGCTGGACTTCAGTCAGAAGTTTCTAGAATGGATTTGCCCAAGATAATTTCCTATGACAAAGAAAATAAAGTATCTGTGCTGCTACTACAATTGCCACATGTGGCTATGGAGAGATGTGCTAGTGCTTGAGGGGTTTTAAAAAAATACTTTAGGTACTTTTTTGTGTGCACCAATACCCATGCTTAAACTCGTGGGCTTGGCTTTTTCATTCAAGGTTGGTCCTCTACCACTTGAGCCACACCTCTACCTCTAGCTTTTTGCTGGTTAATTGGAAACAGGAGTCTTATGGATTTGTCTGCCTAGGCTGGCTTCAAACTATGATCCTCAGATCTCAGCCTCCTGAATAGCTTAGATTACAAGCGTAAGTCACTGGCACTTGGCTGATTTTTGTTTGTTTGTTTGTTTTTAATTAATTTCAAGGTAAAGTGCTCCCTGTGGCTAATGGCTGGTGGTCTGGACTGCAGTATTCTAGAACACAAGGTAGAAACAACTTAATAGCCTGAAAGAAAGCCTCCATCTCTCGGTCCTGGTTGTAAGGGGAGGGCACTTAGTTCATAAGGAGCCACAATGTAATTTCCTTTCCTTCCATCCCAGAATAAGATAAATTCCCAGCTCCAGTCCCCAGGTAAAAAGAAGAGGGGGATGGGGGGAGGGGTAAGGATCAGGGCACTGCTCCCTCCCCAACTCCCCTGTACCTGGCCCTGGCTTCACATCCACAGCATGGGACCCCTACCCCCCCCCCAGCCCTCCCCCCTCCCTCCCCCCCACCAAAGGCACCACTAAATGGGGCTGCAGCTGTGGACATCTGGTCTCCCTCCCATCCCTGCCCCTTCACTTCTTTTCTGTCAGCAATTGTTTTTGGCCCCCGATGGTCAGCAGAGTCAAAGAGGCCCTGCAGACCTATTTTCTGGCTCCATCTAGACCCCCATTCCCTGCTGAAGAAGGTCAAGGTAGAAACGAAGAAAAAAAGAAACCGGAAGGCAGAGAGCCAGTGAAAGGAAATGTTACTGACATTCAATAAAGTGACTTCATAGGGCTTTCACTGCCCTTCCTCCGGCTTCAGGATGAACCTCATCTGACTTAGAAGCCATCGGTGACTTCTCCCATCTGAGATGCCAATCCTGCATGCCCCCATCCCTCCTCCCAGCCTCCCCCCACAATAACACATGTGCCCCCTCCCTCCTGTGACCTTTTTTCTTCTGACTTGGCTCCCTCCTAGGGAAAGAGAGTCTCAGAAGAGCTTTCTTTTGCTCTGCACACTGAATGCAATCACCCTTGCTCTGTAACTCCAACTGTCCCCAGTTTCTCTGGGCAAACAAGAGGAAGAGATGATGGTTTTTAGAGGTTGGCAGTCCCGGCTGGCTTCCACATGTGCAGAAGCCTGGGAGAAAAAAGAATCTGTTCTCTTTCTGATTGACCCTTTGGCCATTACAGGCTGCCCTGAGTCAGGGACTTGACTAACCTATGGGAGTGTGTTTATTCACTTGGCCTGCCTGCCAGCAGCTTGGCTCTCTCTGGCTGAGATGTGCATCCTAGGAAAGATCTAGAACCTGGGAGTCTTGTAGGCAGACTTCCTCTCCAGGTTTTCTCAGCCAGAAGGCTGCTTGTTCCTCAAACGCCCCCCCCCCTTTTTTTTTGGCCAGTCCTAGGCCGTGAACTCAGGGCCTGAGCACTCTCCCTGGCTTCTTTTTTGCTCAAGGCTAGCACTCTGCCACTTGAGCCACAGCACCACTTCTGGCCATTTTCTGTATATGTGGTGCTGAGGAATCGAACCCAGGGCCTCATGTATACGAGGCAAGCACTCTTGCCACTAGGCCATATTCCCAGCCCCCTCAACCCCTTTTCTTCCTTGTGTCTGAGGAAGAGAGCAGAGGAGACCTCATTTCGCTTCTAGCCAGATGACACCCATGCGCACAGCCTTTAGTGTCATTTCCCAGCATCTCCACTCTTGTTGGGGACAGCAAGCCATTCATAGCAGTTAGGGAACTGCAGTGAAACCTGGCAACTTTCTGGTAGTTCCAGGAGCCTGGGGAGGAGGCCTGGGCTAGCTGTTCATGCCTGGACCAGTTTGAGGCTCTGCTTCCTGGGGTTATAAACTCTGGGTTGAGCTGAGCTAAGCTAAACGGAACCAAGCCATGGGGATGAGAAAAGGAGAAACACAACGGAAATGAGCTTTTGTGGAGGTAGCAGCTAGAACAGGGAAGAATTGAAGGAAGGTAATGGAATTCAGATGAGCTTTTAGGGGAGCAAGACATTTCCTCTCTGACAAAACTCCAAACGAGAAGGAAGTTGGAGGGGGTACATTTCCCACATGGCAAGTTGGTTTTTAGGATATACATAGCCTTCGTGCCCTGACTCTGTTCCTTCCCTAGCAGTGATCTTACAGCCAAGATCGACGGGGCTGGTCTACATATGGAGAAGAAGGTAGGCTGCAGCAGGAGGGAGTCTCGCAGACAGAGCAGGATGGAAGTTTCCTCCCAACCTTCCCTAACTTCTGACCTTTGCACCTTTCTTGCTAGTGATCCTTAAATTACTGCGCTGTCTACTCCTTAGGGAGGAGAGAAGCAAACAGGGTTGACAGAGGTGGGGCAGAGAAAGTATGAGGTGGAGGTCAGGGGTCCTTTCACAGTATGTTTTGGCAAAGGAGTCCTGGGGGTGGGGAGGAGGGCTTTCCTAACATGCAAGGCACAAGCTGTTGCTTGAGCAGTGATTTGGAGCATGAGGCTGGCGAACCAACATGTGCCACTCAGGGCCTCACTACCTAGGGAGAAATTAGGTAGCCGACTGTGTGGCCTGGCCCTGCCCCTCTCCTGTCCTGGTTCTTCTGAACCTCAGGAGATTCAAAGTGCCTGGGAAGGCCACAGTCTGCCCTCAGAGGAATTTGTTCAGCCTGGCTGGCTTCCAGCCCCGTTTCTACTCCCACTGCTGAGGAGGGGAGTGAATGAGGAAATGCATGCATACAGTAGACAGTGGTCCTCAGGGCACAGTAGCAGGGCACTTCCCAGATGCCTCTCGCGGCCCCTTAGGATATCCATCTCCTCTGAGAACCACAGGGCAAAGCTGGCTCCCAGCTCTCTATGAAGGTCTCTGGAGAAGGTAGAGGTCACCTGCTCATTGTCTGGAGGCTGGAAGTTCTGTGCTGTGGAAGTTTGGGGTCCAGAGGAGCCAGCCCCTATCACCCCCTCTCCAAGATTCCAGAGGGCAGACACCAAAACTCTGGCTGGACTGGGGCCCCTCCCACCCCAACCCCCTGTTCAGAGCCTCTCAGTGACTCTGTCCTAAGTCCCTGTGATGGTTGTGGGGTGGAGACATTAGCAACAAATGCTCCTGGGGTGGGGACTGAAAGCTATGAGCTGGCCTTCACCGGAGGAAAGCTCCCGGAGACTGAATGACGGGGCCAGTGGCCTGTGTGTCCACCCTCCCTCCACCACCTGCTCCCTGTGTGATTTAGACAAGGTCCTTATGCACAGTGACTCTGTTTCCTTCCCTGAAAAGCAGGAGTGATGGCAGCACCCTCCAATGAGGGCTGACCATAAAAAGGGGTGCTCATGGCACAGCCCTGATACTCAAGACAGGTTCAGTGAGCATTAGCTCCCCCGCGGCCATTTCCCAGCTCTTTCTAGGTGGCTTTCTGACACATTGACAGTGACAGTCACTTGCAGGTAGCTGAAGGTAGCCATAGCCACTGCTCATACCACAGCCAGGCATGGACTGAATAATGGCAATAGTGATGGAGTTCTCCCTACACCCCCCACACACACACACCCAGGAGGTGACCCTCCACAGGACTCTGACCCCCGCTTCTCCTCTCCTCCCTGATTCAGAGGCGTTTCCTCTGCTGACAGCCTGAAGACAGGTCATTTTTCTTCTCCTCCTATATAATGGCCTTTACTGCCCGACCTCCCCCACCCCTTTCTCAACCTTAATGACTTTAACATACACACAGTTCTTAAAAAAAAAAAAATACAAGCCCCCAGTGAGCCCTCTAAAGCTCTCGTTATACAGGAGAAACAACCCAAGCACATGTTCACAAGTCACTGCTTGTGATGACAGAGGGCCCTGTGCTAATTTCCTCAGCGTTTGAAGCTCTGGGCTGGGGGCAGGGCAGGAGCTTGCGGGAAGAGGCTGGAGGCTTGAGTGTTTCCTTGTTGCCTTTGATCCTCCTGGAAGTGCTGTAGCATTTAGGGAAATATTTCATCCTGGACAATCTTGAAGACTGAGAAAGATGCCTTTGGGCCGTGGGGGGTGGGGGGGGGGTGGTATGGAAGGAGGATGCTACCAGAAGACCTTTCTTCTCCTTGAGATTCAGACTCCCGAATCTGTCTGGCTTCTCTAGGAGAGGAAAGGAGGAGAGAACTTTTAGACAGAGTCGAATCCAAGGTATTTATGGATGACTGAAACCTCCTACCCTGCCCGGCACATACATAGTTCCTGCTCCTTATTCCCAACACAAGTTCGTGGCCTCGCCTGTCCCTCAGTAAGGGTAGCATCTAGGATCTCTCTCTCTCTCTCTCTCTCTCTCTCTCTCCCTTCCCCCCTCTCTCTTTCTCCTCCCCCACCCCACCCCTCTATCTGCCCAGGGCTGTCTCCTGCCCTCTATGAACCAACCACTCAGGGATGGTCCAGCAGAGGAGAAGCAGGGTGCTGCTGGCCTCTGGGCTGTCTCCCCACAGGGCAGAGCCAAGAGGACAGAACTGACTGGCTATGGGGTAGGTCTAGCAGAAGGGAGAGAGGACAAAGAGTTAGGGAATCCCGGCTGCACCCTGTGGCATGAAAACGGAGCGGGCTGGGATCCAGGTTTCCTCTAAATCAGAAGCAAATGCACCAAAGCTGTAACCCCCCCCCCCAGCCCCCACCCCCCACCCCCATCCCCCTTGACCGAAGACGGGAAAGTGCCCGTGTGACCTCACCTTATTGGTGCTATTAAGATCATTATTGGTAATACCACCATCATCATCCCGTAATTTACCCATTTCAATAGCAAGGAGGCTTAGACCTCCCCTGGGCTTCATGTGAAGAGATAATGAGTTGTGGCAGCCTCCTTGCTTCTCTCCCCACCCCACCACCCATAGGGCTGCTGCCCCACCTCTGTCGCCAGAGAGTCCTTGGCTCTGTAACCCCTTACGGCTGTCATCCTGAATGGAGACAAGAGAAAAAGGGCCCTTGGTGGCGGGTACCCCATGTCCCTCTTGTTTGAGGCAAGAAAATTTCAACCCCAGACAGCCATTTCTAAGACTTGGATATGGAAAATGTGTACAGGTCTCTAGGCCCACCCCATAGTTTCTCCCTGAATGAGTGCGGGTGGGGCCGGAATAGATGCATGGCCCAAGTGCTGCTCCTACAAGCTTGCAGATGCTACTGATATGGTTGGCCTGGAGACTTGGTGAACCACTGCCGTGCATCATTCTCTGTGGTGTATATTCAAAGGGTGAATTTGTGCAACTCCTCTCATCTGTCCTCACAGCTATGGATGCTTATATTGTACTTCCTCCATCACCCTCCAAATTGGGCTCCAAGCAAGCAGGCCAAGGGTCCAGGCACAGAATGAAGTGGGGGAGTACTGCCAGCTCTCACACACCCCGGGTGCCCTAGGAGAGAAGGCAGAAGCAAGCAACACCCCCATTCCCACCACTCTAAGATTTTTTTTCCCCTTCATTTGGCATTTCAAGCCTTCCTCCAGGAGGCTGGGGCCAGTCTGACTCACCACATAAGCCTTTGTTGGAAGGCTGGGCCCCAGCCAAGATCTCCTCCCTCTGTCAGGCCCACCCTCATTCTTCCCCACCTGTTCCTCTAGCTGAGCTTTGGGCTTAGCAGAAAGTGGCAGTGCCCTGTGCGTGTGCGTCCCCATGCCCAGTAGGGAACAGACACCCAGGAGCACATTGTGCACGTGAATTCTCAGAACCAGGCTTCCCACGGCTCTTTGCCATGGCATCGACTCCCCTTCACTCCAAAGAGCTCAGAGAGTCTCCCACAAAAACAATGCTGGGAAGAGCATAGCTTTTTCTCTTTGCTCTCCCTTTCATAGGAAAGGAAAAAGAGGTAGAGGGGGGAGAAAAGTAGGAAATCAGCAACCTCAGAGCTCCTACTGTAATGTATAGGATATGCTAGATGCATTGCATATCAGCTCCCAGAATCTATCTGGTGCGTTCTCACATCCTCAGGGCAATGCCCCACACTTGTTTTGCAAGAGCAAGCTTGACATCTCAATGCACAGGTTCTGCACCGGTTCCAAAGATGGGCAGTGGTTCTCAAGCTCTAAGAGTCCATGGTGTCACCTGATGGCATATGAAAATACACATTGCCGGGCCCCATTTCCTATGGGTTTCTAATGCAGTCACCCTGGGCCAGGGTAAGACGAGGGAACTGTGATTTCTAAGACATTCTGAGATAGGCCTAAAGCTAGTGAACAGAAAGAATACTTTGAGAATCATTCCTCTAGTTCTAAATGGTTGAACTTCTGCTGGCTATTAGTCAACATCTTACTCCAACAGAGTATATTGGTTCTACCCCCAGATCAGAATATATACTTTTTCTAAGTTCTTGGTCAGTCATTTAGGGGAAATATGAGCAGCTTGCTAATTCCATATTGTTGTGGTTTTTTTAAAACAATCATTCAAAAGATAATTATTGTAGTAAACGTTCTTATACTGCTTACTAAGGGCAATTGTCCTAGTGCTTGGCATATATTAACTCTTTTAATCCTCCTAATAACCCTCAGGTATCTGTAATTATCATCCCCTTCTTACAAATGAGCCAACAGAGACACAGAGATGCTAAAGTTATCCTGAGCAGTGGTAGAACAGGGATGCAAGCCAGGCAGTCTAGTTCCAGAATCTGTATTCCTATCTAGTCTTCATCAAGTCACAAGCTAGGCTGTGTGTTGGACTCTGCGTAAGTTAGCTAAGAAGAATAGAAAGGTGACTGAGTCACAGCCTTGCCTTGTACTAACCATTGGAGCACTATAGGATAGTATCAAGCCAGAAAGCCGTACCACGTGCTGAGGGCTGGAAGCACCTGAGGATGAATAACTCAGCTGGGAGAGTCAGAGAGGCACAAAGGAGAAATGGACACCCACTCGGGCTAGACTTGCAAATGCAGGGAGTTTTGAGCTGGGAAAGAGGCTAACGTCCCTTCTCCAGCAGCCACCAGTCAGCGCAAAGGCACTGTGTATGAACTTGGGCACAGCAGGCCCAGGGAATCATGAATGGCTTAATACCAAAGGATCCCAGAGCTCAGGGGAAGCCATTGAAAAGCAGGCTAGGGCCATGTGGTTAACCATCTTTAATGGTGTGCTCAAGAGCACGGACTTTGGTATTCAAGGGGAACCACTGAGGTCTTTGAGCAAGTCAGGGGCATAATCAGATGTGCGATTTTGAAAGATAACTCCAGGTTTTAGCCTTTAATTCGGCATAGGCTACATTCTAGACACTTCCTCTACTTCCTCAGTCACTTGTACTTCCCTGATTAAAATGGTTCTCCTTCTCCAGCTCTTTCTGTCGACTTAGAAAGCATCTCTTAACTGCCTTCTCCCATTTGGGAGCATTTCTAGTTGATCTTTCATATTATTCTCCAGGCTTTTGCTACCTCTATCAACCTACTTCTGACTTTGTCACTCATCCCTTTGGGTCTTATTCTCCATGACCTCCACATATTGGCAGCCATGTTGTTAATAGTCCTCCAAACACACACTTAGGGTGGCCAAGGCCCCTTGCACCAGTGAGGAAGATAGATTTCTATGTGTATGTATAATTGGAGGGGCATAAAAGTCACAGAAAGCCCTCCCTCCCCACCACCACCATGGGAACTTATGTGTCCCTGAGTTCATTTTAGACTTTGTGATCCCTCTGAGAGATTTATTATTTTTTTCTTACCCTAAGGCTTGTTCTGATGGGAACCAATGCTAGAAGTGCTGCCCTCCAGGCCCGTGACCCCCCCTTCCCCCGCCATTTCCTCACCTGTGAAGTGGCAGAAGTTCCTTCCCTCTTCAGCATTACTGCGATCACTCACACTTGCCTTGGGAAGCATGTTGCTAACTGGAAAGCACCAGGACAGACAGGAGGTAGAAGGAAGCCACACAGGCTAGTTGCTACAGACAGGGACAGAATTGAGCCATCCATCAATCCACTTCAAACAAAAACCCCAGGATTCCATGCAATAGAAAGCCAACCCTTGTCCAACCCTATAACCCTGCCAACGAGTCCCTGGGTACCTCTTAACTTCCCTTTCAACTGCAGGACCTTCGATCTCTGGCTGTCAGGTTGTCTTAGGTACTCTCTTAGGAAAACTGCCTTTCTTAGAATCTCTCTCTCTCTCTCTCTCTCTCTCTCTCTCTCTCTCTCTCTCTCTCTCTCTCTCTTGTCGCTCTCTCTCTCTCACTCTCTCTCGCTCTCACTCACTCTCACCTGACTTCTACCCTATGGGGCCTCATCCTCTCCATGAGGGGTGTAGATGGTCTTTCCAGATTCCAGTCCACTCCCAAGAAAGTAGTGGTTACTGGTGTGGAGAGTGCTGGACCCAGGCCTCCACGGAGCCATCAAAGAATACCAAAGTACTCGCCAGCCAACAAGATTTTTCAGCAAAGTAGAGTCCTTCTTTGCTTCAGTAAGATCTTCCCAAGGTTATTTTACATCTCCCTCCTCTTGCCTTCAGGCAGATTCATCTCTATCCCTTGCTAGATAGTTGCTGGAGCCTTTGTGTCCTTGTTCAGAAGACAGAGAGTACTGGAGGGATGCAGAGGAGAAGGGGGAAAGGGCTGCCCCTCTCTCCAGAAGGAATGGCTCTCGGCCAGTGAGTGGCTGCATTCCACACTGGATGCCACTCTTTAATGCCAGATGTTCAAATGGGATGAGTGGGCCTAGATGGAATGTGGGAAGACCATATTTTGCTCTTCGTTTATGGTGTCCTCATCCTTTCCTCAGCCTTCTCCTCCATTTCGTCTCTGTCTAATTTCTGGGTCCTCTTCAGGGCGAGGGTCTCTAGGTATTTCTAATTCACACACCACACACCTTTCTCCCGGATTTCTGCAGGATCAGCCCAGTCTGCTCACTGCCTTTGAGTTCTGTTTTCTAAGGAGTGCAGGAGCTCCCACAAAGCTGCTAGTGTGCAAAGTGCTAACCACAGCTGGCTCCCAGCTGGCTCGCTTCCCCCAAAGACAGCAATAGGCTGGGCCTGGCCAATGATTCTCTAGCGTGAGTAGGTTTCAAACCACCAGGAGCCAAACTTAAATTTCCCCTTACATCCTAGAGATATTAAGGAAGATCAGGAAACACCAGCACATTTCCTTGGAGAAGAGACCTAAGGGCTAATGGGGGACAGGGACGTAGGAACATTCGTGGTTTGAAAGCTAGTAGAAATGGAAAGCAGTTGAGCTGGCTAGGGCCTTGAGCAGAAATGCCAGTCAAACCCAGGGGACCCAGAATCCCCACAAGGGTAATATGAATTATGGGAACTCCTCTCCCTGACTTCTCTGATGCTTGGGTGAGCCGCCTCTATCACCTGCCCTTTTGTATTTTCTAGCCATCCTCCTTTATTCTGTCCTCTTCTGCTCCCCTCCACCTCCTGCCCTGCCTCTCTCCAGATGGTCTCCACATCTGGCTGGTGACCATCCCGGGCATTAAGACAGCACCCCCTTCCCTCCTTCTGCAGCCCTTGCCTCCTCCCACCCCCACCCGCTGATTCTCCTTATGACTCTACCTTCTGTGTTCCTCCTTCCACCCCCAGGTACCGCTGCAAGAATAGAACAAGCCCAGGCTCTCCAAAGAGCGGTCCTTTCTCCCTCCATCTCCCCAGCCCCTCTCACCAAAGCTGCCAGGCCTCATCAAGTACCTTCCCACTTTTTCCCCCCATATTTGGAAGCTCCTCACTGGAAGGAGCTGAGACCAAATGGCAGGCCAAATTCTTCCATTTACCAAAGGAGTCCTACACACATTTGCAGGAACCACGACTGGTTCCTCAAGATGGTGAGGCTCTGATAGTTCATCCAAAACCATTCTCAGAGGGGGACTTGGCACGAAGAATAAGATCTACCTACTCCACTAACTTTCTTTCTTGCCAAATAACAATATCATCAAGACTCTATTCTGCCTATGGTTGTATGTGCTTCTGTGGTACGGGGGTGTATGTATATATGCGTATGGGCACGTGCATGCACAATCCTTTGTCCTGTGCATACACACACACACACATACACACACACACACACCCACACACACACACACACACATCACATCTTGATATCTTGACATCTTAGTACCTAGTAGCATATCTAGGGAATGAAAGTTGAGCAGAATGCATAGCAGATGTTGCTTAAGGTCTTCCAGGTTCTATCCTGTCTGTCCTTTCTAAGGTCAGGGTGGCAACAAGAAGATTCATTTTAGTTCCCCTCCATCTCTGCTCCAATGTGGCTGGCTAACTCTGGTTCCACCACTAACATTTTCATTGGCAAGCCCTCCCCTCCCCCTTGAGACATGCTCAGCATACATACTAATCCCCAGCTCCAAATCTGTCCACACAGCCTTGCCCCTGTATCTTCTAGAGCTGTGACAGCTCAGTACCGAAGGAACAATTCATGTCCATACTGGGGCTTGAACTAGGGGCCTAGGTGCTATCTCTTAGCATTTCTACACAAGGCTGACTTCCTAGCACTTGTACCACTGCACCACTTCTGGCATTTTTTTTCTGATTAATTGAAGATAAAAGTCTCATGTACTTTTCTGCCCAGGCTAGCTTTGAATGGTGATCTTCAAATCTCAGCCTCCTGAGCAGCTAGGATTATAGACATGAGCCATAGGTGCCTGGCCCAAAAGACCAATCCTTTGTCCCTCTCTAAACAGAGTAGAGAACATGCTGGACTAGAAGACAGGAGAATCCTGCTCCACCAGGAACCTGCTGTGTGACATTGAGAGCTTCCCTAAAAGTCTCTGAGCTTTCTTTGTTTCAGTCCTTAATGAGCATAACATGGGGCCCCAAAGGGCTTGTTGCAAGATAATTAAGTAAGACAATGAAGATAATATATTCACATGTAGTAAGCACTCAGGAGCAGCTAGATAAATCTGACATCTCAACAGGGCTCAACAGTGCAGGGAAGTAGAACCACAGGCTTTGGAAGAGACCTGCAGAAGGCCCACTAATCCCCCATCCCGGGTGTCATGATTGTGGCAACGTTGATGCCTGGTAAGCACAGCTAAAGCTTCCTGTGCCAGCTCGGGTTCTAAGCGCTTCGGCTGTATCCACTCAGAATCCTGTATCCACTCCATTTTGCAAGTCAAGGAATTTGGCTCCTAGGGGCCAAGTTCCCTGCCACTCAGAGTGCAAGCTAGGAAGATAGTTTCTAGATTTTGCCCTTAGTTCTTACCCCAAACTGCCTCTCACTTGTGCCAGTGAGATGGCTGCAGCCCTCCGAGGGCAGGCCTGGCCCAAAGCCCTCGCTGTGAAGACCATGGGGAGCACTATGTCTTCGGACTAGGAAGATCTGGGGTGTGTTCTGCAGCTTACCACCTGGCCACAGGGAAACTCGGTTCCTCCCTCCCTTCCACTGCTCCAAAGTGCCCATCAATACAAACAGAAGGGTCATGCAGCCTTCCCGAAAAGACTTCACCCACGAGACCCCCTCTGTGAGGACAAAGAGGGGAGTTGGAGGTGTCCATGGACCCACTGGGCTGAGCTCCTATCATCCTCCAGAATCTTTTAGAAAGAGAAAGCAGTAGTAGCCTTAGGACGCTAGGGACGGATGCTACCCTGGAATTCCAGAAGCCAGGCTCCCCAGTGGTGAGGTAAGCGTCAGGACATGTGCTCCACTCGGCCTTCCCAGAGCTGAGATCAGAGCCTTGTGAGCCTCAGGTGTCATCTGCAGACGTGGGTATCACTATGCTCACCCCTAGCCAGGGGCTGGAAGAAGAGAGGCCAGCCATACGTTGGAAGGATATTGGGAGCTGTTTCAAAGGCAGTGTCAAAGCAGAAGTAGAAATCAAAGGGAAGAACAGAACACACTGTTTCCCAAAGCCAAATCCAGGCATCCCTGGTCTTTCACAAGAGGATCTCAGCTGTCTTCCCGGCCACCTTTCCCTCAGTCAGGAACAATAACTCTGCCATTTCACAGAAGCCCAGCACAAAATGGCCTTCACGTAGGCCAGAAATGTGCGTCCTTTCCTCAGACGCACGGTTGATGATGCTAATGGCTAATATTTATTGAGCACCTACAATGTGCTAGGGGTTCTCATTGTTGCCACGTCACCTTTCCACCTGACTGAAAGAGTCCCTGACCATCCCATGCCCCTGCCCCTGTGGGCTCAGATCCCACTGATCCTAGCAGAGTTCACAATGTATGGCAGTCCGCACCCTTTCCCCCAACCATCACACTATGCTTCGATAGGGACCATTTGGCCTCTTCACAGGTTTGTCAAGTGCTAAACAAAGTTGCCTGTTTGTACTTCATCTGTGTGCCCTTATTTCATCCTGCAAGGAGACGCAGCTCATCGTGAGATAGTACCACCCACTTTCCCACTCCTCAGAGCAACGCCCCTTCCAGAAAGTCGTCCTTCAGCTTCTCCACTGTCTATCTTGCTGACACAACTGTCCTATCTACCAGGCATTTGCTTGCTTGCAATTTTTCTGTGTTTTCATTAGATTTTGTGTTCCTGAGAGCAACGACTGCATTTTATTTACTCATATGCTACCAGATTATTTATCAATCAGATGGAGTTTTAAAAACTTATTGATTGGTAGAGTAATCAATAACAGTTTATTGTTCATTAAAAAACAATACTGATCTAGCAGCTGGACAGAAATGACTCACACCTATAATCCTAGCAACTCAGAAGGCTGAGATCTGAGGATAACTGGTTTCAAAACTCTGCTCAGGCAGGAACGTTTACTTCCAGCAAAAAGCTGGAAGTAGAGCTTTGAGTTAAGTGGTTGAGTGTTAACTTTGAACAGAAAAAGCCAAAGGGGCTGGAAATATGGCCTAGTGGTAAAGTGCTCACCTTGTATGCATGAAGCCCTGAGTTCTATTCCTCAGCATCACATATATACAAAAAGGTCAGAAGTGGCGCTGTGGCTCAAGTGGTACAGTGCTAGCTTTGAGCAAAAAAGAAGCCAGGGACAGTGCTCAGGCCCTGAGTTCAAGCCCCAGGACTGGCAGAAAAAAAAAAGCCAAAGGACAATACTCAGGCCCTGAGTTCAAGCCCCAGTACTGGCACACACATACACACACACATACACACACACACACACACACACACACACACACACACACTAAAAAATAAAAAAATAAAAACCAGATAGGAAATGGGTAAAAGGGTAAAATGGCAAAGCAGGCAAAATGTGTAAAATGTAGCTTATCTCAGCATTTAGTATCTCTTGAAAGTCAGGTGATCATGGAATCATACCATGGAGCCTATTGGACTTTGACTAAACCACCATCAGATTTGTTCCATCTTCCTGTTCAGAGCCAATCCTGCCCTATTTTCAGGATGCTTACAGGTAGCCCCTGCTCTCCACCTGTTCCCTGTTTCCCTGCCTTCATGGGTGGTTGTGCCTCTTCCTCTGA
This sequence comes from Perognathus longimembris pacificus, assembly GCF_023159225.1. Lineage (NCBI taxonomy): Eukaryota > Metazoa > Chordata > Mammalia > Rodentia > Heteromyidae > Perognathus > Perognathus longimembris. The sequence goes on from NC_063171.1 coordinate 55,955,251, forward strand.
CTGAGAGGTTCCAATCCACACACACCCCGCCCCGGCCCCCTCCCCTTCGCCTCTTCCTGTCAATCATCCGTCTCTGGAGGTGGCCCCCAAGGCCTATCCAAGTTCTCCCTAGCCTGGAGTCACAAATGACTGCTTCAAGGCAGGTTGGTCTTTGTTTAATGCTCCTTTCATTTGACTTTGGGCAAAGAAGAAGATAAATGACACTCTGTCTCTTTAAGGTAAAAAGGAGGCATTAAAAAAAAAAAGACCTATTTTTTGCCTTTTAAGAGAAAAAAAAATCCTCCAAGTTATTAGGGGAAAGAAAATCATTTGACTTAAGCAGCCTCTGGCAGTCTGGTGATGCTGAGAACAATCTACCTGTCAGCATCTATCAGGTTTGGAAAACAAAGCCATCTGCATATGGGGAAAGGAAGGGGGGCCCCGGGAGCGGGAAGAGGGAGTGAATGTCTATGAAGGATGCGCACCACGCCCCATGCCTAGCTGGAGAAGTTCACAATGGCCACTAGGGACTAGTCAAGTCCAGATGTTTGGGGAGGGTGTAACAAACCCAGAATTTGAGAATTTCTCTTAGTAGTCAATAAAGATGATAGATTTTACCTAATCTGAACCACTGCAAGTCCCTCTTTCTTTCAAAATTATTATCTTCAAGTAGTGGCACAAAGGACTTGCCATTCAACAAAGCAGCTTATGAATACGATGTGTCCCTCCCTCTTAATAAAGAAGTGACAGGCCCAAAGCCACACGTTAAGTTGTGCAAAAATCATAGTTGGAATCCACAGGGTTTTTTGTTGTTGTTGACAGGAGTTGGGAGTGAGTCAGTAGTGGGGCTTGAACTCAGGGCCTGCACACTTTGCCTGAGCGTATTTGCTCAGGCTGGCACTCTACCTACTTGAGCCACAGCTCCACTTCTGGCTTTTTGGTGATTACTTGGTGATAAGAGTCTCATGGACTTTCCTGCCTAAGTTGGCTTTGAACCTCAATCATTAGGTCTCAGCCTCTTGACCAGCTAAGATTAAAGGTGTGTACTACTAGTGCCTGTCTTGAATCAGGTTTATTTTTATTTTTTTGGCGTTCTGAGTTGGATTCCCAACTTGACTGACCAAAGAAAGTCCTTTGCTCACCTGCTGAACGTGCTGTTTGTTCTTCCTTTTCTCTTCTTAATTCCTGCCCCAATTCCTCTTCTGGTCCACAGCCTGTCCCTGTGAACCCCATTAGGACTCTAGACCCTAGTTTTCTCTGGGCTCCCCATAATTCATCCCCTTATTCACTTGCCTATCAGCCCAGAGGATGATCTTGAGCTTACTTTTGAGGGTAGCCACCCTGACTTGTCCCCCAAAAGAGCCAACCACAGCTAAAACATACTTTTGCATATACCACTGCTCATCCCTAGAGCACATCTCTGCCTTATCAAATCCACTGTGGGGACTCAAATGTATTCATGATGAGTCAATCTGCTCTACCAGTAGGCAAGATGAATGGTCCAAACCGGCTGGTCGTATGCAACCCGCCTGAACTTTCCCTGTGTCTTGTCATCACTCCATTTATCTGAGCTTGTTTATCAGTTTTTGTTGGATGTGTCATGTCTGGGTCTGTGGTGTGTGTCTCGTCACTCCCTGTGCGCCCTCCCGAAGGTCAGGGAGCCTCCTCTCCTTCCCTGGGGATCAATCTGGGCCTATGGGGGGAACTCAGTACAGGAAGGGTCTCGCCTTGCCCCTGCCTGGCTGTCCCACATTCAGTGTCTTGATCTGGGAGCACTCCTGGGCCTGAATGGGGGAATAATCAAGATTCTCTCTAGGGACTTGGCTGTAAAGCACACGCGCTGTGTGGATGATCAGCTCAGCCTCACAGAAGTTTGACTCAGGGACAGGATAAAGCTTGGGAATGAACGTGGGGGAGGCGGAGCTTAGAGTAGAAGAGGACAGTAGAAGAGAGTCTTTGCTTTCCAGAGGCCCCTCCCCTCAAAGGAAAAAAATTAAAAATACAATCAAAAGTCCTATCTCCCTAGCCTCGTGTTCTGGTTCAAGTCAGACTGCCTGGGATGTCATGGCCTGGCCACAGATGGCCAATTAAGAACTATGTTCAGGCCCATTAACCTGTCAGGAGCAGCGCCTATCATCCTTTTTAAACCGCATTCTATTTATCTTCTTTCTGTCTTTATCCTCGCCTCTGCCTCCCCTCCCTCCCACTTTGTCTTCATAGTTTGGTTTCCCCAAGATCTTAGATGTTATTGAAGGTTGCAGGGAACGTGCCTTCTAATTCAGATGCCTGAGTTCTTACCCCTGACTAGCTGTGCGCCTTGGGCAAAGCATGTAACCTCTCTGAGATTGTGTGTTCTCTTGCAGAATGGCAGCAATATATTTTCACTGCAGAGTGTTCTGGTGAGGATTAGATAAGAGGGCTAGGGCCTTCCTTTAGTCAGTAACTATTTCCTACACGGAGGCTGTTAGAATCTCCCCAGATCCCCAGTAATAGGGCTGGAATTTGGGGCCTCATGCTCTTGCTTGGCTTTTTCACTCAAGGGTAGTGCTTTACCACTTGAGCCACAGCTAAACTTCTGGCTTTGGGTGGTTAGTGGGAGATAGTCTCTAGAACGTGTCTGCCGGGCTGGTTTCAGACAGCAATCCTACGGTCTCAGCCTTCTGAGCAGTTAGGATTATGGGTGTGAGCAGCCACCTTCTCCTTAGCCTACATAGCCAGCCTGTCTTAAAATGAGTATGATAGAAACTGAGAGCTGCATGCAAGGGAGGTTTTATCCCTATAGTTCATTCTCCTCCTCTGGACAGGCTGTCTCCACTCCCCAGCCAGATGTAGCTATAGCTGAAGAGGAAACTGGAGAGGAAGAGTTACATAACATATAGTGAACATCATTTCTCCCAGTTCCATCTTAACCCAGTACCGGGAGCCCAAATACCATGGCTCTCCCTTTTTCCCTTTGGGTTAAGGGCAGCTCCTGGTTTCAGTAACTGATGTGGCCAAGGTTTCCCTGCCAGTAACAAAACGAGGACTTGCACTCAGGTCTTCTGATTCTAAAGCCAGCCTCCTGGCCCCACAAAGCTGCCTTCACAGTGGTATCCACTCGGTCACCCAGCTCAGAAGCCATAACACTGGTGCCCTAAAGTCAGAGCACGGTCCTGTGATGGACCCGCAGAGTCATCATCAAGCAGGTGCTTGCATTTGCATCCGCCTAGCCAGTGCGTGTGTGTTTGTGCGCATGCGCGGGGCTTCGGCAATGGGGATCTCAGTAGGGAATTGGTATTTGGGCTTACTAAATAACCACAATTTGTATTAAGCAGAAACACAGTCATTATGCACCACGTGTGGGCGGCGGTGGCTCACTCGCATTAGAGGCAAGTGGCAGATGGATGGCACGCAGGCCTGCGATCTGGCTAGAATCTTCTACCAGGGGTCCCGAGATGCCTTTTCAGATGTGGGGAACCGGTGTGGGGCAGAGAGAGGAATACGGAGCCTGGGCTATGTGCACCTCTACTTCAGGAGACTTGCAGTTCATCCCTTCCTACCTCTGTGGGTCTCCCATCGGCCAGGCCATGCCAGTTCTCATTAGCACAAGTAAATAGGCGTCCCAGCACTGGGCAGGGGACACATGTGTTGCTATTTAATTATATAGTGTGTGCTGAGTATATTATGGCTCCTCCAGGGAATGGCAGCTGCAGACAATGAGGTGCAATGGAGTACATTCAAAAACTACTTAGTTAATGCATCCGGGGCTCCCTTTGCTGGGGGGGTGGGGGAGGGAGGAGGGAGAGAGGGCTTGGCCTTCACCGTCATCCTCTTCTCTATAAGACTCTCAGCATCCAAGGCAGTCCCTAACTTGGAGTTCTGGTCCAAGATGCAGTTGTGAGAGGGGAACGAGGTTCTGACTCAGCCCTGAGAGCTCTGAAGCCTGGAGATCATATGTGGATTTCTTCTGTCTAGTTAGTGCCGATCCCCAGCGACCTCAAAACGTGGGGAGTCAGCACACACATTCCACCATCGCCCCAAGCTCTGCACTCTATTTTGGGAACTCCCTCTCTCCCGCTCAGTAGCCCCAGGTGCAGACTCAGGTGCTGTGTGGAATGACAGCAGCACTCTGCAGCACTCCACGGAGCTAGAGACTTGGTGGCTAAGAGGAGGGAGGTGCTGGGAGCCAGGCAAGGGTGAGGAGCTGAAGCCAGGGGATAAATCCCTTAATGCAGAAACTGAAGGACAAAGGAGTCTCCTCCCACCCTGTCCCGCACCCTCTTCCACCTCATCTGTCCCCCTCCTGCCTTTGGTCAATCAAGGCATATGTCCTTATTTTGTATTCTTTGCAAATCTCCTCGTGTGTGTGTGTGTGTGTGTGTGTGTGTGTGTGTTTATATGTGTGTACTGGCGCTTAAACTCAGGCCTTAGCTTTTTCTGCTCAAGGCTCTGCTACTTACTTATGCCACAGTTCCACTTCTGGCTTTTTGCTGTTTGATTGGAGATAACAGTTTTACAAACTTTCCTGTCCTGGCTTGCTTCAAACCCATGATCCGCAGATCTCAGCCTGCTGGGATTACAGGCATGACAACACTAAGGCCTAGAGAAGACCCAGTCACCCAGACCCTTCCTGGGTTTCCCTCCATCCTTTGCACAGGAGGAATTCAAGCATGTCTGAGCAATAGATATATACACTCTGCCCCAGGAGTTCCTGCAGGCCTAGGCCCTGTCTTTCTGTCTCTTAGAGGCCTACCTTCTGTGGGGAGCCTGCCGATGGTTCAAGCAATGCTGACCAGTTGGTTCAGCCTAGTATCTGCTCTTAGTGCAAATGCCTAAGCAGAGACCTCCACAGAAAGGCAGAGCTCTAGCAAATTTGTGACCAGTGACCACCTATAGGCATTTCTGTGGTTCCCAGCCAAGCACTGGGTTACCGTAATCTTTCAAACTCGCACGCGCGCGCGCATGTGTGTGTGTGTGTTTGATTTCTTTCCACTTCATATTGTTGAGTGTAAAACACATAAAGTGCTCTTACCATGTCCTTTGTTAGGAGAGTAGAAAGAAACCCTTTATTCAGTCTTCACTCCTGGGATCATTAGAATAGGGCTTCTTAGAGTGCAGCTGAGCCCTTATGGGAAGCAGTCCTTAGTTTACCTGTGCAGAAGACATGCTCCTTATCTGTGGTGGGAAGTCAACAGGTGGGGAGTTGGGAGGCAGGATGCTGTCTGAGCAGGACAAAGGAGGAACAGAGTAAGCTCTGAACCCACTTGCCAATAGGAATTGAGGGCACATTTCTTCTCTCTGGCCAAGAAATGAGACCCAGATCCCCTAGCTCATGTAAGAGAGGATAAAGCCCCATCTGGAGACCTGAGGTCCCTCCCACTTCTGAGCTCCGCCCTTCCCATCTGAAGCAAGGACATCACAGCTGCCCGTGGCCCTGGAGCCTCTCACAAATGACACCTACACGAGCCTCATCCTGGGCCAAGCAGGGGCAGCTGGGCCTGTGTGGCTTCTGAAGACAAATGAAGCTGAACCAGGCAGGGCTTGTGCTGGGTTCGTGGACAGAGTCCCAAGGGCTTTTCCCCTGATAGGAGAATTAAGAAGAGCAAGAAAGAGGACACAAGTGGAGCTCTGGGCAGGAAACAGAAAAGTCTCACCGAGGGCCACATGGCCTTTTCTAGATATGTGACCTTGGACAAGGTTTTTTAAACTCTCGGGGCTTTGTTACCTCAGGTCCAGAACTGGGAGAGTAATTCGTACCCTCCGGGTCTGTTGTGAGACTGTGATGAGGAAATACTTCAGGAGCAATTTAAAACATGAAAGACTCTCTTTGAATATAGGGTATTATTATTTCCTTCCATCTAAGATGCGGTTCCTTTTGTTGAGTAAGAAAATATGGACCATAAAATGAATCAGAGCCTGGGCAATCAATCCCTCCCACCACCTCTACCATCACCACTACTACCACCACCACCAGCACCAAATACCCTGCTGGCATCATCATAATGCCCAAGCATAAGACCAACCCAATATAGTGCCATCCAGACCTTATAAAAGAGACAACCACCACTGCTACCATGGCCACAGACCCTTGTCAATCAGGAAGGAAAATGCAAACTCGAAGCAAAAGAGCTGAGGGTCCAGCAGCTTTGGTCTCGCCCCCAGAGGCCTCTTGCCATTGCAGTTCCTGTGGCACGGCCCCCACCTAAGCCTCTTTGCTAACCGAGTATTTTTAACCTGCCACCTCCTTCCGCTTTGCCGATCTGCAGACAAGGGTCCCTTCAAGATAACAGAACCCATTAGTGCCGCTAGAGTCAGGCGGTGCCTGCTAAGTACTTCCTCAGGAGCTCCCCCCTCCCCGTGCCAGCAGCCGCTGCCCACTAACACCCCCAGAGAGGAGGACCAGGCAAGCTACATTGGGAGCGTGGAGGGAGGAAGTCCAGCCTCTCCACCTCAGGCCCTGAAAAGGGCTTGGCATTCCTCTTCTTGGGAATTTCTAATTCCTTGTTTTTTAAGGCATCCAATTCTCCCACTTCTAAGAGTATCAGGTAGGGGCTGGGGATATGGCCTAGTGGCACCTAGTGGCAAGAGTGCCTGCCTCGGATACACGAGGCCCTAGGTTCGATTCCCCAGCACCACATATACAGAAAACGGCCAGAAGCGGCGCTGTGGCTCAAGTGGCAGAGTGCTAGCCTTGAGCGGGAAGAAGCCAGGGACAGTGCTCAGGCCCTGAGTCCAAGGCCCAGGACTGGCAAAAAAAAAAAAAAAAAAAGAGTATCAGGTAGTCTCGTCTTCCCTTGTCCCTTATAAGGACTGAGGAAGAATATTCCTTAGACAATGTCTGAAACTGGCCCTTAAAGAAGAGACCATCAAGATGCCCCTGGGGGGGGAACCCCCACTATTAGAGAGATGCGGAGGAAGGCCTGGTGATACCCTCCCTCTCCCCTTTGCATGGGGGTAGTGGGCATAAGGATTCTGGGGAGATGGAGACAGAACTAGGTGTTCCTTCCTCTTCTCCTCTGATGGAGGCTGGTGATGATGAGAAGAGGAAAGTTTGGGGAGCAGGGAAAGGATATGGGTGGGTCTGACGAGGAGGGCTCTCTTGGCTGAGAAAGTCAAAGATCTCTCCCCACCCCCCAGGAGCCTGCAGGGCTGAAGGTGCCCCCTACCCCAGTATTCTCCAGTCACCCAGGAGCACATTAGCCCCTTCCTACTGAGGCCAATTTCCATGCTAAACTGTTCATTATTGCCACCCGGAGACGCTGGACGAAAGTGTCAGAATCCATAAGTGTAGGGAGAGTGGACAAGTGAATATCTGAACACATCTGCCTCCCTGTTACATGGAGGAGGAGGCAGAGCCCTTGGGGAAGAGGCGGTGAGGAATCATAATACCAGCAGCCAAGGATGCGAGAAGGACATCCAGCCCCAAGGCAGGGTATACTCATTCATCTAAAAGTATCCAGGATCATCAACAGGGTAGACCCTGCACGTCACATTGGGAACACAAGACTGAGCAGCATACAAGATCATTGGGGGAAAGGGCCCTCGCAAGAGACTGCTCAAGTCACTGATTACAGTAGCCAGTGTAGGAGAGATGTACGAGGTCCCATAAGCAGACTGAGAACTGTCTCTAGGGACCTATTGGGGAGGGGGTCGAAAAGGACCCTGGAGAGGAGTTGTCTCAGCTGAATTGTAGACACATGGTTAACCTCTCTATTTCATGCCCAACGGGTACTGTGTAGACTCCCAACTTCATGCCACTTGGGCCGTCCTTCCATACCTCTCTCACCAGCAACCTACAGGCAGGAAAGCCTGTACCTCCATTGCCTCACACCCTCCAGGCCCACATTCAATTCTTTGCCAATCCCTGTCTGTCTTCTGTGGTTCCTCCCACCAGCCCTCCTTCCCATCTCCTTGCTCTACCCCACACCAAGGCTCTTACCGTCAGTCCATCCTGTGCTCCCCCCACATCTGCCCACCCTTGCAGGTTAATTCAGGTCCTACTTTCCCAGTGGAGCCTTCCTAGAGTGGTTCTTCCAGGACTAACTGCTCACCCTAGAGAGCCCCACTGCCGCCAGAACTGAACAGAGCTGGCCTTGCATGTCAATTGTTTATCCTCCCTTTCCTGAGTATTAAATATTACAGACTTCCCCCGAGTGGGCCTCACGGGGATCCGCCCTGGCTATGACCATTTTTCCAAAAAGTGTGACTTCGGAAAAGTTATTTAACCTTTCTCTGTGCCTTACCTTTTCACATAAGCAAGATGGCAATGTAAATAGGCCTTACCCTACAGGACTGTGGTGGGACTTTAGCGTCTTCGTAGAGTGCATAGGACAGTGCCTGTGCGTAGTTATTTTTATTCTCTATGTTGTTTCTCTGCCTGGCAGGCAGGAAGCAAGCAGAGTTCATCTCTGTGTTCCCACAAGATGATCCTGCTTCTTCCTGTAATCTCCTTCCTGAGGAAAAAAAAAAAAGACTAAAGCTAGAAAAGCTCTCAGGAGCTCATCTTGAGTATAGAATTTACAGATTGGTAAACTGAGGCCCAAAATTGCTGAAGGACTTTCTCAAATGATACCATTCGAAACAGCCTTAAAAACTCACAAGTCGAGAATGTAACCACCAGGGCTCTCTCTCAACTCCCCTGCTCTGACACAGAGGTTATTTCCAGCCCCTCTTCAGAGCAGAGCAGGTGGTAAATGTCATCTCCAGCCTTCCTTTGGCTCATCACCGAGCCTACCTTCTGCCCTCCCCGCTAGGAGAGCTCTGAGCCCTGAGCCCTTTGGTCTTTCCTAATGAGTGAGGTGTTCCTACCTCTCGGTCAGGGGTGCCATGTGGCCTTTAAATAGCAGGACTGGCCTGCTGTTTGGGCTTGGCCTGGGCAGAGACTCCAGGATAAGGCAGAAAAGAGAAGTCAAGATGGACTCAGACCAACCCCTTGGTCCTGCATTGGCAGCTAGCACTCACCCTGCGAGGCACCCTGGCCATAGTCAGACTCCTCCTCCCACGATGGGTTTGATGCAATCTGGAAAACGCATTAAACATTACACAGAGTAGTTGACGCATAATTAATAAAGTACAGATTTTGGCTGGAAGCCTCTACTTAAAATAGCACCATGACTGTGGGGAGAGGAAGGGCAAGGGAGGCTTGGAAGATGCCATGCTGTGGGAACTGAGACTGGTATCGCTGAGAACATCAGGCCCACTTCTCTAGAAGGCACACTGAAATTAGAGTAGGGGAAGATAAAAATAATTTGGGGAAAAATAAGGCTCCAAGCGGCTGAGAGCCCGGAACGTGAGGTCCAAGCAGGAGTCTGACTACCTGAGGGCTAGTCCAAGACCAGCATTCGCCGACCTTCGAGCCACTCCCGGGGTGAAGTTGTAGAGTCCAGGATTGTTTTTAATTTGAGATCAGTTTTAAGGGCATTTGGAGATAGACGGCTCCCTGGCTGATTCTCCAGAGAGGCTGGAGGGAGCTTCGCATCTTCTTTGAAGAAGCAGAAAAAAAGAAAGAAGAAAAAAAAAACCTTTTCTTCTGCAAGCATATTCAGAGAACCCTTTGCTGTAGCTCCACAGCCTCCTGGAGCTAGGGGAGAGGTGAGGCCAGGGTTGAGGAAGGAGAGAAAAGGGGAGAAAAGTCTTCTGTGGTTAATTCAAATGCCCGGCCTCTGGGGCATTCCTGATTGAAACCGGAGCCCTGCCTCACTCTCTCCCAGAGATCCCAAACTGGTGGTTCCACCACAAAAATGCAAAGTTGGCCATAACGAATCATCTCTGACAGGAAGGCATCACCTGGAACCTGCCAGTCATTAAGCTACAACCCATGGCACACTCAAAAGATGAGGAGTACCCACACTGGGTAGAAGAAGCCATGGTGGAAAGTTCTAGAAACCACAGAATCAAATTGTTCTAAGGCAGAAACTGGATCACAAAAGGGAAACTGAGGTAAATTCTACCAGATAGAAAGTCCTGATGTGATCTCTCAGGCTACTTACTCCATTTCCCCCCCCCCTTCTTTTTCCACAAGGCAGAAATTAACAGGATCCTGTTTAAGCAGCAGTGCCTGGGTGAAAGATGTGTCAGAGTCGATTCTATTACGAGTCCCACCGGGCCTGCTCTGGGAATAATTAATCTATTAATTATGTGACATAGGAAAACAGCACTGGCTTCCGTGGCTCGGTCTGTATCGTCCTCGATGCTGTTGCCTCTCAGGCATCAGCCCCATTCCAGCACATATTAGGTCTTCACAAATGTTTATGGCAAGAATGGCTAGAACCAAACCAAAGCGTGCTGTAAGCCACCGTACAGAAAGGATCAGGGCCGCTTGTGTTTCCTCCGGCCTGCTGGGCTATTCGATCAGTGTGTGATGACAGCGAGGTGCATTCCTGCAATCAGACACCTGGCCGCCTTGTTCCAACCTACTTCTCCCTTCTCTGTTCTTCCTGCCCCAGGCCTGGGTCACCGCCAGCTAGACAGATCTGACAATCAGTGGAACACAAGGAGTTTCTGTCCCCACACCTGAGCTCCCTGGGCAGGCACTTTGTTCTCAAATATCCAGAATTTGAACCCAGAACCTTATAGCTACTTCTTCCCTGGGGGGAAATAGGTCAGAGCTCCAGGTCCAAAGGCTCAGCTTGGCAGCCAAACTCCCAGCTCCGGCACTTTCTTCCTCTGGGGGGAGGTGTGTGGGAATGAAGGGGAGAAGGGACTGGGAAGAAATGAGCTCCCCCTGGTAGCAGAGGGGCTGAGAAGGAGGCTGTGGGGAGCTGTGGCTTGGGTTTCACTGGCATTCCATCATGGGCCTTTGTTGGGCAGCTGAACCAGACCTAAGGGAGCTGCCGAGACCAGAGGAGCCTTCCAGTCGACTGTGGGCAAACCTGATAGCCCATCTGGAATCCATCCACAGCAGGCTCCCTCCCCCATGCCCTGAGCTCATTGGAGGAGCCACAGTGGGAGCGCGGGGCCAGGCCCTCAGCCCAGCAAGCTGGGCAAATCCCCCAGGTGCCAGCCCACAGGCCCCCATGGTCCCCTCCCTGCTCTGAGAGCCCGATCACCATGAGCTGCTCTGGCCTCACTTCCTGCCCTTCTGATGTGAGAAACCCCGTGAGCTCATCTTAAGGCTCTAAGTAGTACCCGAGGAAGGGTAGGCAGCATCAGGGGCCCAGCCAGTCCCAGTGACTGGAGGACTGAGAATACCATAGCAGTGAGAAGAGCTTGCCTTCAGGCTACCATTAAGATAGCAATTGGGCTTTCAGATTCCCATGGGGGAGAGAGTTTGGTTGGCCCTTGACCTTCAGAGCCCCAAATCCCAAAAATCTTTCATCACTCCCACACCCTAACTTCCCAAACCCTTAAGATAGAGGGAGCTAGAGGACACCAACTCATGCAAAGAGCAGGGGGAGTCATTTGCCTGGAGCCTGGTGCCTGGCGCCATGTCCTCAGCTCGGCTTTTGTCTGCTTTGTGATCCTTGAGGGAGTGTTTCCTTTCTGCAGGACTCAGTTTCCTCTTCTGTGAAAGGATACTTGCTGCCTCAGGGTGGGGATCATGAGGATTCTGGAAGGAGAATTAGATGACAGTGATAAAAAAAAAAATGAAATAAAAACAATACCCAGGCATGGGTAGCTCAGCTGAAGTCAGTAGTCAGGCTGAAGTCTGACGCTCCCTGTCAAAGCCAGCCCAGCCAGAAAAGTCTGTGAGACTCTCATCTCCAATCAACGACTCAGCAAAGGCCAGAAGTGGTGCTGTGGCTCAACTGGTAGAGCGCTAGCCTTGAGCAAAGGAAGCTCAGGGACAGCACATCGGCCCAGGATAGGCACACACAACATTAATATTATTATTAATAACAACAATAATATTTTAAATGGCATTACCAGAGTACCTCTAAGGTACATGCACTACAATGCCTGAACTGTGGGGGTAGGCAGCCTTGTTGGGGGAACCACAGCGGCTCTGGTAGGTCCTCCCCACGGCCTACAGGACAGGGATTTCCCCATTTTCCTAGTGTGACTCCCACACTCTGGGTTGGAAGGAGTCATGGCAGTTTTATTGTCGTCATCCCATTTTCTTTACCTTTGACCGTCACTCAGCCTACAGGTTGAGTGTGGACATTCAGAGAGTTGACCATCCCTCTGGCCCTGCAGAGAGGCACACACCCCTTCTGTGAGCAGGAGGAAATATTCCCGGAAACAGCCCAGATGAGGGGAGATAGAGAGAGAGAGCCCACCACAGTGCTCCACCATGGGGAGGAGACGGGAAGCCAAGACAAGCTCCCCTGTGTCCAGAGAGCCCTCCCTGAGTCACAGGCAGCTCAGACCACCTGGAGGGAGCCAGGTCCTTTTGCCCACCCCAAATCTCTTTTAACAACAAACTTTGAGAACAGTATGTTTTCCCAGTTCAGCTTCCTGCATAGTGTTTGCCTAATCTGTCTGTCCAAAATCCCTCTCCAAACATGAAGTTTCCTGCCCAGCACTGGCAATCAGAGAGCTAATTATCTGGGATTAGAGATGGAATTGGGGGGGGGGGAAGAGGGGGTCCCTTTTAATTACAGGGAAAAAAATTAGCACAACCGATGTCAGCAAGTCCACCGGGATTAGAGGTAATGTCCAGGTTTAGACACAGGTCAGTTTGGGAGGTGACAACAGCCCTGAGTTTTGAGGTTGATGTCTCTTGCTCTGGAATCTGGGGCAGATGGGGGCAGGGAATACTTATTTCCATAGCATCTGGAAGTAGAGGGGGGAGGGAGAGGACAAGGAGCAGTCAGGGAGAGAGAGGGGTAGACAGAGACAGCAGAGGGTAAAACTAAGAATAGGAAAACAGAAACTTGAGGGTTGACAGGAGAGAAACCAGGAAGTAAAGGAGAAAGAGAAGCAAGAGAGGGTGAAGAGATAGATGGTGGGTGAAAAGAGACACTGAGGTTTAGAGAAACCCCATTGTTCCCCAAGTCCCTGGGGGCTGCATTCCTGCTACTGTTCCCTCAAGAGAAGAAGAGGAGCAGTAGAAGCCGCCTCTGGCTCGCCTCCTTCCCTTCTCTTGCCCTCTTCCCAACCTCTCCCCTCTGGACAGCAGCACACTGCCCTAGTTTTGCAAGAAGTGCAGGAGTTGAATGCTTTGGGCCTCCTGGGGAAAGAATGGGGTAGCAGCGGCTTGGCTCTTGGTGATCTATAGTCTCCTGTGGCCTGGAGATGGGGCTTTCTGCCAAGTAGCCTTTGCCTTCTCTCCTAGGAGAAGAATCTCTTGGCTCAAGAAAGTGTTCATTCATTCATCCACTCATTCATTCATTCTTCTTTCGTTTTACGAAGAGATCCAGAGCATGATTATCAGCCCGACCTTTCGCTAATCTGGGGCCGTCTTACTAGCGCAGTGGAGTCTAAAGTGCTAGCTCCCACCTCTTCCAGCCCCTCACTTCGACTTCAGCCGTCCCAGGCCTGTGATTCCATAATACCCACTTGCCAATCTCCTTCCTGCAGACATAAAAAGTACAAGCATAGTACGAAGATCTAGACCATATCAAGGAAGCCCAAGACAGGACAGATTCAAATGATACAAACAGGTGACATGGGCATCGTTATGTTTATGTTTTCATACCCACTTTTTCTTTCTTTCTTCTTTTTACAAAGGATGAATTAGGGTGGCTGATAAAAGATTGGAAGCTAGGTACCTGTCGGCGGCTTGTACCTGTAATCCTAGCTACCCAGGAGTCTGAGATCCCAGACAGGAAAGTCCACAAGACTCTTAATTCCAGTTAACTACACACAAAAAAGCAAGAAGTGGAGCTGTGGCTCAAGTAGTAAAGCCCTAACTCTGAGTGAAAAAGCTAAGGGATAGTGCCCGGGCCCCAGTATACATACAGACACACACACACACACACACACACACACACACACACACACACACACAACACAACACACACATACAGAAGATTTGACAAGCATATGTATAAAATATCTAGTTCAAACCTATACCATCCAAGCTACTAAAGAAGCAGAAGTAAATGTGGTACCCAGAAGGTTTACACAGGCAACAGGACTAGCGTCAGACAGGCTGGGCTGGAGCATCCTAGCAGCCAAATCATAAAGGGAAGTGCTATGAACTAGAAATCCCTAGTCTCTAATAGAAGGAAGTATCCCTACTCTTTTCAAAAGAGACAATTCCCCTATGTCACATTCTGTATGTGATTTACGACCATGTGAGACCTTGTACAGAAACCAGGACAAGGGTTTAACATCAGAATCTGAGTTCTTTTTATATGGCAATTTCTTCTATTACCTCCTGATAGAATGCCAAGACTCTGGCACCCAAGCCAGAGCTAGCATTCAGGGAGTTAACCCTCATCCAGTAACAAACAATAAAAACCAAGCACACAGGCCATTAAGGAAAGTGATGCTTACTAGTTAAGCGTTTGTGGTCTACGTTTGTGGCTTTTCGGAGTGCTAAGTTGACTCAAGGATAGAATGCAATTTTTTTAAGCACCCCGTCGCGCTTGGCACTCTGCTAAAAGTTGAATAAAATGAACTATATGGATTCCCCTTCTACCTCTGGGAATTTATAATTTATGTTGGCACTTAGACAGAGCCTCAGACAGCAGAGGAAGAACATTAAAATGACAGACAGTAAGATGTTCACATTAACACACAGACAAAGGTGAGTGTCTTTTAGGGAAGCAGATGGATTTATAATCAAGCTGATTCGGGTTCAAATATTTTTTTTTTCTCCAAATGGCTGGCTGTGTGACTTCAGGCAAGTTACCTTACTTTTCTGAGCAGCAGGTTCCTCACCAGTGAAGTGGGTTTGGGAAGGAATTAAAGTTGTACGTAGTGTGTGTAAAATTCCTGGTTCAGGGCCCAACCCGTCACCCATGCTACGTGTAGGAATGATTCTGACGTAAATAGGAATGCTGCTCCCATCCTTGGGTGACTGTGTGTGGGCGAGGAGCCACTGGAGAAAGCAAGGAGGGGCAGAGTTCTCTGGGAGTCTGGGGACACATTGCCTCTCGGGAGAAATTTTCTCTGAAGGGTTGGGACCGTCCAAACCAATTCTGGAACTTTCCTAACATCGATGGTTTCTCAGGAACTCCCTAGTTTCCTCTCCATTTGATCCGGTGGCCTTCACAACCTGGCCAGAGAATCCATGACCCTCCTTTCTCTCTACTTGCTTACCTTACTTTTGGGAAAGGCTCTCTGCGGTAGGTTTCACTGTGTTGGGTAGGATGAGGGAGTTAATGGCCCTCATCCTACCTCTTTTGGTGGAAACCTTCGTTCTGATGGGTTGTCAGCCAGCCCGACAGCCTCCAGGTGTCAGCAGAAGGGGCTTGGAGGGAGAAGCTATACCAGCCCAGCCCTGGCCCACCTTACAGCAGCTCCCTGACAGCCAGGGCTCCAGCATGGGTTCAGCCAGCTTGGCCTGGTGTTGGGTCTGGAACCAGACACACCCCTCGACCCTACCCCTTCTCCCTGCTTTGTGGCAGCTCCTCTGGTACTTTCCAGATCGCTGCCAAAATGTCAAAAAGAAAGAGAGAGAAAAAGAAAATCTACGAGAGAGGCTAAGTGCTGTTCAGTTAATGATTCCAGTCCCTGGAGAGGCGCAGTGCTCTTTTAAGAGAAAAAATCATGGAGGGGAGTGGGGGCGTGGGAGGGGCAGAGGCGGGGAGCTTCAGTGCTTTACACAAAAGCCGAGCTGTAGCTCCTTCTAGCTTTTCTGAGCAGCAGATTAGAAGTGGGCTGGTTTGCCCTAAGCTGCCTTCTCACACTGTAGGGGAAGGACTGGAGCCACCCCCTCGCTTCCTTTTTTTTCCCCAAGAAGTGAAAAGGATCTGAGTCGGAATGTTACCATCCTTTGGGCCTAATGGCCTTAGTGCTCTGTGTCCCCAGTACAGGTCCTGTGGGGACCCTAACCTGCCATTCCTACTTGCTTAGAGGCAGGCAGACTGGGGGCTCCCACAAGGCAAAGGGCCTGGTCCCCTGCACCTGCTGCCTGCTTCACTGAGGTCTCCTCCTCCTGCTGCTGCTGCTGCTACTGCTTCTCCTTCTCCTCCTCCTCCTCCTCCCCCTCCTTCTCTCTCCTCCTCCCCCTCCTTCCCTCTCCCCCCTCCTCCTTTGGAAAAAGCTGGGCATGGAGTGACTGTCCCATGGCCTTGTGAAGAATGCCATCTCTGGCTAACTGTCCTCCTTATTCTGGTCCTATCCAAGCCTATGAGTTATCAGCAAATAAATCAAGTTTTCTTCTTCTTCATGCATCCTTTTCTACATTACCTAGCCTTTTCACATCCCTCATCTCGTTGTTCCATCTACAGTCCTGCCATGCAGGCAATCTTGTTTTGTGTTTATTGTTCTCAACAGCACTGTCGTTCGAACTCGGGGCCTTGCATTTGCTCAACTTGCTTGCTTAGCTGATGCTCTACCACTTGAGCCAGGCTTCCAGGCTGTCTTTTTTTGCCAGTTGTGTTGGAGATGGGATCTCACGGACTTTTCTACCTGGGCTGGCCCTGAACCACTATCATGCAGTTCTCAGGTCCCGGATTGCAGGAGTGAGTTACTGATACCTAGCCTGTTTGTTCTGCTTTATAGATGAGGAAGGAAAGTGAAGTCTCACTCCCGTAGCTGAGTATCCTGGTATGACCTTTACCCCCAGAGAATTAAGTCACCAGCTATGAGCTTGAGCATGTGACTTTAGATGGGTTATCTTGCAGCAGGGAAGACTGAAGTGTGAGACTTGGATGAGCTGGAAAGCAAACAGGAAAACCCTGTGAAGGAGCTCCCGGAGATAAGCTCTGTGCAGCCTCTGAGTCTGGGCTGTCTCTAGGGCTTTGGGGGAACCGGGTTAAGGTCATTTTGCCCCTGGGGTAGCTCCCTGTGTTCTTCTCTGTCATTCATGTACATCGAGGCAGCCTTTCCGGTGTGTAGTGACAGACACGGTGGCTGTTAAGGTCTAGTAGCATCAGGACAGTGGAAGCCCTCTGAGAGGATGGGGAGACCTAAAGAGGGGGACCCCATGATACTCTTTACTGACTATTAAGCCCACGGGGTATCTGCTAACGCTCAGGGGAAAGCGAAGCACCAAGTTCATTCCTCACAGGGCTCACTTCCTTCCCCCTCCCCCGCCCCTCCATGAGATCCTGGCACCTGCTGTATTGTACCCAGTCACCAGCAGAGCCTGCCTGCTGGCACCATGCCCAGCAGCTGTGGGGCATTAGCACGAGGAGAGGTGGGCAGGGAGGAAAAGCAGGTGTCCAGGCAAAGAGAGCACGATGACCAAGAAGGACCTCAGAACAGGGAGGCCAGGAAGCAACGCGAGCGAGCATCCATCCATACAGATCAGCTGGTCCCCTGCGATCCTCGTGCTTCACCTCTCACCCTATCCCACCTGGATCAGAGTGATCTGGCCCCAGAAGAACAGCAATGAATTAATTAGGGGTCTGTTATTATGAAGCAGCTCATTATTAAAGTCCCCCTCCTGGGAAGGGAGATGAAGAAAGGTGTGAGGACTGGGAAGACAGCTTACTCAAACAGAATCTGGGAACAGCACGAGGCCCTTCCCCACCGCTGTCTGCTCTGCCCTTGGGCTCTGCCAGGAAGTCACTGGCTCTCCTGGGCTGGAGAGGATGGAGCCTTTCTGTCCTCTCTCCTCTCATGCTCAGCGCTCAGCTCTGACCCCATCCCCCACCGGGGGGCCTCACTCCTCCCTTCACACCTGCCTTCCAGCCAGTCAGTCTCCAGCTTTTTAGGCCCTGGGAAGTGTGAGTGTGCTTCCTCTCCTCCTAAGATCTCTTACCAGGCCACCGAGAGCCAGGAAGATCATTTCAGCAGACAGAAACGTGTAAGACTTAGGCGTCAGGCTCCAGAAGGTTTGGACTAGCTGGCATGGAATGGTGCAAGATGTATCCTCTTTCCTTATCCTTTTTTTTTTTTTTCCTAAAGAGAGATCAGAAAAGAGAGACCTTGGCTCAACTGAGTTCTGGTTCATTTTGCTGCCTTTCAGTTGCGTGAGCATAGAGCAGTCACCGCGTCCCCTTCTGCCTCAATTACTTTCATCTGTAAGATGAGACGATGGCGGTAGCTACTTACTGCCTTGGGTTGTTGGGAGGATTCAATGAGAAAACATGCCTACGGCCCTTAGCATGGTGTCAAACAATGTGAGTGGTGGTCCGGTGGGCCACTCATTCCGCCAGCACGTGTTACTGTGCGCATGGCAAGGCAAGCGTAGGATAAGGCACAAGAGCTGGAAGAGAGGTAACTCTCAACGTTTGCGAACAACTTCACCAAACAGCATGCCAGCCTCTGTGAGAGTTCAAAGGCCAGTGCGGTGTAGGCTTCCTAGGAGAAGTGGCTTTTGAGTTAGGTCTGGAAGGATAGTTAGGAACTGGGAGGTAGAATAAACTGTAAAGAAAAGGCATGAAGAGCAGAACACTGAGGACGTGATTGAGAAAAGGTGCAAAGGTCATGTGAGCTAGGTCCTTGAATGACAGGCAGGAGATTGCGCGCGCTTTTAGAAGTTATATGAGTGGGGGCAGGGCATTGAAAAGGGGAGGTGTGTAAGCGTGTTTGTGTAATTTTGTCTGAATGCATGCCGTTATTTACTTTTTTCAATGGTCCCAACGTCACCCACGTTCATCTTTTTTTTTTAATAGAAGAATGAGATAAGCAAGAGAAAGAAAATTAGAAACACCTGAAATTTAAGGATTTTTGCATATAGAAAAGGCAGGATCAAATAAGTGTTTTAAGAAGATTAATCTGGTGGTGTTGGGTAGAATAGATTAGAGCAGGAATATGCTGGAGGCAAGGAGATTTCTCAGGTTATTGCAGCAGCACAGATAAGAGGTAATAATAAAATAAAATAAAATAAAAACACAGCCTCAGCCCTTAGCAATAGGAAAAGAGGGACAGTGGCACGCATGTGGTCTCCATGTCTTCCACTTATCATGCATTTTCTATACCACAGTGTTCGCATGCCATGTGCTTTTTCAAAAATGCTTTCTCCTTTTCAAAATCTCTGAGAGTCTCTGGCAGCCACACACACACCCCCAGTGTCAGAGTACTGGCCGAGCCCCAGACCTCCCGCCCCACCCTACAGCTTGAAATGTCATCCTCCGAATTAATGAAAGCAAAAGATTACTAGCCCTGATAGTACAATGCATGCCAATCATTGAAAAGAATGAGTTAATTAAGGAGGGTAATAGACCTCTTAAGATCCCCACCTTTGCTCTTTTACCAAACTGCAGGTGGCCTCCTTTGTCAGAGTGGAGGAGATAGTGCTACATGATCTGTTCTGTTCCCCAGGACTTATCTCCAGAGGCAGCCAGCACCCTTCAATGATAGTTTTTGATCCCAAGGTAGGCCAATGCCCTCCTGTTGGACTCAGGGAAAATCTCAGAGAGGGACTGAATAGAAGAGAAGGAGACAAGAGACAGCGTGCCTGAAGGCTTTGGAATCGGGGAGCCCCAGCTTTGAGTCCTGTTCTGGCACTTACCAGTTATTAGCACGTATGTGAACATTTCTTGTTCTACAGAACAGGAGACTTACTCCATAAAGTTCTGAAGATTCTTCACATCTGTGTCTCTAACCTTCTACACCGGGATGGGTATAGGTACCCATCAAATAGGTAATCGGAAATAAATGAATAGAGAAAGCTATTCAAAAGTCCTGTGTCCAGACTGTCTTAGGAAGTGTGGGTTTTCTTTTCCTATGCCTCCAGGGGAGGGGAGGTTGGCCATCTTCAAAGAGTGCTAGGCTAAGTGCCAGTGGCTCACACCTGTAATCCTAGCCACTCAGGAGGATGAGATCTGAAGATCTCAAAGCCAGTGGGGACAAGAAAGTCCATGAGACTCCTTTCTCCAATTACCTAGCAAAATGTCCGAAGTAGAGCTGAGGCTCAAGTGGTAGAGAACCATCCTCGCGTGGAAAAAGCTCAGGAACAGCACCCAGACCCTCCACCTCGCCCAAACCATGTGCAAGCTTTGATTCCCTCCCCAGGCTCTGCGGGGCATCCCTCGTGAAAGAACCTTGTAGGTAGTGCCTTGAATGGAGATTCTTGCGGGAGCCTTGGGTAAACAAAAATTCCGATTTGGCAGAAGTTGCTCATTATTCTTTATTAATTCCTCCCACCATTCCTCCTCGCTCCCCTCCTCCCCCTCTCCCCGCAAGTCTACACACTCAATATGAATTATTGCTTTGCCTCTGCGTGATTTGATTTCATCTGAGGCTGCTTAATGCTTGGCTGTCCCTCGCTGTGTTTATCTTATTGTTTCCCAGAACAATCAAGTGCTTCCTCTGCCCCTGGCAGCTTCTTGTTCCCGAAGCCTCCAACCTGCCCAGCCTAGAGATGGAGCAGTGTTGAATAACCTGGCCAGTAAGGAGGGTGGCATAGTGAATATTTATTTGAGAAGTGGAGCAGGTGGAAAGGCCGAGGGTCTGAAGACTCGTTTGGCCCTTCCTGGACCTGACAAGGCTTGAGCCAAGAGGCCTAGATTTGGTTTTGTTTGCATCTAGGTCTTAATGACCCTCTCCCCTGAGTGGCCGAGGCCGAGGCCCCAAGGATAGGGGGTCGGGAGGTGGGGGGAGGGGATTGATGCATTTGTGAGGTTTAACAGTGGAGAGCTGGAGAGCCAGGACAGCCACGGATCAGTGAGCGGTTGATGAGGAGCAGCAGAGAAGCCACAGTTTAGAGGATGGCGAGCAGCCTCCAAGGACGCCGCCATCCTGCCTCCCACCTAATGTGGACCATTCGCCTTACCCATAGCAAGCGCTCAGCCAATGCTCACGACGTCCTCTGTCCCTTGCCAAGAGGTTATGAATTCACAGACTGTCCTGAAATGTAGGAACCCAGAGAACAAGTAGCTCCTCGGGACTCCCCAGTGTGCTAGGAGACACGACCTCCGTGGCCTAGGCCCCTAAAATCCAAACACTTGTAGCCCTATACACCCCTAGTTGAATATCTTGGTTCCCCACCCCCTAGATGAATATCTAGGGCAGATTCTTAACATGCACAAAAATAGAAATAATTATACCAGGAAATGTCAATCTCCAGTGTCAAAGCCCTGGTGATGGACCGACAACTCTCTGGGGACCAGCACTGTGTGTATCTGCATTGTGTGTGTGTGTGTGTGTGTGTGAGAGAGAGAGAGAGAGAGAGAGAGAGAGGTGAGTATTCCTGCCTGGGCTGGCTTGGAACCAAGATCCTTGGATCTCAGCTACCTGAGTAGCTAGGATTACTGCATGAGTCACTGTGCCTGGTGGTATCAGGCCTTTATCGTACAGTCCTGCCCCCCGTTCGTGACCTCCTCCATCTTCATCCTCATCATAGAGAGGAGGAACCCTTGGCTCTGGCTCCTCTCTTCCTCTCCTGCCCTGTTTGGCTCAGGGCAGCCCATTGGGACAACAGAAGTTTTCAGGCTCTTGAGTTTCCCTCAGATGATCTGAGCATTGGGGGGCAGGCTCCCCTGGACCTGCAGGGGGCCAGTCTGCAGAGCTGTGACTGTGCAGAGGCAGGGCCTACGACAGGCACTCTGGAAATTGCCGTGTGTGTGTGTGTGTGTGTGTGTGTGTGTGTGTGTGTGTGTGAATGAATGTGCAGGAAAGAAAGAGGAAGAATCTCAGAGACTGAGTTTACCAAAGACTTCAAATCTATAAATAATTCGGGTCATGAAGCTCTACAAAAATAAACTTCAGCTTGAATCCTCGCAGCACTAAATGCACAGCTGCAGCAACACACACTCATGAGCTCACGCGGGGCCCGGGTGAGCAGCAGCGGGCCCTCGCCACCTCCCCCTCGCAGAGCTGAACGCACAGGGTGTATGTGGTACTTGGCACAGCGCAGCACGCACAGTCACACACCACACGTGCCACACATACGTATAGCACACCAGTCACAAGACACACACAACGCATATGTATACTACACCACAGTCACACAAGACACACAACACATGTGTACACACACACAGTCACACAACACACATGCACATACCATATCACAGTCACACAACACGCATAACACACATACATGTACCACATCACAACCACACAATACACATATACCACACCACAGTCATACAACACACACAACACATACGTATACCACACCACAGTCATACAACACACACATCACATACATATACCACACCACAGTCATACAACACATACGTATACCACACCACAGTCACAAAACACACACATCATACAAGCGTATACCACATCACAGTCACACAACACACACAACACACATACGTATACCATGCCACAGTCACACACCATATATAACACATACATATACCACACCACAGTCACAAAACACACACAACACATGTGTATACCACATCACAGTCACACAACACACACATCACACATGCGTATACCACATCACAGTCACACCCAGAAATACAAACTGCACACATACATCCACACATCACAGATGCATAAAGACACAGACAGATATTGCTGGCCATACACATGTACTACACACACACACACACACACACACACACACACACGCACATACCTCAAAGACATTCACATACCACACAAGCCAGGTCCTGAGCCAGACAGCAGTAGACATAGGTGATAAAGGCCTCTTTCGAAGTGAAGAATAATTTAAGCGGGTCTCATCGCCAAAGGCACTGAGCCTCAATCACTCTGTTAAATCCTCCCCCAAAGGCTCAGGTCAGAGACTAAGCTTCCGAGCAAGCTGAGCTCAGGCATAACAAGAACACACACACTGTACATTTGTATTGGTTTCCAAATAACTCAATTTCCACCCTTGCTCCACCACTTCCTCTCCCCTCCCCCCTCCTCCAGGAAGCCTTCCCTTGGTGCCTTTCAGGCCAGGTAAATTAACACCCTCCCACCCCCATGCAAACCTCCTCTCCTGAGGGCTCCCCACACTTGCATGAAGGCAGTGAGGTGGTCTGTTTCCCCATCCTGAGCTCCTCGGTAGGATCCCTCATTTATCACAGTGCCTTGGGCTCCATAGGACCCGCCTACCTCATGGAAATATGGGGCAGCACTGCCCCATTTCACTGTCCGCTGTGTTCCTGTTGAGCTGGGAAAGACGGGAGTTACCAGCCTTATTTGACATCGACAGAAACTATTATCCAAATGAGTAAAGTGCTTTGCCTGAAGTCGTACAGCCCGTTAATGAGAAAGCTGAGATTGGATCGCCTTCCACACCCCATCCTACACCTCACTCCCTCAGCCGGGTGACACCTGTCCAGCCAATCTCTTTCCTCCTGAAAAGCCCAAAGAGATTCTCAATCCTGCTACCCTTCAGCAGCAACTCTTGCACAAAATGTGGGGGGGAGGGGGGGTGGGATACTATGATGACTAAGATGACTTCTCTACTGCGACTAATAAAGTAATGTTAGAGTGTCAGACTCTAAGCAAAGGCTTCATAATTTAGGACTAACTAGAAAAAGAAATCGACACACAAGGAAAAGAAAAGAATTAGAGAGTCCTGCAGGTAGGGGAGTTAATTGGATATGCTGATTTGAATTGGATGCTCAAAGTGAAGTGTCTGGCATTAATTTCTGTACTGATATATCAGTGATTTTAGAAAAGAGATACTAGGGACCCTCCCATCTGGACACGTGGATAGTAAATCTTTCTGTGGATTCACCCAATCCACTTCTGCCCCCCAAGCCATCCCTGTTAAGCTGAGTTTGGGCCCCTAAATAAAACCCCTAGATAAGATGACCTTATTGTTGATCGCCTAGGAAATAGGTGATTGCTGACTCTGTGTGTGTGTGTGTGTGTGTGTGTGTGTGTGTGTACGTGTGCATATGTGTATGATTAGTGGGGCTTGAGCTCACGGCCTGGGCACTGTCCCTTAGCTTTTTCACTCAAGGCTAGCACTCTATCACTTGAACTGGCTTTTTGGTGGTTAATCAGAAATAAGTGTTTCACGGGCTTTCTTGCCTGGGCTGGCTTTGAACTGTGGTCTTCGTATCTCAGCCTCCTAAGTAACAAAGATCATAAGTGGGAGCCCCCAGCACCTGGTGATTGTTCATTTCTGATGGTGGGAATCTGAATGAAGAAGAGAAAAGGAGAGAAGTTGAATTTCTAGGGCACCCACCTACTTGGCTTAGCTGCTCATGTCCCATTCCCCTCTTAAGAAGTCTCACAATGGCTGAGAAATCGAGCTCCATGTGATTTCCTCTTTTGCTGCTATTCTTCAGCTGTGTGATCTTGGGGAAATTGACTAACTCTTCTGGTCTCAGATTTCATGTCAGTAAAATGAAAATAATAGTAGTATTAACATCAGGGATACTTGTAAAGATTAAATGAGTTCATTTATGTTGTACACATCCGACAGTGCCCAGCACATTGCAAAAGCTATATAAGCAGTAGCTAATAATAAATCCATTAAGAGAACAGCATCCTTTCAAAATTTACCAGTTAGATCTTTTGCCTTGTGGCAGGGCCACACTTAACTATGAAGCTAAAGAGTTTATGGTGCATTTAAAGACCTTCCCCGAAAGGAGATTCTGGTCCATTGTGGTTGCCCATCCTATAGTCCATTGTCTTTATAGCAGGAATTCTTTTTTGTTTGTTTGTTTTTGTTTCATTTTTTTTGCATGTCCACTGAGATCAAACCATCCCAGGAAAGGAAGAGCCCAGCTAGAAAACCATGCTCAGGTGACTCCTTACATAGGGCCCTGTCACCTCCCTCTTCTGTCCTGTCTCCAATCATGGCTACTGTGTGCCTATTGAGATCCTCGCACTACGGTCTGGTCTGCTTATGCCATCATTGGGATTGGATCTGCAGCCTGTTTCAATTTATTCTCGTCCTTGTGGTCTTCAGAACCTGCCCCTGGGGATGCAAACACAAACACTGAAGAGACCTGTCACATTGTGGGACACCACAGAATAGATCCCATCAGTTGGCTTTTAAAAATCCCACTTTGGACCAGGTGCTGGTGGGTCATGCCTGTAATCCGAGCTACTCAGGAGGCTCAGATCTAAGGATCACACAGTTCAAAGCCAGCCTGGGTGGGCAAATCGATGAGATTCTCTTCTCCAATTAACCAGTAAAAAGCCGGAAACAGAGTTGTGGCCCAAACAGTAGAGCACCAGCCTTGAGTGGAAATGCTAAGGAAGAACATGAAGCTTTCACTTTAAGCTCTAGTTCACACACACACACACACACACACACACACACACACACACACACACTCCCATTTTGGTTTTGTTTTCCCTGTCAACTCTCCTGCATAGCCAATCTGTCGCAAAAGGATGAAGGACAACGTTACATCTCAAAGCTCCTCTAGTTAGACCTGAGGTGTTTCCCCCATCCATCAAATGCTTTCCTCTGGACCTCACTGATCAGTGCTGGTTTTAGTCCCAGTTTCACTCCTGATGGGACTCAAAAGTCTTGCAGCTCTGTGAGTGATCACAGGATTCTCTTGCACTGCACACAGAGTAGATTTGCTTCTTCCTGTTATTCACAGAGGAAATTTCACTGAGACTTAGAGAGGTAACTCCCCTCAATGTGTGCCAAGCCAGGCAAGAAGAAAGTCCAGGAATCTTCTCTTCTCCAAGATGCAGGAGTCCCAGGCATATCCTCAGCCCACGTTGGTGTGTGGCCCAGAGGGAGAAAAATGATATCCAGGAAGAGGATATCTTTTGACCACTGACCTTCTACCTGCCAGTTCCTCCCTTACTTTATTCTCCTTGACCCCTAGCCTTCTTGGCCCTTATCTCCATTTTTCTCTGTCTTTTCATGGGGGACTTGAAGGGTTGGTCACCCAAGCTTGT
This sequence comes from Perognathus longimembris pacificus, assembly GCF_023159225.1. Lineage (NCBI taxonomy): Eukaryota > Metazoa > Chordata > Mammalia > Rodentia > Heteromyidae > Perognathus > Perognathus longimembris. The sequence goes on from NC_063171.1 coordinate 55,980,943, forward strand.
AAGCAGCTAGCATGAGATAGAGGTATGTGTAAGAAGGCACTAGCTTCTTTTCCAATACTACCCTTCTTTGCAGGGACTCATACTAAATGGACTCAGATTTTAGTTCATGTTCGGGGCCAACAACATCATCTGTTATGGATTGGTTTTAGTGCTGACGTTTGAGAGTGATGTAGATTTGATTTCGGCTTTTCCTGGTTTATTGAAAGATTGCAGCTACAGATGGAGTTTTTAAAGTCTCTGATTAGGCCCTTGATTCAGTAAAAAGTTAATGGGTGGGATTGGTCCTAACTGAAGGCAGCAGGAGGTGTGATGATGAGTTGTCTCTGGTTCAGTTCCAGCTCTCATCTGGCCACAGGTACTGTCTGGGCCTGCAGGGAGAAGGCCAGACCTGGAACATTTGTTTTTCCTCCTGATTTTGAGTCCAAACCAGGCTGGGAAGCCAGGCCAGGGCCTAGGCTCATGGACAAGGTAGCTTCTCCAGCTGGCAGAGGGCAAGCCGACCTCCTGAATCCAGAGGTCATGGGCCAGGCCTGAGGGAAAAGGCCGGTTCTGAAGCTCCTGAGACCAGCCAGTGCCTTGAGGAGACTTAAACCTACCTGCGATGAGTTGTTCTCCTGGGGAAAGGGACGGAGGAGGAAATGGAGACATTCTCAGACTCAGGCAAGAGATAAAGCCAGAACTTCCCAGGTTGTAGACAAGCCAGAAAACGGAAGGCAACCAAACCTAGAAGTCATGACCATCTCATTTTCTTTTTCTGTCTTTTAAAATAACCCAGGAACTTGTATGACTAAAACCTACAGTATTTCCTTTTGGAAATGTGTGCCTGTCCATCCAGAGAGTGCTATTTTTGAATGTTAAAGGAAACTGTTGCGATTTGGGAGAATTTCCTAGAGAGAGATGTTGCTCTTCCTTCTGCTTAAATCCCATAGTCAGGAGGATTCCTGAGGTGGAAGGTGGATGCCTCCACCCGGTAATGTCATTGCTGAGACAAAGTAGGAGAATTAAATAAAATCCACTACCCCCCCCTTCCCATGCCCCAATACCACCCTGGAGAGGAAGAGCTTTAGTGATGGTTGTCAAGGCAACAGCCTTCAATGCAGAAGGCCCTCATTTGAGGTAGGAAACACACAGGGTAGAGTTTGGCACGAGGAAGAGTCTGTCCCCCACAAGGGGAGGTGCCACGGGGAGAGGTGGGAAGAGTGAAGAGCATGTTTGAGTTCCATTCACGTCACCTATTCACTTCAAGCCCAGAGATCCCCATGTTACCTGCCCAAGCAGCGAGGGAAATGCAGTATTCCTAAATATGGGTTCCGGCCCACTGTTCCCTCCCTCCCCTGGAATCTAGGCATAAGGGCCTTGTGCAGGGATGGTCTTTCTCTACCACTGCTATCTCCAGGGCCAGAGCTTTCAACATGGGCTCCTGGTGAGCTTACAACATGGGCTACTCTCAGCCTAGTCCACCTCAATAGATACAGACCGCGCCCTACCCTGAGTGCCCTCAACTATGCCCATTTTCAAGAGGGTGAAGAAACAGGAATAGCAGTCCTGGTCCCACCCCATCCCAACTCCACAATCAATAATTCTGTGAGGCCTCCCCAAGACCTGAAAAGGCTTCCCTTCTTCCATTCTTACATGGGTAGTATTGTTACCGGGCACCAAGCTTGGCTTGTGGGCTGGGCAAGTCATGGTTGCTTGTCCTCAGGAGTTCTCAATGAAGTGAAAAGAGATGAGTTGAGAGAAGAGATGGTCAGTGCAAGAGAGAATGGACAGGGTAAGAAGAAGGAGAAGGCTTCTTCTTCAAATGTTCTACAGAAACTATCTTCTGACCTCGTTTTGATTTAGCATTAAAGAGTTTAAGATACTCTGTCAGCTGGTTCACAGTTTGTATCCTTTCAATGGGCATTTCTCAGCCATGCCCTTTCATCCATCAAAGCCTCATACAGGTCCTCTGAGAGTTATAGGAAACACACACACACACACACACACACACACACACACACACACGTGCATCTCCACCTTCTGAATGTTGACAGACTTACACACATCTCAAGCAATTAGAGAACAATTCAAGTAGGTAGTCGATACATGTTCGCTAGTACATATACAATGAGCAAATCAATTGATTATAATCCTAGGACAATTTGTCTGCTAGGGAAAAAAAGGCATTAGTGCAAGTATAATTAGCCATTAGAGAGGGGTTAGGAAGACTTCCTGGAAGAGGTGGGGATGGACCTACAGGGCCTGCAGGTGCACAGCAGACAGAGAAAACAAGCGAGGGAGAGGAACACTGATGGATGATCAGCTGCTATGGGAAAAGAAGCTGGGGGTGGGGCACATTCCCACCAAGAATTCCTCACCACCAACTTTTGGTACCACCTCAGGAATCTCTCTCCTTTGGGTTTCAGCATTGTATATACCCAAGTCAGGATGGATGAGTCCTTCGCAACTCCTATCCTCAGTTACGTCACTGTTCCTCGACACTGGCTGCTCATTAAGTTCACCTAGGGAGCTTTAAACCCACTGAAGACACCCAAGTCCCGCCCCCATGGAGATTCTGGTAAAGGGACATAGCCTTGGCATTCCTGTTGTTTAAAATTCCCCACATGATTTGAATGTGCAGCCATGGCTGAGAAGCCCTGAACTAAACGACATCCAAGTCCTTTGTGACTTACTGTCCTGAGATGGGCTGAATTTCTAGGTCACCATATCTCACTGGGAAACCTTATAGACAGTAGAGCCTAGGTCCGGGGCCAGAAAGAACCTGAGGTCAGGAAACTTCAGCCCGCTAATGACCAACTTATGGGTGGTTTGCACAATTGTCTACCATTTCCCCATTATTTTCCTGAGGCCAGCATGCTGTGTGTAGATGTTGACTTTGCCCCCCAACCATGTGAGTGTACATAAACACACAGGTGCTTGCATACACACGCATCACAGTGGTGCTGTAAATATATATGTAGATTCGCACGAGAATAACCACCTGGGGATAGTCAGAATTATGCCTAAGAGAATACATACACACACACACACACACACACACACACACACACACACACACACACACACACACACAAACCCACCAGCAGCAGAAATCCAAGACATAGCACATTCAGACTGCTTGCATGATGGAGACTAGGATGTCTGAAATAAGCAACACTTCTGTCCTCAGAGTAGCGGTAAGTAGGGTAGCATTTGTCTGCAGTAAGACAACCCTTCCAGGAGGATGAAAGTATCCCAGGAGGAAGGCAGAGTGTAGATGCTGAGCACATGCTTGTTTTCTTTTGCAGATTCGAGCTGATGGTCCCCCTCATGGTGGGGTACAGTATGAGATGGTCTCCGTGTTCAAAGATGGGAGCCCCATCCTCCGAGACATGGCCTTTTCCATTGATCAACGCTACCTGTATGTCATGTCTGAGAGACAGGTAAGTGCTAGCACCCATTCCTCCTTTCCAAATGTCAGGAAGACCTCTGCTCAGAATCTGTTCCATTATCACAAGAGAAACCTCTGCACTTGCGGCACAGAGGTCCTGAGAGAGGCCCAGCCTCTGCAAGCTCTTGCAGGGAGTCAGAGTGAATGAAGCAACCCCGGGCCAGCCACTTCCCGGAGGCTTCTCTCTAGGCCACAGCCCCTGTCTTGCAGAGTGATGAACAGCCCCGCAAGAACAGGCCAGACTGCATGGAGCAGCTTGGTGTGATTAGGAGGTAGATTTACTGCTCTCAGGCACACAGAATCTTCTGCTCAAGGGAGCCAAAGAGGTGTAAATAATCCGGGCCTCCAGGCTGGGCCAGCTCCTTGGAGAGACAGACCCAAGAAAGGGCCCTAGAAGGAGATAAAATCTTGGCCTCAGTCTGAGACTGGTGCAGGGTAGAAGCTGGTCAGACTTGAGAAGCTGCAATTATGCCTTGCAAGACAGACTTCCACTCTCCGCAGGGAAGCAACAGAGCAAGTCCCCCCACCCTCTTAGATGTAGAGAGGGTGTGTTATGCTCTCAGATCGTATTTGCTGTGATTGTGTGAGAGCAGAAAGAAAGATAAGTACGGACAAAGTCCTGGTGAAGGGAAAGAAGTAGAGAAGCCGAGAGGTTTACCAGATGCCTGGAGATCCAGGAACCCAAATGGAGACCTTAACAAAAGCTGGTTTATTCCAGCCTCTTGGACACTGGTTTCACAGTTGCTCAGCAGCCAGCCATGTGGAGCCCTGTTGTTTATCATTTTTCTGAACAGGATAAGTAGGATAAAGGTCAAAGATGGATAAAAAGGATGATGAGTCTGTCTTAATAACTTTGCATGCTGACTGCATTTGATAAAGATCCTGGAGCTGGGGGCCTGGTAGCTTTCACAATGTGCCTTCTGGCTCCTATGACATTCTCTGAATATTCTGCAAGGGTTCCAGTGTCCTTGGTCAGCTTCACCTTTCCCAGAGTTCTCTTTACCTCCTTTCTTTGCAAAAAGTAAGGGCTCTGAATCCGGAGATAAAGAATGAACTGAAGGAGTAAACAAGAGGTGAATGGCACACGACAGTATTAAGACAAGCACTGATGCAGTCATGACTTGAAAATTATTTCTTGGGAACATATGACATAAATCATATGCTAATTACATGCAAATAACATCCAGATTCTCTTGAAACCACCTGTCTTTTTTTTCCCCACCTTCTCATGGTCCCTGCAATTGAGGCATAAACAGGTCCAGATGAGATCTTGGTGGAACTGGAGAAGGGTCTGCCTAGCATAGAGTCAATGAGATGGCCTTAGAAATAAACACTGGCGCAGTCTCACAATAAAACACTTGGTAGACCTAAAACGAATACAAGACACATATTTATTGGGAACAAACTACCATCAGAATGAATGGAACTTGATAGCTACCCTTAAGTTGACTACTCCAATGAGGGTGGGAAACATGGAGGTAGATACACCTATAGTATCAGATTCAATTCTATGAATAGTCTGAAAGTCCCTCCTGTTCTTCATGGCTACTAAGAAAGGAAAACACCTTCTTTTTCTTGTTTGGTGCCAGTCTTTAGGCTTGAATTTAGGGCCTGGATGCTGTCCCTGAGCTTTGGTGCTTAAGCTTAGTGCTCTACCACTTGAGCCAAAGCTCCACTTCTGGCTTTTTGGTGGTTAATTGGAGATAAGGGTCTCATATGCTACCCTGCCCAGTATGGCTTCAAACCATGTGTTGGGGATTATTATGGCCTTGGGGGAAGGCTGCCCTTCCACCAGCCTTGGGACAATGGAAGTCCCTCCCACCTTCTGGCCTCCGCCCCTTGGGAGGTGAACACGTGCGTGCCACCATGATGGGGTTGTCCCGCCCACAAAGGAAGTTTCGTGATGTCACTTGATGGACATGGTCCTTAGCCTATGACTGGCCCTTTGGCCAGCCCCCTTTCTTTCCCACCATCACTTCTATATAAGTGCCTTTCCCTATTAAAGTTTTGAGACGCATCCCACCACCGCAGCGTGTCCCTGATGCCTTCCTTTTCGCCCCCGCTCCTGGTAACATGTGAGGGGACTGGGGGGAGGGGAGGCTTCAGCAACCTTTCCTCAACTTAGCGCAAGTCCATGGAGTACGCCTTTGGCCTTCCGCCGGCGGAGGGCAAGGCCGAGTGCTCTTTCATAGATTTTAAGGATCCACCATTCTCCCCGTGGGATCGGGGAAAAGGGGATCGTTCAGATCCCGACACCATGATCCTCAGATCTCATCCTCCTGAACAGCTAGGATTACAAGTGTGAGCCACCAGCTGAACATTCTTAAAAAATAAAAAATGATGGATACTCACTATAGAATTTCAAGAATGACACTCAGAAAACAGCCATAGGTCACCAAACCCCACTCTATAACACCATTCTCATGATTGGAGAACAATTCCAGATATTTCTACAGGAATATTTATAGAGAGGAGGTTGGATGGGTAGATAGCAACCTGTGTAGCAGTGGATAAATGAATGATGGGAAGGACTGGATGCCATGTGCTAGGTGATATTCTCAAGAGACTCCACAGAGCTAAGGAGCAGGCCAGCAGGTATTGGTAAGAGACTCTCTCTCTCTCTCTCTCTCTCTCTCTCTCTCTCTCTCTCTCTCCCCGTTCCCTGACCCAATGAAGTGAAAAAAGACAAACAGGAAATAGAACTGGCCAATGGGACCTGAGGGAGACTGAGAAGGTACTACATACATTTTGACTGTAAATTCATTTCTCAAATGAATTGCTCTTTGAAAATGCATCCAAAATGTGACCAGACAGAGGGGCTGGGTGAGAGATGATGGTGATGAATAGACTTCAAGGCACAGGATGAACTCTTTCATCCATATCGACCTCAAAAAGCAGCATCCCTGGCTGCACCAACGAGCACGCTGCTTGTTTATAAATACCCTCTCCTTTGTCCTCATCTTCTGTGTGAGGCGCGCTATTTTTGTTACAGTCTGCACCAGCTTGAGTAGTGGCCAGGCATACAGGAAGTATTTAGGTTTAGTGCCATGAGGCTGTCTCCGATCAAGTGAGATATTAGGAGTCGAGCTCCCCGTACCAGTTGGAGCTACGATCCAGAAGCCAAATCTAAGGGGGATTTGTGTGGAAGCTCTGTAGCCTGTCTCCTGGACAGCCATAAATTGTGCAGAAACAGGTAACCAGGTGACTTCACCAAGGGATGAATCCAAGGATGAGGGCCAAGAGCAGCTCAGCAGGTCCATCTGTCTGCATCCACCAAGCACAGACAGCTTAGACCTCCTAAAGGATACAGTTTAATATACTGCTGCAAAAACATGAAGTCAGATGATCCGGGTTCTAATCCAACTCTTACAACAGCCAATAGCGTGACTATCACAGCTTCAGTTTCCCCCTTTGTTAATTAGAGGGACTACATCGCATGATGAGATCATCTCTGGAGCCCGGTGCCCTGATGGAGGTCCCATCTTCTGCTTCTTACACGGCTGAGGGGTTTCAGACAACTCACTCAGCCTCAAGGTGGCCCCCACAAAGTCAGGCGGTCTCACCAGAGGGAGACTCAGCTCACACAGTATGTGGGGAATTCCTTCTTACTCTGCCTCACAGGCTGCATAAGTACTTGCCTGTAACAGCCTCGATGGGTCTTCATGGTTTTATTACTCAGAAGTATAGCAATTATGATTGACAATTAGGATCAAAAAGGTATGTGACCCAGGATGTAGGCCTCAGCTGAATCACCGGAACCAGGGCAATCGATGTTCTAATCCTGATCTCACCTATAATTTCCTGGGAGACCTGGGCCCTCAACTGCTCAGGAACTCAGATTCTCCACCCACTTCTAATTCTGACATCTCTAAACCTAATTCTAACGATTCTCACATCACTTCCAGACCTCATCTAAGGCCCTAGGGTTGGTTGTTTTTTTCTCTCTCTCTCTTTCTGCAGATGGTAACACCAAAAGCAGCTTAGATAGATTTGATGTGAGACCAAAAGAATTTCCTCCAGGGATATATGTGTACTTATGTGAGCATCTTCTCTAAAGGATAAGCAGTACAGAGGGGAAGAGGAATGCTGATTTGGTTGTGGATAAGTATATTCATGGATCAAGGCAGTGTACTAGTCTATTGTCCATTACTGTAGCAAAATGTCAGAGACTAGGGAACTTATAAAGTAAAAGGGCTTATCTAACTATAGTTTTGGAGACCAAAATAATATGGCCCAGTCTTTGCTAAGAGCTCCCTTGGCTGTGTCACAACGTGGTAGATGGCATCGTAGAAGCGCAAGAAGAGATCGCATGGCAAGAAGCCAGGCTTGCTCTGCATAACAGCTCTCTGCTTAGTTCTTAAACTAAGCAGGGTGCCATGATAACTATAATTTCTTTTAACGACAGAACCTGCCGCGATCTAATTATGTCCCACTAGGTAACTACTGAAGGCTCCATCCATCCCACCTTCCAACCCAGGAGCCTTTGGGGCACACTGCAGCCATATCCAAAGTGAGAGCAGGCAGTATTAGACTTTGGAATTCTCTAAAAGACTCGCCACCTTATAAAATACCATGGGATTGGAAATTCCCTTTGCTTTGCTTTGCTTTGCTTTGTCCTACATCTCCGGGCATCCTAATCTCATCCCTTCTTCTACCAAGTGCAGAACACTCACCACACTTTCCCAAAAGCATGGCACCTGTTATATCCTTGGGACCATGTTAGAGTTGAACCAATCACTGGTCTCCCTCTCCTATTCTGCTGGGCAAGATTTTCATCTCCCCACAAATCTAGAACATTCCAATGTAGCACTCATATCCCCACCCACCTCACTCCCTTCCTTCCTTCTCTTTCCTCATGCGCTCTCTCTCTCTCTCTCTCTCTCTCTCTCTCTCTCTCTCTCTCTCTCAATTAACATCATGTAATTAAGAAATAGGACTAGTTAGAAGTGTTGGGTTGTTAGTGGCACTGCCTAACAAGTCAATGTTAATGTACTGTTAATAGGTCTAAGGCTGGCCAGTCCCAGGAGGAAATTTGGGCACTGATTCCCCAATCCTGCTGGTAATTGCTCAGGTCCTCTTCTGAGAACACTCCTGGCTCTTCCCTAGAAAGCCTTTCTAGCTTCATCAATAGCAAGTACTCAACAGATGTTATGGGCATGAATACCAGTTGCTCAAATGCCCTCAGTGTCTAATGGAAGTCAGACATCCAGTTGAGGGGAAATCAGGCCTCGAGCCAAGGGAGAAACCAAGCAATGAGATGAAAAGAAACTGGATAGGCCCAGTTTCCACCCAACTTGTCAGACTGGCCACTCCCAGAAAGGGAATATAGCTCTGTACTTGGGGTGGGTGGGGAAAAGAGCATAGGAATGGAAGCAATTATTCTATTTTATACTTTAATTAGATTGAATTAGCAGAGGGAATAGAGGCATAAAATGATCCAGTGAAGGGTGAAATGGAAAAGGGGAGTCACGGTGGAAAGTGGCTCCGTGCAAGCTGGAAACAGCCTTGGGAATAGCAGAAAGGCTGATGGTGGGTGGGCGTTCTAGGAGTGACAACAGAGACCTGGAAAGGCAAAATCGTGTCGTGGTTAAGAGCTGGAGCATGTGGGGACACCGACCTCTGTGCCACAGCCACCTCCTGGGTCGATGGCTTTGTGAAAGTTATGCAACTTCTCTAATCCTCAGTTGCTTTGTCCTTATAATGGCATGGCAATGTCACTGTTGTGAGAACTGAGAGAATAAATTACCTCATGCCATGGATAACACAGCACTTGCAACAAATGGTAGTGCTTGCTGCCATTAGTCATATCAGTGGTAGAACTTCCCAGGGACCTCAGAAGGGGCTAAAAGCTTATGTATGATAAGTCATGTCCTGGATAACATCCTCATTTCCCAGCTACAGCCTCCAACCGACCATTCCTGCTGTCTCCCTCCCCCAGCCCACCCCCAACCAGACACCTTCGAAGACTGTACTCTGGCCAAATGGCCTCTTCAAGCTGAGCTGCTCATAATCTGCTATTTATTTTAAAAATCCAGGAATGTGCCCAGCAGACTAAACAGTCTTTGTCCCATTGGTAGACATAGGGGCAGCCTTGGCCCAGAAGTGAGGTCCAGGAGACCCAAAAGCAGGCAGAAAAGGAAGGGAACTCAGAGCGCTGGTCATGCCCCCAAGCTCTCTGCACCCTGTCCCACTGTATGGCCAGATGCCCAGCCAGGAAAGGGATCTCTCAGTTTTCCATTCTGGGCCTCTCCAGGCATGCAACAAGGTGTCAATGCCAAAGACAGGCCTACCTTCTCTACATCGAAGTTCTGAATGCCCTCAGGTGTACCAGGGTTGCTGCAGTGTCTGTATATTTCTATATAACAAACCACCCCAAGTTTATGGATGAAACAACCACTTTGGTCATGCTCACAGGCTCTTAGAGTCAGGAATATGAGCAGAGTACAGCAAAGGTAGCTTGTCTGCACTGCCATGTCTAAAGCCTTCCAGGGTTCAGGGTCACTAGCATGACAAATGTCTGGAATCATCTAGACACTTCTCCCTGGTTTTCATCTGAGAACAGGAATCTGGGTTTTTGACCAGAATGTCTTAAGACAGAATGTCTATGTGTCTTAGATTTTCTCATAGCATGGTGACCTTAAGACAGTCAGGCTTTTGGGAGCATGACAGCACATGATAGACAAGTTCATTATCAGTTTCAAGGAGCCCACAAATGAGACAGGAGTTTCATTGCCTCTTCATGTGGAATACCATATAGAAGCCACCTTGTTGTCTCTTCTACTTGTCTCTTCCAACTCTGTTGCCTACCACCCTGCAGACTCTGAGGCAGGTATACAGGAGATCACCCTTAGAAATGAAATTGGGAAAAAGATCAAATGTAAGCTCATGGGCCGCGGAGCATCAGAGCCAGCGAGGACTCCAGACAGCACCCATCCCTGACCCAAAGCTGCCCTCTACAGCTGCCCCTTTCAACAATGGGCACAGTCGGCACTCAGCTCTGAAGTCAGCTCAACTTCTGAAGTCCCAAATACGCAGGGGGCTGCACCAGTAGCATTACAGGGTGTTGCTGACTGGCTGAAGGTTGTAGAGGTCTCAATGTCTAATGAGCCCCGAAATAGGTTTCTAGGGGAGCTCTTGAGAGAATCTATTAGGAACAAAGTCCTACTGCTGGAAATATCAATGGCACACTGGCTTTTGGAGCAATGTTGTCTCCGCCCACTTAAGACCTTTCCACCCCTATCACCACCTTCCCTCCCCAGGGCAACGGCTCCTCACACCCATAGAGACTAGAAAACTGACTTTTCCACCATCCCTATCCTACACAGTTCAAGACAGACAGGGTAAGGGGAACTTTGCAAGATGTGAGACCACCCCTCGCTGACACTGGTGAAATGCGCTTGTCTGTGTGGGTGAACACGCTGAGTGGGGTCAGGAGAGGAAGGGAAGGTCAGGTCAGGTCAACCTCACACACACCACGACAGCAGCTTCACCAGAAAACTCATGTTGGATCCCTGGTTTGGGGGCGGCCCTGTCTTGTCAGTTCTTGAGCTGAATCTGGGACCCCAAGTAAGAATCCTTTTGAAGGGGGCTATTGCCATTTTCCTGGGGCTTTGAGGCTGTTCCTTCTAGCCAAAGCTACTAAATTCCTGGCCCCTAAGTCATTGGGAGACCATGGGGAAGGGAAGGAAAAAAGAAGAAGAAAAAATATATATATATAATATAATATATATGGCGACCACACTTCCAGATGTCCTCAGCTCATGTATTTTGACACCTCCAGCTATTATTTTGATTGTGCCTATTTGTTTAGCCCAGGCGATAAGGCTCCCCAGAGTTGAGGCAGAACATGCCAGAGTGTGTTTTTATAAGGCAGACAGAGTCTCCATAACAGGAACCCCCCTTCTGCTGGGGCTGGGCGCCTTGGCTGAGCTGGAGGGAGGTGGGAATGTGAGAGAGGGGGGCGGGAACGTTGAGCCTCGGGGACTTGGGGGAGAATTACAGGGCTGTGGATTAGTCAAGTGAGGATAAGAGAATTGTGCTGCGCTTTGGGTTTAGAATGTGTCACTTTCAAGCCAGGCCTTTGATGCACACGTGTTTCTGGTTAAGGACCTGGGCCCCCGGCGTGGCCCAGGAGCTGAGTTCACATCGGTGTTTCCCAAATGAAGGATAGAAGCCAGCCTCCGGGCACAGGGAACAGAGGCTACCTCTTCCAAAGGGTTGATTTTCCATTCTTTCGTTCCCCCATTTCCAATATCAGGATGCCCAGGGACTGTTATGAAGCTGATTCTCTGGCTATTAATATTTTCTCTAGAGCAATTTTTTAATCAATAATTTCACATGAGGGGAAAGAAATGCAAACCCACCCTATTAATCTGAAGCTTGGCTTGCTATATTTAAAGAGCGAACTCTAGCCTCCTATTTTAAAGTCTTTTGGTTTAGAAAGAAATGGCTGAACACAATGCTCAGGATGGACAAATTGATGCCCCAACCCTTCATTTCTCTAATGGCTACACTGTTGACTGTTGATTTAATCCTCAGCAAGGGATTTGATTTCTCTCTCTAGGTAGGGACTGCCAACAACTGACAGCCCAACTGCCCAGAATGATCTTCCTGGGACAGAGGGATGAGAAAGGACACTCCTTGATTCTAAAGAGACCTACCCTCCCCTAGCTTGTGTGTGTGTGTGTGTGTGTGTGTGTGTGTGTGTGTGTGTGTGTGTGTGACAGTAGAGCCCCTTCCAGCTTTTTACTGGTTAATTAGAGATAAGAATCTCATGATGCAGGGCATCCGTGGCTCAGACCTATAATCCTAGCTTCTCACGAGGCTGGATCTGAGGATCAAGGTTCGAAGCTAGCCTGAGCAGGAAAGATTATGAGAGGTAGGGTAGGGAAGGGAGGAAGGAAGGAAGGGAGGGAGGGAGGGAGGGAGGGAGGGAGGGAGGGAGGGAGGGAGGAAGGAAGGAAGGAAGGAAGGAAGGAAGGAAGGAAGGAAGGAAGGAAGGAAGGAAGGAAGGAAGGAAGGAAGGGAAAGAGAGAAAGAGAGAAGAAGAAGAATCTCATGGACTTTCTTGTTTGCTCTGGCTTTGAACTATGATCCTCAGATCTCCTAAGTAGCTAAGATTACAGGCATGAACTACTGATATCCACTCTGAGACCCCTACCCCAGTCTATTAAATACTAGGAAACTAAGCCCAAATAAGAAACTTGCGTGCCTTGGTAATCTGGCTCAGCCAGTATTCTTTTCCCAACAAAGGCTTCACTTCGAACAAACAAGAGAAAACACTGGTTGTGTTTTAAAACTTGAAATTAAAAATGAAAAAATTAAAAAACAACCCAGGCCCCAGAGATTCCCCAAAGATGTTCCCATGGGTCAAATTAAGCATGGAGAGATTTGCATATTATTTGCATGCATAGACTCATTCATTCAGCACAGTGTTCAGTGTCAACCATCCATAATGCATGGATCTGTCCACTGACAAGTCATTTGCATATGCAGATATGGACTGGACTGTCTTTCTAAGGAATATTTCAGCAAAGATCTTATAAACAGATCTGCCCTGGAGATGGGTGCCTTTTAAAAAATTTCTTCTGTTCCTTTCAGTGCACCATTAAGTGTGTGTTTGTGTAGAGATAAGTAAACAGAATCCCTTCCCTCAGGGCAATCCTATTCTGCAGGGGTAGAATGAAGTACAGATAAGTGAGAAGAGAAGGTAAGCAGTTCTACAGTGAGCTCAATGACTGCTGAGACTCAGACCCACCTGTAAGAGGCCAGCCCCTTCTTTCCTGGAGTCTGTCAGAGTGAGGACCCAGCCTCTCCCCCGACACCGGAATCCAAAGCTGGTCCATCCTAGAGAGGCTTTTTTTTTTTTTTTTAAATGAAGAGTAGCCCTCTGATTTCCAGAAGAGTGCCAGAGATCTAAGAAGAAGTGACTCTGGAGAAGGAAGGGTGTACCCCAAGCTGGTGTGAAGAGGCAGACAATCATGGACTACAAGCAGTTTCCTGACAGCCGGAGGAACGTTGATTTAATTCAGTCTCTGTTTTTACCAACTTACTTTACTGCTGGGAGACTTTGGGCAAATTGCTTCATCTCTCTGTGCTCCCATACCCCTATTTGTAAATGGGCATCATCTTGCCATCTGCTTCCGGATGATATTTAATGGATTCATGCATAAAAGGCACTACTGTAAAAGGTACCTGGCACGGGTAACAAATGTTAGTGGTGATAATTCTATTTTTATAGTTGTGGCCCCCAAGCCTTGTCAGCAGACAGAACGCCCTGTGGGTCATGTTCTGTTATAACCTTCACCTACAAAAAGCAAATAGTACCTCCGGCCTGGCCTCTACATTAGACTTTATTCCAGACGTGTCGAAAGCTAGTATTTATGTCATGTTTTTCTTATTTCAGTTGACAAACATGACCTCAGCTAATAAGTATTATTTTCCTGAGCTTTTCTAGAGATAAGAAAACTGAAATTCAATCTGGCTAAGTAATTGCCCAGAGCAACAAAGCTGGGGAGCAGCTCCCCAGGGAGCTAAGCCTCCTGTACCACCCTTCTCTAAACCCAGTGCACACCTCCTCATTCTCTAGGCCCGCGCCCCCTGCCGGCCAGCTGCCTCCCCTCCCCTGCGTCCTCCAGTTTAAAAAACAAAACAAAACAGGTTCTGGCCTACAGGAGACCAGCACAGACTCAAGTAACTCCGCACCTGCCACTCCAGGAGGTTCTTGAGTTGGGTACTGTTTGTTTGTTTTTTAAAAAACCAATAAAAGAACGGCAGTGAGGCCCCAGGCCCTACAAGGGCAATTTGAGGAAATGACTCTGAGCGGAGGGAGAAAAGGCACCTTGTCCTGAGGAGGTTACTGCTGCTGCCATTTCTCCTCTGCACTGGGGCAAGTGCTCCACCTGAATGCTCTCTCCTTGCAGCAGTCGGGAAGGCGGGGAATTACCACCTGATTTGATAAACAAAGGAGGAAGGCCAGGCCCCAGGGAGACCCTGTGGCCTGGATAAGGCATAGTCAGGGCTCTATAGTGATAGGCTTGGGAGTGAGGGGCAGTTCTGCAAAATATCTGTCCTACCTCCCTCCCCACCCAGCAAGTTTGGGGACCCCCAATGTATCCTTCTACCCCATCCACAGCTGGGCCTGCCTGGCAGAAGAAACCCCTTCCTAGGAGGGCAATTACCAGACTCAGGCGAGGCACTGCCCCCTGAAGATTCAGCTCAGCCTCCAAGTTCCAGTCCACAAATGAATCAGGCAAGCCAGGACCAGCTAACTGCATGACAGACGAGGGGCTCGTAGGCTCAGAAGAGACAATAATGTGATACCCCAAAACTCCACAGCCTGCCTCCTAGCCACCTCCCGGCCTCTCCTTTGTGCTCCCTATGTTGAAGTCAGTAATTGAATGTGTTTTATTTAGACCATAACATTTAGTGCCACTTTAGATTTCCAATTAGGCTTCAATCAGACACCGAGAGCCTGATTCGTTTTGTTGTTTTGATCAACGCAAAAGATGGCAACATCAGAGGAGCTGTCGTGAAAAGTTATTTCCATCTGCTGGTGATGGGCACGGGGCCTGTGATGGGAAGATGGCGTTTCAGAGTTGTCGAGAGAAACACAGGCCTCAATAAAGGGGAGAGGGAGGGGAGGGGAAGCAGCCAAGCCTTGAGAAGAAACACAGGCTGAAATCCCAAGGGGAGCAAGGTGCAGTAGCTGCAGGGCTGTGGGCCCAGGTGACTAGATAGCTTCTCTCTCTCTGGCCAGGACCTTGGAGGCCGTGAGGGAGGGAAAACAGGTCCCTTCCCCAGCAGGTTTCCCATGCAAATGACTTGAGACTTGGCTAGACCTTCTCAGAACTTTGTTCTACCCAGGTCCCAAGAACTTGGTGTCCCTAAGAGGTAAAAAAGTGACCTCTGATCCATTTCTTGGATTATAGCTTCTAACCTCCCCCGCCAGAAGTGGCTAGCTGTGCCGGCCTTGCCCAAGCGCATAGGGCTTGTCTTGGCTGCCTATGACACATTCCAGCGGGGCTGTGGGAGTGTGATTCACTCAGCATTGTCACAGATATGGGGGGTGGGGGGGCAGATTGGAGTGGGGACATGCCTCCTCCTCCCCCTGGCTCCCTCTGCTTTCCAGTTGGTCCTTTGGTGGCCTGGCTCGGGGACTCAGCATCTTAGCCCTAGTCTCTCCACTTCATAGTTGGAATGCTACATTGTTAAATTCCCTGAGCCTTTGCCTTCCTGCTGCAAGTAAACCTTCCTCACCCATCTCTCCCTGTTGTTCCCACACCTCACCTCTGCAAACAGGTTGGGGGTCAAACTTTCTCCCAGGTGGAAGAGACTGGCTGATAACTCAAGCAAATAGTCGAGGTTCAACCTCTGTCCTTCATGCCGTATTTAATGAGGAGGAGAGGGAAGAGGGCTGAGATGGGAGTGGAGTAGCAGGAAGACTGGAAAGGGATACATGGGCAGAGATGGGAACCACACCTTAGCCACTCAGTCACCGATTGCTGGCTCATCCAGCAATCATTGAGGATTCACTGCTGATGGCATGGAGTTTGCCCTACGCAAAGAAAACAAGTGAGCAGCAGCAAAGTATAGGGTCCCATGCGGAGTGCTAGGAACACAAGAGGGTACCACCCAGCCTTAAACAAGGAAGACTTCCTGCAGAAGGGGTATGAACCGGCATGATCTCAAAGGTTCCTAGTGGCAGCCCTGCCCAACGCTGGCATCTCTTTTCATGATGATGTGACCCTGCCTGTCCAAGGGGCCTGTTGGTGGGTTTTGCTCCATAACCAGGGGGCATGATTGTGTTCTCTTATGTTCTATGTTGCAGCAGCTGTAGGAGTCTAAAGTCCTTTCTTTCTGGGTTGGGCTTCTAAGACTCCCCACCTGCATGCTGGGAAAATTCCACAAGGACCAATGCCTCTAAACATGGATAACAGGGCTGGGGATATAGCCTAGTGGCAAGAGTGCCTGACTCGGATACACGAGGCCCTAGGTTCGATTCCCCAGCACCACATATACAGAAAATGGCCAGAAGCGGCGCTGTGGCTCAAGTGGCGGAGTGCTAGCCTTGAGCGGGAAGAAGCCAGGGACAGTGCTCATGCCCTGAGTCCAAGGCCCAGGACTGGCCAAAAAAAAACGTAAACATGGATAACAAGTTGGGGGAACTATTCCCTACATATACTTCCAAGCTTCCTTTAATTCCACAGGGTGAACTCTCTCTGTCCCCCTAGTAGTCTTTTCTGTAACTATGAGAAGGGTAGGCATCTGCCATCTAAGAGACAACAAACCTCCATCACTCTTTCCTTCATTACAACCATGCTGATGGGTGGCAAAGGTTTTGCCCAGCTCTTTTCCCTCAGAGAAAACAAAGCATTTGGCACTCAGTAGATACTCAATAAACACTTGTTGCAAGTTCGAGGGAAGGAAGGAAGGAAAGAGTATACACAACCAGGAATCACTAAAGGAAAGCGTAAAGCATTCATCCCCAGAGGCCATTGAAGCTGTGTCTGAATCTTGGCTCTACCCCTCTTCCCTCAAGCCGAATTCTCTCTATGCCTTAGTTTTCTCTTCCCTAAAGTGGGGACAACACTAACATGCACCTTTGAGGATGGCTGAGAAATTCCTCAGACCGAGCAAGAACCACGGCGGCAGCTGAGCCTGGGCTTGCTCCCCATCCCTACCCCCCCACCCCCCCGCCACCCCCCCACCCCCCCCTGCTTCATTTGGGAGCTTCCTCTTTCTCTGCCACCGAACCCTCGCCCTCCCCCCAACCAACATGTTGCTCATTTTTTATCCCGAAGTCATCTGCCAGTTGCATCTATTTCGAGCCTCTGTCTTAGGAGACAAGAAGAAGGAAGGGAGACAGATAACTGTGGAGGCAGGCTCATTTGCCAGTTGTCAGCTACCGCCGTCAGCCGCATTCTCCACTCTCTCGCGCCTTCTCCCCAGGCACAGAGAAAAAAAAAAAATCATTGTGACCTTTTATTTACTAGTTTATCTGGTCAACTCAGCTCCAGATCCTTCTCCAAAGACCGGCTCAACTCCTCTCAGCAGCCCCAGGGCCCGTTCCTTGTCTTCCAAATCTCAGCAGACTGCAGGGCAGGACAGCTGGGCTGTCATTGTGACAAGACCCCCCAAATCTGGGGGGGGGGAGGGGGCGGGGCGGAGTCATCGCTCTCTCCTCTCCTCAGCTCCCTGAGACTAACATGTGATCTGCTCCTTCACTAGTTAGGAAATCGGAAGTCGCAGCCTGTTTCTGTTTTGCGGGTCGTGGGGCTTGAATTCACCGGCCGGGGTTCTGCCCCTGAGCTCTTTTGCTCAAGGCTGGTGCTTTACCACTTTGAGCTATAGCGCCACTTCCAGTTTTCTGGTAGTGAATTGGAGATAAGTCTCACACATTTTCTTGCCTGGGTTCGTTTTGAACCACCATCATCAGAGCTCAGCCTCTGGAGTAGTTTGGATTACAGGTGTGAGCCCACCAGCAACTGGCTGGCAGCCTGTCTTACAAGAGGGTCTGTGACTGACCCCTTTCAACCCAGAACTGCCCCTTAACTTTCACCAGACAACTCCTCCCTTTTATCTCTTACCCCTCATGCTCTGCCATAGTCAGCAGCCGCGGCTGCTTTTCTCCATCCTCCTTGACCTGAGCTTGCATTTGTCACCGGCCTCTCTGAGCCCATCTGGCGGAGGCGTGCAGCCCAGGAGGAGTGGGCAGTTAGGGTGGTGACAGTCACAGAGCTGACAAGGAGACAGAGGAGGCTAACACGCGTGTGATGACAAGAAGGCGTGCCACTGAGGTCCCCAGGAGGCCAGAAACGAGCCAAGCAAACCCACACAGCCTAGACCGTGATTGAACACAGGCGTTAGACTCTATACTATGTGTGTATGCATGCGCACAAATATGTACACCATACCCAGCGAGGGAAAATAACCATCCAAATAATTATGCATGATCGAGTGGGGCTCTCGTACTCTGTTTCCTTTGGGCTACCTGCTGCAGACTGCCCAAAGCTTCCATTCCCTATGTCGGAATTGACAAGCCTTATATATCTGCCTCCCATTTGGGGAAGGGCATTTTCAAAGCTTCTCGTACAAGTCACTCCCTGGGTTTCCAAACTCTCTTCTTGGCCCTCACTGTCAGCATGAATTTTCTGCAAGGAGTGATTTAACCTTCATTTATTCATTAATTCCTTTTTCCCCCTTAACTTCATTAGGTAAGATTTATAAAGGTGCTGAATTGGAAAGGTCACCTGTCCCTGAGTCCAGGACTCCGTGTGCCCAAAGCATCTTCTTGTGAGCTTTCTTCCAGTTGTCCCGGGGGTAGGTAGATGAGAGGGGAAGGCTTGTGAGAGAAGCACAGCAGAGCCTGGGACTCTCTGGAAGGCAGGGCAGGCAGTAGAGGCCACAGCCTCTGAACACACTTGGACATCAGCTGCCTGGGCAGGGCAGACTCTCTCTCAGGCACATCTGGAATCCTGACTCCTCCCTTCCCCAAGACACCCAATCCGATCCACTCCTTGGTTTTTCCCTAGACTAATTGTGTGGGGAATGGAGAACGGTCGAATCTACCCCCACTGTGTTGTTGCAAGGATTGAGCTGAAGCGCAAGACACACGGAGCGCTGTCTGGCACACAACAAATTTGGTCAATGGCCGCTTTGAAAACAATGTCTCGAATGTTCCTGGACAAAACCCTGGCAGCATTGGGCAGCTGTGAGATTACTAACCTGTAAAGAATGGAGCACGGAGCTTGTTTGATTTCCCCAAGAAAATGAACCCCAGGAATGCCATGGTTGATGACATCTCCAGAACTATAAGAGCTTAAATCCATGGAAAGATCCAGAAAGAACCACACCACCCACCAACTGATGATGTCAAAACTGATCCCTGATGGCCAAGCATCGTGATTTACATTTGTAATCCCAGCTACTTAGGAGGCACAGATTGGAGGCTCACAGTCTGAGGCCTGCCCAAAGAAAAAGCATAAGATCTTATCTGAAAAATGAGTTCAAAACCCCAGTACTGCCCAAGCCCCACCTCCCTCATGCACATACTGGTGTCTGGAGTCTAGCAGATTATGCAGGAAATCAGGCTCAGCTCACCTCCCACTCTAGTTTGTGGCCTGGTCACTCAACAATATTGCTCAAGTCCCAGTACCCTGTTGGCACAGATGCCAACCATCTCATCTTGTGGAGCTGTCTCCATTTTATGCATCTTTGTAGATGAAGGAAATAGAAAATGGACTAAAGAAACAGGAAGTTCTACTTACTGTCACTTCCATGTTATCCTTGCTCCTTATGCTGCCAGAAGAACCCCAAACCACCCCAAACTGGTTTCACTCCTCTGGGTGTCTCTAACCTAGTGTGTGTGCACACACATGTGCATACACTATTACTGGGGGTTTGAACTCAGAGCTTGGGTGCTGTCCCTTAACTTTTCTACTAAAATCTGGAGCTTTACCACTTGAGTCATAGCTCCACTTTCTGCTTTTTTGCTGGCTGATTGGAGTTGAAGGTCTCTCAGATTTGTCTGCCCAGGCTAGCTTTGAACCTCAATCCTCAGGTCCTCCTGAGATTACAGGTATGAGCCACTGTTGCCCAGCTTTCTCTAACTCTTATGGTAAAACTATCTCTCTTCTTTAGATCTCCTGCTCCTTGAGGCTCTGCGTGACTAAAGGGACTAGATGCAGGTCAGGTGCAATGCTCCAAGTGCCACTTGTATAGTCGGAACTCCATCAGTGATTGAGAAAATCATTTTAATAGGAAACTGGGCAAGCCAGCCCTATTCCGTGTGCCAAGCTGGGAATATTGGGCTTGAATATGATCACAGAGGATTACAAAAATTAATTTTGCTTTATCTAATAGTGTTCAGTGTAGGGCCTCTAGAATGCAGCATGCAAATTTATGTTCCAAGTTCAAATTGGAGCATGTCCAGATTAATGGAGAAAAGTCTAGTCACCCCACTTTTTTTTCAGAATCCTATTTGCCTTACCCAGGATCACTAATTTGTTTGCCAAGGATTCACAAAGGACTAAATTCCAAGAGAAAGAGGGGGAGTAGGCTAGGAAAATCTGGCCAGTCCCTTCTAGTCCCCCCAGAAGCACTTGGTCCCCAAGTTTCAGTGTTCGGGGCCACCCACCAAAGGAGAGTCCTGCTATCTTCAAGTCCCAGGGCTGTCTTCGCTGCGGTTACCTGTCATTTCAAATATTTTACATTAGTTGCAATGATTCCCCAGCTGCAAGGTTTAATGAGATTCTTTGAACACTGTTAATAAACAATGCCTGACCTTTCGAGAGCGGCAACATTGCATTGTTTCATTTCAGGAAATAAGGCCCTATACAAATAGCCATTTGCTACATTGTGAAGTGAATCAGCTTCTAAACATGAATTTGGTCTGAGGCTCTCTTGCAGTATCCATCTAGACAATTGGAAATATGAGTCAGGGAAGCAAGGTGGGGATGGTAGGAAGTGATCAATATGGAGGCATGCATTGCTCACTCATACCTCCTCATCTGAGCTGGCCCTGCCTGCCACCACCAAATCTTCCACAGGGCTGTGACTGGGGCATTATCTCCCCTAGCTACAGCCAGTTTCCTTCCCCTATAACTCAAGCTAAATCAGCACTGAAATTTAAAGGAAAGAACGAAGGCCTTTCACGCATAAAGGGAATATATTCTCTCTGCCATCTGTAGTTGGCTCTGCCTAAGGCATATATATTAGGCAGAGGAATCGCTTCTTCTATTTTTCATGAAGTTCAATTTCTTTACCGGTGGCCCTAGACTAGCATCTAGTGGCCATGAGGTAAGGTTGGTGGGCATCAAGACAGAAAATGGAGCTGTATGTACAATTGAGTGTGCAAATATTTTCTGTCTCCAGAGTCAAGTTGCCAGAACAGATACCCTGCTGTTCCTGTAATTCTCAGGAGAGCCGCCCTAAGGGACAGGCACATTGCATGTCAGTTACAGAGCAAAGGTGAAAGGCACTTCCTGAGACCAATAAAAGAAAAAAAAAAAGTCTTGTCTTTTTCATCCCAGTTGCTAAGCTCCTCCTTCTCGAAACTGCCTTTAGCCCAGGGGTACTGCTTTCTGCTCTCTCTTTCCCGAAGCTACAGCCGTAACATACAAAATTAGACATAAGTAGTGACAGATAACCATTAGAGGAGAGTCATCCTTTTACACTGTAAAAATTGAGTTGGGAATTGTCACTTTTAAGAGGTAAGAGAAACATATGGACAGAATACCAAGAGACTCTTATTTGTCCCTTGCCATTACATCTCCGTCAAAGCCATAAGGAAGCACTTTTCTACTTGCAGTCTGTTTGGTTCTCAGTTTCTTTGTGAGAGGTACCCAAGGCCACACTCAGAAACCTCCTATTCCACATGCTTTGGGCTCCTTCCCCATGATGAAGTCAAAGTCCTGGGAGATCCAACTCGGGGACTCACCTTTCACCTAGTGAGATTACTTGGGCAATGAGTACTGTGACACTTGCTTATGGGTGGGAACGTTAACCTCTTCCTTTCCCTTCTTGGCTTTGAGTTACAACTTTTAGGAACTTACCAGTGCATGCTAAAATATGAATGAACTTCAAAACACAGTATACTGTGTGAAAGGAACCAGGCAGCCACAAAGGACCACAAAATTGGAGGATTCCACTAGGCAATGTATACAACAGGAAAACCCCCAGACAGAAGGTGGCTTGGTGGGTGTCTAGGGCTGGAGTGGTAGGGAGCAGGAGAAATGGGAATGACTGTGGCTAAGCATTTGGGTTTGGGGGGAGGGGGAGAGGAAGAAGGGAGAGAAGCAATGATTCTAAAATTCAAAAATCGATGTTGGTAATGATCGTATAATTCCATGAGAATATTAAAGAACATTAAGCTATGCACTCTAAGAGGGAACTTGTTATAATGTGTGAATTCTATCTCAACAGAGCTCTTTAAAAAAAATAATCTTGCCAGGTGCTGGTGGCTCATGCCTGAAATCCTAGCCACTGAGGAGGCTGAGTTCAGAGTCTCTTGGTTCCAAGCCAGCCTGGGCAGAAAAGTCATGAGTCTTATTTCCAATTAATCAGCAAAAAGCCAGAAGTAGTGATGCAGCTGAAGGGGTAGAGTGCCAGCCTTAAATGAGAAAGTCAAGCAAGAGCATGAGGCCCAGAGTTCAAGCTCAAGTAGTAGCGTATGTGCGTGTGTGTGCGCGCACACACACACACACTATCTTAAGAAGGCTGTCCCCTAATTGTCTGGCTATTCTATATCCTCCCCTCCCCCATACCATAAATACCCCCAGTGGGGGCCTCTAAGGGACCTGCTCTCCTCATTTTCTCTACTGCCTTTTCTATTCTCTTTGGAGCCCCCCATCCATGCCTACAACCCACCAGTCTTTCCTTGACTTCAGAAAGACGATAGAGAAGGAGAAGATAATGATGAAAATTAATAACACCTCTAGCCATAAAATGTGAATATTATTATAAATTATCATTACTATAGCTGTCTCCGACTTAATTTAATCCTCACAACATTCCCTCTTGGGGAAATGACCAGCCACCACTTGGAAGGTGAAGAAACTGAGATGGAGCAAACCCGACTGATGTGGCCGGAGCAAACCAGGCTAGTCAGGATCGCAATGGAACTCACACCTAGCTCCCTCGGGATCTCTTCTCTGAAGCATGGCAGGACCTCACATGCGGAAGTGGGCTTGGTTATTTATTGGTGAATTCTAATAGAAGTAATTTGATGGGGTTCCAAACGGCAATATCTAGGATCTCATCTGTTGGTCTGCTATTTATGGCCCTTTATGGGTGATATCTGTGTGGCACTTCCATTCGTTATGGTTTTCATTAACACTCTAAGCCTGTTTAGAAGTCTGTTTGTCATTTTTAACTCCTCTGTTTAATCTTGGCCAGCCCCAATCCTTCTTCACGATAAGCCAGTGGGAGACAGCTCCTGATGGCTCTTTTCTTCTCGCGATTGTGTGCAGGCGAGGAGCAGAAGGGCAGAGTGTGGTACGCACATCTGTGGGAGCATGTGTGACGTGAGTATGTGTGCAGAGAATCGGCATGAGTGTGTGCTGCGAGTGGTGTGTGCAGTGTCAGTGTGCTGGTGGGTCACATTGAGTGTATGGTAGAATGTGCACCTGTATTCAGGAGTATGTTTGTACAGGAATTTGAAGTTATGGAGTAACAGGATGTGCGTGTGTGTGTGCATTTATGCGTGTGTGTGTGTGTGTGTGTGTGTGTGTGTATTAAGGATGCCTATTCACTCTTAAAGCAAAGAGGCCACTCTCCCCTCCACCCACATTCACCTCCCACTATGTTGTGGAACCCTAAAGTGGAGGGTTCAGAGAAGGTGCAGGAAGGGACACAGAGCCACTGGGATCTGTCTTCCAAAAGGTATTGGGGAAGGGAGTCCAGCCTCTGGGGTAGAAACTTCCCTTTCAGCACTGCAGGTTTATAGGTTGTCCTTCTGTAGGCTCTTCTTCTTAAAGGAGACGTGGACTTGTTCTATATTATTATTATTATTATTACTACATGGCCACCCCTAAGGATCTAACAATAATAAAAGGAATCTAAGTGGAAGCATCCCTTTCCACGTCCTCCACTGTCCTCGGAGCACATGTCTTATGCCTTGGGCTTTACTTGCATGCCCCGGATGCTATTCACTCTGTCCCTTCTCAAATCCTGCCTCCTCACCTGTGATGGGCACTCTTCTCTCTGACCCTCCCACCCACCTCCACAATGGGAAGAGGCACCACGGTATTGAACACGTATATCCACTCACTACATTTCAGCTCTACTTCCCTAATGGACTCGAGGCATCAAAGTTATCAGATAGGATAGTTCCTAGTTCTGGTTGTGCACCAAACAAAGGCATGTGGCCAAAGGAAAGTTGGGGCTGAGAGGAGACCTCATTCTTCTTACAGGTTAGGTATCGAGAGGGAATACCTCCGTCAAACTCAGCGCAAGTGCTGCATTGACTAGCAGTATTTCAGAGAGTCGAAGCTCACTGTGTCTGGACAAGAATGCTTAATGGAAGACACAAAAGTCTTGCACCCCTACCCCCACCCCCCCACCAGGGCTCAGCAGCTGAAGTCTGGCCCTGATCACCATTCAACTCCACCGGCTCTGGTCTGGATCCAGCTTCATTGTCATGTCTCCACCTCTGCCTTTCAAATGTTCTGAATCTTTTCTACACATGTTTGTTACGTCTCTCTAGCTAGCAGGCTTTGGGAGGGCACAGAGCATATTTCTCTTCCCTTTATTGTCGACCACCCCTGTGATGTGCGTCAGAGCCCTCTCGACAGCTCTGTGGCTCATCCTCTGCTCTCGCAGCTGAGGGCACAGACCCCACCGCACTGTGCTGGGAGCAAATGCATCGGGCCGGCAGCCCCTCTCCTCAGAGGCCTTCTCTTCAAGACTGGTGTTCTTCTACTAGAGCCACACTCCTCTTTGGGGGATTTGCTGGTTCGTTGGAGATAAGAGTCTCAAGGGCTTTTCTGCCTGGGCTGGCTTTAAACTGTGATCGTCAGATCTCAGCCTCCTGAACAGCTAGGATTACAGGTGTGAGCCACCGGTACTGGTACCTGGCTCATGGTCTCTCTTGATGGTGACACAAAGTACTGGACAGGACGATGAAGAATGGCCCCAGGCTATCACCAGATTATCCTCTCAGTATGCCTCAGTGAGAGCGATGGATTTGATTTCCCACAGGCCATGGCTGGCAGGAATAGAACTGGGGATCTGTTTCATTGGAGGAGGGGTTGTTCCCCTTCAGGGATGAGGAACCAGTTCTCTGCCAAAGGCCCCTTGGATATTTCAAAGGTCATTTGCAAGCAACAGGAAATATCAATACAGGCAGACAGGCCCCCAGGCAGCTGATGACAAACATACAAATCTGTCCTGTCATGTACCCAAAGATTTTACCAGTCTAGCCCGCGAGCTGGTGGTTCCCTATGCTTGCAACATGCACCTCGTGTATCCCCAGCTCCTCCTACATCTTCTTCCTAGAGACCTGCAGCCCCCAGCCCCTGGCCAGTCTCCCCCACAGCCACCTTTCAGCCCCCCTCTCTGCCCTGTGCTCCTCCACTTCCCTTCCCACTCCACAATAAAGCACCAGGCAGTCACTAAGGAGTGGTGTTGTGCCCATCCTCTCACACCCAGGAATGATAATGCATCACCCCGTGGTGCGTATCCAGACGGAGCCAGATTATGCTCAGGTGGTTAAAAGTCCAGGTCTAATTAGAGTTCCAGGGAATCAAGCCATTGTATTATTAATGATTCGCTGGCAACGTTCTGATTAAAACAGTAATTTTAATAAGCACAGCTCGATGCTAAGTGTTCACTGAGCACCTAATTACATCAGTTATGACTCCAAAATTATTTAAAATTCTGTGTTTTTTAATCCACCAGACCCACCATGCACCAAATAAAATAGAGAATCAGACAACTCAGTGATGATTTGCTCTAATTAATTTCCTAAGCACCTGGGTTGTTGGGTTGTTGTTGTTGTTGTTTTGAAACAAAAAGGGGGTAAATGCCTTTTTGTGTCTCTTCTCGCTCCTCCAAGTTTCCCCCGTCACACAGAGGCTACAAAATATTGGTTTCAGTTGAAGCAGCCATGCAAGAAGGTCAAGAATAAAAGCATGAGACCAAGATTTGAACAGTCCCCCTAGACTTCAGGCAGAAGGAGGCTGAGAGTCTAAGGGCTTCTGATGGCGAGCCGGATCCTTCGCAGGGTCTGTCTCCATCCGCAGGCTGCGGGGACTCTTACATCACACTTACATCCCCAGCCTCCTGGCCAAGCCTCCTCCCTGAGGCCGTTCCCAAGTTCTTTTTGACCCAGGAGCCACTTGAGTTACACACAACTGTGTGGCCACTGGCTACCCTAAGCCATGGAATTCTCCAGAAGAATAATCTACACACCACTGGAGAGCTGATACCCAAATTTTCTTTACCAAAAAAAAAAATATATATATATGTTAAGCCGGACACTGGTGGCTCATGCCTGTAGGTCCTAGCTACTCTACTCGGGAGGTTGAGATAAACGGATCATAGTTAAAGCAAGACTAGGCAAGAAAGCCTTATCTCAAATTTACCACCAAAAACAAAAAGCTGAAAATGGAGGTGTGGCTCAAGTGGTAGCATGCTGGCCTGGAGGGTGGGGAGGGGAGCTAAATGATAGTACCCAGACTCTGGGTTCAAGCCCCAGTACTGACACATGGCACATGTGTGTACACACACACACACACACACACACACACACACAGATTTTATTAGCAAATGGTCCATCTGCACCCAAGACAATAATTCCCCTACATTGGAAGACCGGATACTGAGCGATGCCTTGTGTGTTTCTCTCTTCCTGCGACCCTCACAACTCCATGGGAGCTAGGTATAGCTATCCTTAATGCTCGGGTGACAATCAGTCTGCTGTGAGATCTCATCCGAACGCAGCTTTATTTTGTCCCTGCTGTCCCTGCAGAGTGCTGGTGGTGGAGGGAGCTGTTTGGGTATCGGGCAGGCTGCATCACTTAGCAGCTCTCTCTGGGGTGAGACGAAGCCCTCTGGCCACTCCAGATCCTGAACACGGTCTCAGTGCTGAGTTCCAACATCCAGTTCCCAGCCAGAAGTAAACCCCGGGTATGACGCAAGGCCTGGGTGTCCTGCCTGCTCCCCGTCATGAGGGCTGGGTGACCTCTTTCCACTCTTTCCCACTCACCTTGAACCCCTACTCCCGATCCCTTCTGAAGAAGGAAGGGAGATCAGAGAGGAACTGGAATTGTCACAAGACAGCCCCATCGTCTCCAGCTACCTAATGTCCCTGTGACTCCTGGGTGGCCTTTGAAGACTTCCTGTGGAGCTCCTCTGGCTGTCCCTAGCCTTAATCTGCAGATGCTCACAGCCAGGCCCTAGCATCACCTTCAGGGGCTCTCCCAGGCCAGCCCTCCCTCCCCCGACAGCCACAACCTGGTAGAAGGGAAGCACCTGCACATCCTGGCCCACCACTGTGGCTGGGAGGCGGGCAGTGACTATCCACGTTCCCTGCCTTCACTTTGTCCCCTGCCTCCCAAGAGTTTGCCAGCTCACGCTCTGGACTTCCTGTCCTCTGCCCGCTGCATTTTCCTGTCCTTTTTTTTGTCCTCCACACTCCAGGACATGCCTCTCAAGTTCTACCTGTGCTCCACCGAAGGGTAGCTAAGGTGCAGCGAGCATTCCAAGAGCTTCTGTGCAAAGTTCATAATGAGCCAGTTTTGTTTTCATTCCTTCCACTGTGTTAGGTAAGGGGATCCTAGGTAAGGGCAGAGGAATCCTGACCCCGAAAAGCTGCATGGCATTCTGCCATCTTACTTTAGAATGCAGCGTTCTCACAATGCCTTGTTGGAGAGTTTGGTTTGTAACATCCTCTACTATTTAGAAATGTGAACACTAAACCTCAGAAAGGTTTCCGTGGCTTACCAGTGCAGATGACTATGTGCTGATACTGAGCCAAGTTCTTCTGACTTTAACAGTTGTATCTCCTCTGTGACACCCCAGGCCTCTTCTGGATTATAAACATAGTCTTAAAAAAAAAAAAAAACTATCTAACAGAACACCAGAGGCCTCAGCCACACACCTAGAGATCCTTTTCTGGGTGCATTTTCTTAAGGGGTTTGGGCCGTTGGGCATATGCAATTGGTTTCTCAGCAGGTATTTATGATCTCCATTGTATGTGAAACTAAAGTGGAATCATACAGGAACCTGAAAGGTGAAGGAATAAGAAAGAAGCAGAGCCCCAGGGTGACATTGTCCAAAAAGAAATGCACTCTTTACCTGACTTATGTAAGTGTAACCCCTCTCTGTACATCACCTTTATAATAACAATAAATTCTTTTAAAAAGAAAGCAGAGCCCCTTGAGCACAGATACTGCCCAACTTAGGATGAGGTTACATTCCAAAAAGCATACCCTGAGTTAAAGATATAATATGTCCAAAATGCATGTAATGTAATATGCCTCATCTTATTGCAGCTCAATCATAGTCCAGTGTAGCCTACCAATCAGGCAGGATGGGTTCCCCGGTGACCCAGAGCACCAGAGTGAGTCATCACAGTGCTAATTCTTCATTACAACTTGGGACACGGATGTATCTTCCTGCCCACACTTCAGCTCAAAGCCCTGTCTATTCATTCTTTGAATTTATATATTCTACATGGAATGTATACCAGGTACTTACTATTTATTAGTTATAACCATTATCTGCATACAAGGCACTGGACTCTTTATATTCTTTATATATTCTTGCTCCTTATTTTTCTTTTCCCGTGTGTGTGTGTGTGTGTGCTTGTGAACACGCATGCACGTGTGTGTACATATGCACTGATACTGAGGCTTAAATTCAGAGCCTCACCCTCTTGCTTGGCTTTTTTTTTGCTCAAGGCTGGCACTCTACCACTGAGCCACACCTCCACTTCCTGGACTCCAGATTTTCTAAGCCAGGTTCCTGTTATCCTGAGGGGCAATGTGGTAGAGAAGTTAAGAACAAGAGTGCCCCTGCTGGAAGCCTAGGATAGAATCCCAGCTCTACAAGCTTACTGGTTACATGACTTAAAAAAGAAAAAAATTCACCAAATGTCTCTCCGTCTTGTCCATTTGCTTCTGAGTTGTGTATAAGCATGTGCCATTGTTATCGACGCAATTTTGCAAACCAGTAAGAGATGCTCACAGATGAGTAACATGCCCAAGGCCACACAGCTAATAAGCAAAGAACTGAGGTTTAAAATCCAGGCAGTCTGCCTCTTAAAGACCTCAACAGATATACCTTCAGCCTTCAGGAAGAAAAGGAGAGATGAGGGTGCAGAGAAGAGTTCTGTGTGAGAAGGCTGGAACAGGGCTCGTTTTCTGAGAGGGCGTTGTGTAGGCCTATAGTCTACAATGCCATGGCAGGGATACCTCATGAAAGAAGAAAGGCAAAACTTCTCCCTTTCCTTCTTCCCATCGGCTGCCACTCTCCCTGGATGTCCACAACCATTCTTGTTATTGGTTCCCTTGCCCAACTCCTCGCCGGTTCCCGGATTTCTCCACGTGTCATTGCTTGTTTGTGCTTGCTCAAGCTGTGTTCTCCTCCCAGAGCATCCTGCCATCAGAGTGTTACCAAGTGTTCAAGGCCTGTTACCAATGGATGCTGACTTCCTGGTCCCTTCCCAACCTGGACCCCCTAAATAGAATTTTTCTACTTTCTATCTTACCTGCCAGAGGACCTGATTTTGGTGGGCATGTTAAAGCCGTAACTAAATCACGTGTGTAGCTTCATATAGTACAGGACCTGTTGCTTGGTCTAGTGGGCAAACGGGTGGACAGGTGAGTAGTTAGATGATGGATGAATGCATGCATGCATGGGCCGTTGCACAGTTGGATGGTGAGTTGGCTGGATAGATAGATTGATACCTGAATGGACTAATGAATGAGTAAATATACAAAGAAGCAAGTTAGCAGATTATAAGTACCCAGGATATTTCAACCATATGCAAGTCTACTTTGTTGTAAATCAAATCTAAACCAACATGTGTTATTTACAAGAGCAACCCAGTCAACCCACTGTGAGTAGCCCCTGTGTTTACTGCCCCAATGTGGGGATAGTCTTTATCCAACTCACCAGTCTGTACACATTCCCAAAGTCAAACAGTCACAGGCTCCAGCTTCTGTCACCTGCCTCTCATGGTCCCAATTTACCAGGGTTGAATATATGGATGGTGTGGATGAACAAATGATCTCTATACAGAAAATAAATTTGCACACATGCAAGAGAAAAGAATTTTTTATATAAGTGTAGGAGACTTGTTTTTTGTCTTAGAGGCTTAAAATATATTCTTATCCTTCTCCCCTTTTTCCTTCCTCTCTCTCTCTCTCTTTTACATACACACAAATACACACACACACACACACACACACACACACACGCCAACTCAGTTTGTCTTAAGAATCTGTGAAGAAAAAAAAAGCAAAACAGCTCTGTAATCTACCCCAAGAAAGAAGAGTGTGTACCAGGGAAAATAAGAGTGAATATTTTCCATATATCTGATATGTCCTGGAGGAAAGATGCTCAGGTTTCAGAAGATTAGAAAGAAAAGCTGAGAGGAGGTTGAGAAGATACACTTCATGGTGTCCACTGGAAATCAAAATTCCATCTTGCAGTGTGAAGCTCCAGTGACTTCTTGCCTAAATGGAATTGCAAAACAGCTTGGGAGGAGAGGCGAAGGCTGGTCTCAGACTCAGTGCCATGGAGAGAGATGAGCTGGTTCTGTTCTGTCTTGTGCATATAGCTGTTCATGGGGCTGGTCTGCAGAAGGCTCTGGGCAGCTGGGCTTGAGAAAATCCATTCCAACCTATACTGATAGGTAAGATTGTCCTCCCTCTTGTTAAGCCAGCTTAGGAATCTCTCTCAGCCTGGGTTCCTTCAAACCCTAGAGACAGGTAAGGTATTGAGGCTGGAAAATAGTGAACAGATCCCTGAACACACACACACACACACACACACACACACACACACACACACACACATACACACACATGCGCCAGTAACTATGAGCTCCAACAGTAGAGCAGAAAGTGCAATTGGACACTCAGAGACAGAAACTCAAGCTTGGATGAGAAGTAATGATAGAAACTTTGCTACAGGGAGCTCATTTTGATTATCCCATCTTCCCTATTGTGAAGGGATTCCCCCAAACATAAAATCCACAATTCTTCATCACAAGCAACACTAAAGTTTGTTTTTACCTTCTATTCAGATAAAGAAATTCTTTCCTCTGACCAGCTTCCTCTTGGGCTCCTTCCCCTAAGGACTCTCCACCCCAAACCATACCTCCTTAGCTAAAGGTTATCAGTGCTTCCAAATCCACACTTACCATCTCCTGCTGCCTTGGTGCCTGGAAGGCAGGGGCCACAGAGAAAGAGAGGAGAGGTCAGAGGCCGGGGCCTATGGGATGGATGGCCTCTCAGATAGCATCACAGTTCACATGGTAAGGCTGGACTCAGACCTTGCATGGCCCAAGCTGCACTGGAAGCAGTTCTGGACAAGTATCTAGTGTGAAACACACGGATGAAAAGCAAAGGGGCAACACAGCCATATTGTTCCGTTCCTTTCCCCGTCCCAGAATGGATGAGTCAATGTTAGCCTTAGAAGCAGCTGTGTGGGACCTGCTAATCCAAGGCATCTGGTTGCCAGGTGAGAGATCTGGGTTTGTTATTTCTTAGGGCTGATTTCCCAAATCCTTCTCAGCCCCCATTTCCTATCCCACCTGCTTTCCCTAACTGAGTAAATCCACTGTTGTCATGGAGACACCATAGTATCAGCATCTCTGTTTCTCTGTAGATCCTTCCAACATCCTGAACTAGAATGGTGCCTACCTCTACAGAACTCCCCACTATTTCCAGCATGGGAATCCAGGCTAAGAAAATACTGTATGGTATTGGAAACATCTGCTTTGCCCATTTGGTTTCCTACCCTCCTTGTATTTTTACTTTCCATAAGTTTTACCTTCATTCTTAAGAGATGAGGCTTAACTTGGTTGTTCATCAAGGATCCTGGGTTTTGAAACATGTCAAGATCAAGGACGTGTCAGGAATAAGGACAGTGGTGTGAGAGACTGTGCTGTTCTTCATACTAGTGTATGATCCCCATATGATAGATAAGCAATCTTAGTGCAAAGAGGCTGGGTGGAATGCCCCAGACCACCAGGCACAACCATGCAAAGCCTGGGCAAAGGCGTTCTACAGCCCTCTCAGGCAAGCACGACGGTCCTCAGTGGGATTTGCATTGGGAGGTTGAACCAGGTGTCTAGCACTGTCCATACCCACTGTACACAAGGAAGGCTTTTTATGATCTGAATAGATGTCACACAAGCCTGAAGACATTCTTGTAGGACTGATATCACTATTGTTGCCATTTTATGGAGGAAGGACCTGAAGCTCCTGGGAGCCCAACCATTTAGTGCTAAGGAAGCAAATGAGAACAGGAGCTAGATTTGGAAGTGGGCACTTATCTTCTTCAACGTTCACCTCTTAACCAGTACTGATCCAAAGCAAGACCCAAGCAGTAGTCAGGAGGCCTCGGTTTTAGAAGCCACCCTGTCCCATTTGCACTGAATTGTGCTGTGTTTGCTTGTCTGTTCGTTTTTGTGCTGATACTGGGGCTTGAACTCAGCGCCTGAGCACTGTTCTTTAGCTTCTTAACTCAAGGCTGCCAATCTACCACTTGCGCCACAGTTCCACTTCTAGGGTTGTTGTTTTTTGAAGTTTGCTATTGTTGTTGCTTACCCAAAATGGCTTCTGTGTTCTTCATATCTTAGTCTCCTTAATAACTAGGCATGAGTCACTTACACCCAGCCCTTTGAATTGTACCCTTTACAGCCTAAAGTTGCTTTCCCTTTATCTTCTCCCCCTTTGACTTCTACAGGACTGCCGGTACATTTTTTATGAATGAGAGGAGGGAAAAATCATCTTTGAAAACTTCAACTTTGCTCTCCTCTCTCTGAGTGATAGATAGCTTTAATTACTCTGAATTACTCAGCCACTGTACCCTTCTCTCCTAAGTCATTAAAAATAGATTTTCTCTTTGAACTCTACTCTACCCTCGGGTCTCCACATAGTCCAGAGTGCTGAGGACCTAGCCTTGGGTCTGCTCCTGGTCAGGAGGCTGCACGTTGCTGTAGCTGCAGTCATGGCTTTGGACCATCAGCTGGATTGCTGGTTCCTTTTTCTTGATGGCAGTGGTCATAAGTTTTTCTTTCTCATATATCAGAGGATGAGCAGGGGCTCGGCTGGTGTTTACTTCATGAAGGCGTAGAGATCGGGATGTATGACTGCTGAGTTTTAAAGAAATGGATCTAATGCTGGAAATAAACCGTAATGAGTGCTTCACATTCATTTCTGGGAAGTTGAT
This sequence comes from Perognathus longimembris pacificus, assembly GCF_023159225.1. Lineage (NCBI taxonomy): Eukaryota > Metazoa > Chordata > Mammalia > Rodentia > Heteromyidae > Perognathus > Perognathus longimembris. The sequence continues at coordinate 56,014,280 of NC_063171.1, forward strand.
TGGCAGAAAGACCTGAGAAGAAAGTATGGACTCAGAAGTGCTCCTGTCTCTGAAGTAGATAGGACCCATAGTGCTGTCTCTGCTTTGACGATACGGAAATGAAGGTTTAGAGTGGTAACAGAAGTGACTGCAGCCACACAGCTCATCAACTTACTAGGCCTAACCAGGCCAGAAAACTCCGCTATTTCCACTAGCCAAGATGTGTGAATCTAGGAGGCTCAAACAGAAGGCATAAAACCGATGTCTACACTGTCTTTTTCATCACTGTTCGGGTCGTAGCCAGTTTAAAACACAACCTGACAGTGAATTCTCCGTCCATCCTGATTTTGGGTTTCATCTCTTGTTGTCTGGGTCCTGATGTACCAGCTGAGGAGGGCAGATGAGCTAAGAGACATGCAGTGGTCTGGCACAAGAGCACTGTGATCTTGTCCACCAGCCCGACAGACACTGCTGTCTAGGGAGGGGAAGGGTGGCCTTGGCAGCCAGCCCTAGAGGCTACCTCAGGAAAGACAGGCAAGTTGGGGGGTTCTCTGTTTTCAATCCTCAATTCGGCACTCACTGCCTCTTTGTGAGAGTAGACAGACCTGTACTCAAGCCCTGGTTCTGCTACCTACGAGGTACATGACCTTGAGCAATTCACTGTAACCCGAGACTCGATGATGTGATGGGTAAAAGTGAGACTATGGGTCCTTCCCCCGCAGTGTGGACATAAGGATTAAGTGAGCTAATACAATACACGTGAAGTGCCTGGTATGCAGTAGGTTCTGGATACCTAGTGGCAGCTATTGTTCTTGTTGCTTCATTCCACTCCACAAGCCCAGTCAACCAGAGCAGGGAGATGCCATGCAGCAGTCATCTTTGCTCCCAAGACCCCAAAGAGCAGATCAAAGGAAGGGATGGATCTCGTTGCTGCCTCCACACCATTCCTTCTCAACAGAGATCTTGATGGAGGTCCCGCTTCATACACCTGAGGTCCAATCAGTTCTTTCCCCCTGAAGGACAAGAGGGCCATGTGGGTATTTTTCCATGGTGGCTTGCTGAACCAAGGGAGCTATATATAGTTCGTGGTATATCAGGATCTGGGGACAGGGTAGTCTTTGCATTCCAGTTCCAAGAGAATTAGGCTAAGGGCTGGGTTAGAACTCTCCAAGCACTGTTCTATATTTCCTTTTTTTGTGAGTTTTCTGAACCTTGACCACTGTCAACTTAAAAGAAGGACAGAGCCCTGAGCTCCCAGCCAGAACCTCCCTAGACCTCTCCGTGCAGATTGCACCATTGCCAAGAGCCAGCAAAACTCAAGGCAAACCTGAGAAAGAAAAAAGGAAAACAGACCCCCATCCAGCCCATCTGCTATTGGCCACTAGGTACAGAGAGCTTCAGGGTATAGAAAGGCAGAGCCTCACTGGGAGGTTGCATCTAATCTCAGAAACCTCACTCTGGTCCAATGCATCCCAGGCTTTTTTACCTGGAACTGACCCCTGAGCCAACTCCACACCCTTTGCTCTAGAAGAAGGACCCTTGTAGAGGGTCCTTGAGAAAACACCCCATCATAAGCAACGGAAGACTCCCTCCAGTTGGCCACTGGCCACTCACTGTGAGACCAGAGCTGAGACAGCCCTTTGGGGGCCTTCATTTCCTGATGGATCAAATAGAAATCACAATACATAACAATACCTGCCCTCTCTTCCTCTCTGGGGAGTTGTACAGATCAAATGAGATAATGTGTGTGAAAGCATTTTGAAAATGCTAAAGCACTCTGCCAGTATTACAGTGATTGTGTTATTGATCTCAGTCCATACAATCATACAACAACAACCCTGCCAAAGCCACTCCCCAATCTGCCATCAGCCCTGTATGTCAGTGAGTACCAGATCATTTCTCAGAAACAGTTGGGGTTTGGGGAAGAGAGGGGAGAATGCGCCTGGAATGCTACAAAGGGTGAAGGGACAGGATATCAGGAGGGATTACCAAGAGGAGGCACAGCAGAAAGGGAAAAGGCCCGGAGAGCCTGTTCCATCAGCTCAGCTGCTGCGGGTTTTGCTCTGGGCCCAGGGGACCAGGAGGCTGTTGCTCAGGCCAAGTGCATGCTCCCACCAGGCTGTCTGTGCCACCTCCCACCCCCAGCACCTGGCTCCCAGCCACTGAGGAGGCCTCTGTTCCTTCCCTGGTGTCAGAAGCGGGGCATCCGTGTGGGGACAGGTGGGCCATCTGGCAGGGGGAGGGCAGATTCCGAGGAAGCGGTGGATTAAATGCTCAGTGTCTGAGGGGCCATGCCGCCCGGAGAACAGCTTTCCCTTGTCCCTTCCTCCCGCTCTGTCTCCCACATGCATGGTTGCAGTGGAATCCTGCAGGCCTCTTGAATGCTCCGTGTTTCACGCCAGAGCCCCTGCAGCAAGCTGCCACTCTCTGTCCCCCAAGTCAAGACAGTTGTCTTGCTTTTACCTCCACTATGGCGCCTATCCTGCTGTAATGAGATTATCTGTTTCCTTGGTTTTGTTCTCAACCCAACCATGGGCTCCATGATGGCAGAGAATACCACCTCCCTGGGCTGGGAATATGGCCTAGTGGCAAGAGTTCTTGCCTCGTATACATGAAGCCCTGGGTTCAATTCCAGAGCACCACATATATAGAAAAAGCCAGAAGTGGCGCTGTGGCTCGAGTAGCAGAGTGCTAGCCTTGAGCAAAAAGAAGCCAGGGACAGTGCTCAGGCCCTGAGTCCAAGACCCAGGACTGGCAAAAAAACAAAAAGAGAGAGAATACCACCTCCCTGTTTAACCGCAGGCTTAGCACAGCTTAAGCGCTCAGTGAATGAATGAGCTCAGTGAATGAATGCCTGAGGACTGAATGGGACCCAGCCACAACCCATTATCAGAATCCTGTGTGGTTGTCTGCTTTCAAGTGGGGTCTGTTCTCCAGAAGCTTCTTCCAGTATTCAGACTCATATAGCTCCTTCCAGGTGCCCATGTAGGGTAGCAGAGACGGACTGATCTCTGTCCCCAAGCTGGCTCCGTCTAGGCGTTTTGTTCTTAGGTCTACCATTGGGAGCTTTGGGTTCTGAAGAGTGAGTCATTTGCACCTGATGGCCAACATAAGGATGACAGCACCTGTCAGGGCCTCGCCTGCATGTTCCAAACCATAATAGTCTGACAATGCCCCTGGATGCATCTGGCCTCACCCACTCTGGGCTGCCCACTAAGCTGAGAGAGTGAGAGAGGCGAGCCCACGCTCCGCTCGCCCCGCTGAGCCCTTCCCACGTAGATCCAGCCGGCTGAGTCAGGCCCAGAAAGGCACCAGGGATGCGGGGCCCTGGGGCCAGAGAAGCCAAGAGCACAGTGTGAGTCACCTTTAATTAAGAGTATTTCTTAAGTAAATGACTTAATAGGACAGTTATATTCATTAAAGGCGTAATTACAAGACATAAGCTCAAGCAGAAAAGAATGTGGAGTGCGAGGGTGGAACCCAGTCTGAGACTGCACCGTGAGTCGTGGGCAGGCAGCAGGAGGGGAAGAGGACAAGGCCGCCCTCCTTCTGCGCCTCTTATCGCTGCACTGCTCAGCCAACCCAGCCACCCCCAGATCCTAGCACTCAGAGTAGAGGGGCAAGGGAGACTCCGGCGTAATTAAAATGCAATAATAATAAACAAACACTAATTAAAGCATCGTGGAGTAGTCCATTCAACTCTGAATCAGCCTTGACGAAGTGCCACCCACCTTCCCTGCCTGCCAGGCGTGCTGGACACTCCAGGAGAAAGCGCCCTTCCTCCTCAGCTTCTGAGATGCTGGGCCCTGCCCAAAACCCAGTCAGTGCCCAAATGCCACACGGGGCTGTCCCCCACTCCACGGGCTTGAACATGGTGCTTTTCAAAACTCTAGAGACTTAAAGACATCCCTGAGCACACAGTGGTCCCCAGATTTCTGTTGCTTGACCCCATCCATATCTTTAGATCTCTCTAATTCCTATTAGGACCCCAAAGCAGGATTTGATTTTGTTTCTTCCTGTTCCCAGGATATGATATCTAAAAGAAAAAGTACTTATCCCTAGAGATTCAGGTCATCCATATCAACTCTGGCACATTCAGACTTTGGCACACTTCAGAATCAACTGCGGAAATGTTAAACTCATTGCCTAGGTCACCTAGCAATGCTAATTGAGTCACCCTGGATTTTGTTGTCTAGTAGCCATTGCTTCTAGGTGGCCAAGTGCTATCTATTCATAGAAGACTTCCTTTGGGCCACGGAGTGACAGGATAGCCTTCCTATATTCCAGATCTCTGTGGTCTTCTCCATCCTTCCCAAATGAACCCAAACCTACCTTTCCAGACTCATCTCCTTGCCCTCGCACAGGCTTCTCGGTTTTTATATTCTTATTATCACCATCATCATCATTATTATCTTTAAATAGTTATACAGAGAGGTTTCAATTCAACGTGTCACTTTTTGAGAACAATGCATCTCAATCAGTCACCTCATCCATCATTTTTCCCTCATATCTCCCAGTCCTTACCCATCACCTCAAGCTACCTGATTCTACCTTGGAACCCCTACCCCACACACGCCATCTACTAACATGACTTCTTTTCAGCTTCTCATGCAGGCTTCTGAACAGACTCTGCTCTGCTAGGTGGGCCTGTATGGTTCTCTCCTCCTAGAATTTGGGTGAGCAGTATTGGCCCAGGAAGGCCTGACTCCCTGAGCCTCCCTGGACTTCTCCTTCCATAGCAGCACAGTCAGGTAGAAATAAAGCAATGCCAGCCACAGACATGAGCTGCAGGTGTACCTTCTAGTTTCCAACAGCTACTTCTTTAAAAAATCAGAAGAAACAGATTTAACTGTGTGTGTGTATTCTTTTCAACATGTCAATAACAAATTATGCACAGGATGCCTTCTTTCCTTTTCCATTTTTCCCAATCCAGGTATGCTGTGATATGCTCACAACATACTCCCATTCAGACCCGCCACTCTAGTGGGCCATCCTCAACACGGCGAGGGGCGGGCATAGTCAAAGCTGGTGGTGTAAATACCAGCATGCTTATTTCCTCTGCCCTGAATTCCTTCAGCCCTCTCCTTCCGTTGCCTCTCCTAGAACACACATAACCACTTTCTTGTTTTTATTGCTTATCTGTTTGCAGCTTGACTGTGCTTTAATGCTGTTGGTTTCTTTATGTCCTCCTGAAGTTCCTAGCACTGGCCTGTGTGGAGGACATGATCAAAGGGCACAGGATGATGGATGACCGTGAAAGCACATGCACATGGGGACAGAGAAGTCCCCCGGGAGCATCTGACTTTGAGGGTCGCCTCCCAGTCAGCCACTGTGACAGCCTTTCCTCCAATCTGTGCATGGCTATTAGATCTCAAAAGGGAGAATTATTCAAGTTTTAGAACCCTCCTCCCACCCCTTATAAGTTTCCTGTTTCACTTTACTCTTCAACTCAGTGCAATAGAGAAAAAAAGAAATCCCACCAGGAGGGCCCAGGAAACAGGAAAAATAGTTGTGCTGTTAGTTTCATGTTTGGAGAAGAACAGGGTTTCACTATCTCCGTGGCACTTGGCGTGAAAGTGGCCTTTGTCGCTAGAGACACTGCTCCCATTCAGGGCCCCCTTTCCCAGCTGCTGAGAGCCGGCCTGTGTTTTGACAGACGGGCCGAATGCAATGCAGACAGTTGTTTTAATTTCCAGCCAGATGCAGACATCACTCACAGGGAGCCCGAAATCCAAGAAAAGGAGCCGAGCACTGGTCTGCTGCTCCCAGGCCTGGCACGGCGGGTTGGAGGGGGCCAGCGGAAGTCCACCAGGCTCTAGGGCCTGAGAGTCGGAGTCGTCAGGCCCAGGATTGGCACCCTAGGAGGGTGACAATAGTCACCTGTGAGAAAGAAGCTTCTGTGAGCATCGCAGGTCATGAGGCAAGGTTAGAGGGGTTGCCTTTAAGGCCCTGAGAAGTGCTGTTGGCTGGGTGTTACCTTTCAGCTGTCAATCTGTACAGGTCAAGAATCATAAATAGTCTCTGGAAGGAGTTAGGTAAACTGTGGGAGAGAAAACCCTGGAATGCCAGCATTGGAAGGGACTGAGGCATGGCTTCCTTGAAGCCTGGATGGATGTCCCTCTCACGGCCTCCAGGACAAATGTCACTTGACTGCTTAGGCATTCCAGGGATGGATGGATGGATGGATGGATGGATGGATGGATGGATGGATGTTTGGGAAGCCTATTGATGATGGGGTTGCACAGCCCTAACATTGTTATGCTGAGCTTCTTGAAACTTTTAAAAATCTATTAGTCTTACCGTAACCACATCATCATCACTCTAATTTTTAGCAAACAGCCTTCATGGCCACCTCCAGACTCCCTGCTCCCTGCTCCATGAGGTACCCTCGGTACCTCGTCTGGGCCCCTATTCCATCCTGCCTCCACTTTGGCAAGGGCCTTGGCTTGAATACTCTCTCAGCAGGACCAGTGGTAGGGACTTGAGATTGGAACTCACCAATATGGGAGGCTGCGCTCCCTCCTGACACACAATATCTGAGTTGCCCGTCAGATCACACTGGATTTAGAGTTGACTCACACCCTCAAGTGTGTTAGGCTTGAAGTATTTTAAACCAGCTGATCCCCAACCTACACTTATTGTCTCCATTTTTAAGCCAAGCTACAGGTCTCCATACCTATTTTTCCTGTGCTTCATATTTTTATTAGTGAAGGAAGGTGGGAGATGTGTAGGGCTGATCATCTCATTCACTTATAGAAAAACCTCATGCATGGAATGTTAAATATTAGTGTGCCAAGGATGGGTAGGGTGCCCAATAGAGAAAAGGCAGGCTGAGCAGAGTGGTGCAGCGGAAGCGTGCTGGGCCCATAACCCAGAGAAAAAGCAGGCTGGACTCTCTCTACCCTGTCCAGTGTGCACCCTATGTTTGATCAAGTTAGACTAAACTCGTCCGTGATTATTTTTGCTGATTATAATCCTTCAACTTGGGACGTTCTTCCAGTCTCTTCATCTGGTACATTCTTCTCCTTTAAGAGTCACCTTTTACTCTTTGGTCCTTTCCTCCATGCAGCTTGTCCTAGATGCCCCCCTCTGAGCTCCCGAGACCCCCCACCATGTGCACCCCAACCCCATGCCATGACACTGAGCAACCCTGTGATTACCCATGCCCTGGGGTCGTCTGCAGGCAGAACCCCTGTGCTGCTTGCTATAGATTCTCTATGTTCAGCACCAGAGCCACCACAGCGCGGGCATCTGATGCATCTTTGCTGAGTGTCCAGTGTTAAGATCCATCTTGATCACTGGTGGCTCACACCTGTAACCCTAGCTATTCAGGAAGCTGAGATCTGAGGATCTCAATTCAAATCCAGCTCAGGCAGACAAATTCATGAGATTCTCATCGCCAATTAACTAGCAAAGAGCCAGAAGTCCAGATGTGGCTCAAATGGTAAAGTACCAGCCTCGAGTGCAAAAATGCTAAGCAAGAGCATGAGGGCCCGAGTTTGTGCCCCAGGACCAACATGCATATACAAAAAAAAAAAAAATAGATCTATCCTGAAGCTCTGCGGGGTGGAGGGGGGGGGTTGCGGGAATGCTGTGGAAGTGTCTCCATCGTGTTTTTGTCCCCCTGCCCTAGACAGGATACCCTGTTGCTGAACCACAGTTGATGTTTTCTCCAGAGCTCACACATCCAGTAGGTGAGGGACCTCTGTGCTCTAGCAAACAAGAACTCATTTCCAGCCCAGAAAATGTTTTTAGCAGCCTGGCAGCCTTTGCCTCAGCCAGTGAGAGATACCTAGAATGTATCTAATAGAGAATTTCGGTTCCTCTGACTCCCCGCTTTCCTGGCCTTTATTGTTGCACCTACTGGGTAGATGGAGGACAGTGATATATAAACAAGTCCCTGCAAGGCTCTACCAGAAAGCCAAGAGGAGTTTTCAAGAACTTCACGCTCTGGAGAGAGGAGTGGAGAAGGGTTCAATCTGCAAATTCTCACATTCCAAGTGAGACAGAATCAGACAGGCAGCTCTTCTCTATGGAGGTTCCCATTTAGCCAGACTTTTCAAAAGGATGGGAGATTTACTAGAGAAGCTGAATGCAGACATCAGAGAATTGGGATAATTGGATCCAGGTGGTATATTTGGTTGGCTATAAAGAGCCAGTGCCATACGATGAATATTATTTGATGGGAAAAGTTTCTCCTTCTCTCCCCCTTTATTTTCCGTGTGTTCGGCGCATCCAGGCTGTCTCAGCCCGAGCCCAGCTGAAAGCTCTTCAGAGATGAGTTTGTACCACTCAATAGCCTTTCAGCCGAGTTAACCATTTTCAACACTTGCCTCTGGCTGGCCCAACTCTTGGGAGGATGGCAGCGGCAGGCAGCAATAGATGGGAGGATTTGCTTCTGGCAAAGGCAAGAAGTATTGAAGGCTCGAAAACACATTTGTTGGCCCTTCCTCTCAGCCAGCGTAGGGATAAGAACACTGAGACCGCTGACCTGTCCTCCGAGCCTCCTCCATCGGGGGTGTGACAGTTCAGAGTGCACAGATATGGGACAGTCTGCACACACATCTGCGAGTTGCCACGACATAACTTTTCCTCTCTCCGCCAGGTCACCAGAGTCCCCGTGGAGTCATGTGAACAGTACACAACTTGTGGGGAATGCCTGAGTTCGGGGGACCCTCACTGTGGCTGGTGCGCCCTGCACAACATGTAAGTGTGGAATGTTCTAGAAGCAAGGTGGGCGTGCTGGGGGCTTTGAGGGAGGTGACGGGATGGGATAGCAGTTTGCAGAGAGAGAGGAATTTCCCTGCACACAAGTGTTTGAGGACCGGAAGAGGTAGGGACCGTGGGGACCTTCTTCCTGTGTGGCCTCTTTCTTTCCTTCTCAGCTGCTTCGAGGTAGTTGGCTGTATCTTCATGTCATCAGACCCGCGGTAGAATCTCTAAATGTCTCCCAGGACCATCCCGGCGTAGCCTTACCTAGACACGCAGCCAAGGGCATGCTTAGAGTGTACTCTGGAGTCGGGAGGTTTGCACTCAATCTAGGGGAGGTGAGACCCTGGGCGGGTCCTTTGAGCGTTCCAGGCTCCCATCTATGCTTTGCTAAATAGGGAAAATGCCTATTTCCCAGGTGAATTGTGAGGACTAAATAGAATAATAAGTGCTTTGGAAATAAGGAAGCTGGGAAGAGTCTACACAAATCAAAATAATTATGATGAACTCTGAACCCTTGGGAGGACCCTTCTGGCCTCATTATTTCATGATTTCAAGAATCGCATCTCACTCCAACTGGCCTCAGATCCCCTATTCAGATACCTTCCCAGCCATTGAATACCAGCTGAATAGAAATGCAAAGATCACACTTAAACTTCCTAATTTGAAGAGCCCCCAGAGGGGGAGAAAAGAGTGAAAACCAAAAGGCGGGAGGCTGGCTAGGAATTCTGTTGCCCAATGGAGTTGGAAACCCCATGGCTGTGTGCCAGCCGGCGCCGCATCTCCGTGAAATGTGCTGGGTTTGGGGTGGAGGCGGAGGCAGAGGGCCAGAGTTCAGGGTCCTGCACAATAGCTCTTGGCTTCCAGCCTCCGCAGCAGGTGTTGGGAGGGCTCTGGAGGGAGGGTGGGAGGGAGAGAGGGAGTGAGGCACTTCACAGATGCAAAATCTGGACTGGATTTGAGCCCACAAATAATGTGTTCCCTGCCTGGGTTTTAAAGGTAAGAGGCTCACAAAGTTGTATTTAAAAAATACTCTTCATAAAACCCAGACAGTGAGTTGCCATGTATGTCAGATGGTGGTTAAGATGTCCGGGGTCACCCACTCTGTAACCCAGAAATAAACCAAGAAAGTCAATTTGGCTCCTCCCAGCTCTGTGGTGGGAAGTAATTCTCTCTCTTAGGAACCTGACACCCACTTCCAGATCCATGCAGCGGTCCTGGGCTGCACCCCACTCTCACTGGTCAGTGGCCATGTCCCAAGGTGCCTTCCATGTCCACCCCTTCCTGCTTTGTCCTCCCAGTTCCACTGGGGGTGGCATTTCTGATGCCTCACACACAGCAAAATGATGAACGGGGGATTATCATTTATTTACGAACACGAACATCTGCTTCCCCATCTTGTACTGGCACCTATGGCTGATCAATAACACCAAGTCTTTCAGCCGCCCCAGGGCCCCTCCATTATCTTCCTGATCTGTGGTTTCTAGAATAACTGAGCCCAGATTTCTTCTGCCCTCTGAACTCCTTGCCTGTCATCAGAAGCTCTTCTAGACTTACCCTGGCACACCTTTCCCACTGCTCCACCTGCCAAGAGCACATGGAGATAAGTATTGTGCTGTCTCTATTCAAAGGTGGCATCTTACCTGGTCATCCTCATCTTCACCTAGGCCCTCCCGCACTCCTCATGCCCTGTCATCCCCAGCCTGCTGTATCAGCAGTGCAATGAGGAGGTGAGCAACCCCAACTCCCAACCCCCTACCCCTACCCCAAGCCAGCCTCTTCAATGGAGACAAAGGACAGAGGGAGATTACTAAAGAGTCACTGGGTCCTAGGGGATTGAAACCTCCCTGTTTCTTCTGTAGGCTTTGCGCTTGCAAGTTGTGTTATTGTCTCCCGGGCTATTTATCTCTGTTAGGGCTGTTGCCATAAATAGTATGATAAAAAAAAAAAAGCCATTTCAGTGAGTCAATGAGATAAAGGCTCTAGTCAAGAGCTCACTTTAGAGCTATCTTAAGGATTCACTTAAACCTCAATAATTCTTTTCTTTGACAGCATTCATATTTAGATCCATTATGTGCCTGCACAAGAAGAGGGGGGAGGAGCCCACGGGTGGGCGGGGAGCTGGGGTGAGAATCACTGCTTGATTATGGAATCTTGTAGTGTCCCTGTGGCTGTTCGGTTTGGAGCTATCCCAGCCCTGTAGCATGTTCCTGTAAGACCAGACAGGTGGTAACTCGAAGCCATAGGACATCACTGTACCCACCTGCCACCATAAGCAGAGGAGGCTGGAGTATGGAGACAGAAAAGGCCACATGAGACTTCTGACAGAGGTGACCCTGACCACAGTTCCTGGTCTGTCTCCAGGCATTACTTCAGGACACAAATATTTATTTATTATATACCGTCTGACAGGTAGAATACCTCAATGGCTAAAACATGGCCAGTGTCTTCAAAGAGCCACTAAGCTACTGACAAATCCAAGTTGGGTGGCCTCACACAGCTAAAATCCTCTCGTGCCTGCTAACTTCTTCAGGAAGAGAATGACAATATCAATCAGTGTCATGATTAAGATTAGAATTACCAGGGCTAACATCCATGTACCTAGTAAGTGTCCTGAAGTATTCTAAGCACTCAACTCAATCCTTGCAGGCAGTGGCCTTTTGAGGTGAAGTTTTATTATCGTCCTCTCCCTTTTACAGAAGAGGGGACTGAGAACAGAGAGATTAAGTACCCTGCCCAGTGGACACAGCTAGAAGGAAATAGGCCTGGGGTTAGGACCTAGCACACTGACTCTAGAGTTTGTATTCTTAGCCACTTGCTGTGCTACTTTTCAAGCCCTTGCTGCTTTTCTGACTTGCAGTCCCCTGGAGTGTGTTTTTATGTCTAAACTGCATCCCTTTTGATAGGAATTAATTCTCCTTCCTTAGACTGTCCTTAGCAGCGTGCAGTGCAGTTCATCTGGGGGTTCCCACTCATTCTAAAGAAGGGTAAAAAATCACCATGAGAAGATAAACCACAGGCTTCGGGGCAGCAAACACCTCTTAGCAAACCTGACCTCTTGTGAATCTGTATCCATGGCAGGTGCTCCCGCAGGGACAAATGCCAAAGGGCCTGGGAACCAAATCGATTTGCTGCCAGCATCAGCCAATGCCTGAGCGTCGCAGTGCAACCTGGCAGCATCTCTGTGTCAGAGCACAGCCAGTTGGTAAGTAGGGAGGAAGGAGGAAAGAAGAGCACGGGGTTTGCACCTGTGCAGGTAGGCTCCCTGAATGTTTGCATGATGTCTGTATGTTGAGCAGACTTTTAATGCTCTGAGGAAACGTTCTAGAAAACTTATGACAAAGGGCAGAGTCATTTCCCACACTCCTTGTAAATTTAGTTCTCATTGATCTGTTTGTAAATCCAGATTTTTGCATTTAGTAACAAACCACTACAACACAGTGCTACCCAATACCAAATAACACACTCTTGAGTCTATGCCATATTTACAATCTTTGATTTGCTGGGCTCTCTTGAGAAATCTGCAAGTTGCTTTTGTGTTTAGAGGTGTGGGTGTGTGTGTGTGTGTGTGTGTGTGTGTGTGTGTGTTGTGTGTGTATAAAGAGGGATAAAAGAAAGACAGACAATTCAAAGTCAATGTGTACTTAGAGAGAATATTAAAGAGAATAAAGTAGCCTTTAACCACCTGTCAAAGAACAAACCAAAATATTTCATGTCCTCAGGCCCTAACTGTTATTTCATTCTGAAGGTTTTATGAGCATTCACGAATGTTAATTAGTTAGTAATTTTGGTTTGTACATCCCCACCAGGGAGTGTGGGCTCTAATGCAGCTGAGGAAACAAGCAGGAAAGGTTGAAGCTAAGTCTCTCGGGCCCATGGAGAGAAACCTAGGACCAAGGAGGCTCATGTATGGAAAGGCCGGGTGATGTGGTAAAGAGAAAAACCACTGCCACATGATGACAGGAAGACAAAAGGAACCCTACCTACCTTCTTGTGGCCACAGGGACATTACCGCCATTAGCCCTTGGGGCCCAGCTCAGGGCCAAAGGGAGACAGTCACATTTCTTACCTGCTCACATCCCACCAACACACTGCCTTATGGTAATGGCATATGAGCTCATTGTAAAGTGCCCTGAATTCAGAGCAGCATGTTACTATTAGGTATTTTCGCAGTTAACAAATTCTTCTGAACTTCTATTTTTACCCGCTAAAAACAAAGTCTTCCAAATTGGCATGGCTGAAACCCACAGATCCAGTTGATTGGACATCAGTCATTAGTGGTCACTTTTCTGATCCCAGCTGCTTTTTGTGAAACACACACACACACTCACTCACTCACACACACACACACACGCACACAATTCCAGGATTGCCACTGGAAAGTGGAGATCACAGAAAGAACAGAGAAGTGGAGACTCCAGAAAGCCCACAACCTGAGAAGGGGCCAGTGAGTAAATGAGAGAATGAATGTCTTCCACCAGTCTAGCAAGCTCCTGGCTAAGTTCCAGCCTGGTGAAGCTCACTTTCCCAGGAGCCCAAGCTTAGACCTGCTCATGAAGACGTCAGCTCATGACTCATTTTCAAGTGCTCATAGTGCCTTGTAATTAATTTCCATGTCCAAAAAAAAAAAAAGTGAGCAAGGTCTGAGATCGATTTTGATACCTTTTCCTCTAAAGGCTCTAACCCCTGGAACTTTCTGGTACTGGACAAGATTGAAACATTAATAAGGATATTAATAAATACATTGACCTTGTTCACTACTGAGAAATTTATGACTCTGCTCAGTGACAGAGTTGGAAGATCACCTAGACCAATGTCCTTTTTTTAATAAATGAGGTCAGGGGAAATCAGTGAGCAATAGGTCCTGGCTAGAAGCCTGGCCTAGCGCCTGTGTCTCCTGAGCTCTTTGCTTCTCCCACAGCTCAGCCTGGTGGTAAGCGATGCTCCTGATTTGTCTGCGGGGATCTCTTGTGCCTTCGGGAACCTGACAGAGGTAGAGGGGAAAGTATCTGGAAGCCAGGTCATCTGTGTCTCACCTGGGCCCAAAGATGTCCCTGCTATCCCTCTGGATCAAGGTAAGGAACATCCACCCGGGGAAGCACATACTAGGGGCAGCTCTACCATTGCAGAGCTAGAAGTTGCTTGACCAAGTCTTCAGATGTGAGAGGTGCTAACGCTGGCCTGTACAACTTGCTTGAATTTGACAGCAAACTGTCATGCCCCAAAGCAGAATTCGGGAAGAAGGGAAAAGTTGGCTCCCATTTCAGTTTAGATAGCACAAGTGTGCATTGCCTGTATGCTGCCTGCCCCTTCTAATAACCGAAGTGGCTCTACTCCCTCGTTTGGGATGGGCTCTTTCCATAGAAGCAGGAGCTTAAGGGGTTCTGGTCTAGTACTTCTGGCATTGTTTTAGTAACTGAAGATCCCTGACCATGGCAAAGGGCTCCACAGAATCTGTGAGTTCTTCACTGGGGCTGGGTCTAAGGAGCTGGCTGGTAACAGACCAAAGGGATTCTCTTCAAACAAGAGGGAATGAGAAGGAACGAGAGGACTCCATCTAACCAAAAGAGCCCTGAGCGGCTCAATGATTTGCTCTGTCGCTCAAGTTTCCTGTCCGGCCCCCAGTTTTCACTCTGCTCCTTTCCTTTCGTTTTCTCCAGACTGGTTTGGGCTGGAGCTGCAGCTGAGGTCCAAAGAAACAGGGAAGATATTTGTCAGTACCGAGTTCAAGTTTTACAACTGCAGTGCCCACCAACTGTAAGTACTTCTGGGGAAAAGCCTTATCTGGGTCCAGATGTGGATGAGGGGCTTCCTTCCCTCCATTCTTAGCTTAGCTTGTTTAGGGTGCAATTTGTGCGGTACTTATCTCACAGTCTCCCCTGCAGGGCTCGGCCATGTGATATGGACAGAATATGTTGTTCAGTTGAATGGCAGACACTCTCACTACACAGCTTCGCTTTTTGTCGCTCTTCTTTGTTCTCCCCACACCTGCACCCACACACAAGCATATCTTAGCCCCAAATTCTCAGGCTGAGAGAGTAAAAAGAGGGCCATGACCCAGGAGCTGTGAGAAAAAGTCTTCATTTTGGACCACTTGGACAGGAAGAGATTGACAGTGAATCAAGTTCAGATAGAATCCGATGAGGAGGGACTCAGAGCTCAGGGAGTCAGCAGTGCTTCTAGGTGCCCACGGGGGGGGGACAGCCTCTGTGGGCACACCATGAAAGGAACTGGGCTGACGAGGAGCAGAAGAGGTTTTAAACTCCATCCTGCCCACAGCCCATTCTTCAACTCCTGAAAGGGAAAACCAACCAGATAAACCAAACCACCAGCTTCCACTGGGTGTGACCCACCTCCTACCTCCAGCAGCTCAGCTGATCTCACCATCAACCCTAGGTTCAGAATACCCAACAACTACGTCCTCTAGTCATGTAGATCCCGCAACTGTGTAGAAAACTGGGGGGGGGGGGGGGAGGGGGGATGGGCTAGACAAGCAGAATGAGAGGTGGGAGGGGGAGGGGAGATCTGTATTGGGTGATCTCTGATCCTCCCTGATTGAAAGAAAGAGGACTACGGAAGCTGGTCACTTGTGAATTTGGTTTAGGGAGAGGGGAAACAGGGGCCTCAGTGACAGTGCCATACCAGAGCCAGAGGATAAATAAAGAAATGGTATTCAGTACTGGGAGATGTAGAGCACCAACTCTATGCAGAGGGAGACATAATTGGAAATGATCTAGAGACCCTTTCTCCCATTGCCTGGGCTTAGGACTCCCAGGAGATCTGCTGGCTCTCAGCACCCCACAGGTACTGAGTCAGTAGAGTCCAAGCCATGGGTACAATGAGCTCAACAGCTTGCAGCTAAGCTCTAAGGGGACCTTTAGCTATGAAAGTAGGCAAATAAGACAGTCCTCCTTCTTTCTCCACTTCTGTGATTAGAATAATCTAGCTCTACATTTCTGCAGTAGTCAAGAGAAGGAGACATACATGACCAAGTCCCTCTGGGATAACTCAGTGGAGTATTCTGAGAATGCGAGAACAAGAAGTTTAGAAAAAAAAATGGCTGATAGAGGGGCTGGGAATATGGCTTAGTGGCAAGAGTGTCTGCCTCCTATACATGAAGCCCTGGGTTCAGTTCCCCAGCACCACATATATAGAAAACAGCCAGAAGTGGCGCTGTGGCTCAAGTGTCAGAGCACTAGCCTTGCGCAAAAAGAGGCCAGGGACAGTGCTCAGGCCCTGAGTCCAAGGCCCAGGACTAGCAAGGGAAAAAAAATGGCTGATAAAAACCAGAGCAGGGCTTACAGAAACTGAAGCTGAGTTGAACAAAAGTGCCCACTAACCACTACATTCAAACTCTGCTTTGGGAAATGCAAGCTTCTTTGAGAAAGAGCCTTTCAACTTCCTTCACAAAGTAACATAGTGGTAATAGAATCCATTGTTTATGAGAGCACCCATATCTCCATGGCAATCCAGTGTGATGTAACCACTTTCAGATGGATTGCTATGACAACGAGGATGCTGTCACAGGCAGCAAGTTTTAGTGGAGGGCTGGGGGGTGGGGGGCAGATCTCCTTGACAGCAAAGATTCCATCTTGTTGCCAAACAGTATCAATCTTACCCTTCCCCACTCCTATCATTCATAGTTAAAAGTCACAGAAGCAAGTCCAGTTACCTCCTTTTATCATGGTAAACTGAGGCCCAAGAAGGATAAGTGTTACAAAAACAGTCTCCCCCCTCCCCCCCACATGCACACACACACACACACACACACACACACACACACACACACACACACACACACATCTCCTCCAATGAAGGAAACAGGTTTAGAGCCCCAATAGATAGTGTTGTCCTTTGGCTCCTGTTTTCATAATTTGAATCATTGGATATCCAAAGCTAACCAATCAGTGAGTATGTGAAATAACATTGGGCTGATCTCAGGAACTACCTAACTTTGGACATAATTGGGCCTAGGGAAGATGGACTCATGCACCAAACCCACCTTTGCTTTCTTAGCCATGACCCCTGGAATGAGCTCCAACCTCCCAGAGGTAACTGGAACCCCAGCAGGTGGCGCCAGATTGCAAATCTGATCTTTTTTAGTCTTCATGAAACACTGGAGTGGGGGTACGAGAGTGAAGGACAAAAACACCCTCTTCCCTCCAAAAGAGACTTTTTTTTCATTATACTGGTCCGATCACACACAGGGAACCAGAATAATATACTCTACCTCCAAAGGGGGAAAAAAACACAAAAAGAAACAAGTGCTCACCCTGGCAAGAAAGGTGTGAGCCATAACCATGGCTCAATGCCCAGGCTACCAGAGCTGTGGGACCAAATTTCTATTTAATACTGTTAACTCCCGCAAGCCCCAAACAGATGCTATGAGCTGGTGGTTAACACTCAAATGTTATTCAAGAGCTTGAAATAACAGGTGATTTAAGCTCGTGAAAGTAATACTTACATTTACCATACTTTTCAGAACCATTTCCTAGACATTATCTTATTTGACAACCAAACAGCCCCGTGGAGTAGACAGGAAAGTTCTGTTGCAGACAGATGAAGAAACTTCGATTCAGAGAGCAAAATGATTTCCTCATCCTGACCCAATGTCAGCAGCAGAGGCGAGACTGGAATCATATCTACCCAATTTCTACAACTGTGCTCTTTCAGCTACCCTGTCTTCTGGGCTGGTAGCCGTTTAACCACCAGCAATTAGAGGGGAAGAATGAGTTTCTAGAATCTACTCATTTCTGTGGTTGAAATATTCCCACCGTGGCCAGCTCCAATCTAGCAGCATAATGTCCACCAACTAGGAAAGTTGTCTGGAAAGAAAACCCAGGTCCCGCATGCTATTTTTCTTTAAGTTACATTATTATACCCACCCCAATCCCATTTTATCACTACTTTTCTGGTCCCATAAACATGTTGGAGAGAGAATCCATGGTTCTCAAGGCTAGATGATGCTCCAGTGCTTTTACAATCTGCCCTTCACAAGAGCAAGCCTAGGATAACAGACTTTCATGGTGACATACGGCTGCCTAGTCTGCCTTCTTACTACCCCTTCCATGCAGGTGCCTGTCCTGTGTCAACAGCGCCTTCCGCTGCCATTGGTGCAAGTATCGCAACCTCTGTACCCATGACCCTACCACCTGCTCCTTCCAAGAGGGCCGCATCAACATTTCTGAGGTAAGAAGGTGCACCTTGGCATGGAGTGACTCTGTTTTCAGATGGTCAGCCCCATGACTTGATCATCTCTATGTCTTGATCACCTCACTAGAGATTGTACATGTGAGGAATCCATATCATTACAATACTTCAGAAAGTAACAGCAGAGATGGTGTCTGTCAGATTCCTATGACCTGGTGCATACAAAAAAAAAAAGTTTGGAGGTTGAGACTGAAAGCTTAGAGGAAGCATACCCAACCACACAGAGCCCGTGGTTAGAAGAGCACAGGGAATGGCCTCCAGTCTTTGAGTCCATATCCCTCTGTTTGGCTACTGTAGACTTAGTCTAATTTAAGTAAACATTCAGTCAACCACTCTTTCATGCTAATTTCTCTTCCAACTCTAAAATTCTGGAAGTCTTTCATTCTGATGTATCACTGGGTAGGTGGTCTTGAAGAATGAAAGAAAAATCAGAGAAAATCAGCTAGTGGGAAGAGCCAGGCATTGCTGAAAGTCCAATTTTATTATATACTCAAAGCCCCATTCAATGCCCAACATATGATACTGTAACCTCTCTGTACGTCAGTTTGATAATAAAAATTTGAGGAAAAAAAAAAGATTTGAGAAAAATAAAAAAATAAAAAAAAATTTTAAAAAGCCCCATTGCTAAAGCCTGATCTGCCTTTGTCATCAGCCAGTAAATATGGCACTGTTTATCTATTCAATGAATATTCTAGTCAAATGGATTATTCATTAATATGGGCTTTTTTTTTCATGTTCCTGGTATGCCTCTGTTCAGTGAAGCCTGCTAGGTCAGTTTCTGTTTCCCAGGTCTGGTGCTTTTCATGCATGGCCAGTTGGGTTTGAAAAACTCAAGAGACCTAATGTATTCATACAAATGTATATATGCATATGTATCTACTTCCCTTTTGTTCTGTCCTTTGGAAAACCTGCAATTATTAATAAGTATTGCTACGGAGTTTCATCTGCTACTACTGGCTTTCTATATACACCTCCCTCTTGTAATAGACTGATAGCTGCTTGAAGGTAAGAGTCATATCTTACCTTAAATACTTAGTACCTTTTTCAGTGAATGTTTGTAAGCTACTGTATGAAGAAGAGAAGTAGTGTCTGTTTAGCTGAGATTTCAAAGAATGGACTCCCTGTGTCTTCTAGCCTTGATAGCAGTGTAGATGGTTTCCATGGCTGAAACATAAGAAAGGAGACGTTGAAAAGTTGGTCTTGGGTTCTTGTGAAATGGTGTGTATCATCATATTCCATCAGAAAAGTGTTATTTGTCTATCTTGAGGTAGAAAGGCATTGAGATGGTACTCACAGGTGGCATTTAAGACAGCCCCCTCCCCAAGGTACCTCCAAATGGTAGAACCAGGCCCTACCTAATGCCCTGGGAATGGTCCACAAAGATTTTCCTCCAGCAAAGCTTTTTCTTTGTAGCCAACCTGCAACGCACTGTAGTGGTTGTAGTGAACACTGGAAATTCATTCCAGTCTTAGAATTCTGCAGATAGAAAACCTGTCTTCTCACTGAGAAAAGGGCTCATGAGCCGAAGGTATAGGGAAGGGGTTAACACAGACCATGAGTCAATTAGAAGATGGGCTAAATGAGAGAGCAGACAACAAAAGGGCCTGGCCAGAGTGAAGGCTGGGCAGGAGAAGACTGTGTACAAAGGTCTCGGAAACTGACCTTCATGTTGTCCATTTGACAAATACACGGAGGAGGACATGAGCCCGGAGAGGCGAAGTCCATATTGGGACAAGGAGCTGCTGCCTTGCTTTCTGCCAGGACCACCCCCGCAGGCAGAGAGAAACCCAAAGCCCGGCCTGAGTGTGACCTGCAGCTGGCTGGAGGGCAAGCAGAGTGTCACCAGGAGCAAGACAAATAAACTCTGCAGGGGTGTGCTGAGAGGCCCAAGGGCTGAGCCCCAAAAGGCTAATTGGAAGCAGGCCTAGCCTCCTGCTTTCGGGAGCCACCACAGCTTTTCCTTGGCCACCTAGGAGAGATTCGAGAATTCCAGAGAGCAGAGAGCAGGCCGGATAGAAGCTGTTGGCTCCCTGCTACTCGGGATTAAATTAATACCAAAAGAGCCTCAGGGGCAAACCTGGAGACTTCTCATGGCCATTCAGTCTCATTTTCTATCCTTGCCAGTCCTTAGGGTTGGACAGCAGGGGTACCCCATCTCTCTGAGTGGGATTGGATGGCTGCCATGTTGATCATGTGCACAGAGACCCCTGACACAACATAGGGACCAGCTTTCTGGAACCCAGACTCCATCTAGCTCTTGGCTTTGCTCAGGAAAGGAAATAGGGTGACAGTTTCCAACAAGGGTGAGTACAGTAGATTTCAGCCACCATCAGTCACACATCCTTTCCCAGCAAGTAGCTCCCAGGCCACGTTCTTTTCTGTCCAACATTCTGCTTTAGGGATGCCCTTGTTCCTAAAAGCTCAGGAAATAGCAAAGATGCATATGCCCAGCTTGGGTAAAGTTCTCCTCTATCAGGAGTCCTGTCTGGTTTCTTCACTCTCTTTTAGGAGCTGGAAAGCCTTCACTGTCTCTTTGGAGTTCCTTAAATATATTTTTCACACTTCCAGTTAGACCTTCTCCCAACTTTCTATTTAAAAATTGTATGTCTAAATAATTCCTAGAAGCAATAGGTAACTGGTTAGTCCCATTGATGACTATAGTAATGTTAGTGTAGCACATGCGTGTAAGGTTTTTACCTGTGGCAGAGTTCTCACCCGGGAAGACTCCATCCACATCATCTGCAAACTTGTTAGAAATTCAAATCCTTGGGTCCCATCCCAGATGAGCCTAAAGATTGAAAACCACTGACATATGGCATTTCAGTTGATTTTCAAAACAGCATTGCAGATTCACATAATTCATATTTGACATCTGTAGTTACCAGGATGCCAACAGTTCTTTTGGGTGGGGGTGGGAGGCTTGCACAAGGCTACAAAGAATTCAGGCATCATTATTTAAAAAGCTGATGGGTTTGCTTTCGACAGGAAAATCAGGGTCTGTGAATATGGGAATATGGCAGTCCAAATGGCAGTGGGCATACTTGGCAGGTGTGACTTCCATCTGGCCCCTTGCCATTGGTATGAGGGGTCCAGGGTGTGGCTAGAACAGCACAGCTCCAGTCCCACAGATGGAGAGACTTCCCATGGAAAATGGGTCAGCGGTGTCATGTCCAGAGAAAACGACAGCCGCATACAAGGTGCATCTGCCCACATCCTTCCAGAAGGCTGCTGTGCTGATTCTACGCTGAGGCCTGACAACGAAGAACAGCTGTGCCACACCGAATGCAGTTCAAAAATTAGAATATTAGCCCTTGATGTCCACTGAGGGCTTATTATACATGCCTTGACTAAGATGGTGTCCTCTGAGTCTCCTCTCCTCTCTCTCTCTCTTCTCTCTCTTTCTCTCTGTCTCTGTGTGTGTGTACATGTGTGTGTGTGTCCCACAATATGCAGTAATAGTACTAACTATGCTTGTTAATGTAGCTTGTTACTCTTACACCATATTTTTACATCCCCCTGTTAGGCCATCCTCTATACGGTCCAAGTGATCATTGGTATCATTTTATAGATGAGGAAACTGAATTCCAATTGAACCATCTCTCGAGCATTTTTTTTTTTTTTTGGCCAGTCCTGGGCCTTGGACTCAGAGGGCCTGAGCACTGTCCCTGGCTTCTTCCCGCTCAAGGCTAGCACTCTGCCACTTGAGCCACAGCGCCGCTTCTGGCCGTTTTCTGTATATGTGGTGCTGGGGAATCGAACCTAGGGCCTCGTGTATCCGAGGCAGGCACTCTTGCCACTAGGCTATATCCCCAGCCCCTCTCTCGAGCATTTTTAAAGCAGTGAGCCAGACCTCTCCACCACCTAAAGCATAGCAGCCCTCTGATGGGGGTCCCTAAAACTCTGGCTCCCCGTACGGGATCAGGCTGTGACACAGGGTTAGCGAACGAGTATGTGTGTGCGAGTATGTTCAGCTTTCAGCTTTTAAAGCTCATCTCTCTCCATGGCTAAACTGGGCCTAGCGAGATGTAGATACATAAATATCTTCTTTACACCCTGTCCCGGGGGAAAGATAGAACCAAATAAATCCGATTAGCTTCCCAGGATGCTGGCTGTTCTCACTCTTTGAAGTCCAGTGGGTGAAGATAATGCCATTTCCACATGGGAGAAGTCGTTTCCGAGGACTAACGGGTCCCAGCACAGGATGGAGCAAAGCAAGAGCTCAGCTAAGGAGGAAACGCAGCCCCAGGGTGCACGGGGGGGGCCTCTTCCCCTCTCCTCCTCTCCAGCCCCAGGGGCATCCTCAAACAAGACATTCGTTCATCTTGATTTAAACTAAAAAGACGACTAAGAAGGCAGCCTGGCTTCGGTGGGCCTGCAGACAGAGGAGGGAGAAGACAACTTAAGGGTGTCATTCAGAAAGCCATGGATAGTCTTTTGAGACGGTTACTAACAGTCTTAAACTTATTCTGCAGGCCAGGGGCCATTGGATCACACATGGAATCCTGGCTACTCAGGATGCTGAGATGTGAGGACCAAGGTTCAAAGTCAGCTCTGGGCAGGAAACGTCTGAGACTCTTATCTCCAATTTAACCACCCACCAAAGCCCAGAAGTAGAAGTGTGACTAGTAGAGTGCCCAAAATGGACAGTATCTACCTAGGACACAACCATTGCTTTCCCATGCCTTAGAGAACAGAAAAAAAAAAAATATCCTGTTCTGCCTTACATGAGATCATTGGCCAAATAAACAAAATCCAAGACATTCTTTTGCTTACCGGGGAAGTCTTGGAACCTATTTAGGCATTTGAAAAGATATTGATTATTGTCCCTAAATCAAGTCCCCAAAGGCCTGATCTAGCACACAATAAGAAAGTTTTCTAAAATCCTCTGATCCCTTTTTTAAAAAGAGATAAAGAAACAGGTACCCATGCTTATACTCCTAGCCATGTAGGAGGCTGAGATCTATTTGATCACAGTTCAAAGCCAGCCACAGCAAGAAAGTCCCTGAGACTCATCTCCAATTAACTACCCAAAAATTGGAAGCAGAGCTGTGGCTCAAGCAGTAAAACTTCAACCTTGAGCAAAGAAGCTAAGGGACAGTGCTCAAGCCCTGAGTTCAAGCCCCAATACCAGCAACACATGCAAAAACCACAATCTCATAATAGTACTCATAAAATCTACTCAGGCTGTACTGCACTTAGACGAGGCAGAAAGAGAAAAAGATTGTGTGTGTGTGTCTTTTGTGCACATGTGCGTGTGTGTGTGTGTGTGTGTGTGTGTGTTGTATATGCATATCCATAATGGTTTGGTTCCAGGCCCTTGAAATTACTAAAATCTTCTAGGTGCTCAAGCCTCTTATATAAAATGAGAGTAACATTTGCATAGAACCTGCACATATTCTCTTGTATACTTTATTTTTGCCTTTTCTCTTTTCATACTGGGGTTCAAGGCAAGCAAGCACTTTGCCACTGAGCTACATCCCAGCCTCCTCTCATATATTTATTCTGGATCACCCATAATACCTAATTCAATGTAAATGTTATTTAGTTGTTGTTATTTTTATTGTCTAGGGAATAATGGGAATAATGACACGGGGAAAGTCAGTACATGTTCGGCACAAATATCATTATTTTATTATTTTCTTCAAATAATTTTGGCCCTTGGTTGGTTGAATCCATCATGGATGCAGAACCCATGAATATCGAGGGCTAATTGTCACTTTTTTGTCAGCAAAGCTGAAAGAATTCTACAATCTTGTTTACTAACCTGAGACACAGACTTCTAAAAGCACATCTTTAAGATCCTGCTACTGAAATTTGAATTTGTTCTCTGAGCTCGTTAAAGGATGAGAGAGAACAGTTCATCATTTATAATACATTGGCTGGTTCGGATTCTGAAAATCTCTCTCTCTCTCTTCTTCCCTCTCTCTCTCTCTCTCTCTCACACACACACCATTATACCACAGCGAATTTAAATTCTAACCTATTAGATTCAATATTGATTTGTTTTTTGTTTGTTTTTTTTTTAGCCACTAACAGAATATAGCATCTCCTTTTCCATGAGATGCCTGGGTTTCCCTAAAGTGGTGTTCAGGTGTTTTGGTTTTTTTTTTTTTTTTAATTTTTCCTGGCTATAAATATATGAAAGACTCTGTCAAGAGTGCCCACGGGGAATGGAAGTAAAAGTGCAGTAAAGAGCAAGTTTATGAGTTGGCAGCTTGAGTGACTGGCTCCTGAGCAGGGCCCATCTGTTCAGGGGCTGCCTTAGGAGCCTGTCCCTCCTTGTGGATCTGCCCGCAGCCCCTCACGTGCATTGCGCTGACAGGCAAGGGGTGGCTCCCAGGGACCCTGGAAGTCCATCCTGGCCCTCCCAGACAGATTTCCACAGGCCATTTCCCCTGGACCCAGCTCTTCATATGACCTCGAGATTCCTACATAGACGAGATCCTATAGTTCAAGCTGCTGTGACCGTTTTCAGCCCCAGCTTTGGGATTGAAACCCCCTTCAAGTCACTAGATATCCAGAAGCCACAGCTTCCTCCTCATCACTCATAAATCTACCAAGTTGGAGCTAAAAGGAAATTTGGAAGATCCTTTTATTGCTTTATTCTTTACATAGATCCTCCCATAAATAGTGACCAAATGCCTACTACACGTCAGACCCTGAGATGAAGACCAGGCATTTAGAGGGTGGATATGACACTTGCTAATCTTCAAGACATCCACAGCTCAATGAAGAAAACAAGTTTACAAGAAAGTATGGACTAAAGCACATACAAAGGCCCAGATGTAGACTCAAGAAGAGAGTGGCACTTTAGAACCCAACGTTCAGTGTGGCAAGAATCACAGAGTAAAAAAAAAAAAAAAAAGGCCAGGCAGTGACTTCTATGAAGAAGCAGACCAGTTCTCCAGATACCCAACCAAGCCTCTGTTTCACAAGGCTCCTAACAGAGATTGCCCTTGGCAATCAAGAGGAACAATCTTTCGTCGTGGGAGACCCATCCACACCTTGCAGGAAGTCTCCACGTCTCGGATCTCAGGCAGCAAATGCCAGTAGCACCCTCTCTAGACCTTGTAGCATCAGGAGACCAAAGGGCCCCTCCAGAAACCAATGACGAGGAAAAGAAGAGCGAGAAAGCGCAGCCACCGGCAAGCACTCCCCACTGGTCCTGGAGAAGGGAAGTGATTTCACGTGGAGATGATGCCCACAGCCTCGTTCCCAGGGGCTTACCTGCTCAGCTCTTCCTGGAGGGAAGGCTGCAAGAGCCCTGTTGCGGGTAGTATTGGATCTCTGGTAGAAAAGCAGCATCCGAACACAGAACTGAAAAAGAAATCAATTTCTCTTTCTCACTTTTCTCTCTCAGGATCCTTCCCACGGCCCCTCCAGACCATGACTTTCTTTTTTTTTTTTTTTTTGTCTTTTCTTTTTTGGTACTGGGATCAAACCCAGGATGTTGCACTTGCTAGGCAAGCGCTTTGCCACTGAGCTACATCCCAGCCCCCATGACTTTCTTGTTGGGGTTTTGTTTTCCAAAGCAACATGGCACTCATGCAGGGACTGGTAATGAAATGAGATAAAAAGCCAAAGCAAGTCTTTAGACCATTGCTGGGAGGGCTTGATCCCCCTTCCTGGAAAACCAGGCTCAGCTGGAACTGCTGATAAAGGGATGCCCCAGGCCTCGGACAGTGGGAGGGGCGGAGAGCCGGAACCAGGAACCTTGGGGAACCAGAGGCAGGGGGCTGGAGTCAGGGACAGCCACACAAGGCGGCTCTTTCATCTACTGTCTCAGGAGATAAAGTCCACAGCTTGCCATACTGGTGCTTGAAAATTAATCCCTAAGTTGTAACACATACACACCAGGTACAGGACAGTCTGTGGCATGATGAGGGCAGGAGCTAAGAGGGATTTCACTCTCCCTGCTGACTGCATGTGTGACCCTAAAATGAGGTAAAGCCCTGCTTGTGGGTGGCTCGCCTGGGTACGGCAGGGTCTGTTCTGGCCCCCAGCCCCCCAGCCCCTGCCCTGGCTCAAGTTAGTGGGAAGCTGTGAGCTAAGTCCCGATGGACCCTTTCTGCCTCCTCCCCCAGGACTGTCCACAGCTGGTGCCCACAGAGGAGATCCTGATCCCGGTGGGAGAGGTGAAACCCATCACGCTGAAGGCTCGAAACCTGCCCCAGCCCCAGTCCGGGCAACGAGGCTACGAGTGCGTGCTGAACATCCAGGGGGCCGTCCACCGGGTCCCCGCCCTGCGCTTCAACAGCTCCAGTGTCCAGTGCCAGAACAGCTCGGTAAGGGAGCTCACGCCAGGTCCTGCTGCAACTACGCTTGCTAGCACACCGCTCGCCAGACCTCAGCCTGACCTGTCAGCTTCCAGGACCTTCCAGGGCCACCAGGCTGACCAACCTCACACACCCCAGGGACAGAGCAGTACATGCGCACCCTGGGCCCCAGGGCCCCTGAGCCGGGATAGAACAGATCAAGGAGATGACTTCTGAGAGGATCCCAACAGCAGATTATTAGTCCCTGGGGGGTACTTTCTAAAGTTTAACGAGCACGTCTTTACCGTTAGTGCAACTTTAGTCCAAGTAAGACAACTGTTCCCCACACCATGTCTCTCATGAAAGAGATGAAGACACTGCAGGTCTGTCCTTACTGAGAGGAAAGGGGAGAAGAGGGAAGAGGCGATGAGGTAGGACGGGGCCAGGGAAAAGGAGGCAGGAACAGCAAGGGTTAAAGCGCTCTCTGAATGGCAGAAAGCACAGAGGTGTTTAATTATAATTCTAGCCCAGAGAAGATCTTTTTATCTGCCAACGACCTGTCTCTGACTGTGGGGGGTCAGCTCGGAGATGGGGGACGTGACAAAGGTGTTGAGGGAAGCTAATTCGCCTGGGAGAGATAAAGAGAATCTGGGCCTCTTATCAGGGAGCTGTCAGATTCTGGGGTCACAGGCGCTTGATAGAATTTGTAATCGGTGGAAGGCCGCCAAGCGCAAGAGGAAGACGGGCTGGAGGGAAAATGGAGCAGAAGAAAGGAGGAAGGCATCCGGAGAACTGGGGGAGCAAGAGTGCAGGCAGGAGCCTGCCCTCCCGAGCTAAGTGGGCAATGTCAGGGCCTGGCGGAGGTGTGGTGGGGGCAGGCCCATCCGGAGGGATTTATTCGGAAGTGAGCGAAGGCTTACAATCCCTCTGTGGGATGGGCAGGAGAGAAAGGCCAGTTGGTCCCAGCCAGACTTGCATGGTGGGGAGAGGAGGGGAGAGAGTGACATGTCTTAGAAGATAGGAAATCAACCAAGAGGCAGACAGGTGTATGGAGAGACAGGCAAATTCAAGACGCCCCCATAGGAGAGCAACAGGGGAGAAGACTGGAGAAGGAAAGGCTTGGATCAGGTCATGGAAAGTACTGGTGTAAGTGGAGCCTGGTGGCATTAGTGGTTTGGAGTCAGGGAGAAAGGGTGTCAGAGGGTTCCTCGGAGTAGCATGAGGGTCTCCTCTCCACCCTGGTTCCCTGGGATAGACGTGCATCTCTCCCTGCAGTACCAGTATGACGGCATGGATATCAGCAACCTGGCTGTGGATTTCGCCGTGGTGTGGAATGGCAATTTCATCATTGACAACCCCCAGGACCTGAAAGGTAAGCAGTGACTTCCCAGTAGAGGTTTGATCTTTTCACGACCCCAGAAAAGACTGGGCTGGAGCGGATCAGAGCCGGCCGGCCGCTATGCCTTGAATAATACACTCCCTGTGTCAGCGGAACTCTTCACAGGTTCCTAAAGCAACATTTGGAGCCATCAAAGGAGTCCTGTCGGGAGCTCTGTTTTATTACACCCAGAGCATCCGCCAAGCGGCTGCCGGCTCATCCACGCTGTTCTTTGGCTCCTGGTGACTTTGAAGTGTCTGTGGAACCTGACCTAGGAGAACAGCAGGCAGGAGCATCCTGCCAGCTTCTCTGGAAATGGAGATATTGTTTTCACGCAGGCTGTCATTCCTGTCCTTGGCTTGGTCATGGTCACTGCACAAAGAAAGCCTTTGAGGCTGGGCTCCTGGTCCTGGGGCAGGTGGGAGGGGCCAGCACGCCAGCTCAGGCTCACATCTGGAGCAGCCGAAGCCCAGGAAGGGGAGCTGGGCTGGGACAGGAAGGGGAACTCCTGCGGGCTATCTTTATTCACCATCATATAAACACATGTTGGGTTTGTCGAGTGTGCTAGATAGACTAGGGCAGCACGTTATCCCAGTGGACTGATTTCTTAAAGGTTATTTTCTTAATGGACACAACTTCGAAGAGTGAACTATCATTATTGTCGTCTTACAGACCAGGGAGCTAAGACCTAAAGAGCTTAAGAAATGGGCCACAAGTCAGAGAGCAAGCCAGGATTTGAACAATGACCTGAGTGCAGGGCTGGCATGTAATCCTAGATACTTAGGAAGCAGAGATCTGAAGATCAAGGCTCAATGCCAGCCTGGGCAGAAAAGTCCATGAGATTCTTATATCTAATTAACCAGGAAAAAAAAAAGCCAGAAATTGAGATGTGTGTCAAGTGGTAGTGCATTTGACTTGAGCACAAAAGCCATGTGAGAGCCCAGGCCATGAGTTCAAGCCCAAGTACAAGCTTGCTATAGGCAAGCACAACCACATCACAGTGAGGACCTGCTGCATTGCTCACTGTGGGATTTGAACTCCCTCTCACAGAATCCACCCCCACCCTTTTCCCATCTATGAGCCATGGACCCCATAAGCCACTTATTCCCACAGCCAGAGTAGTGGCAGCCTTTCCTTCTACCGAAGGAGCACCTCCTGGGCACCAATATGGGGTGCAAGGTCATAGCAAGAGTGTGGCAAGTGTTTTGGCATCGGTGGAGCTACCCGCTCTTGTCTCAGACCTTGCCGTGCAAACCAAGTTGCTTGGACTAGGAGGGAGGAGCTTGAGCCAAGGAGATTTACATTTCCTTGCTCCTCCTCATCCTCAGGATAGATTTTCCTCATCACTAGGAGATAGGAGACACTGGGCTTAGATCCCGGAGGTCGCCTTTGCACCTGGAGCCAGGGAAAAACAGCCACATCTGAGACTCCTTGCATATCTCCTGTGTTCCTTGTCTTCCTACCCATGCCCACCCAGAGCCGAAGGGCCAAGAGAGGCATCACTTAGTGAAACCACTGCTTTTAAAGAGCTCACAGCCTGGCGCAGGCCGCTCACATCTGTAATCCTAGCTACTCAGAAGGCTGAGAATGGAGAATCATGGTTCAGAGCTAGCCCAGGCAAAAGGATCTGTGAGACTTGTTTTGTTTTGTATTTTTTGCCAGTCCTGGGGCTTGAACTCAGGGCTTGAGCACTGTCCCTGGCTTCTTTTTGCTCAAGGCTAGCACTCTACCACTTGAGCCACCAATACCACTTCTGGATTTTTCTACATATGTGGTGCTGAGGGCTTCTTGTATATGAGGCAAGCACTTTATCACTAGGCCATATTCCCAGCCCCTCTCTGTGAGACTTTTATCTCCAATTAACCAGTAAAAAGCCAGACGTGGAGTTGTGACTCAAGGGATAAAGAACCAGTCTTGGGCAGGGGGTTGGGGGTGGGGGAGAAGCCAAGTTAAAGCATGATGCCCCTAAGGCCCTAAGTTCAAACCTTAGGACTGGCAAAAAAAAAAAAAATCAGGTTCCCAAACTCAGTAAACCCCCAGTGCAGCTGCTGGAGATTTCACTGCCAGTTCCAAGCACTCGGTTTCTTTCTACATCCCAGCAACCTGACCTGCACAGTGTGGCAAAGGATGCTCGCTGCTCAGTCCTCATGATAAGCACACCACTGGGGACCATGTGGTCCATATTTATAAAAGCTCCATGAGTACCTCTTCACTTTAAGGATCTCATTTCCTGCCCTCTCACTTCAAAAGCCACAGACACGAGGCTGTTTAAATATAGTCTATGCATCTGACAGGTATTAGGCCAGAGGAATGGGAGGAAGGCCTGTGGAAGAATAAAGCCTGTGCCTGCCTTGGGCATGTAACTGACCTCCAACAGAGGCACACCGCCCAGTTCTGGAGGCTTAGCTCAATGTGACCAAACGAGTTAAGAAATGTCTAACTACAGTCATTCCCCCAATATCCATGGTGGGTTGATATCCAAGACCACTGAGTGTACCAACATCCAAGGATGCTCAAGTTTCTTATATGAAATAAGGTAGTGCTAAGCCAGGCACTGATGGCTCACGCCTGTAATCCTAGCTACTCGGGAGGCTGAGATATGTGGATCATGGTTCGAAGTCAGTCCAGGCAGGAAAGTCCATTAGATTCTTATCGCCAATTAACCACCAAAAAGCCAGAAGTGGCACTGTTGCTCAGGTGACAGAGCACTAGCCTTAAGCACAAAAGCTCACAGGCAGTGCTCAGGCCCTGAGTTCAAGCTCCAGGACCAGCTCATGTGCACGCACGCACACACACACACACACACACACACACACACACAAGACATAGCACTGACATATAACCTGCACACACACACGCCTGTATATTTTAAATCATCTCTAGGTTACTGATGATATATAATACTCTGTGAATGCTATGTGGATAGTTGTTATAGCATATTGTTCAAGCAGTAATGATGAGGAGTAAATGTCTATGCAAGTGAAATGCAGATTCATTTTTCTTTTTTTTTTTCAAAAATGCTTTGGATGCAGACTCCATGAATATGGAGAGCCTATTGTATTCAGCCTCTGCAGAATTCTTCAGGAACTGAGTTCAAAATCCTGTCAGGCAAAAAGCTGGATTAGATTCACTCAGCACAATCCCACCAGCTAGCTAGTTCTGCTGGGGTGTTTTAAGTCATTAGGAGGAAAAGGTAGAGAGTTTCCAGATTGCATATATGACCTGTTAAGGAACCAGTCTGTCCTCTCTGGGGACAGGACTGAGTCACTCTCTCTCCTCACCTGCAGCGCCTCCCGTGGCCAGACCCTTGGCCTTTCTTTAAGTCCAAGCTGACTCCTCTCTCAGACCCACGCTCTTTACAGTGTGCCGAGGAGATTGCTCCTTCTTTGGGCCCTGGCACCTAGCAGCGCAGAGAGCTGGAGCATCAGGACTCTCGTGTGGGATGCTAATCTTAGTAAGCTGGGAGAATCATTGCTTCTCCCTTTGCACTTCACTTTTACCTGTAATGAGGACATAAACCCCTTACCACATGAAACGGGGGCCATCCGTGAGCCTACGAGCGATGGCAGCCTAAGAACACAAGCTGAGTTCAAAGAAAAGATAATAAGCATGTATAGAACATCAGATATGTCACAGGCCCTGTGCTAAGCACTCACTATACAATATCTCACTCAAAGCTCAAAAAATAATGCTAATCACTGTGTTAGAGATAGATAAACAAGGTTAAATACTTTGTCACATTGCTAGGAAGTCTTGAAGCCACAGCTCAAGAAGCCCTGCTCTAATTCAGTGACTTCAAATGGCTGCTAAGAAGGAGGTTCCATTTATGATTCATTTCCACCAGTTATTTTTTTTTGCAATGCTGAGAATCAGGGGTGCCATCTACGATCGGGGACCTCAAAGAAGAAGAAGAAGGCAGGCATGTGGTGAGCAGCCATTGCCGTGAACACCCGTCGGTGACATGCCCTCCTCTCTTTGCAGTGCACCTCTACAAGTGTGCGGCCCAGCGTGAGAGCTGCGGCCTCTGCCTCAAGGCTGACCGCAAGTTCGAGTGTGGCTGGTGTAGCGGCGAGCGCAGATGTACCCTCCACCAGCACTGCACCAGCCCCTCCAGCCCCTGGCTTGATTGGTCCAGCCACAACGTCAAGTGTTCCAATCCCCAAATCACAGAGGTAAGGCCCCACAAGCCATCCTAGAATAGAAAGCAGGTGATGGGGGCTATGGGAAAGATGGGAAAGCCAGGGCTTGGGAGGAATGCATTCTGGGAGCTTACTGGTGATGGGGGTTGGGGGGAGGCCTCTCGCTTGCACCTTGATGCCTGTATCCAGGGGACAGAGTGTGTCCTGGTTCCTGTGCAAGAAAGTGTGTGTCTGTCCGCATGGTACATGTACACACAAGCAGGGCAGAGCCTTGACGGAACCAGGTTGGGACAAGAAATTGGTTCCAGGATGACTGGACATCTCAAAATGCAAGGGTTAGCTCTTCCCAGCAGGAATGGGATCTGGGGGAACTGTACTTAGTTGCAAAGTTGAAAACAGAAGAGGTAAAGACAGGCACATACATTTAGCCACCATTTTCCCAGAGTTTAGTCTTGATCTCAATTTGTTTGTGCCTTTTAATGGGAAGAAATGGGTGATTAATTACCCTGGGTGGGGGAAGGGAATGATGTTTCCAAAATTGCAAAGGGAGAGATGAATAGATGATGTGGCTGAAAATGCAGCTGTGTGGGGTTTGAATGGCCTGTGAGGGGAATCGTGGTACTTAACTTGGGTGGCTTTGTGTGCACATCACTCTTCAGGGCTTCCCTATTCAACGACTGTCACTCGCGCTTTGAAACTAATTGCACATTGCTTGCTGATAGAAACAAAGGCTTGGGCAGGTAGCGCGGTGGTCTACAGGCATATGCAAGCACAGAGAGCCTCCTTGTCTGCCTCTTCTCTGAGCTGCTGTATGGTCTCTTTCTACCTGCCTCATGTCAGCCAAAGCAAGTAGCTAGTACCGCTTCTTCCTCGTGTCACAGAACACTGGGAAAACTGTGGGGCACCTCTATGGTCCTATTTAAAAAAAAAAAAAACCTCAGCTTAATTTAAGAGAAACACAAACCTCAAAATCGCATAGGTAGCATTCATCTTTAGACGGATTATTTGAACAGGGAGCAAGTAGTTATGTTGTATGCTTCACTTGGTTACATTTAATCCTTACAATGTGGGAGGTTAAGTGTCCTCACCTCCATTGTACAGATGAAGAGAATGAGGCTCGGGGAAATTGAGTGACATGCTCAAGTTCAGGGACTAAGTGGCAGAGCCAGCATTTGCAGTCAGATTTAATTATGAATCCATCTTATCAAGTTCTCTACGATTTGCTCAAGTAACACAAAGGGGGGGGGCGGGTAGTGCTTTCCCTTCCTTAATGTCTAGTCCTTTCCCCGCACATAAAGACACGATAAATACACCTGTCCACGTGGCTGTATATCCCGGGGAGACAGCCGCACTCTGAGAGATAACATATTGCATCTCAGTCCTCCCCCATGAATAGAAGGGGTTATGAGGGTATAGACGCTTCCTCTCAAAGAGTGGATTGCTTCAGTCCCATCTTATTCTCAAATGCGCTCTGTGATGCCTGCTAATTTCCCCCTGTGTCTTTTATCCCACCAGAAGCCAATGCCCCCTGGAGCTGATGAGGTGACCCAGTCCCTGCTCTTGGGCAGCTAGCTTCCAGAGCTGCTCAGAGCTCCGTGCCTTCTCCCCAGTCCTAGTGATTTCTGGTAACTCCTGGCCTGAGAACTCACGCCATTCTCTAATGCTTCTTGCGGCTGCAGTTGACAGTCCCTGACAGTGCCTGTAGTGCGGGAGCTTAAATTAGGCAGGAAGTGGAGTCCATGGGCACCTCCCACCCCTGCCCACCAAGGGAACCAGCGTCTGTCTGCTCCCTGCCTGACTGGAGCCTCATCCCAGCCCTGAGGCAAGCTGCTCGCTGGGAAACCTCTGCCTCAGCTGCCCCTGCTCACTGACCGGGGACTGCCAGGTTGCTCTGTTCACAGAGGACACCCAAGTTACAGGAGGCTAATTAGCCCCCCAGGTAATTAGGCTGTAATTGATTTTCCCAGTGAACATGGCAGCAGTGGTTGCGGGCCTCAAGCCTCCTGTTGGCGATTTTTATGTTAGGGCTACTGAGATAGGAAAGAGCATCTTTGAGAGGAGATTGGTCCTCGCTGTGTCCCCGCATGTCAGGGACAG
The DNA here is from genome assembly GCF_023159225.1 of Perognathus longimembris pacificus. Lineage (NCBI taxonomy): Eukaryota > Metazoa > Chordata > Mammalia > Rodentia > Heteromyidae > Perognathus > Perognathus longimembris. The sequence continues at coordinate 56,048,047 of NC_063171.1, forward strand.
GACCTATGAGAGTAGACGCAGACCTGGAAGGATTTATCTACTATTGCCTGTCACACTGTCTTTCAGTTCATATCTCCTTCCCTCACCTGACCCTCATTTCTCTGCCAAAGTCATCTTCTATTTAACTTTTTGTCTTTCAAACACTTTCAAACTTACATATATATATATATATATAGTACCAAAATAGTACAAAGAACTTTCATATTCTCTTCGTCTAGCTTTTTCAAAATTAACATCTTATATAACCACACTACAATTACCAATTAACATTGATACAGTAAAACCATCTAATATCCATATCTTATTAGCACTTCTGGTTATTCCAGGGCTATCCAGTTCTCTGGTCCAGAATCCAATCTAGAATCCAACCCAAGATTTAATCTAGAATCCAATCCAGTATCCCTGTGACATTCCCGTGTCTGATCTCCTTAGTCCTTTAAGCCACTCTTTCTTTTTCAGTCTGACCTTCCTATTGTTGAAAAGTATAGGGCTGTTATTTTGTACTGTCCCTCTTGATTTAGCTATATCTGATCCTTCTACATGATTAAATTTGAGCTATATGTGTTTGGTAAGAAGTAAGTACTCAAAGAAAAATTAGAGTGCATATCAAAAGGGCGCAGGAACCAAATTGAAAGGGATCCAAAGAGCCAAATCTAGGGCTACCTGAGCAAAATAATAATGATCATCTTAGTCTTTATCAACAGAGTCAGATAAGAATCTGTGATCTTTGCTGGTTATTTGATGCTTGCTTTTACTCGGTAGCTGGCGCTCAACAAACTGGCACTCTGCACCTTCTACCCCTGGTCTTTACTGATATAAATAAGTAAATGTGTAAATAATTAGAGAAGGCACTTCTTCACACTAGAATCCCAACTAGTAAGTGTGGAAAGAATGATGGAAATAAGAGATATCTATCATTTCCAAAGTACATGGTAATAACTACATCAAGTAAAAGTGGCCAATGGATGCTAAAATTAGTGGATGGAAATATGATGAGAAAAAGAATACTTACATAATCTTAACCTGTCTTCCCATAAGATACATATTAATTATAAAGCAGAACAGTAGAGGCCTCCCAGTGTACCAGTAGGCCCTATCTTAACCAAGTTAATATGATTCCCAGTAGTGGGAAGAGTCAATCTCGTATGCCTCCTATTAGAATATCCCCAAGGAGAACACAGCCTCATTTCTATGAAAATTTTGGCCAATACATAATTAAAAATGAAAACACAAGGGTGTGTGTGTGTGTGTGTGTGTGTGTGTGTGTGTGTGTGTATACTAGGGCTTGAACTCAGGGCCTCACACTCTGCCTTTTTGCTCAAGACTGATACTCTACTACTTAAGCCCTACCACGTCCTGTGTTTTCTGGTTAATTGGAGGTAAAAGCCTCTCAGATTTGTCTTGCCAAGCTGGCTTCAAATCTCAAGCCTCAGATCTCAGCTTCCTGAGTACCTAAGATCACCAGCATGGGCCCCTGTGCCCTGCTCAATTCATTTCCTTTACGTCCACTGTCTGGCATAGATCTTTTATTTGAACTTCATAATTATTGGAATTCTATGGAGCTTATGCTCATTTGTGCACAGCTCCCTTGCCTACAAAGTGTGTGCCCTCCCAGTGCTACTTATAAACAGAAGCCACTTACTATGAACATCTTTTTACCCTCCACTGAAGGGTGAAAAGAGCAGGATTCCACGATGGGCTCTGATGGCTGCCAGACACGGCTGAGTTTCTGATCCTAGACCTAAATGGAGGCTGGAGTTGGTATTGTCCTGCCTAGAAACCAAGAAGCGAATGAGATGAGCTCAGAGAAGTTCTGCTGCAGGGAAAGGAATGGGCTCACATGCATTTAGATGAACAGCTGTGTTCTTCCTTAACCCCTCCTTACCCCCACTGTCTCCATGGCAACCAAGCCCACCCCTAGAGACCCATCCTTTATGGCAGCTTCATGTAGGACAAGTTGTACCGCCTATTGAATTTTCTAGTTTGCATAAACCTCAGGTTAGGACCCCCTCAGGACTTACCGTCTGCTTCTTAGCCAGCTCATGGTGTGATAATGACGTTGTCCCACAGGGAGGCGGGGGAAGGGTATCCCAGGCTGCTCAGATTTCCAACTGTCATCTGTGCACGTGTCACCTGTTCAACTCCAGGAACAGGAGATGTGCAGAGGACTGGAAAGCCCAGGAGATGCCTGGCCCATCACGTCCTGTTCTCCCCAGCCTGTGTGTGCCTTAGAACCTGCTGGGACCTCAACTGAGAGTCTGTTCTGAGCTCACATTGGAAAGGAAGACCCAGGGTAAACTATTTCCCAGGAAGCTATGAATAAGCCAGACCCAGAAAGGGAAAGCGAGATTGAATATGTTCTCAAGAAATTTTGGAAAGACAAAGCGACTCAGCAGCGAATATGACAAAGATCTTCAGTCAACTGGGCTCTACTGAATGTTAGTTTATTAGAATGACCATAAAAAAGCACCACAAACTATCTATCTATCTAATATTATATATATATGTATATATATATATATATATATACACACACACACCTATATCCTCAAAGATCTGGAGGCTAGAAGTTCAAGAACAGTATGTGGACAGGGTTCCAGGTTTCTCTCCTAGCTTCCATGTTTTGGCTTGCAAAGGTATCACCTGACCTCTGAGCGTGTGCATGTGTCTATGAGCACACAAGCACGCATACACATGCACACACACATACTGGTACTGGCCAGGGTGCTCTCCCGTTAGCTTTTTTGCTCAGAGATGGCCCTCTACCACGTGAGCCCAGCTCCACTTCTGGTTTTTGGTGGCTAATTAAAGGTTGGAGTCTCTTGAACTTTCCTACCCAGGCTGGCTTCAAACTGTGATCCTCAGATCTCAGCCTTCTGAGTAGCTAGGATTCCTGACATGAGCCATCAGCACCTGGCTTTGCCTTCCTTTAAAAAAAAATACAGAATGATAATTAAATGGGGATTATAGCCCATTCCAATAGCCTAGGTGAGCAGATCGCCTGCATAAAGAACATCTCCAAATAGGGCCACATTTTGAGGTGCTAGGAGTTAGGGTTTCAATGTATGGACAGGAAATGGAATGCAACTCATGAGAGGGAGAATTCTGAGTACAGGAGGCAATGCCACAGTCCCAAACAAATTAACTCACCCACAAGGGAACGTTTACCTAGTGACTACTAGTATACTGAGCAGGAGGTTGTCATGCAATGAGTGAGTCCTGGGTGGAGAAGCAGAAGGCATCCTGTCCCACTGTAGCCCTAGCCTGTCCTTGGAGCACTGGTTAATAGAAGCGGCTGGAAACTGCTCATCCTGAAGGCCACTCTACTTCCTCTGAAAAGCCAGGGGGAGAAACTTCTCATCTACGCCTTGGCCTCTGTCCCATGTGTAAAAAGAGGACTGCAGTAAGGACAGATAGTGAGGACTCTAGCTCAGGCCAGGGGCATGAGCAGACAAGCCAAAATGCTCATACTGGAGCTCTTCATCGTGACAGCTTTTCTGTAACAAAATGTGACCACGCTTCAGACTGTGTGCACTTGGCATATTTATCCCCTCAACACCCCTGCGTAATGGCTGCAGTTCTCTTCAGAGTTGGGGAAACAGTGCTTGGGAAAGTATATCATTAGTCTAAAATCACATATCTGGTTAGTGGCAGAACTTCTCACAAGTAGAAATGTGGCTGATGTAGTAGAGGGCCAGTCTTGAATGAAAGAGTCAAGAGAGAGCAGGCGGCTCAGAGTTCCAGTCCCAGACAAAAAAAAGAGAGGGAGGGAGGGAGGGAGGGAGGAAGGAAGGAAGGAATAAATATCCTTTTGCCAGCCACTGAAGCCTCACCCCTGTAACCCTAGCTGCTCTGGAGGCTAATATCTGAGGATCGAGGTTCAGAGCTAGCCCAGGAAGACAAATCTCTGAGAATCTTACCTCTGATTAGCCAACAAATATGGCAGATCCTTACTCGACTGGGCTTTAATTAGACACCAAAAAGCCAGAAGTGGAGCTGTGGCCTAAGGGGTAGAGGGCTGGTTTGAGCAGAAAAACCTAAGCAAGAGCATACAAGGCCCCAAGTTCAAGCTACAATACCAGCATTTTTTTAAAAAAAATCAAAACTTCTCACCCCAAAAGACAGACTCTCCCGCCATACCATGGCCCGTTGGTCAGTCAGACTCAATCAGAACAGTACCTGCAACCATGAAGCCCTCAGTTCAAATCAATCCCTGTATCAGGCAAAAACAAAAAAGCCTGTCTTCCTAAACATAATTCCATTTCTATTTCTACGTATAGAGAAGCAACGATGAGTGAATTGGGGGCTGCATTTGAACTAGGGCACATTTTGCCTCTCAGCCACAGGTGTTTCTGTAACTTCTATCCTAGGTGTTTCATAAAGCTACCAGACTCAATGCGGTTGTTTTTGCCCTTTGACAACCAATGGGATAAATGGGTGAAAGCAAATGCTGGATTGCTGGAGCTAGGGTTCTGACCTTCCAGGTATCTCTGGCTTGTCAGGGAAGCCGGGGGATGGAACTCGGAGGGTATTACACCTGCAGGCCAGGGTAGAGAGCACAGTGAAGGCCTAAGCAGGCTTGAGAGACAAGGAAGGAATTCCAAAGTTGATGACTCAGTGACTAGGGACCTACTACCCTTCAGATGTGAGAGAACGCCCTTGTAGGCTCCAGAAGCCAACTGCAGCAGTACTTGATTGGGGTGCACTGAGGCCCAGCAGTGGGGTGTAGGGTTGATAGCTGTTTCTCCATCGATCACTGTATAATTTTATGAATTTTTCAGCTTCCATAACTTCCCCCAACCTCACTAATCCATGCTTAGAGAATATAAATTCTCTTTAACATTATCTTAGGTACATGTAACTGGCAAAGAAAAATCAATTGTATAAAACAGGTACACTAGGCCCTCTAAAACAAGACATAAATAACTTTGATACTGTAAAAGCTGAGGTGATTCAGCGCACCTCTGCCTCCTGCTCTCCGCACACTCAAATAATTTAAAGGAGATAGCTGTATCCCAGAATCTCTCTGATGCAAATTCATTTGTAGAACGGAAGCTGCAACATGGACAAGTATTTATCCACAAGGCTGCACCACCAAATCTCTGCAGGAAAGGCCAAGAGCCACTTGCCCAGGGCCAGAGCCACTTGCTGCTAAGTTCTCAACCACAAAAAGGAAAGAAAAGAAAAAACAATAAAGAAGTCAGCCAGCTTTCCTGAGGAACAAGTCGGCACTCTGATCTCCCGTTCATTTATTTGCAGACCTCATTAATATAACATCACTGCAACAAACAGCTAACGGAGGATGGTGTCAGGATGAATAATGGAGTTACTCTGCTGAGATAACAATTAGGTTTTGAATGTACTATCAGCTAAGACGGAGCCAGCAAAGATGCATGCCGGGCAGGAGAACTGGCGCCTCCGATGCCATAAATTCCTGCGGAGCTCATCGGCTGGGCTCTCGCCTACTGTTGAGAGCGTACATACCCATGCACATGAGACGATTTGGGGAGGCATGTGGCCATGCTAGCTTGGGCCCATCCTACGGGTGTATTTGAGAGCTGGGGTGGACGGGAACTCACAGACATGCCACCATCGTCATCTCTGTCCTTTGAAGTCAGGAACACTAAGGAACAGGAAGAGGAAGAGGAGAACGTGGATTAGGAAGCGGAGGAGGAGGAGGAGGAGGAGGAGGAGGAGGAGGAGGAGGAGGAGGAGCTGGGCCCACACTGAGATGTGTCCTTCTGGGCTGCTCTCGAGCCCCCAAACTCAGAACTCAGATCATTGACTATAAAGGATGACTGTCACTTAGGGACAGCCCTCCCTGCTCTGGGGGTCTCTGATGTCAGTCTCTCCCTTCTCTGCCTACAACCCCAACGATGAGCTTGGATACCACGGTGACCACGGAGGACTACACAGGCCTCACAGAGGCTGCCGTCGGCCAGGCTGTCTGTCCCTGCCCTGAGTCCCCACAGGAGCAAGGTCCAGAGGCTGCACCTGAATAGCCATTGCATTTTCTCTGGACCTCAGCGAGCCTGACTTCTGCCCAGATTTGTTTTTTTTCAGTCCTGGGATTTGAATTCAAGGCCTTGCATATGCTTAGCTCCCTGTCTAGGCTGGTGCTCTACCTCTGGGGCCACATGGGCAGCCCTACTATTTTGTTGGTTATTTTGGAGACAGAATCTCATGGACTCTTCTGCCCCAGCTGGCTTTTAAAAAGCCACAACCCTCCAGGTCTCATCCTGCTGAGTAGCTAGGAATACAGGTGTGAGCCATTGACTCTAAGCCCCAGACTTCTTAATAACAAATTCATTGTGGGGGGGAGAAAAAAATAACCAACATTCACTGAATGTTCCCCCTAGCACCTTGCTTCCCCTCACATATGTCATCTTCATTTGTCGTCTTTATTTAGATCTTGCAGCTTTTATAAGGGGAAGGTTGTTCTCATTAGCCGCATTTTACACTCCAAGGGCCAGTCATGCTGTGAGGGATGATAGCTGTATCCCAGTCACATGAGAAGTGGACGGAAACAGTACATCTCCCCTGTGAATCCTAGCTACTCACGGGGACGGAGGTCAGCAAATCCCACCTCCAGGTCAGCCTGAGACGAAGCGTTCTCAAGACCTCATCTTGACAGAGTAAAGCTGAGTGTAGTGGCATGTGCCTGTTATCCAAGATATGACAGGAAGCATAAATCCAGGGTAGTGTGCTAGGCTGGCCTAGGCAAAAAATGGCAACCTTATCCCCAAAAGGGCTAGCGTTATGGTTCAAACCACAGAGCCACTCACCTATGTGAGTTCAAACTCCGGTGCCCCCAAAGGAAAAGCAAGTCTCCTGGTGGCTAGGGAATTTTAGAGCTAGAGTTTAGCCCTCAGCTCCTTGATTCTATGACCCTATGCTTGACCCGCACACTGTCCAAGCCCTCTTTTCTTAGGCCCCTTGGACCAACAGAACTCTATGGTTGACAGTGCAGAGGAGAAAAAGGGTGCAGCTGTTCCCCAAACCCACTGCAGAGGTGGGCAGAGAGCCAGGACTCCCAATTTCTAACATCACCTGAGGAGGCGGGATACACACAGACAGAGATGACAAGAGGGCACAACCAAATGGGAATGTGAACCTTGGGAGGATGGACACGAGAAGTTCAGAAAGGTAGAGATGGTGGAAGAGGATGACCAGCAAATCCAGGTCCAAGGCTCTGTGGAAAGCAATGAGGTTTCTCCTTAGTACAGAGAAAGGGATTGGCAGGTTGGGGCAATGAGCAGCTCTTGATCTATGGCCTAGGGCTCTCTCCCCAGGCAGGAGGATAGTCAGCTCAGGAAGGACATTAAATGCACAGGACAGAAAGACCTGACTGTGTGGTGCTCTGTGTGAAAACTTGAACAAGTTATGTATCCTCGCTGAGACACTCCTTCCCATCTGTAAAACAGAAATAACAGTTTTGTTCTCAATACTTATTTTGAGCCCAAAGTGGGATACAATATGAAAAGACCCTGGTGTCATTCCTGATTTTTTTATGGCAAGAATCATCAGAAAAAAACTTTAATCAAGCCAGGCACTAGTGGCTTATGCTTGCCACCTTAGCTACTCAGGAGGCTGAGACCTGAGGATCACAGTATGAAGCCAACCCAGGCAGAAAAGTCTGTGAGACTTTCTATCTCCAATTATCCACCAAACAAGAAGCCAGACGCTGAGCTGTGGCTCAAGGGCTGAAGCACCAACACTGAGTGAAAAAGTCAAGTGAGAGCGCAAGACCCTGAGTTCAAGCTCCAGTACTGGAACCAAAAGAAAACGACAACAGAAATCTTCAATTCCCTGGAGCTAATGTGCTGCTTCTGTCTTCTCTCGCACCATCCCTCCAAGCCAGGAGACATAACCAGAGGAAGACAGGGTATCTAGAAGGGAGGTGAGCTTTGTAAAGCTCCCATTAAATTCCTCTGGCCTCCAACCCCTATTCTGCACCCCAAGGGCTCGGCCTAAGTCTAAAACCAGGAATGGCCATCCCTGTGCCGCCAGCCTGGGCCCTCTCTCCCCAGCCTGTCAAGCCCCTAGGTCTCGCACACCTCCCTCTCTGCTCTGGGGTGCAGCCCTTCAGATCTCCCCAGCTGTAATTAACCGGCTGCATCTGCTCCTGCCCTTGGGCGGCTTTGTGGCACAGTTCCCACCGAACTGTTCAATTAATGGCTGCAAGAATGAGGGCGGCTGCAACATCGCGGCAACTGCTTTCCAGGTCACAGCACCTACGGCGGAAAACAAACAGGACAGAGTCTGGCAGGAAAACAGATTTGACTGGGGTGTCCCAATAGACATGGTCATAGCTCAGTTGGGCTGTGCTACCATTGGGGGCGGGGGGGGATCTGAGCAAGTGGAGAAGTGTATCCCCAAGCTAAAAGTCCCCGGAAACTGTGGCCAGATTGCAACAAAATTAGGAATCCCCCATCCATCAGTTCTCTATAGCCCATGTGCTGTGGCCTAGACATGCCAGCCTTCTCGCAGGTCCTGCTGGCCTGATCTTCCTGGCATGGATGTATCAGTCCATAAGGGCATGGCCAGGATCTGGATGAGCCACTTCAATGCATGGGCTGTGTCTGGGACTAATTCTGGGCCAGACTATGCCTTACCTACAGTGTTTTCCATCAGAGTCCAGCAAACAGTAAACCACCTGTTCACCCCCACTACTCATCAAAATACCCATCCGTTTCTTTTCTATTCATCTTGTTTTATTATCTTTCAGTACGTGTACAAAGGAGTTGCCATCTAGCAAAGCAGTTTATGAATACAATGCATCTTGACCAATGTCATCCCTTCCAACATTTTCACCCACCTCTCCCAATTAACACACCCCTTCCCTCACTTTTCTTAATTTTGTAGGATATGTATTGAATTCTCGACTGCGTTCTCCTCCCCTCCACCCCCACACCCCAATATAAATGTCCTTAGGGAGGAGAAAGCAGCAGAGTGAAAGGGGTCTAAATGCAGAAAGGAACCACAGGGAGAAAAACGAAACATAGGAAAGATACCAAGGGTTCACAATGAACTAGGTTTTGCTCAAGGACAGCTGAGCTGTTGGGGCTCATGACAACCAGAGGAACGCCATCTTCACAGGCCCTCCTTATAGCACATTAACCAATCAGGTACTTGCTCAAGCCACCAGCCTGGTTTGGGTCATTGTACTCAAAGGATGTCTGGAAATGCAAGGGTCCAGAATAAAGCATCTGACACGATCAAAGGGTTTAGAAAATAATATCTTCAGAGGAAAGGCGCACCGAACTGCAGAAGCAAAGGCCAGGGGTGACTTCATTGCTGTCTTCAGTGTCAGAAAGATGTTTGATGAGCAGGCAGCTGTTCAATCCTCCATTGGATGAGGAATCAAACCAGAAGCTGGCTTAAATTAAAGCAAAGAAGATTACAGGAAGAACTTCTGAATGATTCCCATGTTAAAATTCTTTATCACTCTCAAGCAACATTTAGAGGCCTCCCTCCACACAGTCATTATATTAAAGAATACAATTTGTAGCAGGTTATTGGTGCCTCACATCTATAATCCTAAACTACTCAGGAGCATGAGATGTAAGGGTAGAGGTGTGAAGCCAGCCCAGGCAGGAAAGCCCATGAGATTCTTATCTCCATTTAACCACCAAAAAGCCAGAAGAACTGCTGTGGCTCAAGTGGTGGAGTGCCGCTAGCCTTGAGCATATAAAAAGCTCAGGGACAGCATCCAGGCCCTAAGTTCAAGTCCCAATACTAGCACATGCGCATGCGCACGTGCGCGTGCACACACACAGACACACATACACATACACACACAGTGTGTGTTCTATTATTGTGTGTGTGCTCTATTATTCCACAATCTGGTTAAGATGAAATAGTTTCCCAAGAGCAGAGAACTGGGAAAATTTCTTAATGGTTGCTCCGCACCAGGCAGTATGCTGGCTCACTCTACCCGCTCCCCCCCCCCCCCAGGAAGTCAGGAAAGCCACATGGAGGAGGTGTCTTTTGAGCAGAGCTGGGTGGGATGGGCAGGTGTGCCTAGACAGTAGAAAGCACAGCATGTCACCTGTACATATGAACATAGGCTGAGTTCTCCTGCTGAGGTCTCTTAGGTAAATCATGTATTCCATCCCAGGGCTGAGCCAGAACTGGGGGGGAGGGGGACCCCAATGTAAGAGGTGAGCAGAGTAGAGGTGTGCACAGGGAGAGCCTCAGTACCCCCATTCACCTCCACCCAGTCACAGCACTTCCACAGGCTTCTGTCCTCGGCCCTCCACGTCTAGTTTCCACTTCTATAGGCCACAGGGGATAATTTAGATGGATTTCTGATCCACAATATAATGTGTGCTGGGAAAGATGGGCCTGAAATTAGTCAATATCTAAAGATCTCCCTTTCATCTTCTTTCCTTCTCTCCCTATCCCTCCCCACTGCGCAGGCATGGGAGCAGATACATGCGTGTGCTGGGTCACACACACACACACACACACACACACACACACACACACACACACCTCTCAAACTGTCAAATCATTTGTTTGCGTGGGCGTCTCATTTAGAATTACTTTCCTGAAGGAATTCATTGAGTTCATTGTGAAATGCTGTATCCACCCCAGCATAATTAATAACTAGGGAAAACGGAAATGGCAAGAAAAGAGAGAGAGGGGAAAGAATGAACAACATTCCAGACAGAGCCGGTGCCTTTCCAAAGACATGGTAGGTAAAAGTTCAGAATATGCTCCTACGGAAAGTTCAGCATCTACCACAAAGGTAAGGCCTTGCCCTTGACGTTGCCTCACTCCCTCCTCAAGTTCAGGCTGCAGGAAACTTCCTGGGCCTTCTCTAGTAACCCATAAGTGCTCTTTCTACCCCAGGCCACCCCAATTTCTCTTTCATGAGCCCCACAAATCATATGTTTTCCTGCCAAGTACATAGGAAGATTTGCCTCACTTCTAACTCTCCTGAACCCCTGTCAACAACCATAGAAGCCCATGTTTTGGTTATCTGGGAAGACCGAGGTAAATGGGAACACAGGAGAGGAAATTAACAATTATCAAGATCTTCTCGCTAAACCAACATACAGGGGAATTTCCACATGTTATCTCACTTAGTCCCCACATCATCCCTGTGAGGCAAGCATTATTATGTTTTCAGATGAGGACATTAGACTCAAGGTCACAGAGCTCAGATCTGCTATTCGAATTCAGCTCTGTCTGACTGCAGAGGTTACTTACTACCTTCCTACTGTAGTCGCTTCCTGAGTATTAGAAGGCTTCTCCTCCCTACCCCAGAGTAGCCAGTAGCACAAGGGCCCTCCAAAAATGCAAACCAACCTGTGTGGAGCTATCCAATATTCTAGACTTGGTTTAGTCTCTGTCAAGGGGGCCTCTATAGAACTACCTAACACACCACGTATGCGCACACACGTGAGCACACACACACACACACACACACACACACACACACATACACCTCTCACCTTTCTCTTCCCTTCTGTAGTCCGATAGTTCTTTGGGGATATAAAAGGTTTTCCCTAGAGTTCTGCAAGTAGTAGCCAGGATTCAGCCAATTTGTCTTCTCATAAACCTGTGTAGAAAGGCCAGACCAGGCTCCCAAGAGAACCAGGCTCTGTGGAATGCTGCCTCAGGCTTCCTGTTCTCAGATGCCCTGCAGTCGGTGTCCTGCCATCTAATGCTGCTTATAGGAGAAACCTTGAGGGCAGTCTCAGGAGGGAGAGGGGTTGGGGACCCTGTTGCTGCCTGATCTGAGGCACCATCCCAAAGGGTCCTATTCTCCCCGTCCCCTCTCCCTGGAGAACAGAATCTTGTCCTATCAAGCCTCCCCTGTGGCCATGCTAGAAACTGGATAAGGAGAAATAAGGAAGCAGGATGCTGAGTTCTTGCTACCCAGGCTACTACGAAGGCATCATGGCCTTTATACTCATTCCTAGCTACCCAGATGGTCTCAGGTGGAGAGTACATTCTGCAGGCTATCTTCCTCTGCTCCTTCGTTCTCCAAGCACAAATCTCCACCCTGACCCTCTCTAATTGTTGAGCTGGGGCAATGTAATCATGTGGAAAGGCACAGTGATTTTTAGTGAATTTCATCTATGGGAACCACTGGTGTTTGGCAGGGCATAGAGGGCATTAGATAGAATGGAAGATGCGGCTGAAGAACTGAAGGAAGCCAGAACCTGAAGAACCACAAAGGTAAGGCAAAGCAATGGGCACTTTGCTTTGATAATGGTTACACCCATCCATGGTTCTTAGATCAAGTGCCTAGTAACCTGGCTAAGACTGTGTTCCTTGGTAACCATGAGAATGTTAGATTTACATGGAGGAACGTGGGGAGCCTCATGGCTAGGAGTGGTAAGAGATGATGGAGCCCTACTTGGCAGATAGGCTGGAACGCACAACTCATAGATTCCCAAGATTTGTGGGGATAAGAATTGATAGCACCCGGTGACCTTATTTATTACACATGACAAGTAAGGGAAGAAGATCCTTGCAAGATTTCAGGCTCGGCACACTGTGATTCCATTAACCTTGACAGAGGCATCTGAGAGGATAATTGGGTTATGGTGGGAGGAAGAAAAATTAAGAGTTCATTTTTAGATGTGGTGAAATTTGAGGTGCCTGAGGGACATAGATGTAGAAGTGGAGACGTCCAGTAGCAATTGGATATATGGCTATGGAGCTCAGGAGAGAGGTCTGGGCCAACGATACAGATTTGGAAGTCATCAGTAATGGAAGCCTTGGGAATCCGCTTGCAAATGAAATAACCCCAGCCTTATCTGGGTTTTGGAAATCTGGAGATCGGTTTTTGCTTTTGGCCAGGAAGCTGTAAGCTCTAGGTACCTTCTAAGTCCCAGAGCAGGATATTGTTTAGTTGCCCTTGACCCCAAACTTCCTGGCTACCTACCCCAGGTGGTGATAGCAGCCTAAAATATAGGCTAGAAAGAATGTTCTCCTGAAAGCACAGCCTCCGCAGGCATTTTACAAACCTGAAAACCTGGTTCATGATCCAGGAGGAGCCTGGGTTTGTTTTATGTTGTTTTTCAGCTCTGAACTATATTTAAATTTATGTTATTATTGTAAGGGGCATGTGTAGAGGGTTACAGTAACCTAAGTTGGATGGAGTGTATTTCTTTTTGAACAATGTCACCCCCTTCCCTCGCTCTCTCCCAGTTTGCCCCTCCCATCCCTGCCCACCACTTGTGTAGTTCATTTTCAACATAATCTCCAGTGAGTACCACTGCTGCATTTGTTCACCCTTGGTCCCTCCAGTTCTGCGCCCCCCCCCTTACATTCCCAAAGACAGATAAATGAACAAGATAAAGGGAAAAGAAAACAGAAACGGCAAAAAGATTTTTTTAAAAAGTACCTCTTGTTTCCATTTCCTGGAGTTCATTTCAATAAATACTATTTTATATGATCAGATGTACATAAGCTATTGCGCCTTTGTGATCCCCTCCTAAGCGTATCCTCCTCCTTTGGTCTCTATTAGAACTCCTAGAGACCTGTACAATTTATCATGTGATCCTGAGTCCCTTAGTTCGGATTGCAGCAGCCATTACCCATCATAATAGCAAGATTATAACCTTGATTAATAATTTACAAGTGAGAGAGAGAGACAGACAGACAGACTACCTTCACTAATCAATATAAGCTGAGCTATACTTCTGAGCCACTCTTTGCCAAAATAACCCTATAGAACCCTGGCTCCCACACATTTGAAGGAAATGCCTGCGATGACTTCAGCAGCAGGAGGAAGCCAGCTGGTGCAACCTGCCAGCAACACTGAGTATCCACAATGCAGCCCCCCTACGTGCTACCTGCAAGACAGAAATATTTTTAGGCTTTCCAGAAAGATTCCATTTCACAGTTCTTCTGAAAGGTTGTAATTAACTGCAGTGAGCAAAAAGAATATATTTTTAAAAATAAAAGTGGGGGGTGGGGTGGGTAGGAAGGAGAGGAATAGTCACCACAGTTGGGTGGATTCCTTTGGATAGGTGGGCTGGTGACATCCAGGTGGCTAGGGGGAGGGGAGGGTGGAGCTCAGCCCAAAGGAATCCAAGAGAACCAGGAGCTAAAAGCAGATTCTCTACCAGTGCTTGACTGCAGGGAAGGAAGCAGCCCCTCCTGCGTTTCTCATTGGCAAGTGTCCATCACCCAAGGCCTGGGTCCCGAGGGAACTGTGCCAGGATGTATTATTGTTGGATATTTTTAGAATTCCCAGGGACAGAAAGAGCTACAGGAACTTCAGCTTCCTCCTGCTAGCACTTTCCTCTCTAAGTTATCCTTCTTCCTCCCCTCCCCCCCCCCCCCCCCCCGCCACACCCTGGCCCCAGCACACGGAGATGCCTCTGAATCCCTTTGACCGTATCTCCCTTGATTGGGAATTCATGGATTTTGCCTAGTTCTCTTCATAAACTGGGATGTATTTTTTTTTTCTGCTAGCAAAAGGGAGTCAGGATCACAGACAAGGTGACCTGAATGAAATGAGCCTCCATATGAGCATGCTTGCCTTGCTGGCAAGAAGGGGAGAGGAAGCACGATCTAAGACACACAGCAGAGGCATGAGTTCAAGTCCTGGCTCCGTCACCAACATGCTGAGAGCTAGGGTCTGAACAGTGTGCCAGCCCAGCAGCGAGGGAGGAGGACATCATCTCTCCTCTGCTTGCTGTCACCTGGGGAGGAGGTGGTGGCTGTCCACGTCACAAGAAGGGAGGAGCGACCCACTATGGGACAGGATGGGTGGGACAGCATTGTCTTTCATACTGCACATCTTGGCCCAGGGCCCACTGGGGCCGATGCCCTGCCAAACACTCCTCCATGCACACAGGGTTAAGGTAGACGAGGTCCTCAGTGTCCACAAACACAGGGCTGAGGCTCAGGCCCAAGGCGCCATTTGGGAATGCTATGGGGCTCTTGGTCAGGATCAAGTCTTGCCTCTCTTGTGGAGCAGTATTAAAGATTCTGGGATTTTTGACAATGTGTACACATTTCTTGAGACCACAGATTTATCCTTAACTTGGCTAGTTCTAATTTTGTCACTGTAAAATACAGATCTTGGAATCAGATACCTTGAGATTGATTGCATCCAGCTCTGAAATTCTGCTTTGCTCTGCTGTCTAGGATTGAGCTTGCTTCTAATTTCTTCTACATCAGATGACTAAGGATCACAAAGCATACACTTATTATTCACTGCATTTTTCCAAGAGCCTACGTCTATACCTTGGGAGAACCTAATTCTGCCATTCATTCTCCTGCTTGGTAAAATAAAAATGAGAGAGTCGTATTTTATCACCGAGTTAAGGAATGAATTAATAACTAATCTTTGCTAACAAGAAACCAGAAAAGATTGGGGAAATCTTAAAAGTTATTTCTGGTGACATAGGTTCTTTGTTGTTGTTTGTTTCCAGAACAGTGCCAAACATACTCAGGGTCTCAGAGCATCCCCCCTGGGGCCATGCCTAATCTCATCCTGCTCTGAGCTCCTACCTCTCTCTACCCCTGGATCTATCCTTATCACTGTAGACCCTGAATCAGTGTTATTTATGAGCCTTTGTTATCACATCCTCTGACTGTAAGCTCCTTGAGGGCAAACTTGCTGGCATATTCAGCACTGTATCTCCTCAGGATCTAGCACACAGAGGAGTGGCAAGAATAGCACTGTCACAGTTACAAAGCCCTTCAGGTTTACAGAATGCTCCAAGCACCGGCTGTCTTTTTTGCTTGGGGGTGGGGAGGGAGAGGGTTCTCAGGTTTCCTGTGAACTTGGTTGGCATGATAATTCCCTCTTCTCAACTACGACTCCAAGTTCAGAGACATTTTGCAACTTGATCACAGTCAGGCAACTAGTGAATGAGAGACAAGACTTTTCTGACTAGAGTCCAGAATCCTTTCTGATCATTTTTAAAGAAGTAAAGGGATGGATGGATGGATGGATGGATGGATGGATGGATGACATAACCAAGGAAGTAGTATAAAGCACATTATATCAGATCTTAAATCAGCTAGAAAAAAAACCCACAAAAATATAGACAATGCACATGGATACTCAGATTCTGGGTGTTCACTGAAATCTTTGCACATCCTTCCCTCAGGGAATAGTAAAAGGGATGCCTGTTTCTGTATTCCTCTAGCTGACCAGCTTGGCCAATCCCCTTTCCCTCTTGCAGATTTTGACGGTGTCTGGACCCCCTGAGGGAGGAACACGAGTGACCATCCACGGTGTGAACCTGGGCTTGGACTTCTCCGAGATCGCTCACCACGTGCAGGTGGCTGGGGTGCCCTGTACGCCCCTTCCTGGAGAATACATCATCGCTGAGCAGTGAGTTCGCCCTGGCTGACCCTCTTCCTCGGGAGGAGCTTCGTGGTCTGGGACTTTTCCAGGAAACACCTCCCTTTGCCTTCCCCTCCTGTGGACCCTGATTCAAAACCCTTCCTAGGAGGCTCCCACCGGGCCGCCATCCTCAGAAGATCTTGCTCCTTTTGATTACTTCACCGGCCTGGCATCGGAGCTTCTGCTGCCCCTGCTGGCTCTCCTTCAGTCTTTTCCCTGCCTGCCAGCATGACTAAGCCAGTTTCCTGACACTTTCAGGCTCCTCCTCTGACTCCCCCAGCCCCTCCTGCCAGCCCCCATTGGAATGCATCCTGCACGGTGGGCTGCGGGCAACAATTTGTTTAGTGCATGGGGCTCTGACAGCAGCTTAATCCGAGCAGGGCCTCCGCCGGAGCAAATTCATTTATTTCACTAAGGGAAATGTCAGCTGGAAATTAGAAAATAGGCATGTAGTGGCGGACAGGCGAACGGGGCTCTGGGAGTGACATATGTTCCAATTTGGGGTGTTCATTTGGTAGCGGCAGCCACTGTGAGTTGGTGGGCAGGAGGTGGGCCTGAAGCTGGGGGTGGGGAGCGGAATGGTGGAAGAAAAGATGTTACTCCTCCTCGAGGAGAGAGGGAGGGGAGCTGCCAGATCATTCTGCATGATTTGTCCTGTGAAGTTGGGTCAAACCATCTGAATCTACTGAGCATGCAGCTCTGCGGGTGGTGCTACAAGCAGGGGCAAGAGCTTGACTTTGGAGCAGGGAATCCCTCCTTCAGTGCCGCCCCTCTGCAGCCTCAGGTTCTGCTCCCACCAGCCCCATCCTACCTCACCCCAACCCCAACCCCCACGTCCTGAGAGCCAGCCTCAATAGCAGCCACCTTCGCCTTCATCGGCACCTCAGTTCACAAGACACGTTCTCGCCCACCCTTTCATTTTTAATTGGTCAGGAGCACCCCAGGTACCTCTTATCACCATTTTGCAAGGGAGGAAAGAGCAAAAGACTGGCAGAAGTCCAATGACTTTCCCCAGTTCGCTCAGGACATGAGGGGCCAAGGCAGAATTAGAACTTGAGTCTCCTGACATTCCATCCAAGGCTGTTTTCCTTCTGTAACAGCCATGGGGCAATACACTGGAAAGGAGTGACTTGATTGTTCTGTGACTCATCTGTATGTGGCTTTGAAGGTCAAGAGGTCATAATGCCAGCAAGGGCCCAAGAGGGGTCAGAGGCTGAGACTCAGGGCTCTGTGGTGGCCCACTGGCCACAGACAGGGAGGAGACAGAGCTGACCTGATGCTTTCTGGTCTGATCCCTCATTGCTAACCTTATCCCTATAAGGAATGAGCTTTGGAGGGAAGGCTGGCCAGGTCTACAGGAAAGCGATGAGGCAGGGAGAAGGGAAATAAATGATGTAAGTAGTGCTTCAGAGCCAGAAGACGGGGTGAATGCTGCCGGAGCCGGGGCCAGGGCAGCCAGCAGAGGCCCTTGTGGCCAGACAGTCGACACCAGCCCAGCACCACACTAGGCTGCACTGAGTGGGCTGGCCCCCAAGTCCACCCCGGACTCAAAGGCCTGTCTTAGGCCTCTGGATGCACACCAGTCTCCAGCTAGTTGTGGAGAATGGAAGAGGTCAGACTTGCAGCTTACAAGAGCAAATTTCTGGGCAGCTGGACCTCAGCATCCCGTGAGATTTGGTATTAAACTGTGGTTTAGCCCTGGCTCCTCTACTGACCAGCCCGAGCCCTGAGCAAGCTGTTCCATCTCTCTAACTTTCATCAGTCTCACATGCAATCCATAGGGAAGGAATTTTAGTTCTGTTTATGAAATCACATGTCCGGCACTTCCCCGGGACCATGGGGCAAGAAATGCCAAGAGAAAACTGGAAATGGGATGTGACAGGAGCCTAGGGAGATGAATGATCATCACAGGACACCCCCCCCCCGAGGTTAATGGTGACCCTAGAAAATTACCACTGTCCTCTCCTCAGGCCTGGGGCAGGCAGGAGGCAGCGAGCACACCCGGTGCCTTGCCGATACAGCCCTGATTTCCAGCAGTGCCCGGCTCATTACCACTCTGAGGCTTCCGAGTTTGTTAACATCATTAAACCCTCCATCCCGGGCCGTGAGCAGCAGGCACCATCATTACAGATGTCTGAAAGAGATGAATTTGGCTAAACGGGCTCTGTACAGAGTCCCGGGCTCGAGCAGGATTAGCAGGCATGGTAATGATTCACCATATGCTTGTGCCTTGCCATCTATCACTCAGCAATTAGGTTAATGTTGGTTAAAGGGCCCCGCTTAGTCCTGCAATCAGCACCCCACAGGTCTTTCGAGGGCCAGATGATTCCATCACAGGACATTTTCTGGGCAACAGGATGCAGGCTGAGGCTGCAGCTCAGCCTCTCTGGGGACAGGGGCCCTATATAAGGCCAACTCAACTCAGATCCTCAGAACCCTGCCTCTCATCTGCTATATCTGTGAACTCACATAAGCTTCACCGGTGTACTTCCCATCCTTGGAGCAAAGCACCATGGGTACGACAGCTGCTGCTCCATGGGGGAAAGGGCACTGGGTTTGTGCCAGGAGACTGAAGGTCAAGCTGTAATTTGACTATTAATGAGTTAGGTGACTTTGGGCCAGTCACTTTGTTCCTTGGTCCTTGAATGTCTATCTGGACAGTAAGGATGTAGGAAGCGATCTCTGTAATCACTTGAGTGGTTCTTCCGGACCACAGCAGCATACAACACAGAGCCTCCACTCCCATTATTACCGGTGGCACGAATGTGTCTCAGACATGTCCTGTCAGTCAAGGCACATGTCCTGTCAGTCAAGAATCTTTGAAAAGTAACAAAACTGAAAAGTTGCTTCTTTACAAGGAGGAAATTTAGATGCCTCTAGGTATTGCTGTGTGTGTGTGTGTGTGTGTGTGTGTGTGTGTGTGCACATGTGCACAGTAGTCTTGGGGCTTGAACTCAGGGCCTGAGTGCTTTTTTGCTCCAGGCTAGTACTCTGTCACTTAAGCAACAGCTACATTTCCCTGCCTGGGCTGGCTTTGAACCGGGATCCTCAGATCTGAGCCTCCTGGGTAGCTAGAATTACAGGTGTGAGTCACCAGCACTCAGAATTGGCTGTAAATAGTACATAGTAACCCCTAGAGTCACTAGGGACACAAGGAGGAGATAGAGATGGTGGAAGAAGCTCTGAAGTCCAAACATGGGAACCATCTTGTAAGGCCTGGAGGAGAGGGTAGTATGTACACCGCTGATCCACATGAAACGCATAGGAGAGTACAGTCCTAGGAAACTAGCTGGGCCCATCCCCAGCACCTCTGCCCAAACCCCCACCTCTATCATTTCTCTTCCCTGGTAGACATCCACAGCCTTCCTTTAAATCTAGTGTCAAGAGCCAGCCACAGTGGTTTATTCATGCCTGTAGTCCCAGCTACATGCACGTAGGTTCAGATGGGAAGAATAATTGAGCTTACAAGTTTGAAACCAGACTGGAAAACACAACAAGAGAGGAATTAAAGAGGAAAGGAAGGAAGGAAAGAAGGAAAGATGGGAGGGAGGGACGGAAGGAGGGAAGGAAGGAAGGAGGGAGGGAGGGACAGAGGAAGGGAGGAAGGGAGGGAAGAAAGGAAGAAGGAAAGAGGGGATGAAAGGAGAGGAAAATTCCAATATCAGTAAAGTAGTCAAGGGTATGACATTTGGAGTCAGGTTAGCTTGCCTTTCAATCAGTGTTCTGCTACCTTCACAACTGTGGAAGGATGACACTCAGTATCTCGAAGCCTTGGTTTCATTGTGTGCAAACTGGAAGTGACGAGACCCTCCCCATCATGGCAGGGCCAGGGGATGTTTGTGGAACCCTGTCTTGTGGGGTCCATCCACCGTGAGTACCTCGCAGCCATTGTGATGACAAAGGTGGAGAACAGAACCTGCAGGGGGTAGGATACTCACCACACCCCTTTCCACTCCATGCTGCGCCCCTGCCTCTTCCTGAGCTCCTCTCTGTCCCTCCCCTGCCCCAAGCACGGACAGCACTGGGAGCACCTGCCCCCTTCCCTGCAGGCATGGGGCCCAGAAAGGAAGAAGAGAGTAGGATGGGGCTAGATCTCACCCACAGGCTGCTGTGTTTCCTGAGGACCTTTGTCCTCACCTCAGACCTGCCCTCCCTGGCTCCTCTATGGCCCCCTGCTGACCGAAGCCCTCGCCCCCACTCATTCTACCAGGTGGTAGAGCTCCCTTGAGCGCCAAGGAGACATGGACCACTCCCTGGCTCTCCGGGGCATTCGGAGCCAGCTGCAGGTGCTCTGCTTAGACACTCCAACTCCCATCCATCCATCACCCGTCTTCCTCCCAGACACATGATGCATAAAGCTTATCTTTTAAAACATGAACCCTGAGCAAGAATGTATCCTAGGAAAGACAGTGTGCTGGGAGCCCCCGCCCGCTGCTAGCCCCCTCCAGGGACCTTCTTCTTTCCCAGGAACCATTCTTGCCCATGACCTTCACATGTCCTTCCATTTCCTTTCACCATAAGCCTGTGATGATTTCTTCCTGCTTCTCTTCTGGCAGACAACTCCTGCAGAGAGTCCACGGGCGATGAGTGAGGAGCAAGGGAGCCCTGATTAGAAGAGAAGGAAAAAGGCTTATCTGCTTCCCCCCACCCCACCTCCACTACCCACAATACATAGCTGCCTCTCTTCGGGAGCTCCCGAGGGTGCCGGGTGTGGGTTGTAGAATAATAGCAGACACCCCAAACAGGAACAGGGCCAACACCCAAGAAACAGGATGGGAGAATTGTTACTCCAAGCAGGTAGCTGCCTGAAATTAACTACACACAAGAACCTTAAATTAAGCTTCTCAAATGCTCCACTAATGAGGTTTAAGGAGATGGTTACGTGACAAATACTAATTGATCATTACTATCGTGCTGACGTGGGTTCATAATTAATTTATTTCTTCGTAGAGAAAGGGAAGGGAGACTATTCTTCCATGCACGTTCAGTTCTTTCTTGTTGCATCTAATATGCTAAACGTAATAAGACAGTTATGGCATGTTAAGTAAATATTCGCTCGGAGTGAAAGTACTTATTCAGGATTAACTGTTATGAAGGAGACGGAGACCAGCGGCATGCCGCGCGTGTGAGCATGCGGCGTATTTGTTTAATGCAAGTTTTATTACATCGAAATGAAATCTCTGTTTAGTTACCTTCCTTCCTACAGAAGCTGTTCAGATAAGCATCTCTCGGTTAAACATGAATCTTCCCTACTGTGCCAGGATAATGCTAGGGATTAGTGGGGAGGGGGCTCTGCTTTCCGGGCTCCCCCCCTAAGCAAACATACCAGGGACACCACAGGGCTCTAACTTTGCAATGGTGTGAGAAGGCAAGAAGAACCCTTCTCTCCCCCAGCACCGTTCCCAGCATCCTTTTATTTTGTTCTGAGCATGGAGGAACCCTCTCTCACCCGCCCCAGGCCTCGCAATTCCAGGAAAAAGGAGCCCCAAGGACTTGATTTCTTCAGTTCCTTTCCTGTCTTCCACTGCCTGCCCTTTCTAAAAAGGCTCCTGTGACTAAGGCAACCGGTGTCTAAATGGACAGGGTGACTTATGTCAGGTGCCAGGGAAGCCACCAGTAGGGGTATTGATTGGGATTGTTGGAGAGAACTCAGCACGCCTCCTCCCTCCTGCGCTCCTGCCAGCACGAGGCGTGACTTCCAACCCAGGGCCCAGCCACCTGCTCGCCCACCAGCTGATGTGCACAGCCCTTGATTAAGTGGGAGGCCAGTTGCAACACCCAGCCTAATGAACTGACTCCGCACCTTCCTCCCGTTTGCTCACCCCCAGCCTGCACACCCCCCACCTCGCTGGAAGCTGCTGTCCTGAGCTCTCACTATCTCACCAGATTATCTGTGTCCACTTTGTAAAGGCTCGCTGCAGGCGAACAGGTCACAACTGAAACAGCGTTCCGCATCTTTCAGGGAGTGATGCCATGTGGGCTTGTACATAAAAGAGTACACTAGCTAAAAGGTTGACCCCTGGATCTCTCTCCTGTACATTCATCTTAGCACACACACAAACACACCCCCCACATGTGCATGTGTGTGCACCACTGGGGTGATCAGAGAATTGGGCAACATTGCCCACAGGACTTTAGAGATGATCCAATCCAGCTTCTTACTGTATAGATAAGACTAAAGCCGGGAGAGGGAAAGCACGGAACCCAAGCAAGCACAGCTAAGTTGTGATGAGCCGTTTACTCTAACTGGATGGGTGAGAGGGGCAGGCGTGGAAGCCTTGTCCAGCCTCTCACTGGAAGGTCTGCTGTCTCCTCAGGATCGTCTGCGAGATGGGCCACGCTCTCATAGGAACCACCTCTGGACCCGTGCGCCTGTGCATAGGGGAGTGTAAGCCAGAGTTCATGACCAAGTCCCACCAGCAGTACACCTTCGTGGTAAGTATCGGGATGGGGACTGGGCTAGAGAGAGAAGCAAAGGCACAGGTGTGCTCCCCCAGGGAGGCCCACATGCCCTCCCAGACTGGGCAGTCCCAGACCTCTCAGACTAAAGCCCAGAGAAAAGGACTTCTGACCTCACTGCTTACAATCGACAAGGCACTAGCTTCTCATCGAATCAATATTTGCTTCTGAGGGCCTGGTGTCTGCCTGGGCTAAATTCATACAGAACCGATAGCTTGCTTCTGGTACCCTAGAGTCCCTTTTCCTAGCAATTACCACCATTGCCACATCAAGTACCTCATTAAAAAGTGTTAACACTAGCAGGTGGGGTCAAACCAGCCTTGCTAAGAGTTTTGAAAAATCATTAGGCCACAAAATTCTCTTCTCTCTAGAGCATTTTAGCTGCTTATTTTTAGAGTTTCCAGACTCTGGCTTTTCATCTTAGCATCTCTCTGGCTTTTATTCGTGCTTTTCTCTCTCAGTTGGAAAAAAAAAAACACAACCTCCCTTCTGCCAAATTCTCTGTCTCCCCTACCCAGGGAAGACAAGAGGCAAAGATAGAAGAACAAGGTAGAGAGGGAGCTGTAGATGACAGGGATGGGAGGGGCTTTAAGAGTAACGCAGCCCATCTTCCTCCCTTGACAAGGGAACAAGCAGGCGTCCAGAATGATTCTCAACCTTGCCTTGGGGCCCACAGCTAGTGAGTGGCCCAATGCAAGCTAGAATTCATACCTGTATCATTGCTCAGATAAATGCACTTTATGTGCTCTTGTTCCTCAGGCCAACTGCTTTGGTGCATCCTAGACTAGACATTTCTTTTGAGTTTTAGGCTCAGCACTATAATTTTATGAGGTTACTAGAAACTCCCAGCCAGTGACACATCACCCACTTGGTGAGAGTTGATGAAGCTGTGTGTCACATTTACTGACCACACTAGAAATCCTTGAATGCTTAGTCAAGGACAAAGAAACCTGTGTATGGACCATTCTGGGGGCTATCGCTTCTCAGCAGCCCAACTTAGACAGGGGTGCTTTATTCAGCCTTATCGATTTTGTGCCAAAAAAATCAGGACAGGTTCTAGATAGAGAAGCATTTTCAAATGATTCTGAATTTGTAAGCTAATTGATAGATTAGTCAGTGTCACTTCTGCTTTCCTTTCAGTGTTATGAGCACCAGACTCCCCAGGGAGTTAATTAATTCCAACACACGTCCTCTCCCTTCCCTGGACATACCCTCAGCGAGAGGGGAGTGAGCACGTAGGACTGCAAAGAACAGGAAAAATACCCCCACACTAACATGACGATAGTCCTGTCCTCAGGTCTAGCCTTGGACCTAAAGCTTTGAACTTTTCTCTGCTTCTTTCCAAAGAACCCTTCCGTGCTGTCACTCAACCCCATCCGAGGACCAGAGTCAGGAGGCACCATGGTTACGATCACAGGCCATTACCTTGGAGCTGGGAGCAGCGTGGCAGTCTATCTGGGCAACCAGACCTGCGAGTTCTATGGGTGAGATGCACTTGAAGGCCAGCTAGGTCTGAGACATGTGTATACATGTTCCTGTGTATGTCTGTTCAGAGGCCTGGACTGCCACCTCCATGTGACCTGATAGCTCCTGGGCCCAAACACTGTCCCAACCATTGTTAGAAGTGCAGACCACTTGTCAGTGTATGTCTGATAGATCATGATTTTTAAAGGTAACCGAAAAGGACTCGCACTCCTTGGCTCTCTAGTCACCATAGCATCCACTGAGTTCCCTAAGAGGACTTGGGAAATGTGGAGGCTGAACAGACTACTGTTGTCAGCTATGCTCAGAAGGCCCAGGGCTACTTAGACCCAGAGTAGCTTTGGAAAGAATCCATAGATGAGAAGCCAATTAGTGTAGTGTGACCCGTCTGACAATCTCCTTGCACTATAAACTCTGCCAGAGCAAGCATTGTGTGTTTATCACTGTGTGTGGTCAGTTTTAAGTGGATGCCTTGATTTCTCATGGTCTAGAAAAGTCCAGAAAAGAAGAATTCCTTCATAGTCTATGGAGCCTTGTCCTTGCTTCACATTCTCTATTGGCCCCCTTTAAAGGTGCTCCCTCCCAGCTAGTCTTGGGTCTCAAGTGGGAAAGAGGTGCTGATAGATACTGATGGGGGGGGGGGGGGCACTGGTATCACACAGAACAGAAATGAGCAGCAGACTGATTCATGGGCTGTACCTCTGACCAAAGGAAGTATTTTCAACTAGAGTCAACGGTGCCTATCCTTTTTAATCCTCCCTCTTCGCCCCTATTCAGGAGGTCAATGAATGAGATTGTGTGTGTCTCCCCTCCCTCATCCAACGGCCTGGGCCCAGTTCCGGTTTCTGTGAGTGTTGACAGAGCCCGTGTGGATAACAGCCTGCAGTTTGAGTACATAGATGACCCCCGGGTGCAGCGCATTGAGCCAGAGTGGAGCATCACCAGGTGAGGTGGAGATGGGGAGCTGTGTGACTGGTTGCTGTGTGACAGGGGCTCTGCAACCCAAGGGCGGCTCATGCTAGTGGTGGAGAGGTTCCCCAGAGCAGGTTCAGGGCAACGTTGATCTAACCAGCCTCTGCTTGTTCCCACAAGTGGCCACACACCGCTGACCATCACAGGCTTCAACCTGGATGTCATTCAGGAGCCGAGGATCAGAGTCAAGTTTAACGGCAAAGAATCGGTCAATGTGAGTAACCATTGGTCTGGCCCTACCTCCAAACAGCCTCCTACCCCTGTTTTGCGATGCCAGGAACTGTTGGTTAGGCAGGGAAACACCCGGATACTGGAAAGGGAGGTTGGTGTGAGACTCCGAGCCTGGAAACATGGTCCCAAATAGCTGCTCCTTGCATTGATGCTGATAATTACAGTGTAATTTCTTGTCATGAGATGATAAAGTGAGCATATAAAAGTCCTGGCTTCCGAGCTGATGATACAGCACAAAAGGGCCCCTGCTTTATGGTAATGTTCACGTTGAGGCCAAAGGGGAAGAAGTGTGGAAGGTGGAAGGGGACTCTGGCTCCACATTTCTGGACTAGAAGCAGGACTCCACCATCTATTAGCTGCACATCCATGATCAAGTCACTTGACCTCTCTGATCCTGTGTTGCTCAGCTGTAGATGTAATGATAAGACCTGTCTTACTTGTCTAGCTCATGGCCAGCAGGTATTTGGTCAATATTAGTCATTGCATACAGATAATTCTGGCACAGTTGCTAAGATAATCAGATGGACCATTTTACTATACACCTCTTTACAGGGCCTAGCCATGTAATTAAAATTTTTCCCACTATGGATTTTTGTGATTGTTATTCTTTTTTTAAAAAAAGAAGATATTTTCTTATTTTGAAAAAGCAGAATGTCCGATATATTATTATAAAGTTTTCAGTTTGTTCTGGAGCTCCGTCGCAGTCTTTTTAGTCAATATTTTCTGAAACATTATTGTATTCATAATTACAGTCCAGGAGCTGCTGTTAATGGCCATTATTTCTCATATGGATTACTAGCATTACTGCTCCAACCTTCAAGGGGTTGGCAAGGCTAAGATGGAGATGCAAAAGATGGTGTTGGGTCTCTCCTTTTATCCCTGAGACATATTCCCAGTGTACTGAGAGACTCCCTTTAGAACTTTCTAGCACAATATGATAGAGTGCTAGAAGGCTGGACCTGGAAAGCACTCAGGGCTTGCCTACTGCAACTCCCACTTACTGCAGAGCTGAGTGAACTTAAGGCCAGAAAGGATGAATGACCAGTCCCCAGTGGTAAAGGTGACTTGTGTCAGGACCATACCAGCTCTAAGGCCTCGAGGCTCTTCCTAACTAGACTGTATGAAATGCTGTTGGGCCTGACTTACCTATCATGCCAGAGAGATAGCAGCACCTGTACCCACCATGGCTACCATCCTTTGGGCTAGGTGAACGCATACCTTTTCTTCCAGGTCAGAGCTTGGTCCATGGGGAAAGCTAGAGCCCCGTTCCATTCTATTCCATCCCTCCTAGTAGTTCAATGTTCCCAGGAGCTCATACAGCTGCCAAACCCCAGAGCCCCGAGGAAGAAGTGAGGGAATAGAATAGGAACAGTGAATGCCCATGCAGAATGGGCAAACCATCTCTCCCCCAAGAAAAGCAGGTACATGTTTTAAAGTACAGGTTTTATTATTAGTCAGACATGGCAAGGCCAAAGACAGTTTGATGTACGCACAGATCAGAGCCCACGGGGCCACACGGGAAAGCTGTAAGTCTGCCAGGAGACAGAGGAGAAGACAAGTGTGGTGTCAACGGGAAGGAGCAGGTGCAGCAGGATCTGTAGACTATGGAATGGCAAGTCGGCGTCATTTCAGCTAGTCATATCAACATCTAAAATGTCAGGTCTGCCCCTAGTTGTTCTTCTCTGGGGCCTGGAGTGATTATTAGGGCCTGTGGACCAGGACTGGAGTGTGAAAGGGGGCGCTTGGGGTTTGGACTGAGTCTGGCGTTTTGCCCAGGGGAGCCAGTCAGCAGGCCCCAGATGTGAGAACACCACTGTGCAGGAGATAAAAGGCAAAATAAATACCACACATGACTAACAAGGGTGACTCCCAAGGGCTCCAGCTCGCTCCTTGGGAAGCCACAGGGAGAGAAGCCAGGGCAGGGACGCCTCCTGGTACCTGACATCCTGAAAGAAGGCTCGGGGCCAGGACTCCTTTCCTTGAGACCCCCCAGTACCCATCATCTCCTCCCTGGCTGCCCCCAGCTCCATACACATGATCACAACATGTCAGGAAACTAAGATGTGAGTCCACTTTCTGGAGCACTGGGCTGGGGTCGGGAGGGACGGACGTGACAAGCTTCCACAGAGAACTGCCTAGAATGGACAAGCTGACAGGTCTGGAGGAAAGCCCTGGAGGAGTTCACTGTCCCTCAGGCTTGATCCCACTGTGGAAAGCTCTTAACCACTGTCTTGGGCCTCTTCTTGTGGAACAGTGGCAAGGAAGCATTTGGTCCCAGTTGTCCCATGTGAGCCCCAGCCCATCTTTGGGGTCCCATCTGGGGCCATCATCTACCTTGGGTTCCAAAGCCACCGACTTGGATGTAGAGGAGAGCCAAGCCACCAAATCCAAATGAATATCTGGCAAATGGAGTATGACGCAGCACAGAACAGGAAGCACGCAGAGACCTCTTGGTTAAAAAATGATTTTCTTAGGACTGGAATGTAGCTCAATAACATAGCACTTTCCTAGCGAATGCAATATCCTGGGTTTGATTCCCCAGTACCAAAAAGAAAAAGACAAAGAACGGATTTATCTATTCACATAGCTATCCCTGGACTAAAAACCTGGGAGGAGCAGGGGCATGGCAGATACACAGAGGCTGGAGATCCATCTCATCAACCTTACCTTGCTTTTCCTGTGCCTCAGTGTCCCAGACTGTACCATGAAAGAGACATTTAGTTGGGAAGGGGCTGCTGATATGTGTCATACAAGGGGTAGGGACAGATACTGACTCCAGCTGTGGTGGGAATGGTATAGTGTGAGCTGTTTGTTCAAACTCTTTGCATCCCTTCCAGCCAGGGAGCGTTGACTTAGACTATGAAGCTCTGATAGAACCTCTAGACAAGTGTCAGCTATTTGGCAGTTTCACACCCAATCTTCTTCCTGAACACGAAGCCCTCGTGTGTGCTTGTTGGCTAGACACACACACACACACACACACACACACACACACACACACACACACACTTAGCAGGCACTTGCGAGGACCAAGTTCTCAGAGCTCTCTGAGCTCCCTTGGCCGTCAGTTCCTGTTCTGTCTCAGCTTCCAGAACCCAAACTTGGTGGTGCTGAGTGAAAGCCAGTAGGTGAGGGAGCAGGCGGGCGAGTTTCCTTCCCCAGCCACATGTGGTCCTTTAGTGGTTACTTCCGTCTGGCTGCCACCTTGGGGAGCCCCAGAACTAAACCACCGGAGGAGAAATGGCCTAGATTTTGCTAAACTGGGGGCCCACCCAGCTAGAATGTTAAATGGCACACCGCAAGAGAGAGAAGAAAAAAGATATTGTAAACCCAGTGCCGATTCCAAGGTGTGAGCTGCTCCAGTGTAGGATTAAGGGATATGTGGCTAGAGAAAAGAGAGTGGCTCTGAGTAAGATGTGGCATGTGCTAGATTATCCTGTTTGCATGTCAATAAGCATCAATTACACATCTACTAGGCACTAGCAAGAGTGCTTCTCTCCCACATCCTTTACACACTACACACACACACTGACACTTACGTATACTCTCCCTGGAGGAAAGAACCAATGTTTCCCATCCATTCATTCATCTCACAGTGCCGTGTCTCTATGGTGTCCCAGGGCCTCTGCTGGGTCTGTTTTATTGGGTAATTTGTAGTCTACCCCTTGCCACTGTGACTATTTCAGCCCATAGCCCAGCACAAACTAGGTGCTCCAACAGTGTTCCATGTCAATGCATGCATGAATGAATGGAGGGGGCTTAAATGCACCTCCCACCTCCGAACAATGTCCCGACCCGTTTTCTTAAGCATCCCACATACAATTAAACAAGCAAGTAACCCCAGTGACAATCAGGAAAATCAAGCTGAGGGTAGCTGAGGACAGTGTGCCCTGCCTCTGCTCTCCTCCCCGTCCCAGGGCCTGCCATTCTGATGCTGTTTTCTGGGTTTCTTAGGTGTGTAAAGTGGTGAACACAACTACCCTGACCTGCCTGGCACCCTCTCTCACCACCGACTACCGCCCAGGCCTAGACGCCGTGGAGAGGCCAGATGAATTTGGGTTTCTCTTTAACAACGTCCAGTCCTTGCTCATTTACAATGACACCAAGTTCATCTACTACCCCAACCCCACGTTTGAGCTGCTCAGCCCTACTGGAGTCTTGGATCAGAAGCCGGGGTCACCCATCATCCTAAAGGTAGGCCATGTGCAGGGAGCAGTTCCCAGCCCAGGCAATGAGGGCACAGGACACCCCCACCACGCCCACTCCTGGGTCGTCTGCTTCTTCTGTCTGCACATGTAGACCCCCCAAACCTGCTCTCTCATGACCCACAGAGCTTCGTTACGGGCCGTCAGGCACCGATGGGACTTTTAGCCCTTGAGATTCTCAAATGAATACCTTGAAATGTCTTTTTTTCTTGAGCACTGGGAGACTGAGATCGGGAGTGGCTTGGGAGCAGACCTTCCATTTCACAGGCCATTTCCTTGGTCATGTAACCACACACGAGGTCTTTCGGGATCACATGTCCAAAAGTTTGGTAGCTGCACCATTTTGACTTGTACCCACTGTAGCTTCCTCCCCAGGTTGTTTTCTTGGATAGTGTTTTGTCTCTCCCGCCTCTTTTCTGCTTTCTTTCGTGTCTGCACAGGCATGCGTGTGTGTATGCATGTGCCAGTACTCGAGCAGAGGCTCCGTCCCTGAGCTTTTGTGAGCAAGGCTAGAGCTCTACCACTTGAGCAACAGTTCTACTTCTAGCTTTTTCTTTTGCTGTTTAATTGAAGATAAGAGAGTTATGAACTTTCCTGCCTGGGCTGGCTTCAAACTATGCTCCTCAGATCTCAGCCTCCTGAGTAGGTAGGATTACGGGAACGAGCCACTGGCACCTGGCATCTTTGCTTTCTTCTTTACATCCATTCCCTCTTCTCTCTCTTTGCCCCCTTTCTAAACTGTAGCTGACCACTAGGAGGCCCCTCCAAAACCTTTGTGGAGGGGGGGGTCTTTCCTTGGTTTTCCCATCGCTGCCCTTCCCCTGCCTCCTTTTAATCTCTATTTAACAAGGCAATTAACTTCTGCGGGCACATGCCAGTTCTTCTTCTTAAGATTACCATTCTCTACAGGGCAAAAACCTCTGCCCTCCAGCCTCTGGAGGGGCCAAACTCAACTACACGGTGCTGATCGGAGAAACCCCTTGCGCTGTCACCGTGTCCGAGACGCAGCTCCTGTGCGAACCTCCCAACCTCACAGGGCAGCACAAGGTCATGGTGAGTGAGCTTTCTCCCTCCGCCCTCACCCCTCCCCGCCTCCCCGCGCACGCGCAGCTCCGTCTCCCAACTCACGCCCTCTGTGCCTCCACATCTCCACGTCCTGTGGAAGTCTCTCGGTGTGCATATCTGCCGTGTGTGTGTGTGTGTGTGTGTGTGTGTGTGTGTGTGTGTGCTTGCTTGTCTGCCGTGTCCTCCCTGACACCGTGAGGCTCTGACGGCCTGCCCCGGCTCTACACCCGTGTGCCTCTGTGTGTGTGTGTGTGATGCGCAGGTTCACGTGGGCGGGATGGTGTTCTCCCCTGGCTCCGTCAGTGTCATCTCAGACAGCTTGCTGACCCTGCCGGCCATCGTCAGCATCGCGGCGGGCGGCAGCCTTCTGCTCATCATCGTCATCATCGTCCTCATCGCCTACAAGCGCAAGTCCCGGGAAAACGACCTGACACTCAAGCGACTCCAAATGCAGATGGACAACCTGGAGTCGCGCGTGGCCCTGGAGTGTAAGGAGGGTGAGTGCACACGCGCCCTTTCCAGCCCCATCTTGCTTCACCAGCCTTACCCCTCTCCTCCTTGCTCCTCCCGCTGCAAGTCTTTCTATCCCACTGGGACTTGCGGGTTTTTTCCAGAAACTTCTCTTGCTCCCAGGACCAAAGAAAGCCTTTGTAGCATGCCCGTGGCGAGGGACCCAGGTCCACTTACATTGTTCTACTACCCCAGCCTGATTCAACTCACAAGCTGGCAGTTCTGTTCTAGGCCACTGTGGCCCCAGTGTGGGTCAGAGCCTGCCTCGCTCCTTCTCTCGGACTGGACTGCGTCCTCCAAATAGCAACGTCCTGCTGCTGACCTTTGCAGAGGCTTCTTTGCCATGTAGGGGAGCAGCAGCACAGAAAGCAGAGAGCACCCCTCTTCCCTCCCCACCCAATATCTCCCCCCCCCGCCCCCAGTGCTTGTTTTCTATCAGTGCCCCGGGCTGGGCTGCACCCTCTGAAGGCCTCGGCTGCCCATGGCCTTGGCCGTGAGACATGCACAGGAGTGGAGATTGTGTTTTCTCCCATCTTCCCACGCAGCCACAGCCACGAGGTGACGAGGGTACCTGGCATTCTCTCGGGCTGAGGGACCTGGCAGGCTCTCTGGGAAAACATCTCAATTAGGAATCAAAACATTTCTCCTTTTACTACAAATGGCATTCTGGGAAACCAGCCCTGTGCCGGATGACAGGGAAGAGCTGGGCGGGGGAACACGGGCCCAGGCTCCTTCCGGCACCAGCCTGCAGGGCGTGGGTTACCTGGAAGACAGGCCTGCCCCGAGGGTGTGACCTCGGTGGCCCTTTCCTGCCTGTTGGCTGAGCATTTGGTAGCCAGGGCTCCCCAAAGCTTTTATATCTTAATTTATTTTCTGGCTTGGGAAAAGCCAGCAATTTCCCCGTTCTAGTCTTTTCTGGAGCCCCTTGTCTAAACCACTTTGTTTTTCCCCCAGCCTCTAGCACCTCCAGGATCTTTACTGAATGGCCTAAGTCATGGTGTTCTCTTTTCTTCCTTTTAGCTATGCTTACACTATGTACAAAGATGATTTTTTTTTTAATGCTGAGAGGCATAGAAATTCCTACAAAAGCTGGACACCAGTGGCTCACGCCTGTCATCCTATCTACTCAGGAGGCTGAGATCTGAGGATCACAGTCTAAAGCCAGCCCAGGCTGAAAAGTCCCCATGAGACTTATCGCCAATTAACCACCAGAAAACTGGAAGTAACACTGTGGATCTAAGTGGTAGGGTACTGGCCTTCAGCAAAAGAGATCAGGGATAGCAGCCAGGCCCTGAGTTCAAGCCTCATGACTGACAAAAAAAATAATAAATTCATATAAAAATCGCCCATGTCCTCACCACTTAAGAAAGGCAACGTGTTAGCTTTCTATCACCATAACCAATACCTGAGTTAATCAACCTGTGAAGAGGAAAGGTTGATGCCGGCTCACAGTTGTGGAGGCACTGTTTGTTTGGAGGCACTGTGTTGGCACTGTTGCTCTCAGAATTATGAGCAAGGCAGCACAGCGTGGTTGGAGCAGGTGACTGAGCAAAACCCTTTCCCTTTCACTAGCACAGCCTCACCTAAATACCTCCCACGAGGCCCCGCCTCTTAAAGGTTCCACTGCCTCCTAATAGCATCAAGCCAGGAAGCATGCCTGTAACACACAGGCCTTTGGGATACTTAAAATACAAGCTGTAGCAGGCAGCCTAGGAATCTCTCTCCCCAGACACACTCTTCTACCCTCACCACCTCTATACCCTAGGTTCCTCTCCTTCACAAACATCTCCCCCAACTGGAGTACCCCCTAAGCCTCCCTGTCTCTGCTCACTTCTCATAGCTTTCGCTGAGCTCCAGACGGACATCAATGAGCTAACCAGTGACCTAGACCGCTCAGGAATCCCCTACCTGGACTATCGCACCTATGCTATGCGAGTCCTGTTTCCAGGCATCGAGGACCATCCTGTCCTGCGTGAGCTGGAGGTAATGCCTGTCTCCCACATACCCACATACCACCCCACTACCCCAGCCCCCACCCCCACAGAGACACAGGCCAGGGTTTCCTAAGAATTCCAGGTGGGACCCAACAGCACATAAGTAATGTTAGGAGTCAGAAGGGGCCAACAGGTCAGAACAACATCACAGCTATAAGCTATCAGCAAGATGACAAGCTAAGGAGGCACCCAAGCGTTTGGGGACAATTCCAGAGTAAGGCTTTGGGTTTGTCATGGTTTAAACTAATGGCCGAAATTAATGAAGACCTTGCCTCATTCTAGAAAGAATTGAAAGTGGTTGAAAGAAAGACACGGGGTTCCGTGGGGGTTGTTGATTCATTTGTTGGTTTGTTTTATTCATGAGAAGAAGTCAGGAAAGGGCGATTGTGGGGAGATTGGTAAGCAGAAGGTATGGGATGGGTCATCCCTATTGTACCCTCGTGAGAATCACAGGGTCCCACAGAACCCAGAACCCCCATCCCAGGTCAGGGACGACTGCAGCCTCCCGAGAGCAGCCCTGTGGATGGGACTGGTCATAGCTTCGTGGAGAAGAGTCCATAGCAGGTGTCACCAGCAGCAGGCCCTCTGAGAAACAAGGCCAGGAGGCCAGGAGCCTGTCCTCTGAGGTGTCCCTCCACACTCCAACCCCCCACCCGCAGGTGCAGGGGAATGGGCAGCAGCACGTGGAGAAAGCCCTGAAGCTCTTCGCCCAGCTCATCAACAACAAGGTGTTCCTGCTGACCTTCATCCGCACGCTGGAGCTGCAGCGCAGCTTCTCCATGCGTGACCGGGGCAACGTGGCGTCGCTCATCATGACCGGCCTGCAGGGACGCCTGGAGTACGCCACTGACGTCCTCAAGCAGTTGCTGTCCGACCTCATCGACAAGAACCTGGAGAACAAGAACCACCCCAAGCTGCTGCTCCGGAGGTCTGACCCCTAACTGGAGGGGAGGGCAGGGGTTCTCAGGAGTCAGCCCCAACACAGTCCCTGGACATGGCAAGCCACAGAGTAGTCCCCGTGGTCCTGGGAGACTGCGGTGCCTACAGCCCGCCAAAGGTGATGGACCAGCACAGGCCCAGGCTTGGAACTCAGCTTGAACCCTAGCCCCACCACCTGCTAAGCCCTGTGATCTTGGGCAAGTCACACGACCTCTCTGATGTTTCGTTTCCTTTAGTTGCCTCTAGAACTGTGTGATCCAGCCTGATGACTACTGGCTTCTATGGTGTTATTACCCAAAAACAACCATGTGGAAACTTTCATTCCTTTATCACGCTGGCCACATCCCAAGCACTTAGTCAACTACCACCTGTGGCTAGTGATGGCCCTATCGGCTAGCACAGGAAGAGATCCTTTCCATCGTGGTCCTGTGGGATGGGACCGGGCTGGGGAGATGAGTTAGCTTGTGTGCCCACTTCCTGGATTGGAGTGACCAGCCTTCTCACCTGCCCCAGTGGCCATTTTCCCCGACAGTGGAAAGACAAAAGAGACACGGCATTCCTTGAGCTCACCCTCACAAGAGGTCGTGGAGAGCTGAGTATAGCTCCACAGCTCCTCTGGGCAGCCAGGGTTGAAATGTACCACCTCCATCCACCACCCTTCCTCCCTCCTTAGCCCTCTGTTCCTGAGGTCTCAGGCTTACAGGCCCACGTGGGGGTGAGGCCAGAGGAAGAAAGGCTTTGCTTTAGGAGCTCTGAACCCCCATCCTGCCAATCGGAGCATTAGAAACTCTCATTAAGAACTGTTGTATTTAAATTAGAGCTAATCTCAGACACAATGCAGAGAGAGGGTGCTGGGAGGGCCCCCAGGGAGAAAGCTACAATTTCTTCTGCCACTGTCACTTTCTCCCAGGCCCACATTGCCACACAACCCTGGCAAATGCCTGGGATTTACTACAACCAGAGGGTGTAATTTGCACCACGTGCAGGGAGCTAAAATACCCCTTCTCGGCATCCCCCATCACCGAGGGTCTGTCACAGCCGCTTTGTTCCCCCCTCCCCCCCCCCCCCCCCGCCCAAGTCCCCAGATCTGCAGCCTGGGCATGGGGGAGGGGAAGAGGGGATGGCACTTGCAGAGACAGATCCCCCGTTGGCTAAACTCTTAAGCACTGCTCTCTACCTGCAGGGCTGAGATCTGAGAGCTCACATGACAGCAGTCATATAGCTAATATTTATATAGTGTTTACTGGGGTCCAGGCATTATTCCTGGCATTTAAAATGTATTAACCCATCCGGTTCTGACAACTGTGTAGGGAAGATGGGATGACTGTCCACAATTCGAGATGGGAAAATCAAACCCAGAGAGGTTAAATGATTCATCCAAAGTCACACAGACTGTACGTGACAGAGCCAGGATCTGAACCCAAGGCAGCCTGCTTGAGACAGGTACCGGGTGTGCACAAAGAGAGTCCTCGGACATGCAGAAAACCTCTGGGGACCAAAGGGAAAAAAAAAAAGCTCTGTTCATCTCCCTGGGGCCCCCAGGGAGTAAGGAGCAGCCAAAGCAGCAGAGATGCAAGGCCTTGCATAGGAAATTGAGACGCACAAAGAAGTCAGCCCTGGCCCAATCCACACTTCTATTTCCTGGTTGAGTTGGGCTGGGTTGCAGGTGTTCTGGCTCCCTGCCCAGTACTTTCTCACTCCCACATAACAAGCCCGCCCTGCCCCCGCCAACACCAACACCCTTCCCTAAAGGACTCCTTCTGCCTTCCCCAGGACCGAGTCTGTGGCTGAAAAGATGCTAACCAACTGGTTTGCTTTCCTCCTGCACAAGTTCCTGAAGGTGAGAGGGGTCCGAGTGTGGCCTTTGGGGTTGTATGGGGACCCCAGTCCTCTGGAACAGGATCTCCCTGCCCCAAATGCACCACGCCCGCCCCCCCCCCACCCCGACCCTCGCAAGCCAAGCCAAAGCGGTTCTCTCCTCCACTGCCCCAGCTCCGGAGGTGGCCAGGGAGGGGACGGCCCAAGCCCACACTTCCTGTGCCCTGCTTGTGCCCCTAGGAATGTGCCGGGGAGCCACTCTTCATGCTCTACTGCGCCATCAAGCAGCAGATGGAGAAGGGCCCCATTGACGCCATCACAGGCGAGGCCCGCTACTCCCTGAGCGAGGACAAGCTCATCCGGCAGCAGATCGAGTACAAGACTCTGGTAAGAAACAGCACCGGTCTGTCCTTCCTGCTCTGGTCCAAGCTGTCTTCTGACCCCCTGGATGGGCTCTGTGTGCCCCGGCGGGGGGGGGTGGGGTGGGGAGGGCATGGGAATCATGAAGAGGCCAAGGGACCCATCTAGGCCATATCAAGCGTTTCAAGGCAAGGCTGACTCCCCTCTCCTGCATCTCAGTTTGGAGAGTCCTCTATGCCACCTAATATTGTTTGGGGGGGGGGGGGAGGGATGTCACTGATCACTCAGCATGAGGCAATGGGCATAGAAAGAATGTGTGTTGGTTCCTAGGGGAGAAATTTTGAGAAAGATCTACCAGCCCTTGCTACCCTGAAACCCATTCTAAGGCCCTTGGATCATAGTCTCCCTGAAACCATTCAGGAGCTAGAGAGTAGGTCCTGGTTCTTTCAGAAAGAAGGGATCCAGTGACTTAGGCTCTCCTGTGGTGGGTACCAGGAAAGTGAGAGAAACTGAGGCGCAAAGCAGCAATGAAGGATCTTCCTGTAAAAACCTTGGGGGGGGCAGGGGGCAAGACACTGAGGCCTTGACCCCACCCCTTCGGGTATGTCCTATTCACAGCTTGTTTGCCCACTTAACAGATCCTGAACTGTGTCAACCCAGACAACGAGAACAGCCCAGAAATCCCAGTGAAGGTGTTGAACTGTGACACCATCACGCAAGTCAAGGAGAAGATTCTCGATGCGGTGTATAAGAATGTGCCCTACTCCCAGAGGCCCAGGGCTGTTGACATGGACTTGGGTAGGACGCCTGGCCCCCAGCAATGGGGGAAACCAGCAGCTTCCCAGAGGGTGCAGCGCCTATGGGAGGGTGGGAAGATCCCAAACCGGGGCCTGTACATAGCCCATTCCAGGGGCAGGGGCCGGAGGGGGGGAAGGGGAGAGGGGAGGGGATCTGACTGGGTCCTGGCCAGGTATGAGCTGTAGGAAACACTCCCTTTGGACACTGCCCTCTCGTCTGTGGGTTTTCTGGGAAGGTCCTCAGTTGCCCCCGCTGCGCGAACCCATGGAGCCAGGGTGTCGCTAAGCACAGCTTTAGCGCTAGCTGGAGGGAGTCAAGGTGGCCAGGCTCTAAGAGCAGGTACAGACTGGGTGGCCCCGGCTCACAGCCCCACCCCTTTCTCCCCACCCCCCCACCCCCCTCCCTAATCAGAGTGGCGCCAAGGCCGAATCGCCCGGGTTGTGCTACAAGATGAGGACATCACCACCAAGATCGAGGGCGACTGGAAGCGGCTCAACACACTGATGCACTACCAGGTGAGAGTCGCAGGGGCCTCTTTAATCTGGAGCCTTTCTACCACGCCGTCGGCCACAATAAGGACGTTAAGAGGGTTTCCCCTCTCTAGAGTCCTCTCCCCGTGAGCCTGGAGCAACAGTACTTCACTGTTGCTTCTCATCAGACTCAAAGGGCAGGCAGGGGTGAGGAAAAGCTTAGCAAACTGGGTTGTTGGGCTTCTCTCTCAGAAACGGCTTTGCCTGGCCAAGGGTAAGGCCTCATCATTTTGTTCCCATGCACCTCCACATTTGCATAGTCTAAAGACCCTGCACCTGGACAGCTGCCTGAGGGCGCTTGTGCTTTCTCTCTCTGACACAGTAATGCAACGGATGCTTCTGACTTGCAGGGGAGCCGGGCCTTAGAGGAAACCTGTCTTGAGGTTCAAGTTACCTAAGTTCTCTTTCTTCTTACCTATATCTGCAAAAGGGGGCCCCTAGGGATCCCTGCCCCCTACAGGTGCGTGGGCTAGAATAAATATAGACAGCGATGTCTTTGCACACTGGTGGACACATTGAGTGAGCAGGCAGAAAAAAAAAATCTCAGCCAAAGAACACAAGTGTAGGAACGCCATCGCCCTCTCCCCCCCATGGGAAGCACTTGCAACTGGAGGGGTGAGGAGGAGTGTCTTTGTGAGATTAAACACAGGTAGACAGATTGGGATTCAGGAAAAAAAATACTAAAATAGAAACCGGAAATGAGAGCTACCGAGGGAAATTAAAGCAACCAGAGGAAGGGCCTCTGGCCGCAGGACCCCTGGGTTTGTCTGATTCATAATATCGCCCTGTGCCCCTTGTCTCACAAAAGGAGGCATGCAGAGGGGCTGGCGAGCCGCGTTTTTACAAGCGCTGAGCTGCCCGTGGACAGCTGCTGCCAGGCCCTGGTGTTGGCCAGCAACCTCAGGGTGCACAAATGAAGCCGGAGACATCCTGAATACTCCCTGCGTTCCGTCCCCTCCAGCCCGGGCTGACTCCCTGCCTGGACCCCAGCCCCACGTGGAGTGAATTCAGGAGGCAGAGAAGAGTGGGCTTTGGGAACTGTATTTCAAGCCACACCTCCCTGTTCTCTGGTGGTGTGACTTTAATCTTTCTCAACCTTGGGCTCCTTGTCTGCAAAAAGGAGATAACAGCCCTGACTGAGGAAAGTAGGAAGGTAGTTGGAAGGATTAGATACAACAGGTGAGGAACCGGGATAGGCTACAGACTAGCTGTAATCACTCCTTAATTCCACACACATGCACACACACACACACACACACACACACAGAGAGAGAGAGAGAGAGAGAGAGAGAGAGAGAGAGAAAGAGACAAAACCACTGCCATATCATGTGCTAAATGCATCCAGCAGAACAATTGTAATGAACCAATTAGAGCTGAAAGAGAACAGCACTATGCCCCAAGCCTCCCTTTCCTGAAGCA
Organism: Perognathus longimembris pacificus; assembly: GCF_023159225.1. NCBI lineage: Eukaryota > Metazoa > Chordata > Mammalia > Rodentia > Heteromyidae > Perognathus > Perognathus longimembris. Next base: position 56,087,159 of record NC_063171.1, read on the forward strand.
CAGGAGTGGGGACTTCCTGCTTCCATCTCTGCTGCCCTAGCAATTGTTCCTAGGCTGCCCAGCCTGTGGCTCCCAGCCAGAAGTATGCAAGATCCTGCCTCACAGGCTCATCACATAAAACGCTTCCAATTCCCTGATGTCATTTATCATTCATGTATTCATTCATTTCTCAAATATTTACCAAGCTTTACCGAGTGCCAGACGCTTCCCACACGTTAGCCCTGCGCGACAGGGACAGCGGGGTCTCTTCCTCCTTTGGAAGAGGAGGTGGTGGTGGTGGTGGTGGTGGTGGTACTCATGATGGAAACACGAATACCAACACTGGCTGAGTGCTCTCTGGGCACCGGGCAATCAGCCTTTGTGTATTCCAAATTCTTCAGTCGTGGTTACAACAATCATCGTAGACAATGAGCACTGTCCTCACTGACAGCTGAGGCCCAGATAGGTGCAGTTTTCTATCTACCTGGGTAAGGGGCAAAGTCAAGGTCAGATCCAGCCAGGTGTCCTGAGCCGGGGTTTGCACCATCTTATTGGTTGAGAGAGAGAAAAAAAAAAAATTAAGAAACGAAGAACAAGAGAGATTTAGTAACCAGACCCGGAGTTGAGTTCAACTGTGCTCATGTGAGTCACCTTGTGAAGCTCTTCCTTGAGGTGACAACAAACAATACCGAATGCAATCTGTTCTCACTGGGAGTGCAAACCTTGGCCCTTGGCTCAGATTTCAGGGCATCATTCCTGGGCTGTGAGTGGCAAGGAGAATGTCTGAAAGCCAGAGGTAGAGACACCCGTGCCCCACTCCATCCGCTGCCCGGTCCTCGGGCCTAGGCTGATGGTGCACACAGCACATGAAGAGCTGCCTCGGTTGTACAGTGATGGGGCCCTGGCATCTTCCAGACACAGGACTAACGCTCTGAAGGGCCCATGACCCTGGAGCCTTCGGTGTTCAAGTCTAGCACTGCCCTCTCGTTACCCTCCCTGGAGTCAAAGGTCCTTGGAGCCCCCACACAAGAAAATCTGCATAATCTTAATTAACAAAGAGATGTTAAAAAACTTCCCCGGGGTTCCTGCAGATTTATAGGGAGGGTAAAATTAAACACCACCACTAAAACTGGCTATCAGGGAATCTCGTTAGTACTAATGTTCATTTATAGTGTGACTTCCCAACATTTAATTCTTTTTTGGTGGGAGAGAGGGACTGACAATTTAAGACCCAGAAAGATGGTTTTATGACTGGTGCAGCTATAAATCAAACTTATAAAGTTCATAAAAATTGTTAAAATAAAAAATGGTTTAATAGGAATGTTTTATGGCCCATAACATTATTATAGCTGTTTTATTCCCTCTGCGTTAGGGGTTTAATTGGATTGCCACAATTCTGGGGATTCTCCATTTTTATTGGGTGGAGGGTAATCTTAAATCAAAATGGCCCCAAATGTCTTCAATATGGCTCCTTCTTTATCAGCCTTCTCCCCACAGACTGGGTGTTGAGCCTGGCATCCTCACAGAAGATGGGGTAACACATTCTCTTCCTCTCTGACTCCCCAAGGCCAGTTGCCCTTTTGGTAAAACTACTCAAGGTAGCCGAGATATAAAAGAGGACCCAGGACAGGAAGAAATGAAAGTCAAAAGGAAAAGTGGACTTCAGATCAGTCAATATAACTTGAAATAAAATCCCAAATTAGGATATAAAATACAAAGAATATGCTGTGGAGCCTGACAGATCAAGTGTCAAATACTGACTCCCCCCGCCTATCAACGATGCCATCTTGAAGATACTGCCTACTCCCTCACCCTCCCTCCAGCGTCCCATGTCTTCATCTGTAAGATGGGGCTTCTTGTCCATAATTCACAAGACTGACCAGCAGCCACGCCTTCCCCTGTCCTGACCAGTAGAAACACTACAAGCCCCACTGAAAGCCACTTGGGTAATTTTACAGTTCTTCCCAGCCACATTTAAAAGGCATAATTAAACAGGAATTAATGTTAACAATATTATTTAATGCAAGCTGTCTAAAATAATCATTGTTTCAACAGATCATCAATAAAAAATTATTAATGAGACAGCTTACAATCTTCTGTTCGTACTAACCCACTGAAACCCAGTGTGTATTGTACGTGTTAGCACATCTCCACAAAGACACTGAAGAGTGTGTCTCTATTGGGACCGACCACATTTCAGGTTTCCCGAAGCCACTCATGTCAGGAAGCTGTTCCACCTCAGCAGTGCCACTCTGGTCCAATAAAAGCTCAGAAGACAGCAGTAGTGCTTATTTGAACTCCTCATTGGCTACTCATTCTTCTCCCATAACTTCCCTGAGAAGTATCTGACGATTGGACTTCCTGAGATGTTTACATCCGCCCATCCTGTATACCTTTTGTACTGTCCTCAGGTGTCAGACAGGTCGGTGGTGGCTCTGGTCCCCAAGCAGACCTCCTCCTACAACATCCCTGCCTCGGCCAGCATCTCACGGACATCCATCAGCAGATACGGTGAGCACTAGAAATGCAGCATGGGCACCTCAGGATCCGGTCTCCTGTGACCACCCAGGGTCCCAGGCCCCACCAGCCATCTCTTCCCACATCAGGAAGCCCCTGCTTGGCGCTAGACTCCCCATTCAGAGACGCTTGCCATTGCTTCCCTTCTCTCCAGTGCGTGCTGTCATAGGACAGCATGAGGATGCTTCCTGCCATATCCCAGGACTGGGAAAGGAGTCCCAGTGGCCTAAAATACAGATGCCCTGATGGAGGGCTCATATAGATCAGTCTCAGTGTGTGTATGCTTTACTTGTTATCTCTTAAAATCGTCTACGTAGGCAGTGAATTGGTCCTCCTCACCTTCCCAGCCCCAGTGTCCCCTGGAATAAGCTTAGCACGCTTCCCTCTCTCTTCTCTCTTGTCTGGTTTCCTATTTACACTAAGGCATCTGGCTTCCTCCGGCTCTGGGGATGGGGAGGTGAGAGGAGGGGGATGCCAGAAATGTCACATCCCACACCCCAAGAAAAAAGAGCCCATTAACTCCCAAGCAGATCATTAAAGCTTGCAGTGCTTTTCTATCCAGATTTTTATTAAATCACCTATAAAGATATCCAATTGACATTTTACCTGTTGATTATTCATTACTGGAAGCATCAGAGGAGAGGAAACTCCCAAACTCTCAAGAGCCTCTCCAACACCTGATTCTTCTAAATCCTCTTTTTTTGGGGGGGGGGGGAGGGGGAGGGGAGACTTTAGCCCTCTCTGTCTTCACACCAACCAAGGATCTGTAAAACCATCTACCAAGCAAGCGGCCCCGAGGGCTTTCCAGTTGACACAGACTTATCCCGAGTGCATGCTGCAGATGATAGCCTGTCACTCACCCACCCCATCTCCTCAGACTCCTCCTTCAGGTACACGGGCAGCCCTGATAGCCTGCGGTCCCGAGCTCCTATGATCACCCCAGACCTGGAGAGTGGGGTCAAAGTGTGGCATCTGGTGAAGAACCATGACCACGGCGACCAGAAGGAGGGTGACCGGGGCAGCAAGATGGTGTCTGAGATCTACCTGACCCGGCTCCTGGCCACCAAGGTAACTCCTTCTCCACCCAAGCCACAGAGGGCTCCTCGGGAAGGATAGCACCCAGTCTGTCCTCCCAGCGAACCCAGGATCCCCAGTATGAGTTCGGTAGCAAAAGCAGCAGTGGTCTCTTTGCTTTCTGCCCACTTCTCTACCAGCCTACACTATCATTGCCTTTTGTACCCCTTCTGGCTACAGGGGAGAGAAAGCATGAAGGCCTAGCCCTACTAGGAGTCTACTCCATTTCAGTTCCCCCACATGCTGAAGGAAGCTGAGAGGGACACTATCTTCTAGCCTTCCTGGCAGAGAACATGATAAGCCCATAAGCATGGTCATCATGAGACCCATAATTTTCAGGTCAGGCTAGGTTTCAAATATTCTACCCATTGACCCCTCAACAATGTTTGTGACACTCAACTACAGTGGCTCACTTAAAGCTTCCAGCCTTATTAAGAAATAGCCCAGAACTACTGGATCAGATCCACGTCTCCAGTTTTATGTTGCCTAATATGCCCAGCATAACCACAATGAGAGCCAACCAAGAGACGGGGAAAGGTCAGAGGTTCTCCTGATCCTCAGAGGTCTTCCTTGAGCCAGTCTTATCTCTGCCCCCAGATTCTCTTCAAGGCCCCTGTGTCTTCTAGACTCTTAACCTCCAGGCCAGGCTCCAGATACCACTTGTCCCAGGTCACTAATATCTTGAGGAAAGTTCTGCGCTTCCTCTGAGACCACCCCACCTTTCTACCTTGTCCTACCAAGCTCTGCTGGGAGGTTCCAGTCTTCCAGCATATTCCCTGGGTGCCTTCTGCAGACTGGGCTGCCAGCCTGTGCCCTCACATTCAATCCTGGCAAGTTCAGACTCTGTGTACTTCCTGTCTCCCATCAAAGGCCCTGAGCCTACACCTGCCAAGCATGGAGGAAGCATCCGTGTGGCATGCCATTCTTTCCAGGAATCCCCAACCCATTCAGTTTCACCCACCTGCTGATACCCCAGCCAGTGCCCTTCCCCTTCCCTGCCTGCCACACTGTCTGCCCAGCCTCGAATCACAAACCAATGTCCAAGTTGGGATAGGTCCAAGGACGCATCCAGCACGGGATGAGCTCCCCACTGGCCCCACCCTACCCACTCTCCATTTCACATTGTCGTCCTTCTCCCTGCCCCCCCCCCCCGCACCTCCTCCAGGGTACCCTGCAGAAGTTTGTGGATGACTTGTTTGAGACCTTGTTCAGCACTGTGCACCGAGGCAGCGCTCTCCCCCTGGCCATCAAATACATGTTTGATTTCCTGGATGAACAGGCAGACAGGCACAGCATCCACGACACAGATGTGCGGCACACCTGGAAAAGCAACTGGTAATCATCCCCAGGAGAGCCCAGTGGGAGGCGCAGCCTGGAGAGGCCAAGTGCTGGGGGGATGGATGGGTGAGGACCAGCAGGGACCCTGGAGAGGAGAGACATCTGGTTGTCAGCGGAGACTGGGTGATCAGAGGCTCCTGGAACACAGTCCACACATGCTCTGCAGAGCCAGGGTAATCCTCAGGGTTGCTCCAAGAGGGGCCTGCCTGGCTTAAGCTCTGCTCTTCCTGGCTGTGATCCTCCCCTGGGGGGAGCCTGCTCCCCTCACTCAGAGCTCTCTGGCTCTCAGGAGGAGGCGAGGGGCCTGCACAAAGAGCTGCCTTTGAAATCTAGCTTCAGAGCCAAGCATTCTTGATTCTGAGGATGGCCGCTTGTGAGACAGGCCCCTGAATGAAGCTGATGGGGTTGGGAGGGTGGAGCGGGCTCACACCTGCTGTAGACTTGAGCCCATGACGGATGATTTCATTACACACTTGATCTCTTCATGCCAAGCCCCTCACCCCAGCACCATAGCTTTCAGAAAGCAGCAGGCAGAATGTCCCCCAGGCCCAGCTCTATTCCCTCAAGTTGCCTCTACATCCAGACCAGCAGAGGGAGAGAGGCAGCTCCCACAGGCCCCATACATGAGACTTTTTCCTCCTGGGTTTTGAACCTGGGCTAGTGAGCAAGCTAAGGACTAACTTTCAGGTCAGATGGGGTCTGGCCAAGAGCCGGACTCAAAAGGCTTAATTCGGGAAAGAGCACAGCGAGGGGAGGCCCAGGCATTTGGTTTGGGCAGGCAGCCCGTGCAGCTGTCTGGAGTCAGCAATCTCTTCAGAAAACAAAGCCGACACAGATGGGCCCAGGCTGTTATTTGGGAATCAAAAGTCTTAGCAACCAACAAAACACTTTGGAAAGAGCCAACCCTAACCCCGGAATATTCCTTTCTTCCCTGGGTGTTGTGGTCTTTGAGGCTTCCTGAGTCTGTCGCTTTGACCGCACTGGAGTAATACGGAGAGAGCTGGGTAGCACACGGGGCCGCGCTCTGTCTGCATTCCCATGGGCAGGAGCGTAGCCATCTCCTTTGCTTTGGAGACTCCCTAGCCCATCACTGGAAAGTCGCAATTTCAAGGAAACCAAGAGAAAGATCTGAATTATCCCAATATCTGTGCCTTCTGTGTGGCCTGGCCTGGCACAAGAAATATACTTCCCAAGGAGTGGGGGGGCGGGGGGTGATGAGTCCTGTGGCCCAGACCTCACCAGGCAGATGGCCAGGGAAGGATGGTTCGACGTGCCTGAGCTGCCGTAGGGGGGCGGGGGGGGCAGGGAGGTGCACTCTGAAGACATTTGGGGAAGCCCGTGGTCTGTGAGAGTTGAGAGAAAAGGAGCACAGGAGAGATGAGAGACATATCTCAAGCCAGCAGGACAGGCCCAGCAGCCCGCATCCAAAGAGTTAAGGCCAGAAGGCAGCTGGAAAAGAAGGCAGAGTTGGAGAAAAAGGCAAAACAACAGCTGTTCTGATTTTGATGGAAGGTAAATGGGCTTATCGGCCTTATGGACCCCAGAGCAAAAAAAAAAACAAATCTCATTGCCCCCTGCTTATAAATTCTCCAGTTGCAAAAGGAAGTCTCCTAACTACTGTTGGGTTCTTCTTGGAGTGGGAAACAGTGGGCTACAGTGGGCCATTCCCAGGGTGCCAGCAATGGCCCCCCCTCCTCCCTCTGCCCCTGCACAGACACAAGAAAGTCCTGGGGAGAGTCCTGAAAGGACTCCCCCCAGGGAGCCCATTCTGGGGCCCAGCCGGGCCGGCCAGCCCTGGGAAGCAGCTTCTCCCCAGCCTGGCTGGGCGGGAAGGGCAGGTGGTGCCCTTTGTGCCCACTCGGAGGCAGTGCCTCGGGCTGCCGGCTGCGTCCTTCTGGATAAAGGCCACGAGCAGTGTGAAGGGACTCCAGGAGTCTGGTGGCTTTGTGTGAAGCGCTGAGAAAATCGCCTTGTCCTGAGTACTTGAGTTTGCTTTCGGGCACTGAGGCCTTTAGAAAAGCCTGCCAGGAAGGAGCAGGGGCCAGACACGCCCACCTTGAGTTGTCAGGAAACCGAGTCAGGGCCCTGTTAAGGTACAAGCTTCCCTCTGTTCCTCCCAGGAACCGTAATAGCTCAGGCAGAATTAGCAGTCCCTGCCGGGCTACTTTCCTATGAGTTCGTGTCCTCGCCTGTTCGGCGACTGGACATTCCAGGGATAAGGGGAGGAATATTAGTTGGCAATGTAAGGGGCTTGGCCAAAGGGTTTGCTCAGGTCTGGTCTGCCTTTCCCCCCCCCCCCCAGCCTCCCTCTGCGCTTCTGGGTGAATGTCATCAAGAACCCCCAGTTCGTATTTGACATTCACAAGGGTAGCATCACCGATGCCTGCCTATCTGTGGTGGCCCAGACCTTCATGGACTCCTGCTCCACGTCGGAGCATCGGCTGGGCAAAGACTCCCCCTCCAACAAGCTGCTGTATGCCAAGGACATCCCCAGCTACAAGAGTTGGGTGGAAAGGTGAGTAGCTCCCGCCAGGCAGGCCAATGCCTCATCCCCTTGCTCTGCTGCCCAATCCGTGATCATCACAGCCACAGACTCAGGTACTATTCACAGTTCCTGTGGGACCTCACTGTCCCTGTTTCTTCCCACTGTAGGAAGGAAGGGTGGCTTTGTGCCCTTAAAAGTATGATGACTATTTTCCTAATTTCCATTTCTTGGGCACCAGCTAAGCCTTTGGCACGGTGGTAAAGGTTTTGTATGTTATCTCACTTAAATGCCCAGCAGAGGTGTGAAGTGGCTATTCGCCCCTGTTTTCCTAGTGAGGAAACTGAGGCCCAGACAAGCTACACCGAGATCACCAGCTAGCAAGTAGCAGAGCTAGGATTTGAATATAAGGAGTCTGGCCCAGAGTCTGGGCTTTTTAACCCTTCTTGGCACGGGAGCTGGCTCTCAGCTAGATTGGAATCTCCTGAAGAAACTCTGGCCTCAGACTTGGTTGAGCCAAGAGGGCAGCATAAGCCACAGCTGGAGAGAAATGGGAAGACAAGAGCAACAGGGACACCTGGTGCTGCCGAGGGACCTGGGGCCAGAGTAGATGCAGGCCAATGTTTGCTGAGCCCCTATGAAGGGCCTTGTCCTGTCTATGGCAGATACTATGCAGACATCGCCAAGCTCCCAGCCATCAGTGACCAGGACATGAACGCCTACCTCGCCGAGCAGTCCCGCCTGCATGCCGTGGAGTTCAACATGCTGAGTGCCCTCAATGAGATTTACTCATACGTCAGCAAGTATAGCGAGGAGGTAAGGCTCTCTCGCAGGGACAGAAACCAACCTGGAGGAGACAGGCCACTAAACCAGAAGCTTGATTCAATCCTTAAGTAATAACCACAGGGCGCGGTAGGTGCGCACTTGCCCAGCAAGAGTGAGAATCCTGAGTTCAAAACCCAACGCCACCAAACACCGAAAAGAACATCAGCAGAGGTAACACATGCACGGAGTCAAAAGCCCATGAGCTCCAAGCTGACCACTTTGATGCACATCGTTATGGCTTTCTCTCATTAAACACTCTGACCCTTTCAATCATTTCATTGTTTTCGATTCAAGGCGGGATAGGATCCATTGCGTCCTTTCTCAAACAAGGAACCCGACTATTTTTTTGGCACTTGGACAAATCCTGTCAGTCACATTCCGGTGAAACAGGTGGACCTTAACACAAACAGAGGTTGTGTTAGAGCTCGGAAGCGGGCATTGGATCTGAAAGACACCGTCGTAGTCACACCTGACACTTACATAGCACTTCCTAGATTCCAAATACTCTTTGAAACACTTTAGAGATAGATAATGTACACACACATATAGCCATATATGGATACACTATACATATATGTGTATGTACATGTAGATATGTGCATGTATGTGTCAACAGATATGTGTGAAGATGTGCAAGAAGATGTGTGCATGTATGGTCCTATACTACATGATGATGCTTTGGCTGGTAGTCAACAACATACCACATATGTGAAGGTGGTCCTATGCAATTATAATGGAGCTGACACATTCCTGTGTGACCTCATAGCTACCCTGGTGTCATATCACAATATGTCTCACATTTATGGTGATGCTGATATAGACAAACCTACCGTGCTGCCTGTTATATAAAAGAATAGCACATACAATTCAGCGCACAGTATACAATCATTGGTTAAAAAAAAAACTGTGATAATGGTGTACATGTTTACAATGACATACTTTTGTTATTGTGGTGGTGGTGGTCATGGGGCCTGAATGCATGACCCAGGTGCTGTCCCTGAGTTCTTTTGCTCAAGGCTAGTGCTCTACCACTTTGAGCCACAGCACCACTTCTGGTTTCCTGGTGGTTAATTGGAGATGAGAGTCTCATGGATTTTCCTGCCTGGGCTGGCTTTGAACCAGGATCCTCTAATCTCAGCCTCCTGAGTAGCTAGGGTTACAGGCCTGAGCCACCAGCACCCATCTTGTAGCATACTTTTTGCCGATATTGAGGCTGAAACTCAGGGGGCCTCCCACTTTTGCCTAGTTGTTTGGTTTTTCTTTGTTTTGTTTTGTTCAAAGCTAGAACTCTACTACATAGCCAAACCTCCACTTCTGACTTGTTGCTACCTAGGCTGGCTTTGAACCAGGATCCTCAGATCTCAGCTTCCTGAGTAGCAAAGATTACAGGTGTAAGCCACCCAGTGCCCAACTATACTACATTCTTCCTGTTATTTTAGAGTATACTTCGCCTATTTACGAAAAAAAAAAAAGTTTGCCATAAGACAGTTTATGATGTTTACACCAACCAGTCACACATTTGGTTGTTCGCACTTGCTTGTATCCCATGTTGGTCTGAGAATGGTCTAGACTATTTGCACAATGACACAGTCACCTGAGGAGCCAGTTCTCAGAAAGTACCCCCGCCATTAAGCATGATCACGTGTAACCTCAATTAATCAGTTCCCTCCAGGCATCTAAAGTTGCATCCCAAAAGGCAGAAAGGTGGCGTGTGGAGGACTCTCCCAGGTGGTTATCTTTTTTTATTCTGCATCTTAAATCATCCCTCCCCCCCTCTTTGTTCTGTCCCTCAGCTGATTGGGGCGCTAGAGCAGGATGAGCAGGCTCGGAGGCAGCGGCTCGCGTACAAGGTAGAGCAGCTCATCAACGCCATGTCCATCGAGAGCTGAGAGGAGGACCTCGCGTTCCTGGGAAGAGGGACCTGTCCATGCTGTCACACTGGAGTCTCACAAGGAAGGACACGTGAAAGGGGGTCCAGGCCCCAGTGCTTGCAGTGCCCTGAGACGCCCCCACCCTGGGAAGAGGCGACGCCAAGCCAACTTCCCTCATCGCCAGTTCCTGCCAGGAAGGACCCAGGGCGTCATCCATCGGCAGAGAGGACCGGGGACGCCGGGCGGGCGAGGAGATGGTGGCTCTTCAAGCCGAGAGGCTCGGGCCTCTGTGACTGCTGCTTTGCATGAAAACTCATTCGATGTATATTGGGGAAAATAATAAGAACTTTATTTAATTTTTTTTAAGAAAAAGGGAAAAAAAAAACACAGAAATAAAACAAAAAGCCACACCCCTTTCATCCCGTCCAACTTTTGTTTGAATTCTGATTTCTGTCCCCCTTCTTTCTGTCCTCCATCTTTCCTTCCTCATGTAACTCTTCTCTCCAATGTCAGAAAAAGCCGGAAAAAGAGATGGTGAAAGAACATGGCAGGGGGGGAAAAATGATCTCCTTTCCTACAACTTGGAAACACAAAAGGAGGAGGAGAATGAATGAGCACAAGTTCTCACCCAATTCTTCGCGAACAGAGAGGCCAGTAAAACTCAGAGCCATCCACCCCAGCAGCCAGACAAGTGTGGGACCTACAAGACCTCCGCACAAATTCCAAAAACGGCGTGGAGACAACGGCTTTACGAACCACACCGGTACACGCCCATCTCTTGAGGGAGGACTCTGCTTTTTTCTTGCCACTGTGTTTTATTTCATTCCAAACCTCAACAAGTTAAAAAAAAAAAAAAAAAAGCTGGTCTTTGGCACCTTCCTCTTGGTTTCCCCGGAGTTAATAGAAGAAGTCGGGGAGTCAGGGAAAGGGGGAGCACACACCCCCCTCCCCGCCCCCTGAGAACCCCAGTAAGCTCTGCTCCATGTCAGCCAGGCGTCCTGTGGTTGTGTGGACCAGGCTTCCAGAAGTTCTCTTTGGGAGTTGACTTAGGGACACGGAGAGCTGGGTTTGGATTCTACTCCAGTCATCTGGTGGTTTCTGGCAAAATAAAAAAAGAAACAAAGAAAAATCGAACACTGTTTACAGCAAGCAATACTTAAAAGGAGTGTGGATTTGAAGAAGCTGCAGTTATTTATTATTACACTTTCTTCCCCTCGTGCCTGGAGCTGGGAGACAGCCCTTCTTCCCTTCATTCAGACTGCGAGCTCCTGCCCACACGGGCCTACCGTCCTTGCCTCAGAAGAAATGGCGGTGGCATCCCCACGTCACTGTCACCTTCTGCCTCTCATGGACCAGTGAGGGTGAAGGACAAGTGGATGGTTTCTCACTGGGATGCTTTCCTTCCCTCTTTCTCCTGTGGGCACCTAAGCCATGGATTGCCAGCTCTCCTGATTGGAGTTTCTAGAGACCAAAGCTCCATACTTGGATGCAAAGGCCTCAAAGAATCCGGCAGGAGTCTCCCAGACCGATCTACGGGCAGATCTACAGGCAGCAGGACTGTGGTGACCAGTGTCCGTCAGAGAGCCAGAACTGCAACCAATGGATCCAATCAGCCAATTCAACTTCCTTGTCAACACCATTGGAGTTGGGGTAGGAGGAGGAAAGAAAGAGATGGAGCTAGAGGGTCAGGAGAGAAGCAATCTTCCCCTCTTCACCTTCTGCTTTTTTCCAGGGGGGGCTTAGACTAGCATGTTGGAAACTGGATCAGCTATCTCAAGAGAGACTGGACCAGGGTCATTTCCCTTGCATTCAACAGCTTCTCAATGCCCTCCAGGCATTTCCAGTTTTCTATGGCTCTAATGACCACATGTGATTCCCAGGAAGGGGCAGGGGGAGGGAGCCAGGAAGGCTGGCCTCCGTCCCTGGCGTGTGGCTTTGGATTGCCTGCTCACCACACAGCAGACGCCTGAGCTCTTCAGCTCCAGTTTCTCGCCTGAATGCAGCTGACAATGGGAAGAGAAAAGCATTCAGCAAAATACTCAGGAAACTTGCTGTTTTCATTCTAATTCACAAGCAGCCATGCCAAGGCCACTTTCATCTGATAATCTACTTCTGTTCAAGTTTCTTGGGGTCCTATTAATGGCCTGAAAGAAATACTAATGACCGGCCTTCCACACTAAGCCAAAGCGTTTGCTCTTCACAGCACCCAAAGCTTATGAGCTCCAAGCCCATCATTTATGGAAATAAAAGGAGAAGGGAAAAGAATGTACGCAGGAAACTTTATGCTACCCATGAAAAATTCCAGCCCAGGGACCTGTCACTTGTGAGCTCTGTTTGAAGGGAGATTTCCTGAGCACACCGCCGCTCTCCAGCATCCAGGGCTGACGTTTCACCGAGAATCGCCATCGAAGAAGCAGAAGGAAACCCAGACACCTCTTTCTACAGCATCTTTCCCAGCCCTTGTATATCCACCTTGCGTCTCACAGCAGCTCCTCTGAGGACCATTCGTTCTCCCCCACCCCCCCATTCGGGGTTATTCCTTGAAGGTATTTATGAAGAACGATGGGAAGGCACAGACCACTGGAGAGTAGAAAGAGCTAGAGCCAGCAGTAAGTGCTCTGGCCACATTGCTCAGGATTCCATAAGAGAATTGGGGACTTGGGCTGACAGAAGAGGTGGTGAGAGGGATAGCCTTAAACGAAGAAGAGGGCGAAGTCAGTGCGACACAGGCCAGCGCATGAATGGCTTCAGAGGCGTACCCCATTCTAACTTCCTATCACTCTGTCCTCCTTCCAACCAACCTTCGCTCGGGCCTCCAAAGCTCAGTGGAGTCCTCGCCTCATAGACTTAGAGGTGAGAGGCCTCTGCTTGGCTTCTGCTCTTGCTGTTATGCAACTTGAGACTATTTGGGCCTTGTGTGTAGAAGTATTAAAGCCACAGCCCTCTCTACAAGAAGCCATCCATCTGGGAGAGTGGGGGATGGAGGGCCGGAAGCCTCTCTCTAAAGTCTTTCCAGTTTTGCTTTGTTTTGTTGAGCTGCTCAAGAAACAATCTGTGGGAAAGGAACAGGACTCGAGGATGCCAGTGAACAAGATGGGAAGCGAGTCCCTCCAGCTGGACCCTGCCACCCCTCCCCTGCAGTCCACGTGCTGGGCCCTGTCGCCACCTCCCTCCATCTGGGTGGGTCAGGTGCTTCCATGCTGGACATCCTACCTCTTTCCACGGTGCGTCTCTCAGAACCGTTTCTGATCCCCCTCTTCTCATGGAGTTCAGTCACTGAAGACATGGGTGGCCCATGAGCCTCAGGAAAAGCTAACTGTTCCTTGCGTCCATCCATTTGGGGGAATCTTCTTAAGCAGCCACCTGCCAGGCATTGTTTGGGGATGAAGAAGACTAAGACGGGTCCTTCGTCTAGCAAATGAATATTTTTCGGGTTGCTGACCACAGGGCAGCAGGCACAGTGTCCCCCACCCCCCCTCCCCACCACTGACAGAAGACACCGGTTGTATCAGAAGAGGGATGAAGAAGGAAAAAGCTGACCCACCCAGCTGCCTTACCTTACACTGGGGACAGTACCCCCAGCATTGAGAGCTGCTCTTGTTTCCGTCACTCTAGGCTTTTCTGGTGGCACCTCCCCCGCGACCTTCCCTCAATTCTACCAAATGAAGACAAGACATCGTCATCAAGACCCCTGGTACTGCTGAGCATGAAGCAGAGGCAAGACTGGTGTGCAAAGACTAAACCATTTAAAAATGGCCAAGACAGAACCAACAAGGATATTGGAAAGCCTCTGCCTGCTGGGTCTCCAGATGCGCGCCAGTTGCTGCGTCTGCCCTCCTCCACCTGCTTTCCAACACACTGAGCTAGCCGCTCCTGGAGGAGGAGGGCGGCGGGGCGGCGGGGCGGGGGGGCGGGGGGGGGGTCCCGCCCAGTCACACTGGGCCACGCTGAGACTCCTGGGACCTGGACATGGATTGGGAAGAATTCAGGTGGAGTTCAGGCTGTGAGGGTGAGACAATGCCAAGGGACCTCATGGACAGAGGGTGTGGGGGAAGTCCCATGGGGCCAGGGGCCATGGGAGATGGAGGTCAGAGCCATCAGATGTCTTGTCTCAGGAATGTGCTTGGGGAAGCCTAACTCCACATGTCTTTTCCCTGTCTCCATCCACGCTCCTGGTTCCCCCCAGAGTGAAGTTGTAGCATCGGGCCCTCACGACGCCCAAGAATGAAGGGTGAGGTGTCACCCTTGGTACGTTGGTCATTGGTCTCGGACATGTCCTATGAGACAATCAAAACCAGTGCTTCTCAGACAGAGTCTCAGCCCACTAGGCAAAGTGGACATTGCTCCACCTTCTGTAGACACTGCGATCTCATTCTCCCACATGAAGCTGCCTCGTCTCGGCTGCAGTGCAGCTTCCTCTGGTCCCAGTCTGGGGTGGGGGGGTGGGGAGGGGGGCGGGGGAAGGGGGAATATTCAGAAGTTCAAAGTTCACTTTGACTGTATTGGCCTCCATGTTGGTATCAAAGCCCAATGAAGCGTGGCCCCACCCAATAGGAAAGATGTTCCTGCGTTATGAGGGGAAGGAACAAGCTCTTAATCCCACGAGATGAGGGACCTGAGCCCACCTGCCTCTCCCCCAGCTCCTCCTACGCAAACCCCTCCCCTCAACACACTGGAATCTGTATTATATCTATTTTTAAGAAAATACAAGCTGGTTGTCTGGTTTTGTTGTTTTTACAGGTGTTGTGAAATAAGAAAATTAAGTATTTAAAATGTTCCAATAAAGCGGGGTTTTTTTGTTATTCTAATATATTATCATGTACCTATTGTAAATATGAAACACTCCTATTTTGCAAGCCAAGGACACAATTTGTACTGTTGTTATATATAAATAAAATTTACTGGATTAAAAAAAAAAGACAGAAGCACTTTAACTCTTCAAATAACCTGGTTGTTTGGTAGTATCAATGCAGAATAACTTCAGAGACCATTTACAAAGCTCAATACTCACAGAAAGACGAGCCAAGTTGTTTTGAGAAAGTTTTAAGAATTCTCTCTGGAGCCAGAGCTTATTCATGTCCAGTCATCTCACACACACACACACACACACACACACACATACACACACACACACACACCTCTGCTCTGACTGTACTCGTGGGTGAACACTGCCCCCTAGTCCCAGGACCACAGAATACAGCTCTCCCCTGGGTGGAGTCCTTGCTTTAGATGTCACAGGCCAAAGTCCATTCCCAGAACGAAGTTTCAGAAGAATGAAAACCCCTGCGCTGCTGATGCTTTTAGAAAGTGCACCCATTCATTTGTGCGAAGCATTTGTCAAGCATAGTCTGGCCCTGTGGTAAGCGCCGGGGAATGGCAGAAGGCGTGAGAAAGGCTCCATCTTTGTCCTCATCAACCTTCCAGCGCAGGGAAATCGTTAAGGAAGGGGGTGAGTCAGCCAGGCTTCAGGAAGGGTTTTCTTGTTTCTTTATATTTAGTTGGAGGATTAAAAGTAAATCAAGGGAAAGATACCAAATAGCGTGTGCTTTTAGATCCAGCCTAGAGGAGGCCAGGCCCTGGCCTTGAGCTGAAAATGGAGGCCAGAGGCAGGAGAAGTTCCACAGGCTTAGAAGAGAAGGGATCATTAAACACCCCCATCCCGGGGCTCCCTCTAATCGGAGGATGCCATGTCCTCTTCTTTTGCACTTGTTTCTCTACTTTTCATCCAAAGCTGCCTCGGTGGGGGAGCAGGGCATGTCTGCTCTCTCACTGGTAACACAAAGCACACGCGAGCTACTCAACAACAATCTGTCCACCCAGCCCAAAGGACTCTAGACCTGCTGATCCCAGATTGGGAAGGTTGGCTGGGGCCTTGGCTGGGTCCCTGGCCCCACCAGGAGAGTCTCATGAAGAAGGAGGTGCAGCGCCTTCGTTAGGAGCTCTGACTGATGGGGAGATACAGACCCTGCTTAACATGAAGACCCAAGGCAGAGATGGATGGCCAGCACACACACACAAATAGGGTCTGGGCTTGCAACGCAGAAGTATAGAAAAAGGGCCTGCCAATAAATACCGTATATACTAGAACTGTCTAATTTTTTTTTTACCATTTCAAAAAATAATTAAAAAGTCTTTTCAGTCATGACTTAGCAAGCCTCTGAGATTTGAGCAGGTTTGTGGGTCTGCCATATGCCGCGCATGTACAACACACAAAAGGCGCTGTTTGCAGACAGAGAGGAGGAGAGAGGCCAACACTGGGCCTGAGAGTGAGAAAAATACAGAATCTCAAAGAGAGGGAGCAGGAGAGAGGCTTGCGTGGTAGCTTTGTATCGTATACAAAGGGGGGGGGCTCCTGTTCTACCACCGTTCAGTTATCCTCTGCTTCTCTCTGAGCTGTGAACCTACAGCGCAGAGGCTCCGAGTTCTTCCACAGTAACACAGGTGCAATCAGCAAAAGCAGCAATGTGGCCCTGGCAAGCTCCTGACCTTTAACCCTGAACACGGGGCATGAGACAACCAATCAGATGAGACTGGTCTCTGTTGATGCCCACCCCAGCACCTGGCTGTTTGCAAGAAATACTAGAAAGAAGAAATTGAGAAAGAAAGGGCTTTCTGATCCTGAGCTTCCCCCAAGAGTCTTCCTTCTCTCCACAGTGACTTGGGTGGGGGTACCCCTATTATTAAACACTGCCACAGGAGCTCCCGTCCTAGAGGAAGAAGGAGAAGGGACGTGGGGAATCCACAGGTGCCTTGTCTGTCTGTGGTGTTCCATGTTCACTGTTGTATTCATAGGACACAGCACGGAGCCTATCCGGCTTCCATCACCCGGTAAGAACATTTCAAATGAACGGAACTGGGGAGTCCCCCACCAAATTCCAGGCACTGAGCAACGGTGCACCTTTTCTGGATGGCCTCTCCTTTACTCTCAAATGACCCAAGTGTTGCTTTCTTCTTTTCAGTCTGTGTTTCAGAGAAATTAACATTTTGTTTAAGGCCTCCAAGTGGAGGTCTGATTTCAGAGTTCAGATACTCCACCTTTCCCACCGCACCATGCTGCCTTGCCTTCCTTCTAGAACAATTTAACACTGCCAGGCCCTCCCCTGACATGAAGCCTTCCTCCTGCAGCAAGCAGATGTGAAGGAAATGCGTGTCAGCATTCATTCATATTCATATTTGTTCAACACACTGACACCTGCCCCTCACTTGCTGTGAACTTGACCCTGGACAAGCATCTAAAAGGAGGAGACAGGAACGTGTTCAAGTGTTCACAACTTAACATTAACACCAAACCCTTATTTCATGAAAGACTTAACTCCTCTTCTTAGAAGAAGCTGTATATATTTTTACTACATGTGGAGACTGATTTTTTTTCCCCAATTACAGCAACAGGACTCTTTGCAAGCTGAGGTATGGAGCATGAGGGAAAAGCTTGCTTGAAAAGCCTCGCGAGAATTTAGGGAAGCCGGGCCCAGCTGGCCAAGGGCCCTTGATCTCATTGACGCTGTGAGCTGTCAAACAGCTCTGCTCCGTGAGTGAGCTGAAAGCACAGGAGGCCCCGATCTGTTGGGCATGGACTGCTAGAAGCTTAGCTTCAAATGCCCGCCTCTCGGAAGCCAACAAACAGGACTTTTTGCCGCGTGATATTCTATGTATCTCACTACTGGTTTTGCTTTCTGTCCCTGTTTGATTCATTCATCTTTGGCCCTCACCCCTAACTCCTTTCTCAATGCTGAGTTTCATGTAGCCCTGACTAGCAACAAAAGCCTTGGGTTCAGACTATCTTAAATGCATTCTCAAACTGTGTGTTGTGGGACAAGTTACATAATCTCTTGATGCATTGATTTTTCAAATCTACATACAGAGGATAACTATCCAATGTGTCATGGAAGCATTAAATAATAGTTTGAAAGGAACGCTGAGTGTAGCAATGCACATCCATCATTCTGGAAAGTGGAAGCATGAAGCAGGAGATTGTGTACTGGAGGCAAACTTGGGCTATATAGCAAGACACTGTCGCAACATTTACAAACAAACTGTATGAGTTAAATAAGGCAATATGTATAATATAGTCAATAAATTTACGAGAGAGGGAAGTAATCACTCATTCTTCTTTTACAGGCCAACCAGCAGGACCTGAAGGCAGAAAGAAATGAGATTCTCCATCTGGCTGTGGAAATCAACGTTGATGTCTAAAAGTTAAGCCCTTAGGAAACTAGGCAGTGGAGGCTGACCTACAAACATAGGAGAGGAAGCAAGGCCTTATCTAGAACATGCTATGAATCAGCCAGGAAACATACTACAAGTTAATGGAAATTAGCAGCGAGAAATGGGTCAGGCCGATGTCCCATGTGCTAAGGCCACAGGCAGGACCTGGTTGGCTGTAATGGCAGTTGGTGGCCCTCAGAAAGCTTGTCCAGGATGAAGGCCTGAAAAGTATTTGAGTCTGTCTTAGGCTTTCTTTTGTCAGTGTGACAAATAACCTGAGAGGAAAAGGTGTCTTCTAAGCCACAAGATTGAGGTCAAGGTCAAGGCCTGGAGGTGGTGGTGGATGTCCAGGGCAGTCCCCAGAGCTGGAGAGTCCTCATACCAAGATACAAGAGGGGCAGAGAAATGGGGAAAGGTCCCTGAGGTGTCATATGTAGAGAAATAACGAGGGAGCCAGAAGACAAGACAGGTAGACCCAACCCACTGATATTTGAAAGAAGTCTAAGGCGGCTCAACATATGTGGTTGCAATGTTTCTTTAGCCTTTCCATGTCCCTGGGGTGTGTTATATTATAAACCCTGTTCGTTTCCTTATGTGGAAGGAATTAAGATCATTTTAAACATAAAAGGGAATCGCGTGGGCTCAAGAACCAGGCGATTCTTTGGGTGCTCACGTGGATATAGAGCAGCTGATAAAAAGCGAGTTGACTGGCCAGCTCTCCACTCCAAAACCAAGAGAGAAAGAGGAGGAACTGTGGCACACTGACAGTGTCGCAGACGAGTAATTTGTGAACTTCCTTCTACTCTCTGTCTACTAGATCTTGGAAAACGTTCAGGGACAATGTCTAATTCACCAAGAAGCCACAGGCAGGAGATCTAAACGTTAGCGAGGCCTTTGCCAGTGCCTTCCCAAGCAGCTCAGCTGCCACTGCTCCATCCTTCTTCCTAGGCTCCCATGACCAGTTCCCTATTCCTTCTGTGTGTCTTTAAACGGAACCAAAAGCATATCTTGTCAGAGCAGAAGGACAGTTGACCAGGTAGGTAGCATGGAGGACCTGGTATAGATTACACCTTAGAGCCTTCCTGTGATATTATCTGACTTCAGTCTTTAGGAAATTCTAAACTTGGAAATCTGTAATAGGATATTCTCATTCCTCTGTAGTGCATTCCTGCTCCCTCACACTACCGGGGTGGGGGGGGATACCTGCTTCCACCACCCCATAGAGCCTCCATCTTTGCGTCAGTAACACCACTGTCTTCTCATGGTTCTAGGGTAATGTCCTATGGACTGAACCTCACTCTAGTCACTCTCTATCGTGCAAAACAGTCTTCCTCAGAAGGCTCTGTTGGAACCAGAGACATCCTAGCTGCAGTTGCTCTGGGCAAACTCAGTCACCTAGGACTCCAAGTTCCACCTCGCTCCTGTTATTGTGGCCACAGCGCCTGTTTCTTGATTCCCAATGGGCTTCTGTGACCTGAGACAGAATCACAGCAAGGTAGGGAGATAACTAGAAGCCAAACAACCCTCAGACTCTGCCAACACAGATTAGCAATGCTATGACTACTTTGCCCCATTCCAAGAGCAATCTGAAGGATGGTTCAGTTCACACAGACAAAGAATGGGAGAGACAGGAGGCAGAGGTCCTATCAGAAAACAGGACAGCATCAGAGCTGCATTGGGATCCTCGTGTCCTCTCCACCCCCTTCCTGTGTAGTGTAATCACATAAGCTCTGGTGGGCACCTAAAACAAGAGGCAGAAGCCCAGAACCATTTTTTAGATGAAAAAAAAAATACATCTGAATTTTTAGTTAGGCTGAGTACTTACGCTTACAAACGGTTCCTTTGCACCTTCCTCTAAAGGAACAAACTTCTGTCTCTGACTTAATCATCCACAGTTCCACCCCTTGTCCCCCCACAACCATGAGGCTCGAGGAGGTGATGTGTGCAAAGGCAATGGCTATGACCTTGAGCAAGGCACTTGACCTCCAGGGCTGCCTCTGTGTCTGTAGTCCCATGATTAGAATAGCACAGGTAAAATGTGACAACCAAGGAAAGAAAACGTGCCCAATCACCTGATCTACCCAGATAGGAACTGTGGGTAGGGAAGGAGAGCACTTCTAGTGTAACCATTTCCAGCTCTTGAGGGCCCACGGCCCGTGAGGCTACAATGGCAGAGCCAGAGGCGTACCCTAAGAGCAACGGGCCTATTGCTCCAGGCTTTAGAAGCCAGAAACATATGGCCCTAGACACTCAAGTTGGAGGTAATTGTTGTTAGGAAAATGGAAGGGAAAGGAAGGAAACAGGCAGGATTTGCTCTTCTACGGGTGAGGACTGTTTATTGAAAAAGAGCAAGGGGCAACAACCTTCCCTTGAGATCAGAGATTGTTCCAGGGTGTGGGGCTAGAGTTAGGCTTTTATGGGGTCTGAACAAGGAAACAGAGGTTACTGGAGTTCCGTACATGGGAGATGACTGCAGATGCCAGCTGAGAATAGAGTAAATAAGTTGTCTTGACTACAGCTACTGCCGTGATGCTATTACCACGTCCATTGTCTCCTCTTCCTGTTACCTCTTGGTGAAAAGTTGGCAAAACCACGTCAAAACCACTTTGCTGGGACAAAGTCTCAACACCAGGGGGCAGTACAGAAAGGTGCCTCCCACTGGCCAGAGAAGTGAGCACAACAGCCTATGCATAAGAGAATAGGTGATAGGCACGGTTGTTGGCACCAATCATGGCAGTTTATCATTGCAAACCCTTATGCCAAGGAATGTGTTTGCTTCAATCACCTGCCCTCAGCGGGGTCCCTCCTGCCTATGTAAGAATAGCAGTAGGATGAGCAGGGCCACCTGGAATTTATTGAGGCCTTGTCTTACTTAAGGAGCTGCTTTCCAAAGCCAGTGTATGCTGGCTTCCTGGCACAATTAGGATTGGACCATGGTTGTAGTGGTCCCCTACAGGGCTGGACCATGGTTGTAGTGGTCTCCTGCAGAAGTTAGAGGGTCCCCCAGAGTGACCTTAAGATGTCCAAGACATCTGATGATTACAAAGTACCTGAGGGAAGTCCAACCTGTGGTCCAAAGTAGAGCAACCCCCCTCTCCCTCTCCCCCCGTCCCAGGCCACCCAGGCATGAAGGAGAGGCCTATCAAATGACCCAGACCTGACAGTTTCCATCGCTCACAGATCTCATTACAAGGGTGCTCACAATAAAGACTTAAAGGAAAGTTCAGCACAGAACTAACCATGCTAATAGCATTTAATAGTGCTTAACAATGCTTAATGGTGCTTAACTCTTGCCCCAGTGCCCCCAGGCAGACTGTGGGTCCCTCTGATCTGCCTGGAAGGTAGAGGCACTAAACAAACAAAAGGAAAAGTCAAGGTTAGAGCCCAGGTGCCTCAATCCCTAAGCTCAGGGCTCTAGCCACATCAAAGGAAGTGTAAGAATAACCATTTGTGCAATTTCATTTCCCATACATGCCCAGTCTTTCCCGCAAAGCAAGAGTTCTTCATAAAGCAAATTTATCTACCTGCTCATATACAGAGCCCACTCCAGACAGCATTTAAAAAGATGTCTTTTTATTAAATAACAATAACCAACAGAATGGGATGCTACAGGCCATTAAAGGTTAAATGGGAGAAACTATGTAAATACATGCTTATGGGAAAACAGAGTAGCTTTCACGTAGAAGAGACTCCGCCCTCATCAGTACACAATGAGAACCCAGCAGGAAAGTGGCAGTGTACACATTGCACAGTTAAAGGCATCTGGAGGCATTTGGGATTGAACTCAGGACCTCACACTTGCTAGGAAATGACTCCACCACTATACTCATCTCCCACTTCTATTCGCTTGCTGTTTTACTTTTTTTTTCTTTTCTTTTAGGGAAGGTCCCTTGCTTTTTTACCTAGGACCTCTATCAGACCTCTATCCTCCTATCTCCAACACTCAACTAACTGGGATTACGAGTATGCACCTCCATACCCAACTCATTTTTGAGATATGATCTCGCTAACGTTTGCCTGGGCTGGCCTTGAACTAGGATATTGCTGCCTCTGCCTCCGGAGTAGCTGGAATGACAGACATGCACTGCCACATCTGACTAGATTGTGGTGTTTCATTGTTTTTGGTTTTTTTAAGCAAAAGGTATTCAATAAATGAATGTTTGTTGTTGTTTTTTAGATTTTTGCTGTTTTTGTTATCTCCACCACTGTTTTGGTCAGAAGAGAATCCTTTCTGAGCAGTGAGCATCCTCTCCCCTTCTCCTACCAAGCCCCATCCCTTTCCTTCTTGCTACACACACTCAAGCACTCTGCCACACATACACTCAATCCAAGAGATCAGAAAGCAACAAGGTCAACTTGCTGGCCGGCCAGGAGGAAGAAGGCACACTAAGCAGTGTAAGGGGAGAAATAAGGGAAGCAGAGCATCCTGCCCAAGGAAGTGGAGGCATTGTTATCCTTACTATTGATGATCAGCCCCAAACACTTGGGTCTGGCTTCACCCTATCCTACTACCATGAGAGCTAGACAAATCCCCCAGATCAGAAGAGCCTTTGGGGGCTGGGAATATGGCCTAGTGGCAAGAGTGCTCTCCTCGTATACATGAAGACCTAGGTTCGATTCCTCAGTACCACATATATAGAAAAGGCCAGAAGTGGCGCTGTGGCTCAAGTGGCAGAGTGCTAGCCTTGAGCAAAAAGAAGCCAGGGACAGTACTCAGGCCCTGAATCCAAGCCCCAGGACTGGCAAAAAATAAATAAATAAAAATAAAATGAAGAAGAGTCTTTGTCATAACTCTGGCTGAGCCAACCACCCATGGCACAGAACCCATAGTCATGGGGCTGGGGATTAGACACAATTGGGAGGAAAATTAGACTACCGGGTAAGAGTAGAGTGAGCAGCCTTGTGGTATCTCAGTCACTCTGAGCAAGTCTTCCAATACGTACAATGTGTTTAGTATCAGTTTAGGTGAGCTGGGTGAAAATCAGAGTTCATGGATGTGATGTCTAGCAAGCAAGCTCTTAAGGAACACAGAGGTCATGAGTATGTAATTCATTAACATCCTGTACCACCTTCTGGGCCCTCGTTCTTCCCAGAGGAAACACAGAGTCCTTCATACAAGCGCATCTAACTTAGCTGAACCCAAAGAAGAGTAGAAACCAGATCAGAAATAAATTCAGGTGTTTTAAAACTAGCATTAAACTTGTCCATGAGATTTTTTTTTTAATGGTGTTAGTCCTAGGGCTTGAAGTCAGGGCCTGGGCATTGTCCCAGAACTTCTTTTTGCTCAAGGCTTAGCACTGTACCGCCTGAGCCACAGCTCCAATTCTGGTTATTTTGGGAGGAGACTGGAGCAGTTTATTGGAGATAGAGTCTCACAGACTTTACGGCCCTAGGTGGCTTCAAACTGCAATTCTCAGGTCTCAGCCTCCTGAGTAATTAGGATTAACAGTTGTCAGCCACTGGCCTCTGGCTCCATCGGATTTTCTTGAGTCACTACAAAGCTTCTGACCGAAAACTGGGTGTGGTAGTGAATTCTTACAATCACAGACCTCCAAGAGCCTGAAGCAGGACAATTGAGGCTTTCAGAGCACAGAATGAGTGATAGGATAAGACTCTTGACTCAAATAAGAGATGCTGACCAATGGGCTGACTCTGTATTCATAAAAGGAGTCCTGGTTTGGGAGGAAGCAGGAAGCGATGGCAGGAATACCTAGACACCGCTGTAAAGACCATGCAATAATCACATCAGCATGAGAATGTGGCAAAGCATTGGATTAAACAGCCTAGAAGTCAGTCCTAACACACACACACACACACACACACACACACACACACACACACACACTTGAAAAATCATTAGAAGAGACATGAATCACACATTGGGATAATTGATTGAAAAACGGATTTGAATAAGAATCATCTCATGGTGTACACTGGAATTTTATTCAGATCTAAGAGCCTGCAGAAGCAATGTGAAGAGGGAGGAAAATAAACTGAAAACATTCTGAGATTGTAAAACTCAAAGAATATGAAGATGAGAGTGCTTCATAAATTAGGCTACATATTGAATCCAATCCATTACAAAAAAAATCAAAATGGGCTTTTTTTTTCATGGAGATAGATAACATGATTATAAAATTCATCTAGAGAAATACATGAGCAGAAATGGTCCTCTTTTCTGTCCTTCAAAACAAAGTAATTGTGAGATACTTGTTCTCCAGGATATCAGAATGTTACATTTCAAATTCGAGTGTGTCATATTTTTAACTATGTGAAAGTGTAAAGACACAATAATAAAAATGTGATTATAATGGAAGAACCAATTGAATAGAGAGAAATAGCTCAGGATAGTCAGTTGTATGTTAAAAAAAATAAATTTAGCCTGCAATGAAGAGAGGTATACAAGGCAACAGAAAAAGAAAACATCCTTTGAAAAACAATGTTGAAATAAGTGAGTAACTATCTGGGGAAAAATCAATTTAGATCTTCACCATGCAATGCAGAACAAGGCAAATTTCAGATGAATTAGAGTTATGTGATAAAAGAAAGATAGAAGGAAGGAAGGAAGGAAGGAAGGAAGGAAGGAAGGAAGGAAGGAGGGAGGGAGGGAGGGAGGGAGGGAGGGAGGGAGGGAGGGAGGGAGGGAGGGAGGGAGGGAGGGAGGGAGGGAGGGAGGAAACCATAAATAGAAATTAGTATAGCTAACTCAGTGTGGAGAAGAAATTTCTAAGCTTAAGAAAGCAAATGGAGTAATCCCAAAAGTGGAACAAAAAGATATATGTGGCCACATAAAAATCCAAACCATCTCTATAAAAGAATACCAGAGAAAGTAAAAATAAACAGCAAAATCAACCTGAGAAAAATGTCTCTGACAAAAATATCAGAAAGTTAATATTCTTAAAATATGAAATAGCATCTATAAACATAAAAAATGCTCTAAACGCAAAAGAAAAATGTGCAAAGGACAAGAACGGTCTCCTTGCAGAAGAACTACAAATGGTGTCTTAAAGGTACAAAGCAGTAGTATGAAGAAACACAAGAGTGACATAACATTCTACCCTAGCAAACTAGCAAAAGCCAACGCAGAGTGCTGACGCAGGGAGCCATGATGGTCCTCTCGTGCAGTGATGGCTTAGCAGATATTTGCACAATGTTTTAGAGTACCACATGGTAGAAAGTCTCTAGAGTCTTTAAAATATTCATTTGTCTTTGACGTAATAATTCCACTTCAATTTTGAGCCAGTAAAAGTAAGGACAAATATGTCCATCTCTTTTATTTATAATACTAAATGGAAATGAATTAAATATCTGCCAACATAGGTAAATTTAAATAAATTATGATAGAGCCACAAGATGGAATATTATATTTTCATTTGTAATTATATCAAGGAATTGTAGTGAAAGACTGTCTATCACATGTTACAGTGTAATTTGAATGGGTCAGTGGAATTGTGGGTGCTTTTCTTCCTTGTTCTCTTTCTCACCCTTCAACTCCAATTTCTGTAAGTGTTAACTATAATTCTGTAAGTGTGTTATAATTGTGTGTGTGTATATATACATGTGCATGTGTGTATGGTGCTAGAAATCAGCCCAGGGCCACAGACATTCTAGGCAAGAACACTACCACCAACTATCTCCAAATTATTCACACATAGAGATGCATTACTTTAGTCTGGTTGATTCTCTCACTCTCAATTCTTCTATCCCTACTACTACCCATTATTCAACAGCTCTTGGTGGATTTTGTTTTATTGTTTTCATTCACAGATACAATGTATTTTGGTATTGTTCATGCTCTAAAATTCTCCTCCCAATTACAAATATCAGAGAGAGTGATAGAATATGATATCTATACATACATAGATGTATGATGATACATGTGCCGGTTTGTTTTGTTTTGTAGTACATGGGGCTTGAACTCTGGCTGGGAGCTGTCCCTGAGCTCTTTTGGCTACCACTTTGAGCCACAGCTCCAGAGCCAAAGCTCTGGCTTTTGGGTGGTTAATTGGAGATAAGAGTCTCATGGGGACTTATCTGCCCAGGCTGGCTTCAAACCATGATTCTCCAGATCTCAGCCTCCTGAATGGCTAGGAATACAGCCTTGAGCTAGCAGTGCCTAACCTGAGTGTGTTTTTGTATATGTTTATCTTTTAGATCTAGCATCCCCATATGAGAGAAAATGTGTGACCTTTGACCTTCTGAATCTAGCTTACTTCACTTAACCTCATGACTTCCAGTTCCATCCCTTTCCCTGCAAATAACGTTTTTTCTTCCTTATAGCTGAATAAGACTCTGTTATGAATGAGTGAATGAATGAATGAATGTATGCTTGATCCATGCTATGCTAGGATTCCATAGGTTGGCTATTGTGAATAGTGTTGCAATGAACATGGGTGTGCAGGTGCCTCTGTTGTAGCCTCATTACATTCCTTCAGATAAATGTCCATGAGAGGAATCACTGAATCACAGGATAGCTCAAGCTTCAGTTTTCTAAGAAGTCTCCATGCTGATTTCCATGGTAGTTGCCTTCCCACCAAACGTCGGTAAGAGTTCCTTTCCCCAATATCCTCCACAGTATTTGTTGTTTCTATCCTTGATGGTAGTCATTCTGCCAGCAGTGAGATGAAACCTCAAGGCTGTTTTGATGTGCATTTCCTTCCTTTGTGGCCAGAAATGCGGAGCATGTCTCCACAGTGTGAGTATTAGTGGGAGGGGGAAGGGCGAACAGAGAGTACGAGGGAGGTAAATGGGACCGAAATACGTCGTACATGTGTGGAACAACGGAGGCATGGGTGTGATGGAAAATGGTCTGGGAAGGAGAAGGGAGATGAGAGGGAGTGATGAAGATGATGAGACTGACCAATGTGCACTGCATGCGTAGATGGACATGTCAAATGGAACCCCTTTGCATAATGAATTTATAATTGAAAAAATAATATGGAAAAAGGGAAATACTGAACTCCCGAGCTCATTAACTTCCCCGATCAACCAGTCTCGGAAGATGGCAAAATGCGCTCTCCCACCTCTTGTTGGGGTCCATCTTCCCCCCTAGATGGAAGGGGCCTGAGGCACCTCCCCCAGCTGGGGAATGCGGCCCTTCCATCCTCTCTACATTGGAATCCGGAGAAACCGGTCGGGCAAAGAGACCCCCGACTTAGCTGGCAGCCAGCCTGGCGCCTACCAGCCCCGCCCTGGTTTGGCGCGCTCAGAGTGACGTAGCCCCTTGGAGGTCAAGTGACCAGCCCCTTGGAGGTCACCTGACAGCTCGTGGCCTATGGGAATCCTGGCCAACCCCCTTCCCCCGATCATCTACCCTTGTCCCTCTCTCAATAAAGTTAGTTCGCTCTCAGAAGCTGACCCGTGGTCTATGTCCGTAGCTCCCAGGGTAGGATAGCGGTCACATTGCCACACGGGTCGCGCGCACGCCAGGACGGAGACGCCCCTACGTCTCACCCTGACAGACCTGCAGGCCGAGGGTTAGGGGAGAGGACGATACGAGGGTAATAAGAGAGAAAGGAATAAGCATTTGAGCCGGAGCAGAGAAAGAAGACCCCACAACCTCTCATCTAAATGGACCTTCCATCCACTGCTGGGTTCTGCACTAAGCTATTCTCTGATGGCTCTTCCTCCTTAAAGGCTGCACGGTCTCGAGGGGGAGGGGCCGATGGCCACTCCCAGCACATGCTTCCCAGAAGGCTCAGCACCCACAAGAAGGAAATGCCACTCCCCACACTCCAGCCTTATCACAACCACCTTATCAACTACCAGTGAGCATATAAATTCATCTGGTCACTACCAATCAAAACTATGGAAATTAAAAACTAAAAGCAGAACTACCACAGTATCCTTTTATAGTGCCCTTAGACATACATTTGAAGGACTATATATCAGCAGACAATAGAGATACCCACACAACCATGTTTATTGCAACTCTATTCACAATACTCACACTGTGGAATCCACCTAGATGCCGATCCATGGATGCATGGATCAAGAAAATGGGGTACATATCCATAATGGAGTATTACTAGGCCATAAAGAAAAATGAAATTATATCATTTGCAGAAAGATAGATGGAACTGGAGGTCCTCATGTTAAGTAAATCAAACAAAGAGATAAATATTGTATTTTTTTTCCCTTCTCATACCCAGAATCTAGATTTTAAAAGAACAACAACAACAAAATGACATGCAAATAGAAGATGCATTGTTTGGGGAGAAGAATAGGAGGGACAAGAGAAGGTAATAGGGGGTGACTACGATCAAAATACATTATATTCACGTATGAAAATGTCTTAATGACACCATTATTTATAACCTAAAAAGAAAAGAAAAACAAGAGCTCTTCCTAGAATAACTAGCTTAGCTCTGCCAGGCATGAATGCTGCCCAGGAACCTTAAACCAATATTTTTCATTGCGATGAGAAATTTGTGTCTCCAAAACCTGACCTGAAGAAAATTCAAAAGATACTGAATGGATGAGCACATGCGCCTGTTTCTTCTGTGAAAGAGGTGAACTGAGCTCCTTTTCCAGAAGAGTTACCAGGACCAAAACCAACCATGGCTATAAAGACAGAGCCACTGTGGATGCTACATAAGTGGGGTCCACGTCACCCCCCCTCCCCCCCACCACCACACACAGAGGATGCCCTAGACTTCCCACTGCCCTCTGGCTTTGCTAAGCTACAGATGCTTTTTCACCTGGCTTCTGAGTTTTCTCAGGTGGGCTGAGACGCGTGCTTCTCTTCTTTCTTTCTGGTTTCTTCCACATCGATTCCGCCACTAGTGAAGGGCAGAAAATTAATAACTCGATTTCCCCCCCCACACATGACAACAAGCCCAACAACTAATTGGCTCGATATCTCCCAGTTGCTGTATCACTTTGGGATTTTTTTTTCTGGGTGAGATATAAATAAGCCAATTCTATTAATAAGCCATTTGGCCAAGGAAAGAAAATACACTTCTGATCTCTCGAGGGGTTTGGGGAAGCCGTGCAGTGGCCCGTGATGCAGGAGACTTGATTACCGGAATGGAGTATTCCGCCTCTGTGCCTGCTCCCTGAAAATCTGTACTCCCGGCTGATTTCTCTCAGGCCTGGGGAGGGAAGGAAGGAGGTAAAGCTTTGTTAAGCTTAAAAATTATAATTTAGATAAATCTGTGCATTCATTGGCCAGAGCGTGTCTCTGGAAAATAAGTTAGCAAGGTAGAACCTGCCGCATTTCGGGGGCTTTATTGTCTCCTTATAATTAAGTCCTGCACAGAAATCCAATTACAAATGTTCTCAATCGCCCTCTAGCTAAGTGCTAACCAAAGATGGGAGGAAGACTCCTGGACTTAAATAACTCTGGATAGAAATTAATATCGAGGCCGTGTTGGCTAATTAAAAGTGCCGCCTCTATTAGCGGGCTTTTATATTAATAAATGAGACTATTATTATCATATCCGACAACCAGGGCTCTTATCAAGTCTGCTCTGTCAGCACCACTCTTGAAAGCACAAGTTCATTGCCCTGGGTCCAGGCTTGTGTGCGCAGCAGAGACAATCCAGTCGTGTCAGCCATTCACTACGGTAAGCGCTTCGCCACACTCTGCCTCCAGTGTTCTTCACACCAGCCTTCTGGGTGCCAGTTACAGTTCCTGATTCACAACCTAAGGCTTAGGTAGTCACCTTAGGCTCCCACAAAGGGGCCGAGCTAGGATTCAAAGTTGTGCCCTCCACCTCCCAAATCTCGCCCTCGGTCCACTGCCCAAGCTGGTTTTCTGTGCAGGGTGACTTGGGCAGGTAGGAGCTTTTCACCAAGTCTGGCACCTACCAGAGACTTTCCTGTTTGTGGCACGCCATTGCTGGCCCTCAGTTCTAATGGGGCTGGTTACCAAACACCACCCCAGGCACTAGCTGGCTCAGGTCCCAAGGAGGCGTGTGCGATGGCAGAGCAAGTATGGTGTCTGCACACTGGGGAATGCCCACCCAGACTCCAGGAAAGGGAAGATTGCTGGCAGGAGGTGGGAGAAGCCAGGGTCAGGTGGTGAGATGCAAGTGAGAGAGTTCTATGCAAGGAAATCCGGTGTGCAGAGGCTGACAGCAGCTCATGTGCCAGAAACACACAAGTCAAGATCTGTTAGGGAAAGAGTTAGACTGGAGCTGGAAACGAGGCCAGATGAGATCAGGCAGAGCCTGGTTGGCCATGCTTACACCTTGAGCGGTTCACCGGCGGGCGGTAAAGAGCCTGCCACTGGCCCTCAGCAGACACTGGCTCTCACAGCCATGTGAACTGGGTCGCTTTCTAGCAGGGGTGGGATATGAAGCAGTTCCCGGACACCATGGTAGACAAATGGCCAGTGAGGAGTCGAGAGACACCAGGGTGACAGTCAATGGGGGTAGTGTTCCATTTTGGAACCAATCAAAGGCGGCAGTGACTAACCACAAGTCCAGAGTGAGAGAGAAGAAGGAGCCACAAACGACCTCGGTGCTCCAGCTGGAATGCAGTGGAGGAGTAGCAGAAGATGAGAAAGAGAAGAAAGGAAGCAGCTTTGGGTGTGAAGAGGAGCTCTCATTTCCTAAGGGGTGTTCAAGGTCAACGGAACTGCTGCATGTGTGGTCCCAAACTTCAGAGTGCTCCCAAGCCTGCAGAACTGCCTTGGGAATTCTCAGGTCAGAAGAGGGTAAGGCACAGTCATAGATGAGACCACCCAGGAAGTGGGCACACGGGTCTCATGTGGGCCTTAACTATCTTGGTTCATCTTCCCAGCCCACCTCTACCACAAATCCATAGTCAGGGCACTCATCTCCTCACCAAGCACTTTCACCTAGAGTACAGGAGTTCCTGGATGACAGCAGATGAGAAATGCCATGTGCAATTTCCAGCCTAGGCTAGCATTCCGCAGCCCACACAGAAACACTGGATTTGAGTCCTCAAGTCTCTGGGGGCAATCCAAGTGAACACGAATTAAATTCTAGTTTTATTGTCTAACCTTCGGTTGGCTCCTGATTTACTCTGAGGCTTGAATTATCATGAGACCAGGATAGCTAAGTAAACGCAGCCAAATATCCCCGTTTCAGGGACTATTTGCCCTAAGTCACCAAAGCCCAGTAATGGAACCCAGACCTAATCATTTCAGTGTCTATACTCTAAAATTAATGGTAATAATGAGTGAAATGCTGACTGGATTTAAAGAATGAACACTTTTAAGTCAGACAAGGGTGGGAAGAAAAGGGTGGAAAGGAAAATATCTGAAAACAACATCTTATTTTCCCAAAGAAATTTGCCAGTCATTTGCCATCCATCAGCTAACAAATGCAGGAAAGTCTTGATTGATAGGGAAACTATGCGAATAGGGTGAAAGGCCACAATGCCATGAATTTTCTCATGATAAGAAAGTTGTTTCAGCTTTCCTTCAAAGTCTTTCCAGAGTGCCTGGTGAAGCTTTCCTGAACTAGTAAGCCCATTTATTTTCTCACCCTCTTTCTGGGTCAGACTTGGGGCAGGTGAAAAGCTCACAGTAGGGTTCAGGAGGTAACTGCGTGCATGAGCTTATGAAGTGTGAAGTCAAAAGAAGATCTCCCAGAAGTGTCTGGAGAGGTTCCAGGGTCCATGACAAATGATAAACCCAGTTGGGCTCTGGTGGCTCACTCCTGTAACCCTTGCTCAAGAGGCTGCAATCTGAGGATCGTGGTGGTTCAAAGCTAGCCCGGGGCAAAAAGATATGTCCACCAGACTCTCATCTCCAATTAACCATCAAAAAGCTGCAAGGAGCGTGGCTCAAATGGTAGAGTCTTGAACGATAAAGCCAAGCAAGAACATGAGACTGAGTTTGAACCCCAGTACTAGCACAAAACAAAGAAGAAAACAAAACAAAGGTTAAATGCAAGGCCCAAGGCCCAACCTTCAGTCAAAACTGGAGCTAAAGATAAGGAGCCAAATCAAGAGGCTAGGGGGTGGAGGATGAAGAACTCTTCAGCCAGTAAGGGCAAAGAGAAAGGGAAGGGTCTACAGGAACTCCACAGATCAAAAACCGGTGCTATCTGACGTACTAGCTATCTGTCACGGCGTAACAAATTACTCCCAGTGTGAGTGGTCTGAGTACAAGCTTTTACTGTCTCACAGTTTGGTGAGGCAGGAATCCAGGCATGTCTTAGGTAGATACCTCTGGCTTAGTATCTCCCGAGACATCACTCAGTCCCAGCATGGGATTAGTAAAAATGGACTGAACAGCAACAGAAGCTTGAACATTTTCCAAGGGGAAGTCTTCATGTGCTAGGATGAGTCTCTCAGGAGGCCACAGCTGTGATCTCCTGTCCACTTGCTCATTATGCCGTCTCCCTTGTGGGCTGCCAGAGGGCCCTCCAGCTCGGCTGCAGGAAGATGAAAGGGAAGAGAAGGAAGGAAGGGAGGAAGGAAGGGAGGGAGGGAGGGAGGGAAGGAGGGAGGGAGGGAAGGAGGGAGGGAGGGAGGGAGGGAGGGGAGAGGAAGAGAAAAGGAAGAAAGAACAGAGACAGGAGGAGGAAGGGAGGGAGAATGAGGGAAGAAGAAGAAGGAGGGAGGGAAGAGGAGGGAGGAGGAGAAAGCACCCCACCATAACACCATGTCCTTCAACTTCATCTCAGCAGTGACATGCGCTTCCACCATACTCTGTTCCCCAGCAGCCAATCAGGAAGCCCCGCCCACTGGGAAGGGGAAGGGATCACACAAGTGAGCGGAAACAGGGAATGGGCCAACCTAAAGGCTGCCTGCCATTCTGTGTACACGGGCCAGCCAGGTTCACCTAGTCACTGCAATTACCACTGCAGGCTGGGCACCAATGCGTGGGGCAAGGCTCTTCGATGGGTGAGGACTTGGCGGAATCTGACTCGTCCACTGTCCGCACGTCTGTTTTGCATGGCAGCACATGCTGAGTCACAGAGGTAAACAGCTAGGGTCACTGATGATCAGTCCTCAGATAATTCCCTAGAAGATGAGTTTCTGAGCAAATTCCCAACAGAAGCCTGACATTTGTCCCTTCCCCGTCACCTCACCGATCCCATCTTTCAAAAAAATTCCTGTGATTATTTTCTGTGCTACAAATTATAGGACAAAAAAAAGGTATTAAGCCCTAATGTCTGCACTTTTTCACCGTGCTCCCTTGATTGATGGGTCTTCTGGGAGCAGAGCTGCAAAATCTAGAGTCAGTCACATTAGGAAAATAAAGTGAAATTCTCACAGCGGCTTGGAAAGGCTTCTACTGGCATAAAAGAATTGTAAGAATCAGCAAGTCTGATAAGAGCATGCAGTATGATGGACAGCCCAAGTGCCCACACATGAAGTCAGCTTCCCTGTGAGCAAGGCTGACTCAGTCCTCTCAGAATGCCCTGGAGACAGGGACTGAGGGAGGTGGACATCCGTGGAAGAAATACCCACCGAGTCCCTGGCTGCATATTTTCATTCTGGCATTGGTCCCTCAGGGATATTCCTGGTAAGAATACACGCTATAAATATAGCTGCCCACATGGTTGAGAACAACCAGGGACCAAGCCAAGTCTGTGGAGAAGAAGCAAAGAGAGACAAGAAAAAGGAAAGTGGTAGAATTTGAAGGCAAGAGAAGGCAGGAGCTGGGCACCCGTGACTCACACCTGGAACTAGATACTCAAGAGGCTGAGAGCTGCGGATCACAGTTCAAAGTCAGTCCCAGGCAGAAAAGTCCATGAGACTCTTATCTACAATTAACGACCAGAAAACCAGAAGTGGGGCTGTGGCTCAATGTGGTAGAGCACTAGCCTTGCTCAGGGACAGCACCCAGCCCCTGAGTTCAAGCCCCAGAACTGGAAGGAGAGAGACAGACAGACAGACAGACAGACAGAGATAGAGAGGGAGAAGGAGGGAGGGAGAAAAGGGGAAGGGGAGGAGAGGAAGGAGGAGAAGGAGATATAAGAGAAAGAACCTATAGAAGAGCCCACAGTAGGCCACTGAAACCGCACGGTAGTCCCAGCTCAGTAAACACAAAACCTCAGCTTCTCCACCAGCTCCAAGGCTGTCCCACCCCAGCTCCTCCGCCCTAAGCCCAAGCCTTTCCATAACTTTCATCCCTAGACTCAGCAACAGGCCAGAACCTTAAACCAAAAGAGGCAGGTTAGGGAACAAGGAGAGAGAGAGACTGGGCAATCAAAAGCCTGGTCCCCTCCACATCTCCTGCTATAATCAGGTCCCCGGGCTGACAAAAGCCCTTATTGGAGCCAGTGGCTCCAATGCCAGCCCAACCCCTTGGAGCAATGACAGCCATGTGCTACGTTTGCCCAGTTCTGCAGCTGGGCTAATTACTGTGGCTCCTTGGCTTGGGGTCCACCCCTAAACCAAACAAATTAAGACAAAAACCACAGGTTTCTTCTTTCCCCTCATTCCCAGCCTGCATTTACTGAAGAACCCTCTACAACAATAGACAACAATGCAATCAAAGCCCACCACCTGTCCTTGGACCTGGCTGCCTAGCCAGCAAGGCAGCTCCCCCTTCAATAGCCAGAGAAACCTAGAATTTAACAACTCCGAATCCCTAAGTGCTGGCATCACTTAGAAGGCCAAAGAGAGAACTTTGGACATGTAGAAGGTAAGTCACCAGTAAAGTTTGGCTGTCCTAAGACCCCGTAGCCTACTGCATGTGATTCAGCAGCAGAAATTAAACAAGGATCCGGGGATGGGTGAGATTTGCATCTGGGTAGCTGGGAGGAGATAAGACCACAGTGAAGACACTCCTCCACTCGCAGTCTGAGAGGCAGGCATCCACTGTCCAGGGTAAAAGTAGGGGTCTGAGCAAGAGCTGAAGGCAACGGAGCCTGAGTGGCGGAGGGGGAGGGCTGCCGGGAGCAGCCAAGTCCCGGTCATAGGTCATAGAGAGCGCACTTTGGACGTGGCGTGGCATTCCTGCAATTCCTGCCAGACCCGTGTTTCAGGAGAGTGACCAAAGGGCTCCAAGGCCAGCCGCAGCCCCATCACCTGGTGATCAGGTCTCACCTCGGACCTCTAGGATCAAAGACGCTGGCGTTCTGTTCTTACCAGTCTTCCAGGCCAGGCTGAATCTTGCAAACATACAAACAAGCAGGAGGGCATGCTGTTATTCAAAATATCACATGGAAGGTTTGTTATAAACCCACGCTGCAAAGCGGGACTCCAGTAACTCCCACCTGGAACCCTAGCTACTCAAGAGGCTGAGATCTGAGGATCACAAAGCCAGCCCGTGCAGGAAAGTCTGTGAGACTCTCATGTCCAATTAATCACCAAAAAGCCAGAAGTGGAGGTATGGCTCAAGGGGTAGAGCACCAGCCTAAAAAGCTAAGGTACAACACCCAGGCCTTGAGTTCAAGCCCCAGGATCAGCGCGCGCGCGCGCACACACACACACACACACACACGGTGTGGCTCAAAGTGGTAAAGCACTAGCCATGAGCAAAAATGCTCAGGGATAGTACTCAGGCCCTGAGTTCAAGCCCCCTGACTACCACCCCACCACCCAAAAATAAGAATGAAATTGTTCTCAAATTACATTGGAATCACCTGGAAGATTTGTTCAGCCGTAGACTGCTATACCTACCCCACCCGCTGCAGGCCCTGGGGTGGAAACTCAGCCTTTGGGTTTATGGCTGGCTCCAGGGGTACTGATACTGCTGTCCCAGGACCAGGCTGTGACAATCACTGATTCAAACATCTGGAGCTGAGATATTATCTTCAGGTAAAAAGGACCACAAATCTCTGGGCTTAGGGTACAAGAAGAAGCTACAACTAGCCGTCATCTTAGTCTGAACACAGACTGGGTGATTTCAACCACAGAAGCTTCGTTCTCACGGTTCTGGAGGCTCTGGAAGAACAAGTGTGTGGTACGGCCCGGCCTCCTCCTGGTCAGCCGTCCCCTCACGTGGTAGAGGTGGTAAGGGGACTCTTGGGGCCTCCTGGGAAAAGGCAAGGGGGTGGGACAGTGTGTCAGCCCTCCCATGAGGTTTCTACCCCCATAACCTAATCACCTACAGGACTCCTCCCCACCCCATCTTCCTAATAGAGTCACACAGAACATGGGAATCTGCGGAATGCAGCACAGCATTCCGACTACAGCAAGTGCTATGAACGGCCTCCCGAGAGAGTGCTAACCGGGCTGGGAGTATGACCTAGTGGCAAGAGTGCTTCCCTCCTACACATGAAGCTCTCAGTTCGATTCCCCAGCACCACATATATGGAAAACGGCCAGAAGTGGCGCTGTGGCTCAAGTGGCAGAGTGCTAGCCTTGAGCGGGAAGAAGCCAGGGATGGTGCTCAGGCCCTGAGTTCAAGGCCCAGGACTGGCCAAAAAAAAAAAAAAAAAGAGAGAGTGATAACCATTGAACACCATCCTAAGTGCTGGGGCTTGACCCAACAGAGCCAGCGCCCTTTGTGAAGACTCTGGGAGAAAGCAGCTGTCTGCCAGCCAAGAAGCAAGTGTCTCACCATCAACCAAACAGGTTAGCCTTCTCCTTCCGGGTTCTAGAGCTGGGAGAAATAAATTCCTGCCAAACCACTCAGTCGCTGGGGTTTTGTTTGTTTCCTTGCTTGTTTGTTTGGGCCCGGTATTAGAACTTGAACTCATGCTCTGGGCACCATCCCTTAGCTTTTTCTCTGAAGGCGGGTACTCTTTCACTCAAGCCACAACTTCATTTCTGCCTTTTGGGGGGGTTAATGCGATAAGAGGCTTATGGACTTTCCATGCCCTGGCTAGTTTTGAACCGAGATCCTCAGACCTCAGCCTCTTCAGTAGCTAGGATTACAGGTGTGGGCCACCTCAGCCTGATGTGTTTTTGTTGTGGCTGCCCTGGGAGACTGGGACAGGCCTGGGACAAGCTTAGTAGCACAAGGACGGACGGTGAGAGTGACGACGGCCCTGCCTGCCTCTTCCCGGCCGCTGCTCCTCATCCTTGCACCACAGCCCCGCCCAGCTCTACTGCTGACCTTCAGCTCCACCTCAAGGTCACTGTCCCAGCTTTCAGCGCGCTCCTTCCCCCGGCCTTCCTTTCACCTCTGCCTTCCACACTGGCCTGAATTCATCATGTAAACTACAGTTCAGAGAAGGGGGGTTCCCATTGGGCAGATGAGGATGGTCAACGAGGGGTCCCCCACAGAGACAGTCCTCCCTGGGTCACAGAGGCTGGGAGAAGATTTATCGGTGACTAAAGCAGGCCAGGGGGGGCAGGGTGAGCAGGCAGAGTGTAATCAAAGCGATCCTTTACGACACTCCATCTCAGGAAAATAATTGTTCCACGGGAACGTCATTACACTATCATTTTTCTCCTCCAGTGCCACTTACAGGGAAATAGAAACTCACTTTCTTCTTCATAATAAGCTGCAATTTCAATAACTCAAAAGGCCTTTTCTGAGACCGAGCCATTCTCCGGTAACAGGGGTGAAGATAGGAGCCTCCTCTTGTCTCCCACCTTCTGGAGACCGCTGTCCCTTCCCAGTGCTCAGCCTGCCTGCTACACAGCCTCCCAGAGACGGAGGGATGCTTGAGTTTCGGTGCTAGAGCAAAACAGGAGGTCATCCTTCCTGACGCTAGCTAAGGGTAAGGGAGACACTGTCCTCTATGCATTGTGTGTGTGTGCGCACACGCGTGTGTAGGCAAGTGCTGGGGACAGAACCAGGCCCCAGCACAGGTTAGGCAAAGGCTCTACCACTAGCCAGGATT
Organism: Perognathus longimembris pacificus; assembly: GCF_023159225.1. Lineage (NCBI taxonomy): Eukaryota > Metazoa > Chordata > Mammalia > Rodentia > Heteromyidae > Perognathus > Perognathus longimembris. The sequence goes on from NC_063171.1 coordinate 56,125,117, forward strand.
TGTGAAGTGTAATGCACTCAACTCAGATGCTAGGATGCAAGAAGCGTGCAGAATGGATGAAACCTGTGCCATCCAGGGAGCTCCCATCCCGGTGGAGGGAGGCAAACAATGAACACAGTAATCAGCCCTGCATTGTGTCATGTAGCAGAAAACAACAGTGCTGCGGAGAAAAGCACAATGAGGAGGAAGACGGGCAATTGTTTGTGAGCAGAAGCTTGAAGGAGGTAGAGGAACAAATTGTGGTGATATGTTGGGGGCTGGAGGGGAACATTCCAGCCAGAAGGATGATAAGCCAGCGCAAAGGTTCAGAGGTTAGAGCTGGACTTGAAGAGTCAAGGAACTCTAAGAATGAAACTTTGTAGAGACTCCGTACAACACTGAAAGGCCATTTTGTTTTTTGTTTTTCTAGACCAAGAAGGAGATAGGGGGGAGGGAGTCTGATCCAGTGTATTTTTTCTTGTCAGTTGTAGGGCTTGAATGCAGGGCCTGGGAGCTGTCCCTGAGCTTCTTTGTGCTCAAGGCTAGCCACAGCACCATTTCTGGTTTTTGAGTGGTTAATTGGACATAAGGGTCTCACAGAGACTCTTCTGCCCCATCTGGCTTCAAACAACGATCCTCAAATCTCAGCCTCCTGAGTAGCTAGGATTACAGGTGTGAGCCACCGGCGCCCAGCTCCAATGTATATTTTAAAGCATAGTTTTGTCTGCTGTGCTCATAAAATACTGCACGGGAAGAGCAGTTAGGAGGGTGCTGCAATAGCACAAGTAAATAGCAATGGTGCCTGGACCATCTTGGCAAAGTCAAGATGGCAAAAAGAAGTTGGAGTCTGGATTTGTGCAGGTGTCTGTGTCTGTGTGTCTGTACTGGGGCATGAACTCAGGGCCTGGTTGATACCCCTTATTTTTTTGCTCCAGGTTGGCACTCTTCTACTTGAGCCACTGCTTTGCTTCTGGCTTTTTGCTGGTTGGAGATAAAGAGTCTCACAGGCTTTCATGTCCAGGCTGGCTCTGGACCAAGATCCTCAGATCTCAGCCTCCTGAGTAGTTAGGATTACAGGCGTGATCCACCAGCACCCAGCTTCTGGATGTTCTTTGAAGGAAATGCTAACAGGGTTTCCTGATGGGGTTTGGTGCAGGAAATGAGAAAGAAAAGGTTGACTCAGCATGACTTCCAGTATTTGAATCTGAACCCATACCAGGTGTCTGAAATAAATAACACTGTAGTGGGTCTAAGGAGACTCACACTACTCTAAAGAATACGTGCTGGAGAGACTGCTGTGTTTGAGGTGGAGACTAAGATGCACGGGATCAGTCCGTCATTAAGATGTCTGAGTATGGTCTTCAAATGGAGGACAGATCTAGCATTCAAGGTCAACTCCAACCTAACTTCAGATGGCCCCCGTAGTTGTGAGGTTAGATCTACCCTCAGACTGCCTGGGGCTCAGTTACCTCATCCAAGGACTTCTGTGGGGATAAAATAGGATCACGCTCATTAAAAACTTAGCATGAGGTCTGAAACCTTAGAAAGTGCTTCTTTGTGGTAATTAATGCGATTATACACTTGGAATGTGTGGTGGTGTAATTCTGACAGTTGCCAGCAGAGGGCACTACCTGAAGTAGATGGTGGAGCTGCCCAGGAAGATTAGCTTACCTGTCTGGGACCCTCTACCTGTACCAGGTAACAGAGTTCGCGGAGAGATTAATTTTCCTATCTCTCCTTTTTCTATCTTCCTCTGTTTTCCAAGTGTAAAACTTCCCTTGGATTCTCTCCTTCACTGCAGGGAACTCTGGATCTTCTCCCCCGCCACCCCCTCCCACCCCCTTTGGAAGTGTTCCTTGCTCAAAACAGCCTTGGCATTTGAGGGGAATAATAAAACTGTCTCCAGCCTCCATCGGTTCCTGCAGGGATCCTAGAGGCTAGATGGCTCTCCCTGTGCCCTGGGCATGAGGGGGAGATGAGCTGAGCAAAGATAAGGTTTGTCCAATTTGTTCTGGTCCCTGGAAATCCTGCGTCTGATCTTGTCTCCTATGGCTTCATCACACTGCCAAAATTACCTCGATAATATATTTTTTTAATTTAAGAATTCATTTTCACTTCAAGAAAGAGGAACAACTGCATCCAGATAAGAAACTCCATCTGTCTTCAAGAGAAAGGGTCGGGGATTTGGATGTCATGAATCCTGTAACATCTTAAATTAAGGTGCCACTTCTGAATGCTTTCTTCATATTTATGAAACGATTATTCCACCGAGCTGCATTTAATATGGTTAAAATAATGATTGTGCATGTTTAATACATCAATTTAAGTTATTATCTCCCATGCTATAAAAATGTGGGATAATTTCATAAATAATTATAAAGCATTTGCAAATGGTGCCTTAACGCAACACATTCTCCCTAATCCTTTATCTTTCACAAACACAGAAATAACAATTAGATTCCTGGAATGAAAAAGGGAGGTTATGTTCTAGAATGCATCCCCTCCTTACTGAATGCAAATCAGGAGACAAGAGGGAAAGAAAGAAAAGTCCTGGATAAAAACACAGCTCCTGTCCCCCTTGCTGGTGGATGGAAGATCCCACCATGGATTAATCCTCTCAGTAAATGGGTCCTTGCCCACAGGTACCGGGCACGTCAGAGGATTCTCTACACCTTTTCTAAGAAAGGATGATTCCATTTCCTGCTGATTCCTTTGGCCAAGTGGGAAAGCTCCAGCCCAGAGACCACCGGGCATCAATAAGAAGCACTTCTCCCAACACGCCCCCATTCCTGGGCACACACGTATAGGCAGCGCAGTGGACAGGAAAGCCTAGATTCCTGGCTGTCAGGACAGGCCACTGACTTCCCACTGGATGCAGGGAGTTACAAGTCACTAGGAACTATATAACATTGGGGGTAACCAAAAAAAACCCCACCTTTCATTTTCATCTTGAAGTCTATTTACCAATAGTACAGAGTTAGGAAGACAGGAGACTCAGCAAGGAGCTTGTACTCCAGGTGGAAAGTCTGAACAATACCACTCAGTAACATACGGTACAGCAAAGAACCACGGTGAAGCTAGCTGAACTGTGAAGTTAACCCAAGGAGGACTTTTTGGAACAGGGGAGATGGAACCAGGCCAGATCAACAGAATAGAATAAATCAAAGAAAAGTCGGCAATACTGAAAGAGACAGTGCACACTTCATTTCACACACATGCCCACTTATACGAACACCTGTGCACACACAAATATCTCCTGTAAATACAAAGGCCTAAATGATTCAAGGAAAAGGCACTCCTAACCAGCCCAGGGGCCATCTTGCCACCAATGCCAACCTACTCTGCAAAAACAGAGCTCTCCAAATCAAACAGTGATGGTGAAAGTGGTGTGGAGAGAAAAACCAAGAGTCCCAAGGACTAAGCCTTCTGTCCCAGGCTATTGCTGCTTCTAACACAGAAGAACTGAACAAAGCCCAGTATGTTGGCTCTAGTGAGAAGGTTGGTCAAAAACAGACCACCATTAGCCAGATGTTGGTCGCTCATGCCTGGAATTCTAGCTACTCCAGAAACTGAAACCTGATGATCTAGGCTCAGACCATCTGAGAGATTCTTATCTCCAATTAACCAGCAAAAAGCTAGAAGTAAAGGTGTATCTCAAGTGGTAGAATACCAGCCTTGAGTGGGGAAAAAAAAAAAAGGCCAAGGGAGTATGGGAGGCCCTGAGTTCAAGTCCCCTGTCCCCTGTCCCAACACAAAAAGAATGAGGAGGGGATAGAAGAGGAGGAGGAGGAGGAGGAGGAGGAGGAGGAGGAGGAGGAGGAGGAGGAGGAGGAGGAGGAGGAGGAGGAGGAGGAAGAGGAGGAGGAGGAGGAAGAGGAGGAGGAGGAGGAAGAGGAGGAAGAGGAGAAAGAGAAGGAGGAAGGAGGAGGAGGAGGAGGAGGAGAAAGGAGAAGGAAAAAAGAAGAAGGAAGGAGGAGGAGGAGGAGGAGGAGGAGGAGGAGGAGGAGGAGGAGGAGGAGGAGGAGGAGGAGGAGGAGGAGGAGGAGGAGGAGGAAGAAAGAGAGAGAGAGAGAGATCCAATCAGTGCATCAGCAAGTCAACCTCTGCCAGGATGCAGCTTTGAGGATGAAGCTGCTGGTCATTCCTGAGTGGCCTGGAAACCAGACCCCCACTGCAGCTCAGAACTGTGGTCTTGCTGAAACCAAAAGACATCTCCTCTACTCTCATCACTCCCAAGGGCAGGCAGGCAGGGTCATGGAACAAGATGGATGGACTGAATCTTTACTGAAGGAACCAAGTTCCTGGCCATTATCAGAGAACAGGGCCAGCTGTCCCTGTTTCCTCCCACACCCGAACAACATCTACCACACCCAGCTTCTCCTTCAGGCCCTCAGCAGGTGTTCGAGGCTCAGGTCCAGGCTCAGCTCTGGGAGGAGGTGTGGGTATCTGGCAATAGGCAAAGAGTTAATGCTCGGTGGCCCTTTCATCCAGTCTAGTCCTGGACATCCCACCATTCTCTACTTCCTTTCTGTATGTCTCCTCTGTCTACAGTCAGAGCAACATCAAACGGCCCAATAAACCAACCCATCACAATAGGGTACCGATGTCATGCAAGCAATTATAAATAAACACCATCCTTTAACACAGCTTGGCTCCCATCCCCTATACATGGGGGCTGGGCTTCATGATTTGTTTCTTTTTTTTACTAATAAAAAATTGTATTTACTTAGAAGCATTCAGAATGTCAACAAAACAGCTGCAACTTTTTTTTTTTGCTATTACAGAGTGGTATTCAGTTAACAGAACAACAATTATTTCGTATAAGCTGCGTCAGACAACTGAAGATGAAAAAACTACCGTCCCCATATATAACTAATTTGTGCTGTGCACCAACAAGAACCTGCTTTAAATTTCCATGCCAATTTACAACCCCCATACTGTACCAGGCAAGGTTAGTGGCTATTGAAAATACCACCAGGACAGGGCTATCTAAAGACACATTCGGTAGTGTGTTAACCATACAAAAAAAGACGCTGTACAGTTTAAAAACAAATCTTACACAGACTTACATTTCAATTTTTTTTCTTTAAAAGGAATGAGTTGTGTACAGGGGGGTTAAATGCTTTATAGACAAGAAAAAAACTGCGCTAGAACCAACTTATTCATCATCATCCTCTTCATCTTCATCCTCATCCTCTTCGTCTTCCTCCTCTTCCTCCTCTTCCTTCTTTTTCTGGCTCTTTTCAGCTTTCACAACCCCCTTTTTGGCTGCATCAGGTTTTCCTTTAGCTCGGCAGGCAGCAATATCCTTTTCATATTTTTCCTTCAGCTTAGCCGCCTTCTTTCCATAAGGCTGCTTGTCATCTGCAGCAGTGTTGTTCCACATCTCTCCCAGTTTTTTCGCAACATCACCAATAGACAGGCCGGGGTGTTCCCCTTTGATTTTAGGGCAATACTCAGAACAGAATAAGAAGGCTGAAGGAGGCCTCTTGGGCGCATTGGGATCCTTGAACTTCTTTTTTTGTTTCCCCTTTAGGGGGGATGTAGGTTTTCATTTCTCTTTCATAACGAACCTTGTCCGCCTTGGCCATGTCTTCAAATTTCCCTTTCTCTTTAGCAGACATGGTCTTCCACCTCTCTGAGCACTTCTTAGAAAACTCTGAGAAGTTGACGGAGGCATCCGGGTGCTTCTTCTTGTGCTCCTCCTGGCAAGTTTGCACAAAGAATGCACATGATGGGCTGGGGATATGGCCTAGTGGCAAGAGCGCTTGCCTCATATACATGAGGCCCTAGGTTCGATTCCCCAGCACCACATATACAGAAAATGGCCAGAAGTGGCGCTGTGGCTCAAGTGGCAGAGTGCTAGCCTTGAGCAAGAAGAAGCCAGGGACAGTGCTCAGGCCCTCAGTCCAAGCCCCAGGACTGGCCAAAAAAAAAATAAATAAAGAATGCATATGATGACATTTTGCCTCTCGGCTTCTTAGGATCTCCTTTGCCCATGTTTAGTTTTTCCTCCACGAGGCACAGAGTCGCTCCATGCCCCCATGATTTGTTTCTATCAAGTAATAATATGGAGAGAGAAAACAGAACCTGTTAATGGGGAATCCAGAAGTGGGGAACCATGTGGATTGTTCCAGAACAAGAAGACTTTTTCTAGTGTGTGGAGATAAGTTCCAGGTAGACAGGGATGCTAGCTTATTCTGGAAAATTAGACTGGCTCTATTCTACCCAGTGAGCTCTTCAGAGGCTCCCTGCCCTAAAGATGTGATGTTTCTATCACAAGCCCCCGGCCTAATTAGATGAGCAAGACATTTCTTTTGTCTCTGTTGTATTCTTACTAAAACCTCATTACCTCATTTGGTCATGTTTAAGATGCTTTATTTAACACAATCAATTCTTTAGAGTTATTTCTCTTTTCCTGCACACACCAGGCCCCTTTTCTCCTTGGGGTCATTACACCAGCCCTCCTACCTAGGATTCTTCCAACTGCTATCCTGCTGGCCCCAACAGAAAGCCTGCCCCAGGCTCACCCTATTGAGTCACCCAGCACCCAACCACGCTCCCTCCCTTGAGATCCACAGGCGTCTGTCATTCTCATCAGCCATTTGGTTCGTTATACCCATTAATGCCTTTTCAAGATCAGCCCCAAGTGTGACAATATCCACTTCCTCTTGCCCTGCTTACCCTCATCCCTGTTTCAATCAGAACAACAGCACCTCCTAGTGGTCAATGTCAGGAACTGATGAGCCAACCACTTCACATTGCATTTGTCCCCTTCAGAGCTGGCGCCCACCTCCAACCTTCCATGTGTCTCCGTTACGTTCACCAGATACCCTTCTCACTCCTACAGAGACACAGCTCACCCTATTTCGAATTCTAAGCTGCTTCTCCTTAGCCCCTCCCACTCCCTCTCCTCTCTGCCTCACCCAAGCACCCTACACCTCCTTTGCCTTCTTTTCGTATTATACTTGTAAACAAACCAATAGTCTTAAATGAGACTAATAAGACTAATATGACCACATAAAGCAATCCTGAAGGGGGTGGCACAGCCGTGACTAGTGAGGAGCCATGAGATTCAAGAGAGCATCAATTCTATCGACTCCTCTAAAACCCTTGAACACGTTCAGAACATCCCATTCCGGTTTCCCATTCTTCTCCCTCTACTTGCTCATTCTTTTCTCATCATTTTTCCTCAAACTCCAATACTCAAAATGAATTTTCTCACATACTTGTATTCAATACTATCACATTTCTTGTTTAATTACTAGCCTTGCAAGCGTATTGTTTTCTACTATTTTTCACGGCAAATGTACAGTACTTAATCTATACCATGGGTTAAATAGGTTTTTGGCAGCCAGCCCGGGAGCTTCGCCAGCCCTGATATCCTTGTTGTTATGGGAAAAAGCTTCAGACAACTAACTCAAATGAATTTTTGGAACTCAACCTATTTATAAGCCATGAACCGCCTGTGCTGTCTTGGGTGGTTATTTGACTGGCTCGGGGATGTAGATCTTTCTTATTTCCCAAATGAATTCATTCAGTATGCAACAAATACATATTAAAGTCCATTACAGGCAGGCCAGGCCGTAGGCTGATCAGAGACAGCTCTTGTCCACAGTTGTTTTGGTCAGTTCTACCTCCACATTCTAGTAGAGGAGGCAAGCAGAGAAGCCTGCAAAGACAGATAGACAGACAGACACATAGTCTGTAGAGATAGATAGACAGACAGACAGACAAACAGATATGTCAATGAATTTGTGCCCACCATGCAGTTGTGGGGGCAGCACATCTGAAAGCTGTATACCAAGCCAGTAAATAGGACACCCAGGCAGGGTTGGTTTTCTGTGTTATCATTTTGAGGCAGAATGTCTTCTCCTTCACCTCAGTCTTTGCTCTTAAAGGCCTTCAACTGATTGAATGAGTCCCACTCATGCTATAGGAGGTGATTTGCTTTACTCAAGGTCTACTAGTTAGTTGTCAAGGTTCATCACATCTACAAAGCATCTGCCCTAGTATTGGGGAGGCGGAGATAGGAGGATCACAAATTCAAAGCTCAGACTGGGCTACATAGCAAGACCCTATCTAAAAAAGAAATCAGGGGCTGGGGATATAGCCTAGTGGCAAGAGTGCCTGCCTCGGATACACGAGGCCCTAGGTTCGATTCCCCAGCACCACATATACAGAAAACGGCCAGAAGCGGCGCTGTGGCTCAAGTGGCAGAGTGCTAGCCTTGAGCGGGAAGAAGCCAGGGACAGTGCTCGGGCCCTGAGTCCAAGGCCCAGGACTGGCCAAAAAAAAAAAAAAAGAAATCAGAATATTCCCAGTAACATTTAGACTGGTGTTTGACTAAACCTGGCCCAGTTGACATATATAAGTCATCATCACATGGCAGAAACTTAGCAGGCCCCGGAACCCAACGATGGGGGCTTATAACCTACCATGTATATATGCCGAGGAAGGTGTAACGGGACCGAAAATAGGCTTGTCCAAGCAGCAGTAGGTGGGGAAACAGCCGCTGCTCCACGCACCCTGGAAGGCCTGTGCACACCCGGCTCTGAGTTACACTGCTGATAATCCTCTGCTCCACTTTCTACCTGACCTCAAAACGGTTCAAGACTCAGAGCCTTCTGGCTTATCCCTGCGGCGACCTGCAAGTTCAGCCTTGAACCGTTCAATATGTGTGTAAGGCTGCCCTTCCCCTAACACACACACACACACACACACACACACACACACACACAGGACAACATGGGGTAAGGTCAACTCACACACATCGCCGTATTCCAGAATGTGAGTTTCACCTGGCCCAGGTAGGCCCCCTGCCCAGTGGTCTGTGTGTGTGTGTGTGTGTCTGTCTGTCTGTGTGTCTCTGTGTCGGCCCCGCCCCCCAGCCCTGCCCCTTGGGGGCTGTGTGAACATTTGGAGCTGGGGGCTGAGCAGTCCATCAGCCTTCACACCGCTGTCACCACCAGATTGGCGAAACAAAACAAAAGATGTGACAAATTTGTCCTTTTCTCTTTCATAATTAACCAAAATATCACAGCATGTAACAAAGCACGGCTCCTAATTAACAGACAGGCGAGAGACGATTAAGAAGAAAAAAAAAAACCACTGCAGCCCCCTCTAGACACCCCTCAAGTGCACAGTCTTCCCCCCCTCACCTTGCAGCAGCCCCCCCCACCCCCCCAGCCCCCACCCCTGTAATTATATTTGCAGGAGAGAAGAATATTCTGGTCAGACACGACAGACAGAAAGAGCCCAGTCCCCAGTGAGGCAATTAATATTTCACACCTGCCAAGGCGAAGTGGCCATGGGGGGGGAGGGGGGCCGGGAAGGCCGGCGACGGGCATTGTCACCAAGCCAGGACTTGCAAAAGCCAAGTGAGGACAGTCCTTCTGCTGGGCTGCCCGAGTGGGCAGGCCAGGCCGGCCCAGAACACATGGGACGTCCGGTGGGGGGGGAGGGGGTAGGAGGAGGGGGCAGGAGTGGTAGGGGCCATCATCAGATGGAACAAAGAGACTGCAACTGTACATCTGCCCGATCTATTTCGTCCTCCGTCTTTGTTTCTTGACCCAGGGAGTCGGGAGAGGGTAGCGTGTGGACCCTAAAGGGGTAAAGAGGAAGTAGATACAGCAAGTAGTGCATTTAGGGCCTCAGCCTCCGTGGCCACATTCTCAGAGTTGGGCCGCCCCCTTCCAGGGAGTGCACGTGTGTGCGTGTGCACACACACCAATTCTAACTCACACCACGCCACCACATCCAAGTCAAACAGTGGAGCAAGACTTTCCATCCCATTAATAACTCATGATGGGAATTAAACTTCAACCCAAGTGTGGGAAGGGGACCAGCGATACTGAAGCCAGAGCAAGGGGTGATTGCTGGGCTAGGATAAGTAGAGAAGGGAGAAGACTTGGGGAGGCTGGGCAAGAGGCACCAAAATAAGGAGTAAGTTCCAGGCAGCATAGTTGGGTAGCTGTAATTTACAACAATGTATTGTATGTTTGATAAAGACGTACAAGAGCGCTCAAGTGCCTAGCAGGCTTTGGGTTCAATCCCCAGTTGTGGAAACAGAAAAAAAAAAAAATCCTGAGTGAAACTCCAAGAGAGGAGACCCAAGGCTCCCAACACTAAGAAATGACAAGTGTTTAAGGGAGATGGAAATGCTAATTATCCTGATTTTTTAAATCATTGCATATTCTGTGCACGCATCAGATTGTCACACTGGACTCCATGAATATGTAGAGTTATTATGTGTCAATTAAATATATAAAAAGATGCACATAGGCGGAAATGCATCATGCATATAAAGACCCTAGTGTGAAAGGTTTATACCCAGACACTCAAGAGAGCAGAAAGAACACATCTTAATGACCCCCACACAGGTGAGCGCCAGGGGAGCCCCCTCTACTGAGAGACCACGGCATGTTGCTTAATGAACCTCAGCACCTTCACCTGCAGAGTGGCCCTCGAGCCTATCTACACCCTCCTTTCACTCAGTCATTAAAGTCCTCGTTGAAAGAATACCAGAGGCAGGCCTCTTTCCAGGCCCCAGGAAGTAGGATGGGGGCGGGGAGTCATGTGTTCAAGGTCAGCCTTCATGGAATTCAAACTCTAGCAGGGTAGAGGCTGTATCAGGACAGAAGAAGATTTCAGTGACTTGGATCAGGGGATCAGGTTGGTGGCCATGGAGAGAGAGAGAGGGAGCGGGAGGGGGAAGAGGAAGGGGAAGAGAGATGGATTGAGTTACACATTGGAGACAGACTCTACAGGGTTTGATGTAGACTGGATAGTCAAACTAGCAAAGAAAGGGGGAGAGTAAAAGGGGTGACCTCTATTGTAAGAGCTAGAATTAAAAATTACTCATGCAAGAAACTCAGCATAGAGGGAGACGTACTTGGTGTAGAGTGCAAGGTACTGAGCACAGTACCGGGCCTGCTCTAGCATTCAATCACAGCAATTGTATGCACTATAAACACCGGTGAGATTAAAAAGGAGTCCTACCAAAGCTTCCTCGGGAAGGCAGGGGGCAAGATACTGGAGGAGGTGAATTGTGAGCCAAGTAAGTAGAAGGCAGAGGCGGGAAGTGGATTGGGGCGATGGTGGCAGGGAAGAGGGGCAGGAATTTCTGGAGGGAGGCAGAAAGCGATGGTGACCCAGCACAGGTTGTACCTGATTATTGACACAGGTCAATCATCTTAAGGATCTATTGGGTTGCAGGTGAGAAGATTGTGCTCAGTAAACACACAATGGGGCATGCAGCATTTTAAATGAAAATAGAACCAGATCTAGATCCTCCAAACCAATTCCGGTCCCCTCTTCTCATGTGTGAGCCCAGTTAGAAAGAAAATGTCCTCCCTGTATGGAGTCTGGAGCCACATTGAGTCCCCAAAGCCTCCCAGAGGTTGTGGAGCGAGGCTCCGGCCCAGGCTGTCAGGGTTGGCACACCTGGAAGGCAGCACAACCAACGGTCCTGGGGCTTCCTCCCTTAGCAGCTACTCACCCAGACCAATCCTACTTCACTTCCAGTCCCTGCTGTCCATGGAGGCTGTGCCCCCCAACAGGAACCAGCTCCCACCCCCGACATCTAACTCATCCCCGATTGCAGGAAGGGCCCAGCGCCTGAGGAGGGAAAGAGGCTGGAGATGGCTCCTTCAGAGAGGACTCCACCTTCCTCCTCCTCCTTCCTTCCTGCTCCCCGCTAGTCCCCAGCTAGGTGTGTGTCATCTCCACACACCCCAAGGCTTCTTGCAGACACTTACAGAGAGCCACCAGGTCAAATATTATTTATCATAATACCGAGACTCTCTCTGTTCTCCCTCAGTGGACATTGGTCCCCAGGGTGCAAACAAAGGGGGTGAGTGGTTAATGCCATCTGCACCCACGTCTACAAAAGTCAGGCCAGCACGAGCTAATCGTTGTCATGTTCTTCGCTCCTCATCAAACGTTCACCGTTTTTTTTTAAGCCATTTGAATTTATGAATGTTCTTTATGAATCAGAGGGAATAATTAATTTTATTAAATCTCCAACTCTTGAGTACACATCTCTTTAATATGCGGTGTGACTGCATGAGAAGTACGGTACACATAAATATTCCTACTGCAAACAGAACCCCTGTGCTCATTTCAAGGAGGAAGCTTCGGTGGAGCTTCAAGCTAAACTAGCTACTCCTTTCCAGGAACTGGATTTTTATTTAAAGGAACATCTTCAAAGGCATGTTGTTTGTCTGTTTGTTTGTTTTCAGAATGAAGGGAATCTGTCACTTTAAGGGAAATGATTGACAGATTGCTGACTAATGATACAGCCTGGACATTTACATAAGCACTGGAGGTTAGAAAACTCATGCTCACTACCGTGAACTTGAGAGTTTCCTGATACTTAAAATGAGGTTCATGGTGATGGTAACAAATCTGTTTTGTCTTGTTTGCTTTGCTTTTGAAAACTCTTATGTAATAAAATACACAAATGTTGGGAAAACCTACCCAACTCAATGAAGTAATATTTTTCCATCACCCAATACATCATTCTACAAGATCATTCAAAGATCAAACACCACGGATATATTTCTATGTCTTCAATAAAATAAAATTTTAAAAAGACCATCGGCATTTCATTGACTAAGGCTTCAAATTCCACAATGTATGGAACCTTCAAGCAACTAGAATTTATGGAGGCTAAATGTGTCATCACAAATATCTGAAAAAACCTTGTTTAAAAAATTCTGCCGTTTCTAAGTACATATCTGACTGAGCACATTTTCTCACAGATTTCCATTTAAAACAACACATCTTGGCAGTGATTGTAATAGCAGATGAGGAACCCACTCAGATACTAAAGAAAATTCTGAAAATGTAAAATAATAACATCTCTTACAAATGTTGTGTGTGTGTATGTTTGCTTAGTCCTGGGGCTTGAACTCATGGCCTGAATGTTGTCCTTAAGCTTTTGTGCTCAAGGCTAGCACTCTACCACTTGAGCCACAGCACCACTTTGGCTTTTTGGTGACTACTGGAGGTGAATCCCGTGGATTCTCCTGCCCTGCTGGCTTCAAACCAAAATCCTCAGATCTCAGCCTCCTGAGGAGCTAGGATTACAGGCGTGAACCAACAGATTCCAGTGCCATTCTTACTGTTTTCTGTGTTTTAAAAAATATTCTTTATAAAAATGTACATATTTATATAAAAATGAATTTATTATTTTTCAATTAATTTAAAATAAGTGTCTTAAGATTTTGCTTTAATGTCTAATACAGGAGACACTATTAGAAATGCAATCCTAAGTGTGTAAAGGATTCCCAGTTCTCTAACCTAGGTTATGATCTCACCACTATATCTTTCCCTTGGGCGTGGGGCCCTAATATTTCTCCTGTGTCCAGCCCATTATGTCAGCCATGTACCCCTTGGATCCTTCCAGAGGTTCCATTCAGGGTAGCCTGAGAAAGTTTTACCCCCCATGTGTCCCTCTATCTCCACCAGCTACTATTGCTTGCTCGCTCTCTCTCTCTCTCGCTCTCTCTCTCTCTCTCTCTCTCACACACACACACACACACACACACACACACACACACACACACACCCCATGTTGTTCTATATAAACAGCAACAGAACAGTTCTTCCTTAGGGTAGCATTTTGGTCCTGGACAAGTCAACTTTTCTGGGTATCTCCTCCCCGCCCCCCGAACAAAAAAGCAATATACAGATATTAAAAGTTAGAATTCACCTCAGTGGGATGCTGCAGTGTTTCAAGGACATAATAAGCATGCAGTCATGTTCGCCCACACCTGAAGACCTACTCTCCACCTTTCTTTGCCCTGCTCGCTGCCCCTGGATGCTTCCAGTTGGGGTTGGCTAAGGCAAAGCCCTCTGGGAGACCCCAGAGGGCAGGACGAGGAAGATGTTGGAGGGCTGCTCACCCTCCTACGTGCAAACTCACACAGCACACTTAACTCGTGAGCACACTTGCCGCACACTTGCCAGTGAGTCCAGGGAAGGCAGAGCTCAGGTGAGCAGCCTCCTTACAAAGGAAGCTCCGCCCCCTTCCTCTGCCCTGTGGGCCTAAGCATTGGGATTGGGCTGGCCTCGCCAACCCTTGCTGGTTTCCTTTAGGAGCTACACCTTTGTGAAGAGCTCCTCCCTCGAATTCTCCTGGAAAATCTGTTTCCTGCAGCATCCTCAAGTGATGGAGGATGTGAAGCGCCATTACTTTTGGAGGGTCTTCTGAAAGGAAGTCTTCTGCATTCCCAGGTATGTTCTCTCTTGGCCCTTTCCCCCAGCCAGGCAGGAGACAGGGCTCTATTCCACTCAGGGCAGTTTATGCTCAACACCACCTGTGTTTCAGGCATTAAACAAAGAGTTTGCAGTGATATCCAGGGAAGGATTTCTCCCCCAGACGAGGAAAAAATAAACATCTGGTGCTTTCCCATCTCTGCCTTTTTCATGATGTTTCCCTTTCCCCAGAGCTCCTCGCCCTGACATTGGTCCAAACCCTTCCCTGTCACCTCCTTAAGAACCATGTCCCGGGCTGGGGATATAGCCTAGTGGCAAGAGTGCCTGCCTCATATACACGAGGCCCTAGGTTCGATTCCCCAGCACCACATATACAGAAAACGGCCAGAAGCGGCGCTGTGGCTCAAGTGGCAGAGTGCTAGCCTTGAGCGGGAAGAAGCCAGGGACAGTTCTCAGGCCCTGAGTCCAAGGCCCAGGACTGGCCAAAAAAAAAAAAAAAGAACCATGTCCCCAAATCATAAAGAATGTCTTCCACCACCACCCCAACACTTCTTTTAAGGCACTTATCTCTGTTTCTGCCTGATATTATTCAATGTGATTCGACATTCATTTATCTGGTATTTATTTTATGCTGAGCCCAAAGCCAGACACCAAGCGGTGAGAGGAAAAATATGACGCAGTAGTCCCCCGGGGGCTCCCCGTCCTGCTGGGAAGGCAGCAGCATAAATACTTACGATGCAAAGGGAGAGAGGTCGGAACCGGAGTTCATAAAGAACTCTGTGGATTTGGGTGAAGAGAAACACTACAGAAACATGCAGATAAATGTGGGAGGGGGAGCAGAAATATGAGAAGAATGTCAGGACATGCGCAGGTGTAGGTTAAGGGGAGCTGGGAGAAGCACAGAGCACAGATGCATAGCACAATGGCAGCTGCATACGTCAGCGTGAGGTCATGCTCTGGGGCCCCTCCCCCACCTGATGGGAGAGGGCAGGGATGCCTACCAGCGGTGCCCACTCTTGACTAGCATCATACTCCACACAGCCAGGCAGAGCGTTGGTGGATCTCCCAACCCAGGCACCAGACCAGCCCAGCCTAATTTGGAAGGATGTACATTCAAGACATCCTCCACCCTACTGCTGCTTGAGGCCCTATCAACCCTGCACCACTGCGAAGCCAGGACCAGGGCGATGGGAAGACAGCTCAAAGACGGAACATTTGCCCAGAAGGAGTGAGTCACCCATTTCCTGACAAAATGGCAAATGAGCACAGGCTGCAGGCCGGGCTGACTTCTCCCCCAAATTAATCGTAGGGAAATGACAGCAGAGAAAATAAGTCATAGATCTGAGGAGCTGAAGACAAAATGAGGACTTTCAGAGAGAAGAAAGGCTCCAGAAAACCGAGAAGGAATGTGTGTGCAGAGAAGGGTGGGTGGATGAACGGAAATAGAGGAGGAAGAAGCCCTACTAAGAACTCAGCTATTCTAAAACTCTGATCCTAAGCCGCCTACATTCACACACACACACACACACCACATAAACACACTCACGCTCATTAACATGAACAAGCAGTATCGTGGCCCAGACCTCTAGGACTCATAGGATATCATTAGAAAAATCTTGAAGCTCTGCTGAGCTAAGAGCCCATGGACCAGATGTGTACACCAGATGTCCTTCAGCACCCCCTGACCTATTCAGTGCCCCTCTCCCATCCCCCCTTGACACCGCAAGGCTACTGGATCTTCTATGGAATCCACCTGCCAGGTCTACTGTTTTCCAAGTGCTCTCTACCATGGAGCTCATTCTCTCCCCTCTTATTCAAACTGACCAGAGAGTAAAAAACCAGGAACTCAGACCTTTCTCATTCAACATTCCCACACAGGATGACTAGCAGCTTCTAGGGAACATAAGTTCACAGGCCAACATATAACTCAACTTTGAGGAATTAAACTACTTTAAGAGAAAGATAAGCCAGGTATTGGTGGTTCACACCTGTAATCCTAGCTACTCAAGAGGCTGAGATGAGAATCACAGTCGAAGAAGCCATCCCAGGCAGGAAAGCCCATGAGACTTATCTTAAATTAACTACTCAAAATCTGGGAGTGGAGCTACGGCTCAAATGGTAGAACCTGAGTCTTGAGCACAAAAGGCCAGGGACAGCACCCAGGCCCTGGGTTCAAGCCCTAAGATCTGCACAAAGAAAAGGAAAAAAAATACTGAACCACAAATATTCGATCAAGCAAGATAATCAGAAAGAGGTACCAAGTTTTAAATATACACCATAAATATTCTCAACTGAGGAAATAATCTTAAAATATGAAGCAGTTAGGATAAGTCATTAAAAAAAACAAACAGAAATGGTGTATATGTATAACAATTGGAACAAAGAGATGGGTAAGATGGCTAGATGGATAGCCATCTATTACTGATGCTGAAGAATTATCTTAGAAGGTAGCAGAAGAGAAAGATACAGAAAATATTAAAGGGAAGCTAGCCCCACTGTAACACAGATATTACTATAGGTTATTAATAACAAACCAAAGGGTTTCTAAAATGGTGAAGAGGAAGGAAGGAGATACGTAAAGAAATAAGAATAAAAGGCAAAGGCTTCTTGAGATTGAAGGGATTTATAGAGTGCAGAACGAAACAAAGAATATGTGAAGAACATAGCTTGGCAAGACTAAGAATATAAAAGATACAGAGAAAAAATCCTCTAAAATTTTCCAGGAAGGAAAAACAGTCATTTAAAAAAAATCTGGATTTTATTCACTCTTGATAGATGTGCTTACAAGAATAACAAGTAATTCCAAGACTTCCCCAAACTCTTCTCTCCTTCTATCCCTTCACCTTCAAGCAACCACTAGTCTATTTCCTGTCACTAGAGATGCATATTCCAGAATTTTACAGAGATGAAATTATGTAGCATAGACTCATTTTGCCTAGCTTCTTTCACTCGGCATAATGATTTGATATTCATCTAGCTTATGTATCAATGTTCGTTTCTTATTACTTTTCTTCCTGAAATTGAAAACAACTCGCATTGAATACAAACTTATAATGGCAATGTTTTCCTGATGAACTATCTTTTTTATCACTATGTCCCTCTTCATCAGTAGCAATACTTTTGTTTTGAAGTCTATATTATCAGATTTCAAGATAATCTTATGCTTTGTATTTATATGATATCTATTGGGACCTGTCTATGTCTGATTTAGTACTTAAATCATGTCACTTGAAGGTAATATATAGCAAGAGTTTTCCTTTGTAGTCATTCTGTTGATGCCTAACTTTTAATGGAAGGATTTCAGATATCAGCACTTAATGTAAGTAACCAAATTTTGATCATATACTTTATATAGACTTGTCCCTTGATTTTATTTCCTCTATATGCCCTTTCTAGCCTCCTGATGACTTAAATAACATTTTTATTCTGTTTCATTGTATCACTTGCATTTGGGGAAAAGCTCTACTTTTTAGTGATTGCTTTAGATATTAATATATTTATAATATGCATGTGTATGTATATGTGTATATATGTATATATTTGTATGTGCATATGTGCACATTCACATTGAAGGAAAAGGTAGATATTCAACCATATAAATGTCTTTATTATTCCCTTCAACCAACCTATATGTCGTCAATGTATTTATATTACAACCAACTTTCTTTTGCTATCATTTTCCTTCATTGTCTGATTAATTTCCTTTAACATTGATTGCACAAAAGGTATCCTGATGATAAATTGCTTAGTTTCCCTGTTGTCAGAGAATGGCTTTATTTTGACTTCACATCTGAAGGATATTTGTGCTGGATATAGAATTCTGGGCTGACAGGTTTTGTTTATCTTCCTCAGTACTATAAAGATGTTGATTTGCTTGTCTGTCCTTCACAAATCAGAAAAAAAAATCTGCAGCCATTAGCACAAGTGCTAATGTATAATGTACAAGTGCAGTGTATAAACTGCATTTCCTACCTCTTGCTGCGCTGCAGGGTCTTTCTTTGCTTTGATTTCCCCCAGTTTGATTAGGAAAAGTCTAACTGTGACTTTCTATGAGCTTTACTTGTGTGGGGCTCACTGAGCTCCTTTAACCTTGCATCTGTAAACATGGACTACAATTGATTCAATAAGATATTAATGGAAGCATGGAGCAGTCAATAATTCTCCCTTGAAGGAGAAGGAGAGGGATGACAGAAGGCACAAGTCAGGGTGGAGTGGACGCAGGGGCAATGGGCACAGGAGTCCCAGGAGCAAAGCCACAGGAGAAAACCACTGCAGACCTCACTCTTCATTGCTCAGGGCTCTCTCAGGTCCCTGGGATTTTTGTTTGTTTTGACCAGCTGGCTTTGCTTTATGACATTCTTAATGACATCCTCAGGAGTAGCACCTGCTCCCACTCTGCCTTGTCTTTTGGAAATAGCATTTCCCACTCTCCTGGTTTCTTCTGGGAATGACAAAGTCAGAGCCTTGCAGAAATCAAATCAACAAACAAAACCAAACAGCCCTGCTCTCGGACT
Source organism: Perognathus longimembris pacificus (assembly GCF_023159225.1). Taxonomy (NCBI): domain Eukaryota; kingdom Metazoa; phylum Chordata; class Mammalia; order Rodentia; family Heteromyidae; genus Perognathus; species Perognathus longimembris. Next base: position 56,143,833 of record NC_063171.1, read on the forward strand.
GCAGGTGAGAGGCTGGTGCTTGTTGTCAGCTCTGCGAAGATGAAGACAAGACTGAAAATTCCACTTCCTCTACTAAAGCAGCACAGATGCCCTCTTTAAACAGAAACAAGTTAATTGGCTGAAGCAGTTTAAGGCACTCAGACAAGAATGCATAAAATATTTCATTTTTATCATCCAAACTTCTACCTATTAATACTAACCCTCCAAACCTTAGATGTTCATCCAACATTAATTACTACATTTAAGGGGCTAAAATTAAGAGCTTTGTTGGTTTTCCGAGATAATTTACATATCATTACTTTACAATTCATGTCGCAATAATTTTCATTAAAATTAGTCAATGAAAATGGAATGATATTACCTTCAAGCTTGCTGGACCCTGGGGTCAGAAACACTAATCTTTCTTCTCCTTTCAAATTATAATTGTCAATTTAAATATATGTATAGATGGAGAACTTAATCATTTATTTTAAAAAAGGAAAAAGCATGAAGTAAAAAACTGAGTATTTACCATTTCAGTGGGATGGTATCAAACCCACAATCCACACTTTTAATATAGAGGTTACGAGGGAAAAACAAAGAACTGGAGAAAAAAAAAATCAGCCAGAATAGAGAAGAGGCAGCCAGATATATCAAAAGGAAAAGAGAACAAACTACCATCCACTTTAACCCAACATCTTCCAAACTGGTTTAACCAGGGAACCCAAAGTCCAGCTTAAAACCAAAGATGCTCACGGGACACAGACTGGAAAACCCTCTAGGACCATCCTCAAATTTCAGACAGCGCATGTGCACAAAAAGCCAAGCATCCCAAGGCACAGAGAGGAATATTTGTTGGGAACTCCTCTGGGTCCACTGATTCTCAGCAGGGCGAAATGACCAGGGGTGACCACAGTCCATGTAGCTGAACCCCCACCTCACCCCCTTGACAGTCCCCTGCAGAAACTCGTGCAAAGCTGTAGAATGCACAGCCTACCAGTGCGCATGTCTGTTGTTCACTGTGAGGCTCAGGGCCTCTCTACCCACAGTCAGAGGAGAGACACCAGAAATGGGCTTTCTTGTCTGGGGCCCAGAATCCCAGCTCTCAAGCTTGAGGGAACAGAGATCTCCAGGCTCATCCCAGATGCAGAAATGACCCTCCCTTCCACCTCTCCTCAACTCTTACGAGTGTTCTCCTCTGCCTGGTGCCGTCCTTGTTTTGAATGTAATTTTATTGCTACTATTAAGGTGTTGTACAGAGGTTTGCATTTCGTAAGCCAGATAATGAGTGCATTTCTCTCTTTTTTGGACAATGTCACCTCTTCCTTTGTTTCCACCCCCATTTTTCTGTTCTCCCTTCCCTCACTCCCACCCCCACATTCTACTGGCCAGTAAATTAGGAAGGAATCTGCCAGATTTCCCCGACCCCTCTCCCACTCCTCTGGTCAGTCCACCCACAGCCATGCCCAAGCCATCCTAAGCAGAAGACAGAGGGAGCCAGTCCCCAACCCCCAGTGGGACAGTGTTTACGTGGCTCTGCCTCTGTCATCATCACTGAGGGGAGAAGAGTCAGCTCTGAAGTCCGCACTCTCCCTCATCCCTCGGCAGGATGGAACAGGCCGGCTGGCAGGACAGCTCCTGACAACTCTGGGGGAGGGGGGGGAACACATGAGGCTGGCCAGAGGGTAGGTAGGGGTGGTGTGTCTGCTTGCAAAAACTTAGAAAGCAAGGAGGAACTAAAAGGGAATCTTGAGCGGATCCCTTCTGGAATCCCTCTGAGAGCCAGGGAATCGATATTCAAGGCTAAGAACTGGAATTCCCACCGAGCTGCTTACAGACTTCTCCACGGCCAGCGGTTCTGGAAGGAAGAAGGGAGCGTGGACGGGGCGGGGTCTTCACCAGGGTGGGACCTTGAGCCCTGCCAGCTCGAGGGCAGGATGGGCAGCTGTATGAAGTGGCAGCTGCTCGATTTCCAGTAGCAAGGAGAAGGAGGGCAGCCTCTGGAATGTGGTGCCTGCTTTATTTTAAAGTCATTTAAGCAGACAGACAGACAGACGGATGGACAGTCAGGTCTCCTTCCTTCCCAAACTCCCCCAAGCCCCTGAATGGCTGTCTGGGCAAACAGATGGGCCTTTCTTCTGGGCTTTATAGATTAATGTGTCCTTCTTATCAATTATGGAGACAAGGAAGTGTAATTTTTCCCCCATGTTTATACTGTTCAGGATTAATCTGCCTGTAAATGGATAATCTGTCAGCTTTCTGCGACACTGGAGTGGGGAGGGAGTGGGGCAGGAATGGAGGAAAAGATTTACCAGTGGGTAATGCCATCTGCTTTATTAGGTTGTTTTATAAACCTGACATTCAATTTGTTCTGGAGGTCTCAGTGACGGATTATTCTGTAAATTCTCAAATAATTACGATAACCAGAGAAAAAGAGAAAAGGAGAGAGGGAGGAAGGCCGCGGCACGTGGGTGAGTAATGGCTCCCATCCTCAGCCACTTCCTGACATGGCCGGAGGAAGCATCATAGCCTTGTAGGATCCCTGATCGCCTTTATATCAGCGTCTCCGGCAATGGCTCCTGTTCTCGAACCTTCCAACTAACTTCCTCACCAAGGTCAAGTCATCAGGAAGTAGGTGGCCCCATCTTTAGACTTAAATCTGTATACGGTGTTCTTTGCTATGGCATCTGGGTCCATCTCTCCTTTCCTCGCCAGCTGGGTTGAGTGAGTTACTTAGACTCTGTGCCTTGTTTTCCCTAACTGTAAAATCAGTGCCGGCACTTTCGTCCAATGTTCTGTAAGGATCCTAAAATTAGATCCTATTAGTAAATTCAGTTAATTAGTAAATTCAGTGCCTGACAGACCACTACTTAGGATTGCTATTGCTTATTTACTTATTTTTTAAAATTCCAGTGCTAATCCTTTGTACTCTTGGCAGGTTTCTGATTGAGTCTAGAAAAGCATACTGGTAGAATTGGAGCACCCTCCACACAGGTGGCCCTCTCCATCATCTGATGGGTCCCTAGGGCTCCTCTGTCTAAAGCTGACTTTCCCTGGTAGAACCCTGGCAGAAGGTACAAGCCCCAGGTCCCTTGGGTTGGCAAGAGGGGCAGAATCCTCTGGCAAAATGGACCCTGATTCTGAGCACTGGGAGTCGATTTTTCGCAGAACCCTCTGCACTCAACCCGAAATGCTCATTCACATTTCAGAATGCTGCATTCGTGGGTTCTGTGATCACAGTTGTGTTTGTGTTGGGCAACTTCCTTCCCTAGGAAGACCACACGGTAAGTATCCCAAGATCACCGACTTGCCCCCTGTCCCTGAGTCCTCAGGAAGGGACCTCAGCCTAGCCATGTGTGGAAGTCCTGACATTTGGTGGGACTGACTATCCTTTCTGCCTGCTCTTTCTAGCCATATCTGTGCTTTGGAATTTCTGTGGAATTTCCTGGATTGGTTATTAATGTAAGAAAGATTCAAGAATTAGAGCCACCTGCAGCTTCCTACAGAGGGCTTCCTACAGACTGTGCCCGAGCTACAGTTAAATAAAACATATCTTTCCAACCCAAAGTCCATTCTTGCCCATATTACTTACCTTGTAAATATTAGGTAAACCAAGAGCCTTATTCCTCTTTGAGATGAAGAAGCTAATGCACAATTAGGAAAAGTAAATGCCTTTCTACAATCCTACATGAACCAGGCTTTAGGCTGGGCAGTAAGCTGACAGTGCATGGTCTCCCTCTTCCCTCCTTCCTCTTCTCTGTGGGCAATTATTCCCAGTGGTTTGTATGAGACTGTCCCTGCCCTTCTTCGGGAATTTACACAGGCTGGCCAATCAGAATACATCATACTCCCGGCCACAGTCATTGGGCCTGAGACAGTCACATGATCCAAACTCAGCCAATCAGTTCTTTCCATAGGATTTTCCTGCCAAAACTAATGGGAACAGCCTTATTCTTCCTATGGTGACTCACCTAGAAAGTTGTCTTAGGTTTCCAATGCCACCATGTCCAGAATATTGAGACACCAAGGACTGATGACATGTTTATGCTGAGCCAGGCAGGCCAGAAGCGAGACCTACCTTCTGAAATTTTCAGTTATGTGAGCTGTTGTTTTACTTGTTTCTCTCTGATAACACTTCACTAATCTAAGCCATAACTGACACATCCTCCATTCCCAGACTTTATCACACAAGTTCCTGGCCATTTGTTAAGAAAGGATTAGGAGATAGAGTGGTCTCCTGCATCTCAATGGAGGTGAGATCGTATCGTTTTATGAGGTCCTTCCAGTTTCCAAATACTCTTGACTTTGGCTAATGGCACAGTACCATAGACTAAGCGTGTAATAAAGAAAAGAGATTCACTTTGGCTCATGGCTCTGATGTGGGTCTAAGGTCTGCATCTCTTGATGACCTTCTTTCTGGAAGAGACTTGAGGTGTCGCAAGGTGTCACACGGCAAGAGACAAGGAATGCTTGAGAGACCTAACCAGGCTGCCTTTTATAGCAGATCCATTCCCAAAACACGCCTTGAACCCATTAGCCTATTAGTCCCATGAATGGAGAAGAGAAGACTAACCAATCTCTTCTCCCACCTCTTACCTCTTACCATCTTACCGTGAGGATTCAGTTCCAACACAAAGAGGACAAATAATCAAACCATATGGTGGGGGTCTTTCTGACTAACATAACATCTTTAATGCTCCCCCAGAGTACCCACACACCACTATGGACTTCTCTCAAAGTTCACATCATTTAGAGGCACAGTTAATACATCTTAAATTTATTCTCTTGAGATTAAACAAAAAAAAATCCCAGTAATAATTTATCTCTCCTCCCTGTCCCCCCACCCCATTACTCTTGAGCACGCTGTTGCCTTGTCCTGAAGAGTGGGAGCAGGCTGAGTGACTAAGTACTGCATCTCGCCTGACTGAGTGACTAAGTACCGCATCCCGCCTGCCTGCCTTCCTCCCCGCTGCCCTGGAAAAAGGAGCACTACAAAGCCAGCCTATGTGTAACCAAAGCCTATGGATCTTTTCTGCCTCTTTTTGGAGAAATGTAGTTTATAAATGTATACAGAAAGCTTGAGACACTATTTTGCCCTCTGCACTTTCCACGTGGACTAAGGCCTGGAAGGTGCTTTTGAGTGCCCTCAGCTCACAAATTCAGCGTCTTCTGCTTCCTGGTTCTTTCCCTACCACCGTCTCCTTACCCACGTCTCACAGAAAAGTGAATGGGAAAGAGCGACAGGAAAGCACCTGGAGAGGTACAGATACCCTCTCTCCAGCAGAAGGTTCTTTCACTGCTCACACTTCCCTTCCAGAAAGTTCCATGAATTCATGGCCCCAGCCCCCCTGCCCCCCGCCCCCCGTGCTGATCGACTTAACCCAGAGACACTGTGATGGCTGTGTGCTTTGATCCTATAGGCAGTGGCAGCTTTTGTTCTATTATTCACTGTTGAGTTGTCTCTCCTTATTACAGGCCATGGCTGGGCTGCCCACCCCCTCCCCAAGGCCACTGGGAGATGCCCATCAATAAGTCAGTAGCAGCGGCTGGCTTTCAGATGCCTTTTGTGGAAGAGATTTGCACCATTTCAGAATCAGTGTTCTACCAGCCTCCACTTCGGAAGAGATAGGAAGAGGAAACAATAAACACACAGATTATAGATGGACACGAGAAGAGGCATGCTTTCTCCGTCCAGCAGCCTGCTTTTGGAAAGTAAACTTTTCTCATACACAGCCCTGCCTAGCTGCCTAACAGGGACATGTCATGAGAAATGCACCGGAAGCGGAATTTCATCACTGTGCAGACGTCATAGGGGAACTGACACAGACCTGGGTGAGACGAGACACCATTCAACATGGCCTCTGCTTGCACTCAGGAGACACCGAAAACACGAGCTATGTGGGCGGCGGCTGCCAGAATCTGTGTGTTGTTTCCCAGTTTATTTCATTTGTTTACTTGTGTTCATACTGGGGCTTGAACTCAGGGCCTGGATGCTCTATCTCTTAGCTTTTTCACTCAAGGCTGGAACTCTACCACTTGAGTTATACCTCCATTTCTGGTTTTACTTTGGGTCTTTTTGGTTGTTGTTGTTTGGTTGTTTGGGGTTTTGGTTTTGGTAGTTCATTAGAGATAAGAGTTTCATGGACTTTCCTCCCCGCCTGGCTTTAAACCACAATCCTCAGATCTCAGCCTCCTGAGTGGCTAGGATTACAGGTGTGAGCCACCAGTGCTCAGCTCTTAAACTTCTTTTAAATAGATAAAAAAAAAGGGGGGGGGCTGGGGATATGGCCTAGTGGCAAGAGTGCTTGCCTTGTACACATGAGGCCCTGGGTTCAATTCCCCAGCACCACATATACAGAAAACGGCCAGAAGTGGCGCTGTGGCTCAAGTGCCAGAGTGCTAGCCTTGAGCAAAAAGAAGCCAGGGACAGTGCTCAGGCCCTGAGTCCAAGGCCCAGGACTGGCCAAAAAAATAAACAAATAAAATAAAAATAAAGAAATAAATAGATAAAAAAGGAGTGTGGTCCAAAGACTAAAAATATAGTAAACACATAAACCACTAACATGGTTATTTATGATCATTATCGACCATGTACTGAACATACTTGTGTGAGCTATACTTTTGTGTGACAGGAACAAACTGTATATCTGTTTATTCCTGCATCATAATACATTTGTGAGTCACAGCCATTGGACTAGGGCTTATGGCGTGCCAGGAATTTTCACCTCCATCTTATGGGCCATCATTGTGTATGTGGTTCATTGTTGATTAAAACATTAGTATGTGGCGATTGACCATCTCTGTGTGTCCCCACACATCTAGCACATAATTGAAGTAAGAAGACTGGGTCTAAGTAACTTGGTTTTGTTCTCACAGCCATTCCGGTGCCTTGCTGGGTGGAGGGGGCTTTCTGCCCAGCTCTGAAAAGCCTAGAGGTGAGAGAGGCCATTCATTGAATTGCAGATGTCAGGCTGTTTAGCCCTGGGAAACCTTTTACTACAGAGAATGCTTGTCCTTGATTAGCTCCCTAAATGGACTGTCTCCCACATAGGAAAGTTTAGCTGACCCCTGAGCTACTTCCCTAGATGCAATGCTTTGCTGGTACCTGAGCATTTCCCTATATAGTCTGCTTCTGTTGGAATTGGAGCTCCACCCCCAAACATGCAGTTTTTGTCTTTAAATGCTTTGTGCAAGCTCTGTGCTGGGCTGCAGGAATTTGTGACAAGAGTCCACCTGCAGCCGCCAGCTCTCCAATAAAGACTCCCCATTCAGCCTCACAAAATGTAGCTTCTCTGTTTCCCACCAATTAAGTTCCCATACAACATAATGAGACACCCATTAATATTAACTGAATGAGCATACGAAGGAACACCCCCTCCCACAACTTAAATCCCCCAAGATATAATACTGGTGGCTCACACCTGTAATCCTAGACACTCAGGAGGCTGAGATCTGAGGATTCAGTTTGAAACCAGCCAGGGCAGAAAAGTCCTCATGAGGCTCTTATCTCCAATTAACCACTCAAAAGAACTGGAAGTAGAGCTGTGGCTCAAAGTAGTAGATGGCTAGCCTTGAGCAGAAGAGTTCAGGGATAGTGCCCAGGCTTTGAGTTCAAGCCCCTTGACAGACACACAAAAAAAAATTCCTTCAAGACACAGGAACAAAGCCCAGCACTGCAACATCTGTGGCATGATGGGCAATTCATTTGTAGCCCATTGCCTCCTTAAACACCATGGGGACACAGCTCTGTATAGTACTTCACGCATCCACAGCTCTCTTTCCAGTGCCTGGCCACATAGTAGGCCCTCAAGAAATTGGTGCAATCAGTAAGCAAGCTGGCTATAAGAAGGCCTGAGATCTATCATTCCAGCTAGGCCTCCAGCTTACTGAATGACCTGGGCCAGTCACTCAATCTTACCCTTGTGTGTGACAAGGGCATTCTGCCAAGTTGCTGATGAGGTCACCTCCTTGGGGTCTTTCTTGAAGAACAGGAGACATTGTGTCACCACACTGAGTTCCTGTCAGAAGGCCTTCCATGCCCAGGCTCTGCCCCTGTCTCTCACCCAGCTTTGATCACCTCTTCAGACACTGGTGAGGGAGATGCAGCTCCGCAGGAAATCCCAGGCACCTGCCACCAGGGGGAGCCTTGGCAGTCCAGTGCCAGACCCTCGGTCAATCAATCAAACCTTCCAGTCTGAAGTTGCACGCACGCGCGCGCGCACACACACACACACACACACACACACACACACACACACACACACACCTCCCAGGGCATGGATAATATCCACCAACGGAGCCCCAGCTTGGGGGGGGGGGGGAGGCATGAAAAGGAGGGGAAGAGATGGCCTAAAGAAGCTCTTGAAAATTGAGGTTGAAACGATGGAATCCTTCTTGTGTCCTTGAAAAAGGACAGAAGCCTAGATGCAGAAGGCCACCATCAACAACCTCTAAGTCCCAGCCCCGAGGAAACGCATTCTACGGGGGACTCCGGGAGACCCCACCCTCACCTCCACCTCGTGGGGCCCCAGACGATCAAGAACAATTCCCAGGCGGGAAGCCAGAGGCTCGTGACCTCCGCGGCTGGCCGTGTGTCACCTCCGGTAGCCTTTCTGGCATGCTGGCTGCACGTGGATCTTGCCCCAGGGCCTTCAGTTCTTGTTAGGTCTTGGCATTCACCCCCACACTCCACCCCACCCCACCCCCACACACACACCCCACCCTACCCCCAGCCCCATCCGGCTCCCCAGAGCCACAGGGCTGATTGGGTTTTCTGGTTTTGTTTGTTTCGTTTTCTTTCTTTCTTTCTTTTTTTCTTTTTTGGACAAGCTCGGCTCAAGGTCAAGGAGCAGCCGAGGCCAGGAGTGCCCCGGGGCGCACGTCGGTTCCCGGCACTGGGGCTCACCTGACGTTCACTTTGCAGGCTGTTGGCCTCGCACACGAGGCGCTGCCAGCCGGCGTGCACGGTGTGCCTTCCGTCCGGCTTCCCAGTAAGCTCCTCCCACCTCACAAACACGCAGGGCCCCCGCTGGCCCGCGTCGACCTGGAAAAACACAGCCCTTGGCCGGGCTTCCCGGGGAGGTGGACGCCTCCCTCCCTCCCCGGCCGAGCCCGGAGAGTCTGCGGGAAGCGATCGTGTCGTGGCGCGGAACTTCCACCAGAGGGCACGCGCGGGCCGCAGAGCCCGGGCTGCGCCTGTCTACCCGGGGCAGCCGGCCTGCGCCTGCGCAGATCCACCCGGCCCAGCCCGGCGCCCAGCCCGCGCTGGCTTCCGGCTGTGGTTGTGGCTGCTGCCAGCTGTGAGCTATGGCCCTGCGGTCTCCCAGGAGGGAACAATGGGCGGATTTCAAACGTCCGAGCCGGGCAGCGTTCCTCCGAAGCCCCAGAGAGGTGATCAGATGCAATGAACAGCGATTGAGGGTTTAGAGAGGGCAGTGCAGCTGGCCCAGGCCGCGGTAGGCTCATGACCCCGCCTCTGCCCATCGCAGCCCAGTTGCAGCACCGGGCAGTGAAGGATGGATGGATGGCACCAACGCGGAGGCTCCGGGGCCTGGAGATGTCAAATTTGCACAGCCCCCCTCTCCCCCCCCACCACCACCATGGGGGCTGCAGTGCCTGTACTGGGGACCTTGGAAACAGAATGAATGGCTCAGCCCAGCCGTGCAGGCCCCCCCCGATTCGGTGTTCCTGCACTGTTCCAGTGCTGCTCCTGGGTCTTTTCATCCAAGCTGTGCATTTGTGCTGTGTAGCAAAGGCAGGAAAGACAAGGGCCGGAACAAGAGCCTATCACTATGCTTAGCAGGATGTTCATGGTTCTTGTTTCTGCAGCCCGGAGATTGATTTCCAACACGGTATTCATTCACCCTAGTACTGAAATAAGGGTACTGGATCTAACCAGCGCGCTCTTGGCCACTTGGTGGATGATAGAGAACTGAGTTTAACTGGTGCCAGCTTGTCTTTATGGTGGAGGAAGGTGCAGTCCCATCTCCCAGATGATGAGCATGCCTGAATTCCTGGGGGCATGGGGAAACTTGGACAAGAGGTTACTGGACCTGCTAGTCTTGGGTCATGAACTCTCAAGCTCTCTGTGATCCTGCCCCCCTGACCAGGACCCTGTTTAGGCCTGGACCAGCTCAGGCACCATTATGCCATGCCTCCGGTCTCCTGGCTCTCCTCCCATCGCGGTGGCATCCTAGCACAGTTCTCCATTGGAGTTGATCTGGTTTGTTGGTGGTGTTTTTCTGCTCTTTCTTTCCTCTCTTGCTCTCGAGGCTCAGTTTTCTAACAATATTAAGTGTATTCGAAGAACTGTAGGTCTTTGAGACAGGAGTCCGCCTGCAGCTGCTGGCTTTCTAGTAAAGATTCCCAATTTGACCTCTCAAAATGTAGTTTCTCTGTTTTCTCACAACGGAATTACCATACAACTGCTGCTACTGCTGCTGCTGCTGCTACTATGACCAGAGGGTGCTTGTGTCCCTTGGTATTTCATTGTTATCAGTTCATTCGGCAAAGCATCTTCAACATAGGTTTCCAACTGTGTCCTAGGATCTGACAGAGCATGAGAGGCTGTGAATGCCCACTTAGGCCAGAACAGCATCTTTTTTTTCTTCTTACTTTTTATCTTGGTATTACTTTTGGACAAGGAAAAGAGCCAAGAATTCTATTACTGCATTTTAAAACTGTTTGAGCGGAGGAGGGAGGAGGAGGTGGGGGTGGGGACTGGCTATATGGAAACGCTCTGTACTTTCTGCTCAGTTTCGCTGTGAATTTTAAAAAAACTGCTCTGCAAAACTCAGTTTAATGACTTTTTTAAGCAATGTTTTTGAAGTCTACAGAGCCAAAAGGATTGTAGATTAGAGCAGTTGAAGAGCTGTGAACAATTGTTCGCAGCTAATCGTGTTCAAGGGCTCTCGCCAGCCCTCTGAGTGACGCACACAGCATTACATCCTCCCAACCTACCGAGCTTTGCCCCTTCCCATCCCCTCGTGTGGAGTCGGGGTCTGCTTTCGCTTCCTTGACGATCTGATTTGTATTGTGTATAGTAAGACAGTGAAAGAGATTTTTTTTCCAGAACTTATTACATTTATAGAGAAAGTGCCTATGTGATGGATCAAAAGAAGAGGAAAAGTTCATTACCTTATATTTCTATCATTTATTTGCTTATTGCTTCATTTTTACAGAGACAAGCTCTGTACATATTCCAAGCTGGCATCAAATGCACGTTCGTTTTGCCTCAGCCTCCTGAGTAAAAATAGAATTACAGGCCTGACCGTCACACCTCTATACTTTCCCACTTTCCTTCCTTCTTTCCTTCCTTTTTTCTTCCCTCATTCCTTTCCTGTAAATTGTCCTTCTACCTCAATGAAGTCCAAGCCTCTGTTACTTGTGAATATGTTATTTTGCCTGGGAAAACAAATTTTATAGGAATGATTACATTAAAAAGACATCTTGAAGGCAGCTGTGGTGATCTTGCCTGTGGTCCCAGCTTCTGGGAGGAAGTAGAAAGAGGATTTCTGTTTGTGGCTAGGCAAAACATTCACAAGCAAAAAAAAAAAAAAAAAAAAGCTGGACATAGTGGTGTGCATCTATCATCCTAGCTATGCAGAAAACATAAATAGAAGAATTATAATGCAGACTCCAGACTGATCCAGGGAAATAGCAAGAACCTATCTCAAAAATAACCAAAGCAAAAAGGACAGGAGATAGAAGCTGGGTGGTAGACTACCTGTCTAGCGAGCAAAAAGCCCTAAGTTCAAACCTCACTACTATCTTGTAAATGGAAGTCTCTGCATGAGACTCCAAGTTATATGGATTACCCATAGAACTGATGTCATAGGAAGGAAGCAAAACAGAGTATCAGAGTCACAGAAGGTTATGTGACAACGGGAGCAGAGGTCATGGTGATTCAATGGAAGGCTCACCTGGCCACTGAGAGCTCCAAAGGTGACGAAAATGGAGCCATAAATCAAGGAAAGCGGCAGCCTCTGAATGTCAGAAAGATCAGGGAGATTTCCCCCAGAACCATCACACACCTGCTAGCACTATGGCTTTAGCCAGGCAAGACCCAGGTTGGATTTCTCACCTCCTGAATTATAAGATAATATGTTTGTGTTGTTCTAAGCCACTGGTTTGTGGTAACTTATTATTGCAGCAAGAGAGAATACACACATATACACACACACGCACGCACACACACACACTTCCCTCAAAGAAAAGCCATCCCTCTTATAGACCCATTTGAGAGGAAAGAAGAAAAAAAAAAACTAATAGAAGAGGCAAATTGACCAAAGCTCCGTAAAGAGTTCTTTCATTGAAGAAAATACTAGAAGCAACTGAGACACATATCTTTTTTATTATTTCAAGGGAATGTGTGTGTAGAGTCATGCATGCACTGCGCCTTATACTTTACGTGGTCCCATAAAACATTTTTATTTTAATTGACACAGAATAGTTGGACACAGTATTAGGAAACTGAGTCATGAGGGTATTAGAAAAAAGAAGGGAAATGACCTCAACAGACCAGATCAACTTTAATGGAAAGTTGAAGTGGGACGCCATGGTAACCTGAAGAGATGTAATGGGGTCAGGGGTGAAAGGATCTAAGTAGGGTCTTAGTTAGGGGACAGGGTCACGGGAAGCTTGGGGGCTCAAAGGGTGCCATTCGGGTTGCAGGGAGCTAGAGGGTTCAAAGAGTTTCACTAGTTTGTGGTGCAGATCTGGCTCTAGGACTCTATTGTTTAAGCAAGTCTCCTGCTCCATCTCTCAGATACCCATTACCTGAGAGAGCAGGGGAGTGGGCTTCGTATTTAGATTAAGATTCTGTGCTGCTGAATGGGCCAAGCTGTGGGAACAATATTGAGTTATTGAAACCAAAGCAGATTCCTATCACATAGTATGATATTTCAATGCATGTAAGCAGTTGGGATGGGGTAACTGGGGTATCTATCTTTGTGTTGGGAATATTGACAGTCACCTGTATTAGCTGTTGTAAAATATGCAATTGATTGTTGTCCATCCTAGTTAGCCTATTAGGCTAAAAAACAACAAGAGTTGTTCTTCCCATTAATCTATACCCCTGTTGGCCTTCCCCTCTCTACCACCACCCTCTTTCCAGCCTCTGCTAATCACTCTTGTACTTTCTATTCCAAAATTTAACTTCTTGTCTGGTACCAATGGCTCATGTCTGTAATCCTAACTACCCAGGAGGCTGAGATCTGAGGATCATGACTCAAAACCAGCCTGGGCAGGAAAGGGTATGAGACTCCTATCTCTAACTAACCACCAGCAACCTGGAAGTGGAAATGTAGCTCCAACTGGTAGAGTGGTAGCCTTGAGCAAAAGAGCTCAGGGACAGCACCCAGATTCTGAGTTCAAGCCCCACGACTGACACACATACAGGTGTTGATTGGGAGTCTGTCTTGGAAAGTCAGCCTCTGCAGGTGGACTGTTGTCACAAAGACCTGCAGCCCCACGAATACACTTAACACTGTTAGAAAACTGAGCCATGAGAGCCAGAGAGGAAAGAAAGAGCAGAGAAACAATACCAACAAACCAGATCAGCTCCAATGGAGAGCTGAAGTGGGATGTCATAGTGACCAAAGGAGAGCCAGGAGACATGAGACACAAAGTAAGGCAAAATGGCACCTGAGCTGGTCCTGGCTAAATAGGATCATGGTCAAGAGGCAGGGTCACAGAAAGCTTGAGAGTTCATGACCCAAGACTGGCAGGTCCAGTCACCTATTGTCCAAGTCCCCACCCCTGCCTCTGGGACTTCAGGCACGCCCATCACCTGGGAGGTGGGGCTTCCCCTTCCTCCACCATGAAGACAAGATGGCACCAGTTAAACCCAATTTTTTATCCACCATGTGGCCAGCATGGCACCTGTTAGGCTCCCCACTTCACCACAAGCAAATGAGATTGTGTGGTATTGGTCCTTCTGTGCCTGTTTAATGTAATGTTCTTCCATTCTAGCCATGTTGTGATGAATGACAAGGTTTCATTCTTTTGTGGCTGAATAGTATTCTCTGGTATATAATACACATTTTATTTATTCATCTCTCCATGGACACCCGGACTGACTCTACGTCTTCATTGTTGTGAATAGTGCTGTACAACACTGGAGTGCAGATGTCTGTTTGATGTACAGATGTCATAATGTTTGGATAAGTACTAGACATGGAATAATGGGATCATATGATGGCTCTATTTCTAGGGTTTTGTTTTGTTTTGTTTTTTAGGGATCTCCATACTGTGAACCACAATAGCTACACCAAATTACATTCCCACCAAAGACATACACATCCTCCTTTGTCACTTGTAGCCATGTTTATTTCCCAGCTAGTCTGAATGGTTCGTGATGGCATTCATCTTTACATCCCTAATGCCTTTGGGGCCCTCTGTGAATAATTGCAGCCTATATGCAAAGCACTGTCCATTTCCCAAAGAACATGTGTGGCTGATATGTACTTTGAATTGTAACACCAACTTGTGGGGCCAGGCAAAACTTGGTATCATTGCTAACAGATTTCATTTTACACAAGACTTGCATCCCGGAATGTCTCTGTCATCATTTGTAAAGTGTAATGTAGATGTAGAAAGAAAATCAAGGCACCATGTGCTGCTGGGGTTCTGGGTGTGCAGTCACTGTGTGGATCTCCTTGGTCATCTTCTCAGTCTGTTTTTGTTGCTGTTTGTTTGTTTGTGCTGGTACTGGGGCTTGAACTCAGAGCCTAATCGCCATCCATCTCACTTGGCTTTTCCACTCAAGGCTGGAGCTCTACCACTTGAGCCACAACTCCACTCCTGGCTTTTTGGTGAGAGTCTCACAGAGTTTTCTGCCCAAGGTGGCTGGAAGCCACAATCCCCAGATCTCAACCTCCCTGGTAGCTAGGATTGCAGGCTTGAGCCTCCAGTTAATTCCAGGCTCTTCTTCCCCTTCTGAACAGAAGAGGGGGAAAAAAAATCCTTTCCCATTGGTGGAGGAGAAGAAACTCCACAATGGCGAATGTCTTCCTGATTCTCAGGGACCTGGCAACATGGGGGTAGAAATGAGAATGGAGGAGAAGAGCGAGAGAAGGTGGTGGGCAGGAGGTGGGCAGCAGCTCTGCCTCCGCCTCCTCCCCGGCCCGTTAGGCAAGCACTGCTGTCGAGATGGAGACCTGGATCCCAGGATCTGGCCTGAGGACACCTCGAAAGAGTGTCCTCTTACGGGGATCCGATTCTCAAAGCGCTTAGCAGGATACCCGCGTTCTGGAGGCACAGCGCATGCTCACCAGGTGTCCACTGCCAGGTCTACGTTTGGCCACTCACTCCCCCCACCCCTGCCACACACACACACACACACACACACACACACACACACACACACACACACACACAAAGGATCCCACATCTCCATCTGCCTGAAATGGATCGAAGCACCCATTCTGCAAAACTGCTGGGAAGCTAAAAATAATCTATGTGGGACTGGGAATATGGCTTAGTGGTGAAGTGCTTGCCTTGGGTTCGATTCCTCAGCAACACCTAAACAGGAAAGGCCGCAAGTGGTGCTGTGGCTCAAGAGATGGAGTGCTAGCCTAGAGCAAAGGAAGCCAGGGACAGTGCTCAGGCCCTGAGTCCATGCCCCAGGACTAGAAAAAAAAAGGTGTGTGTGTGTGTGTGTGTGTGTGTGTAAAGAATATAGAAAATCATAAGCATTTGAGCAGTAGCTGTGGTTATGTATAACCAGGAAAGCCTAGGGTGGGGGGTGGCAGGCGTGGGTTCCTGGGTGGACTCGGCTTGGGGTTTATGGGGAGTGGGGAGGGAAGCGGGTGGAGAGCTTCATTTCTGCACCCACAGACCCCTGGCTCCCCCCAGGGAACCAAGCCCCAGGAGGAGCCGACCCTCCAAGCAGGTCTCCCCGACTGACAGCGAGGGAGTCGCAGCCGCTCCCTGTGCCCGCCCACCCAGAACCTGCGGGAAGCCTCGCCCCGCACAGCTGCGCACATCTGGACCCCGGAGTCCCCAAGGGGCGCGCTCCACCCACGGATCTCCGCGCGGGGAGACGTGAGGACGCCCAGGATCTTACCGATCCATCCACCCGCGGGGCTGCTTCCGTCCCCAACTCCTGCTCCAGGGATGGCGGGGCGGGGGGGGGGGGGGGCCTCGGAGGAGGAGCCTGGCCGGGAGGCGGCGGGAGAGGGTCCAGGCGCGCAGCTCCCGGCCCGCCCTGGCCCCAAGCCCGCAGGGTTCAGACCGGGCCAAGGCGACCGAAGCCCGGCTCGCTCGCGCCAGGAGCCCGAGCCAAGGGTGACGCGGGGCTCTGAATAATGTTCGGAGGAGCCGCCGCAGCCCCCTGGCCCTCCCCGGGGCGCCCGGCCCGGCCCTAGGTAGGGTGTAAACTCCGCGTCCCCCGCGCCATGCCAGGGCCTGGCTGGCCCAAGAGGAAGGGAGGTTTCCAGCCAGGACCATCCCGAGCCAGCGCTGAGCGATTGCAGAATTCCTGCAGCCAGCCTTAGGAGGGTGGCAGCGCTTGGAGCCCCAAACTCTATGCCGAGACACCCCCCCCCCAAAAAAAGTGAGGGCCTTGACAGCCCCCTCCCCACTTATCCCCCTTGTGCTGCAGATGGTAAATCTCAAGAGTGCCTTGGAGAGGGCCAGCTTATCCACCCACCTGCCGAGGCCTTCAGAGCTGGCTCGCATTTACTTTCAAGATAAGGTGGCAGAGGCGCGCTCGGGCCCCTTGCCTTGTAAAGGCTCTGCCACCCAAGATAGGAGCCCCTTTTCCTTTCTCTCTGGAGGCAGGAAGCCAAGTTTCTACCCTCCAACAATCCTAGAGAAGGGAGGCCTCTGAGATCCACGCCCAGAAGGCCCTGCTGTGTGGTGGGGTGTCACTGCCTGTGGAAAAGAAGAGCTGGGGGGGGCGGGGAGAGGCCGGGCTGGGACTTGAGTGACCTCCTGCTAGTCCATGCCTGCTAGAGTGATTTGCAAAGGGCCTCCATCCCTTCCCCTTCTCCCCCTCCCCCCCTCCCAGGTCACCAGCGAGCACATCCCGGAAACCTGTGTGAAATGACCATTATCTGCCCCCTGCAGACGCACCTTCCACCCCAAACACTGGCGGCAGAGCCCGTCCATTCCTGTTGTCTGGCGGAGGCGTCTGCTTAGTAATTCTGTAATGCGCAGGAGCATGGGAGGATCGCTGTTGCGGGCTCGCTTCTGTGCAGCCTGGAAGCGGCCCCTCCATCCAAGGGGCTGGCAGCCACCTGTTTCAGAGGCCCAAGAAGGGCCAAACATACACTGGCAAGACCAGCAGCTAGCAAAGTGTGTGTGATGGGCCCATTCCTCAGACTTTTTTTTTTAATTAAAAAAACAACACACAAACAAACACATGCACATATGCAAACTTCAGAGGCCCCATAAAATACGGGAAAGCGATGAGGACCTTTAAGACTCCATGAAATGTTGCATTTGCATTCAGACTCGGCTCTCAAAGGTCAGGATGCTAGCTGGTTTTTGTTTGTTTCTTTCTTTTGTATGGAAAGAGACAAATGAAGCCGGGTGCTGGTGGCTCACACCTGTAATCCTAGTTACTCAGAAGGCTGAGGTCTGAGGATCACCATTGGAAGCCAGACTGGGCAGGAAAGTCCATGAGACTCCTATCTCCAATAAACTACCAAAAAAGACAGAAGTGGAGCTGTGGCTCAAGTGGTAGAGTGCTAGCCTTGAGGGGGGGAAAAAAGCTGAGGGACAGTGTCCAAGCCCTAAGTTTAAGCCCCAGGACAGGCACACAAAAAAGAGACAGATGGGGGCTGGGGATATGGCCTAGTGGCAAGAGTGCTTGCCTCGTATACATGAGGCCCTGGGTTCAATTCCTCAGCACCACATATACAGAAAATGGCCAGAAGTGGTGCTGTGGCTCAAGTGGCAGAGTGCTAGCTTTGAGCAAAAAAAGAAGCCAGGGACAGTGCTCAGGCCCTGAGTTCACGGCCTAGGCCTAGAGACAGATGAAACTAGGTCCATGTCAAGAACATGAAATGGATCTTCATGTTGGGTGCAGGAGGCAGTAAATGGAGCTGCCACTGCTGTATTCTCACTGGCTTGTGCTCATTGGTTAGGAACTCTCTGGCTGTGTTCTCAATGGCTTGTGCTCATTGGTTAGAAGCTCTCCATGCTGGAGGGAGGCTGTGTTCATCCAAGATGGGCTCAGTCATTGGTTAGGGATAAGCATAGGGCATAATTTCTGCCCACTGAGCTAGGGAGCTGATGGAGAATTTGCCCCTCTCTCTCTTTCTTTTCTTTTCTTTTTTTTTTTTTTTTTGGCCAGTCCTGGGCCTTGAACTCAGGGCCTGAGCACTGTCCCTGGCTTCTTTTTGCTCAAGGCTAGCACTCTGCCACTTGAGCCACAGCACCACTTCTGGCCGTTTTCTGTATATGTGGTGCTGGGGAATCGAACCTAGGGCCTCGTGTATCCGAGGCAGGCACTCTTGCCACTAGGCTATATCCCCAGCCCAACCCTCTCTTTAAGAAAGCAAAGGGAAAGAATATTTATATTCATTCATTTAAAAGGTCCTGGGATTTGAACTCAGAACCTCAGTTTTGCTAGACTGATCCTCTACCATTTGAGCTACATCTCTAGCCATGCTTTTTGCTGGTTCTTTCGAAGATGGAGTCTAATTAACTTGTTGGAGCTGACCTCCAACCACAGTCCTCTCCAGATCTCAGCTTCCTGAGTAGCTGGTATCACAAGCATGAACCACCAGTGTTCACCTGTATTTCCACTGTTGCCTGGAACTGCTGCAGTGTTCCAAAATCACAAAAAGAAAAGTGAGAGTAGAAGCATGGGCAAAGCACTGGGGGTGATCAGGGAGAAATGTAAGAAACACCTGGGATGATCATGACATTATTGAGCCATAGCACTAATCAGCCCAAGGAGGAGGGAAACATTATGGTTACCTGGTTACATGAAATGAATCATCTATCAGCCCTAGAACACTTTCAGTGGGGATTTTAGTTACTTGCAGCCCAAACCATCCCCTTGAACACGAATAAAAACTAGAATCTCACTGGAATACATGAACCAAGACAAAAGTCCAGCCAGCAGCAGCAAGAAGTGCCAGGAGGGCATTAGTAACTCTGGTAACTCTTAAGCATTAGATTATCTCATTGCCACATCTCTCGGGATGCTTAGGTCTGCCCTTCCATCTTTTATCACTACCGTGGCTCAGTTAGTCTTTGTTCCCTTTTCTATCTGCTTTTCTCTTCTTCCAACTGGATGTTCTCACTGTCACTTCCAGTCCAGATTTCCAAGAAGGAAACAGCTCAGTGAACTACGTGGCTTCTAGCTTTTCCTTCCAGGCCTCCCCATAGGTCCTGGTTGATCCGTAGGTCAGTCTTCGAAACTGGTTTTACTCTGCACTAGGAAATGTAAGAGATTGGATCCAGGATGTGGCCAACCCCATTTAGCCTGAGGCCCCAGCCAAGACTGTAGGCTGGGATGTTTCCTAGAGTTTAAAAAAAAAAAAAAAAGGTCTTGGCAGGTATCAAGACAGACCTTGCAGTACAGCCTTCATGAGAGCAATGAACTAGCTGTGTGAGCCAGCAAGGGTGGGAGGAAGGGATCCACTCCTACCACACACCCTCTCTGCTGTAGACCTGCTACAGATCCAAGAGTAAGGGTGTGCAGCCAACATGTCTGCCCAGATGCCCAGATCTCCTTGTAATCACACTGTTATTCCCTGCAGCACACATCCCCGCTTCTCCATGGGAAGCAGACACAGCGTCGCTGTCCAAAATGTGCGTGGCACACATGATTTTTTCCATGGGGCACGTTGTGGGGCTGCTGGGTTGTTTTAGTCGCTGTGAAGCCTCTTGCAGTGCAGCGCTGTGCCAGGGTGGGCAAGCAGCAGCCGTGATGACGGAACAGGGAGCAGAGGGCCAGCAAAGAGTGCAGCAGCGTGCGCCCTCCAACGAAGCATCCACAGAACATATGGGCCTCAAGCAACGTGGAGCTAAGAGAGGGGGAGCAGCCCTGAGCTCACCGTGGCATTTCTCGTACCCCTGTGGTTGCATCCGTGGACAAGGGCGCACCAGCAGTGTGTGTGTGACCCTTACTGACTCTGCAGTACTAGAGGGTGGTGTGAACTTCCTGAGCCTGCAGTATTTTATGGGTGCATTGTGTCTAACAGCAATTCCCTTGTATCCTTGAAAATCGTTGCCAAGGTTCAGGAATGTAGTAAGGCCCCTGAGATGGTGTGGGGCACAGAATATCTTAAAGCAACACTTCTAAAAGGTTAGAACGCCGCCTAACTACTCAGGAGACTGAGATCTGAGGATCTGGTTCAAAGCCAGCGCAGGCAGGAAAGTCTGTGAGACTCCTTAGTTTTAATTAACAACCAGAAAACCAGAAGTAGAGCTGTCACTCAAGAGGTAGAGCACTAGCTTGGAGCACAAACCTTCAGGGACAGAGCCCAGGTCCTGAATTCAAGACTCAGGACTGAGGAAAACAAAAAACAAAAGGGGAGGAGAAGAAGTGGAGGTGTGGCTCAAGTGGTAGACAGCCAGCCTTGGGCACTAAGGAACAACACCGAGGCCCTAAGTTCAAACCCCTGTAACAGCACTAAAATAAATAATAAGGACTGGGAATGTGGATTAGTGGTAGAGTGCTTGCCTTGCATGCATGAAGCCCTGGATTCGATTCCTCAGTACCACAAAAACAGAACAGGCCAGACGTGGCACTGTGGCTCAAGAGGTAGAGAGCCTTGAGCAAAAAGAAGCCAGGGCCAGTGTTCAGGCCAAGTCCAAGCCCCAGGACTGGCAAAAATAAATAAATAATAAAAAATACTATCTTAAGTGGGGGTAAAAAGTAATATGCCTGCCCTCCTTGAGGGCCAACTAAATTGCTTAAAGAATGGGAGGGGAAAAAGAAACTACAACACAATCCGTTATGTCCTGAGGACATGAAGCAGAACAAGTGAACTGGAATCAAACCCCTCTAAAGTGGAAGAGAAGCGGGCGGACTGGGCAGGAGATGTTATCCCTGGCTGAAGATGGAATTTGCCTGTGCTTAAACAATGGTGTGTGAAACATCTTAACAGGAAGATGATCGCTGGAAAGACAGGCTGCTGGAGCTAGGGCATTTGGAAATTCAACCAACCTTTCACAAAGAAAAGAGGATCCGGGATGAGTGATACAAACAGAGCAGAGGGACAAAAGGGCAGATGTAAGAATCAGGCACTTCTCCCCATTCCCGCGGAGCATCAGAAGCTATGGAGGGTTTAGGAAAGGGCCATATGGCTGTCCCTGGGCAGAGATATTTGGAGAGGGGTCAGGAAAGGAAAGACCAGCACTGATGCTATATTTACCCCAGAACAGCAACAATGTTTCATTTCCTGCCTGTTTTATTGTTCATTGACAATGAAGTGGTATTTGAAAAATGTAAACCCAGGTAATGGAAACACACACACACTCCCAGGTGAAATACCAGATAAATTTAAAGAAGGAATTAAAAACTATCATCAACACACCCTGTTCAGCACTTAGTCCAGAGAAGAACAGAATGAGGAAAGCCTTCCAACAACTAATACCAGTAAGACTCACTTGCCAGCGTCTTGAGTTAGCTCAAGAATACACACAAGTTAGAATTCAAAGTTGCTCTACCATGTCCTGTGGGAGGTGCCAAGTGTTGGGAAAATGGAGGAGAATGGAAAAGGAATAGGCCAGCCTCGATCATCAACAGGTGAGGATTGTTTATTGAGGAACAGCGAGGGGCACGGACCTTCCTGCAGGTTGGAGGTTGTGCCAGGGGTGAATTTGGGACCAGGCTTATACGGGGTCTGAGCAAGGAGGCAGAGGTTATTGAAAGCACCACTGGGTCTAGGAAGTTGGTGGCTTGCCCTTGGACACGTAATGGATTGTTTACAGATGAGTTGTTTGCAGATGGGCTTTTTACAGATGGGCTTAGGTGAATTGCCCAGTCTGCACGTTAAAGCAGGTTCGCACACACCTGAGGTTTTATCTGGTGCCTGTATGCTCCTAGGACAATGGGGTGCGGGGGGAGGTCAATCCTTCACCAAGTATGTTCTTCATTAGTGAATGTAGACAACACTTTAGAAGGCTTTGGAGAGGATTAAATAGGATATTTTTTTGTTATGGTCAATGCTTAAAAGTGGTAACTAAGCTGGGCACCCGTGGCTCACGCCTGTAATCCTAGCTACTCAGGAGGCTGAGACCTGGAGGCTTGTGGCTCCAAGCTGGCCCAGGCAGAACAGTCTGTGAGACTCCATCTCCAAGTAACCAGCAAAATGCCAGGCTGGAGGCATGGCTTAAGCGAAAGAGCGCCAGACACAAGCAAGAAAGCCAAGAGTGCGAGGCCCTAAGTTCAAACACTAGAACACACACATGCACACATGTGCACGCATGCACACACATAACTAACTCTTACACTACTATTATTGGAAGGGGTGGCATTGTCAAAAAAAAGGTACTCTTTACCTGACTTATGTAACTTGCAACCTCTCTGTACATTACCTTTATAATAATAAAATAAAATAAATTATTATTCTCTCCCAAGCTGTAAAATAAGGGTAACTAAATACTCCCCAAGAGCCTTTCAAGACCAGCCTAGACAATAGAGCAAGACTCAGGAAAAGGAAAGGAAGGAAAAGAAAGGGAGGAAAGAAAGGAAAAAGCTAAATACAGAAATATTACACAACCCAGCAATACCACCTCTAGGATGATACCTAAAAGACTTTACAACAGGGACTTAAATTGTACCAGTGTTAATTGCACCAATGGTAATTACACGAGTGTTCATATTTCAATATTTCAGTCTTTTTTTCAATAGCAAAAGGTGGAGGAAAACTCCAATTGTCTCTCAACTAGATAAATAAAATATGGCACATACAATGGAATATTATTGAATCATAAAAGACATAGAATTCAGACACGGTCTATAACATGGATGAACCTTGTAGACATTATGCTGGACAAAATAAACTAGACACAAAAGGACAGACACTAAGTGAAACCAGTCATAGAAAATATCTAGGCTGGGGATATAGCCTAGTGGCAAGAGTGCCTGCCTCGAATACACGAGGCCCTAGGTTCGATTCCCCAACATCACATATACAAAAAACGGCCAGAAGCGGCACTGTGGCTCAAGTGGCAGAGTGCTAGCCTTGAGCAGGAAGAAGCCAGGGACATTGCTCAGGCCCTGAGTCCAAGGCCCAGGACTGGCCAAAAAAAAAAAAAGAAAATATCTACACTAGACAAACTCAGAAAGCAGAGGTAGCCATGAGCATAGAAAAATAGGAACTTCAGAGTTATTGTTTGATGGGTGGCAAGTTTTTTTCTGCGGGGGTAGGTAGTGGATAAGTCTGAGGCAAAATGAGAAAATTGCATCACAATATGAATGTCCTTAATGCCATGGAATCAGACATTTAAATGATTAAAATGGCATATCTTGTGTTATGAAAAAATTATATACAATATATAATATTATGTATATATAATATGCATTATATAATTAGTATACATTGTATATATTATGTATGTATTAAATATTATATATAGTATAATTATAACATATAATGTAATGATATAATATCATATATTAAATGTAATACATTATACACAATACATATAATATATGGTACATATTTATTATCATATGTAGTATAGGCTACACAATATGTAATAATATATATCATAATAATATAATTATATAACATAGTATTTGTTATATACTATATATTGTATGTACTACATATATTATATATATTCTACCACAAAGAACCTTGTGTTTCTATCTTTCACACTCTTCCCCTGAGCAAGGTAACATCCACATTGGAGAAGTGAATGCAATCTACATTTTCATCTTCCTCACAGTGACCTGTGAGGGCTAGGGTGAACTTGCTGCCCAGGTTCAGATGTTCCTTCTGCCACTCCTGTGATACCTGCCACAAGATGTTTGGGTTCTTGAGTCTCGGTCGCCTCATCTATGGCATGGAGGTGCTGGTTCCTGTAGCCCAGGGCAGCTGTGACGGAGCTGTGTATCTAGCTCCCACTACAAAAGAGCTTGTGAAAGGTAGGTTCTGAGTCCCTCGTGCTAGTGGAGGACAGAGTTGGGGAGACAGGGTCAGATGCCTTTAGGGTTGAAGGTCCTGCTGCCCTTGAGCCTGGCTTCCCAAGATGTCCTCCGCTGAGAAGTGGGCCAAAGAACTCCCTGCCCTGCCTGTGAGCGCTCCTTAAATATCTACCTCAAGCTCATTCCATCCTTCCCACTTCAGAAAGAGACACCTTGCTAGTCCCTCAGTGGATTGCACCACCTTGCTCTTAGAATTAAGTCCCAACTCTTGAGTTAGGCTTACAGTGGATGGACATCATGATCCAGCCCACAGCTCTGGCACACCCCACCTCATCACTCCAGGCCTCGCCCAAGCCGGCCTGCTCACACATCCTCCTGGGAGGCTCCTACCTGGACAGGTCCCTGGCTCTTCCTCATCTACCAAGTCTCCTCTGGAACATTACCTTTCCCAGATCCATCTCTCATTCACCAGGACAGAACGAGTTGCTTCTCCTATGAGCTCTGATAGTGCTGTTTTCTGTACCCCTAATATTTCATACTCCTCTGGCATTATAGATTGTTTCTTGTGCCTCTCCAATAAGACTAGAAAGCAACTTGTGCCAGTACCCCTCCCCTTCCCAGAACCTAGCACAGGGCCTACAGCGACTGGCTCGGAAATGCAAGCTACTTGCATCGAGGAATGGACTGGAATAAGTGATAGGTAGGTAACTTGCCACCAGTTGTCTACATTGGATCAAGTTATGAAATGGCAGTGTCAGCTCGGATCAGCCTTTTGCCTCTCTCAAACCTTCATCGTCCTGTTAAAGAGCCCTTGACATCTGTCATGGAGACAGATCTGTAATGGAGACCAGTGAGTGACAGCGCAGGCCCCACCCAAGGGAGGCAACAAAACTATTAGTGCTTTACTGCCCACAGCTATCCACTTTCAAGTAGGTTAGCTATCTCCCTGCCCCCTGATTCTTAACTTTCCTACTTCTGCTTCTGGTAGCACCACCGTTGGTCCCTAATTCACAATAGTTCCCATATCCAATAATTTGATTTCCTATCTACACCCACCTTCCTATTTCTACTGTTACTATCCAAAAATGTGCTTCATAGAAAAGCCAAATTCTAGTAAAGTTATACAAAGAATTCAAAATTAACACAAAAGGAAAAGTAGTCCAACAAAGAAGTGGGCACCCAAACTGAATGGGCAGTTTTCAAAAGGAGGAATACAAATGAGTGTAAGAAAAATAATGCAATATCTTTAACCATCAGGAATACAGCTCTAGAGACCCCAGTCAGAACAGCTATCATCAAGAAATAATAATAATAAACGTGAATGAGGATGTGGGGGAAAAGGAATACTTCCACATTGTTTGTAGAAATGTAATTAGTGTAGCTACTATGGTGGTTCCTCATAAAAGACAGAAAACTGATCAACTATGTGTTGTTCCAGCCATACCACTCATAGGTTTATACCTGAAGGAAACCAAAATGTAACATCAAGTCACCTGCAAACCCAAGTTTATTGTGGTATAGCGGACAACAGTGAAGTTATAGTATCCGCCTAGGTATCTGTTGGTGAATGAATGGATAAACACATGAAATCTATACCTAACTGAGCATTATTCAGCCATACAGAAGAATAAAATCAGAAAATGGATGGAGCAAGTAATCATATTAATGAAAATAAAGAAGACTCAGATGGACATGCATTACATACTCTCCTTATTTGTGGGATATAGGGCAATGTGAAGGCAATAGAGAAACTATTAGGTCTATTAGGTAAGAAGGAGATGAAGGGTATGAGGGTTGGAAGGGCAAGCATAATGGGGAAGGCAAATGTGATCAACGCATGCTACCTACGTAAGTGAAGATGTCACCACAAATCTCATTAGTTCATGCAAGTAATAAATCACGGTTTCAGCAAAGTAAAACTACTTGGCCACAGTCAGAGCTTATTTTTAATTGACTCATCAATACACATACGTATTCATTCTTTATACTATTTAGACTACAACGTAATAAAAAGTCTCATGATAGGCTAGCACGATTTATTTTTAGAAAACTGAAGTTTAAAGCTTTAAATAAGATCGTTAATATGTGTGTGTTTGAGTATGTACATATTAAAGTCCATTAGAATGACCAGACTGGGGGTGGGGGGCGGGGAGAAAGTAAGTTTACCTCCACTGTGTGAAATTACCAAGGACAGACACTTGGACAACTCAATGTCATTTAATAGGTCACACTGGCCAGATGCTTCTGCTTCTTTAGCAGCCTTAGGAAAAGCTTGTTAGAATAGTTCAGTTCTTACGGCAGATACAACACCGATTATAAATGCAGGCAGCAACCTCGCTCTGCTTCGTTTCTAACCCTTCCATGGCAGGACAATTAGGTGCTTGCACCTTTGTCACCAGGAACAGGAAAGCAGGCCTTCCTCCTCTCAACAGCTGCACTGCTGCATTGTCTCTGCCTGGGACAGGCCTTAAGGAGCAATTCAATTTATAGCTCAGCCTCGGCCAGAAGGAAGAACAATGAATACTAATTCTATCCAAATTAAATCACAGAACTAAGTATTCATCAAAATTTAGAAGGGCAGTTTTTGTTTAATACAGTCTCCTTCAGCTGGTTAAATGGAATCATTCGATTTAAGTTGCTTTTTAAAAAAATATAATAATGTTAGTACTATTTCTAGCATCTGATAGATGCTGCTTCCTTCAGAAAAAAAAAAAAAAAGAAAAGTACAGGCAATAGACGTGTTTTCCTTTCAAAATCAGGTGTTACCATCGAACTGAATGAGCCTTCAGGTAAAAATTTTGCCCAGCAGTATGGACTAAAGTTGTAAGTCCCTCCAGAAGCCAGTACTGTCCACCAGAAAGAGCGGGCTTTGCGATCAGAGTTGCTCAGATGGTACTTGTGGTTTCCCACTGTTTCTTCTCCTCCGAAACCCCCCTCCCCCACCTTTGCCACCCCCTTCCCTCCCCCCCTCACCTCTGCCCACCTCCTCTGTGGTTCAAGCCCCTCCAGAAGTGGTCAGCCTGTCTGGGCAGGACCAGCCCAGGGCTCAAAATCACAAAGGCATGTTTATTTATTTATTTTTCCCATTTTGTACCTACAGCCTATAGCTCTCACTTGAACAAACAGTTTAGGAAAAACTCAGTATTGTGTAGAAGATTTGCTGGTTATTTATGAGTATTTAACATGTGCCCGGCAATTGTTCTAGTGTCTGCTATTCAAGAGTCAAGGCATATAAATTACCCAGCAGAGGTTCTCCGGGCTCCAGTCATGACTTCAGGACTTGGAGGAAGCACAGCATTGCATTTGTTAAAGCTCATGGACTATCAGGCTCGTATGTAAGGGCATGGGCCTTTATTTAAGAACAACACAACAACCCACGTATCTGAATGGCTCTTCTGTGTCTCATAAAACCCGGATGAGATATTTTCCACGTTGCTGTTCAACTTCTTTTTTAAAACCTCCTGAAATCAATTCCTACATGAGCTGTCTGCAGATGAATTTTGCCCTTCCGATTGTCAAGAAACAAAAACTCTGTAATCCAACATCTGTAGCTCTTTCTTAAGCTGCCAGAAAATGTATACTCCATTTAATGTCATATGCCCAACCCATTCCACTGAAGTGCCTAACTGCCTCCTGCCCCTGCCTCCTTCCCATGTAGTTGGTCAGACGTTACTATCAATTCTCTTATCTCACACTGTGTCTCAGTCATAAATTCTTCTGGAGTAAGACTCAGGACAAATATCAAACCTTCAATGAAACAACAAAAAATATACTGTCAATATTCTAATTGTATATCATTATCAATATCATAATTACATTATTATTGTATGGATAATTAAGATTTGAGTTCAAAAGGGGGCAAATGGAGCCAAGTGCCAGTGGCTCACACTTGTAATCCTAACTACGCACGAGGCTGAGATATGAGGATCTTGATTTGAAGACAGCCCAGGCAGGAAAGTCCATGAAATTCATCTCCAATAAACCAGCAAAAGAACTGGAAATGGAGCATTGGCTCAAGTGGTAGAGCACTAGCCTTGAGCATAAAAGTTGAAAGGAGAGTGCCCAGGCCAATATTTCAAGCCCCAAATCAGCACAGAGATGGAGAGAGAGAGAGAGAGAGAGAGAGAGAGAGAGAGAGAGAGAGGGAGAGGAAGGAAGGGAGAAAGGAAGGAGGGAGGGAGGGGAGGGGGAAAGAGAAAGAAAAAGAAAGAAAGGAAGAAGGGGGGAGAAGAGAGAGGGAGGAGGGGAAGATGAAGGAAGGAAAATAGGTGTTAGAAAAAGGAACTAGGGGGGGCTGGGAATACGGCCTAGTGGCAAGAGCGCTTGCCTCCTACACATGAAGCTCTCAGTTCGATTCCCCAGCACCACATATATGGAAAACGGCCAGAAGGGGCGCTGTGGCTCAGGTGGCAGTGTGCTAGCCTTGAGAGGGAAGAAGCCAAGGACAGTGCTCAGGCCCTGAGTCCAAGGCCCAGGACTGGCCAAATTAAAAAAAAAAAAAAAAAGGAACTAGGGGCTGGGAATGTGGCTTAGTGGTAGAGTGCTTGCCTAGCATGCATGAAGCCCTGGGTTCGATTCCTCAGCACCACATACACAGAAAAGGCCAGAAGTGGCGCTGTGGCTCAAGTGGTAGAGTGTTAGCCTTGAGCAGAAAGAAGCCAGGGACAGTGCTCAGGCCCTGAGTCCCAAGCCCCAGGACAGGAAAAAAAAAAAAAGGAACTAGGAACATTTTGTCTAGTTACAAATCGCATCAGTATGAGAACAGAGCACAAGAGTCACACTGGTCTTGAGGCCCTGAGTCACCTTTTACCAGTTCTATGTCGTCAAGCAAATTTTTTATCTTCTGAATGGCTTCCAGTTCATCAACTTCAAAACTACAAATTTCACTCAAGGCTTGGTGCTCACTTGAGTTACAATTCTACTTCTGGCTTTTTTGTGGTTTATTGGAGATAAGAGTCTCATGGATTTTCCTGCCTGGGTTGGCTTCAAACATCATCCTCAGATCTTATTTATTATAAGGTGAGAAAACAGAGAAGCCTCATTTTGAGAGATTGAATCTTGGAGTCTTTATTAATAGGCCAGTGACTGCATGGTAGAATCCTGTCTCAAAGACCAGCAGCCCAGAACAGAGCTTGCACTAAGCTTTTAAAGACGATCACCACAAGCTTGGGGTGGAGGCCAAGCTTTAACAAAAGCAGACCTTATAGAGACAGGCAGAGATACTAGCAGAAGCATTCTCTACGCAAAGCTTTCCTAAGGCTATGACATCTGCATTTCTCTGAAGCAGAGCCCTCCTAGCTCACCTTGAGCTAGGCACCTGCATTTAAGGAATGGCCTCTCTCACCTCTAGGCTTTTCAGTCCTGGGTGAAGAGCTCCCTCCACCTAGCAAGAGGCACCAGGATGGAGTAAGAAGTTATTCCTCAGCCTCTTTACTTCAATCTCTGCCTCCTGAGGAGCTAGGATTACAGGTGAAAGCCACCCATGCCAAAGCACTACTTTCTCTCTTGTGTGCTCACGTGTTGGGGCATCGGCTTGGCATTGAGGGGAGTCCGCCCCATCTCCTGCCCTGGGGCTGCGTGGCTGTTATCCACTCCTACCCCCTTCCAGGTCCAGAACCGGAAGAGGTAGCAAACAAGCCCCGCCTCTCATCTTGGAGCACATGTCGCAAAATGGCGCTGACTGGAGCCCAGGGGGGGCGGTCCTACGGGCTGTGATCTCCGCCTCTGGGGGAAGTTCCGTGACATCACTGTGATGGACAGATCATCAGCCTATCACTAGTATCCAGTTAGTCCCTCCCCTTCCTGCCGCCATTGATGTCATATAAACCCCTCCCCTGAGTAAACGGAAGGGAGTTCCAGGAGCTTACCCTGCGAAACCTGCGTGTTTCTGTGTCCTTCATTTCAGGGGCAGGAAGGGGCCTTCTCGTGTCTGCACACCGCCAAGGTTTTCACATTGGGCCGCACTCCAGCTTTCCGTCCGGTGGGACAGGGCGCAAGGGTGAAAGGGTTCCCGACACTCACACTCCTTTTTTAAACAAAAAGAAATCTTTCTTGGTGATGCTAGAAGGTCCAATTCTTAAAATTCAACAGTGAAGCTTAATACTTTAAGCTGGGAAGCAGTATCTTCCTTAATAAATGCTAAATATTGGGGGGGGGGGAAATCTTTCATTTTAGCTTCTGTAGGGACTGCCACACTCAATTTCAATTCATCTAAGTATGTGTAAGGGCAACCCACAGGACAATGGAGGTAGTCATGATCAAGGACTACAGGAATTGGAGTGGGGGGGAAGGCTCCTCCCTTACTACTGAGTGCTTCCTTTGCTCTTCCATACTCGGCCCCAAGGTGCTCCACAGGGCCAGCATTGAAGGACTTGCCTCCAAAGATGGAATATGAAGGACTTGCATCTCCCTTCTAAGCCTGTTCTTTCTATGTATCTAAAGATGGAATATAAAGGATTGATCCCCACCCTATTGCCTCAGCCCATACAGATACCAGGCGGAAACCTCAATATGCAAACCTGATTTGATATGCAGGCAGGACATCTCACCTAGGGCCAGCTGTAAACAACCCTTTGTGGGCCAAGACCTAGTGGCACTTTCAATAAGCTTCCTTGCTCAGACCCCATATAAGCCTGGTCCCAAATTTCACCCCCTCGCACAACCTCCAAACCTGTGGGAAGGTCTGTGCCCCAGGCTGTTCCTCAATAAACAGTCCTCGCCAGTTGATGATCAAATCCGGCCTATTCCTTTTCTGTTCTCCTCCATTTTCCCAACAAGCACCCTCGCTCCAGTGGTCCAAGAGATGATGTATGTATGGTGTGAGCAATCTCTACACCTTGGAAGTCTAAGGATAGAATCATGCTCATGAAATGAGGATACTGGATCTAAGTAACAATGTCCTTACAGCCATCCTGGCACCTTGTTGGGTGGTGGGAGCTTTTCACCCAGCTCCAAATAGCCTAGAGGTGAGATAGGGCATTCTTTGAACTGCAGATGCTATGCTCTTTAGCCCCATGAAAGCTTTGTTACAGAGAATGGTGCTCTTGATTTCCCCTAAAAGGAATGATGCTTCACTCATCCCTGAGTAGCCCTTCCCCTTATGGTTTGCTTTGCTTATTAACATTTTTATTTTATTTTATTTTAGTTTTTTGGCCAGTCCTAAGCTGTGAACTCAGGACCTGAGCACTGTCCCTGGCTTCTTTTTTGCTCAAGGCTAGCACTCTGCCACTTGAGCCACAACGCCACTTCTGGCCATTTTCTGTATATGTGGTGCTGAGGAATCGAACCCAGAGGCTCATGTATACAAGGCAAGCACTCTTGCCACTAGGCCATATTCCCAGCCCACTTACTAACATTTTTGTTAAGGCTTAGTCTCCACCCCAAACATGTGGTTTTTGTGTCTTTAAATGCTTTGTGCTAATAGCATTTTGGGCTGCTGGTCTTTGTCACTGGAGTCCACCTGCAGTCACTGGCTTTCTAATAAAGGCTCTTGTTTCCACCTCTCAAGATGTGGCTTCTGTGTTTCTCACAATTGAATTCCTGTATAACACTTAGGGAAGGGGATTGGCTTGAGAAAACCTGCTACCTGGGTTCCAGCCTCAGTTCCCAGCCATCAGTTACCCTAGGCCTTAGCTCTATCCCCAGGCTCACTGCAAATAAACAACAGCACCCACCCCTCTCTTTTGGCTGAGAAGCATCTGCAATCAGATGACCTAGGGAGAAAACAAACAGCCATATGACTTATCAGGTTCCAACCACTGACTGTGTTTAATGATTTACATGGAAGTCTTATTTAATACAGCGGTAATAAACAACAACAGAAAAATCATGAAAGCTAGATTTGTGAGCAACAGGATGTTGTATTCTTAGTTTATATTTTCTTTCATCCTTGTTTGAAGGAGCCACAATCCATTATAGCTTAATTGTATTTTTTAAAAATATCTGTTCTTGCGTGTTTGAAAATATTCATTTAAGAAATCAAAAGCTTTTTTATTTTTTATTAGCATAGATGAATTGTATGAAGGAGTTTCATTGTGCTATTTCCATGCATGCATACAATGCACTTTGATCAAATTCTCTATTACTCTTTTTTATCCCTCTTCCTCCCTTTTTAAAACAATTTTAATGCGTTTCGTTGTTCTATTTTCCTATGAATATTTGAATCAAATTCACCACACACCTCCTACCTCTTTCACCCTCTCCTTTCCCCCTTCTCTATCCTACTGGTATCCCAGATAGTCCCTCTGTTTTACACTTATTAGTTTTTAGGGGACTACATTTGCATTTGAGAGAGAAAATATGATATTTGTCTTTCTTGGCCTGGCCTCTTCCTTCCTTCCTTCCTTCCTTCCTTCCTCCCTCCCTCCCTCCCTCCCTCCCTCCCTCCCTCCCTCCCTCCCTCCTTCCCTTCTTTCCTCTCTCTACCTCTGTCTGTCTGTCTGCTTTTCTCTGTCAGTCTGTCTGTCTGCCTGCTGTTTGTCTTGTCTGTCTGTCTCTTTCTATGCTTTTACTGGGGTTGAACTCAGGGTCTCCTTTCCCAGAGCTGGTGTGCTACCATTTGAGCCACACTTCACACTTCCAGTCTTGCTCTTTGCTGGTTACTTGAAGATGAAGATTCAAACTGTTCTTCCCAGGCTGGCTTCAAATCAAAATCCTCCATCTCAGATTCCTGAGTAGCGAGGATTACAGAACTGAGTCACCAGTGCCTGGTTCAAGTCTTTTGTATTTTTTTTTAAAGCTTTACGTGAGTCAATAGATATAAAAGACACTGTCAAATTTTTACTATGGGTGTATTTTATCTCCAAGAACTTCTTAAGTTAGTGAGAAGCATTGTTTATTCATTGCCTAAAAAGACCCAAAATCATCATCTATTATTTTTTCAGTAGTTTACATATGAGGATAATTTTGGGTAGATATTAAATTTTTGGTTTCTAAAACAGAAAACAATTTTCAAACATGTTATATCAAGAATTGGATCATAGCCAGGCACCAGTGGCTCACGCCTATAATCCTAGCTACTCAGGAGGCTGAGCTCTGAGGATCAAGGTTCAAAGCCAACCTGGGCAGGAAAGGCTGTGAGACTCTTATCTTCAATTAACCACCAGAAAACCAGAAGTGGTGCTGTGGCTCAAGTGGTAGAGGGCTAGTGTTGAGCTGAAGAGCTCAGGGTCAGTGCTCAGGCCCAAAGCTCAACCTCCATGACAGATGAAAAAAAAATTGGATCATCATCATCATCATCATTTTGAGATAAGGTTGTGCTCTGCAGTGCAGACTAGCTGAGAAATTGAGATCCTCTTGCCTTAGCCTCCCAAGTGCTAGATTCACAGGCATGTATCAACGTAACTGGCTGCCCAAATCCAGATTTATTGGGATAGCTACAAATAGACTGACATTTCCTTTATTTCTTTGTTTCACGATCTGATACATCCTAAAAATATTTATGCTCAATTTTCTGAATCAGACTTCATAAAATGTGTCCTGAATACCATTGTTAAAATTATTCTGTATATGCATGCAATAATGAATCATTTTAAGTTTGTGCAACTGTTGAAAGAAACACACAACTGTGAGTTTAGTGGCTTTGTGACTTCTTTGCCAGTGTTCTTTGGTTAAATTGCAGAAGAGTCTTAGGAAGATTTACTGTCCTCTTAACTCCAAGATTTTTTGAAAATAAAGGAATATTTGCCAAATGTTTCAAGCTAAAAGACAACACTAATTTACATTTTCATTGTACATTTCACACTGTACCTGAATAAGCCAAACTTGAAACTCTTAAAGAAAAAATTTGTTCATCTAGCTAGACAGTCAAAATTTTATGTTGATGGGAACTTATAGGCAAGAAGGATGATTTTTGTAGTTTCTTACATGAAGATATTTTAATTATAAAGGGTAGTATTACATAATTTGTGTGCAAAAAGTGTAAGAAATAATGTGAAGAATCACCACCCTTGATAGAGAGCTGCTTTCTAATCAATCAATACAACTTTGAGTTCAATAGTAATACTGAGTTCACACAAGAGTCAATGAATTTACTTAATTTGGACATTATTTTGAAGCTGTTATCGCTTGCTTACTATAAAAAAAAAAAGAGAAGCATTTGGACTGAGAATGTGGCCTAGTAGTACAGTGCTTGCCTAGTATGCATGAGGCCCTGGGTTTGATTCCTCCACACATCACATATACAGAAAAAGCCAGAAGTGGCCCTGTGGCTCAAGAGGTAGATTGCTAGCCTTGAGCAAAAGGAAGCTCAGGGGTAGTGCTCAGGCCCAGAGTTCCAAGCCCCAGGACTGGCAAGAAGAAGAAGAAGAAGAAGGAGAAGGAGAAGGAGAAGAAGAAGAGGAGAAGGAGGAGGAAGAGGAGGAGGAGGGGGAGGAAAAGGAAGAGGAGGAGGAGGAGGAGGAGGAGGAGGAGGAGGAGGAGAAAGAAGCAGCAGCAGCATTTTTGGCAGTATTGAGACAAATTTAAAGGGATGATTTTTTTGTTGTTGTTAGGAGGAGCTATATGTATTTGTAACACCTTACATATGTGACTTTCCCAATTATAAATTTTATAAAAATCATAACCTTCCATCAAGATTGTTTCTCACAATAAACAAAGCATCTGCAGGGCATGGTGGTATGTCTGTAATCCCAAACAAGGAGTATAGATAGGAAGTTCAGGATCACTCTTCCAGGCTGGCCCAGGCAAAAGCGTGAGACTCTGTCTGGAAACAAACTTTACTAGAACTGTGGATCATGCCATAGAGTGATTGTCTAGCAAGTGTGAGGCCCTGAGTTCAACTCCCAGTACTACCAAAAAATTAAAAATACACCATGCATGTGAACTAACACTGAATTCATTTTGGTATGAGACTGAAACTTGAAATTAGTATCTGATACATTTGTTCGCTGGCACTCGAGTCATGCCTCCCACCTCAATACACTGGATTTCCATCAGACCGGGCTAGTCTGGGGTAGCTTGTACAGTTTTGAGGCTCCTAGTAGCAAGGAGGGCCTGCATAAACAAAAATCATCTCCACTGCTTGCAAGAATTCTTTGTCTGATCGGGTTGAAGGGTTGGTTAGCTTTTCCAATGACTTCTTGCTCTTTCTTCTTCTAACTAGGAAAGAAAAAGGGAAGTCACTTCTGCAATGTTTAAAGCCAGATTTCCTCTGCAAAGCTAGCTGGCCAGTTAAAATACGTCAGAGTCTGTTGAGAGGACCCAGGAGTGAAATAGAATGCTCTTTCTCTAATAAATTCAAGAAAATAGCTGCAGCTTTTCACCCTGGAATTATCTGAAAGCTTGTGAGATGAGAAAGGAAGAAACGCTTTAACTTTCTGGGGCTCTTCAAATCCTGAGGACTTTTTGACACTAAAAAAGTGAAAAGCTGTGATTTTATAAAATTAAGAAAAGGAGGGGTTTGGTGAGGAAGTAACTGGGGCTAAAGAAAACACTTCAGAGGAGAAAGATATTTCATTTGCTTATATGTGTTTATATTTATTTTTTCTTTTAAAAAATTCTTTTTTTCTCAACACTACACATTGTTTTCTTCTTTATTGTCAAAGTGAAGTACAGAGGGGTTACAGTTTCATATGTAAGGCAAGTACTTCTCTCTTTTTTGGGCCAATCCTGGGCCTTGAACTCAGGGCCTGAGCACTGTCCCTGGCTTCTTTTTGCTCAAGGCTAGCACTCTGCCACCTGAGCCACAGCGCCACTTCTGGCCATTTTCTATATTTGTGGTGCTGGGGAATCGAACCCAGGGCTTCATGTATAAGAGGCAAGCGCTCTTGCCACTAGGCCGTATCCCCAGCCCCGTGTTTATATTTCTTGAGTTGCTCTAAACTGTGCAAGAATTAGACACAACAGTAAGTGGTTCATGAAGACTCGATCATTTATACTTTAGTTTTAATCACCACATCTTGGAGGACAAGATCTTGGAGGATTGTTCTGTTGTGATGGGGGGCAGATTTGCTGGGAAGGTGCGATAGAGAAGGAACCCATTTGCCCGTTGCAGACGGTGGCACCTAGGCAGGGGACCCGGGACGTGCAGGGAGCTCACCGGCAGCCTGCGTGAAGGCTGAGTGTCGCAGGCGGCTCTGAGCCTCCAGCGCCTGGCCCGCTGCCTGCCCCCACGTGGGCGGCCAGCATCATTTGTTGGAAGCAATTGTAAAATGAGGTCATTTCCACAACGGGGCTTGTTGTCTAATCAGCAGGCAAAAAAAAAAAAAAAAAAGGGCAAACCAAAATTAAATAAATAGAATTGTTTGTCTTGGGTTTGTTTTTTTTGTATTTTGTTTCTATTTATTGTGTTAATAAAACAAAATGTCATCTTTGCTTTTTAAAGAAAAGACTGCATGTTCAAGACACCATGCAGATGGTTTTCTCTACCTGTAAATGGTTCCTGTAATGAATGGCTGGTTTCCATCTCCCCCTAACCCCCCTCATTGAGAACCTGCTATAAAGAATCTGCAGGCTGGGGCCAGTGAAAATTTATAATCTGAGCACAAGTCTGGGCAAGAGGACACAGGAAGCCCTGCAGACATAGCCCGGCATTTCTTCTGTAACATGGCTACTCCTCTTGTTTGCATTGTGTATCCTGTTGTTTGCGTGTTGTCACCGCCGTCTTCATGCAACTGAGGGGGAAAATCACTGCCTTAGAAAGTGGAAGAGTCTATAAGAGGGGAGGTGGGGATGGGACCCAAAGAGGCCCAGAAAAGCACTGAAAAAGCATGGCAAAGGAAGTGGATGGGGAATGGCGAAAGCATCCTGAGGGGAGAGGGCAGGAAACGCCTAAGCAAGACAAAGGACAGCCTCCTCTGTACAGGAGACAGAACTGTACAGGACTGAGGCCCGCCATTCCTCTCTACAATGGAGCTCATGAAATGGGACTGGTGTTTCACATTCTTTATGCCTTTTGAAAGTTTCCATGGGTTTATTACATAGGTTTTTGAGAGTGTTTTTTTTGTTGTTGTTGTTTTGGGTTTGGGGGGGCCTTGGGGGGAGTTTTGGGGGGGTGATATCTGGGGAAAATGGTTAGGGTTTTAAGAAATGTTTTGTGTTTTGTCATTTAAAATAATGAAATCCAGTCTCTGAATAGCTGAGATTTCAAAGTCTAAAACATTTTCAGGAATTAGTTGGATATGGATGTTGGAGGATGCCTGAGGCCACATTAGAAAGACAGTTACAGCCAGAAATGGCTCACACCTGTAATCCTAACTATTCAGGAAGCTGAGATCTGAGGATCATGGTTTGAAGCCATCCCAGGCAGCAAAATCCATGAGACTCTTACCTCTAATTAACCACCAAAAAGCTAGATGCATAGAGTATTAATCTTGAGCAAAAATGCTCTCAGGCTCAGGAACTGATTGGCAAAAGAAAGAGAAAGAGAGGGGGAGAGAGAGAGAGCAAGAGAGAGAGAGAGAGAGAGAGAGAGAGAGAGAGAGAGAGAGAGAGAGAGCTGAGTTACTTAGGAGCAAGTGTTCCTAAAGTTCCTAAAGTTCTTTGAACTACCAAGAACTTTATACTTTGTTGTTGATATTTGGCAAGCAAATGATTCTGGATAATTAAAACAACCCTCTGGGGCTGAAATAAAGTTGTAATCATAAATACATTTAAGAAAACATAAACATTTGAAATATTTGAGACTTTTATAAATTATTTTTGTCCCTTGCAAAAGAAATTTAAAAAGACATTGAGTATGGACACCATTGTACATGTATTTGTTAGGAAAACGAAGGAAAAAGGAAAAGGTTGGGCTCAATTTTCAACAGGTTAGCTTTCCTGATGTAAAACAAAATAAACCATAATCATTGTCTCTTTAAAGGCAAACCTGAGCTCACAAGAAAACAACTGAAATCTCTAAAGGAAAGAGAAACCAGATGCATAAATCTGTGCCCAATGCTCCAAACCTAGAAGGTTTTTTATTAGTTTGATTTCCAATTGGTCATCAAATAGAGGCTTGGGTTTAAAGGACCATAAAGAGTAGACGAAGCCAGGAGCCAATGGCTCGGGTCTGTAATCCTAGCTTCCCAGGAGGCTGAGAGCTGAGGACAATTCAAAACTAGCCAGGGAAGGAATGTCCTTGAGACTCATCCCTAACCACCAAAAAGCTGAAAGTGGAGTTGTGGCTCAAGTGGCACCATGCTAGCCTTCTAAAGGACAGTGCCCAAGCCCTAAATCCAAGCCTCAGGGCTGACACAATCAACAAACAAAGAAACAAATAAAGCATTTTTTTTTTTTTTTGGCCAGTCCTGGGCTTGGACTCAGGGCCTGAGCACTGTTCCTGGCTTCTTTTTGCTCTGCCACTTGAGCCACAGCGCCACTTCTGGCCATTTTCTGTATATGTGGTGCTGGGGAATTGAACCCAGGGCCTCATATATACAAGGCAAGCACTCTTGCCACTAGGCCATATCCCCAGCCCCTGCATTTTTTTTTTTTTAAGAGCAGTGGAAACCAGGCCCCCAGCTTATGGACCTAGAGTCCAGGTCTGGGGAAAGCCTGACTCATGGAATTATAAAGGGTACTTGCTTGGTGAAGAAGGATCAGCACAAAATCTACTCCACTTCTAAATATACAAGAAGCACCAATTTATCGTTTACTGTTATTTCTTTCTAAAACGCCAGTCAAATTGGAGCAAAGTGAATTTTCGAGGCACAAACTAGGGTACAGTAGAGAATGAGTCATATAAAATGCCACAAGTTGGAAACATACAGCAGCGTCATTACTCTTAGCTTCTTGAAAGGCTGAGAAAAAGCCCGAAAACAGCAACAACATCAACAACAGAATTTTCATTACAAAATTCCCTCAGAAAGTTCAGACTTGGCAGGAGGAAACTCTAGGAAGTGGGAGGGGAAGACACGAAAGATGAAATGTGATTGGTTGAAGTAATCATCAATCCTCCCATACCCACCTACCCACCACCACCTACTCTATCCTACCAAGGTGGGCAGAGCTCCAGCCAACCGCAGCCAGGTGAGCAAAGCCAGGCTAGCTGAAGGCCATAAAGCAGAGAAATCTGGACCACCT
Source organism: Perognathus longimembris pacificus (assembly GCF_023159225.1). Taxonomy (NCBI): domain Eukaryota; kingdom Metazoa; phylum Chordata; class Mammalia; order Rodentia; family Heteromyidae; genus Perognathus; species Perognathus longimembris. The sequence continues at coordinate 56,182,876 of NC_063171.1, forward strand.
CACCCCAGCTGCTGTTTAGACAGGTGCCTCCCTCTGAAAATAGGGATACAGGCAGGCTGAAGGCTGAGTTCTCCAGCCAATTCTCAGCTCATCTCTGAAGCCAAGATGAAACATCCCAGAGAAGAGAAGGGAATGCTATAAGGAATCTCTGCCAAGCTCAAGAGGAAACATCTAAAGCGACCCATGGCAGGAATTCCCCAAAGACCATCTCAGCCACACCCTGGACTCTGTGAGCTTCCTATGAGGTCATTAGAGCTCCAGTACTAAGAGCTGTCAGATATCAAAGAAGCCTGTCATTAAAGATAAGAGATGGAAACAAATAAACAAATGCGCAACAGGGAAACCAAAAGCAACTTGAAGGAAGTGAACACTAAGAAAGAAGACTTTTATTTATTTGTTTAATTATTTAGTTGCCACAGGGCTTGAACTCTGGGCCTAGGTGCTGTCCCTGAACTCTCTGCCACTTTGAACCACAGCGCCACTCCCAGTTTTCTGGTGGTTAATTGGAGATGAGAGTCTCAAGGACTTTCCTGTCCGGGCTGGCTTTAAACTGGGATCCTCAGACCTCAGTCTCCTGAGTAGCTAGGATTACAAGTGTGAGTCACCAGCACCCAGTTTAGGAAGGCGAATTAAAAAAAAAAAATGATCAGCCATATCCTCTGAGAGATAAGAAAAAATATTGAATCTATAAAATAAAAAAGTTACCAAAAACAAAAGATAAAAAGAAGAAACTAATGTTTGGGGTTTTTTTTAGCACAAAAAATTCTAGCATAAAAGAAAAGTTCAAGCCAAGTGCCTTGGCTCAAACCTGTAATCCTAACTGCTTAAGAGGTAGGTAATAAAGGTCAGCATACATTTTTGAGACCCCATCTCAACCAATGGCTGGGCACAGTAGTGTGTTCCTGATGTCCCCAGGGAGGCAGGGGTATCCACTAGAGGGATGGCAGCCCGGACCAGTCCTGGCATTATCTCAAAAACCAAAACAGTGTCTGGAGATGTGACTCCAATGGTACAGCCCCTGCCTAACAAGTACATGCTTCTGAGTTCAAAACCCAGCCACCCCCCCACCCAAATTTGAATCATCAAAAATTATCTAGATGTAGAATATTTGAATGACATAATGGATACTATCCAACACAGTGAACTATACATTCTGTTCAGGCTCTTTTTGAAACTTGCACAGTATTATGAGGTCATCATACATCTTCATAAGTTGGGAAATGGTTGTAGCATGGATGCTGCTTTTCCTGGAATTGTGTGGTTTCTTAAAAATACACACAAAAAATAAGGTACTGGAAGAGTTTTTAAATATACATCTAAAAATCCTGTGGATCAACATATAAATCAAGATGAAAATTGAAGATGCAGTAAGCTCAAATGATGATGAAATAGCACACATGAGTATATATTTGAAATACTGCAAAAATGATACAGGGAGGATTTTCTATCCCTAAATGTTTATATTACAAAGTAAGAAAGGAGGAAAATGAATGAATTGAGTCTTAGGAAATCATAAAACAGGATACAAAGAAGAAAGCTAAAAGTCAATGCTTTAAAACTTCAAAATTGACATCTTTTGGTGTATCAGTTGTGTTAAAAAGAAAGAAAACGGGCTGGGGATATGGCCTAGTGGCAAGAGTGCCTGCCTCATATACATGAGGCCCTGGGTTTGATTCCCCAGCACCACATATACAGAAAATGGCCAGAAGCGGCGCTGTGGCTCAAGTGGCAGAGTGCTAGCCTTGAGCGGGAAGAAGCCAGGGACGGTGCTCGGGCCCTGAGTCCAAGGCCCAGGACTGGCCAAAAAAAAAAAAAAAAAAGAAGCCAGGGACAGTGCTCAAGCCCTGAGTCCAAGCCCCAGGACTGGCCAAAAAAAAAAAAAAAAAGAAAGAAAGAAAACAATGCAGCAGTGGTATTTACTAGACTCTATGTTGAAAATGAACTATACAAGTTGAAGGTGGGTGTGGGAGGGAAAAACTGGGACAGAGCAAGGAAAGGGGTGACACTGTCCAAAAAGAAATGTACTCATTACCTGACTTGTATAACTGTAACCCCTCTGTACATCACCTTCACCTTTATAATAACAATAAAAAATTTATTTTAAAAAAAGAAAGAAAATGATGAACATCATAATGGTTCGAAAATATTGAAAACAGCATAAGCAATGATATGCCTTTAATAATGAAAGGAAAGGCCAGGTGCTAGTGGTACATACCTGTCATCTTAGCTACTCAGGAGGCCAAGATCTGAGGATCCCAGTTCAAAGCCAGCAAGGGCAGTAAAGTGCATGAGACTCTTATCTCCAATTAACCACCAGAAAACCGGAAATGGAGCTATGGTCCAAAGTGGTAGAGTGCTAGCCTTGAGCACAAAAGCTCAGGGACAGCACGCAGGCCCTGAGTTCAAGTCCACAAATGAACCAAAAAATAAAAGAAAATATAAAAGAAAGGGAACTATCAACATCAACTCAAGAAAAAGAGAATCTCCAAATACTAAGCTAGTAAACAGAGTTAAAACCCTTCACCCAAGACTGATATGTCATCTGTCAGTCCTATAAAAAGACTTAAGAAACAAATCTGTAGCTAATTCTGTAAAAAGACTTCCAGATAATAGACAAAGAGACAACATAAACCAATGTATTTTGCAAGGTAACATAAAAACAAAAGTAGACTGGCAAAGTAGAGAAAAGGAATGTCAACTCATTAAACAGAAATGCAAAAGCCAAGACAAAAATACTGCAAATAATCAAAGCCAGCATTCTGTTAAAAATCTCTCCTCAGAGATCTACTAATATATTTTTCAACATATTACCATATTGAAGAAAAACAGTATGATCACTTCACAAGATGCTGGAAAGAATTTAAATAAAGGTTAATAATGACTCATGTTAAAATATGTATAGTTCTTTAATTAAGATTATTGCATTAATTGGGACTCAAATCATCTGCACATGACACAAATCTTCCAGATATCAGGAAGAAGATCATTTCTCCCTCCAAGACAAACACCAGTGGTAGTAGGATAGCTGTGTCACCATGGACCTTGGCATTGCTATCACATTGCTTGGCTTTAACTGAACACATCACGGTTCAACCATTACGTCCACTTTCCATCCCTCTGTGGCAGTGTGTATGTTTTGAAGACGGAATCTCTTGTTCCAGATGCTCTTTGGCAATATGACCTTTCCCTTCTCCCACCAGAGTGGTAATTTCTCACCCCCTTGGTGAGGGAGGGATTGATTCTATTAGTGCTTGGGCCATGGAGTACGGCAGGAACCACTAGTAACAGGGTACTCACTCTAGTCAGCCACTCTTCCCAACTCTTGGAAATCATCCTTCCTTGGACTATTTATTATGAGAAAACCAGGCTGTGAGAAGCTGCAGCAACAGAAGGGGAGAGCTTGGAGGAAGGAAGGCAAAGGGTAGATTTGCCATCAGAGTGAAGAAGTCATCTTGGGAAGTTATTCCAGCCTTGGCTACCTCAGCTGACACAGTAGATCACAGATAAACCATCCAACTAAATCCTTCCTAAATTCCTGACCTATGAAAACTGTGGGCAAAGTTTAAAAAAATATATTGTTTCCAGCTGCCAAGTCTGTCTGTTTTCTTCCACTGCAATACATAATCCAAACACTTGTCTTTGAAAGAGTCTTCCAAAACATCTCACACCACACTTGGCTTTCATTCTGTTGCCCAAAGTTAAGTCACATGAGACCATACTTTTAAGAAATCTGGAAGTTTGAGGTTTTTCTATAGGCTGCATTCTGAACGAAAACTTGGAGGTCAATTACTGCTGAGAAAAGGGAGAATAAAGAATCTCTAACCCAAATCCCCTCGAAACCAGTGGCTCTTCAAAGGTAAGCAATAGATGGACCACATCAGTATCTAACCAGAATGTGCTGGACATGGAGACTGTCAGACTCACCCCAGACACACCAAATCAGAAATGCTGGGGATCAGGTCCAGCAATGTCCCCGTCCAGGCTGTTCCCATGAGGTCTGAGAACTCTTGCTCAAAGCTCAGAGAAAATGGTTCTTTCTGGTGACATATTGGAAGTATTTCCTTTCATAGCAGGAGCGGAGCATAGATATGCACTCTCTGTTCCTACAGAGTATTATGCTTCTTGTTCTGGGCACTGAAGTGCAAAAAGAAGAAAGTAATTATGAAGGAAGAGATAAAACCGACATGTTTACAATTCATGTGGTTGTTTACATAAAAAATAATGATGTTTAAGTTCAAAGTTGATAACAAGAACAACACTGTAGTTCTATATATAGCGATTAGTATTAGTTACCCAAGAATGAATCTAAAAAATAAAGTATACATTTAGGGTCAAAATTATTTTTAAAAATTTAGGGACTGGGAATGTGGCTTAGTGGTAGAGTGCTTACCTAGCATGCATGAAGCCCAGAGTTCCATTCCTCAGCACCACATAGAAAAAGCTGGAAGTGGTGTTGTAGCTCAAGTGGTAGATTGCTTGCCTTGAGCAAAAGAAGCTTAGAGACAGCACCCAGGCTCTGAGTCCAAGCCCCAGGACTGGCAAAAAAAAAAATATATATATATATATATATGTATATATATATATAATTTATTGAAGCACTAAAAGCAGACAATGAGCAATATAATGTCAATAGATAGTTGGATGACAGAAAGTGTCCTCAATTTAATCTTTATGTTTACCATAATTATCATAAAATCATTCATTTTTTTTTAGTATTTGTTAATCCTAAAATCTATATGGAAACACCGAAGTTCAATAACAGCAAGAAAAAAAATGACATAGACAGGATTACCCATACTGAGATTTATTTTGAAACTATAGTAATTAAAATAGGTACATGATAGGAATATAAATTAATAGCTAGAAAAGAGAACCCAGAAATGTGTTAATACTACATGGAAACTTTATTGATCTGGGAAAAGTAGTCAATTAATCTGCATAGCTCAGTAAACCTCATACAAAATAATATTACTAGCCGGGCTCACTCCTGGAAGCCTAGCTACTCAGGAGGCTGAGATCTGAGAACTGTGGTTCAAAGCCAGCCGGGACAAGAAAGGCCATGAGACTCATATTTTCAATTAAGTACCAGAAAACTGGAAGTGGCACTGTGGCTCAAGTGGTAGAACATTAGTTGTGAGCTGAAGAGCTCAGGGACAGTACACAGGCCCAGAGTTCAAGCCCTACCACCAAATAAATAATAATAATAATAATAATAATAATAATAATAAATGCCATCACTACAATATCAGTATCCATTCCAAATGTATTGAAGAGTATAAAAAAGCAAAATTTAGGACTTTTGGCTACATTTATAGCAAGATTTCTTTAAGACTATCTAACATAGGGGCGAATCGTTTATATAAAGCACAAAGGGCACAGATCATAAAGGAAATGATCGATAAGTTCAACCTCATGAAAATGTAAACCTTCACAACATAAAGAATCGTTTAAAAAGCATCAGGATGGAACAGAAGATGCTATGGCAACAAGTAACTGATAATAAACCATATTAACCTTAACAAAACTATGAAGACCTTAAGCCGTAATGAAGCTATGACGACCTTAAAAATGAACAAAATCATTTACATGTGGGATGCAATCTGTAAAGTAAAAATAAACAAGTTTAAGTTATGATATGTAGATGTAAGATAAGATAGAACGAGAGGAGGTAAGATGGATCACACCCATGATCCTGTGTGGCAGCAGACATTGGGAAGGTTGGGGTTTAAGTGAGGCCAGCCCACGTCAAAAGTTAGCAAGGTTACTTCAGCATCCACCATCCCAGTAATGTGGGGAGTGTAAATAGGAGGATCATGGTCCCCTCAAAAAAATACTAACACAAAAAAGGGCTGGGACATGGCTCAAGAGGTAGAGCATCTGTCTGGCCAGCAGAAGACCCTGAATTCAACCCCAGTACCTCTGATGATGATAATGATGATGATGATGATGAAGGAGGAGGAGGAGGAGGAGAAGGAGGAGGAGGAGGAGGAGGAGGAGGAGGAGGAGGAGGAGGAGGAGGAGGAGGAGGAGGAGGAGGAGGAGGAGGAGGAGGAGGAGAAAGAGAGAATACGTTGAATTACTTAGTGCTAAAATGAAAATGAAGAAACTTCCCAAATGCAGATCAGGGATGTTCGAGTTAGAAAATATGAGACAGTAAAGAGACAGATATTAAGCTAAGAAAATTAGGATGATATACTAAGAAATCCTGGTATGTATTTAATTAAAGCTCCACAAAGAATGGGCAGAAATGTGGGATAGAGGAAATATTTGAAGAGATAATATTTTGAACCTTTCCCATATCTGATAAACAGCAACAACCATATTGGAGGTGTGTGAGTGTGTGTGTGTGTGTGTGTGTGTGTGTGTGTATAGGTATGTCTGTGCTCAACACCTACCATCTTAAGCATTTATTGACCTCAGTACCCAAAGAATGGTCCTCAAGCCAGCCCCATCAGCACTGCCAAGAAGAAGAAGAAGAAGAAGAAGAAGAAGAAGAAGAAGAAGAAGAAGAAGAAGAAGAAGAAGAAGAAGAAGCAGCTCACGGCCTAGAAGGGAACTACTGAGTCAAAATGTGCATGTTTGAAAAGCTTCCCAGGGGGATTTGTTTACAAATTCTAGTTTTAAAGTCCTGTTTCGTGAAGTACATGTTATTACGACCTAGCTTTTGTAGATTAAGAGATCCTGGAAGTGTAACCCACTTGCTGAGCCGTTTGCAATCTGGAGTCTTGAAGATAGGACGCAAGTGGTAGAATGAGACCCTGAGTTCAAATTGCCAAAGATAAATATTTTTTTTAAGCATACACTTTTTGTTGTTGCTGTTGTTGTTAGAAAAGATCAACATTCAAATGTGACTCAGACTAGACTCCAAAACCTATGATTCCATAGTTCCACTTGGTAAATTTGATCCACTTTTGTAATCAAAATTTGACCAGTGAGCTGGGAATGTGGCCTAGTGGTAGAGTGAGTGCTTGCCTCGTGTACATGAAGCCATGGGTTCAATTCCTCAGCACCACATATACAGAAAACGGCCAGAAGTGGCGCTGTGGCTCAAGTGGCAGAGTGCTAGCCCTGAGCAAAAAGAAGCCAGGGACAGTGCTCAGGCCCTGAGTGCAAGCCCCAGGACTGGCAAAAAAAAAAAAAAAATGTTTTTTTAAATCAGTGTGTAGCTCTAGGAACAACGGTGTTCGGAGGAGGATGTGAGTCACCAGCACTCTGGGAAGGAGGGTCTGGGTAGAGATTCTTCACACAAGCACCCTAAGTCCATCTCTTCACAAGCACTTAGCCCTCTGTCTCTCCCTCCTAGACTGAGTTCCTAGAGAGAAGGCACTCGGTATTCACTTGCTTTAACAGAAAATGGTATGGAACCTGATACATGACATCCTATTTCCTCCTTCTCAGCTTCTTCATCTGTATACGCTTGCTTGCTGGAGGGACTATGGGTCATAGAGACTATGGGTGGCTAACTGGGGTGCTGAGATTGTTTTTCATGTAAGAGGGCACGTGGAGTTCTCTGTGGCTACAGGCTCCTCAGCTTCAGAAAACCAGGAACTACAGCTGCAGCGGTGGTCCCGGTGGCTCAGCTTATCTTTCCAGCCGCCTGGTCTCCATCCTGCTAATTGGCAGAATTCCTGAGAAATGGAAGCCATGTCTGTCAACTCCTCCCATCTATAATTCACTTCGTTCTCTTTGATTGCTGTAGAAGATGAAATGTGGGGAACTTGGGGCACAATACCCAGATATCTGTGGTGCCTTTTTTTTTTTAATGTTCTTTTTAAAAACAATCCACTGACATGAGTTTTTGGTTTTTGCTTTTCTCTTCTTTTCTATTCTCTGTTTCTTTTGCCAGATCCAATGCCTCATGCTTGTTAAGCAAGTACTCAGTCACGTGCACCCTACCCTCTGCCTTTGGCTTTCCGTTTGTTTTTGAGATAGACTCTTACTACCTTTTGTCCTCGCTAGACTCAAATTTACAACCCTACCGCTGTCTCCAGAATACCTGGGATTCTGTATGTACCACCACAGCTGGCTTCATGTGCCGTGTGTGTGTGTGTGTGTGTGTGTGTGCTCACACGCACGCATGCACACAACAACCAGTACAGGAGCTCAAACTAGAGCCTAGGGGGCTGGGAATATGGCCTAGTGACAAGAGTGCTTGCAAACCCTAGGTTCAATTCCTCAGCACCACATATATAGAAAAGGCCAGAAGTGGCGCTGTGGCTCAAGTGGTAGAGTGCTAGCCTTGAGCAAAAAGAAGCCAAGGACAGTGCTCAGGCCCTGAGTTTAAGCCCCAGGGCTAGCAAAAGAAAAAAAAAAACAACTAGAACCTAGGTTCTATCCATTAACTTTATCACTCAAGGCTGGCACTCTACCACTTCAGCCACAGTTCCACTTTCAGCTTTTTGCTGGTTAATTGGAAATAAGAGTCTCCCGGACTTTCCTACCTGTGTTGGCTTCAAATCATGTTCTTCACATGTCAACTTCCTGAATAGATAAAATTACAGTTGTGAGCCACTGGAACCCAGCCTGTATCTTCCTTCTGAGAAATCTACAGAAATGGGATCATGCGCACCCCAGTAGTGGGTCCTGGCAGTGATTAATGCAACTGGGAAGCCGGGTTTCCCTCCGTGCATGCTTACCATTGGCCAATGCTGTTAACAAAGTCTTTGGAGTCACTGGGATCTTTGGTTGGTCTAAAAGGCACCTCAGGAGCCAAAATGGGGCCAGTCCCTCCAGCAGGCCGGGATCTACTCTGGGGGCTGAGGAGCCATCTGTTGCTGCGTTGTTTCTCCAGGGTGGTTTTGAGGCCAGCTGCTGCAGAGCTAGCTCTGCAGCTGGGTATCCGTGTGGGTGTCCAAGCTCTGCCTTGGTCCCATTTGGAACAGAATTTCCTACCCCCCAAAGCTCCGTAGTCAGATCCATGTCACCTACTCTAACCTTAGCTTGCCTTAAGTCCCCTGCTCCCTGTCCTTGTAAGGACACCTCATCCCCTAACCCTTGGCGCTGAGATTGCTGCCCCTCAGGTCAAGACCTCCAGCTTCCCACCCTTCAGAAGGTGGCCTGGATGCTACACCTCCCTGCATAGCACCGCGCTATTATTAGGTGGCACGTCAGTAACTGGAGCTGAAATCCCTGGCGGCCCTTTGATCCCCAAAGCGGGGGAGAGAATCGCCGGAAGGGACAGCCCAGTCTGAGGTTAGACCGTCCAGTGCGCTTTCCTCTGGGCTCCGGGGGACTGCAGGCCAGCAGGAAAGAGAGGAGCTATTCTTAGCCAAGGTGTGGGAGCCTGGAAGGAGCTGCAGGCACTGCCCCAAGGGTCAGTGACCGGAACTGGCCACCCACTCTGGCTGCTTCCCCTCTCTCTCCCTTGGCTGCTCCGAACTCCAGGAAATGACCACCCTACTCCTGAGCAGCAGCAGCTTGCAGCTCGGGAGTGGGGGGGGGGGGGGCACCTTCTCAGTGCCCTGGTAGAAAACACAACTCTACCAGCCACTTACACATCGGAAGGGGGCTTCGCAACCAGCTCAGATCTCCAGAGAACTAGGTTGTCAGCCTACAGAGGCCTGCACTGAGCCCGAGACAGGGGAAAAGACTAGCCTGGTTCACCATGTGCATTCAGAGTCCCACACAGGGGCTGGGGATATGGCCTAGTGGCAAGAGTGCCTGCCTCGGATACACGAGGCCCTAGGTTCGATTCCCCAGCACCACATATACAGAAAACCGCCAGAAGCGGTGCTGTGGCTCAAGCGGCAGAGTGCTAGCCTTGAGCGGGAAGAAGCCAGGGACAGTGCTCAGGCCCTGAGTCCAAGGCCCAGGACTGGCAAAAAAAAAAAAGAGTCCCACACAGAGCACCTGTACCAGGTAGCAGCTTGTAAGAGCTGTCATTGCAGCTCGGGCTTCCAAACGCAAGTAGAAGGCTGGGCGGTGTCTATGACCACATTTTCATAGACTACCAGTAAAGAGAAGAGAATTGGAACAATTCATACTTCTGGAAGGGGCATCCTGGGTTTACCTTCTTTTCTTGAATTGTAAGAGGCTTCATTTTTATGAGATGACTATAATAGTATATGACCATCTTATATCACATTACATATGTATACCTATCTATATATACGCCATATATCTGTATATATGAAAAGTGGAGTGGAGGACATGTGAAAGAAAATGAAGATAAGGTTTATTCAATTTTTCGATGACTATTCAGCTTGTCTATTTTTGTCCTACACACCATACCTGGTTCCTATTCTATGTTGCTTAGAGTCACATGGAGAAGATAGATTGTGAAAAAAAAAACAAAAACAAACAAACAAAAGAAAGAGAGAGAGAGGAAAAGAATGAGAGAGGAAGGAAGGAAGGAAGGAAGGAAGGAAGGAAGGAAGGAAGGAAGGAAGGAAGGAAGGAACCAAGCAAGCAAACAAGCAAGCAAACAAGCAAGCAAACAAGCAAGCAAGCTATGGTGTGACTGTTAAATAGATCAGAACCCTAAATGAGCTTTTATAAGGGAGTGACTGTGGGAGAAAGCAAGAGGGACCGGCAGGAGCCAGTCCTCCCCCTGGGTGGTCAAGGAGGGAGGTCAGCAGAAGAGCGGTCTGCAGAGAGAAGGCTGGGAAGAGGAGCAATGAGGCAAGAGGAAAGCTTGGGTAGAGACCTGAGGCTGGAAGAGTCCTTAGCAAATTTTGAGGGCCCTGGGAGAGGAAGTAGTAGGGAGAAGCCAGCGGTGAAGCCAGGGGAAAAGCCTGTGTATGAGGTTGGAGACACAGGTAAGAATGCAGCTCTATGAAGTCTTGTAGGTCTTGGCAGAGTTTCTATTTTATTTCAGAGCAAAGGAACTCAGTAAAGGGTTTAGAGCAGGGAATCAAATGGCTGGGATTTCCTTTTAAATATATTTCTCTGCCTGTTGTATGATAGGTAGGTAGGAGAAACTTAAATATGATCCCAAAGTGACTGCAGTAGTGGTGGAGAGACGGAACAGTGGTTGTCACCATACCTCCATAAAGAAGGTTACGCTCTGCATGTCACGTGCGCGCACACACACGTACACATGTTTACATACATGTGCACACGTTTACACACATGTGCACACATGCACGCACCAAGTCAGGGGATCTGACCAAGAAGTACATTTAGACAGATTTTTGGAAGGAACTGCACACATTCCAAGACCTTCCTGATCTTTCCCTAGGTCTAATCCTTTGGCTTGACCATGGACTCCTCAGCGGGTGGCTATGCTTCCTCCCCGAGGAGGTCTGAACATCCTCAGAGAAACCGTCCCTGGCATTCCTGTCCCTACTCTGAGCAGTGGTTCTGCCCAGACTCCCCCACGCGGAGATGGCCATCTCTGGAGACAAGACATCTGGGAAGCAGCTGCCTGGCCCCGCTCACTAAAGCCATCTCCTGATCCAGTTGAAGCTGGAATGGAGAAGAGGCGTGGGGAGCTAAAGAGAAAACATGAATTCTGCCCAAGATGGGATCTGGGTAGAGAGAGTATCAGGGGTACCACCCCAAATTTTTGGAGACAGGCCTCCAGGGTAGCCATTAAGATTTCAACTGGCCCCTGTGTCTTCCTCTGATGCCTACAAGGCCAGATGTGTCTCACAGCTGTGGACCATCTGCTACCCTCCAATCGAGAGGAAGCTACAGTGTGGAGCTTAAAGTCATGAGAGGGAAGGGCGGGGTGGTGGGGGGGGGGCGGGTAGGAGAGCGTTCTTCATTGGTTCTGAAGGGCGAATTGTGGGAATACGAAGTCCAGACTTCCCACAAAGTGGGCACATAGCCTGACATCCATCAGTGCAATGGCTCCCCCAAACTGTCCTGGCATGGGGAACTTTTTTTTTTTTCAAAACAAACTTCAGTATCCTGGAGTTTCCAAGCTCATTCTCTCCTAAATGTTTTGTTTTGTTTTGTTTTTTACAGATCCTAGCTTCCAAATTTCATTTTTCCTATTTTTTCTACTTCTTTCCTCCTTCCCCAAAACACTGGCACCCCAAGTTCCCAACCTGGGTGATGATGACTCGAACAGCACTGCGTCGAGTTGACATCTGATCCTCCCCAGAGGGGGAGCGCACACTTGCATCCAGCAGATGATGTGATCCGCCCCTCCCTCCACTGGAGACTTGGTGCAGCCCAGACATATGGATCGTTTTAGAGACTTATGCAATTTGGCAACCCTGTTTCACACCCTCCCCGTCCACTGCCTGACACTGCTGTGCGGAGAGTAGGGGCGAGGGGAGGAGGGATCCATGCGGACTCTTTTATTCTTGTCCTTTTCCTTGTCGTTTCTCCTGGCAACTTTCTACTCAATCTGGAAAACAAGAAGTGTTCCGCTCCTGGCCCAGCCTTTGACTGAGAACAGGAAAGAGAAAGGGGGGAATAAAGAAGAGAATATGAGACAAAGGAAAAAACAATGACAACACAGGACTACACAGTAAATATGTTTTGCCCAGTTTTCAAGACAAAGACAGAAACAACCTACTCTGTTTTGCTCCTCCTCTTCTTCACCTCCCATCTGGACACACATGTGATTACACACAGAATCCAGTCTCTGAGTCTCCTGGATTGGCACAGTGCATCTCCTGAACACCACCTGCTGTAACACCATTTCCCCATCACTTCAACCATCCTGAGCCTCTGATGGGTGAATATAGTCTTGCTTTGTGTGCCCAGAAATGTCAATAATATTCCTTCTACTAAGGCGAAAAGATGTGTCTGAGACTTTGCAGCCTCACACCTGCCTCCTTGACCTTCAACTAGACACAACAGAAGCTGCCCTTGTCATAGGGGAAAGAGAACTTGCTGTCCTGGAAGAAAGCATGACTTCCCTGCTCTGAGAGTAGCAGCCAAACTGTCAGGAAAGCATTCTGGGTCTCATTGTCCCAGCATGAGTCCTCTGGCAACCCCCAACTGAAGAGTCGGCAGAACTTGAGCCCTAAAGGGTGGGGCCATTTTGGATGAAGATGCTCAAACTAGGAGTGGTCCAAGACTTCAGAGGAATTTCCTTGTTCTTGAGTCATTCCCTCGTGTTCTGCCTCTTCCAAGCTGAGGCCCAAGTCATAGGAGATGTGAAGATGCTCTGGGCATTTGTCTTTCAGAGCCAGAACTGGACCAAACACCTTACTATTTTTGATGGCTCCATGATAGAAGAGACCTCTCTATAAAGCTCAAGAGAATCGTTTGGGACAGATGTTTCCTTTCCAGCCACATTTTCCTGCCTTAAGTTAAAAATAGACATCTCCATGTGGGCTTCAATCAAATGTATGTCTTTAAAGCTCTCTACTTGGGTAGACAGAGACAAAGGCTAACAAGTTCCTGCCTGATATAGCTGTACGGCCACGAAACAGATGTGGGATAGGGTTCAAGAAGATCCAGCTCTTGTGGAGAGATACTGGAACCTTCCGATGGGAAAGTTGCTTTTCTATAACCATCTGCAGAGAACACTAGAAAGAGAATGCTTAAGTGAGGGAAGGAGATTTTTACCTAGTATTTATACTTTGGTTTTCCTGAATAAATCTCTTTTGGGAGTGTTCTTAAGCCTCTACCCCCTGTGATACTGTGGCTTTAATTGAAACATAAATGTAGCCTTGCTGTACAGCTTTTAGCTTTGAAAATTATTTCTTTAAAAAGAAAAGGCTTCCAGGCACGGGTGGCTCAGGCCTGTAATCCTAGCTACTCAGGAGGCTGAGATCTGAATATTGCAGTTCAAAGCCAGCCGGGGCAGGAAAGCCCATGAGACTCTAATCTCCAATTAACCACCAGCAAACTGGAAGTGGTGCTGTGGCACAAAGTGGAAGAGCATTAGCCTTGAGCGGAAGAGCTCAGGGACAGCACCCAGGCCCAGAGTTCAAGCCCCACTACCGACAGAAAGAAAAGAAAAAAAAAGATTATCAAAAGCTTCCAAAAGAGCTGGGTGCCTGTGGCTCACTCCTGTAATCCAAGTAGCTCAGGAGGCTAAGGCCTGAGGATTGAGGTTCAAAGACAGCCTGGGCAGAAAAAGTCTATGAAATCCTTATTAATCACTAAGAAGCTGGAAGTGGAGCTAAGGCTCAGGTGGTAGAATGCCAGCTTTGAATGAAAAAGCTAAGAGACTGAGTCCAAACTCCAGTACTCTCCAGTACTGGTACACACACACACACACACACACACACACACACACACACACACACACACACACTTAGGAAAGACCGGAGAATTGAACAGACACACAATGGATTTCTAACTCTCTCTCAAAAGGCTGCTCTCCAGATTGTCAATAGGCTTTACTCAAGCTACCTCCCCACTGACAGCAGCGCCTGTTAGCCAAGCTGTTTCCAGTGCTCACATGATTGTTCCCATAGACAGGCCAGGACCTGACACATCCAAAGAAAAGAACGGCCATCATTAACAACAGCCACACCCTTCCCTCTTTCAAAGGAAAATAGCTTTATTTATTGTTTTCATTTTGTTTGTAAAAATAACACATGCTTATTGTGGAAAAACAATGATGAGCAGCATGTAATACTGAGGAAGAAAGCAAAAATGAGCTACAAATCCACGACTCACCTTAATCATGATAGATCTTAATCACCATCTATACTTTTTACCTCATACCGTGATGTGCCTATATTCTACATATGCGTCAGATTACCAGCTCCTAATAGCTCTAGCAATCACAGAAGAACGGTGGGTTGAGTTTAAGTCTAGCTTAAATGTCACATCTTTCTCGCATCCACAAGTTTCTTCCCTAGGAAGCTGGCCCTAGGCATGTGGTCCTGGGTATATGGGGAGGGCAGGGGACCTTAAGGACTTGAATTTATGGCCTCTTTTCTGAGCATCATTATGGTTCCTTCTTTAATGACATCCCAAGGGCCCATGAAAATATGCCAATAGATTATCTTGGCCTCTTGTACTGGCTGATGGGCCAGGTTCACACCCTTCTGAGGAATAAGCCCATTCCAAGTGCAAGGAACACTTTGTTAAAGTATGAAAAGCCGGGGGGCGGGGGGAGTTGATGCTCAGGAATAATCTCTAGCCTACCTAAAGTTATGTGTATGGGTATTTTATAGCTGTACAGAAACACATGTGTACAAATAATTAATTGGAAAGTGTTGGGTTGGATTGCGGGGGGGCATACTGAAAATTAAATACCAATTAGCAAGGAATTGGGAATTTTATCAACCACAATTTGAAGACTTTGATAAATAGTGTCCTAGGAATCTAACAAAATCTACTCCAGGAAAAAAAAGAAATATTGAAGGCTGCATACATAGGCTCAACCCTGCAATCCTAGCTGTCGGGAAAATGGAGGAAAACAGAAAAGAATAGGCTGGACTCATCATCAACAGGAGAGGACTGTTTATTGAGGAACAGTGAGGGGTGTAGACCTTCCTGGGTGGGGGGGGGGGTTGAAGGTTGTGCGAGGGGGTGAATTTGGGACCAGGCTTATAAGGGGTCTGAGCAAGGAGGCAGAGGTTATTGAAAGCACCTCTAGGTCTAGGAAGTTGGTGGCTTGTCCTTGGACCCCTAATGGATTGTTTGCAGATGGGTTGTTTACAGATGGGCTTAGGTGAATTGTCCAGTCTGCACATTAAGGCAGGTCAGCTCAGACCTGGGTTTTTGTTTTTTTTTTTTCAAGAAATTAGGATTTTAGTCCAAGCAAGCTAGGAGAATCTTGGGGCACAGGAGAAACAATCTCATATTTGGCTTCTCAATGTAAAATCCAAGGGCTGGGAGCTTGCTAGAAATGCAGCCCCATCCCTACCTGCCCCAATGACCCCTTGGGTGCTTGGGTAAGAAAACACAGTACTCAAGACTCTTCTCCCATTCCTTGCTAGCACTAAGGCTTCCTTCTATCTACCTGCCCAGGGCACACTGCCTCTGTGTGGAGAATGTCCCTCCATATCTACAGGTCACAGCTGCCCAGCTCAAATCTTCTATCTCCATGCCCCATAGCCAGGGGCCTGGCAGCCAGCGATGGGAAGCCAGGCACTCAGGGTTGGAACTCTGGCCCTGGCTAGCAATGAGACCCCCCTCAGGGAGTCCTAGGCCTCTTATTGTAACTCAGAGGCCCCTAGACCTCAATGAACCAAACCCTGGAGCCATCCCACCTTGTCCTGCAAGGTCTACCCCAAAGTCCTGGAGTCAAGCATATCAAACCCTGAAAACTAAGCCTTCACCAGGCCAGACAGGCCTGTGCCACTCAATGTCCCTGGGCAGACCAAGGTGTGTGTGTGTGTGTGTGTGTGTGTGTGTGTGTGTGTATGTGCGTGTGTGCACATGTGCACATGTGCGCGCATGTGCCAATACTGAGGCTTAAGCTCAGAGACCTGGGGTTTTGCCTGGTGTATGTATCTGTATGAGCCTGGGGCCATAGGGTGGGGGTCAATCCTTCACGAGCTGCTCAGGAGATGGGAATAAGGAAGACTGGCAGTTCAAAGCCAGCCCAGGCATAAACGTGACACCTTCTCTCAACCATCTCTCATTACAGGGAAAGCATAAATTGGTAAACTGCAATCTAGGGAACACTATACAAAAATATCAAAAGCAAAATGGGTTGGGGGCATGGATCAAGTGGTTGAGCCCAGGCTACAAAGGGCAAAGCTCTGAGTTCAACCCCCAGTATTACCAAATTAAAAAAAAAAAGTAGATCTGAGAACTCCTATGACAATTATAGAAATAGGAGCAGTATTGTAATATAGTCCTGTACTACATATCAGGCCCAAATGATTTTACAGGCAAATTGGAATATATCTTCAAAAGTAAGCCACCCAGCTTATAAAAATTCTTCCTGAGAGCAATAAAAAAAATCAACAACAAGAGAAAAAATAAAAACAGAGAAGCATTCTAAGATTTACTTTGTAATGGTTTTTATAACTCCAGTGCCAAAACTAGACAATGACAAAAAGATGAAGGAAAAATTACAGGCTCATTTTACTTATGAATAAAGGAGCAAAAGTCATAAATAGAAGATTGTATTAACAAATTAAATTCTATAGTGTATAAAAAAAGATAATAAACCATGACAGATTTCAGGCTTAACTCAAATAACTCATATGTACAAACCAGTTAAATGTTAGAAAAATCTATAAATGTGATTCACAGTACTGTCCTACTTAACAAAAAAGTCCACACATTTCAAAAGATACAAATGAAACACATGAAAAATCAGCATAAATTAACTATTAAAGAACCAGTCGGGCTGGGACTATGGCCTTGTGGCTAGAGTGTTTGCCTCATATACATGAAGCCCTGGGTTCGATTCCCCAGAACCACATATATAGAAAAAGCCAGAAATGGCACTGTGGCTCAAGTGGCAGAGTGCTAGCCTTGAGCAAAAAGAAGCCAGGGATAGTGCTCAGGCCCTGAGTTCAAGGCCCAGAACTGGCAAAAAAAAAAAAAAAAAAAAGAACCAATCTTTTAGTAAAATAGGAATAGAATAACAATTTCTCAGTATGTAAAAAACACGGCAAACAAGAAAACATACAACATTAGAAGGTGACTCTTCAAAGTCTGGAATAAGGCAAGGCTGTGTAAAATTATCAAATGTTTCATCCCTTCCTGTTTTTGCCAATTTATTAACTTGAAGAAGACAAATCAGAGACAGAAGGGCTAGAAAGAAAACATTACATCATCACTATTTGCACTTGATATGATTATTTACTTAGAAACACCCAAAGAATCTACAAATCTTTAGAAATAATAAAAGAATTTCACAAGTTAGTTTAATCAAGGATTCATATAAAACAATACTGTTTTCATATATCAGCAACAAAGATAATTAAAAAGAAGACACTATTTACGGTAGACTTAGAAGATATCTATTACCAAGGAATAAATCTAACAAAAGATAAACTAAAGACACTGCAGGGGACATCATAAACTTTAACAGAGGCTCCAACAATGGAGTTGGCAGAATGAAAGATTTTGTTTCCCCAAAGTTAATCTGTGGGGTAATGGTGATCAAAATCTAAAAGGCTAGAGCTGGGCATGGTGGAACATTCTTATAATCCCAGCACTTAGGAGGTTGAGACAGAACTCAAGCTTGAGGTCAACTTAAGCCATAAATCCAGACGGCTCAGACCCAAAGGAGGAGAAAGAGAGATCCAAAGGGCTGTTTTAGAAAGGAATCTGGTAAGCATTCTGATGCCAAATGACTATTTTGTATGGAAGATTCAGAGCTAAGGATAGCTAGGATCCTTCTGAAGAAGGCAAAGGAGGAAAGATTTTCCCTACAGATATCAGGACTTCCTGAGCTTCAGTAAAATTGACAATAGTAGAGGCATTGGGAAAGTTGCAACAGACACAACAGACCCATGTGTGCATGAAATGTTGTCACATGTCACATCAGATCAGCTGGGAGGACTAACTACTCAGTCTGTGAAGCTAGGAAAATGGCTATTAGCACGAACAATTTATGAAACTAGATTTTTGCCAGCTTTACTCCTTCCCTATCTCTAAGCTCTCACCTCACCCTATACCCCAGTCTGTTGTTCTATGATATAATACATATATGCTTGCTCTATCATGTGAGAATACTCAACTCACTAGCAAGGACAGAAAAAAAAAAGATGGAGAGAACTCATCAGATGTATTTACTCTAGGTAATAAGTAACTTGTGAGACACTGGCAGAACTCAAGAGCTACTGAGTTCTAAGTTTGTAATCTATTGGGGGAAAAAGGGCTGGGGGCTGGTGGCTCAAGCCTGAGATCCTAGCTACTCAGGAGGCTGAGATCTGAGGATCATGGTTTGAAGCCAGCCCTGGCAGGAAAGTCTGTGAGACTCTTATCTCCAATTAATCACCCTCAAAAAGTCAGAAGTAGAATTGTGGCTCAAATGGTAGAGCACTAGCTTTGAGCAAACAAACAAACAAAAAAGGCTAAGCAAGCGCTAGAGGCTCTGAGTTCAAGTCCCAGTACTGGCAGACACTAAATGACTGACTGAATGGATGGATGAATAAATAGAATCAATGAAATACAGTACAAAGGGATGAGACAGAGTAGAACGTTCCTTCCTTACAGAAAGAAATGGGGGGAAACAAGTCTCAGTCACAGGTGTAGGTCACAACATCACTAGGCTGCAGCCAGCAGTCCATGCTTCTCAAACCCCTGGTGTCAGCCTGTTTCCTAAAACTCGACACACCAGAGGAAGACTAGAAGGCAGAAAGAGGAAAGAAGATGGAGGTTCTTGTTGCTCCCCTGCAGGGACTGAACATCTCCACCAGCAGGGAATCCCATCCTGCCTCTCTGGGATCAAACCCTCCATGCTCAAAACAAGTTTGCGATATTCGGGAGGTGTTGGATGTGTGGTGGGAGTGGTTGGTTCCACGATACAGAACTAGAAAATTCCAAATGAACAAATGTTCTGTGAAATGCCTGCCACAGGTACACGTGATCAACAGAAACCGCAATTCAGCTGTTTGATCGTTTCCTATAAATGTGATAAAGTTCAGATTAGAAAGACAAAATGACGGGGGGCTGGGGATATGGCCTAGTGGCAAAGAGTGCTTGTCTCATATACATGAGGCCCTGGGTTCAATTCCCCAGCACCACATATGCAGAAAATGGCCAGAAGTGGCGCTGTGGCTCAAGTGGCAGAGTGCTAGCCTTGAGCAAAAAGAAGCCAGGGACAGTGCTCAGGCACTGAGTCCAAGCCCCAGGACTGGCCAAAAAAAAAAAAGAAAGAAAGAAAAAAAGAAAATGCAAAAATAAAACAAAACAAAAACAAAAAAAAAATAGAAAGACAAAATGAAAAAAAAAAGTAATTTAAAACTCAGGATCACCAACACCATTGACCTCCATGGTTTCCCCCAGGTTGTATCTGCCAGGGACCTAATCTCCCAATTCAAGGTGACTGGGTCACCAGTATGCTCTGCTCATGGACAAACCCATCCGTTCATGGAGTCTTGGGTTACCAAAGGAATAATCTGGTCTAACCTTGAACTTGTTTGCTCTGGCTTGCCCTCTGATGCCCTCTATGATATCATGACCCAACAAGAAGGCCCTCAGAGATGCTAGGTAGTTAAGTAGCAAGTAGATAAGGCAGAAGATGTGCTACCTACCACATTTGGTTATTTTCCAGCTTCCAAAACCACAAGCCAAAATAAACCTCCCTTCTTTATTAACTACCCAGACTCAGGTATTTTATTAAAGTAACAGAAAAAGAAAATTTTGCATCCAAACTGTTAGGTAACAAGGCACAAGCTCTATTTTAATTTGGCCTGAAGTGTGTAGATATGGGAGTGGGGCGAGGCAGAAGCATTTCCCAGTAGGAGAGGTCCTGACTTACGAAAGTCTGTAAAGGGTCTGACAAAACCTCTTCCTTTCATCTCTCTCTCTCTGGTATCCTCTACCTATTCTTGTGGTGTTGCTCCATGGAATGTTCTTCTACACCAGATGACTTGATGGGGTTGAGAAGCAGAGGTGGCGAGGCAAAGCCCAGGAAGACTAAAGCTTTGAGGAAAATTGGTGACTCAGGTCTGGCCTGTGACGAAGCATAAGAGGATTTGAATCCAGGGGCCAGAACCTGTGCTGTGGGTGGTGGAGCAAAGCTTGCAGGGTGAGTAGCAGTGACTCTGGAAACACAAGAGGGGTCGGCCATCATGGAAGCTCACTGTTCTGTGACATCCAAAGCCCTGCAGGCCAGAGCAGCAACAGCTCTGGTCTTGAAAAGGGAAGTACTTCCTAGATTCTCAGATGCCCGCTTTTAGTTCCCATCCTTGGAGCCTAACATCTCCTTTTCCCCTACTCTTTTAGATCCATTTTATCTTTTTTTCCAAATCAGGTCTTCTTGAATATTGGTGTGCATAGGAGTTACAGGAATTTTTTTCCCCTAGTCCTGGGTGCTGTATCTGAGCTTCTTCTTGCTCAGGGAAAATGCTCTACCAACTGAGCCATGGCAATACTTCTGGCTTTTTCTGAGGAGTGTATTGGAGATAAGAGTCTCAGGGACTTTTCTAAGCCAAGCTGGCTTTGAACTATGATCCTCAGATCTCAGCCTCCTGAGTAGGTAGGGTTATAGGCATGAGCCACCAGTACCTGGATTACAAGAAGTTATTGATTCTGATTCTGTCCACATAATGATTATAGTAGCTTTGCTCCACAGAATGGCCCCCTTTCTCTCCTCCCAAAGCTAATTGTGAAATATGTGGCCAGCCTACAGAGTGAGATTCTGTCTCTGAATTAAAAAAAAATGAAAATAAGCTGGCACCAGTGGCTCATGCCTGTAATCCTAGCTACTCAGGAGGTTGAGATCTAAGGATCATGGTTCAAAGGCAACCCCAGGCAGGAAGGTCTGTGAGACTCTTATCTCCAATTAACCACCCCAAAGCCAGAAGTGAAGCATGGCTCAAGTGGTAGAACACCAGCTTGGAGGGGAAAAGCTCAGGAATAGTGTGCACAGACCTGAGTTAAAGCCCCAGGATGAACAAAAATAAAGAATATAAATAATGTAGAAAAGGATGGGGGCTGGGGATATGGCCTAGTGGCAAGAGTGCTTGCCTCATATACATGAGGCCCTGGGTTCAATTCCCCAGCACCACATATACAGAAAATGGCCAGAAGTGGTGCTGTGGCTCAAGTGGCAGAGTGCTAGCCTTGAGCAAAAAGAAGCCAGGGACAGTGCTCAGGCCCTGAGTCCAAGCCCCAGGACTGGCCAAAAAAAAAAAAAACAAAAACAAAAAAACAGAAAAGGATGGAATGTAGCTCAATTCTAAATTCTTTACCTAGCTATCATGAAACCATGGGTCCTTCCTGAATATTCTAACAAAGGAATTAAAGTACTAGTGATAACTTTCCTAAGATTCCATTTCAGCCAATCAACTACTGAAGGCAAATAGTATGGGTAGAAGCCAGAAGAAATTTCTGAGCTGGGCACTGGTGGCTCATGCCTGTAAGCTGAGCTACTTGGGAGGCTGAGATCTGAGGACTGTGGTTCAAAGCCAGCACAGGCAGGAAAGGCTGCAAGACTGGAATCTCCAATTAACTATCAGAAAACCTGAAGTGGAGCTGTGACTCAATGTGGTAGAGCACTAGCCTTGAGCAAAAAGAGCTCAAAGACAGTGCCCCGGTCCCTTGACCAACAAAGAAAAAAAGAAAAGAAATTTCTGGGAGTAAAGTCAGAGCCAAATGAATTCAATTTTCATACCTATTGGGATTACATCCTTACATTTTGTGTATAACTTCACACTGAGTTGGCTACAGCAAACCAGCTCTCAGAGCTGAGGGAACTGGGATAACAGGGGGTATGTTCTGTTTTCCTTCCTTATTCATTGGGTGGAGGGGGACCAAAGAATCAAAGCCTGATTAGACAGACAGACAGACCGATAGTACCCTTTCTGGCTCTAGGCTGCAACTCTAAATCACAAGGTGGTTAGACAGGAATCATCTTCTGCATTTCAGAACAAACACATTGTATTCAGTCAAATTTGCCTGTCAGGCCTTTGCTTTTATTATGTGATGAGAAGTTTTGTTCCCAAGCAAAAGGGAAGTTAGGCAACAAAATTAGCATAAGAGTTTGGGAGTTGTTTTACACCTGTCTTTGTAACCCAAGTAGGTTGGACCAGGACTATGGAGATAAACTTACTTTCCTCAGGCAATGCTA
The DNA here is from genome assembly GCF_023159225.1 of Perognathus longimembris pacificus. Classification (NCBI taxonomy): domain Eukaryota; kingdom Metazoa; phylum Chordata; class Mammalia; order Rodentia; family Heteromyidae; genus Perognathus; species Perognathus longimembris. Next base: position 56,205,443 of record NC_063171.1, read on the forward strand.
GCTAGAGTGCCTCAGGCAGAACAAACCAGATCCTCCTTCACAGGCTGGCCTGCTCTTCCTTTATTTCCTTAGGCTATGTGGCCCAGAGAAGATGGAAGATCCAGAGCCAGGATTTGCAAACCTAGAATTTTCCTCTGTATGCAGATTCACTTCCCCAAGACTGTGCTCCTTAATGACCACCAAGTCGATCATCTGCCCATCCTGACTTCTTGTTCCTGTCTCTCCTACCCTAGTCCACCACCAGGCTGAGGACCTGGCTGGGAATTTCTGCAGTTTAGTTCACTGACATTCAGAACAACTGGAAGAGGAATGGGAAGTTGGAGGCTGTATTAGGTAATGAGGATGGAGGCCCAGGAAGCCCTTTGTTCTGAAAGGAAGAGCAGGGGAAGCCCCTAGAGGCTTCGAATCCTGGGGGGCTGCAGAGTCCACTGACCCTGAGAAGGAAGATGTCCCAGGTGCTGGCAGAGTTCTTTGTCTTTGTGACAATATTTACTGCTAGGATCAAGCCAAGTGTGAAAATTTAGCAAATCACACACACATACACACACTCACATAAACCCCAAATGAATACAAATACTGTAAATCCTGCAAAGTGGAGGGGGGGGGGAATGGGGGGACAAACCCCTGAAAGTCAACAAGGATGGGTTGGATAGCTAAAATGACTCATTCCAATCACTTCTGTATATCCCAACCACAATCCACTAAACAGGAGACCTGGAATCGGTGACGCTCACTTAAATGTTGGGGAACACGTAACATATGGCAAGTCTGAGATGGGCAACATACACACTTTGCAAATCTCACATGAAGATTCTGTAGCCAAAATTGTTACCCAGCTTAAAGCTTAAAAAAGAAAGAGTGGGGGGAAAAGGAAAAGAAATAAAGAAGAGGAGGAGGAAAGAAGAAGCCAGGCTGGAGGGCAGAGGAAAATGGCCACCCCCCACCCCCCAAGGCTGCCCTCAAGGGTTAAAAGTTAAGTGGAAGCCCTCCACCGGGTCCGGCCTCCAGAGGCAGGCGTCTGGAGCCACACCGAACATCCAACCCCTTTTGGCCTCGACCACGCGGCGGCGGCAACCCCAGCCTCCCGCCTCCCGTCCTCCCTCCGCCTTAGGGACTAACCAAGGAAGCGCACGTTAGTGGCAGCCAAGGGGAGGGGGGCCGGCCTTGCCAAGCCTGAGGAGGGAGGGAGGGGGGGAGGGAGGGAAGAGGGGAGGGAAAGGCAAAGAATCCCCCACCCCCTCCCGGGCGGGCGGAGCAGGCGGGCGGGCGGAGCGCGCCTACGGCGCGGGTCGGATCGCTCGTCCAGCACCAGTGTGCGTCTCTCCGGCAGCGGCGCGGGAAGGATGCTGGTCCGCCGAGGCGCGCGCGCGGGGCCCGGGATGCTGCGGGGCTGGACCGCGCTCTGCTTGCTGAGTTTGCTGCGTGAGTATGGACCGCGCACCGCGCCAGCCCCACTCAGCTGCTCCTCGGAGAAGGGTCGAGCTCCCGGGGAGGCTGAGCCACCAAGCCCAGCCGATCGGAGGGAAGGGACCCCTGCCCCACGCATAGGCTCCGGCCGCCCAGGGCTGTGGTGCACCGGCCCGGGGCCAGCGCTTCACCTGGGGACTCGGTGGCGGTGGGAGGCGAAGCCACCCACCCGGGCGGGGATATGGATTTGGGTAGGTGTTAGCCAGGAAAGACGGTTTGCTGACACGATGTGGAGACGCTAGGATCTCTCCGCATTGCCAAAAGGTGCAGAGCGCAAAGTTGGAGCCAGGGCCCGGGAGATGGGGGAGGAGGAGAGGAGCAGGAAAGTTTTTGGTGGCTGTTGGTCGATGCAGAAAGCAATTAGCCCGCCGCCGCCTCGGGCCAGGAAGGGCCCCGAGTGCCCACCTTCCACGGAGACGTGGACGGTAAGGAATGCCCGCGAAGCCAACCGGGGCAGGGCACGGGGTCCCACGCCCAGAAGACCGGGGAGGAAGGCCGAACTAGGTGAGCGGAGGAGTTTGGAATGAAGAACAGTCCGTTCTTGCATTGAGGATTATAAAGGCTAGGAAACTAAACTAGAATCGCCTCTGCACGCACTTCACCAGCCCCGCTGAAGGGAAGGTGGGGGTAGTTTCATAGGTACACGGCCTCCTTCTGCTCTCAACTCCTCACCCCTGCACGAATTCAGACTTGTTACTTACACTGGCATTTTCTTTCCCTGTTCTCCAAATTCTAAAGCGAGTGGACAGGCCAGAACACTTCTCGCTCACCCACACACAACCTACCTACCTCTAAGGTCTTGCTCTCACAGGAGGCAAAAAAAAAAAAAAGTACTAGGTACTCAATAACTATAGTTAATTGCTTTCATTGGAGGCCAGTATTCTACAACTTTTTTTTTTTTTCATTATTGTAGTGCACGTACTGGGGCTTGAATTCACATTCTGGTCACTGTCCCTTAGCTTCTTTGCTCAAGATTGGCACTCTTCCACTTGAGCTACAGTTTCACTTCTGTCTCTTTTTTGCTGGTTAAGAAACGCGCCTCATGCCTCGTGCCTGTGGTGGTTTTGAATCATGATCATCAGATCTGTCTCCTGAGTAGCTGAGATTACAGGTGTGAGCCATATTCTGTATGTGTTGCTACACTCAAAGTAAGTTGCTTTTACTTGCTTTTCGCTCTCTAAGGCTCCTGATTCCATCTTCTCTGGGTCTTAAAGGCCACCCACCATGTATGCTGAGGAACTTGGACTTGCCTGCTGGGTATCTTCGCCCCTGGTCTCCTCTGGGTCCCCCTCAGTTGAAGACAGCTGGCAACTGCTGGAGGAAGCTGAGTTTGGCTCTCCGGTGATTTGTTTCACAGCCTGGATGTGCATACCCTTTTGGACAGGAGTAACGCTAGGCCTCCCAGAACAGTGCAGGTGGTAAACTGTGCCCTCAGAGCCCAGCGAAGTGTCAAGTGCTCATAGTCCCATCAGGTGCTCCCACTTCTTCTCTGACCTGGGCCTGTGCAGCCTGGGTGGCCTGGGACTGACTGGCCTCCCTGCTAAGAGTGGCCTATCCTTTTCTTAGTTCCATCAACCTTGGCTTGGCCTGCAGCAGTGTGAGTAGGGGAGCAACACAACTTTGAGCAGATTGGCTGAGAATATCTGGGTCTTAGCTTTGGGGTGAAGGGCAGTGCAGGAGTTTCCATTTCCAAAATCCTTTTAAGAATTATCATCATCATTATTATTGTTACTGTGTGGTGAGGGTCCTGAGTAAACTCAGGGCCTGGGTACTGTCCCTGACCCTTTGTGCTCAAGGCTAGCCCTCTACTACTTGAGCCACAGCTCCACTTCTGGCCTTTTTTGTGTTTTTGTTTTTTTTAAGTGTTTAGTTGGAGATAAGAGTCTCATTGACTTTCCTGCCTAGGCTGGCTTTGAACCACAATAATCAGATCTCCGCCTCCTGAGTAGCTAGGATTACTGGTGTGAGCCACCAATATCTGGCTCTACTTTTAATCTTGAGCCAATTATTGTTATAGGTCTTCCCTTGGGGAACCCCTTCTTAGGGTTTTGAGATCTCTCTCCCTCTTTCTGTACCTCCCCTCCCCCTCTCTCTGTTTCTCAGGCTTGGATCCTCAGAGTTCTTGGGCCAATTGTTGCTCTAGGCCTTCCCAAGAGCTTTCTAGGGTTTTGATATTTCCTTCCTTCCTTTTTTTCTTTCATTCTTTCTTCCTCTCTCTCTTTCTCTCGCCCTCTCCCTCTCGTGCTCCCTCTCTCTCTGTAGGAATTGTTTTCTATTCTAGACTACATTATAAGATAAATGAAATGAGTGACTGCTCTTAAAACTGCTATCACAACAGGCCATTGCAAAAATTCATTGTTATTATTACTAGAAGTTTTAGTGTTCCCTTATCACTGCCCCAACAAAGGGCTGGGAAAGCCTTTTTTTCCAACTTGGTGAGAAGTTGACACGGACAAAGGCACCCCAGCTAACCACACTTAGGCTCTCTTTTAAGAGCGAGTAAATCAGAAACCAGAGGACCACCAGGCTGCACTGCCCTCCCACCAGATGCAGAGTAGTTATTACAGGGTCCCCTTTATCAGGCTCGGGGTATCTTTCTTGCCTTTTCCCTCATTCTGACAACACCCTCCACGTCTGCCTGGTCACATTCCTTTTCTTCCTTTGGGTTCTTCATGCCTGCAGACCCCACACCCATATCCTGTCTGGGTTACACGTAAGAGGGGGAAGAGAAAAGGAAAAAGAATTTTATCAGATATTTTCCAGAGGGGAGAGGACTCCACCCTTTGACTCCCTGCCACATGGCCACAGAAGAGGAGCAGCCTTGGGGACCTCTGACTAATTCAGTGGTCCCCCTGGTCAGGTCAGCCCAGCCAGTACAAACTTTTGTAAATGCACAACTTGGGCAGCATTCCTGTTTGACTGATAAAATAGGCCGGGGCCTCAGATTCTTTTGTTTCTCCCTTCAGCTCCACCCCTAGGGCCCTTCATTCAATTGTCCCCATCCCCTTCTTTTCCTGAGCCTCCAAAAAGCCTTTGTCTCCAAAAGCTCAGGGCAAGAAGTATCAAACTGCAGCTAAACTGCAGCACTCAGTCCTTAAAAACAAAACAAACCCACCACAGCAGCTTGCAAGGAGGAATACATTTCACTTTTTAACATCAGGTTGCCTAATTTCCTTTAGATTCAGGGCTGGAGGCTCTGGGCTTGCTTTCAGAGCTGGGTATTTCTCTAGCTCCACCCAAAGTCCCCATTCCTTGGACTTTGGTTCATCAACTAAATGTCTTGCAGTGTGGCCAACCAGACCTATGAAGGTATGGACCAAGAACGGAAACACCACCTCCAGGAGAAAACTCTCACCCTGGCCAGGACACAATTTCCATATTTGCTTTGGGCTTTGACTTCCCAAATGAGAACAATTTCTTCCTTTCTGAACTAAGAAATGAAAACACATTCTCTACCATCTTAGTCTCAAGGGCCCTGCCTGCGTGCTACAAAGGAGAGAGACACACACGTTCCTTCAGGAGATGGGGCCAAAGCAAAGGGGGGGCCTGAGCATGGCAAGGTGGCCTTCCCTACACACAGATGCAAGCTTGACATGAATCACTTCCTTTCAGATACAAAGGAAAAGGCCTCTGGCTTAACTGGGAAGTCTGCCCCTTCCTGATTTGGAAAGAAAAGAAAGAAAAAAAAAATCAAGCATGTAGCATCTCTAGGTCATTCACTCCATTGCTTAAGCCGACCGGAGTCAGAATGGCACGTTTGATACGAATGGAACCTTACGTTTGGCTGGGCCAAAAGACAAGAAGGCTGCGGGGCTCTGGAGCATGGAGAGGGAGAGGGAGATTTATAGGTAGGTGTAGAGGAACAGTGATGCATGGAGAGTGGAAGAGACTTGGCCAAGGAGATCCCTTAGTATGGATTCATTAGCATAATGATGACTAATATTTCAAAATTATGCCAGTGTCTCTTTGGGGCTTCCTCATGATTTTGCACCAGTCTCTCAAACCTTCCATGAAAAATACTAGGTGCCAGTGACTCATGCCTGCAATCTTAGCCACTCAGGATGCTGAGATCTGAGGATCAGTTTGTCTTTTTTTTTTTTTTTTCTTTTTTGGTACTGGGGATCGAACCCAAGACGTTGTACTTGCTAGGCAAGCACTTTGCCACTGAGCTACCATCCCAGCCCAGATCACAGTTTGAAACCACCTTGGGCAGAAACGTCTGTGAGACTCTTATCTCCAATTAACCACCAAAAAAGACAGAAGTAGAGCTGTGGCTCAAGTGGTAAAGTCCCAGCCTTGGGGAGAAAATGAAAAGCTAAGGGACAACATCTAAGTCCTGAGTTCAAGCCCTACTACTGGCACACACACACACACAAAAATTGCCTACACACACCAGGATTCTATGAGTGGCTCTCCCAAGAGACTAAAGAAACCAAGGTGCTTGGCTTGTTGAAGGGGCAGTAGTGTCATACTGAGTAGAGGGATGCGTCAAGTTGCCATTTAGGAGTCAAAAACTAGGAAAACAGAAGCTGGAGGAGAAAAACCTCAGATACTAGGGTTCCACAGTAAGTAGGCAGGGTCAAGGTGATTCCTCACCAATAACCACTGGCTTGTTAGTCTGCTTTCTCAGTATACTGCAAACACTTGGGCCATGTGTACCTTGGTTTAGTCATACCTCACTGAGTCTCGAAAGCTGAGGGAAGGTATGATGAGCCTTTGTGGTAGTCCTAAAGGGCTTCATCTCATGGAAGATCAAGGTGAAATGTGCCTCTAACAAAGATGCTCCCTAAATACTCTCAGATAAAATGGGTAGCTTGCTTATCTCCTAAAGCAGTTCATCCTATTTAGAAAAAGATCACATGAAATTCTTTTCTTCTATTGCAGTGAAATTAGCCTTCTTATAACTTCTAATCATTGTTCTAATTCTAGTCTTTGGATTGTTACAGATTTAATTTGGTCCTTCATGAAAATCCCTAAAGACTTTTCCAGTTGGCTTCAATAGATTATAAACTCTTTGGGGGATTTACTTAAGTTGCAATGACACTTAATGCCCAGGGAAGGTCAGGAATTGGTTCCTGTGCTGTCTGTTGGACTGAGAAACATGCTTTGTATGCCATTGGTGGTGAAGGTTAAAAAAAATACAAAATACACTGTAAGTGAAATGGATCTTAAAGTAATATATTCAATTCCTCAATTTCTTCTTTTACAAAGTCAGCAAACTTCTAAAAGGGCCAGATCATAAATATTTTAGGCTTGAGAGGCCATCTATAGTTTGTGATTCACATTCTACTTTGTCTTATTTTCAACCCTTAAAAATGTAAAATTGATGCTTGGCTGACTAGCTATACAAAATCAGCTCCCAGCTGGGATTTGTTCCAACAGCCGAAGTTTGCCCCCTCTGATATTGATGTAGATAACAAATATCAGGTCCTCACTCAGCATTGTCACTTAGTTTCTAGAAATCTCTGAATCTTGGCTGTCTTTACATCCAAACATCCGAAGGAAACGTGGCACCTAGAGGTGGCTGTTCTACACCCACTGGGCTGCTCCCCACCGCTACTGACCCTGAATTCCCAGGATTCTGCTATGTGTCCTGTGCAAAACACACAAGTATAAAAATGGCCCTGACACTCAAGAAATTTATGCTGTACCCCAGGCCGACAGTTAGTCTTATCCTGAGGAAACAGCATGCGTGATTTTGTGCCAGATGGGGGAGAGAGATAAGTGCACAGCTCTTGGGGACAAAAGGAAGGGGCCTGTCCTGAAGGTGGCTGCTGAGTTCTGAACAGTACCAGGCAGACTGCTTTATACTTCCCCACCTCCTTTGTTCTTCAACACAACTAGGAAGCAGGGTCTGCTTTTGTCCCTGTTTTACCAGAGAGGGAAAGGTTAGAGAGTTGACTTCCCAGCTAGTTGGCCAGGTTGATTTCTTAGCCCTGTTGACAATTAGAAATGTGAGAGGGAAGAAGCTTCTGAGCATGTTCTTAGTCTGTTTCTGGGTGGTTTCTGCCTTCCCATCACTGAAGCTGTGTGTGCTGTTTCACCTCCTGGTGGCAGGTGCCTTCTGTCTGAGATACCCAAGAACTCTTTCAGTGTATTTTTCTGGGCCTGCAGGCAGTATTTGGATGGATGGATGGATGGATGGATGGATGGACCGATGGATGGAGTAGAGCTGGCAGGTTAGGCAATCAGGAAATAGAGAAAACTAAGAAGGTCAGTAAAAGGAAAAAAAAAAGAGCAAGTATAGGAAAACTAGCCTTTTATGAGTATGAGAGTTTAACTATCTTGCTAATAACCTTAGGGTTTATAAATCCCTTTTAATGACCAAAGGAATATTCCATTTTCTAACTGTAGGTGGGAATCTTTTCAAAATAGATTGCTTATATCTCTGCTTCCTTAGAACTATCCTTTCCCAAAAAGAACTTCAACTTTGATAACTCAAATTCATCATGAAAATAATGTATCATTGCCGCAGCTCAGTGACATCGTTGACGTTTATTAAGGTGCGTGTCTGTCTCTTTCTACCAAAACTATCTCTAGACTCCAGACCACTGTGGCCTTGTGTTCCTGTCTGTTTTCTATTCATTGGCCAGGATATCAAGCTTATTAGAGAGGCCTATGAGAAAAAAAAAAATCTCTAAATTCTTATAGGTTCAAAGTGTGAATTTTACTGCATCAATTTTCACTCTGACAGAATTCTTACAGCCTTTATTCTAAGGACTAGACCCGTTTCTCCTCCCTTATCTAAGTTCATGCATGAGTCAAGATCATAGAGGACAGCTAGGTTAGATAGAGTCCTTCCTTCCACTGGCATGGTTGATAAGGATGGACCAAGCAGTAACTCATCGGAATTGCAGTACAGTTCTCTGCGGGTTGGGAGTAAAGTTGGGTCCCATTTGTCGGGGGGTGGGGGAGGGGGATAGAGTGGAGGTTTCATCCTGGCCTTTCTGCGTCTCACTGTTGGCTGCTTTTATTCCCCTATGGAGTTGAGATCAAAGCTCAGACCAAGAAAAGCTAGTATCTGATGGTTCTGCACCGTGGATGTGAATGGGAGGAGGGGATAAAAAGAGACCTGTGGTCAGTCTTGACCCTTGGGATGGCGTTCTTCCAAGACTGTCTCTTCACATGAGCTCAGAAACAGGAGCCCTGGGACATCAGCCAATGAGGGCCTGTGTTCCATACCTGGGTCAGGACTGGCTTAGAGGGCATTGGCTTTGCTGTCCCCTTGCTGTGTGGGAATTCATACCCCATCTATTCAGACTTGCCTTCCTGCCCTCCGCCTTTGTCCTGTTTCTCCAAGGTCTCAGCAGCTTCTCTGCTCACTCAACTCAGATCAGTCAATCTGAGATTGGATTCCCCCTTCTCCTTGGCAGACAGATGCTGCTACCCCATCTTCCCCAGTGCTTGGCTAAATACTGAGAGGGAGTTGGCTGCTGCAGCTGGGAGGCTGGCTGTCCCCAGCAGGCCGGTAGCTGGCCTACACCCAGAGTTGCTTCACTCTTCTGGAGCAGGCACCTCCATCCTCGGAGCTAACATCAGGCTTCTCTTCACATCTGGAAAAGTTCAAACGTGTTTGTCTGGGTGAAGGAGGTCCCTCGGGGGAGGGGGTTCAAAAGCATGACATCACTCTAGTCAGGCACAGCTTCCTTTGGAGAGGGAAAAGGGCAGGGCCGGGCTCCACCAGATGGGATTCCCAAGAATTGATGTGTTTGAGGAAAGGAGGGAGGGTGTGGGCAGAAGGAGGTCCATCCAAGAGGAACTTCCAAGGGAAGTGCCTTAAGAGCTAGTCCTTTCATTCTAGGACCGAATGGTCCCAACACCTGTTCCCTATAATGGGTTCATAAGAGTCAGAGTGTGCAGGGGTCCTATCTAAAGAAGGAAGTAGACCTCACTGGACTCTATATATTTTGTTCTGATTGACTCACCCTCTATCTAAGCCCATGGAAATCTACTCATGATTGTTTGTTTTTGTTTCCAGAGGTTTGGAGGATCTATGCCGCTGACTGCTAAGTCAGCCCCATTGTTGTCTTGGCTAACACCTTGATGACTTAGGTTCTTCATCTCTAGGATGGAGATAAGAATATTATTGCTTCATGTGAATAATAATATTATTAGCCAGGTACCGGCAAACCTGTTCTAGTTACTCTGTGGACATGGAGGGTAGTCTTTTGGGGACCTAGTGTGTAGGGAATCAAGAGCCCCAGACGGCAAATTGCAGGTAAGAGCAACTTACTTTAAAGTGCAGTGAGATAAAAGTGTAGAGTTTTGGCCAGGCGTCAAGTGGCTTACATCTATAATCCTAGCTATTCAGGAGGCTGAGATCAGATGTTCACTATTCGAAACCACCTAGGGCAGAAAAGTCTGTGTGAGACTCTTATCTCCAATTAACCAGAAAACAAAAACAAGCCAGAAGTAGAGCTGTGGCTCGAGAGTACTGGCCTAATAATATTCATATTAACACTTGATTATTTGCACTTACTGGCAATACCAGTGTGCTTACAGCAGGTTGGAGAAAGGTGGAGTGGTAACACGAGTCACTTTAGGGGACACATTCTTGGCCTCAGGTTGACTTGAAGCTGAAAATCTGATTCCCCCACTTGACGTTGAGGAAAACAGAAGGCTTCCTTCTGCATTGCTATTTAGTTAGGAAATCTCTGAAAAATACAGATGGAGAGCGAGCTCAACCAGGAAAATTTAGGAACAAGTTGTAGGGTGTCCTTCTCTTCGTTCTCTGGGTGTGAACTCTGGCAACCCAGCCTACCTTTAATATTGACAGGGCCCAAGGCCAGGATATAAGAGAGGCTCACTTTCCACATGTCTAAATACTTTAAGCCAACTAACTGATAAACAGATTATCTTCTACCTCTATTACTTGACAAACATTCCTTCATGCTACCTAGAACACCAACCTTGGATCTGGAAATCTTACACCCTTTGGCATTCAGGGCATACTGCCACTGATCAGGAAGAGATGTCCTCTGACCCCACCCCACTTCCCTTCTCTTCTCCCTACCCACCCTGTAGGGATCTTGTACACTTCTAGGGGGCACCTGAGGTCTTACCCTTCTCCCTCCGAGCAGTAATGATGAGGGCATATAAATACCTATGCTATTTATCTTATTATGATTCATTCTATTGCTTGAAACTTTGCCGTCCTAGAAATAAAGTCATAATAGACGTGAGCTTGTAGATTTTTTTTTTACTTTTAGAAGAGTAAATTGATTTATTGTTCTGGAAGGATATTCTTTTGGTGGCACCACAATTTGGACTCAGGGCGTAGCTATTCCACTTGAACCATGCCCCTGTTTTGCTAGATAGTGTTCAGATAGAATCTCTTGTTTTTTGCCTATGCCTCCTGACTAGACAAAATTATAAAGGTAAGTCACTGTTTGTTGAAATAGGAAGGTGTTACTAAGTTTTTACCTGGACTGACCTTGAACCTCAGTTCTCCTATTCTGTGTCTCCCAAGTAGGTGGCATTCCACGTGTGAGCCACTATCCATGGCTAGGGAGGATATTTTTATTCTGCTCCATGGCCAGGGCCATTACAGAGTCCACCTGAAGTCAAGACTTAGAATTCTGTGGTGTCCTGAAGCTCCCAGAAGGTCTAACTTGTTCTTGCCTGTCCTGCCTGTTCCCCTCTAGCCTCCGGATTCACCAATCAGTATAACTTGACGACTGTTCCCATGAAGCCAACCACCCAGGGAATGCTTTCAAATGTTTCTACCATCGTATCCAGCCAGAGCGCCACAATGCCAAGTACCCTGGGAAATACCAGCCCCTACTCTGTCTCTCAGAACAGCAGTAAGACCCCAACAGCCACTCCAGGTAAAGAGAATTGCTCGGGTTCCAGAGCAACACAGCAGGTGCCTAGGCAGAGCTTTTAGGATGCTAGCAGACTTCCCCAGCAGGTACTTGCGTTCATTGTTTGGGCATCATACTAGTATGCTAAAGTGAGTTCTAGATGATTCTGCCAGTGGTGACTTTTCTTGGGCTAGTGCATTGGCAACTGCCTCTCTGTGCACCTCTCTTTCCTTGGAGTCCCAGTTGGTCATCAAGAAGGCTCGGTGGGGACTCCACCAAGGTCCCTGATCTCATCCAAATGAAGGAAGATGATGGATCCAGGTTCATCTTGGTGGTCTCTATTTCTCTAGGGTGGAGCAGCATCTAGTTCATCTAGTTTAGAATCCAGAGGGCATCTTAAATAATCTTACATCATCACTATGATTCCAGCAACTGCCTTGACATGAGTTTGGTTAGGTGGGGTCTGCGGTAAGCATGACCTCAACAACTCCCGTGCAGAAGACCAAGTTCCTGCCATGAACCATGCGTGTGTGTGCGTGTGTGTGTGTTACTGTGTGTAAGCACACACATGGGAACACCACTGTTTTGGTCTGTTTCAGATACCAACTTCACATCTACCTCTGGGACTGCTCCAGTCCCTGTGACCACAAACTCTTCTGCCCAGTCTTGGACCTCTGTGACCCTCCCAGTGGTCACTACCCCGGCCAATAGTTCCACTTCAGTGATAACCTCGAAGCCCAATTTTCCACCTGTCAATGTATCTACTCACTCACCCAGTAACACCAGTCCTGTGATGACATCATCCCCTGGGCTTCACACACCATCTTCTCCTACCACCACCTCGGTCAAGGTAAGTGACTAGGGCAAAAAAAAAAAAAAGGCAGGTTGCTTTTCGCACCATAAGTAGGCAAGCAGGCTTTTCTCTGTTGTGTAGGAATGTGTATTGAGGAGGGGTAGAAAGAGAAGAGATTGGGCCCTAGTGGCCCACACCTATAATCCTAGCTACTCAGGAGGATTGTGGTTTACAACCAGCCAGGAGAATGAAAGTCTGTGAGATGCCTATCTCTGAATAAACTACATCCTCCACCCCCAATAAAGCTCGAATGTGGAGCTGTGCCTTAAATGGTAGAGTGCTAGCCTTGAGCAAAAAAAACCCACATAGACAGTGTCTCTGAGTTCTAGCCCCAGGACTGGCACCAAAAAAAAGTAATATAATAAATAAAAATAAGAATAATAAATGCTTTGGGTATTACATTTTGTGGCAGAAGTGAAGAAGAAAGCTATCAGTCTTCTGTAGTTCTTTCTAACCCTTTTGAACAGGGCAATGTTTCCTTCTGGGGAATATGTAGCTTCCATTACCCCCTACTTACTGGAGTTGCTTCTCTCAAAATGTTTAAGGCAAAGAATGTTCCGTCCACTTGAGAGAGTTTGGTGGGTGTGCTAGCCAGAGCTAGAACAGTGAAGATGTCATTGGCCCAGGTGAGCTCTGGGCACACGGGCGTAGTAAGCTCAGTCTGCTCTTCTCTGATGAGGCCTGGGGTTAGAAGCCTTCACCATGAAAGGCAGAAAATATGAGGGTGTGGAGCCTAAGGCCAGGCATGAGGGCCCCCGTCTGCTTTCTGTTTGGGAGCCAGGAGGAAAATGGATGTCACCAGGACCTGCCTGGCTGCCTCTTTATCTAGCTGCACACTTTCCACGAGTATGCTGTGGATAGCAGGGTAAACAGCCCCAATGAGAAAAGGTCTTCTCCTGTTTCACCAGCATCCAAGCTGATCGTTTGTCAAGATTGCAATAGCTACTTGTCTACAAGTCCAGACTTATAGCAGAAAGATTAATTACCCGATGGGGAGAGTGAGGGACGGAGGAAGACAGTGTAACTGCATTCCATGATCATCCTTTTCCCACAGTGTTTGGGATGGAAAGTGGTTTGGAATTTAGGGTTGGTTTTTGTTGTTATTTTTTTTTTTCAAAATTGGGGATCTTTGCATAGGCATAGTGAGATATCATGATGAGACCCAAGATAAAACACAGTGTCCATCTTGTTTTATGTATGTATGCATGTATTTATGTATATATGGGGTGTGTGTGTGGGGGGCTTAAACTCAGAGCCTGGGCACTGTCCCTTAGCTTTTTTTTTTTTACTCAAGGCTGGCACTTGAGCCACACTTCCACTTCTGGGACTTTCCTGCCCAGACCGGCTTCGAACTTTAATCCTTAGGTCCAGCTTCTTGAGTAGATAGATAGGATTGTAAGTCATTAGCCACCAGCATCTGGCTATATGTATGCCATATACACGCTGCCTGAAGCCAGTTTTCTACAATATTCTTCAATAATTTTGTACATGAAATACAAGTCGAGTGGTGTAGAATCTTGCACTCATGGCAACACACTGACACTCACAAAAGTGTAGGATTTTGGAACATTGTATCTTTTGGAGTTTTGAGTTATGGATAGCTTTAACCCGCATTAAAAATCTTTAGTTTTCAAGGCCAATTATAAAATTTACTTAAAAACAATGTTTTTGTTAGCCATAGGGGTTGAACTCAAGGCCTGAACGCTGCCCTTGAGCTCTTTCACTCTAGACTAGTCCTCTACCACTTCGAGCCAGAACACCACTTCCGGTTTTCTGGTGGTTAGTTGGAGATAAGAGTCTCACAGACTTGACTACCTGGGCTGCAGATCTCAGCCTCCTAAGTAGCTAGGATTACAGGTGTGAACCACCAGCACCCAGCGCCATATTATTAGAGTATTCCACAGAAGCCAAAGTGGAAAGGAGGTGTAGGGATTCTTACACAGTCACTTTGCTTTGTTTTGATACAGGGAGAAATCAAATGCTCTGGCATCCGAGAAGTGCGGTTGACACAGGCTATCTGCTTGGAGCTAAATGAGACCTCCAGCTGTGTAAGTCCTCCCCGTCCACTTCCCCTCCCCTCTGCTGCCTTCCCACAAACCCCGGGACTTCCTCAAGTCCCCATCCATGAGGCTGCCCTTGCATCCGGGGTCTTACCTTCCATGAGGCCACCTTTGCATGGAGGTCTGCCCGTGCAGCAGGCTTTAGTAACTTCTAATACCAAGCTTTGGGTTTAGGGAGTAAGAAGCCCCATCTGGTGGGCAAAAAAGGCAAAACCAATTTCAATGAAATTTGTTGTTATTTGATGTGAGATTTAAATTTGCTTTTATGTTAAGAGAGACCTTCTCATGTCTAGATTAAAAACTAGGAGGGCCATGTGCTTTGGGTTTGTTACTATGGCTTGAATTCAGGGCCTGGGCACTCTCCTTGAATTCTTTTGCTCAAGGCTAGCATTCTACCACCTGAGCCACAGCTCGTTCTGGCTTTCTGGTAGTGAATTGAAGATAAAAGTCTGAACAGACTTTCCTGCCAGGACTGGCTTTGAAATGCTTCAGATCTCAGTTTCCTGAGTAGCTAGGATCACAGTACAGGCCTGAGCCACCAGTGCTGGGCTTGATTCTTTCAGTTTTTAAACAAAGTCACCCTGTTATCTTCCAAAACATCTTTCTGTGCTTTGTAGTTAGTAATGTGTCTTGTTACAGTTTCTTACTGCATTAGTAAGAATACATGGCATGGTGTTAATTTTTAATGAGGCTAACAGGCCTTCTTGCTTTGTTTCATTAAATCCAATTTCCTGAAAGTAACAAGGCTCTGAAGGAAGGGGGAAGACACAAAGGGAAGAGAGATATTTACTTAAGCCAGGAAACATTTTTTTGCAAGTTAAGAATCCACCTAAGGGAAACCTGTAAGAGATGGATATGCATAGATCCCAAAGGCTATCTGTCAGTAAAGAAATTATTTATTTGTCCATCTTGATTATTTATTTACATCTTACTTCCAACCATCAGCTGGGTCTCTCTGATTTACAAATCTCTCAAAATCATACTGAGAAGAATCATTTCACTTAGGACATTTAGAAACAACAGAAATGGTGAGTACACACCGCACGTTGGCAGAATGGAGTGACCCATTGCAGTTCTCAGAAACAGTTAAATACGAATGAACAATCAACTAGCAGCACCCTGTGTGTTTCTCGTGTTCATTTTCAAGCTTCCTCATTAGGCAAAGAAAATGTCAAACCCTTTGTTAATTGTAACTAAGCAAAATGACCAGTTCTCCCACCCCCACCCCATCATCTTCAGGATTTATTTTCTGGGACATCACCCAGGCCTGTGCCCAAGTACTAAGTCCTCGAGCCTAGCATTTAGCAATGGCTGCCTTCTACCTGTCTACCTGTTTGTTCCAAGTGCTCACTGGATGAGCAGAGAACTACTTGAGAAATAACTTCTTCGCTGCGATGGTCTTTGTGCTGTAGTGGAAACCTGGCATACTCCTTTGAGTCTTGGCAGGATTTGGGAAGATGGCAGTGTCCCCACACCATATCCTATGCAGAAGAAAGCTTATTTGAATTGAGATGGAGAGCACTACAGGGATTTGAACTCAGTGCCTTGGGCTTGCTTGGGAGATGTTCTACCACTTGAGCTACATACCCCAGCCCTTTTTAAGGTTTAGTTATTTTTTCAGGTAGGGTCTCAGGTTTTTCTGATTGGAATTCTTGATCCCTTGGAGCTGGGATAACATCATCACACCCAGCCATTGGTTGGGTGGCCTTGAACTGCCATCCTCTGGATCTCCATCTTCTGGATAGTTGCAATTACAGAAGTGAGCCATCATGCCCAGCTTGGAGAGTTGTACTTTCCATGTCAGAGGGTGTTAAGTTATTATTGGTGCTGGGAGAATTGGGCTTTCCCTGCAACTTAATGAGGCACAGGAAGGATTCGGAGTCCCCTTTTTAATGTTTCTCTTCATGTACTGCCTTGCAGTACTCAGGTCACATTGGTACCCACCTGCATTTAGCTGTGCGTGAGGGAGGAGGGCCTCGTCTCTGGATTCTCATTGGTCAGGGTTGCAAAGTATGACACGCCCCCGCCCCGCCCCGCCCCGTGGGTCGTGGAGCCTGTCTTCTGTACATGCCTTCTGTGCCGCCCTCTATGCATCCATTTCCCCATCGCAGAACTGCCTTTGGCACAGGGCCTCCTGGGTCCCCTTTTCATTCTCTCTGCGGCAATCAATGTCTGCTTCGGTTAGACTTTGTGCTCATGGTACTCCAAATAGTTTCTCAACTGTGGAGATTATTTTCGTCTCCTGTACCCAATTGAATAGGGGAATACATGAAGTTTATTACTTTCTTTTAACGGTGGCAAAATACACCTAAGATGTACGTCTTAAAGCATTTGCAAATGCACAGGTGGGTACAGTTGGCTCCATTCACATTGTTGGGCAAGCTACAGAATTCTTTGCATGTTCTAAAACTTTCTATCAAGACACTTGGCCCTTCTCTGCGCCATGCCCCAGTATCCAGCGTCTCGCTCTATGAAGCTGGCTGACTGTGTGCCACATGGAGGTACAATCCAGCAGTGTTGTCTTCTTACCACTCTCTTCTTCTTTCCCCCATTAGTATAGTGTCTTTAAGGCTGGGCTCTGTGTAGTTGACACCACGAATGCCTTCCTTCTTGGAGCACCGTGATTTTCCATTTCCATTTTCTTTATTTTTCCGTCCATAGATAGACACTTGGGTTTTTTCATCTCTTGGCTATTGTGAATCATGCAGATATGAACACAAGTGTGCAAATATAGCTTTGGCATCCAGATTTCTGTTCTTTGGGACATAGACCTGCAGGTGGAAGTGCTGGATCCTGTGGTAATTCTGGGGTTATTATTATTATTTTTTGGTGCCTTATCACCTGAGCCTCATCCTGCCCTCCAGCTTCGTTTGCTGCTTTATATTTGCTTATCTTTCAGATAGGGTCTCACATAATGGCCACCCTGGAACTTGATCCTCCTGTTTACTCTTCTCAATGAGCTGGAATCGCAGGGGTGCACCATCATACCAAGAATTTTACTGTTGAGATGGAGGAGGAATCTCAAGAAGTTGTTTTTTTGTCCAGACTGGCCTTGAACCGTGATTCTTCCAGTACTTGTCTCCCAAAGAATAACTAGAATTCTAAGCACTGGGCCCATCCTATGTGTTTTAAAGTTTTTTGAGGACCTACCATACTGGTTTGTGTTTTGTTTCATTTGTAGTGCTGGGGGGTGGAACCCAGGGCCTTGCGCATTCTAGGCCAGCCCTCTACCAACCAGTGAGGACATTCAGTTACCACATGACAGGTTTCCATAGTGAGTGTGCCGTTTCATATTTCTGTCAGCAGTGCACAAGGGCCCCTGTTTCCCTACATTCTTGTCAAAATTCTCTCTCCTTTCCCTCTCTCTCTTCCTCTCTCTCTCTCTCTCTCTCTCTCTCTCTCTCTCTCTCACTCTTTTTTCCAAGAACTGAGTCTTGAACTCAGGGCCCTTCTTGCTCTCCCTTAGTTTTTCCATTCAAGGCTGGTGCTCTACCACTTGAGCCACACCTTCACTTCTACCTTTTTGCTGGTTAATTGGAAGTAAAGAGTCTCACAGTTTTCTGCTAAGGCTAGCTTCAAACCTCAATCCTCAGGTTTCACACAACTGAATAGATAGGGTTACAGGCATGACCTCCTAGAACCTGACTTTTTGTTGTTGTTTCGAATCGTAGCCATCTAATGACTACGAAGTGGTATCTTGTGGTTTCGATATATTTCTCTGCTGATTAATGATCTTGTGCATTTTTTCATGTGCTTATCAGCCTTTCTGTGTATGTGTGGGACTAAAGGTTGACCCCTGAGCCTGCATGTTAGCCAAGAGCTTTCCTCTGAGTCACTCCTCCAGCCTTGGTAGACATTTGCCTATTTCTGGAGAAATGCCAACTCAAGGGTTTTGTTGTTGTTGTTTTTTCCATAGTCATTTCTTTCTCAGAACATCTGTTTAATGCCACCTCTGTTTATATGCACATTGTATCAACTTGCAAAAGAAGAATATGGTTCGATGATTTTGTTACTTTCACCAACTGTGGCTTAACTCAACCAAGTCATATTTTCCTTATTGTTACATTGACTTCAGGGGAGGCAGGCTGTCTCGGGGCCCTTGCTTGAATCATTCTATCTCCTAGCCGCCACCTTCCTACCTCTCTGCCCAAACACTACAGAGGGTCAGTTTTCAGCAGAAAACCTAAGAGAGAGCTGAAGGGCGTAGAAAGGCAGCCGTGTCTACTGCAGAAAGCCTTGGATCTGGAGACGATCTAGTTTCTTGTCCTCTTAGCGGCCCATTTGTTGTCTGACATTCCCTTCGTTACTTCGGCCCTCATGTAAGTGAAGTTTTTACCTACAGCATCATACTCTCACAGTAAACAAGATGACATTGCTTTGAGCCAGGCACCGGTGGCTCACACCTGTAATCCTAGCTACTCAGGAGGCTGAGATCTGAGGATTGTGGTTCAACGCCAACTCAGCAGAAAAGTCCATGAGACTCTTATCTCCAATTAATCAACGGGGAATCCGGAAGTGGCGCTGTGGCTCAGAGTGATAGAGCGCTAGCTAGCCTTGAACAAAAGAGCTCAGGGACAGTGCCCAGGCCCTGAGTCCAAGCCTCACAACCAAATTAAAAAAACAAAACAAAGAAGAAGAAGAAGGTAACATTACTTGGAAAGCAGAGCAGGGTTACAGGGACATGATTGATACTGACAATTTCCCTTAGTTTTGGGGAAGTGTCTCAAAGTTCTCTTAGAAAAATGCCTCCTCTCTTCCATCCCCTCCCCCCAATGCCCAGTGCTTGATGTGCCTTAAAAAAAAAAAAAAAAAAAAGGTCTGTAATGTCAGAGAAGTATAATGATGCAACCCTGTAAACGCTGTGTGGTTTTCCTGGTTTTGCGAAGTAACTTGTGTTCAGGGAGCTGGGAAATGGGAGTCTCACGAAGAAAGCCATCAGGCTGTGGCTTCCTCCCCCTGCCCTCCACCTCCCAGCTCTCCCACTGTGTTTACCTGCAGGGTCTCCTGGGGGAGGATGTTTATTCCAAGCATCCGGAGTAAGCATTGTGTTTTATTCAGGATCCACCTGCTCTCCTCTCTGGGCCCAAACACAATTCACAGAGGCAGTGAGATTCCAGTGTGGGAGGCCAGCCGGCTGGGACTGCCTTGAATTTAGTCCAAGAAACGAAGTGAGGGGTGGAGGGGCCCAGAGTAGAGGCCCAACCCGTTGAGAGGGTTAAGTTCAACAAGTCCCTGAGTTGTTTTATGTATTTGGTGGTATGATGAATGCAGTCTGAGTTCAAAATTATGGGATGTGAATCTCAGCCCCTGGTGCATATGACGGGGTCTAGTGAGAGTCCAATTAGAAAGGACAGTAACCCTAAGACAAAATAGGATAAAATAAGATAGATTGTAGATAATGTATAAAGGCATTGTGTTTTTTTTAAAAAAATACATCATCTTTAAGTTACACAGGGGGCTTCAATTCAAATCAGTTTATAAGTACAATGTGCCTTTTTTTTTGTTGTTTTGCTTTGGTTTTGGGGGGAGGGATTGTGTGTGTGTGTGTGTGTGTGTGTGTGTGTGTGTGTGTGTGTGTGCATATGGTAGTACTGGGGCTTGAACTTGGGGCCTTGAGTTCTTACTTGACTTTTCTGCTCAGAGCTGGTTCTCTACAACTGGAGCCAAACCTCCATTTCTAGGATTTTTTAATTTTTTTAAACATTTTTTTTTTTGCTGGTTAACGGAGAGAAGTGTCTCTCCGATTTGTCTGCCCAGACTGCAATCCTCAGATCTCACCTCCTGAGTAGCTAGGATTACGGATGTGAACCACTTGGGCTCACTGGATATTGTGATTCATAATAGTAGCTACCATTTTTCAAGTGCATGTCATATTCCTGAGGGTATTTTCCCACACATCTCTTCCGTCACCACAACCACCATTTTATAGCTGAGGAACCTGACAGACCCAACGCATGACTTTCAAAGTTCTAGTGAACAGCAGAGCAAGGATTGATGGCTAGCTGGCTGGAAGACATTACAGGAAACAAGATCGCCTTCACCCCTGAGGGGGCATTTGCGTTGGATCTTTGAAGGACAGGGAACCACAAGAAGGGAGAACCGTGATGGAGAGGGAAGACCCACACGTTTCCTGACTACGATAGAGACAGCGTGTACTCTCATATGCTTGACTGCCTTGGCTGTACCCACCCCAGTGCCTTTCCCTGACAGGAACTCAGCCTCCTGAATAGCTAGGATTGCAGGTGTGAGCCACCAGCACCCAGCTAACAAATGAGCTTTAATGGAAAGTTCAAGAGGGACTCCATGGCGACCTGAGGATAGTCAGGAGAAGGGGTGGAGGGACTTAAGTAGGGTAATGGGTAGAGGCAGGGTCTCAGCTCCCTGGAGGGCTCTCGAGATTATGGTGCAGGTATGTCTCTAGGAATGTATTGTTTGAGCAAGTCCCCTGCCTCATCTGCTAAGAGGCCAATTGCTTGGGGGGAGATTGGGAGGTTATGATTCTGGGCTGCTGGATGAGCTGGAGAATTTCAAGATGGTTGGGGGACGGGGTAGTCAGTAGGCCATACCATGGGAGTAGTATTGAGTTCAGAGAACTAAGCAGATTTGCATCATTCCCTGATGGCCTTTACTATATCATGTTCAACTTATTCTTGAAAGCCTGGTTTGAAATGGTTCTAACCTCAAGCCAGATTCGTCCTCACTTGTAGACTTTGATTTGTGACAATCACCTGGTAGATGGTCTTTGTGCTTCACTCTCTTTACCTACAAAATGAAGAGGTACCAGGCCAGTGGCTCATGCCTAGCTTCTCACTCAGAAGGCTGAGATCTGATGACTGTGGTTCAAGGCCAGCCTAGGCAGGAAAGTCTGAGACTCCGTGACCTACTTGAAATTTCGCCAGAAATGGAGCTGTGGCTCAAATGGTAGAGTGCTAACCTTGAGCAAAAAAATGTTAAAAGATAGAGCCCAGGCCCTGAGTTCAAGCACCAGTACTAACACACACACATACACACACACACACACACACAAATGTATCTATACACATTAAACCCACATACACACCAAATCTCCTAGGCTTGTGGGAGACAGAGGGGAGGCAGATGTGAAGAGCTCTAAGGACAATGATCTAGACAGACTAATCATTTACTAATTGCCTGGTATGCAAACTGAGGGGTTTGATCCTATGAAATTCATAGATGCCCCTCCCACTTCCATCCCCACCCCCGTGCATGATGCGCAAAATGGACTCCCACACTGACAGGTTTTCACATGGCATCTTATTATGTTCAAGGCTCAATACATGTCCGAATGCCTGGAGGTTTTCAGGGTGCTGCTTATTAGTACTATGCGAGTGGAGGAAGGTGCCATTTTGTCTGACCAATTTAGATCCTGTCAGAACCCTGTCCCCTCTGCCTGCTGTCTCTGTCCGCTTCTTCACCCAGAGTCAAGTCAGCGCCGTAGGGTGATCTCAGAGGAGTCTTCCTTCCCCTCAGCAAAGGCCTGGTACTTGGGAGGGCATGCGCTTTGCCATGGAGAAGCGTGAAAGGCTCGCCTAAGAGAGCTGAGTTTATTTATTTGCCAGTCCTGGGCCTTGGACTCAGGGCCTGAGCACTGTCCCTGGCTTCTTTTTGCTTGAGGCTAGCACTCTGCCACCTGAGCCATAGCGCTGCTTCTGGCCATTTTCTATATATGTGGTTCTGGGGAATCGAACCCAGGGCTTCATGTATACGAGGCAAGCACTCTACCACTAGGCCATATTCCCGAGAGCTGAGTTTAGAGAGGTCTACCCAGTTCTCCCGGGATACATGGGTTGGTCATAGCTGACTACCTACTGCAAATGTTGCCATAAAGAGCCAGATTTCTTCCAGACTCAGACAAACCTTTATCTAAGGCCTTACTAGAGAAGTCTGTAAAACTGGCCATTTTCCTGAGGGATGAATCATCAGGGACCTGAGCATTTTTTTTTTTATAACCTTTACCTCAAGAGGAATTTTCTTTTCTCAGTTGTAGGGTTTGAACTCAGGGCCTGGGTGCTGTTCCTGAGCTTTTTCACTCAAGGCTAGCTCTCTGCCACATGGAATCACAGCTTCACTTCTGGATTTTGATTGGTTAATTGGACATTAGAGTCTCACCAGGGACTTTTCTGCTCAGGCTGGCTTCAGACTGCAATTCTCAGATCTCAGCCTCCTGAATAGCTAGGATTACAGGTGTGAGCCACCGACACCAGGCCTTAAGAGGAATTTTGAGGCTGCTGTGGGACTCACCTCTCTGAGACCTGGCGTGGCCAGTCATGCTTGCTTGGCCTCATCCAAGTCCACTTAGTTTTCCCTGGGCTGCCTCAAATTCCAGCAAGAGCCTGAGGTCAGTCTTGACCTTGGGGAGCAAAGGAGCCTGGGTTTTCCTGCCTTGGGTCTCAGCAATAGGAAAATACCCAGGCACCTTTCCAACCAGAAGGGCCTCTGCCCTTGCCACCAGCCACAGTCCTCTCCACAAACAGGAAGCTTTCTCCTACACGGAGGCTCAGGTCTGATGACTGTCACACGCACGCCCTAGCAGTTTTCCCCGAACAGGAAAGTGTTGGGGCTGGCAGGCATTTCCTCCTCTGCCATCTGCCATCTGGACAGAAGAGAACATCTTAGTTTTAAGTTGTACAGCAGAGGCCACTGGGATTAGAGGCTGCTGGAATAAGTCCTGGGGAAGTGAGAACAAGGTTTTGAAGGGCAGAGCCAATGCTTCTATGGCATGCCTTTCCTGGCACCTGGTTTTTATAGAGTGATCAGAGTTCGTTGTCTAACTCTTGAGTTCCTGAGTCCTAGGGACCGGTCAGCAACTTGGAGTAGAACTACGTGTTTCATTAAAAGTTAGTTGCATGTTTTCAGTGGAGAGAGGGAAGGAAAGGCCAAACAAAAACACAGTTTCACTGGGTGCCGGTAGCTCATCTCTGCAATCCTAGCTACTCAGGAGGTTGAGATCTGAGAGTCGTGGTTCAAAGCCAGCTCAGGCAGAAAAGTCTTTGAGACTCTTATCTCCAGTTAACCACCAGAAAGCTGCAGGTGGCGCTATGACTCAAAGTGGTAGAGCAAAGGGAGCTCAGGGACAGCACCAGGGGCCTGAATTTAAGCCCCATGACCACCACCAACAACAAAAACAGTTTTGGTGTAAGCAGTGCTTTCTGTGGTTTTGTGGTTGGACATCGAGAGGGAGGAAGCCCCCGTGGATGCCACTGAGCCCAGAGACATAGATAGGTTCTGTACTTCTCACCATCTTTGGCTTGCTTGTCATTGTTTACAGTCCTTGTAACCTGGAACAAAGCCTTCTTCTCTTAGTTACTATTGTATTATTAATGTTTTCCTGCCGTTGGTAATGCCTTTTGAACTGAATTTAAATAGCATACGTGTGCACAGGCAATTCTTAAAGTAAGATGATTGTTTTTCCTAAGTTTGTTCTCCGATGTCTTAAACACAAATCGATATGTGTTCTGGTGTTGAGGACATTTGGGACTTTTTTGTTTCTCATTGTTGCATGGTTAGCAGTTACATGGTTAGTTATATGTTATATGGTTAGCAGTAATTTTTTTTTTCAGGTAGAATTTTAGAAAGAAGGATTTCTTACAAGGGTGGGGTGGTTGTTGTAAATTTTGTCAGAATTATTATCCGAGATTTGGATTCAACTCAGGGATACTCATAATTTCATCTCTTGCTCTCCATTTCGGTCTCCTCAGGAGGAGTTTAAGAAGGACAAAGGCGAGGACCTCATCCGGTTACTGTGTGGGAAGGAGGCGAGGGCAGAGCCTGGCGCGTGCTCCTTGCTCCTTGCCCAGTCGGAGGTTAAACCGCAGTGCCTCCTGCTGGTCTTGGCCAACAGAACAGGTAAGGGCAGATACACCTGTCTGGAGATTAGGGCTCAAGTTAAAGCTAAGGTTAAAAAAAAAAAAATCTTAGGTGGAAACCACAGGTCTCCAGAGAGAAGGAACCACTCTGACCATTGAAGCTTCTTCTAGAACAGCCATGGGATGCTCTAGCTTGTCAGTTTAGTAACCTCTGTTTCCCTCATTCTAGAACTTCCTGGCAAACTCCAGCTTATGGAAAAGCACCAGTCTGACTTGAAAAAGGTAAGGTCACTTACTACTGGGATGGTGGGGCCCAGAGGAACAGGGGGTCGGAGGAGTTGCTCGATCAGAAGAGGATGTAATTAGCTTATTTAGTCCTTTCCTTCTTGTCTCGCCTTCCTGAGATGTGAAGAGCATGGGTTCAATCCAGCCTGGGTAGAAAAGTCCACGAGACTCTTTATCTCTAATTAATCAGCTAAATACCAAAGAGAAACCCATGGTTCCAGTGGTAGAGTGCCAGCCTTCAGCCAAAAAGCTAAGCAAGAACATAAGACCTTGAGTTTAAACCCCAGTACCAAGACACACACACACACACACACACACACACACACACACACACACACGAGATCTGTGTGCTCTTCCATATCCAACGGTCTGGAGTGGGCTAGGATTCTTCTAGAACTCTCTTTCTACAAGTAACAGACTTCCTTTTCCGTATCGTGTCCCCAAGCTGGGGATCCAAGGTTTCACGGAGGAAGACGTTGGGAGCCACCAGAACTATTCCCGAAAGACCCTGATCGCGCTGGTGACCTCGGGAGTCCTGCTGGCTGTTCTGGGCGCCACCGGTTATTTCCTGATGAACCGTCGCAGTTGGAGCCCTGCAGGGGAAAGGCTGGTCAGTGTGGAGGTCCTGGGCAAAGGAAAGGAAGATAGTGGTGTTCCAGGGGTGTCCCTGGGGGTCACGGAGGGGGAGCAGAGCGCAGGAAAGGCGCTCGGGTGCTGCTCTGCTTAGGGAGGTGTGAGCACAGACACAGGATGCACAGGAAGCAGGGTCTGGCTTCCGGGGGCGGGGCAAGCAGGAGTGGCACAGCCCACCTTCTTACTGTCATGGCAGATGACATACGTTCATGACATTTCCTGCAAGAGCTCTGGACACCGCCAGCTGGGGTGGGGGGGGGTGCTAAGCGAGCCACACTTATTTATTTGGGAGGATATGAAAGGCCCCATGGGTGTCACCTCGCTCACGAGCAGGACAGACACAGAGGGAAATATATACTCTTGAGATATTCTGGGGGGGGGGGGGGGAGAGGGAGAGGACAAGGCTGAGGTTGCACCCTTGACCTCTGGCCTGGGAAGTTATTTCACCCTGGGGAACCAGCCACCAGGTATTCTCTGGGGGCCTTGGCGGCACTGTATGGTGCCTTTCCTCTGTCCTTTCTCCTCTAGGAGCTGGAGCCCTGACCACTCTTCAGGAAGAGAGGAGTCTCACATACAGCAGCACCCCCACCCCCACTTCCCTTCGGCTCCCCTTGGATTTCCCCTTACCTCCCCTTCCCCCAAACCCTCCCCCAATACCCCCCCCAAACCCCGGGCCTCGCACCTCTGCTTACCAGATAATGATCCTCTATTTATACACTGTCTAGGGCGAAGACCCTTATTACACGGAGAACGGTGGAGGCCAGGGCTATAGCTCAGGACCGGGCACCTCCCCGGAGGCTCAGGGAAAGGCCAGTGTGAACCGAGGGGCTCAGGAGAACGGCACCGGCCAGGCCACCTCCAGAAACGGCCATTCGTCAAGACAGCATGTGGTGGCTGATACAGAGCTGTGACGTGGCTGGATGTATGTGTGTGTGTGTGTGCAAGTGCGTGTGCGTGAAACGAGGCCTCTCTTGGCCTCTTGACTCCATGCTGCCTCTGCTGAAGGTGACATTCCCTCGCATCCTCCCTTTTCCCTCCGAGGCTCTTCCTGGTCCTCCACCGGGACCAGGCGGGTAGACTCCTGCCCTTGACGTATTCAGCGTCCTGAGTGCAGGCTCTGTCTGGTCTTCTTGTGGGGGGAAAGGCATGGGGAAGAACGGCCAAGGGAGGCCGATGGCCTTGCAGTATTTGCACCCGAGACCCCCTTCTTTGTGCCTCACTACAGGAATACTAGGGGAAAGGGTGGGCTTTGTAAAAACTGTATTTTCTTCTGAGAAGGCTTTGTTGATTTTACTGTTTCTTCTTTACATTTTCTTTCTCTACTTTAGGGAAACCAAGTAACTCCATGGTTTAAACTCCCTTTTAATAATATAGCCAGAAGAACATGTTGCCTTAAACCATAGCCTTTATCTCTCCTCCAAAACACCGTGGGGTTTGTCCCCAACCCCTCCACCCCCACCGGATTCCCCACTCCTGCCTGGTTCTCCGGTTCTCCCATGTTCCATGGGCCCCCCCGCATCTGTGTACTAAAGCCAGCACTGGTGTCTGGCTAGAACTGAAATAGTCCTGATCTCTTGGAGGCCACCTAGGGCCTCTCCTCTGGTCCATGTGAATGGGACCACAGGACCAGACGTGTTGATGCTGAGCCTCTTGAAATTGTGCCCTTCTGAGGAACCTTCATGGCTTCTTCTCCCACCTCTGACTCCTGGGTTGAACTATGGCCTCAGTCCCCAGCAGGCTCCTTCCGGTCTCTGCCTCCCCACTCCCAACCCCTTTACCTGCTCTGTGGTCAGAGCCCCAGGCCCTTTCCCAAAGACCACTAACTTCTTTGTGGTTCCTCTTTTTATCTTTCTCCAATGGGATAAGCAATGACGGTTGGAAATAGAACTTTCCAGAAATGAGTGGATCGGGTGGATTTTTTTTCTTGTTGTTCAGAATTTAAAAAAAAAAAAGAAAAGATGTCTCTGAGTACTGTAATTAAAGTGATACTGAAACATCTGTTCCATGCACTGTCCATACAACTCACTGTGTCTGACTGACCCACTGGCCTCTCCATCGCAGAGGGGGTGGGAAGAGGCCAGCCCGAGAAGAGCTTGGAGACCCGATCTGGGGACACCGGTATCAGCCAGGATGCTGACATTCGGAGGGTAACTTTGCCATTCCTTTCCCTTGGTTGAGGGCGGGGAGGCTTGGCTGTTTCCAGTAGTAGAGACAAGACTCAGGTGTCCCTGGAATATGCCTATCACTAAGGAAAGGAGTCACAGCCCAGGCAGCCTCTGCTATCAGACCACCCCTGCCCCAGCTTAAAGTGTCAGCCATGAAGGACTTGGGGGACCGTCCAGGAAGGTGCTGGCTTCCACCTCAGGATCGTAAGAGCCATCTGTAAGCATTTACCTCCCCTCAGTTACCAGGTTTCCCTCCCCCCTACTCCTTCCAGGGCACAGGAAATGGGGGAGGGGTGCAGCCTCCCCCACTCAGGAAACACCCTTAAGTATGTCAACGGAGGCCCAGGCCTTTGGGGCCAGACAAAGGTTGATTCTTCCAGTCTTATCTCACCAAAGCCAGACCTTTCCCTCTTTGCACTCCCCCCTCCCCCATTTCTGTGTAGATTTCCTCCCAGGCTTCTCCCTACAACGTGGGAGGATGGGGCTGGAGCCTCCAGGCTGGTTTGAGGACTGGACACTGGGAAGATGGTAGTCAGGAGAGACTGCTTGAGGGAGGAGTGGGAACCTGGGGAAGAAGTAGCTAGGAATCAAGGCAGCTTTACCCAAAGCTTCTGAGTGTAGGATTTGGAAAGGAAGGGTGTGCGCGCGCATGTGTGTGTGTGTGTGTGTGTGTGTGTGTGTGTTGGAGTTGTGGCTGTTTTTCTGTGATGGCTGCACACTTTTCCACACCAAGCACTCATACCTAGGAAGAAAACCACAACTTTCCCACCTTTGGCATCCTGGTGCATCAATGGCGCCACCTGCTGGTGCTATTGAGCTCCTACCACTCAGGCACTGTTGATGTTGGGTTTGCTCTCAGCTGCTGTTCCATGGTTAACTGCTTTTTTATTTTTTTACTTTTTGCCAGGCCTGGAGCATGAACGCAGGACCAGAGCACTGTCCCTGGCTTCTTTTTGCTCAAGGCCCTCACTCTGCCACTTGAGCCACAGCGCCACTTCTGGCCTTTTCTATATATGTGGTGCTGAGGAATCGAACCCAGGGCTTCATGTAGAAGAGGCAAGCACCCTTTGCCACTAGGCCATATTCCCAGCCTCAACTTTAAACAGTTCAATTTGTGTCATATGCAAAGCTCACATAACCATAGAAAGGCCTTGATGCATAGGACGTCAAAGATTATATTCAATCCCACTTCCTGTGGCTAAAGTTAAACACAATCCAAGGCTTGCCCAATCACCTAGATTTCAGATGTTTTGAATGCAAACTTTCCCCTTCATCATGCCACCCTGATCTGCCAAGGCCCTGGGATCTCCCACTTGTGTGTCGGGCTAGTAAAGGCAATGTTTGGGGCTTTGGAAGGTTTGGGGCTCCAGATCTAGAAAGCATTTTACCATCCCTGGTCAGCTCAAGCGGTCCTCCATCCCTGGAGGCTGAGGTTCAGCTCCCTCTGCTGTATCCTGGGTCAGTTCCGAAGAATTAACTGGTGTCTCACACTCTTCATTATGGGAAACAGATTTATGCCAGATTTCCTTCTAATTGAATAAGTGAGGCGATGCCCCCCCCCCACAAGTCCCTCAAAGTCTGGATGAATAAAGTCATCTACATCCCATCTCTTCTAGACATCTCAATCCCATGCTTTTCACATAAACTCAGAAATAGACAATTTTGTGCTTCAGGGTGCTGCTTGCCCTAGATCCCCTGTGTGAGGAGTTCTCAGCTATCATTCCATCACTCAGTAACTTTATTGAACCCATAAGTGAGCCACTTGCTGTTCTAGAGACTGGGGCTATAGCAAGTACTCTCGGAGCTCACCATCCCATTAAAGGAGGACGAGAAGCAGTTTATTTTTTTTTGCCAGTCCTGGAAGTTGAATTCTGGGCCTGGGCTCTGTGCTTGAACTTTTGTTCAAAGTTAGCACTCTGTCACTTGAGCCCTGATTAAGAGCCTCATAGATGAGCACCGGTGCCTTACACCCGTAATCCTAGCTACTCCGGAGGCTGAGATCTGAGGATCATGGTTTGAGGTCAGCCCAGGGAAGAAAGAAAGCCTGTGAGACTCTTTCTTTTTTGGCCAGTCCTGGGGGTTGGACTCAGGACCTGAGCACTGTCCCTGGCTTCTTCTTGCTCAAGGCTAGCACTCTGCCACTTGAGCCACAGTGCCACTTCTGGCCATCTTCTGTATATGTGGTGCTGGGGAATCGAACCCAGAGCCTTATGGGTACGAGGCAAGCACTCTTGCCACTAGGCCATATCCCCAGCCCCCCTGTGAGACTCTTATCTCCAATTAGCCACCAGAAAACCAGGAGTGGAGCTGTGATAGAGCACTAGCTTCGAGTGGAAAAAGCTCAGGGACCGTGCCCAGGCCCTAAGTTCAAGCCCCCCACACACTGACACCCCTCCCCCCCAAAAAAAGTCATGAACTTTCCTGCTTAGTCTAGCTTCAAATCACAATCCTCAGGTCTTAGCCTCCTGATTGCTGAGAGTACAGGTGTGAGCCACCAGTATCCTGCTGACAAGAAGCAACGTTATCTGAGTAGATACATATATCTTCAGGTCATATGAAGAATATGGAACACAAAGACAGTGGTACTGCCTTATACTTAGGGGGTACATTCCAAACCCCCCAAAAGACGTCTAAACCACAGATGACGAGATCAGGTGCGCTCAGGGTGGTATGGCCATAGACACGTCTAAACCACAGATCACCCCTAAACCCTAGAGAAAGCACTGTGAGCCTGCAGTAGAGCATGTCTAAGGGGTGGCTACCAGAGGGGCTGGCAGGTGAGAGGTACACAGAATGAGGGCTGAGGAGGAGAGGTGGCTCATGTCTTGGCAGGAAGACCAAGTGAGGTATGAAGAGAATTTATCATGCTATTTGGAAGAATGGCAATTTAAAACTTGTGAGCTTCTTCTTTCTTCCATTTCTCTTTAATATCCTTGGGCTGTGGTTGAGTCTGGGTAACCGAAACAGTAGAAGGCAACATTACAGGTGTGAGCAACAAGTGTGGAGTAAAGGAAAGAGCTGGTGGGCTTTTTTTTTTTTCCAGTCCTGGGGCCTGAGCACTGTCCCTGGCTTTCTTTTTGCTCAAGGCTAGCACTCTGCCACTTGAGCCACAGCGCCGCTTCTGGCCTTTTCTGTGTATGTGGTGCTGAGGAATGAAACCCAGGATTTCATGCATGCTAGGCAAGCACTCTACCGCTAAGCCACATTCCCAGTCCAGGTTGGTGTTTTATATATAGTGGTATTCTTAAGGAGAGCCTAAGTTCATTTGAAGAAAAGTGGTGGGGCAGGTTATGGTCTGAACTGGAAAAGATATTCTCAAACAAAGGAGCTATGGCAAGCCCACCAACTGTAGCAGCAAGTTCTGGTTGGGAGAAAGCAAAACAGCCATTGAAACCCTATTGCATTGTTTGTGGGAATGCAGAATAGTGCAACCACTATGTAAGGCTATTTGGAGATTCCTCAAAAAGTAAGCCTAGATCTACCCTGTGATCCAGCGTTGCTTCTCCGAGGCATTTATCCAGAATGTCTCAAGTCAGGACACAGTAAAGACACTTGCACATCCATGTTCATTACTGTACAATTCACCATAGTCGAGTTATGGAAATGCCACAGATGCCCTACAACAGACAGCTGAAACATGTTTTGTGGGGAAGGGGGTGGCAGAGAGAGGTGGGGCAGATGAATGGAGAGAGGAAGGTGGGAAAATATAGTCATAATATTCACTGCAAACATGTGAAAATGGCATCAGGCAAGTTGAGGAGATGGGTGAGGTTGGGAAAGATGAGTGAGAATGTTGACAGGGGTGACATGGACCAAGATACATTGCATTCATGCCCTGACATGTTGAACTGAAACCCCTTAGTACAAAACTAAATAATAGTAATACGACTACTACTAATGCCATTGAAAGAGAATGATGGAGATGAGGTCATGTCACTCCTCCTGGAGAGTTTTGAGCAGCAAAACAACAAGATTTGATTTATGTTTGAAAATGATTGTGCTGGCTGCCAGGTAGAGAAGAGAGAAGGACAAGAGATTGGAAGGAAGGAGGTGATGGGTGGGGTGGATGACAGTGTGAAAGGAAATCATGGTGGCCGAAGCAAGCCATAGCGTTGGAGATGATGAACAAATGAGTGAGATGAAGCAGAATGTGGAAGATGTGCAAAGGAAAAGCTCCCAGGACCTGCTCGATCCATTTATTCATGATAATGATGGCCGTAGCTAACAATTAAGTACTTAGGAAAATTGAGACACTGTACTAATATTTAGTGTATTTTGCTTTAGCATTCATCTCAAGCTCCAACTCAGTTAATAGTATTCTCTTAGAAATAAAAAAAGAAAGGGAAGCTCAGAGGGGTAACAAGACACTGGGCAAAATGTGCAGGGGCAGAGGTGAAGATAGGATGGGTAAGATGTGCTTTTATTTGAACCCACAGGCTTAAACAACTTGCCAGAAATACTACAAGTGCATCCAGACAAATGAACAACAAAACAAAGGCAATGACAGAAAGGGAGAAATAGCACAAGGGAAGGCTGAGTGTTGGGAGTTGAGGGGGGCAGACTCTACGAGATGGGATCATCATGGGTGGCCCGTATTCTGCGTGGGTCTATGGAGATGGAAGCAATTCTCATGGGAACGACGAGAGGACATCTAAGGCTGAGAGAAAAACCACGTACAAGACACAGAATCCAGGAATTGGAAGCTACTGTCAGAGGACAGCACTTCCCACTATGGCAGAGAAATAGGCTGGGTTAAGGAATGTTGAATCCCAGAAGGATCAGTGTATTGCCATTAGTACTGCATTGTTGAACAGGCGAGCCATTCAAGAGGTTCCACTCATTCATTCATTCAACAAATATATTCAAGAGCTTATTATAAGCACTATATATGGTCTGTTGGCACCTGGGGCAAGACATCGTCTCCTCCTCCTGTTGAGTCCTTCCGCTGGGTGGGTATGGGAGAGACAGGTGACGGAAGGATGTGCATGTAGTATATGAGTGCTGTACTGTGGAACATTCCACCAGGGACTTGTGAGAGAACAAAAGTGGCGAAGGAAAATAGCGTTTAAGGGCTGGGGATATGGCCTAGTGGCAAGAGTGCCTGCCTCGGATACACGAGGCCCTAGGTTCGATTCCCCAGCACCACATATACGGAAAACGGCCAGAAGCGGCGCTGTGGCTCAAGTGGCAGAGTGCTAGCCTTGAGCGGGAAGAAGCCAGGGACAGTGCTCAGGCCCTGAGTCCAAGGCCCAGGACTGGCCAAAAAAAAAAAAAAAAAATAGCGTTTAAATATGATAGTGAAAATAGTTCTAGACAGAGACACTTCGTGAATGTTTTTGGAACTCCCCTCTCCCTGGGGTCCTTGGAACACACTTCGAGAACTAGTGGTCCTTGGCCTCAAAATTAGTTGTTGTTTTTTTTTTTTAAATGTTGAGTTTGTGTTACTATAATAATGTCCTGGGCATACTGAATTAAGTAAAATGTATTTTAAAATTGATCTCAGTTTTTTCTTTCCTTACAAAACATGCTGCTAGAAAAATTGAAAAGGGCATATATACCTCACAAAGTAATTTCGACTGAACAATGAAGCTCTGGATGAAGGTGGTTGGTGAAAGCTTTGAAGTTTCATCTTTATTTCAAAGGTAATATAGAGCTGACAGAGAGAGAGAGAGAGAGAGAGAGAGAGAAATTGCAAACTAGATAGGGATAAAAAGTGGTATGGAAACACATCACATCATGGTGTTTCCTGTTCCCATGATGCTTTGAGCCATTGATAGAATACTTCTTCCCACCATGCTGTGGGTTCCCCTTTAAATATTTCTTCCCACAATGCCCTGGGTGCCCATGCAACCAATGAAAAGAGCTGAGGCAGCACCTGCACAAGCCATCAAGCAATCAGTGCAAAGCCCAGGGGAGGAGCTAAGGGAGGAGCCCCCCTACTATAACCCAGCCTCCCCGCAGAGGGCTCCTTTGGACCTTTCTTTGGAGCCCTCTCCAGATGGATGGAGAGTCTCCCTTCTTTCACAGCTTTCCTTTCACTTTCAAACAAATTTGTCCTGTTTACCTTAAAAAAAACTTTCCTGCCTTTTAACTCCCTAATGGGTAGAACAAACAAGCCCGTTCCCCCTAAATGACACCAGAGCCATTGAAAAGTGTGACACAGAAGATGGGCGCTGGTGGCTCACATCTGTCATCCTAGCTACATGGGAGGCTGAGATCTGAAGATCATGATTTGCAGCCAGCCAGGGCAGGAAAGTTGATGAGACTCTTATCTCCAAGTAACTACCAAAAAAATTGGAAGTGGAGGTGTGGCATATGTGGTAAAGTGCTATCCTTGAGCAAAACAAAACAAAACAAAAACGCTCAGAGACAGTGCCTAGGCCTTGAGTTAAAGCCACAGAAGCTGCACTTTCAAAGAAAAAGTGACACGGGAAAGCAAAGGAGTCACACTTATACTCACGTTGCTTGGGGGTGGGGCCTGAGCCGAGGTGGGGAGCCAGGAGAGGTGGCTGCCCTTTGGGAGCTAGGACATGATGGAATGTGGCTAAATGGGGGGGGGGGTGTCTGAGCACCTGAAGTCAGCTGGATTTGGTTCTAAGGTAAAATCATGGTGTTATGGTTGTCTAGGAGAATGGCCTTATTTTACGTGTTGCATGAAAAAAAATCTAATAATGCCTGCAGCTACTTTCAGATGGACTGGCACACTTCTATACACAGACACACACACATATATGTGTGTACGTGTGTATGTGTGAGGGTAAGAGTGGAAAGGTAAAGAGCAGTTTAGTGTTATTATCAAAAGTATATGTGGAGAGATGGAGAGAAGAGAGAAGAAAACAAATGCAGTGCAGATTATTGGCAATTTTAAATCTGGGTGAAAGTAATCTGGTAAATGAGGGATCATTTTGCTCTCTCCTCGTGACATTTCAGCAGGTTTGAAAATTTTTCAAAATAAGAAGATAGGGGAAGATGAACAGGAAAACAACAAAACGCATCACAAAAACCTCACCAGGACCTGCAGTCATTGATTAGAGATGGCAGAAAGGGCGATTTGCTGGCTTCACGCGTGGCAGCTGAGTGGACAGCGTTGTCATTTCGGAAATGGAAACCTAAGAGGAAAAACAGGGTGATGGTGGGGATAAAGGGGGGTGCACTCTTGAGTGTGTAGGCTGGGAGGTGATTTGGGATCCAGCAGGTCACCCTGGAGTGTGATGTTCCTAAGAGACATAGACTTGGGCGTCCACAGAATCTGTGTAGCAATTGAAGTTGTAAATGCCCCTTCCTACAAGATGAGAGTGAGAAGAGATGGGCGTGAGGATATCCTGGGAATGCTGACATTTAAGGGTGAGCAAAGAAGGCTATTGTGAGTTGGGGCTTGGTAGCTCATGCTTGCAAACCTAATAAGAATCTCACAGACTTTCCTGCCTGGACTGGCTAAGAAACAAGATCCTCAGATCTCAGCCTCCTGAGTAGCTAGGATTACAGGTGTGCATGACTGATATTCATACTCTCGTATAGTTCTTCTCCACATCATCTGAGGGATGGTCTACATGACCACAAGGGAACACATGATAGTACTTAACCTCTAAGATTAGGTGCAAAAACACTGTCGTTTTTTGCCTTGGTCGCACGTGCTCATTCTTCTTGGGTTGCTCCTCTGGGGGAAGCCATCCGTGATGTCATGAGCAGCCTTTTCCAGAGGTGCAGGCGGGGAGGTACTGAAAGCTGCCAGTAGCCATGGGAGGGAGCTTAGAAGTCGTGGGAAGATGAGCCTCAATTTAAAATAAATAAATTGGGCATAGTAGTGGGTGCCTATGACCTCAGAATTTGGGAGGTTAGGGGCAGGAGGATTGGGCGTTTGAGGACAGCTTGAGCTACCTAGACAATTTAAGGCCGATTGAGAGCGACGTCCCCACACGAAAAATAAAATGAATGAATGAATCACAATCCCATGAGAGTCTGAATCAGGATTTCCCAGCTGCGCTATTCCACTCGGTGAAATTGCTCCAAATTCCTAACTCCTACCGGGGTATCATGTTGGGGTATCTGGTTATGTAGCAATTGATAACAAACACAAATGTCTCAAAGGAAACGTTGGAGAGAATGGCTCAAGAGACATGAGAACTGGGGTCAGGAGAGACTAGGGAAGGGCAAATTTCACGAAGAACAACCCGATACACAATGGCAAATAGCGGTAGAAAAGTGGAATTTTCATCCAGGGTATGATTTTAACCTTGGTGCAAGGAGTCAGTGGAGGGAGAGAAGACAGACCAAATTACAGTAGTTGGAACAGCAATGCCACAAGCTATAATTTCCTTATTACCACACTTACTAAGGGGAGAAGTCCCCACCAGTCTGTCTCATGATTCCTATGTGCACAACAAGAAAGCCCAAGTCATGCTGCTAGAATGTAAAAAATAAAAAATCCCTGTGGGAAATGGTCAGAACTTGAACAAATAATGTTGAGCAAGACAAGCCTAGAACACAGAGAACATGGTCTCCTTGATATATGACTGTTAGGGGGTGGACAGTAGAGACCAGGTCTGCAAAACAAAAAAACTTCTTATCAAATGGTATTTCCACAGGTTTGGGTCAGTGACCTTACATTATGTATCTAAAACCAAACAACTTATAAACATAAAAAGGTCTAAAATAGACCTCTCAGTGGATCACAATAGCTCAACAGCTATGTATATATGCTCATATAAGATAAGGATAAGCAAACTCTATTGTTGACGTAATATTTAAAGTTCTAGGTGAATTTCCTTTGGCCTACGCCACGTGGCTACTGTATATGATTTTGGTACACTGGCTATTGTATATATGCCTACCTGATCTAGGGAAGGGAAAGAAAAACGAGGGCATAAGATATCACAAGAAATGTACTCACTGCCCTATTATGTAACTGTACCCCTTTTGCACAACACCTTGTCAACAAAATTTAATAAATAAAAAAAAATCCCTGTGGGCCTTGCCCCAGTGACACAGTAAGGAATTTTTTCCCCAACCCTACTTACAAATCTTTCTGGGAAGAGTCCTAGATTCTGTTCCTGCAAGCTCCATCCATTTCTGGGAGGGTCTTACAGTTTTGGTACCCAGGCAGTTTTACAGCTGTGGGGTTCCTTCATTTGCATCTGCTTAACTCACCTGCCTCAGGTGAGTCCTTTGCAAGCGCGCCACCTTAAAGTGAACCATCCTTTCATCCATTCCCTAGGTGTTTAGCAAGGTCTCGGTAAGCGCCTCTGCTACCTGACTAGCCTCTTTTGACACCACCAGATGATCACGTTAACGTGTGAAGTCAGCACTCCATCGTGAGGCAAGAGCCTGCCTAGTCCCTGGACCCAAGGTCAAATACAGCACAGCACATTTCAGCAATCAAAGCACCAGCAAATGAGGCAATCAGTAATCATTCAGCGGTGATTAATAGCAACAACTCCTCTTGGGTCTCAGACTCAAAGCTATACATAGGCAGCTATTCCTAGCTCTAACTCAGTTTTAATGCTTGGCCTTCAGTCAATCAATTCACCTTCCTGTGACCCACAGAGCCTCCCCACAGAAAGATTTCCTGAGACGCTTTTGCCTGGTGAATGAAACCACTTCAGGCCTGTTTGAGTTGCAGGAAGTGGCCACGCGGTGTCGCGGTCACTCTCTGTAGCGTTTGGACTCTGCTCCAGTATCAGCCATGTGACTTTGAATGGTTACTTAACAATTTTGTTTTCATCCTCAATTTCCTCATCTGGAAAAAAAAAAAAAAGGTAGGCATAATCCAGGTGTTTGTGGCTTATGCCTATAATTTTAGCTACACAGGAGGCTGAAGTCCGAAGATTGTAGTTTGAAGCCAGCCCAAGAGGGAAAGTCTACAGGACTCTTATTTCCTAAAAAGATGAAAACAGAGATGTGGCTCAAGTAGTAGAGCACCAGCCTTGAGCAGAAAAGCTAAGGGACAGTGTCCAAGCCGGAGGAGGAGGAGGAGAAAGGGAGAGACAGACAGAAGGACAAGAAGGAAAGAAAGAAAGCAGAAAGAAAGACAAAGCAAGAGAGAGAGGAGGGGGAGGGAGAGAGGGAGGGAGGAAGGAAAGAAGGAAGGAAGGAAGGAAGGAAGAAAGGAAGGAAGGAAGGAAGGAAGAGAGGGAGGGAGGGAGGAAGAAAGAGGGAGGGAGAGAAAGACAGACAGCTGGGTATCCATCAATGCAGCTCCCCCCACCCGCACCCCCCTGAGAATAACCAGGAATGAAAACTTTGTTCAAAAAAGGCTCACTTTCTTTGCATAATGAAGTAACTGCCAGATGTTCTTTTCAGAGTGAAGTGGGGAACAGTAGCAAGGAAAGTGCTGAAGAGGAATCTTCAGGAAAGTGAAGAGTAGCTGCAGGCAGCTCTCTGGGCCCAGAACAGCCCAGAGTAAAGGCCCTGTTGCACACCAGAGGCCCCAGCTCCGAGCAGGGCTGTAACTACTCCATGCGGTCCTTGGCTTTTAGTCTTCCAGGCAAAATGGCTGTGTCCTGGCTCGGCTTGCTAAGAGTGAGAGGGGACAAGGGGACAGCAGTGATCCCTCACAGGTGCAAGTTTGAGCATGACTCCATCAAGGAAAACGAAGATGGCAATGCCAGGCTATACTCCCCAGGAGTCTTTGGAAATCTCTGCCCAGCACAGAGCTCCCACATAATTCTGTGTAGGGACTTGGGCTCTACAAGACAGCCACCATGATTTGAAGAAGGCTGATAGAAATCAGGCTACCTAAGGGTTAAATGAAAGAAAGTCCATAGAGCAATTAGCTCAGAACCCAGCTGCTTGATAAGCAACCTAACTAGAGGTTAGCCTTTCTTTCTATGATTTATTGCTCAATTTCCTCTTTTCCTTACCCTTTTGAACTCCAAGGCTTTACAATTTACTTGAAAATTATGATATAGCCATTCATTTGTTCTACAAACATTTATCAACTTCCTTGTATGTAATGGGTAAGTTTCATAATTTCAGGCTGCAGTAATTACCAGAGGTGCTGAGTGCTGAGAATGGAGTGAAGCACTGTACTAAGACCCGACACGAGTTCTTTAATCGAATCTTCACCCCCACCCTAGAGAGCAATCACTGTAATCTCACTTTACAAATGAGGAAACTGAGGCACAACGAGGGTAGAGTCTTAACTTTATATCTGGCCAGTGAGAGAGCCCAAGTTTGAACCCTGGTAATTGGTTTGGAGCACCAGACCATGCTAGGAATGGTTTTGAATGTAACCAGCATAGCCTGGGAGTTGTGGCTACAGAAGTAGAGAGATCGTGAGCAAAAGGCTAGGGGAAGTTAGTAGGGATTGGTGGGGATTCTCTGGTATCCCCACCATTCTCTCTGTTTTGCCCCCCCCCCCTCCCAGTTCCTGGCATGGGTGATGTCAGGATTGTAGGGAGCATGCCCAGAGCAGATCATCAGCAGGTTTGGCTTCTCCTATTTTTGCGAGTGCCCACCATTTCGCAAAGGGTAGGATAGGAAGGAAAAGGGGGAAGAGGCCTGATTGAAACAGCCAATAGATAATTAGAAGCAGCCCATTTTTACCATAACACTGCACAACAACAATAAATAAATCAGTCACTTGGCGGTGAGGTAGGGAATGGCTTTCCTATAATCAGCTATTAAAGGCTTGTATCACTAATTAGTCTATTAATTAGAACTGTTCACTCCTTTCCACATGTTATCAGCATGCCAAAGCAGAGAAAAAAAAAACCAGCCAACCCCCACCCCCCGCAACGGAGGGGGGCAGGAGATAAGAGAAATCAGATAGATAGAAGTAACAGATTCAAACAGCTGGGCTTATGTGTTTGTGTTTTAAAAGCACAGTACTTAGTGCCCGGGGCAAATCCACCTGCTTGGAGGGAAAAAAAAAAAGAAATAAAAAAAGAAAACGTTTATCAAAAACCAAAGGGCTGTAGTCTTTGTTGAACATAAGGTGGGTAGGTGGGTCGGGGGGAGGATTCAGTCTTTAAACAGGAAAAAACCACCATTACCACCCTCCAGGCATCAGTGAAGGGCAATTCTGTTGGGCTCCTTCCCGAGGGGGCAGAGCACAGGGAGAAACAAACGCATCTGTGCCAAGGCAGTGTAGTTAGCAGATGTGTTGTCCTGCGTTTGAAGCTCATGTGTACACCTTGCAGACCTAATGCCAACCGAGCTCCTACTACGCACCTGCCTTTATGTCTGTAGTCTCCTATTGGATGGT
Organism: Perognathus longimembris pacificus; assembly: GCF_023159225.1. Taxonomy (NCBI): domain Eukaryota; kingdom Metazoa; phylum Chordata; class Mammalia; order Rodentia; family Heteromyidae; genus Perognathus; species Perognathus longimembris. Next base: position 56,244,741 of record NC_063171.1, read on the forward strand.
TTCACTGACCTTCTCAGGGCCCTCTGGAGTTACTGTGAGGAATTGCCAAGATGGAGCCCCGCAGCTACAGTCTGCAAAGGATGATGGCTATTGTGCTCTTCCGGTCCTGTGTTAGCTGTCATTGGTTTTTTGGCCCAACCTGGATCTTGGGGAAATCTCTCATTAAATTCCTTCTCTGTAACAGGTATAGGTTGCATGGTTTCTCTTTTGTAATAATTGGAATATGTCTATGATATTCTTAGCAGAGGATCACAACAGCCCAATTGCTAAGTGCATAGGACCCTATGTAAGGAAGCTTATCAAAATGAACTCCAAGAATTGGAAACAAGAGGTTCTTTTTATATCCTGTATGCAATTATTTCTCTTTTTTTTTCTTTCTGTTTTACTTTGCTGTCCCCTTTGTCTTGGATATAAGCTTATCTGATCTGTGGAAAGGAAAGGAAATCACAGAAACAGCAGGACAAAAGATGAACTAATGCAACAATGATACTCACTAGATATTAGGTTGGAAATGAACTTTACAACTTGGGGAGAAGGGGAGTGGGGAGGGCTAATAGGGAGAAAATGAGGGAGGCAGTAACAGTGTTTAAAAAGAAATGTACTCATTACCTTTTGTAACTGTAGCCCCCCCCCCGTTCATCACCTTTACAGTAATTAAAAACATGAAGTTTCAAACAGCAATAATTCTCATGGTTAATGTTACTAGCTCTGCCTGGGCCAGAATATCATGTTACTATTTTGTTCTTTTTCGTAAAAAAAAAAAAAAAAGTTCTGAGACTTGAACTCAGGGCCCCGAGTTCTTACTTGGCTTTTTCACCCAAAACTGGTGCTTTAGCATGAGTCACATTTCCACTTTTGGCTTTTTGCTGAGTAAGTGTAGATATCAGAGCCTCACGGATTTTTCTGCCTGGGCTGGCTTTGAACTGCAATCCTCAGATCTCAACCCTTTGACTAGATGGAATTTACAGGCATGAGCCACTAACACCTGGCTCTCACACATCATTCCTGAACAATTCCAACAAGTTTCAAGCCCCAATGCAGTCTTCACATCCCTGGGAAAGGCACCCCATAAGGGCTGTGATTTTTCCTTTCTTTGCTTTTCTAGCAACTCTGCTCCCCTCTTCCCCCACCTCACCCCGCCCTCTAGTCATGAATCAGATACTCCTATAGCCCAAGTCCAAACCAGCCGGCATAGGATGAGGTGTTGGGCGTATGACTCCACTAGCCACAGACCCACAACAGCTGTTAATCATTTGGTTTAATCCCCACCATGGCGATGCAATGGCTATCATCAATCCCACTGTGCAGAGTGGAGAGACGGAGGCCCGGAGATGGCAATTTGGCCGGGTTTCTATAGGCTTCCATATCTTAGTGAGGGCTTAGTGGGTATTTGCTGATGGACAGAATTTGGAAATATGGAGGAAATAGAAAACCGACTGGAAACTTGGAGCAGGAGGGAATCCTGCTCTATGGTCATCCATTGAGGCGACCACTTTAGGGTGTGAGAAGGGCAAAGGTGGGGAGTACAAGGTCAGCCTCAAGGTCAATTACTCCTCACTTCATTCCTTTCTGTTCTGATTAACTGTGTGTGTCAAGTTCACTTTAGACCCTAAGCCTCCCCCCACCCCCCAAACCCTTCCGAAGCTTTAAGAGGAAACTGTGAGTCTCATGATCAGCAGTGTGTTGATATGTTTGTGTTCCAACAGCGTCTCCCACTTCGGAGCTAGAAGGGAGGAGAGTGCCTAGACTCGGAACCCAGCCAGGGTGAAGCCTCTGATGTCCGGTGACAAGCTTAGGCAAATTGTGTTCCTTCCACTGCCCTCTTCTGGTTTCCTCACATGCAAATTGGGAGATGTCAGCGACCTGCTTAAAATGTTACTGTGCGGATGAAGAGATAGCATGCAACACGACCCAGAAGAGCCAGGGAGCTAGGGAGAACTCTGACATCACAAAGGCATGCCTTATCTATCTCTAGTCACCTTCGGGGTGACCCCAGGTATTGTTATTACCTTCAGAAAGACTGAAACTCATTGCGAACAGTGTGTGGAACTAGCCAGTTCAATCCTGGCATTGCTGTGTCTCACAGCTCCTCTCATCTGGGAGATGTGTCACGAGCAAAGCTTTTTGGTCATTTAATAAAAATGGTTGTGTTCCAGCCTGGAGTTGGTGGCTCACACTTGTAATCCTACTCAGGACAATGAGATCTGAGGATCGCAGTGTGAAGTCAGCCTGGGCAGGAAAGCCCTTGAGAATCTTATTTCCCATTAACCAGCCAAAAAAACTTAAGTGGAGGTGTGGCTCAAGTGGTAGAGCACCAGACTCGAATGAAAAAGCTGACGGACAGTGCCCAGGCCCTGAATTCAAGCCCCAGAACTGGCACAAATAAAACATCTATGTTCCGATCGGGCACCAGGTACAGTGCTAGACACTCAGGAGGACATGGGTGTCAAAGTTCTCACCATGTTGGGGAAAGTTGATGAGAAGTAAAGGTCAGTGGGGTAAGCTACTGCCTGGGAAGCAGGAGGCCAGGTGAAGCAGGAGGTAGAAGGGAAGTCAGAAGAGGAGACAGCAATCTCAGGCAAATGCAAAGCGGGGGAGGGAGTGTACGAAGGACAGGATGGGAAGGGTCCTGGTGATTAGCATGAGTTGAGTAAGTAAAGGGATGTGGTAAGAGCGGAGGCTGGGGAATGAGCAAGGCAGACCTGGGCAGCCTAGTGAGCCAGGCACTCTGCGGCGACAGATGGATGCATACGTACGTATGCCAGGAGAGACGAAAAGACAGCTAAGGATGCCTTCCTGCTTGCTTCTAAGGTGTGCAGCTGTGGCGCTGCCCTTGTCGTCAGAGACACTCAGTGGTAGCAAACAGCTGCTATTTGTTAGCTACATCCTGAACTTGTATCCCAACTCAGCACTCCTGAATATTGGCAACTATATTCAAAGGAGAATGGGTGAAAAGATCTCACCAACTTGTGGTTTCTTTTTCCCAGGCACCGAAGCAAATGGCAGGTGTGTGTGTGTGTGTGTGTGTGTGTGTGTGTGTGTGAGGGGGGGGAGATGTTTTGTAGGGGTAGCCATCTCCTTAGGCCTCCTGTTTGTTTCTTCCATCTCTGTGACTGTAAACTGTTTTCAAGGCTATATCACATAAGGTATCTTAGTTACAGACGGCAAAATAGATGTTATTTTTTTCTTTCTTTGTGGCATTTTGAGTTTCTTGTTGGGCCTTGGACAATAAAGCCTCAGACTCTGGAGTGCTAGGGTTACAGGTGTGCATCACTATACACAATTGGAAAATGGATCTTAAAAGAGTTTACAACCAATCAAAGCTTACAACCAATCAAATGCATGTACACCTAAACAGCCAGAAAAGGCCTGAAGAACATGCTTCCAGAAAACCGAGCTATGAGGTCTGAACTCAACTGTAGATACACTTTGCTGGACAGGCTTCTCTGCTGATGGAGCCAAGTCTCCAGCCCTCTTTGCTCTGGTTATTTTTTTTGGAGACAGTCTTGCCTTTTGCATCCCCTTTCTTGTGTGTCTACATCCCGCCATTGCTAGGACAACAGGTACTACTTCTGTTCAGATAAGGGGTCTTGGGAACTTTTTCTTTCCTGGCTGGGCTAGGAGTTGCGGGGTACCTGGCGGAGTGGTGGAGTCTTAAGTTGAAGTTCATGGCGCTATGAATTGCAGAATCCCCTGAAACATGGTGTAAATAAAATTGTGCTTCAGTGTGTATTTTTCTGGACAGAGGGGTCCACAGCTCGCCTTCAAGGGTGGAACCCAAGAAAAGGCTGGAATGGAACGCGGTGCTCATAAATCAAGGGAACTAGAGTTGATAGGTAGGCGTGGAGCATGTAATGTTTTCTTCTTCTGATACTAAGGATTGAACACAGGGTCTCCAGATTGCTCGGTTTACCCCTTGGGCCAGGGCAGCAGTCCCCTGACTTTCAAAATACAAGTTAGCTCTAGGAGCGATCTGGGTTTGTTATACCTTGGATCTTTAGACATGGGATCCTTGCAGTGTTATTAGCTTTAAGAACCTCCCCCCCCCCCATCTTTTACCCATCTCCGGTTCCCCTGCCCTCTATTTCACAAGAGGGGTCACCAGGAGATACATTTCGGGAGGGAAGGTCAGAGGGAACAGAGGGAAACCCAGTCATAACAGAGGTGGGGTGGATGGGAAACTTGCAGGCGCCGCAAGGCCTCCGTGGGCCTGTGGAGACATCCGAGGTCGCGGAGCTCGTGTTCGGTCCTCACGGATCAGGTGGCCTGTCAGTCCCCACCCTCCTTCCCTCTCTCCTTCCCTCTCCCCCCCCCCCCTCCCTCTTTCCCTCCCCTCCGGTCCCAGACACAAGCTCACGGTCAAGTTCTGGGAATTTCCCAATGGGTCTGGCCAGGCTGCGGCAGAATTTTTCCGGGACGGGAGCGTGCAGTTCCCAAGGCGGCCGCTGGGCGGCGCGGCGCGGGGCGCCGAGCGTGGGAAGCGCGGCCGCGCGGGCGAGCTGAGCTCACACGCCCGGGAAGCGGTGGCGGCCGAGCGCGGCCGAGCCCGGGTCCGCAGTGGCTGCGCGCCGTTCCGCGTGCCGTGCCGCGCCGCGCTCGGGGCGGCGGGCGGGAGGGGGGGGTGGAAGGTGGGGGGAGCTTCAGAGCGGGGCCGCCGGGGTGAGGGCGCAGCGCAGCGCAGCTCCCCGGGAGGAAAGCAGCAGCGGGCGAGGTGAGAGCTGGGTTCTGTGGTCGGGTGGAAGTGGGGGAGCTGCGGGCTGGGCCTGCAGCGCGATCTCCCCGGGCGCCCCGGGGCGCGCAGGGCTCTTCGGTGGCGGGGGTGGGGGGGCGGGGAGGAGGCGCTGCCCGGGGGTCCGCGGCCTCGCCTCCCGCCACTGCAGCGCGGTGGGTGGCGGAGCGCCGCTGCCCTCGCCCGCACGGGGCAGGGGTGGGGTGGGACGGATCTCTCGGCCCGGAGCCGCCCCGGGTAGGGTAGGGCCTCCCCGGAGGGTCTGGGGCCAGCGGGTGCGCCCAGCCCCTCCAGCCGGGCGCGGTGCGCTCCGCAGTGGGCGTGGTGCCCGGCGCTGCAGAGGGGGACGCGGGCGTGGGGCTGGCCGGGGGCGAGCGCGCGCGCGGAGACAGGTGGTTGAGGGGGCGCCGGGGGGTGCACCGGAGCGCGTGATGGGAATGCGCGTTTCCTCTCACCCCCGCCTCTCCCTTCTTCCAGTGGTGGTGGTGGGGGGGCGCCCAAGCGCGTGAGGAGGCGGCGGCGGCGGGGAGAGGGCAGGTGGTGGCCGGAGGAGAGGTCCCCCGGGGCGCGGACTCAGTTCGGACCTCCAGGGCCCTTCTCCCCCTCCCCCGAATTAGTCAGATGGGAGTGGCGGTGATGGTGGAGGAGTTGGTCCCTCCACCCCCCCCCCAACCCCAGCGCCCCAGGCTGGCCGCTGAGCCCCCGCGTGCCCAGCTGGAGCCGGATGCTCGGGAGCCCTCTGGAGGGAGAAGGGGGTAAAAGCTCCCCCCCCCCCATCTCCCCCACCGGGGCAGCCACGGAGGTAGAGGCTGGGTAGGGGGCCGGGTCGGGTGGGGATGGACAGGACTCCAGGTTGCAACTTAGCTTCAAGGGGTTGGGTTTCCTAGGATATGCTGGGAATGGAGACTGGAGGGAAATAGGGGGGTAATTTCTCCAGGTCTAGCTTTTTATTAGCAACCTTAGTCCGAAACTGGCAATGTGGCATTTGCCAAATGTGCCTAATGTGTTTATTTCTTTTTCCTCCCTTAGAGAAACAGTGAGTGGCGGCAGAGCCCACCAACACCTGGCCCAGCCAATCCTGGATTCCTGCTGTGTTTGTTCTTCCCCCAAACAAGCCCATTCTGGTAGGAGCATTGGGTCTGAAGGCTCTGGCCCTCACCCCTTCCCCTGCCCAGGACCCCTTAGCTTGCCCCTCTGCCCCCAGATTGGACAGAGACTGCCTTGGGCCAGGGCCATGATAGTGCCTGGGCCCCTCCCTGCTGCCTTGTGTGGGGAAGAATGCAGAGCCGGGCAAGTCTCTGTGGCCCCTGGGGTGGAAGGAGCAGGTATAGACAGGGCTGGGGCAGTTGGGGCCTGGCATGGCTTTGGCATTGGTGGCAAGAGGGCTGTGCCTTCAGCCCCCTGGGTTTGTTTCCGCCCCTGGCCTGTCCCTGGCACTCCATAACTGCGTCTGTGTGCTTATTCTTGCCACCATGTTATATAACGCTTATATAATCTCCCAGGGTGAGCACTCTGTCTCCATTCTCAGGTCACGCAGACACTGTGTCTGTGTGGGAGGCAGGGTCTGTGGAGGATTGTGGGTGGACCTGTTCCCCCCACCCCCCAATCTCCAGCCTGGCTCCTTCTGAGGCTGGGTACAGAGTGGGTTGGGCTGGGGGGAGGGGGGAGAACTGAGGCCAGTCTCCACACCATCTGTGTGGGGCTGAGAAAGAAGGGTTGTTCTGGCAGCCTTCTACACCTTGTGACCCCCTTCATTACCTTGCCCAGTAGGACATCTGATAGAACGGATGCCATTGTTAAGCTCTGAGTACCACCTGTTGGTTCTTGGGGCTCCTGGCACGGCAGGTGGGTGTGGGAAGAAGGTGACTCTTAAGGGTGTCGTGGTAGGTCACTTTAGCACCGATGAAGAGGAGGTATGAACTTTGCCTTTGTGGTTTTTGAGCAACAGACTAGGAAGATGACATTGGCTTTTTTAAGACATTTTGGTGCAAGCTTAGGGGACGGATGGTCAAGGAAGGGTGTTCGTGGAAGTGGATCAGACAGCAAAGATAAACACGGTGTTCTTTTACTGTACTCTCCACTGGGCTGTCCCTGGTTACCAGGGCAACAGAAGCAGTGATGAAAATCGTGCATTTCGTTCAGTGGAAAAATTTTAGCTCCTCCCCCAGCCTCTTCCTCCTCTAATCGCCCGCCTACCAGGCCCATTGGAAGGGTAGCGCCTCCAAGGGGTCAGAAAGCTCTGCATCTCCCTGTAGATGCCCCTTCCCCATTAAAAACGCCATCTGCCCCTCTCCCACATCCCGCATCTCCCTCCGGAGCTCAGCGTTTGGCAGTTGCGTAGGAGGCCAAGGAGATGGAGGGGGGCAGGGCATGGACGTCATTGGAGCGCAGGGTGAGAGCGTGGGCAGGATGTGGATGCAGGGATGACTGGCACACCAAGAGGGCCAGGGATTGGTCAACCTCCTCCTGAAGCCCGGAGCCTGTTTTGGGCATGGCAGGGGCTGCAGGTGGGAAGGGAGAGAGAGATGGCAGAGCTTGCTGTCTGACTCACAGTCTAGAAAAGAGGAAGGCCCTGGGGTTTCTAGCATAGTCATGCCTCTCATGAGGAAAGCTAGAATTCATTGTTCCAGCATTGACTGCTTGCCCCCTGTGTTCGATGAGGTTCTAGAAGCTGGAAAGCCAGAGATGCACATAGCACAGGGCCTTGGCCTTGAAGAGATTGTGTGGATGGGGGAAGGTGGGTGTGTAGGGGGAAGAGCTAGCATTCTGTTACAAACCCAGTATCGCAGGCAGAAGACCAGGCAGCCGAACCACATTGCTGGTAATGGGTTAGGGTAGACCCTGTGGAGATGAGAGGAGTCAAGGTGAGAGGCCACTTTGTCTTGGAAGCAGGATATGGGGAAGGGAAATTGCTAGAATTTTGAGCCTCAGAGATTGACTGAAACAGAAAAATAAGTGGTCAGTATTGTCTGAGGGAGTCATGCTTGCTTGGTTTTTTGGACATCCTTAAGATGATGGGGGAAGTGTCTGGTAGAAACGGTTCAGTCAGGCAAATAAAGTTTGTAATCTGGGAGGAGCTGGGGGAGGATATTGGACGATGAAGCTTGCTGTGGTGGGTGGAGACAGATCCCAGGGCCTTTGACATTGACCCAGAATTGGGTGCGGCTCTATGCTTTGTAGCTGTTTATTACCCTAGGGCCCACCCAGGCTCCTAGACCAGAATCTTCCAGTCACCCACATCTCCCAAACCACATCTTTCTCCGTGTTGAGAGTTTTGTTTGTTTTCTTCTCCCTAGTAACCATGTCCAGGTACAGTTGGAAAAATAGATGTATATAAATATGTTTCCCTCGCCCAAGCTGCCTCCCTGTTGTTTGCTTTACCTTCATTTATACCAGGAAGCTTCTTATAGCTGTAGAGAGGAGCCAGAGGTCGTTGGTCCCCAGCAGCATGTTGTATGCATGCTTTACCTCTACTCATCACTCTGGAGGAGCAAGAGCATGGACAGAGTCAGGAGACCTTTGTCAGCTATGCGGTTTCGAAACATGGCTTCCTTCTCCAGCCTTAGTGTCTAGTCTCAACAATCTAGTTCTGAAGTCCTTAGATTTGAAGTCTACAGCCTTTTCTACCTTGGCCCAGGTTCGAATCCAGGCCAGGCTTTTGCAACAAGTAGCCCAGGTTCTGTGTGTGTGTGTGTGCGCGTGCGCACGTGCGCGTACGAGAGCCAAAACAGGCTTGAACTCAAGGTCTGGGTGCTGTCCCTCAGCTTTTTCGTCAAGGCTAGCACTCTGCTGCTTGAGTCGCAGCTCCACTTCCAGCTTTTTTTTGCTGGTTTGATTGGAGATAAGTATCTCAGAGATTTTCCTGCCTGGGCTAGCTTTGAACTGTGATCCTCAGATCTCAGTTTCCTGAGTGGCTAGGATTACAAGCATGAGCCACCAGCGCCTGGTTTCTAGGTTCTTCAGTGCCTTGTAGATGGAGAAACAGGGTTGGAGGACTTTCCCAGGGGAGGCTTTTGCTTCTGGAGCCAATAAGAGCCCTTCAGGTGCATGGCAACCCCCCTTTCCACTTTGAAGCATGGAAATGATAGAAGAGCAAGTTTTTCCCCAATGACTAGGGCCTGGCAAACTGCAGTCCATTGTCCATATGTTTGTTTTTAAAAATAAAGTCTTAGTGGAACATAGATATGCCCGCTACTGTTGGCATATAATCCGTGTCTGATTCATGCTACAGTGGCGTTGTTAACCAGTTGCAACAGAAACCATGAGACCCACAAGCCTGAAATATTGACCACTTTGTCCTTTACGATGTAAAAGATAAAAAAAAAATTGCCAACCTCTGCCTTAATCTACCTGAAAAGTGTACGAATCTCTGTTAGGGATGCTTACAAGCTCTGTTTCAGATCTCCAGAGTTCTTGAAGAGCCTGTTTTGGGCCTGCCTTTGTGAGCCCAGGAGAGAGGTCCTCTCTTGGTTGTGATAGTAGATAATCAAAGACAGTCTCAGAACAGCAACTCATTTTCAGCCTTTTTCCTGGGACCTGGGATGTTTGTGTGGCGGGGTGTCCTGCCCTGTTTTAGAGCCCTGAAGCCTGGGTTCCTGAACAGAGCAGTATTGTGACTTTGGTTTGACAAGCTGCCTTCCCTCTCATTCTGATTCTGCCAGGCTTGAGCAGAGGGGATTGGACTGACCCAAGCTCAGTCTCAAGGCAAGGGGGAAATGGAGCTCACGTGTTCTGCTGCCTATTTCCCCTGGTGTCTCTGCTTTGTTGTGTACGACCTCATAGCCCCATTTGGGGCCGGGGCCCTAAGGATGGCACTGTGGACACCTGCCTGCCCCTGGCACTCATCGGCGCTGTCCACGCAAGGCCCTGCCTGGGCTTGGAGCCTGGGTGACACAGGGCTTCTGTCTGTGTCGTTATGGGACTGGAACCAGCTTCATTTTCTGGCAAGCCCATCTTTATGGTGGCTTCTTGTGTCCTGGTTTCTACCTTGTTGGCAAGGTCGTCGGCCTGGAGTCTTGGTGCACACTCCTGGGTAGGAACAGGGCTCACTGAGAACTCTTGCTGCTGCCAGTCGGCAGCGGCACAGCACCTGGGGCGGCTCTGTTCATGCCTGAAATAGGAAGTGCAAGCCTTCCGCAGTGAGAGGAAACCACATGCTCAGAGAAGCCTGCAGGGACCTGGGAGGGGTAACTGAGTCTCCTTCCCACCCCAGCTGGGAGGGAGAAGGGAGGAGGCTGGCTGTGGGAGGAGGGAGAAGATGATCCAGAATAGCAAAAAAGACAAGCCAAGCACACCCAGAGCTGCTTTTAGCTGGTAATGATAAGCCTGGCTCTAGGTGTTTTCTCCATTACCGCCCCCCCCCCCCCCCCCGACACCTGTCTCTCCAGAGGCTGGATCTCTGCTCTTCAAAAGGTTCTCATCAAAGAACCTGTCTAAAGTTGAGTGCCAGTGGCTCAGGCCTATCATCTTAGCCACTCAGGAGGCTGAGTTCTGAGCATCATGGTTTGGAGCAGCCTAGGCAGAAAAGTTGGTAAGACTGACCTCTCAAATTAACCAGCAAAAAAGCCAGAAGTCAGTCTGTAGCTCAAGTAGTAGAGTGTCAGCCTTGTGGTGAAGAAGCTAAGAAAGACTGTGAGGCCCAGTACTAACACAGACACATACACTCACACAGACACACACACACACACACGTCTAGCTACCATTCATTTGTAGAGTTTAGGGTGAGCCTGTACATTATGGGTTTACATTTTTGTTGAGACAAATGTATGGAGTTGGAGAATCATTCCTGTACCCAGTTGGATATTTTCTAAGGATCTGTTGTATGTCAGGCACTCCTCAAGTTCTGAGGATGTCGGGGTGGGGCCGGGGGAGGGTTCATGGTCTGGTCTGGATGGTTTCTGGACAGACGATTCAGTCAGTTTTGATGTGCTCGGTGAGAGTATGTCGGTGTCTGCCTGGTTCCTGCTGTCACCTGAGTGCCAGCGTGGGGTATGAGCTTGGCTCCAGATAGGCTTGCGGACATTTCATGGCCTGACCCACCATTTTGGGTTTGCCCTGGAAGTATGCAGGAGGTTAAGTGGACACACTGGTTTACAGTGGCAAATTTCGATTACCTTTAAGGGAAGTGAAATAGGGAAAGGTTAAGGCCAAGGGTTAAGGCTCTTAACAAGATCCACATGTTTCATTTAGTTGGTGAATCTCTGGTCTCTGTTAACAAAGATGATGGCCACTCATAAAGGTGTAATGCTAGCTGCTCAAGAGGCTGAGATGTAAGGGTTGCAATTGGAACCCAGCCTAAGCAGAAAAGTCCATGAGCCTCTATGTCCATTTAACCAGCAGAAAAGGCTAGACTGGAGCTGTGGCTCAAGTGGTTGGGTACCAGCCATTAGCAATCAAAGCCAAGTGGCGTGCCCATGCACGCGCCCACGCGCGTGCACACACACACACTTTGTTTTGCAATTCTGTGCTTAAACTTTAATTGCCTAACTCTATGCCCAGTCACCTGCCCTACAGCTTCCCCCCCCCTTTTTTTTGGTACTAGTACTGGCCTTAAATTCAGGGCTTCATGCTCTCACTTGACTTTTTTACGCAAGGCTGGCACTCTACCACTTGAGCCACAGTGCCACTTCTGGCTTCTTTCTGGTTAGTTAGAGATAAGAATCTGAAGGATTTTTCTGCCAAGGCTGGCTTTGAACTGGAATCCTCAGATCTCAGCCTCTGGAATAGCTAGGATTACAGGCATGAGCCACCAGCCCCTGACTGAATGGTCTATAATTCTTATTTATACTTGGTAATTCCTGGATTATAATGTCTGAACCTTAAAAAAAAAAAATGAGCAGGCTGGGAATATGGCCTAAGTAGCCCAGCTCTTTCCTAGCTTGCCTGAGGCCATAATTTCAACCCTAAATACAGAATAAAAAAAAGTGATAACAGGGTCAGAGGCTGTGGCTTATGCCTTTAATTCCAGCCACGCAGGAAGACATAGATAGGAGGCCAGCCTCAAAGCCAATCGTAGGCAAAAACTTTGAGAACCTTGGAAAATAACTGAAGCAAAAGAGGACTGACTGAGAGTGTTGCACCTCCCTACCAAGTGCTGCAAAGCCCTTGAGTACAAACCCCATCAATGTCAAACCATATGTTTGTATTCTCAGGGACAACAGGGATTATTATTATCAGTAGTAGTGCCAGTAGTGCCAGCACTGGGACTTGAACTTAGGTCATGGGCATTGTTTTTTAGCCTTTTCCACTCAAGGCTGGCACTGTGACTTGAGTCACAGTTCCACTTCTGCCTTTTTGCTCAACAATTAGAGATGAGTCTCTTAGACTTTATTGCCTGGGCTGGCTTCTAACTGTGATCTTCACATCTCAGCCTCTTAAGTAGTTAGGATTATAGTAATGAGCCACTGGCACTTGGCCAAAGGCCAGCATTTCTTTGCCTTTGCTAGATTTTTTATTATATGCTTAAGATAATAAGATAGAATGTATTAAATGTACTGTGTGGTACCTGCCTTTACTCCGTGAAAGTTAAGTGGCTTAGAGTGTGATGGTTCGTTTTGTATTTTCTTCCAATTAAATGGTCTTCGGCTATCGTGATCTGTTCCTGTGATGCGGTGAAACTTGCGAGCGACTTCCTGTGTGTTTGCTTACAATTTACAGGCCGCATGCTGTGCTATTAGTATATACATTATAAACCTCTAAATGGTGGCGGCCCTCTCCACAGTCTTCCCGCAGGAACTGTTCATGCCCCCGTCCACTGTGGACTTGCGTCCCTCTCCTAAGCCAGGAGATGTGGGAGTGGAGGCGTGGCAGAGTGACAGAGTGCAAGCCTTGAGCAAGAAAGCCGAGGGAAAGTGCAAAAGTGCAAGGCCCCAGTTCATGCCCCAGTACACTCACTCACACGCACACACTCCACATGTAAAAACGTACCCCACACTTCCCCCTTCTTGCGGCACCATCTCTCCCCGCTATGGGCTGCTTCCCAGAGGCTCCTGTCTTCTCATCATACAACCCCGCCCTGCAGCTTCTGCTCCTGCAGTGGTTTTCTGCCACATCCCCATCCCACCCTCCCCCAAACCCTGCCATTCCTGGCGCTATCCCATAGCGAGCACTGTTACTAAAGAGTCCTCGGTTCATCTAGTCCCTCCTCAGCAGTTGGGCGCAGTTGGTCCTGACATTTTCCTTGAGGCTCTTTTCTGCCTGTCTGCCAGGACACTTTTCTGGTTTCTTTGCCCCTTTGCTGGTGGTTTGTTCTCAGCAGCCTGACCTCTGAACATGAGAAGGTCACGAGAAGGCTCTGGAACGCCTCTTCCTTTTCTCCCATCCTCTCTGCAGTATGCCTTATATAGGAATGATATCTCCGTCTTGGTACAGAATAATCCTGGAGCTACGTTGGCTCTGAGTCGATCCATCATTGCTTAAACGGAGGGAAAACTACCTGGGGTTGTTTCCTATTCTGCCCTTTAGGTTTAAAATTTATACTGGAAGTTTTCCCTAATGAAAAGGTTGGGGGGGGGCGGAAATCAAACCTGTATACCAAAGAGCCTTGGTTATTTGTCTTCAGCCTAGGCTCTCCTTTTGAACTTCATCTGCCTATTCAGCATCTGAGCATTGATGTTAATAGATGAACCCCAAACTGAAATCCTGATTTTACGTAAGTTCCTCCTGAAGTCTCCCCATCCTGATCCTGTGACATGCCATCCTTTCAGTTGTTCATCCAAAACACTTCGGTTCTACTGAACCCCTCTCCCTCTCCCTTCACCTCTCTCCCCGCTTCCCTTTCCCTCTCTCGCATTGGGATTTGAACTCAAGTCCTCAAGTTTGCTAGGCTAGCACTCCATCACTTGGACCATGCTTCCAGCTCTGCCTTTTGTTGGTTGTTTTGGCATCTGGTGGACTTTCCTGATTTGGCTGGCTTCAAATCATGATTCTCTAGGGTCTCAGCCTCCTAAGTAACTAGGATTGACTTCTCTTATTCTTATGGCCCTTAATTCTATCCATTTTTTCTCTCCCTCCCTCCTTCCCTCTTTCCCTTTCCTTGCAGTGATAGGATTGGATTGAATATAGGTTCTTACAGATCTGGGCAAGCACTATACCTTGAGCTCTACCTTCAGCCCTTTGTTTTAATATTAGAGTCTTCTTCCTGGATTGGCCTCAAACTCACAATCCTCCTTCATCTCTCTGCCTCCCGACTAGCTAGGATTGCGGGTGGACTGTGCCTGGCTTATCCCAACGAATTTGTTGACGCTACCTGAACATTGTACTGAGAGTCAGATCTGTCACACCTGCTTCCACTGACAGCAACCTCCTCCAGGCTGTTGTCATCTCCTGCCTGCGTCTCCTCTGTCCCTTAGGGGTTGGAGTCCTCACCAAAGCCAAAACCAAACCAAAGCCGCTGTGAAATAGAAGCCGTGTCATCTCCTGCCATACTCAACAACCCTTGTAGGGACTTCTCACTCAGGAAGAGCCAGGGTCGTCCCCGGGTCCTGTGGACCCTAGAGCTTGGCTGACTTGGCTTCGTACTGTCCTACAGATCTAGTGTGATCTACCCAGGAGAGCCACAGAAGTCCTCGAGAGCTTTTCCGGCAAAGGGAAATGAAGCTGTTGAAATTTAAGTTTAATCATGAATACTGTCCAAGCTAGCGGGGCTGAGCGCTTTTCGCTTCTGAGGCAGGTTATGCTGTTTGTGCTTGTGTGCAGTCACCGCGACAGCACAGCCCAGCTCAGTCGGTGCTGACTCACTTGGCCTGTGGCCGCCATGTTGGACAGCCCAGTCTATGACCCGGCTCTCTGTGCTTCTGCGTCCTTGGCTGCCCTTCCCACCCTGCACTTTGTTCCAGCCACCCTGGCCTCGTTCTTCCTCAGATACACTTGGCGTTTCCTGTTTCAGGGCCTTTGCCCCTCCAGTTTTCTCCATTTGGAACACTTTACTCCAGATAGCCTCATGGCTGACTCTTACTTCCCCTGGCCCTTTGCTCAGATGTGAACTTTTTAGTGGACCTACCCCCCCCCCCCACCCCGCCCCGGCTGCCATTTCTTCATAAAGTGTTTTCTTTCCGTGCTTGTTTAGTATATGTCTTTTATTTTTATGTTTGTTGGTCATCGGGCTTATAACTTAGGGCCTGAGCACTGTCTCAGGACTTTTCTGCTTAAGGCTAGCACTCTACCACTTTGAGTCACCTCTCCACTTCTGGAGATAAGAGTCTTGTGGACTTCCCTGCCTGAGGTGGCTTTGAACCACAACCTTTAGATCTCTGCTTCCTGAGTAGCTAGGGTTACAAGCATGAACCACTAAGCACCCAGCCTTTTGTTTTGTTTTGTTTTTTTTGGCCAGTCCTGGGCCTTGGACTCAGGGCCTGAGCACCATCCCTGGCTTCTTCCTACTCAAAGCTAGCACTCTGCCACCTGACCCACAGCGCCCCTTCTGGCCGTTTTCCATATATGTGGTGCTGGGGAATCGAACCGAGAGCTTCATGTATAGGAGGCAAGCACTCTTGCCACTAGGCCATATTCCCAGCCCAACACCCAGCCTTTTAAAAAATATATTTTAATTTTTAAAAAATTTCATGCCCGTAAAAACAAAGTCTAGATTCTGTACATGTGAGAAAAATAGGTGATACTTGTTTTTCTGTGTATAGCATTTTTCACTTGATGGTTTCTGGTTCACCCATATTCCTGAAAACGACATATTTTCATTCTTTACTTTTTTTTTGCCAGTTCTGGGGCTTGGACTTAGGGCCTGAGCACTGTCCCTGGCTTCTTTTTGCTCAAGGGCAGCACTCTGCCAACTTGAGCTACAGCACCACTTCTGGCCTTTCCTATATATGTGGTACTAAGGGCTTCATGTATACGAGGCAAGCACTCTTGCCACTAGGCCATATTCCCGGCCCCATATTTTCATTCTTATACCACATTCATCATTCATTCATCAAGGGCACCTGGGTTGATTCCCTGACTTGGCTGTTGTCAGTAGTACTGCAGTAAACACGAATATGCAGAGGTCTCTATTGCATGCTGACTTTGACTCCTTTAGGTATGTACTGAGGAGGGATATAGCTGCATCATTTGGTAGCTCTGTTTTCACTCTTTTGAAGAGTTTTGTACTAATTTCCATAGTGGCTGCACTAATTTATGTTCCCACCAACTGAGTATAAGAGTTTCCTTTTCTGTGTGTGATCAGCTGCATTTATTGTTGTTTGTTTTCTTCATGATAGCCGTTCTGACTGGAATGAGAAGAAATCTCAGTGTAGTTTTATTCGTTTTTTTTCTGGTGGAGGATGTTGAGTGTTTCTTCATGTATGTATTGGCCATTTGAAGTTCTTCTTTTGGGAATGTTTGGTTCATTTGAGAGTAGTGATTTTTGTTTGTTTCATCTCCTGCGGTATTCCAGAGCCTAGAACAGAGTCTGGCACCTATACAAGACGGACAGGGATTTGTTAAAGAGTGAAACGGAATGAACAATTTAGAATGAGTATATTAGTAAGAGCAGTGCAGGTGAGTCTATTGTTTTGTTATATCCTGTGTCCTATGGCAGTTAGGATTTCTGGTTCAAATCAGGATCCTTTTGAAAGAGACCTCTCAACGATGTGTAAATCCTCAGCATAGTAAAGCATGCTAGATTGTACTTAGTAAATCTTGACATTTAACAAAAATATATTCCCCAGTTTCTGCAGAGGTTTTGGTTGAAATCTAGCTAATACTTTTCAAGTCTTTGTTGATAGCAATCAGGTTTTTCTGTAAACTTACTGGGAGATTTTGTATATGATTTTATAGGTTTAATAACCTCCGGAGCCACTTCATTTAGGAAGATTTGAAAGCGAGTTTGGACATTCTGACTTGAGTTTGTGCACAGGTAGGACATTTCATGATGATGCCCTTACTTTGAAATTGGCATAATGGTGGAGATGATTTCTGTGCACTTGCTTTTGAAATGCTCTTTCAAGGATAATGGCTTCCTTACCCATTATAAAAACTGTACTTTGGAAAACTTAAAGGCCTAGATTAAATATGCATTTGCTTGCTGAAACAAATATTCATATTAAATGGCATGCTACTGATGGGCATTCGTTTTCAAGAGGTCAGCAGATTCTGAATCCCATTTGATTTTTTTTTTAAGTGTAATTCTTCTTTTAGTTGAGTCACTCTCTCAGTACTTTCTCATGCTGTGGTCAATGACCGTGAGGTCAAATAATTTTTCAGGCCTCACCCTCTCATTACAAAGGGCAATCATTTGTTGACAGAGGATGTCTTTAAATTTGCTCAGCTGGGCTGGAGGTGTGGCTCAAATAGTAGAACACCTGCCTAGCAAGTGTGAGGTACACAGTTCAGTCCCCAGTATTACACACACACACACACACACATACACACATAGAAAAGGAAAGAAAAATGTGCAAAACGTGCTAAAGGAGAGATAACTGCCTTGCATTTTGCATGTTCAATTTAGACATAGGTTGCCTTTTGTACCTTAAATGACAATAACTGCACTATATAAATTTATGGAATTGACCAAGGCCAGTTTGTGAATTAAACAGAAATAAAGTTTAAAATTAATTTGTTTTGGTTGTAGAGCTTGGAGTCAGCCTGACTGCTGCCCCTGGGGTCTTTTGTTCAAGGCTAATGCTCTACCACTTTGAGCCACAGCACCACTTCCTGTTTTCTGGTGGTTCATTGGAGATAAGAGTCTCATGAGGGCTGGGAATGTGTTACAGTGCTTGCCTAGCATATATGAAGCCCTGGGTTCTATTCCTCAGTACCACATAAACAGAAAAAGCCAGAATTGGTGCCGTGGCTCAAGTGGTCGAGTGCTATCCTTGAGCAATGAAGCTCAGGGACAGTGCTCAGGCCCTGAGTTCAAGCCCCAGGACTGGCAAAAAAAAAAAAAAGTCTCATGAACTTTCCTGCCCAGGCTGGCTTTGAACCACTATCCTCAGATCTCAGCCTCTTAAGTAGCTTGGATTACAGGTATGAGCCACAGATATCAGGGTAAATTTTTTATCTTTAACAGACACATATAAAAAGCATTACAGTATTTTCTTCTTCCTTTTTTTTTATTTTTTGTGCTGATCCTAGACCTTGTACTCAGGGCTTGAGCACTGTCCCTGGGCTTTGTTGTTGTTATTGTTGCTAAAGGCTAGCACCCTGTCACTTGAGCCACAGCTCTGCTTCTGCCTTTTTGCTGCTTCATTGAAGATAAGAGTCTCAGACTTTCCTGCCTGGACTCACTTCAAACCATGATCCTCAAATCTCAAGTTTCTGATTAGCTAGGATTACAGGCGCAACCAGCTGGTATTTTTTTTTTTTATCCTAATGCATCTTCTAGTACATGCCATACCAGAGATAGTTGCCCAATTGTCTTTCCTGTGTTAGCCATGCCTTCCTAACGAACTTTCAGTTCGTGAGGGCTTAGTCTTGGCTTCCTTTAGCTCACAGCTTCTATTGCTGTTGAGTTTCACCAATATTTGTGGTGCTGCTGGAGAAAGAGATCCTTGCTCCGACTCCAGTGCCATAAGGTTGTATTTCTCAGACAACAGAGTCCACTGGCCAGATTCCTTGGGTAGCTGCTGGCACCATGTTGTTAGCAGTGTGGAAAGCTTTGGTGACATTGCGGAGAGCAGCATGGTGAAACTTGATGGCTTGTGCGTCCCCATGGATCTGATGGCCACCCCAGCCCCTGCCATGTGTGATTTAGGAAGTAGGCACCTTTCTCAAATGAGCTGGTGGAGGTTTCTGGAAGAGATGGCTGTGTAGAAGGAGTACCCAGTTCTTCCTTTAAAAAATTATGGAGCTAGATAGATAGATACATAGAGAGATAAACTGGTACATAGTAATTGTACAGTTTTTGTTACTGCTTTTGTTTTGTACTGGTCCTGGCACTTGAACTTGGGTCTGGGTATGCTGTCCCTGAGTTTTTGTTTAAAAAAAATTTTTTTTTTTTGTCAAAGCCTGGCACTCTACAACTTGAGCCACAGCTCTACTTCCAGCTTTATAGTGGTTAATTGGAGATAAGAGTCTCACACTTTCTTGCCTGGTCTGGCTTTGGGCCAGGCATGATATTTCAGTACATATATGCTGTGCATTGATCAGATCAGAGTAATTGGCATATCCATCAGCTTAGCTGTCATCATTTTTTTTTTGGTACAGGGGACAATCAAAATCATCTCTGCAAAAAACAAAAAAGGAACAAAAAGTAAAAACGAACTTCTCTGCTACGCTACTTTGAAATCTACAGTTCGTTGTCAGTCATAGTTTTCTTACTGTGCTGTAGAAATGAGAAATTATTCTTCCTACCCGTCTGTACCCCTGTATTCATTAACCATCCTTTCTTCATACCTCTCCACACCTCTCACCCTTCCCAGACTCTTCTGCCAAACATTGCTGTATTCTCTTTTTCTGTGGTCAACTCTGTGGCTTCTATATGTAAGTGAGAACTTGTGTGTTTGTTTTGCTGGGACTGACTAATTTTCTTACTGTAAGGTTGTACAGTTCTATTCATGCTGCAGCAAATGACGGGATTTTTTTTTAAATTGTGGAATAATATCCATATCCCAGACTGGCCTTTGAACTCTCAGTCCTTATGACTCAGCCTCCTAACTTCCGAAATTATAGGCATGCTGTGTTTGTTTTTAACCCAAATACAGATTTCCCTAATAGCTGTACTAATTTACATTCTCACCCCAGCACAGGGGAGTTTTCTTTTTTTTTTTTTTGGCCAGTCCTGGGCCTTGGACTCAGGGCCTGAGCACTGTCCCTGGCTTCTTCCCGCTCAAGGCTAGCACTCTGCCACTTGAGCCACAGCGCCGCTTCTGGCCGTTTTCTGCATATGTGGTGCTGGGGAATCGAACCTAGGGCCTCGTGTATCCGAGGCAGGCACTCTTGCCACTAGGCTATATCCCCAGCCCGGAGTTTTCTTTTATCTATATCCTTCCCAGCATTTGCATTTGCTATTCTATAGGGTTTTTTTTTTTTTTTGGTCTTTTTGGCAATGACCATTCTCACTACTGGGGTGGAATGCCATTTTGTGATGGTTTTGATTTTCATTTACCCGATAATTGGTCACACGGAATATTTTCTCAGATACACACTGGTCACTTGCCTCTCTTAGAACATGTTCATTGAAGTCCTGTGCCCATTTTTAAATCCGTTTTTCTTTTCCCTGTTGTGTTGTTGTAGTTCCTTATGTGATCCATGTGGGTGAGTAGTTTGCCAGTTTTCCTCCCCCTTAGGCAGTTTTTCTCTTTACATGGTTGTTTCCTTTGCTGTGCAGAAACTTTTAGTTTTGCTTTCAGCTCCTTCTCTTCCTAAAGAGAGAAGTGCTAACAGTCTACAGCCTTGCTTTCCTGTCTTCTTTCAGTTCGCCATTGCTCAGAGTACTTGTGCAGACGTCTTAAGAAGCCCACGTCTCTACCTTGGTAGACCATCCCGGAGGTAGGTCAGCCAGATGCACACATCTGGAGCTGCTTTCCCTGCTCTTGTGAGTAAAAGCACAAGTTGAAAGATGAGCAGCTGGAGGGAGACGCGCAGGCCGCAGCCGGGGCCACGTCCCCAAGTTCCCTGGGCGGGGCATTGCTTCACAGAACTTGTTCCCCTGCGCTGGTTGTGTCACATTTACCACTGGTGACCCACCCACCTGTCTTCATTGCTACATTGGATATCCAGTGTGAAAGAGTCCCTGGCCCTTTCTCATTTTGGATGCAGTGGGGTGGGGGTGAGAGGGGAAGGAGAAACGAGGGAGACGGAGCTTTCCCCTAAAGCATGCTCAAGTTCACACATGAAGGGGACACAGATGAGGATAAGGTAGCATTGTGTGGGCTGTGGGGCCTGACTGAAGTGATAGAACACTCACCTTGCAAGCTCAAAGCCCTGCGTTCTATCCCTGCCTGGTGCAGCAAAAGTAAATAGACAAGCTTATGCCCGTCATGCTAGCCACGGAGGAGGCTGAGATCTGGGGACTGAGGTTCAAAGCCACCCCACGCAGAAAAATCCATGAGACCTTTTTATTTCCAGTTAACCAGTAAAAAAAAAAAGTTGGAAGTGGAGATCTGGATGAAGTGGGGTGCATTGAATGGAAAGAGTTGGTCAAAACCCTTCCATTACTACTAGAGTATAAGACGCAGATATCGGTCCTAGTACGCCCGAGCACACACCTGTGCGCTCGTGTACATACACACAGAGAGGTAAACAGATAGAAGACAGAAAGTTTGTACGTTCGCCTGAAAGGGGGAGGGGAGTGAGGGTGGGGGGTTACAGGCTCATCCATCTCATTCCTGCCTCTGTGTCCTCGGATCCTAGCTTTGCTTTGCCCCCCATCTGTAAGTAAGTAGGTGTTGGTTACTAAGCAGGTGTAAGGGATGGGTGGGGCGCCCCCTGCAGGTGAAGGTGCAGGGGAGCAGCTTGCTGGGACAGGGTGGTTGGCTTGCTAACATGGGAGTCTGCAGCAGATGGGGGAGAGCACATTGGAGGCAGCCTTGGAAAGGCTTTGACCAGGTCTTTGTTTGTGCCAGTCCTAGGACTTAAACTCAGGGCCTGGGTACCGTTCCTGTGATAGTGCTCTACCACTTGAGCCACTGCTCCACTTCTGATTTTTTTATTTATTTTTTTTTTTGTAGCTTAGTGAAGAGTCTCACAGACTTTCCTGCCACAATCCTCAGATCTCAGCCTCCTGAGTAGCTAGGATTATAGATAGGAACCACCAGCACCTCCTTAAAAATATGATTTTGGTGGTTCTTAACCTATTTTTGTGCCTGTTCCATTAGGAACTGGTGAAAATTATAGCCTCCCTTTGCAGAGGATAAAAAAGACCTAAGAGCAGGCCGGACACCAGTGGCTCACGCCTGTAATCCTAGCTACTCAGGAGCCTAAGATCAGAGGGTCATGATTTAAAGTCAGCCTAGGGAGAAAAGTCTCTGTAAGACTCTATCTCCAAAATGCTGGACTGGAGGGGTGGCTCAGGTGGTAGAGTGTCAGCTGTAAGAAAGCTGAGTGAGGATATGAGGCCCTCAGTTCAAGGCCCAGTACGGGAGCACATGATGTAGCTTTTTCCCTCGGGGCTATGAAGTCCTTCAGGGTGAAGGGACCGGCATGGGTTGCACTCAGTAGACAGCACTAATCCCAGTTTCTGCCCCTGGAGTCTTTGGGAATTGGCTGTGTGGGCTCGGTGGGCATCCTGGGTTTGGAGGGCGCTGATCAGGGCCAGGTACCATGCTGACCTCAGAGAGCTTGAGCAGCAGTGGGAGTGAGTTAAGAGTCTACTCTTCTAATGGGACTGTTGTTTTTCTAATTAAATTAACCCTAAAAACGTAACTGATTGAGAATATTGAATACTTATGGTTTAAAATTTTTTTTCTCTGACATGGTTTCTTCCAATCCTAGCAAGGCAGTAATTACGGACATAAAGAGGCAGTGTGCTGCATTTCTGGGAAAGAAATGATTAGGGTTTTACATTTCTGGCATCTGGGGTTTGGAGAATTCCTTCGCTTTCCCAGTCCATCCAGGGTGGGCTGTCTTGGAGGTGGTGGTGGCAGCAAGATCCCGCCGGCCTCTTGGCCAAAAGACTGGGCATAAGGATTGTTTGAACTTAGATTATTCCCCTGTCAGGGTTTTTAGCCCCCCCCCCCTCCCGCGCGCTCCCCCAACCTGCGGGAGAGATGGGGAAGGCACACCCCGACTGGACGAGTCAAGAAAGGAAAGGGTCAACAGACCGCCTGCACCCAGCCCTCCCTCACCGGAATACAACCAGACCCGTCTGGGAGTCAAGTCGGGGCAAGATCTCGTTTATTGGGGGGAACACGTGTAACTAATATAAGGCACAGGAGCCAATCAGGTCAAAGATCGGCAGGAAGGGGAGGGGTGTACGCCTATCTAGGGACTGTAAGGGGAGGCATGAGCTGTCGGTCAGGGCGGAAAAGCCGGAGACCAACCCTAGAGGCGGCCTGATTTTTCATCACAGCCCACAGAACCGCCTCCGGGTTCACTGTCAGGCGCCATCTTAGCCACATGTGGCCCCAGGGCTGGGAAACAGGTAGGGCCAGCTATTCTGGGCATGTCCCACCCCCCCCCACCTGTTGTCAAAAAATATTCTCTGGAAATACCTCTGTAGCTTCAGTTAAAACCCAAACTTCTGGCCTCCAGGGTTTTGCAGTGTGTCTGGAATACAGATAGGCTGGAACCCAAGGGAGACAGCACTAGAGCCTTTGTTGGCTCTAGGTGGGCGCTTCCATGGGGGTGGGGGTTGCCACCAAGGGGTGATGAGTCTCGATCTCAGTGAACCATGGTGGCTGAGGCTCAGTCTTGAACCTGTGTTTAGAGGCTCAGCCAGGACCAGCAGCTCTGGGGCAGGAGGGGCCTTGGGGCTGGAAGGGCAGAGTGCATGGGCTCTGTGTCCTGAGATCAGCAGGGGCCTGGGCTTGAGGACCTCTAGGGAAACGATGGCTTGAGGATATCAGAGGAAGGACTGGCATTGAGGTAGTGAGATCAGCGTACTGGGAGATGGACTGACAAAAAGTGTGTGTATAATAGAAAATGTCTGATTTCGTAGGAAAGGTATTACTTCATGAAACTTTGTCTCAGTGGTGGTATAGAAATATGTATACACATACACAGAGAGAACTAAATATACACAAGTGTACATCTGTGTATGTACAAGGCCATCGTTTACTATGGGTCAGGATCTAAAATGTTTGAGATACGTGGTCCTGGAAGGCTTTCTTCTTGTGTGTACAGTAGATTCAGTCACTTCCCCACAGGCCAACTCTATGGTGACCCATGTGATAAGTAAGGGCCTGCATTTATTTATATTATTTATTTTTCTTGCACTGAAACAAAGGCCTAAACTCAGGGCCTCACGCTCTTGCTCTCTTTTGGCTTTGTTCCTCAAGGTTGGTACTCTACCACTGAGCCATACCTATGGACAGTTTTGTCTCTGGCTGGCTTTGAACCATGACCCTCAGATCTCAATTTCCTGAGGTGTAAGCCATCAGTGCCTGGCTAAAAGACCTTATTTAAAAAAAAAAAAAAGTGGGCAGTCTAGCTTGCTCAGAGTGATCCTAGGATGGTCTGT
Organism: Perognathus longimembris pacificus; assembly: GCF_023159225.1. Lineage (NCBI taxonomy): Eukaryota > Metazoa > Chordata > Mammalia > Rodentia > Heteromyidae > Perognathus > Perognathus longimembris. The sequence continues at coordinate 56,268,521 of NC_063171.1, forward strand.
GGCTTCTTACCCAGGCCTGCTGTTTGCTGCTGCAGAGGAACAAGGCCCAAAGGCCAGGAAGGCCTCAACCAGGGTTTAGGAGCAAAGGTCGCCCGCCTTTCCTTTCTCTGGAGAAACCCTCAGGTTGATTCCTAGAATCAGTGTATTCTTTCCCTTCTCCCCCTCCCCTTCCTCTTCCCTCTCTCCCCTTTCTTCCTCCCTTCCCTTTCCCTCTTCACCCTTCCTTTTCCCTCCTCCCCTCCTCTCTTCTTTTTCTTCTCTTCCTTCCTGGCTTTATTAGCTAATTCCTTGCTTTTACTTTTTAGCAGCAGATCACCTTTCCCACATACCGAGGCCAGGGTGGGGAGAGGAAGCACATGGTGACCTGTTTTGCCCTGTGGGTTGTTTTCTGTTTCTCAGGTTCATTGGGTAAGGGGTTAGAGTTCAGGTGAGCTGGAGCGAGTTGGATGGCCGTGAGCCTGCTCTCCCTCTGTGATTCCACTTAGTTCCGGCGTGCCCTGGCTGTCTCTCTCTTCTGAAGGACAGGAGCTGTTTTCTGATCAGAGTTGTTCCTCCTACCAGCTTCCCGGCCCAGCCTGCCCAGTGCTGACCCACTTGTCCTACCTCAAATAGAGCTTTAAATTAGGACCTTTAATCTGTAAGAGGCTTACAGCTAGTTGAGTGGCCAGCTGCTCCGGACTCCCATGTGGGCAGAGCTGGGCTTTGCCTGGCCCTTGTCGGGTTTTAGGGAATCATGGGGGTTGGTAGTTCTGTGGCGGGAGCCCTACCCCTGGGAATAAGTAGCTAGGGTCTCTGGTGATGGAAGTAGGCTGTTGGTATGTCCTGGTCATGATGTGTGCCATTGGCTTTGTGTGCTAATTCTGCTTTTCTGGGATGCTAAGCTTGGATTGTTTCTGATGGGAAGTTTTCTCTGTGAGCTTTCATGTTGAGTGTCCATCCTACAAATAGGAATCCAGAGTTGTGTGCCAGCCCTGGTGCTGGGGAGCACACCCTGAGAACTGGGGCTTCCCTCCAGCTGCAAGTACAGAACGTGTCAAAACCTTGAGCCATCCATCCACAGCAGATACTTAGCTGGCTGGTATGGGTTCAGGGTTGTACATTATAATAGCCTCAGATGGGCATGGGAGGTAGTATTTTGGAGACCTGAGGAGGGAGAGAGCCCAGGGGTGGTCAGAGCCTGGCATGGTGGGGGTTAGGAGGGTGGGGCCAAGAGAGGACAGGGACAAGGTCCCCAGAGGCTCCCACAGGTGGGAGGGACCCCCCCTTCCCCTCCCATTTCCTGAACTGCTCCAGCAGTTCTAGAGACCTTTTGTCTTTGGACAAGGCAAGCCCAGCTCTTAACATTCCTCTTCTTCTCTTCCTCTTTATTGTTACAGGCTATTCCTAACTTTCATTGGGCAGTTACTTCATGTTCCACTGTTTAATGTGGATTGTCGCATTGACGTCTTCTCCACAACCCCTTTGGGAGCGGGTGCCCAGCCTTAGCAGGTGCACTTTATAGTGCCGGTAGGCAAAGGTTACACTTGTCCATGGTGACATGGCCAGACATTTCCGGGGTCCACAGTCCACGTGGAGCAAGGCCAGGGCAGAATTCTAAGAAAGCCGAAGCTTGCGCTCCTAACTCATTGCTTCCCCTGGTGGTCCACACACACATACTGGAATCACCTGGGGTCTTTGCACGTCTCCAAAGCCTTGGCCACACCCAGGTGTGGTGCTGTCTTTGGGCTGGGGCACATTGCCGTCCCACGTGCAGCCAGCTTTAGGCATGGTTGCCTTAAGGTCTATGTGTTTGGGCCTGTGCATATGCCTGGGTGCGTGTCTGTCTCTGAGTTACCCAAAGGACTACCGGAGGCCCTCCTCTAGTCCTGTTTGCAGGGAGTCCCTCTGTCTACCCGCTGTGCTCCTAGGGAGCACCTAGGTGAGGAGGAGTGAGCTGAGGGTGATCATTCTGGGATCAGTGGTCCCATTTTCTCCCAAATGCTGCCTCGGGGGCAGAGCCTGCTGTCTGAACCCCAGGAGACCTCTGATTGCGATTTCTCATGTCTTCTGCTCCCCCAGGCCCCTGACTTCAGCCGCGAAGGGAGAGGGTCACGCAAGGGCAGATCTCCTCTCGACAAGTCCCGTTCCTCTTGGTGTGTCCCCAGCTGAACCTGAAATGGACACGAAGAGCCGAGTCGTTTGGGTGGCTGGGAACAACACTAAATTTAGCCAAACTGTAGCAGTTGGGGGGCCGGCCTGGAGCAAGCCAAGCCCAGTCCTGATGGACTAGATTTATAGTCAGCTATGCAGCCAGTGTCATCCCTGCTTAGTGTTGTCCCTGCTTGGGCAAGTTCGAGGTTGCTCAGGATCGTTTTTGCTTTCCAAAGCCTGGGACGTGGCCAGCCTTTCCCGGCTCTGCCCTTTGGAGGCTCGGCTCCACCCACACCATCACTGCTTCCCCTTGGGTTTGGGTTCTTCCATTTGTGGGTCGTCCATCCCTTCCTCGTGTGTCTCACTCATCACTGGTGTTGCCAACCTCAACTCCCACGTCCCCGGAGAGCAAGAGCTGAGCGGGAGTCTGTAGCTGACACGCCATCTTCTCTGATGCTTTTCTACCCCCACCCCCACCCAGATCTGAGGGTGGTCACTTGCCCGAGGGCATTTGTCTTCTCCTAGTCCTAGGAAATAATGACCAGGCTAACTTTGCTCAACTCTGTACAAAGTGGGTGACTGCACGCTGTCAGGTCAGGGCTGGGATCATGTCTGAGAGGTGGGATTTACTAGTTACTATAAGGCAATGTGTTTTCCAGCCAAGGGCAATGTCACTCCCCCTGCCCCTGACTCCCAGCGGATATCTGGTACTGTCCAGACACAGTTTTTATTGCCCCCTCGGGAACAAGGAAGGTATTATGGGTATTTGTTTGGTGGATAGAGACCAGATGGATAGTCTGCTGAATACCATATAATACAGAGGCCAGCCCTCTCCACAGTAAAGAATTAGGTAGTTCAAGAGAATCAGTCCAGCTGAGGTTGAGAAACTTCAGTATAGGACAACTTGTTTGTGGTTTGTTTTTGAGACAAGGCCTTGTAGCCCAGGCTGGCCTCAAACTCATGATTTGCTGCCTCCGCCTACTAGGTGCTGAGATGACAGGCGTATGCTACTGCAGCTGGCCAGGGGGACCGTTTTGTAGACATGGTCTAGAAAATGCACTTCATCTAGGTCCCCGCTTCGGTTGGAAAAGACCAGAGACCAAGAGCTGTCTCCCCTTTTCGCCTCTGCTTCCCTCTCCTCCTGGAAACATTTCAGGAAGCCTCGTGAGCGAGATACTTCCTTGTCTCCCAAGAATCGTGTGGGAATTCGTTTGCAGGAAGCTCCCATGGGACAGCCTCGCACAGGTTCTGGACCTTTCAGCCCACATGTCACGTATGCCAGGCCACTCCTCTGGGTGGCTTTGCGCAGCTCTGTTCCTGTGTGGTGGAAGCCACCCATGACGTTGGCATCCCGAGGTGCTGATTGATAGCTTTAAGGGCAACAAGGAATCCATTACAAGCAAGCCTCGCCATGGGAGACTAGCCTGGAGCTGTTTTCCTTCTCTCTGTAGTTGAAGTGTTTGCTCCGGCCTTGCAGAGCCCAGTTCGGCTTGCTGAAGTTCTGTCCGTCACACACAGGAAACACACACTCCTTGCCCTGGAGAACATGATACTGCTTCCCGGATTAAAACAAAACAAACCAAAACCCAACCTGGTTCCAGATAGCTCAGCAGCCTGGGGCAGCCCTCACGTGCCTGTCTTGTCCTCCTGAAGTTGGCAAGGCAGTTTCAACCAGAGCAGGGGGACGGAAGAGTTTCCCAAAATGGAGGCTTTGGCTAGCGCTAGGTGAATTCAGGAAGGGAGGGAGGGAGACGGGGAGGGTGAAGCGAGGCCCTGCCTGGATTTTAGAATGTGCTGACTTGTGAAATTTCAGGGCAGGTTTCAAGGTTCTTTCCGTGTGACCTCAGAACCTGGACGCTAGAATTGTGACGTCAGGAGGTGTGTGAGCGGCACCTGTGACATGGAAAAGGATTTGCGGGGGGGAGGGGGAGAGCTTGGAGGAGATGGGCAGGTGGCACAGTGGCCCTTACCAGGTAAGGTTGGAAGTGGGGAAGTGTGCACAGGTGTTCCTGGGTGCTTTTGATGATACCTTGCTACCAGTTTATTTCTTAATATTGTTCTCTGTGTCTCATAGATTCAACTGAATTTGCCTGTGTTTGGGGAAGTAAATGCCTTATCTTTCCTTTTCCTTTTTGATGCTACTCTGGAGTTTGAACTCAGCACCTGGGCACTGCCCCTGAGCTTCTTTTCCTGAAAGGCTAGAACTCTACCACTTGAGCCACAGCTCCACTTCTGCCTTTTTTGGGGGGCAGTTTATTGGGGATAAGAGTCTCCTGGACCTTCCCGATCAGGCTGGCTTCGAACTGCAATCCTCAGATCTCAGCTTCCTGAGAGGCTAGGATTACAGGCATGAGCCATTGGTAAATGCATTTTTTTTTCTGAAGCCCTAGCCGAACAATTAGGAAGGCTAATTTGAAGCCCTAGCTGAACAATTAGGAACAATTAGAAGAGTAATGGACATTTGTAAAGATGTTTGAATGTTTCCTCCTCCTCTACCCCTTGGTTAAGAGAGATCATTGATGAGTGTGTGTGTGTGTGTGTGTGTGTGTGTGTGTGTGTGTGTGTCTACTGGGGCTTGAATTCAGGGCTTCTCACTCTTAGCCTTTTTACCCAAGGCTGGTGCTTGAGCCATGCATGCCTCCCCTTCGTTTTTTTTTTTTTTTTTTTGCTGATAAATTGGAGATAAGAGTCTCTCAGATTCGTGTGCCTGGGCTGGCTTTAAACCAGTATCCTCCTATCTTAGCTTATTTAGGTGCTGGGATTACAGGCAGGAATGGATTCTTAAATGGCAGATCTTAGATGTTGTTGGGATTCAGGTTCACTGTTTCCCTTCTCATACTCGTGACTGAGATTGGGCTGTCAGGCTCGGGAGCTGGGTTCTGCGTTCCTGCTCTTTTAGCCAGCAGGCAGGCAGTACGTGTTTAAAGGGACTGAGCAGAGAACAGTGTAATATATTTAGAAACTCTCATCCCGTGGAGGAAGAAACTCCAGGTATGCTGGGCTTGCTCATCTCTGCCTCAGATCAGAGCACACCCAGGGTAACATCCTCTTGTTCCATAATTGGCTGAGGTCACTTCCTCACGTACCCAAGGCTGCCCACACCCAGCCATTATTTCCTGTGCTGGGTCAGGAAGTGCAGGTCACCCCTTTCGTAACCTCTTGGTGACTTATGCTCATCTACCAGCCTTCTGGGTCCTTTTTTTTTTTTTTTTTCTGTCTCTGAGTGTCCTCACAAGTGAGCTTCCAGTTTCTGAGCCTGTCCTTGAGCCCCGGGCATCCAGGCTCAGCGTTCCTCCAGTGCTTTGATGGCTCCTGGGGATACGAACCCTGGAGTAGGGATCTGGAATGGTGGGGTCTCCTCAGCTCCTTGGTCTTTTTGGTTTTCACTCCTTTGCTTCCACCACTTCCGACTCGTTCAACATCTTTGTTTCTTACAAACGTCACTCTCTACTCCGATATGCATTCACAGAACTCAAGGAATTGTTTTCAGGTTTGGTTTCACAAGAAGCACCACATTTGACAAGTGAACTGTGGAGTTTGGGAAATACTTCCTTTCACATTGTAGCGAAGTCTTGACAGATGTCTCTGCCATTTATTAAAATACGGTAGCAAAGTGCTTAGAAATGAGTGCGCTTCTCAGATGTTGTCAGCAGATGTGGAAGGGACTAAAATCTGTGGTGGGGCATAGACCCTTTCAGAGGAAAGTCCATTTTCCCCTAATTAAATTATTTTTTTTTTTGTTCTGGTCCTGTGAGTTGAATTCAGGGTCTGGGTACTTGTCTCTTGAGTTTTTTGCTCAAAGCTAGTGTTCTACTATTGAGCCATTGCTCTGTTTATAGCTTTTTTTTGGGGGGGGGGTTGGTTAATTGGAGAGAAGACGACTTTCTTGCTAGGACTGGCTTTGAATTGTGGTCCTCAGATATCATCTCCTGTGTACCTAGGATTATAGGTGCCCAATCTAATTTTTAAAAATCTTTGTTGTCAGTCGTTTAAAATGGTCTTAAAACATACGTTAGAAAAAAGATTGTGGGCAGAAAATGGGGGAAAGTGGAGATTGGAAATGGGGGAAAGTGAAGAAGGAAGTGGTGAAATTGTCCAAGAAGCATTGTACTCATTACCTGACTCGTGGAATTGTAACTCCTTTGTACAACTCCATGAAAATATAATTAAAGAAAAAGAATCTATCCTGTGTTTCAGCAGGAGGCATATGTGGCCTGTAACCAACCCCAAAGTCAAGGAAAGAGCTTACAGAGGCACCCCCCCCCCCAAAGAAACACCTTACAGGGTTTTCCTAATTACCATCCTATCAAGGGTGGACACTGTTGTCACTGCTAATGTCACCTATTAGTGTCCTTTAACTTCATATGAATAGACTCACATAGTATTTCAACATCATTTTTTTATCTGGACTCTTCAACTCATCGTGTTTCTTATATTCAGCCATGCATGTGCTACTGGTGTTTTCCATTGTCCTGGAACAGACAGACCACAGTTTATTAACCCTTGTATTGTACTATTTGTGTTTGTGCTATGCACAGACTCCAATCTGTGCAAATGGTGCTACTATCAATGTGTTTTTGCATGTGTTTTAGAAATAAACACATGCACATTCTGAGAAGAGCCTTGTCAGGTGATTGCTTTCATGTGTACATCAGAGTGTCCTTGTACAAACTAAGAAGAAAATAACAGCACGAGGTGATAGCATCTTATAGGTCTATCATTGCATACATGATTTGTTGTTGGCCAAAGCATTTTTACATAGCACACACCTATAGATACATAGGTATCTCTGAACAGAATCATATACATGTGTAGATGTGTTATAATATATGCATATGTATATACACTCCTGGTGAGTTGTATACTTAGAAGAAGAGTTGCTGGATCTTAGTTTTAATAGATTATACAAAGCAGTTGTATCATTTATGCTCCCAGTAGCAAAATAGGGTAGTTCCTGTTGTTCTATGTTCTTGACATGATTTGGCATCATCTACTTTTTGCATGGTACTCATTCTACTAATATAGTAATAATGTACCGTGGCCTAAATGTGTTTCTTAATGATAGTGGCCATTTAGGTCCCCTTCTTTGCAAAGTGTCTGCTTAATACTTTTTGCCCTTAGTTTTCCGCTGGGTTTGTCTGGTCTTTATTTTTCTTATTGGTTTGTAGGAAAAATTGTCCTGGCTGTAGCATATGTTGGTCTAGGAACCAGGTGTCTCTCTGGCTGGTGTGTTTTTGCCTTGTCCCAGTGAATGGAGTTCGTGAATGAGTCACAGCAGGCATGGACCCTGTTAGCAGAGGGAGGGAAGTCAGACACTACTGCAGGTACTAGGGTCAACACAAGCACATCATTGGGGGCCACAGTGACGGCACAGGAAGAGTTCAGTCTGGCTAGCAGCCTTTTGGTTGTACGGCCTCAGGGCAGCCGGGTTTGTGATCAGCATCTGATCTCAGCAGGTAAGGCTGTCCCAGTTAACACGAAGTCAGGTCAGAAGAGGCTGCGGCAGGAGCGCAGGGCTGGCAGGATTCAAGGTCAGGCAGGTCAAAGTCACAAGGTGGCAAACAGGAGAAGTCCAGCTGGCGACAGCACCAAGGCGCACTTGCAGGGTGCCACAGCCCGGGCTGGGTCCTCCTCCTGAATGGGGCCTTTCTTCTCAGCTGCCTACTGTGTCTAGGAGGAACAAGCAGACCACGGGCCGCAGGCTTAGTCCATGCTGGAGCCAGAAGGAGCTTTCCTGACTGTCTTGCCAAACTCCTCATTTGACAGGCGAGGAAAGTAAGCTTAAAGGAGAGGTTATTCAGCAAGCTGTAGAGCCAGTGCTGGAGCCAGGTACTGCAGATTTTCTTCCTTCCTGTCTTATCTATCAAAAATGAATTGTCAGTGGCAGCTGCGGTGCTGAAGTTGAAGTTGAGTGGTATTCACTGGGCACCGTCATCACCGTCCATCTCCAGAGCCCCCTGCATCTTGCAGAACACAAAATTCTGCACCCACAAAACAACTCCCATTTCCAGCCTCTCTCCTTGCTGTCTCTATGAGCTTGTGTACTCTACAAGTGACACATAAGTAGAAAGTCGTGCAGTCTTTGACTTTCATCGTGTTTGGCTTATTTCACTCTAGCTTGCTGTCCTCGGGGTTCGTCCATGTTGTGGCATGTGTCAGAATGTCCTTCCCTTTCAGGGTCTGTTAATAGCCCATTGTAGGGAGCTGTAGCATACTTTGCTCACCCATTCACCCCTGTGGATACTTGGGACCAGGGCTTTTGCATGGCTTGCTCACTTGTGACTAGAACAGATCCTAGTTTAGTAGAAGCTCAGGTAAGTGTGGAATGCTTGAGCGTGGGTTGGTAATGGGATACCCCAGGGAGCTATTCCAGACAACTCGGGTCTGCATGTTGGGCCCCTTCAGCGGTAAAGATGTAGTGGGGCGAAGGAATCCCCAGGCTTGGGTGGAACAGTAGGAGCAGATGGGAACGAAGAGAGATTTTCTTGGGATAGTACCATGGATTAAAGCACAATAGGGATTGTCTTAAGAAGTGTGGGATAATCGGCATCTACATGAAGATGGATGAGGTGGTCTGAGGAGTGCTGGAATTGGCAGGTAGTGTCAGAGTCAAGAGTGAGTGGCTCTGAGTTCAACACCCCAGTACAGGTGCACGCACACCAGAAAAACCCACAATAAAACCCAAGCACAATCCCGCTTCTGACCAAGGGTGGCCCCAGACCACAAAGAAATTGATTAGCAGTGACTTTAGAAAATACTTACTATAAGTAGTTGTACAAAGGTGTCTCTGTTACAGAAATCCAGTTATGAGTAGAGCGTACCTTGATCCACGTCACCCCTTTCTTCCATCATTCTCCCCCAACTTCCCCCCCCACTTCCTTACTCTCAAATTGCATAGTTCAGTTTTTATATAATGTGCATTGCATGTAGTGATTCCATTTCTCACCCTTCCTACCTCCGTTCATGTGTCCTGCCCTCATTGCCTTCCCCCTAAAAAGCACGTTTCAGCTTCTTGGTATTCAGTTTATTTGCTGTTCAAAGGTGTTACACCATTGGGCTCCTCCCCTAATCACGCCATCCTTAAGTTAATTTGTGTGCATGAGCATAGAACCCTGTCTTGTGTTGTCATGTTATGTTTGTGTATTAGATCTGGCTTCTACCTATGAGAGAAAATGGGTGTCATTTGTCTCTCTGAGCCTGACTTACTTCATGTAAGTTTTTCTCTAGGCCCATCTCCCTGCCAATGATGTAATATTGTTCTTTCTAATAAATGTCTAAAATTCCATGGTCTACATGTACCAGACAGAAATGACTTTTAAAGGCACTACCCAGCTAGTTTCCCCCGTTCAGGATGCTTTCAAGTTACTTACCCCAGGGAACATGCTTAGGCGATGCCCACAGGATTCACACGAATCATCCAGCGTGAGGAACATGGAAGCTCTGTAGCGGAACTAACGAGTGAGACGCTACCAGGTCAGGATCCAGGGTACAGAACCTGGGGCCAGAGACCTTCCTTGCTTCAGAGCAGCAGGTGTTCCTCCCAGCTGGCTCTGTGGGGCACCTTCTACTTCCTTCCAGCTCTGAGGTGGTAGAAGGGAAGCCAGGGCTCTGAAGGGAGGTTCTAGGGTACACCACCTAAAGGTGGGTGCTGTCCCCGGCACCACTGCTATTTTGCAGTGGTTACCTGTGCGTTCAACCTTGTCTGGCCCGCCACGTAGAGATAGCTTTCATGGAGCTCACCTACCAATCCCATAGCAACTGCCATTGGATTGATCAGGTGATCACTCTGTTCTAGGTGCTGCTGGTCTGAGGGCTTCCCATGGATCGAAACTTCACAGAAATGGTAGGATAATGGTTATATTTGATGAATGAAGAAAACGGTCTCTGAGAGGTGTAGTATCTTTCCTGAGCTCACTCTGCTGGTCATAGTCAGAGCCAGAGATTGAACCATTAGGGTTCCAGCACTTGGCCTGTTTAGGGGACCCGGCTCTGATGGGCTCCAATGGAATGTGTGGGACCAGCACTAGGAGGCCAGTCTTCTCCATCCAGCTTCTCCCTGTCAGAGAAAGCGGTTGCGCCTGCTGACTTAGGGCCTGCATGCTGTCCCTGAGCTTTATTTGCTCAAGGCTGGTGCTCTACCACTTTGAGCCATAGCATCACTTCTGGTTTGTTTGTCCCCCCCCCCCCCCAAGTGATTAACTGGAAATAAGTGTCTCATGGACTTTCCTGCATGTGCTGGCTTTGAACCACGATCCTCAGATCTCAGCCTTCTGAGTAGCTAGGATTATAGGCGTGAGCCACCAGCCCCCGGCCAGCTGCCCTGCTTTGTTGCCCAGAGTTTACCAGGAGTATTAGCCTCAGCGACAGAGGCCTGGGTGGGGCCTCTGTGAGTTGAAGGGGAAGAGGAAAGGCTGCCCAGGTTACCATAAAGGGCACAAGGCTTTGAGGCCCAGTGGGGTGGTCAGAGGTGGCCACACTTATGGTAACACCAAATCCAGATGACTGTGGCCAGTAGTATCTTCTCTCTGTTTTCCAAAGAGAACATCCTGGAAGTGGGGATAGCAGATTGGACATCCTCTTTGAAGCGGGAGGTGAATTATCACCCAGGGCTCTCTTCCCTGATGTGAATTGAGAATCAAGCAAAAGGGGATGATGCATGGATGCGCTGTCCTCTCGCCTTGCGAGGGATGGGACCCACCAGTGCACGGTGAATTCACACAACTATATTGTCCAGAGATTCCCTAGCATCCACAGAGGTCTGCCTCTCCTTCACTTAGGGATATTTACTTGTAGCTTTTAGAGTGGTGTGTAGTATTGGCTTACCTTCCTTGGGTACAGTACGGTAAGCTGATACATTTGTAATCAAATCAAGGTTGCTAACGTTTGCATGCCCTCAGACTTTCAACGTTTATTTCTATGTGTTGAGGGCCTTCAAACTTTGGAAATTGCTTTGAAGTATATCACAAAGTGTAGGTTATCATTTCCCTGTTGTACTGTAAAACATGAGGGGTACCCCTCCAAGTGTACCCCTGTATTCTCTGTCCGTTCTTTCTCCATTCCTCCTCTCCTCCCCCGCAGCCTTCCCAGGCTCTGGAAAGCACTGTTCTATTCTGTATCAACCTTTTTTAGCTTCCACATAGGAGTGGAACTTGCTGTACTTGTCTGCCTGTTCTTGGTTTATTTTACTTAAACACAACCATCTCCAGTTCCATCTTACGTTGCCACAAACGACAGGATTGCATTTTTTTCAAGGCCAAATAGTATTCATTTGTTATACACACCACATTTTCTTGGTGCATTTACCTACTGGTGGACATCTGAGTTGAATTCTCGTCTCTTGGCTCTTGTGAGTAGTGCTGTGGTGAGCATGGATATATATACTTGATCTTTTCTGTGCTGCTGCAGCAAAGTGGGGATGGTAATGATTGTGCTTACCTCCTATGGACAAGTCTAAATGAACATAGGAAACGTTTAAAACTGTGTCTTGTTAGTGTTATGCACCCTGTATCTGTGAGATTCCGTTTGCTTGCCATATTTGTGTGCCACATTGTTGGGTTTGACCATGACCTCTGTAGACAAGCTATGTCTTGAGTCTGGTTCCTGGTAGACACTCAGTAAGAACCTATAAGAGGAACCTTGACCCCAGGATATGTATGGGCTGAGATGAATAGGGAGGACTTGACATATGCAGAGGTATGGAGAGAAGCGTAGAGAAGGGGTAGTGAGGTGGGATCAGAGGAGAACAGTTCATGGGAGAATGGGGGAAAACCCTGTGAGAGGGCTAAGTTAGGACCAGATGTCAAAGGAGTGCCTAGGTTAGGCACTGGGGAGTCACAGAAGGTTTTGGAGCCGAAGAGGAACAGGACAGTTCAGAAATTTAGAGAAGAACACTGATGGAAATATCTAGACTGGGTTGGAGAAGAAAGAGCCTGGAGCTTTGGCGGAGGCGATCTGCTGGGAGGCTGTTGGGGACACACACGGCTGGGGAGTCACGAGTTGTGTGGGCAGCGGCGTCCTGTCTCCTCAAGCAGGCCAGCACGTTGTGACCTTCCCCCGTCCAGCCCCTGACTGTTCCCAGCCCTGTTACTTGTCTATTTGCATCCTACTCACTCTGACACACCTTCCATAGGTTGCCAGGTTACCGCAGCCCTGTGCCGTGTGAGTCCTTGTACCGCAGCTTCTAGGCTGTTTAATTCCCCCCACCCCCTTTCACTCTCCAGCCTCTGCATGTGTGTGTTTTTATTATTTTCATTTTAGAGCAAGAAACAGGCTCCTGGAAGTAGGCCATGAGCTTTTTTATTTGCTCTTTGCACCAAGGACAGGCATGTTCCCAAGCCTCGGGAGCAGGGCCCTGGAGCCCGCCCCCCCCCCCCCCCGGAGGAGGTTGTGCAGCAGAACGTGGAGAAGACTTAGATCCCTACTCTGCAGGGACATACTGAGCTCTGGCTGACATGAGCTCCGGCTGACACGTGTATCCGTGGGCGGCCATTTTGTTTCTGGCCGGCCATGACAGCTCCTCGTTTCCTTGCTGATCCTGGAACATGTGTATCCAGTGTAGCCTCTGCATCTTCAGTGGTTGCTGTGGTTGGGAGTCTGGGCCTGGCCTTGCTGGCCAAGGACAATCCTGATTATTATAACCCTATGTAGCAGTCAGCGCTCCTGCCATGGCCCTGGGCTTAGTCTTGATCTCTGCGTCCTGTGATTCTGTCCCTGGTGTATTGAATGGTGTGCTGTGTCTGGGGTAGGAGGAAGCTGCTCTTAGTCAACCTGTGTGAAGCACCTGCTGCCTGTAGAGTTTTGTATCTGGTATCTGCTGTGACAGGTACACAGAGCTGGAGGAGTCCCTGTAGTCTCTGTGCTGGAAGTAGAGTGAGATGTTAGAGAAGGACCGATTAAGCTGGGAGCCAGTGGCTCAACCACCTACTCAGGGAGGCTGAGAGCTTGAGCATGTGGTTCAAAGCCAGCCCACGCAAGAAAGCCTGTGAGATTTTTGTCTCCAGTGAACACTAAAAAATTCTAAAGTGGAGCTGTGGCTCAAGCGGTAGAGCCCCAGCCTTGAGCAAAAGAAGCTCAGGGACAGGGACAGTGCTCAGGCCCTGAGTCCAAGACCCTGATTGGCAGAGAGAGAGAGAGAGAGAGAGAGAGAGAGAGAGAGAGAGAGGTTTAGCTCAGATGCCCTACAACAGATGAATGGACCAAGAGAATGTGATACACATACACACACACACGCACACACACACACACACACACAGTGGAATTTTTACTCATTCATCAGGAAGACTATTATGTCATTTGCAGGGAAATGAATGGACCTGGGAAAACATTTAAGTAAGTCAGCCACACGTTTTTATCTCATATGTACAAGTTATGTGCAGGGTCATATGCATATATATATACATACATATATAAGTATATATACATATATATATAAGTAAACACTATCTAAAAAGTATAGTATTCCCAGGGAAGGGTCACCATGATGTAACTCCTTTGAACAGTGAACTTATGGTTTAACAGCGTGTGTTATCAGGGAGGGGGGAGGTCCAGAAGAGGGAGGCAGATGAGTAGAGAGAGGGTAGGAGAATTCAGTCGTGATATTCAACGTACACGTGTGAAAGTGGAACCAGGTAACTTGAGTGGGTGGCTTGGGCCCTAGAGAGATGGGGCAAGTGATGGAAAGGGTGACATTGATCAAGATGCAATGTACTCATAAGTGGATATTTTGAGAAAAAAGGGCCATTTGTTGCATGTTTGCTATGTTGGGCCTGGGCTGAGCACTTAGGATACATCCTTTCCCTTCATCTGCAGAGCCCTGCACTGTAGCCATGTGCCACAGTTGATAATGGTGCTGTTTTGTAGTCGAAGAAGCCACTATACAGAGTGGCACTAATTTAATTTGCCCTGGCTCCTAAGCCAGCGTGACTTCTTTTTGACCCTTGAGCTCTCACTGCCTACCCCAACATCTCTCATGTCATAGATGCCCAGAAAGTGGGAATTAGTTCAGTTTATTATGGAATTTACTCAGTTCATTTGGGCTGAGCTGTCTTGGCGTGATTCTCTTCAGCTTTTTCTCATTTTCTCATCTGTAAAATGGGAATATCTGCTGGGCGCTGGTGGCCCTTGCCTGTAATCTTAGCTACTCAAGAGGCTGAGATCTGAGGATCGTGGTTCAAAGCCCACCCAGGCAGAAAAGTCCATGGCTCTTATTTCCAACTAACCACCAGAAAACCCTAAGTAGAGCTGTGGTTCAAAGTGGTTAGAGTACTAGCATTGAGCAAAAGAGCTCAGGGACAGTACCCAGGCCATGAATTCAAGCCCTGTGACTGATAAAAAGAAAAGAAAAGAAAACCGGAACATCTGTTTACGTTTCATAAGGCTTCAGTGAGCAATAAAGTGAGGTAAGTTATCATCAAAGTGCTTTGTAGACTAGAAGGGGTTATACATATGCTGCATCTTATTTCAACAAGTGAATCATAAAACCTTACTTTAATAATCCTTATACAAATGGTACATACATTGCACTAGGATTTTTGGGTGGGGGAGGCAGGAGGAACACAGTTCTGCCTTTTATACCGGGGATTTTTGAATGTGATGGTGGGCATAAGTTTATCACTGAAGGTCAGGAGTGGGAAGGATTCTTCCCAAGAGGAAGAGGTGCCATTAACACGTATGGCACACCGGTTAAAAGACCCGGTTTTGAATCTAGTCACCAACTCTTCATCCTCAGTCCTCAGTTCCTCAGTTCCTCAGTCCTCACCCACAATACCAGCTCCATCCTGTTCTGAGGGCCTCTCACCAGGCCTGGCATGTGGCGAGTACTTAGGGAACATTGAAGTTTGTGTTTCGGGTGAGGAAGTTGCTATATTTGGGCAGATAAAAGGCAAAGGGATGCTAGTGTGGAAGATTCTGCCAGGAGCGGAACAAGAAAACTCAACACATCTGATAGGACTACAGGCTGAAATCTCCTGTCCTTCTTGGGAGGAAGTCAAACACCTGGAAAGGCCTCCAGGCAGAGACTTCTATTATTCCACACTGCCAAGGCTGGGGGTCAGTGGTGGCTAGGGCTGTAGGCCCAACAAGGATTAAGGAGAAGGTAGCCTCTGCCCATATCCCTATTGCAGGCCCCAGGGAGATGGTGGTGTGGTAGGGGCCAACTAGCTAGATTCTTATCTTCCCTGGTCAGGTTACAAATTGCCAAAGGAGGGTTGTAATCCACAGTCAGGTTTTGTCTTTGTCATCTTGGCAAAGGAGCAAAAGTTTACTCTTGAGTTCCTGCCATTTTTTGTTTGTTTTAACTTGTGAGTGAGGGGGGGAAAAAAAAAAAGAGCCAGAGTAGGACTACTCAGTGTAGGGTGGGGATGGAGGTTAAATGTTGGGGATACCTTGTATGAGGGAGGGACACATTTTGCTTACAGGGGCGACATCATTCTGAGATAGCCTAAAGGTAGAAAGTGACTAATCCATAATGTCTTGGTACTTTGTGATTCTGAAAATGTTGCCTTGTGTTTCTGTTCATGCGTTCATGGGTCCGTTTACCTACCAGCTGGTTATTGGAAAAATAGTTATGCCTTCTGTGGGGGCAGAAATGCCCATAAGATGCAGTCCAGGCCTACAAGAATCCTTCCTAGCAATGAGGCTGTTTTATAACTGTTCCCAAATCATGTTAGCTCTGGAAGCTATTTTAGGAACGCCTTTGGTTATGAAGCATATCTTATATTTAATTTTGATTCTCTTTTCCCTCCTGTCCTGGATTTGGTAGCAGCATCAACAAACACTGTGTGCCTGGCATTGCCTTAGATGTTGGAAGCACTTAGGAAAATCAGGAGCTATGTGGTCAAGGCATGTCGCTGTACTTGATCCGGCGTCTATGGGGAGCCTTGGAAGGATGCTAGGCCTCTTCATGTGTCACCAGCCCCTTCTCCAGGTGTCAGGAAGACCCTGAGCTTCCTCCAGACCTCATCAGAATCTGAAATGCTTGGAGCGAGGAACCAAGGCGGAGGAGTTTGGCTGCCTCTTCTCGAGTTTGTGTATCTTCCTAATGGCGTAAGGAAGGTTCAAGTCTTGCCAAGCGCTTGTCTTTCTACCTACTTCCTGAGACTGTGGCTGGCTCGCCTTTGCTCCCTTTTTGTCGTCTTCTGCTACTCTGTTAGGTAAGGACAATGTTGTACTTAGTGGAAATCTACTTGTTTACAGCTGTAGGAGCTATTAGAGTTGCTGGTCTTTGGCTTGCTGGGAGAGGGTAGATGTGGTCTTTCTATCCATGCAATAAGATAACCAATGTTAGTCTCCTGTGTACCTCAGGTGGGGCCACAGTAGGGGGTGGGGGAAAGAAAACAGTACTGAGAGTTGGCCTGTCTTTCGCTTTTTACATCTTCTAGCCAGGCTGGTATTTGTAACATCACACAGATGGGGGGTACCTTTGTAGTACCTGGGGATCCTTTCTAGAAACTGCAGTTGGGAGAGTGAATTTATGTTCAGTAAGTCCAGATCAAAGGAAGGGGAGAATAGCAGAAACCTTAGAGGACCAATAGGGATGGGAGGGGATTCAGATCTGTGAGCTGTTTCTTACATGTTAGGGACTTAGGGGCCATCGTGTGGCCTAATCTTCCCACTCAGCCCATCAAGCAAGTGTTGACGGAAGGCCACTAGGGACGTACGTGGCTTTGAAAAGAGTGCAAAAGAAGTCTAGAGCTACCCGGGCCTGTCTTTGAAAAGTTCAGACTCCCATTCGGGGGCATCAAGCTGAGCCCCATGGGAAGTGAGATACGCCAGCAGATAGTCGAGCCCTACCTTCTAGTATGGGGTTGCTTGTGTTGTTGCCCTGTGGAGAAGGGAGAGTAGTCATTGTGGCAAACTTGTGGCCTCTGGGAAAGAATGGAGACTCACAGTAGACATATTGCGTAGTCTGGTGGAGACAGTAGATCCCAGGTTCTGGTCCAACATCAGCAATGCCGAAGTGTCTTTTCCTTGCTGGCACTGGGCCAGGTGGAGAGGTCTGATTCAGCTAGCCAGCACTTGGAAAAGGAGCAAGTAAGCTTCGGAATGGGTTCCCAGCTAAGGGAACCTGAGCAGATGCATGCAGATGACAAATGGGGAATGACTTGCTACCCTGCATGTGGGGAAAAGGCAGCAGAGGCTTTTTGACAGATTCTTAAGATCAAGACTGAGAGACTCCCGAGGAAGGCAAAGAGCAAGGCTTATAACGAGGTGTGTGTTTGGTGGGTGGGGAAGAAGGTAGGAATGGGGAGACAGGGCAGTCGTAGGGCTGGGCTCTGCTGAAGAACAGTCTGTGGTACCCAGGCTATCTCAGGGGGGTCCTGGGCCATTTCTTGATCTCAATTAGGAAGGAAAATATCAAACTAGAAATACAGAGGAGGGTGACTGACGGGTGAAGAATGCTTAAATGCTTGAGAATATTTACCCTAGAGACATGAAGGGCTTTCCTAATTAGTGTATTATGTATTTATTTTATTTTATTTTATTTTTTTGCCAGTTCTGGGCCCTTGGACTCAGGGCCTGAGCACTGTCCCTGGCTTCTCTTTGTTCAAGGCTAGCACTCTGCCACTTGAGCCACAGCGCCACTTCTGGCCTTTTCTATATATGTGGTGCTGAGGAATTGAACCCAGGGCTTCATGTATAAGAGGCAAGCACTCTTGCTACTAGGCCATATTCCCAGCCCCTGTATTGTGTATTTAAAGGGCTGTCCAGGGTATCAGATAGCACTCCCAAGACTACTTTGGGGCCATTGAGTAACCAGAACAAGGATATAGATATGCATACACACAACAGAAATACTGGCAAAGCTATGTGGGAAGGAAGTTGGGGGGGGGGAGGAGAACCCCACGATACACAGTGTAATTTCCATGGGTCCCGTAGTGTTTGCATGTTAAGGAATTATTATCCTGCAGATAATAATTGTGGGTAATTAAACAGTCCTGAACATTTAGTGGGCCCCAGGCATGGTCCCTAGGTCTTTGATTCATGTGGACTCATTTAATCTGCAAGGGTTATGCTGAATTACTCAGCTCTACTTTAGAAATGAGAGTGGTGAGGTGGAGGGGTCAGGTAATTCACTTGAGATTTTGAATATTGATCCCAGACCCAAGGCTGGTTCTTTTTTTTTTTTTTCTTTGCCATTCCTGGGGCTTGAACTCAGGGCCTGAGCACTGTCCTTGGCTTCCTTTTGCTCAAGGCTAGCACTCTGCCACATGAGCCACGGTGTCACTTCCAGCTTTTTCCATTTATGCGATGTTGAGGAATGGAACCCAGGGCTTCATGCATGCTAGGCAAGCACTCCACCGCTAAGCCCCATTCCCAGCCCCCAAGGGTGGTTCTTGATAACATCAAGGTTGCCTTGCAACCCCAGGATTCCAAAGGCCCTTTCTAGAAGGTCATCCTTAGACCGTGTAGGTGGGGAAGGGAGGCCCTGTGTGGTTGGGACAGGAATGGTGGCTGATAATGCTGTTGGGTTGCTGTCGCCTGACGGTGGGGCGGTTGGTAAAGCAGTGGGGGAGGGCTCCTGAGCAGGGCATTCATTCCACGGCTGTCTGGAAAGGGCTTCTCTGGGGAAATGGACTGGGGAAATCCAGGCTTATCTCAGCTTCTCCATTCCTCCTCTTCTGTGTTCACTCACCGTCTCCGATGCCTCAGGGCCCTTGAAATGCCAGGGGTGTTTCATGCATGTCAGCCTCTCTAGAAACTTCTTGATTGTGCCTTGTGCACAGTCCGCTTGCGCATATCACCCTGACCCCCCAGGTTCTGCCTGCCCAGAAAGGTTCGGAGCCATGATGCCCAGTCGTCTCCAGCTGGGAGAGGTGGCATGACTCCAGCCATCTTTTGGGGGCCAGGATGGGACTGAGGAGTTAGTCGTTCTCCTGGTGTGTTTCTGGCCAAGGACCCAGGTCCTCAGGATGCTGTGTGTGACATACGGCTCTGCACATACTTCGTTTGGGCATGAACGAATTTCCATTCTTTCTGTAAGCCCTGCCTGCTTTCTGAATGCCCGTTCTGGGCACAGAAGGCCCTTAGGGTTTTCAGTGGGAGGGTGAAGGAGCGTGGTACATAGTCTTCTCACTCCCAATTTGCAAGGCACTGGGAACGATTCCTCAGTGGAATCCTTTGTCGGGTAAAGCCGGCTTTGCTGTTCTGCCTTTGGAGAGAGAACGCTGGCTTGCGAGGCCTGTGCCAGAGGCCGGCCTGAGAATAACACTGCGTGCAGTTCCCAGAGGGCAGCAGAGAGAGCCGAGTCCTCCGCAAGAGTGATGTTCCAGCACCTTCCTTCCACAAATAACCATAAGACCACTTTAACCCCAGGAACTCTGGTCAGTAGCCCCCTCTCTCCCTTCTTACCTCTCCATACACAAAAGATATAATTATGTCATCATAAATTTTGTAGGGGCATACTTTTGTTAGGGCTTCATGTTATGAAAACCATTATGAACATGTGTCCTAAATACTGCTCCTAATCATGAAATTATTATTTATTCATTTATGTATATAGTTATTTTTGTGCTGGTCCTAAGGCTTGCAATCAGGGCATGGGCTTAGTCCTTGAGCTTTTTTTTTTTTTAATTCAAGGCACTCTACCACTTGAGCCACAGCTCTACTTCTGACATTTTGGGTGGTTAATTGAAGAAAAGAATCTCTCAGACTTTCCTGCCTGGGCTGGCTTTGAACTAGGATCCTCAGATCTCAGCCTCTTGAGTAGCTAGGATTATAAGTGTGAGCTACCATTACCAGGCAATATCACATTTTGAAAGGTCTTCAAGCCCTCCTCTTGCTCCTGAATGAGAGCCTTGGTCCCAGAAGTCGTGTCCCTGCTGGTACTTGAGTTTGAACTCAGAGCCTCTAGCTCCAGACAGGCTCCACACTTGGATACTGAAACCTAGAGCTCTGCTGAGCCCCACATGTGGGCCCTGTTCTTTCTCTTCTCAGTCTCAGGTCTCTCTGTATGGAGGGGAAAAAAGCAGTATGGAAATGAAAGTTCAAGTCAGAGCTGTCTGGGGAATCCCCATCCTACTTGGGTTCATGACTCTTCTTGTCTAGATCTGACTCGATTAAGCAGAGCAGAAGTTTGTTCTGGGGCAAGAAGGAGACTCCATTTTTAAGTCACATGGGGCTTGGCTTGTGTAGTCACCCAGAGCCCAGCACTGCCTCATGAGTCATCCATCCATTGCCCGGTTCTTCCTGCTCTGGAGACAGCTCCTCCTATCCCCCCACCCCCAGCAGCAATACTATCCAAGGGCACCAACCTATGCCTACCCGGAGTGCATCTGACCGAGCCCCCTCTGTCCCTGGCTGTGTCTAGCCTGTGGCAAAGGCTACAGTTCTGCTGTTGAGGAATGGGGATTGGGTTGGGGTGGGGGTGGGGGGCGAATCCTGACCTCCTCAGTCTTTCTCACGTAGCCCGACCACACTTCATCTCTGGAAATTATTTCCATCCGTTGACAGGGCCAGGATTTTAAGAGCAGCCAGCCAAGAGACGCATTGGGTTACTCTGAGTCCCAAGAGAACTTGGTGCCCCTGAGTTTGGGGGCACTGTTGGAAGCCCCTAGATGAGGGCAGTGGCTAGTGGGGTGGTGCTGGAAGCATCCTCAGAATAGAAGGTAGCGGTCCCCTTGCTGGGCAAGGTTTGACTTGCTGCCGCCGAGCTCTCAGCCCTCCGTGGCGGGAGCTTAGATTTAGTGCTCAGTGGCTTAGGACAAGATAGATGCGTTGGCTTGGTTCACTTTGCCGGGAGGTGATAGGAGCCAGCCTGGGCAGGACACTTCGGAGCCTAGATTTTTTGGCCCGAGCGACTGACTGACTCAGTCTGTCCAGGAGAAAGCGTCTACTTACGAGCAGGGCACACTGGTCACAGCGTCTGCTGTCCCAGGCCTGACCTCCCAAATATGCCCCTCATGACACAGCCCTTGGCCAGATCCAACAAGACAGCCTCTGTGGGTGCTGGGGTTCACTCACCTCCGTTTGTGCCGTGGATGCGGGGTGTGATGTGACTGTGACGCATCTCCCATCAGCCAGGCCGCTTACTGTCTGCCGCTTGGCTCCAGCTCCTCGCCTGTGGTAGTGCGTGGTGTCCAGGTCTGCGCCTCACCTTTGCCAGGACCTGCCCTCCGGCACAGCCTGTCCCTAGCCCTTGTCTCTTGGTTTTGTTTTTTTGTTTTTTTGTTTTTTTTTTACTTGGCACCCGGCACCGCATTGTGTCCTTGGAGTGTTTGTTGTCACTGCTGAGCCTTGTTTTGCTTCAGCTCAGTGACCTGGGTGGACGTGTCGTCGTCCCTTGGGGCTGGGGATCTGACTGGCAAACCTCCTCCGAGGCTCTGCGACCATTTCTCCGGGAGTCTAAGTTGTGGACTTCATGGCCGAAAGGCAGAGCCCGTCGTGGTTCTTGCCATGCGTCGGAGCTGCCAATGGCGCTTCTCCTTGAGCCACCAGCGCCCCATGACTACTGCTGTTGGTTTTCTTTCCCCAATCCAGCTGGCACGTTCTCAGACTTTTTGACCTTTGGTGGTGGTGGTGGTGGTGGTGGTGGTGTGTGTGTGTGTGTACATTTTTATTTATTTATTCATTCTGTGTTTTTGTTTCTTGAGTTGCCTGGAGAATAGAAAATTCATCTCTTCCTACGAAATGTGGAATTGTTTTAGTAGAGCTTGACTTGAATATGGGCTCTCTACCCAGTCTGCAGGCCTACCCATCTGTCTTGGGCCCACCTCCTGAACACACTGGATCTTGTCTTTTTGTTTCTAAGAAGCTAGGTGTGGTGGTGCCTGGTTGGTACTTGAATGGAAGACCTGAGAATCCTTGATTTTGTAGGACTCTCCTGTAGACATAAGTAGGCTTGTTATTACCCTACGTGCAAAGTTATCATTTGTAATCATGATTGGCACCATCACAGTGATAACCAGGGTTAACTGGGCCTCTCTCCTTGCCCCCTCTTTCTGTCAGTCATGGGGCGTGAACTCAGGGCCTGAGTGCCTGTCCCTGAGCTTTTTCACTCAAGGCTAGTGCTCTACCATTTTGAGCCACAGTGCCACTTATGGTTTTCTGGTGGTTAATTGGAGTAAGATTCTCATGGACTTTCCTGCTTGGGCTGGCTTTGAACCATGATCCTCAGATCTCAGCCTCCTGAGTAGCTAAAACTACAGGTGGGAGCCACCAGCACCCGACTATGGGCAGCTCTCTTTGTGTTGAGATTTTCTTCTGAATGTTTCTGTATCTCATGATAATTGTCTCCCAGAAAATGCCAGGAATGATGGGCAAAACTGGAGCTAGTTACTTAGGTAATGAAATAAGTTGTTAAGGTTTATATAACTAGTGAAGACACTACAGATGAATTCAGACTCAAATCTGTCTCATCTGAGAATCAAGGTATTTAACCACTTTTTGTGCTGGCTTTGTTTAGTAGTATATACTCAGTAAGTAAATGTGGGGTGGAGGAATTGCTTCAGCAGGCCAGCTCGTCTCTGTAGTATCGTGGATGATGATATAACACCCAGCAGGGTTTGAATACTTACAGCACTAGGCTCTGTATCAAGGGACATATATCTGTTAACCTATTTAATCTTTATAGTTCACTGAGAAAGATTATCCTATTTATATTAGGAAACCAAGGCTCAGAAAAGACCAAGGAAACTTGTAGGTTCCACGGATGAACAGCATAAGTCAGGAATTCCGGACGCAGGTTATTTCTTGAATGTTGTGAGTCCCTCCTCTTAATCCCTCTGTTGATGCCTTCCAAAAATAAGACTCATTTTCACTCTGTGCCTTTCTTCTTGCCACTCTCCCCTTTCTTAGCTTATGTCATTTCTGTTTTCCTAAACTTTAAGATTAATGATCCTTAGTAATAAATGTTTTGTGTGTGTATGTGTATGTGTGTGTCTGTGTGTGTGTGTGTGAGAGAGAGAGAGAGAGAGAGAGAGAGGTGGGGGGAGGGAGGGAGGCTGGGGAACAGTAGCCCAGGGCCTTCTGCGTGCAAGCTGAGTGCTCTACCACTAAACTCTTTACTTCCAGCTCTTAGGATTTTTGAGACAAGGTCTCACAGTGTCGCTTAGGTTAGCCTTGAGCTCACTATGTAGTCTAAAACGATCTCAAACCCTTCGCCTCCTGCCTCAGCCTCCTGAGTTCTGAGATTACAGTAGGGCACTGCCATGCTGGGCTTTATTATATTTCTGCCCAAAGGAAGGGAAGGAGAAGTCCAGAAACAGGCCCCTTGGGGCTGGGGATCTGGCTCAGCGGAAGAGTGCCTGCCTGGTGACCGCAAGGCTTGGAGTTCGGTCCCCAGCTCTGGAAAAAAAACAAAAAACAGAAACAGGCCCCTACCTATCAAGACACCTCATGTGTAACTGAGAAGTTACTGCTGAACAGCGGGAAATGAGTAATCATTTAAAAAAAAAAAAAGTGATGTTGGTTCAATAAGATATCCAGAAAGAAAGAAATGGATCTTGACCACATACAAAAATCAATTCTGGCAAGATGATCCATCTAAATAGATGTGAAAGTTAAAATTTCATCTCCAAGATAACACTATCTTTTATCTCCTTGGGAGAGCCGTAGAGTTCTTCAAGAAAACACAGAAAACCCTTGCTATAGAGGAAAAGCTTGCTCATTTGGATGACATTAAAATGAGGAATGTCTGATTAATGAAAGGAGAGCAGAAGCAACCAGTGTGGAGAAGAGCCATGTCATTTCTGCAACTGGCAATGGATTCATCTCTAGAATATATAAAGAACTCCCAACTAATCCACAAGGATAAAAGAACCCCACTCCCCAACAAATGGGCCAAAGAATCTTCCCTACGTAGAAACCATGAGCCATACAGAGTTTTCTTTCCCCAACTCCGTGTTTGAATCCATGTGTCCTGGATCATTGGCACAGCCTGGTGGCTGCCATTGGGAACTGTCTGACCCACAATCCTGCCTTCTTCTGTTTTGTTTTGTGGGCCCTTCCTTTCTCTCATGCTGCTGTCTTCCCTTAGTTGTTCATTCTGCCCTAGTACCTCCTTTCTCATGAAGGCTACAAGATGTCTCTTCCTCTTTTCCTTTGGCCTTGTTAACTTTTGATCAGCTATTTTTAAGACTATTTTCTCTCTGGCTTCTTTCTTCACCCCCTTCCCTTTTCATTTCCCTTTTTGTGCCTTCTTGTTGAGCCTAAAACCTCCTCGTTGTCAAAGCAGATGTTCTAAAATACCTCAAAGACTTTGGGGGAGTAGACTTGTTCCATGGGACTCCAGAGGCAGAGCAGAGTCAGGAAGGCTCCTCTTCACTCAGAGAGAGCTTTCCTCTCAGCTGCTCTTCAGATGCTGGCGTTCTCCAGGGCTGAGGTGGGAGTTACCGAATGACGTAGAGGAGGCAGTGACTGGGTATAGTGTTGTAAATGGAAGGCCTTGTGCCTTGGATGGACAGCTGGATTATGATAATCTCCTCCAATCTTATCACCGAAGCCATGAACAGACCGTTTGTGAACTTGTACAAATAGCAGTATTTGTGAGGTAAGATTCTCCACTTTGGGTAGTTGTGTTTGTTTGTTTGTTTTTTTAATTTGCCTCTGTGTGTGTATGTGTGTGCACACAGACGTGTGCATGTGCGCATACCAGTGCTATGGCTTGAACTCAGGGCCTTGCACTCTCAGCCTTTTTGCCACACCTCTACGTCCAGATTTTGCTATTTAACTGGAGATTGTGGACTTTTCTGCTCCAGCTGGCTTCATGTCTCTATTCTCAGATCTCAGCCTCCCGAGTAAGATGATTGATGTGAGCCACAGGCATTTGATGTGATTATTCTTTATTTCACTGACTTCTTCAGGGTGGTGCTGCTTGCATCCTTCCTTTGCATTACAGATGGTCTTCCATTTTGGACCAAACTGGAGATTTGCTAGGTACATGTATTTAGACATTAAAATAGTTAGTAACCAAGAAGATCTGTAACATGATGAAGCTAGATTTCCTTCTTGTCCAGAGAAATTGGACAGCCTGGACTCTTTTGGTCTTCATTCCCAGATGGCCCCAAGCAGGCCGAGCCCGGAAGCAGCTTCCCTTTAGGGTTGGCGTGTTCCTTTCGCTTGGCACAGTCCCTGCCCAGCTGGCTTCGCTCCTTCATTACCTGTCTGGCCCCTGAAGGCATTGGAACTGTTTACTTCTGAAAGGGATGAACTAAGCTTCTGTGGGTTAGCCTGGGAATATACAATGTATTTCTTTGCAGACTGGGCCTCATATCTACTAAGTATGCTCTGTACCACATGAGCCACACTCCCAGCCCTTTTTGTTATTGTTATTTTTTTAGATCCCTTTTTTTTTTTTTTTTTTTTGCCTATTGGCCTGATACCAGGATCTTCCTAGCATACCTCCCATGGAGCTGGAATGACAGTACATCCCACCACACCCAGCTTATTGGTTCGAGATGGGGGAGGGGAGTCTCACTAGTTTTTTACTTAGGCTAATCTAAGAAAAAAAACCAACCCCAAAACCTCAGTACTCTTGATCTCTACCTCTTGAGTACTCGGATTATGAACACAAACCAGCTCTAACTTAGTCTCCCAAGTAGTATGTTTACTGTTATTTCAAAAGGAAAGTGAATCAAGAGGAGATTTAGGAACATATTAGTAATACCAATTTGAAATACCCATAGGGTCCTCATGCTAGCACATAGCTCTGAGATGTTGGCCTATTTCCCTGTTCTTGTCCTGTGCTGTCTGTGTGCTTAGCACTTAGTAGGTATTTAATAAATGATTTACTTCATGGATCACCAGGTACCAGTTGTGTGCCTCCTCCCAGATGGTAAACAGAAATGCCATTTCACGTGGACCTGGCCTGCCGGTTCTGCCTGAGACCGGATCACTGCCCGATTTCTCTGTAACACCCACGCTGGCTTCTGATATCCCCGCAGACCATGTCGTCAGCGCCTTACGCAGCTCTCCTGCCCTGACAGCAGGATTTCTTTCACTGAGTGGAGACCCAGCCCCTGTAGAGCTGCCCAAAGGAGAAAACAAGAGGCCGGAGAGGCCCGTGCCTGCTTTCCCTACCAAGCTGCCCAGTGGAGTTGCAGTTTGCGGCGGGTACAGAGTGCTTGCATTCCATACCCTGGACAAGGGTGGGTCAGAGTTCAGCTCATTCCCTTTAAAGAAAAAGAAGTCCTTGTCTTTGGCATTCTGAAGTTGTGACCCAGATCCTTCGGAGGCCATGAAGAGCTCACGATGCCTGGGGAGTTGGTTTAGTTCTCGAGGCTGGTGGTGACAGGGGAGCCGGGAGCCCAGCAAGTCGTGGGGCTCGAGCTGAATCCCTGCCTTTTTTGACTCCCCCCGAAGTCAGCTGGGCCCCGTTGGGCTTGCAGGCGTGAATGGAAAGAGGCAGCACCTTCTCCTGGCTCTGGAATTATCTTTGCCCCCTGAAATCAAACACGACACGCAGCGCCCTGTAAATCTGCTTCCTTGTGAGCCTGAGCGTGCTTGCTAAGTAAACATCCTCCCATGTTTTGGGAACTGAATTTATTTCTGCTTCCTGGTCATCCAATTCTCTCTCTCTCTCTCTCTCTCTCTCTCTCTCTCTCCTCTCTCTCTCTCTCTCTCTCTCTCTCTCTCTCTTTCTCTCGGCACTCCGTAAAATCAGGTTAATAAAAAGAAGCCCTAGAAATTAGGCAGAGGCACGTAACTAAGATGACTGTCTTAATCCTAGTAAAATTGTGGGGAAGGGAATGGGGATTGTGGGAAGAGAAAGATTTAGATGAAAAGTGAAAGGAAGGAAAGGAAGCCTTCCCACACGGTGTCGTCATAGGGCTGTGCCAGTTGCCGGCGGTCCATGTCCCGCCCCTGCCATGGGCAGTTATGCTGTAGCTGGACCACCGTGGACCCCCCTCTACCTCAGTTGTGTGTGGTCCTTCTCTGCACTGCTCTTGCGCTGTGGTCTCTCATGACTGAGTTGCCTCTTCTCTGTCACTTGCACCCACCCATGACATCTCTGTCGCCGTGGCAGTGAGCAGCCATGACATTTCATCACATTCGTGGGGTGGTGGGCCAGCTTTGTGCCGAGCCTGCTTCCCTCCACTTCTCCCTCCTGAAGGAGGAGGCTCCCTGGCAGAGCTCAGAGCCCTTTGTTTATTTGATCCTGGGCTCTTGGATAAATCAGGAATGTCCTGACATGAACTTAGGCATGTTTTTCTTCCATGGAGAAGGAAACGATGGCAAATGGGATTTGAGTAAGCCGAGGACCACGCTGGGTGGGCCTTGCTTTTGGGGGCCATCAAGGCCACATTCCTTTGGTCATCAGACCAGTAGGTGACTTCTTTATTGGCATGCTCTACTCTGGAGCCCAGAAGGTGTGAATCTGAAGCACTTTCCCCCCTGCTGGGAACCTGGCACAGATGCTCTGTGCTTCTTTTAAAACCATGGAGCGCCATGGTTGTCTTCCAAGTGGTCCTTCTTTCCGCGGGGTAAAACCTTAGCCTAGGCGAGCTGCTCAAGAGGGCGACTTGGGAGGTGAGTCTGGGATAGGGTAGCTGCCAAGCCTCTTATTCGTCTTTTCAGAGATGCGAGTTCTTGACCTGATGTACTTTGTCAGTCCATTGCCCCAGGATTCCAATACATGATTGATCCTGGTCAGGTCTGGGTGCCTATGGTTGGACTGATGTTAGAAACCTTTGTAGGCCTGCTTCGTTTGCATGTAGCCGTGTGGGAACCTGAGACTCATTAGATTGGTGTGTCTGGGTCCAGTAAGGTTAGGATTCCAGCTGTTACTGGAAACATTCATGGGTATGGAGGGCAGGAAAATGTTGGGAGCTCTGTGCTATGCTGCAGTCGAGACCCCTTTGTACCAATAAACAACCCCAGTGAGTCTCCCAGTGAAACACCCTCTCTCTAGGAGGATGTCTGTGCTATTATGCCCACTATGGGATGTAAGCACTGAACGTCCATCTTACTTGGCCATCCGTGAGAGGAGAAGCTGGGCATTGGCCTCTTTAGGTCCAGGCTTGGCCATCACTCTGTTTTGCTGCTTTTTTGTGTTGTCAGAAGGATCTTCTTGGGAACAAATGACTCAGCAACCTGAATCTCTGAGACTCTGTGGCCCAAGTGCCTTCTGGGAAGGAACTACGTATCCACCTAGGCCCTAGAATTTTGAGCCCAGGAAGAATGGAGATACAGACTGATGTTTACCCTGGATCCTTCGGGCTGCTGTTTGGGTTTTCGTATTCCTGCCCTGAGAGAGAAGGAGCTCATTGAACAGGGTAAGCCGGCGATGTACTCATTGTGCTTTTGGTCCTTAGGAAATTCAGGGGAGGAAAGGGTTCTAGTATGCATTCTCCCCACCCCTCATCACCCCCCGCCCCACATACACACAAAAGAAACAAAAATAACAATAACAACAACAAAAATCAGCGATGTCTGTAACTCATAATTCTTATCTGTGGCTGAAAGAGTTAAAGGGATGGAGATCTCAGGGTAAAGACCATCACCCCCCCCCCCGACTCCCCCCCCCCCGACCCCATGGCTGGAAGAAGCTCATACAGCTTAAGACGATGTGATGTATGTAGCCTTTTGAGTAGCAACCCCCCCCCCCCCGGTCTTGGCTTGGGGGTGCTGACATGGAAAGAGTTAAAGCTAGTGCGTGGCTAGGAAACCTCTGAGAGGTAAGCCCGCAGGGGCAGGGGCCTCTGAGTCCCGGGGGGAAAGGGCTCTTGGTGGGGAAAAGGGCTGACAAGTGTGGCCAAAGAAGCCCAGTGTGGGCCCAACTTCTTTTTTTTTTTTTTTTTTTTTTTGCCTTGTTTGACCAGCCTTGGCACTGCCCTCTGGCTCTCCAGGGGAAAAGCTGCAGTTCTGCTCTTGCAACACAAGGAGCAGACTGGAGAATTTAGATCTGCGTCACAGAGCTCAGAGAGAGAGAGAGAGAGAGGGAGAGAGAGAGAGAGCTGGAGAGCTCAGAGAGAGAGAGAGTGAGAGCAAGCGAGCGAGCGAGCTCCGTCGATAGGTCTGCTAGCAACAGCCCTGCTGCTGCAGAGAGAGAGAGAGAGAGAGAGAGAGAGAGAGAGAGAGAGAGAGCAAGAAACAAGTCATAGCAACACTGGGCACCGGGTTCTGCCAACTCACTTACCAAGCGTTCAGAAATCTGTCCGGGGCCAGAGGCCTCTAGGTAGCCTAGGCTAAGGAGATGACATGCAAGGTGGCACGGGCGGTTCCTGTGGGGAGGGGGGTGGAGGGGGTAGGGGTGGGAACAAGAGGTTGTGGGGTGATAGCGGAAGGCGTAACGGGACCGGATTCTAGAACATTCGGGACTGCAGCACCGAAAGGCTGGACGGTGATTTGGGTTCTGCGCAGGCGACGATGGGTGGTCCGATGGGCTTCAGGACTTGATGGCGTAACCCACTTCTTCACCCACGTACGTATTTGCTGGGATCGGGGCGCTGTCTCTGCGTATGTGGGTGCTCTGTCTCTCGTACCTTCTTTCTGGCTTTTGCTCTTTTATTTATTTTTTCCCCCTTAAAGGGAAGGTTGTTCCCCCCCCCCACTTTAATTTCTTTTCCCTTAGTGTCAGCTGCTCAAGCCTGACCAGGAGAGAAGAGTGAACCGGTCCCCAGCTTCCTTATTTGACCTCTCAGCCTTTACCCTATTTTCTTCTAGTGGACAGATAGACTGGTTTTCCAGGTTGTTTGGGTGTCAGCGTCCATCTGTCTGTGCAGGTCTGTACGTGGAAGGAAGGGAGTGAGAGGTACCAAGAGGAAGGCAAGAAGGACAGGGTTTCCAGGGGGTTCACTTATTGAGATACCTAGCTCCCGAGGGGCTGGGGCTGGTGGGGAGTAGGGCCTGGGTGAGGTGTAGGCTGGGAGAAATGGGGTAAGGCTGGTAGGTTTGTCACTGCGTAGTTGGGGAAGCAAAGTGGGGAATGGTGACGCAGTCACTGTTACATCTTGTTAGTAGCTCTGTGGGAACAGGTAGTGGGGATCTTGGGGGTCTGTGGGGCCAGCTGAGAGGGGTTCAGGATGAAGCTAGCATTTACAGATTAAATGTCATCCTTTTGGCGTTGGAAAGTTGTTTACCTTGCGCTCTCTGTGTCTCCATGTTGGCTCCCTTCCAGTTCACATGTGATGGCCTTCCCTGTACTGCTGCATCATTAACTAAGTGACTGAGCTGGCCTTCCATTGGCCAGGGGAGGGCTCTCACTCCAGACACTTCCTCTGATTGGTTGGAGGGCCAGTGGCAGGTGAAAAGCTTTTTTTCATTGGCTGAGGATAGGGTATCAAATCTGAATTTGCATTTCACTTGCTTAAAGGGAGGGGGGAGAAGCCCAGCAGCTTTCTAAAATCTCTTTAGGGGTGTGCGTAGGCTCTTGTGTCTGCCTGCTTTTGACTGCCCAGTCAAAGCTTCTTTTTTATGCCTTCTTTAATTGTAGGCACTATAAGAAAGAAGAGCTCAGGGCTCCCCAAACTTTTTTCCTTTTTTTTTTTTTTTTTTTTTTAAAGCGAGGAAGGTTTCGGAGATGAGTGCGCAAGCAGTTGACAAAATATTTGTCTCTAGCTTTGGTGTCAGGAAAAGGGAAATTTCCAATCAGACACACCTCAGTGTTGCGGCAAAAATAATTTCTTGGCTCCCCTGGAAACGCCTGGGCAAGGTAGGGCAGAACTGCTATTGCTGTTGCCACCACCCCGGGCTTCCTGCTGACTCTGGGCTACTCCCCGGGGACCTGAGATTTGCATTGACGTCTGGGGCAGTCCAGAGATCATCAAGGGGCTGCCCAGAGGTCCTCGAGAGCCAGTCAGGAGCTGTGCCCACTATGGGAAGGATCTGCCTTTCGGAAGCTGCCACCGCCTGGTGCGTGGAAAGGTAAGCTGGGTGGGTGGGTGGGGGGGGGGGAACCAACCTCAGGAAATGGTCTGTTTGGTGAGAATTCCCAAAAAGGCAATGGGGTGTCAAGAGGGCTTGGAGGCCCTGGGTCAGAAGAGCTTGTCAGTCTGAGGAACTCAGAGAAAGGGGGAAAGTGAAAAGGAGAATCAAACTAGGGCAGCAGGCTCGTTGGCCCCTGGTTGGGGAGGGTCGTGGCTCCTTGGTGTCTCGGTGTGGTGGCCTCACATTTGTTGGGCAGGGGGTTTCACCCGCCCTGCGCCATGCGCAGTGGCCCCCACCCATGACTGCGCATCTGGGAGCGCAGTGCGCCCTGGGTCTCCGGCCTAGGACAAGCACCGCCCTCCTAGTTACATAACGCAGGGCACGGCATGTGCCTTCTCGGCCTTTCCTCGCAACCTTACCTCCTCCTTCCCCAGAGCCCACAGAGGTGAGGGAGGGTCTGGTTTGCGAAGCAGTGGAAGATTTCACTCCTTGGGATGGGCTACCGCTTTATCCAGTTCGTGACCGGGACTAGGTTTGAGGACAGAAATGACTTGCTGTCCCATCTTGGGGGCACTGGGTCACAGAACGTCCTTCTCAATGCCCTGTGTCACCTACAGCCCCCAGGGCGTCTCCGGGGTGGGGGCAGGGGGACGGGTGGCACTTTTCTTTCCCCCAGATCCTTTCTGATTTGGGACCAGAAGGTTCTGAAGGAAAGATGACAATGGCGAGCATAAGGGAAGTTGTGAGGCCTGTTGGGAAGGATTGGCACCTCCCTCCCTTGTCACGGGCTCCCCTTTCCCTGGGTTTTAATCTTTGGACTCCTTGGATTGGCTGCCATCTTGGAGGCATTTCTACTGGTCTCCCACATGGTGGCTGGTGGCGTTGGTTTTTCTGGACCTGCTGTGCCAGTTCCGCAGAGTGGGCGGGGGCGGGGGGGCGGGGGCTATGGCGGTGGGGGGGGGGGCCGAGGCGCAGTGGAGGCAGGCGCAGTGGAGGCTGCCGCAGTGGAAGGTGGCCCCAGGGGCAGAGGACCGCCCACCCCCCTGGACAGCCCTGGGTTGGGGGGGGGTGCCGGGGTCTGGGTAGGAGATTTCTGGTTAGGGGGTTCCATGACCTGAGGCCCCCCAGCTTTGCCAGAGTGTGGAATTGGGCTCTGCATGTCTTCGTCAGCCTGAGGCTCGAAGCTGGGGGCCATGCTCATCTCATCTCGGAGGTGTCAGACCTGTAGTTTGTGTTCCCCAAATAGGCTTTGTCTCCGGCAGCCTTCCATCCGGGGACTTGCAAGGAGGTCCATGGCAGCCTGTAAGATTTGTTCAGGAGGCCCTGCCTTTTGTGTGTTGTTTTCAACCATTTTTTCCTCTATGCTCCTGGCTGGTGCCATGATCCAGCTGCCATCCTCTAGTGGGCTCCCTGCTGCCCGTCTCTCTCTTCTCCAGGCCCTTCTACGTGTAGCGGCCATCTTGTTTTGTTTTTCTCTTGCTCAGATTTTTAAAATGGTTTCTCGTCATTCCTAGGGTGAAATTCCTCCCCTTTAGCTTCATGCCCAGGGCTGTGTGCAGCTGGCCTTAGCTTTCCTGCGCAGACTGGCTTCTCTCCGTTTCCCTAGGTGGACCTCGTATTCCAGCAAAAACCAGGTGACTCACGTTTTCTTGCTTTTCTTCTCTCGCTGTTTTTACTCGTGGTATTTCCTGTGTCTCCTCTCCACTACATCCACCTGTGGCATTCCCGCCGGCAGGACGGACCTCTCCTGGCAGGCGACGAGAAGCAGTCTCCGTAATTACCCCTGCCGCTTGGGCAGACCCCAGACTCTTTGCTTCTCTTGTATGATACTTGAGTTTGGGTTCTTTCGGAGAAATCTTTAGAATCTGCGCTTCAAGAGGAAGGCTAGAGAAACGAGGAGGAAGACTTACCTTACTTGGGACCTTCTGTCTATCAGATACCACATTAGGCTCTTAGCAGGGCAATTAGTTCATTTATTCTATTTTATTATTATTATTATTTTACTATCACCTTGTGAGGTACGTGGCTAGCAAGTGCTTTAACTGGTCACGGGCAGAGCCCTGGCCTTCCGAAGCCTTTGCATTTTTCCTGTCTGAATCCTTAGTGTTTGCAAGATGCCTATGAGGAGGTGGATCCCCAAAATGTGACTATTTAAGGAATGTTGTCTCTTGTGGGAATTTGGGTGGCCGATCTTCTTGCGCCCGTGATCTGGGTCACTTAGCTGTTTCATTTCTACTTTATTAACTTTCTCCTTTCCCTTCGTGGCCAGGTTCACTCAAGATGTAGTTGAAACGACTGGATTAACAAACCTAGGTTGTTGTCCTGGCTGCCTTCCTCCTGGGAGAGGAGGCGGAGGAAGGTGAACCTAGGCATTTGAGGCACAGCACAGAGACTCCAAGCTAGACACACATAGGCCTGCATCTTGGTCCTGCCTCGTCTGAGCTCTGGGCAGTTTTAGACAGGTCTTGGGATTTTTCTCAAGTCTGAATGC
The DNA here is from genome assembly GCF_023159225.1 of Perognathus longimembris pacificus. Lineage (NCBI taxonomy): Eukaryota > Metazoa > Chordata > Mammalia > Rodentia > Heteromyidae > Perognathus > Perognathus longimembris. The sequence continues at coordinate 56,301,945 of NC_063171.1, forward strand.
TCCCCCCCCCCCCCCCGACCCCGTAAGAGCTGCAACAACGTATTATTACAGAAATACTCATAACAAAGCCAGGTAGGTACAATAGATGTACCAGGTGGCTGGAAGGAACTGGGGGAGAAGAGAGCTTGTGTGTCCCCTCCCCCTTGGGCACCACCGGCAGGGACAGGGAGGAGATATTCTGCAACACCCATGTTACACCTGCAAGGGGGTGCCTGTATCTCTCCTTCGGGGAGCAAATACCCCTCTAATTCAGTAGGCGTGAGCTGTGGGCACAAGCCGTGAGGATTGTTGGTAGGTTGGTGGCAGAGTGAGGGTTAATCAGCGAGCCTTCCTGGGAACATTTGGCTGCCAGGTTTTGCTCCCCTTCTTTCTGAGTCTCAGCAGTGTCTGCATGCTTCCTGAAGCGGCTGAGTCCCGTGGGAGGGAGCTGGGCACCCTGACGACCCTCATCACCAATTGCGGGGCTGTGGAGTGGAGAGTGACGACAGCCAGTGAGTCCTCTGTCGACAGCCATGGGGGCCCTGGTGACGGCTGCTTTGTTGTTTTTTTCCTCTTTGGAAGATGACTCAGTGTATCGGGAGCCGGGAGATGGAGCTCTCAGCCGAGTGGCCAGAATGTTCTGTCAACATGAAAGCAGCAAAAACAGCTCGTGGGGCTCTGAGACGTTTTCCTTAGCCCGGGGTTCTTTTTCAGGGAGGGCTGGGCAGGGCAGGGCAGAAGACTGCTGTCAGGCCTTAGAATGAGGGGGGGAGACACTAGGTAACTCAGCCAGGCCTCTAGGACCCATGCATTTGAGAGCTGGGAAAGAAAAGGCAGCTGGTGGTGTTATTTAGTAAGCTTGGAAAACAGGGTCATTTTTTAAAGCTCATCTCGCTGGTCCTAAATGTCAGACATCTTCCCAGGGCCAGAAAAAAAACCCTTTGGGATTTCTTACCCAGGATCTTTCTAGGATGGGCTTGGGGGGGGGGGGGGTCATTCCGGGAAGAGGGGGTGGGGGTGGGAGGGGCCAAGCAGGCCTCATTGAACAGCAACCCCGGGGGCTTCAGGACTAGGTGCCCACCGTGGGGTGTGCGCTTCAGGAGTTCTCTGTAGGGAGCTGAACGATGGCCGACCACCTCACCCCTCCTAGGCTAAAGGCAGCCCTTGGGCAGGCTGTCGACCCTCCCAGCTCAGAGCTCGCAATCTTCCCTTCATCTTCCTCATTCCCTCCTGAGGGGAAATAATGGACTTGGAGTTTTTGTCCTTTCCCCCCCCCCCTCCTTTCATCATGGCGGCGCAGGGTTCTAGGATTTTCTTGATCTGCAGCATTGCGCTATGGGCGCGTGATTCCCCACCCCCACCCTGCCCTGCCCGCCCCGCCCTACGCACTGGGCCTGCCCGCCTGCCCTGCCCGCCTGCCCGCCATGCCTTCTTGAGAACAAGAGACAAGATGAACCTCTATTGCCACTGAATCCTGGCCCAACTGTGATTCCCTTCCTCTTTGCCATCTTCAGCAAAGTCGGGCTGAGGAGAAGACAGACATCTTGTGTTTGGGGACGCAGGGACAATGTGGCCTGGAAAGTGCTCTGCGCGCCATGTTTCAGTCAGATGGCTTTCGGTTTTACACATTTCTTCTCTTGGAGTAAACCGCCTATGCCCAAGGACCCTCCCAGAGTGACTCATTTGCCCTTGGGAAGGCAGTGGAGATGTGACCGCGGTCATTGCAGGGAGGGAATCAGGGCGTGTAGGCTGCCACCCACCCAGCACGCAAAGGGGGCCACGGCCCCCTTGAGCTGTATCTTTTTGAGTAGAGAGCAGCTTGACCTAAAAAGGATAATCTTTACGGGAGTTGGAACCTTTGGGGTCATCTTCATTTGGCCCGAGCTATCCACGTGATAAGAAACTGGATTTAAGCTTCAGAGACCTGGTGTTTCAGGGGTGGTTTTCTCAAGGAGGTGATGGACAGGCCATTCTCAATCAGAGCCTGGCCTTGATCCAAGATGACAGGGCTACCTCATTTTGTCTACTGTTCACTTTGTTTATTCGGTTAATGATGTGGTGCTAGGGAACCCTAAATGGGACCCCCAGGGTGTGTGTGCGTGAGGGTCTGTGCCGTCCACCTCATTGTGCAGTTGGCTCCGTGAGCGGAGCCACCCTGCCTTTCTCTGTCTTCTTTCCCACACAGAACTTGGGAGACTGCAACTTAGTCCTGAGTGGGTAACAACCTCTTGGCAACTTCAACTCAGGCTCAGTTGAGGATGATAACTGTGTGTTCAAGACACTTATCCTACGGCTGGGTGGAGAGAGAGAGAGAGAGAGAGAGAGAGAGAGAGAGAGAGAGAGACTGGTGCCTGGCAGCTCCGTGCTCTTCACAGTAAGTATTTGCATTCTCCTACATTCTTTCATTTCATTGAACATCGGAAGTGGATAGATGGGTCTCGTCCCCAGCTTCTCCATTTTTCTCCCACACAACCTGCCCTTAGTCCTGCAGAAGAGAGAACTAGATTGATTTTTCTAGTGCCGCTGGAGAGCTGCAGAGAGACTGGAATCCAGTGTTCAGCCTTCACACATCCTCCGTATATCTGGGAGAAGTCAATTTTTCCCTAAAATGGAGTCAACAGCCTGTGTTCTCAGTGAGGAGTACTAATGGGCTTCATGGAAGGACCCTGCGTGCCCTCAGCTGCCCCCCAGCTGTGAGGTGAGCTTCCCAATTGGCTGTCTCCGGGAGGATGGGCCTTGCCAGCACCTAGCATGGTTCTCTGCCAAGTTCTAGCTCCAAATCTCTAGGCTGGTAGGAACCTAGACTATATATAGCATTGTGCTAAGCAATTCTTATCAGACGTGTCTGCCTTCCCGGGCTGGAGAGGAGCATTTCTATCAGAGCAGGAACAAGGAGAGTGAGCCATCTCTAGGGGCTGGGAAAGGGGTGTGTGTGTGTGTGTGTGTGTGTGTGTGTGTGTGTGTGTGTGTTTATGAGAGAGAGAGAGAGAGAGAGAGAGAGAGAGAGAGAGAGAGAGAGAGAGAGAGAGAGAGAGAGAGAGAAGGAGGTTTTGCCAAGGCTACTCTTTCCTGTTCCAGATGCTGATAGATTCAAAGGTCAGGCTGGATGAAGGTGCTGAGGTAGGATGGGACCAGGGAGGGGCTGGTAGTTGGAGGTAAGCCTTAGAGAAGGAGGACTCAGGGTACACGGCATGGTTGTGTTCTTTACGTCAAAGACCAGCCTCATTTCTCTTAGTTTCCTGTTGGTCTTGCTTTGCCCTAGAATGTCTTTGAACCCCCCCCCCACCCGTTCCTCTTACCTTCTTCTATGTTTTCCTCCATCTTTTGATTTTCTTTAGGATATGTGAAGGCAGGACTCAACTACCAACAAGCCTGGAGGCCCAACGGCTCTGCTCCCAGCCTCATTCAGTTCGGCAGAGTATATGTTGGGCTGGGTGGTGGCTCATCTCATCCTCTCCTAGATGCTTCGGAGACACCAGTTGTTTTGGTTCTGTGGCCCCAAAGTGTGCGCGGAGGTGGCATGGTCCTGGTCTTGCCAGTGACTCCTCTTCAGGCTGCTTTGTGGAAGATCAGAAGCAGCAAGGGAAATGGGACCCATCCTGCCTCCCAGGTGAGCGAAGTGCTCCTGTTCCCTCAGGCCTTCTCCAACATTCTCCCCATTCTTCAAGACCATTTTCCTGCCTCAGTGGGGGAATCCTCAAACTTCTCCATTCAGAATCTCAAACAATTGCTTGCTTCTTTCCTTTCTCTTGGCTTTCCTGTGAATGGGGTTAGTGATCCCCACAGGGCCGGGGGAAGGGGTAGCCCGCTGAACTGACCAGGCTGTGAGGAACATGGGAGAGAGCAGGCTAGTTTGCAGGGTGTGACAGTAGCAGAGCAGTTGGATTCCCACATAAGTGAGTGGAAGTTGTCCTTGGCCCGAGATTATTCTGGGTTTAATTCTGTCAGTGGTTCTGGGCCGCCGCCTTGAGGCTTGAACATTTTCTTCCTTGTCTAGTGTGACTTATCCGTGATGGGGTTTAGTGTAGGGCCGTGTGCGAGTTTGGATGAGTTTGGATGGGGCTGAACCTTTAGGGTTTCCTTTGAGTAAATAATTTTCTTCTAAGCCTTTTCTTCATATGCCTTTGCCTTAAAAAAAAAAAAAAAAAGGAGGACTTGGCCCAGAAAGTTATTGCAGAGAACATCTGATGTAGAAATGCTTTTTCTCTACTTCACTTGTTGCTGCCCACGGTAATAGCTGTGGTGATAAGCAGTGACAACGTCCTGCGGAACTAGTAGGTCTATCTCGCTCTAGACAAAGTTCAGAAAGCTGACTGCAACGCTTGCATGGCACCCGCAAAGCTCGCTCCCGTCAAGTCAATTACAGCAATGTTCTTGGCCGGTGCAGCCAGCTAGAGCCAGCTGGCGGCTGATTGATGGGTCTGGGGTCTAACATGGAAAACAAAGTAGTGCTGGATAATGTGATGAGGCACCTTTGTAAGGCCCCACCTCCAGCCTCGTTGTGATGGCTACTCTTTCCTGGTGCCTCCTCAATATGTTTCCCCATTCCCCCGCATCACTTCTACCACTACTAGCCTAGGGAAAGCTGGCAAGTGCCACCTCGCCGTGCTTCATCTTTTTCCTCCCCGTTAAAGATGAGCCTCCTCTGAGTTGGCTGTGAGCGGCCTGAGATCCTCGCCCAGTGAGGGAGGTGGGACAAGTCACTGTGTCTTCCCTCAAGGACCTCCAGCCCCTGCAGCAGGAGTGTTGAGGGATGGCTCAGTGGGGTGGGGCTGGAATGTGGAGAAAGAGGAGAGATGGGCTGCTGAGGAGCTGAAGAAGAGCCAGCCAAGTTCCTCAAGATGCGTCAGCCTGGGCTGGCCAGCACTAGCTCAGGGCTGGAGCCAGATGTAACTGCTGGCTATGCCTGAGCGCCTCGGCTCTCAGCTGTGGGGTGCATTCCTGGTGACCACCTCTCCAGTGAACTGCCATTCACAGCCCTGCCCGGCCCGATGAGGAAAACCGGGGTGGAATGTAGGGAAATCGGTTTTGGCTCCTCGTCACTAAGTTGTCTCTGGCCCTTAGGGTTGATGCTCCCCTGCTCATTTCCCTCTTTCTATCTCTTAGTCTAATCGTTTGCTCCCAGCTCACCAGCCTAGCTTCTGAGGCATGACAAGGGGGCATTGTGTGCTGCCAGTCAGGCAAGCAGGACACTTGGTACCCTTAAGTGGGGGCCCAGCAAGCCTGGCCCTTTTTTTCTTGACCTGTGAGTCCCTGAGGTCTGACGAGAGCCATAGGCAGCATGGGTGGGGCCTGTCCATGTGGCATCCAGCGGAGGTTAGCAGAGCCTTTGGTGCTGGGGCCCAGGTGACGTGGCTTGGCTTGAAGTCATGTAGGAGGGGCCCTGCCCCACGCCCTGATTGGTCGGCACCTTCTCTGTTGCACTGAATACGGGTCTTGTCCTGGCTGTGAATTGTTTAACGCCTGGCTCAACTCTGTCCACCGGCTTGAGAGCAACCGAGGCTTCAGCAACAACTTTAGAGTATTTTTGTACTTCCCACTGGCCACTTTCAGGGGCATAGGGCCTCCCTCTCTCTGAGATGTGTAAGAGCTAGGTAGCACCCGTCTCCCTCCATCAGCCAGCTGCTAGTGGAAGGCTCTTGTTTGGCTCTTCCTTCTGGGACTTGCAGTGGCTGCGAAGACAGCATAGCCTGGGTGTGGTTCTTTGCTCGCTTCTTCCATAGCAGCTGTTGATGAAGACAGATCTCTGGGGCTCCGTGGTCTGCACGGACGGTGGTGCCGCAGGATCAAGCACAAGTGGTAGCACATGCGGGTGGGTCCCAGGAAGTGGATCCCAGCAAGGCCGGAGGTATGGGAGACAAATCCCGTGCTCAGTCACAGCTGCGTGCTCTGGCCCTGGATGACTGTGTGGTGCGTCCCCTGTGAAGGATTTCCGGCTGAATGCCTGGCCTTGCAGGCAGCAGCGTGGTGGCAGGTGAGGTCTGTAATAAGGTATGAAGGTATGAGATGGCATCGAAGTTCTGGTCCCCAAGTGCCGTCCAGGTAAAAGGGAACTGACCTTTGTTAAGCACCCACCCCACCCCCTTTATCTAATTCTATCTTTGGAACAACCATGTGACTGAAGTAGGTGTTATTTCTCTTTTATGGTTAAAGGAACCATGAGTATTAAATGACTTAACCAAGGTCATACAATGGCTGAGTGAAGTCAGTTGAGATTTAAGTGCAATGCTTCTCTGATTTTAAAGCCTGTACATTTTTTTTCCCCCTCACCCTGTGGGCTTAACTCAGATTTTTTTTTTTAATTTTTAATTTTTTTTGGTGAGGTAAGGCCCTTGGAGACAGAATGTGGACCTAGAGAAGGGCAGGCGCTAGGGACCTTTCCACAGTCTGGTGGGGCTGCGGCTCTCCACTTTGGAGGAGGCCGGTCAGGGCCCAGGCACCGGAAGTGTCTGGGGCAGATGTGTGCCTCTCTCAAACGTGTGTGGAGATTCTCGTCGATGGCAAGGGCTCTTGCTCTTGTGGAACCTACATTGTAGTATAGGGAGAGATTGTTTATCATAAAGAAATTCAGAAGTAGAAGTGAGGTGTGGTAGTACAGGCTTATAATCCTAGTCCTCAGGAGGCTGAGGCAGGAGGATTGAGAATTTGAGGCCGGCTGGGAAACCCTGCCTGAAAAGAAAAATAAGAAAAGGGAGGAAATCCAGAAAATGGAGAGCCTGAAGGCTCAGCTACTTGGGAAGCCACCACGATTGAACTGTCTCTCACCTCCCTCCTTTTGGCCCAATGACTAGGAAAATCCTTGTGAAGGCCATGCAGTTTAGAAGCATGTTCAGTCAGTCAGAAATCGAGGTGGAAGTAAATACCGAACCTTAAGTCACTAGCAGATTAGGTCTTCCCCTCCCCATTTGCTAAGGCCACGGCCCTCGGCCTTCCATCTCCTACCCGTAGCAGGTGCCAGCTGGCTTTTGTGTCTCAGTCTGGTCATGGTGCCCCAGTCTTATCCACGAAGCACGGGGAACATTCAGGTCAGGTCTTTGCCGAGTCACTGCTCAAATATGTGCCTGCTGGAGGCAAAACTCGGAGCTCAGCCACCTCTCTGCTGGGACCTGTGGTTTCTGGGACCAATAACTGCAGTAGGCAGGGAAGGGATGGACCCAGAGGGGGAAGAAGTAGCCAGTGTCAGGTGCTTGGGGCTGCTTTGTGCCATACAGGCAGGTTGTTGCTGCAGGAGACCAGGGCTCAAGACTTGTTTACTTGGGAGAAGAGGCTGGACCCAGGGTGACTCAGGCTATGCGGTTCCTTCCTGCTTGGCCTGCCATGATTTCTCTGCCTAGCCAGATCACAAAAGCTTCCATTTGCCGCCAGGGGTGTGTGGTAGCATGGGGAACAGTGTTGCGTGTGGTCAGGAAAGGTGGGATTTATGCTGCTAGGCATAGAGGAGAGAGACAGCAAACCTAGATTCTGGGTTTGGGTTTTTTTTTTTGAAGGGCTTCTGAAGAGGAGAAGGAACGGGGTGAGAGTCTAATGAAAGGAGCTGACAAGGCTCTCAGGTGACTCCCTCCAAGAGGATTGTGGGAGTTGCTGGGGATTCCTGCTGAGCTGCAGAGGGCTGGGTTGAGAGATGTCCCAGTGGCCCTTAATCCTGGGGAGCAGTGGTACTGTGGATGGGGCAGGTCGCCAGTTCCCTGGGCTGCCCAGTGTGTCAACGTTTTCTTTCCTTCATAGGAGCCTCCTTCTCTCATGTGAGTAGTTAGTTGAAGGCCTTCTAGTAAATAAGAAAACTAACATTTTAAACAAGGTAATGGAAGGAGAAAATGAAAACAGCACTCTTAAGAGTCTCTGGTTCCATGTTGGCTGTTGACTCTTGAGTTAGTCATCTAGAGGTACGATAAAACACGTGTGGGAAAGCCCTGGGTCCCAAGCCTGGCGGGCCTGGGCCTGGGATTGAGGGGGACGCTGGCCTTCCGAGGGCATGGCAGAGCCAGTTGCTTTTCTGAGGCTGCGTAGGGAAGAAACCTTGGGGTTCATGGCTCGTGTACAATCTGTCGGACTACAGGGCTTGGCAAGTGCCTATACTACATGTCTTAAGACACTGCCTGCTGGCCACTTGCTAGGGTATTTATGTAGGGTCTGTCATAACTGAGCCCATTCCACCCCTCGTGTGGTGAGGTGACAGGGGTTTGGGCTTGACTCTGGCAGGAGGGGAGGGAATGGATGCACACGCACCCGTCATGTTCCGCATACATGGCTCTTTTTGCATTTGCTGGCTCATTGGGCCCTCACGCAAGCCTGCACCAGTAGGTGACATTCGCCCTGTCATTGATGGCATGGAGCCAGGCAGCGGCCTGCCCGCACTGGCGGCTTGTACCTGTTTACCTTCGGTATTTCTCCCAGGACTCCCACACCAACAGTCATTTCCCTGGGGTCCACCCAGTGGGCCAGGGGCAGGAGTGGAGAGTGGGGTTTTGGCAGGGACTTTGTTACCACCTCTGTGGATTCGGGAGGGGAAGGAAATCTCAGTGTCTGGATTCTCTTTCTTTCACTTCTTGGAGCTCTCTTTGAGAGCTAGTTCGTTCTTAGCTGGGAAGCCAAACACTCCCCATGTGTTCCTAAAGAGGCATCCTACTTGTTGAAGCTTCTGGAACAGGTCATGCTTTAAGCCATACCTGTGCTTACAGGTATATTTTGCTGCGCATAGCTCAGAGATGAAGCCCCACCGTGGGAAGCTTTGAGATTTCTGTTCCAGCAGATCTGTAAAGGATGCCCAGAGCTTTTCCCAGCTTGCCTGTTGTGGATATGTTGCCTGCTAGAAGTGCTGGCTAGTGTACAATATGCATTCAGGTACTAGAAACATTGGCATCCACCCTCAACTTTGCCTCTGGATTGAGTTGAAAGACAAGTGAGTCCTGGCCCAAGCAGAGGAAGGCGGGGAGAGAACTTTGCCTGCCTCGGGTTTCTTGAATCCTGAGCATAACCCCATTTTTTAAAGGGGTGCGGAGGCCACATATTTGGACTGTTTGACAACTTGACCATACATCTCTTTGAGTGCCCTTCATTTGATAGGTCATTCGACAAACTGGGAACTCATACAAAGGGGTAAAGAAGTGTTTTTATCTTCTCTTACAGCAGATTTGGTCCTGATGGCCTGGGCTTTCTCTGGGGTGTTGTGATGATTGAGGTTAGACAGGAGTAGCACGTGTACACATGCGGGTGTATCTTTGCGTGTGTGTCAGTGGATGTAGGCGTGGCACGGAGGGACGTCCTGTGATGGGGATTGCATAAGGAGCTGTTTTGGTGGTGGAGGTCTTCAGTATCCTCATGTGGAAAGCTTTGTCGCGCTGGATGGAAAGAGGATGAGGTGAGCCAGCCCTGCAGCAGGGACAGTGGTGCAGTAGACATCATGGAGGACTGTCATGGGAGACCACGATGGAGGACTGTGATTCTACTTGTCTCCTTTGCTGAGGATCTAGGGTTGATGAAGTCATGCTTATTTCTTACTGCCGAGGTTATTTTGCCTGCTTCCCAACCTCTTTGTAGTCCTTATGTCTGTGTGAATACGCTCATCTTCCAGTAGCGGTGGTGGATGAGATAGCAAAATTTGGAGCTGCTCAGATCCCTTGATAAAATGCCATAGTGGTTGCATTTAATGCACACACATCCTCCCATGTACTTTCAGTCAGTTCTAGATTACTAAAGTAATGCCAAATGCCACATAAATACAGCATTATTCAGGGAAGACTAACAGGTAAAAAGCCTGTCCATGTAGGGTAAAGATGCTATCTGTGTATACACATGCGTACACATATGTATACCTGTATTCACATAACACATGTTACACAGGTGTGTGTGCATACACACACACATATGTATGTTTTTAGTCTATGATTGGGAAGAAGAGATGATGCAGGGCCCACCGTTACGGAGGGCTGGCTGTATTTTTCCATGCATTTATCTATATCATTTTCGTGTAGCACAGCTCTTCCCATGTTGCTGGTACCACCGAGCATGCGCTAGTAAGCATGTGGCTTTTTTTTTCCCGATCTTTTATTACTTTTTTATTATGTTTAAGTAGTTATACAGAGGGGTTTCAATTCCTCCGGTCACTTTTATGAGTGCAACTGTGAACGAACGTTCCATAGACTAACGGAAGGAGACCCACTTTGTGTTGGTGGAGCAGCTGCCCACCGATGCCCTCCGGGCCCTGAGTACCTGTGGAGGTGACCGGGTGAGGCCCCACAGTGTACTGTCTTGGAGTTGAGAGTCCTAGTGGAGACCTTCCTGGCTCTGCCACTTGAGTAGCTGGATTCCTAGGCATGGACTGCCTTGCCTGGCCAGGGTGTATGTCTTAATTGGGACAGGGACTGCTTAGACGTGCGTTATAAGGGAATAAGTTGTCCCTTCTTTTCAGCTGAAACCCTCACCACTGACCTTGGAAGTCTGAGAGCACGTGTCATTCTGCTAGGTGAGAAGGGCCAGAGAAGGCCGGTCCAGCCGGAGCAGAAGGGGACACCAGCTTCTGGCCCTTGGCTGCTCTCCAAGACAGGTGAACTTTGTGTTCAAAAAGGAACACATTTAATCTGTTGGCTCTAAGAGAAGTTATTTGTATATTTTTTTTCTCCTCTATTTTCCCTCTTCTCTCTCCTTCATCCCCCCTCCCCTCCCCCCCCCCCCCCCCCCCGCCAGCCTCCAAAGAATTTAATCTGCTGGACAACAAACAATACTGTTATAAAACTTTGAAAACAAGAGGGCGAGGTCTCCTGACAAGGAGAAGGGCATGCTGGGTAACGGCTCCAGGGAGCGTGCCAGGCCTGAGATGGAGCCGGGCAAGGGCCCAGTTGGCTGGGTACCTGGGTGCCTGCCCCTGCCCAGCCCTCTTGCTGTACTATCTCAGGTCCAGAGGGGAGAGGACCAAAATGAAACCCTTGCAGAGAAGTGGTGCTCATTCCCCTCTTGGATCTGATGCTAATGCGCTAGACTGGAAGCATCCTACACCTTCTCTCCCCTTCCCTTCTTGTCACTTCTCGTCCTCTTCCTCCTTCTCCCTCTCCTCACTCTTCTTCCTCCTCCCTCCTCCTTGTCACTCCTTCTATGCCCCTCCTCCTCCTCATGCCTCCTCTTCCTCCTCCTTGTCTCTCCTCCTTTTCTTCCTTCTTGTCCCTCCCCCTCTACCTCCCTCTTAACCCCTCCACTTCCCTCTTCCTCCTTCCTCCTTTTTCCTCTCTCCTCTTCCCTCCTCTTCCCTCCCCCTCCCTCCTCCTCCTTCCACCTCCTTCTCCTTCCTCTTCCTCCCCTTCCTCCTTCTTCTTCCCTCCTCCCTCCCCTCTCCTCCACTCTCTCTCCTCCTATCTCCTCCTCCTCCCTTCTCCTTTTCCTCCCTTCTCCCTCCTCCCTCCTTCCTCCTTCTCCCTCCTCCTTTTCCCTCTGCCTTTTCATCCTGCCTACTCACTGTTCTTGAGACTGGCAGGCGCAGGGTTCTGATCACAGTGAGTCTGCAGTAGCACTGGAGGTACAGCTCCTAGGGAGCCAGCCAGAGGGAAGGAACGCTGGTGAGACCAAGGGCTTGCATTGGCTTTGGACTCCAGTCTGCCTCTGGCCTGCCCAGCTTCCCTCCCCCAGGTGGGGGAGTGGAGTCCTTTCTCATCACAGGGCGTGCCCTGGTCCTTGTGCTCTGCCAGGTATGTGCCTGGCCCCGGGTAGAGGTTAGTGGATCTGCACTGGGCCGTGCTTCAGTCAGGATATCTGTGGAATGTCATCTTCTGGTGGGGCAGGGGCTCTCCTCTGGAGAGTTGTGGAAGGCTCTGGAGGGAACTCCTGGGGACCTGGCGTGCAGCCTGCGAGTGTGGCACCTGGTAGGGCATTATGGGTTGGTTTTTGGCATCTTCAGGAGGGGATGGCAGCTCTGCTGGAGTAAGTGGGAAAGCTGGGCTATGGGGCGTCTTTGCCATGGCCCACAGTGCCAAGTCTCCCCTGAGGCTGAGGTCTCACATCCCAGTCCAGGTCCACTCAGCCAAGCAGATGAGGAGGGAGTGGCATTGGTGCTTTTCCTTTGGGCCGTGTTGGTCTGGGTCTGTGAACTATGGAGTGGACATTGTGTTTGTGTAGTAGACCATAGACATGCTCACTTTCCCTCTAGTGGAAAGCCATGGCTTCTTTACCCACCCCCTTGGAGAGCCAAGCCCCCTGCCAGGGGAACATGGGACCCTCTGGCCTTTGTCCTTCCTGTCACCAGCTGCTCCCATGCCCATCTGCCCCTGGGGGCATAGCAGCTGTGGTAAACTCTCCTGTCCTGCTGGTGGTCCTGACCCCGGGGCCTTGGCGCCCTGGACTGAGTCTGGGAGCTTTTGAGTCCCAGGGTTTGGCCAGTAGCGTTGAGGAAGGGGCAGAAACACTAGGGTTTTCTTCCGTGTGTACCTGCCCGGTAACATCGGCTCCCATACCTTAACCCTAGGGAAGCCAGAGGAGCTGATGCTAGGCGCACTTTGCCCGAGTGGACTCTTGCGGCCCACTGCATCTGAAGGACATTGAGCCCCCTTGGGGTTCAGGGTCTTGGTCGTTCAGTGGCCCACAATCCTGAAACCCCCTCCCACCTTTGGGACCACCACATTCCCCTCCACCCATTCCCTTCATTTCGTCACTCTTTCCTTGGATTCATTAACCACAGCCCGTTGGCAAGAGGCCCTGCCCTGACAGCTAAAGACAAAATGTCCAGGATGCTGGGCTTGGACTGAGAGTGACAGGAAGTGGGCAGCTTGTTTGGTTCACAGACATAATGGTCCGGGGCTATCTTGAGGACAGGATGTCCCCCCCCTTCCCCCCCCCCCAAAATATGGTGTCTAGATCCCTTTCACTAAGACGAGTACTTCCTCATTGCTAGGAACCCTAGGACTGCCCTGCGTAGAGGAGAGAAGATGGCCGATGGGCTTGGCTTCCGGTGCCCTCCCTCCTCCCCCTTCTGGCTGGAGCTTGCATCAGTCACGTAAGTAGCTGTGACTCAGCACCCAGCTCTAGGTCAGGAGGGAGCCGCTGCTGCCCAGGCAGGAACCTTCCCACGTTCTGCGTTCTTCATGGACGCATCGGGGGTGAGGGAGCACAGACCAGGCAAGCAGGATGGGCTTTCTGGGGTGAGCACCCCTCGGTTCAGTGGGTTTCCTTACAGATTTCAGAAACAAGGAAGTCCCACTCCTCCCCATTTTCTTCCTGGGTTATTTTTTGGGGCACTATTCTGGGCCACCTCGTTTGTAGAAGAAAGCCGTCTTTGCGATCTTTGTTTCTAACCAGCAGTCCATGAAGTGTGTTTAACCCTTAGCTGTGTTATCTTTGGCCTGCGTGTTTGTTGCTTTGCTATCTGGTTTTGTGTGCCTCCTGGGTTGTTGTGTCTCTGTTGAGCACTGTTGCTAACGCCTGCTTCTCATTTCCTGCCCAAGTCCTCTCTGCGCATTCGTGTGGTGACTGGTCTACCCCAGCCTTAATCTTGACAGATGAAAGACATTGAGAGCCATTCAGGGCAAGTAGCAGGGGCCTGTTCCCAGTGTGTGGGCCAAGCAGGAATTCTGATGAATCCGGTAGTGACCTTGCCTCCATCTTGGGGCCCTGCCTGAGCAGAGTGTCCTGGCATGGGAGGGTAGGGAAGCTTCCTGAGAGAGTATGGATAGAGCAAGTGGTCTGGGATGGAATGTGGCTCCCCCAGTCCTCTTCCTTGCACAGTAGCACTTCTCAGGACGGACTGCCCCGGTCCTGGCTGGGTGGGCTCCCTCCTAGGCAGTCCTAGTGAGCCCTTCAACGTGACCTGGCCAGCGGTAAAGCTCAAAGAATCCTACTGCAGTAATTGGAAAACAGAACCCTCACCACAGATCTAGGTGGCTCCTCAGACTCCAGGCCAGTGAAAACCCTAATCAAATCACCTGACTACCCCCACAGCGAAGACACGTCAGCTTGTGGAGAGAAGAGTCATTGCTCAGCTGACTTGGAGTGGGAGACAACCCTGCTTCTGTTAGGAGGGCTAAGACCAGAACGACCCTGTTACCCAACAGCACTCTTCCTCTTCTTCTATTAGCGTTTAAAGCAATGCATTGCTAGTGACTTCTTACCTCTTCTTCCAGAGAACTGTTAAGGTTTTAGACCCAAGGGTGGGGCCTGCTTGCTCCCTCCATGGTAGTTGCTCACTTGCAAGATGCAGCCCTTCCCTTGGACATGGTGGTGAGTGTTTTACTTCTTGGGAAGCAGGAGACACACACGAGTTCAGTGTCATACTGACCAAACAAGATAGGTACATTCAGCAGGAGAGCAAGCCAGGCTAGTCTTTGGGGGTAGCGGGTACTGGGGGTAGTAGCGGAGAGTAGATGAACAGTACAGGCTGAGCCTTGTGGGAGGAAAGATGTCTCCTGGGGTCCCCACAGGACACCTGTGCGTGGCACAAAGGCAGGCTTATGGATACCAGTGGTGGGCAGTTGCTTGAGGAAGAGATTGGCTGTAATGACAAGCAGAAATCTGAGGAGGATTGGATGCCTGATGTACACCCTCCCCCTCGTATGGGGTTTGGATTCTTGGAAATAACGGTCATGGGTAACACGTGCTTCTGACCCTAAGGCCCCTTGCTGTCACCTGGTCACAAGGCCCTGTTGTGGGTTGCAGATGTATCTGTCGTTGGTCAGAACCCCTGTGTGTCGATCTGTCCTTCCTTCTCGCCTGCCTGTTACCAAGGTCTTAGTCCTGCAGTGGGCTGCAGAGCCTGATGCTGGTGTCCAAACCGCAGGACTGGGTCCACTCCTGACATCTTCCTCATGGCTGGGGAGGACCACAGAGGCACTAGCAATGCAGGAGAGGAAAAGCAGGTTCCTCTAACCCATCTGACTCCTTATAGAACCCAAACCAACCCGATTTCCACCCAGATGTGCTACGTGGTCAGTATCGTCACTCTTGTGCAGGTATCTTGACTCAGCTAAGGTCCTCCTCCCGCACCCCCACAGCCTTAATGATAGTTAAGCTACAGAGCAGTCAGCAGAGGGTAGATGGTGCAGGAACATGGATTTGGGAATGAGACCAGGGATCTGCTCACTGCTGGTCATGTGATACTTTTGTCTGTATTGAAGGATTCATTTCTTCTGCAAAATTTGGGAGAGCACCTGCTTCGTGGGGCTGTGGTAAGGAGTAAATTGAAAGATCTTGATGTCCAGCTTTTACTTGCTTCTTTTCCCCGTAGAGAGCTAGCAACACACAGTGTTATTGCCAGGAACCATGAAAGAAATAAGCTGTATCTGGAGCCCAAAAGAATTTGCTAGGGAATTTAAACCCCACAGCTCACCACTTCCTTTCCACTCTGCCTTTTTTTCTCTCTAGATTGTGAAATCACATCTCTTCTAAGCATCAAATAGCAAAATAAAACAGAGAGAGGGCGGACATCTTATCTATAACATAGCTTGTAAATTTCATTTTCAGGCAATTTTTAAAAACCAGAACTCATGATTTTGTGCTAAGAAGTGTGTCTTTGTAATGTAGTGATAGGATGCCAGCTTTTTCAGTCATCTGAAAGTTAAGCGGGGGTCAGATGCATGTTCTGAATGTTTCGTACAGGGTGGGAAGAGGAGCCCATGCTAGGTAGGAATTAGCGTGTGGAAAGGCTGTCCAGGGACAGGTGCCACTTGCTTAGGGATTGCTCATGAAAGTACCTCGCCTCTCTTCTGAGGCAGGTCTGCTGCTTTTGCCCTGAGGCAGTGAGACAATACTTCTGCAGACATGTTGCATGCTGGGAAATACTACACAAATGCAGGGTCTCATAAGTGTCAATATTAGCATGCTTAAATCTGTTTTGTCTGGTGATCATTATGATCATTGCTGGTCAACTTCAGCAGAATCAATGGGTATTGTACTGCACTCTTCATGTTTGAGGTGTCAGCCAGGATTTTGGTGCTGCTTTGAGGAGCACTGTGTGACTCTCCTTTATGTCTCCTTCACGGATCCTTCTGTCGTGTCCACGCCGCAAGGAAGTTTAGCTCCTGGGAGGAACGGGTCTTTTGATGATCCATCGCATTCTCCGTGCTTTTCTTCAGTGAGATCCTCTTCTTCTGGAAGCTGGTTTCACATGGTGGCTTAGATTTTTCCATCTTTGTATCTAGCACCATTTGAAATCAGTGTTTTAGGAGTAAGAATCGCAGCGTGGCCAAGGTTGGATGACATGGAGGAGCTGCTCACGGGAATGGCTCCGTTCCTTTCACCACTTGAGCTTGAGGGGTGGGAGTGGAGGGAGCTCGGAATAGCAACCCTCACTCTTGAGTATTTTAGGATTTGGAGGGGTGAGGTGGGGAGGGTTGGCTTGAGCTGGGGAGGAGGCAGTATTACCTGTGGATTGCTAGCGGCCATCTCCAGCATTAGCATGTCTGCAGGGCCTTTGAGCAGTAGGGAGGAGAGAAGGCTGTGTACCTGGAGATGTGGCTCAGCCACATCAGCACCGCCCACCTGCTCCAAAAGGATGCTGGGAGGATTCAGCCACTGAAGCAGTGCACTTGACCTCAGCCTTGCCAGCTACCCCGAGGGGCCGACCGGAGGAATACCACGGGCCCATCTCTTACACAGGCTGACCGATTTCTCCTGGTGTTCAGAGTCTGTTTTTGTCTAGCACCATTTGAAATCGGTTATGATGTAGGGGGAAAAGCAGCAACCTCGAAGCCTCGTGCCAAGTCTTGGTCCGCTGCAGCCTGTGGTTTCCTGAAAGTGGATGAGCAGAGAGTGGGCAAGGAAGATGGCACTTCCGCTGCTGACTTTAATTAAGCGCGTGTGCAGTGCGCTATCGCAGGGGTAAGAGCGAGCTCAGTGGGTTTTTAGAAACAAATTGCTGTCATTCATTAGATGGCCTCAGTGGTATTTTCTGAAATGGAATGCTGTTATAAATTGTATAAATCGGTTGTGTAATTGTTGAGTTACCTTTCTGTTAAGAGCAGTCTTCTCATGCATCCCAACCTTAATAAATAACTTACTATACTCAATTTATCATGTCCGTGGTTTTTTTTTCCCCCAGCTATTATTTTCCATTCATAATTCTATGACGATGAGAAGTGGGTCTTGAAAAATTAATTTGCTGCGCAGATTCTACGCACTTCAACAAGGAATTTGAAGTAGGTTAAAGCAGAGACACATTAAAAATGAAGGTCATTAAGAATTAAGCCAAGAAATAAAGGGAGAAAAAAGATTAGGAAGGGGGAGGAAAAAAGGTCGAAGATCTAGGCCCAGGGATGTTACTTAGCAAAGGAGAAAACTGTTCTTGGGTCTCTGGGTGCAGCCCCCATGCCTGTCAGTGTCATTGAAGAAAACTTTCCAGACATATTGTCACATGGCCCTCAGAAGGGAGCAGTGCTAATTGCAGTTGCATTATAACAGACGGAGTTCTACTTTGGGCTGGTAGTTTATTTCAACCCTCGAAGACAAGGTAGTTTATTTCAACCCTCAAGACAACCCTCAAGCTATTCAGAGGTTTGCCAGATTTGACTGGATAGGAAAATGTTTGGAGAATCCTCAGGAAAAGAAGAGGGCTGATGACCTCCTGAATCTAGTTCCCACCCCCTACAACCAGGAATTCCATGAAGTTATTTCAAACCAGTGATTCTCCATAAATGATGGCAAATCCGCTGCCTAGGAAAACTTTTCCTGAGCTTACATCTCACCAGTCTTCCCCCAGATGGCTGCCCTGCCGAGTAGGCCGGGGGTGGGAGGCGGATGAAGTGTTTGCTGGGAAGACTTCCCAGCGATGATGATGCAGCTTGCAGCTGCAGAGAGCTATTTCAGGCTCTTGGTGGAAGAATCCATGTTCTACTCCCCAGGATGTGGTGGTGAGGATAGTTAGGACCCTCTGTTGCATTGTTCTAGTCGCATCCCCACTTAAGTAGGCTAAAACAGCATCTTCCAGTATCATGGTATTGGGTCTGTAGTATGAAGTACACATTAGACCTTTTTTTTAAAAAATCATATACCATGTCCCATGCTCCATTTACTTGTGTTGAAAATACAGAATTCTGGGTGCCGGTGGCTCATGCCTGTAATCCTAGCTACTCAGAAGACTGAGATCTCGAAGCCAGGCAGGGAAGTCTGTGAGATTCTCATGTCCATTGAAACACCAGAAAAGCCAGAAGTGGAGCTATGGCTCAAGTGGTTGAGCACCAGCCTTGAATGAAAAAACAGCTAAAGAACAGTGCCCAGACCCATAAGTTCAAACCCTATTACAAGCACAAAACATTTTTTAAAAAAGGAAAAACAAAACAAAGACTTTACTAACTCAAAATGTAGCATTTGTGTACTAGCACCCGAGGCTGCTGTAACAAATGACCACAGACTCGATGTCTTCTAGCACATTTATTCTTTTTTTTTTTATGTTTTTAATAAATCATTTATTCATAAGATGATAACTTAAGTACTATGATATTTTTTTTTCTCAAATTTTTATTTTCAAACTGACGTACAGAGAGGTTACAGTATCATACGTTGGGCGTTGGATACATTTCTTGTACTGTTTGTTGCCTTGTCCCTCATGCCCCCTCCCTCCCCCCCTTCCCTCCCCCCCGCCCAGTTGTTCAGTTCACTTACACCAAACAGTTTTGCAAGTATTGCTTTTGTAGTTATTTCTCTTTTTTTACCCCGTGTCTCTCGAATTTGGTATTCCCTTTGAATTTCCTACTTCCAATACCAGTAAACACGGTTTCCAATATACTCAGATAAGATTACAGAGATAGTGTAGGTACAAACATAGGGAGGTGATACAAAACATCATCAATAATAGAAACTACACATTCACATAGGACGTTGAAAGTAGTTATAACTGTGATATATCACTTGTTTCCATATCATGGAGTTCATTTCACTTAGCATCATCTTATGTGTTCCTAAGGGTATAGCTATTGGGCCTTGTGATGCTCTGCTATGGCTTGCCTAAACCTGTACTAATTATTCCCAATAAGGGAGGCCATAGAGTCCATGTTTCTTTGGGTCTGGCTCACTTCACTTAGTATAACTTTTTCCAAGTCCTTCCATTTCCTTACAAATGGAACAATGTCATTCTTTCTGATAGAGGCATAAAATTCCATTGTAGCACATTTATTCTTAATAGTTCTACAGGCCCATAGTCTGAAATGCATTTTACTGGACTGAAACGAAGGTATTGGCAGGGACACCATTCAGAAGGGCTAAGAAAGAATAGACTTTTTTTTTTTTTTCCTTTTTCTGCATCTTGACTAGGCTGTTAGGCTTGTAACTCTTCCTCCATCATTATAGCTAGCAGTGTTCCAATTGCTGCAATGGTCACATTGTCTTCTGCCCTACCCAAATCTGCGGCCCTTCTGTGAGGACCCATGCCATTATATTTAGAGCCCTACCTGGATACTCTTCCTATTTCAAGATCTTTAATAGCATCTTTGAAGAAAGGACACCTTTACCTCGTAGAGTAATATTCACAGGTTCCAGGAATTATTGGGCCATCGTACAGCATGCCAGGAATAGCGACGCTTGAGACCTTGTTAGAAATGCAGAATCTGTGAGGTTAGGGATGATACAGGCATCAGGTGCTTGAGGCCAGCCTGTACTTTATGGTGAGAAAAAGATGCAGAACTTCAGCTCTTGAGACCTATTGAATTACAGTTTGCTTTTATAAAAAAAACAACACATCACTGTGATTCAACGGAACCCCCAGATTTGAGAAATACGGTGCTATAGGAGCCTGCCTAAGGAATTTTTTTATTGAGTATCACCATTTATAAAATAAGAATATAATTCCTAAGAGTCTTCGCAGGTGAGGGTGGGTAGTCCGCTGATGTCATTTTTCCAATGTCTCCTGAATTCTCAGTGAAGTTACAAGCCCTGAACACCAGCATACCAGAGTGCTTGCTTGTTCCCAAGAGTCTGGCACAGGGTTTGCCATTGTAGCACACAGTGATAATTTTATTTTTAAACTAAAGGAAGCTAGATTTTTTTTTATCAGCTTACATCCCTTTGTGCATGTTTTACTACCTCTAACACAGGTATTCTTGGACCTGTCATGGTCAAGTCAGATTGGGGTGGGTGGGTGCGATTCCAGCATTATCTATCCTGTGGCAAATTGCTGAGAAGTAAAGAAAATTATTGACCATAGGACCTCCTCCTCTAGTATCTTCCCCAGTATTGATCTCCTTTCCCCCAATATCTCCCACATATTTGTATAAACACAAGGGATTAAGTTTAGCCCCTTAAACAACATTAATCTTACAGGAGCAGAAGCGATCTAGTTTTATACTGGATCCAAAGAGAATTTTTTAAATGGCTTCTGGTAGCCACGTCAAGCTACAACTCTAATGTCAGTGAATCGGTGGTGAAGCAGTTTCCAGTACTCTGAAGAGCCCACAAGAGGGCAGCAGTGCTACCATCTCAGACTTGCCTCATGTCTAAACTACTGTGAGCCTAGAATTCCAATAGCAGCCTAGTTTCCTTAAGGAAAGCCTGGTTTTTGAATAAAAGACTCACCACATAGAGTAACAGTCACAGGCTGCAGGCATTATTAGGGCCATTATACATTGAATACATCCACACTGCAAGTAAGACTGTTAAATTCTGCTCTTAAGTGCAAGTAGACATGTTGCTAAAATATGCAAAACTCAATCTTGGTTTAAATGATAAGTTGGCAGACCAGGACCAAGCTTTAGAATATCAGAATTGCTTATTTCTTTTAAACCTTAAGATTCTAAGATTCAAATTCCAATTCCTTCCAACTCTTTTTCAAGATTCTTTTACCTTAGACGTTCTCCTTACTCTTTTTTTTTTTTTTTTTAATTGGCTGTGCTTGAACTCTGGACCTGGGCTCTGTCCCTGAGCTCTTCAGCTCAAGGCTAGCACTCTACCTCTTGGCTTTGAGTTGCAATCCTCTCATCCCAACCTCCTGGGAGGAAGCTATCATCCTAAGATTACAGGGTGAACCAGCCGCCAGCACCTAGCAGTTTTCTGATTTCTTTAATAAGAAAAATTAAACTATGTTTTCTTTGGTGAATAATAGCTTTGACCTTCCCAAGTTTACATGGAGAAATTGACTTGGCTTGAGAGTCCCTAACAGAGAGATTCACTGCCTCAGGTGTACATTGGAAACACCTGGGACACAAAAACCTCTACTCAGGCCACACCCTAGATCCATTAAAGCCGTCGCCTCTGGGGGTGGGGCCCAGGTGTCACTAAAGCTCCCCAGGTGATCCCCATATGCAGCAAGGGGTGAGAAACACCAGTGCGATCCCAGAGTTAGCCATCTGATTTAATTAACACCTGCAAAGGCTGCAGGATCTTTGCATAAACAAAACCCAATCCTATTATTTACATACAACTCAAGCTGTTTTATTTCCTGGGATTTTTTTTCCCCCTTAGCCCTAGACATTAAGGTGATGTCAAATTGTATCTCAGGTTTAGATACACGTGTATAGATCCGTACATGTGGCTAACTTCAACAGGTTTCGTTTCCCAAGGGGGGAAATGCACTAGGAATATGGAAGCAAGGACAAATGGTGGAAGTTGAGGGTGGATTTTCTGAAGTAGCTACTAGGGTTTTTAACTGTATATTGCTAAGAAAATTAGACTTGCGGGCTGGGGATATGGCCTAGTGGCAAGAGTGCTTGCCTCGCATACATGAAGCCCTGGGTTCGATTCCCCAGCACCACATATACAGGAAACGGCCAGAAGTGGTGCTGTGGCTCAAGTGGCAGAGTGCTAGCCTTGAACAAAAAGAAGCCAGGGACAGTGCTCAGGCCCTGAGTCCAAGCTCCAGGACTGGCAAAAAAAGAAAGAAAACTGGACTTGCCCCACTACTCCCCCGAGTCGGGGTGTCACTGAACCCCTCTGAGCTGGACAGGGGTAAAGAGGACGCGAGGCAGAGAAGCCTGGCGTGACTGAGGTCTGCGTGCAAACGGCCGGTAGCGTGGTTAGAGATAGGCTGCAGTTAGAAACAAGCTCTGATTGAACACAAACACTAGCACAAGTGGAAGTCCTGCAAGCCACACAGCTTTTATTTTGCCAGGCTTGAGCCAGTTTTCAAAAACCCAATAAAAGTTCTCGAGACATTTTCTGCAAATACATTTTTGTAGCTGACAAAAAGTATTTTAACTTTCCCTGGCAAACAAACTGAAAGAAAACCTTCCTCCATATTTAAATAATAGACAGGCTGACATATATACATATATATATATAATATAAATATCATTGAAAAATAAAATTGAAGCAGAACTTCTGTAAATGTAAATTTCTTTTAAGCATAAAATATTGAAAATATATTAACTTTAAAAAAATAGTATACTAGTACTGCTTGCTTCTAAGCACTTCCTACTTTTTTTTTTGGGGGGGGGGGGTGGTTGTGCCGGTACTGGAGCTTGAACTCAGGGCCTTGCACACTCATTTGGCTTTTTTGCTTATGGCTGATGCTTTTCCACTTGAGCCATATAACCTCCAGTTCTGGCTTTTTTTTTTTCCTGGTTAACTAGAGATAAAAGTCTCACAGATTTGTCTTCCTAGGCTGGCTTCGAACCACAAATCTAAAATCTCAGCCTCCTCAGGAGCTAAGATTATAGGCGTGAGTCACTAGTACTTGGCTTTTAAAACGTTTTTTCCCCCTGCTCAAACTTTTATCTTCCCAAGTATCCAAGCAGATGGCAAAACACATGCCCCCACAGTAAGACAGTATCTATTTTCACCCCTCTTCTCTAATCTGGGGGAGTCTGAAGAGCAACTTTTTTTTTTTTCCTGGCCACTTTTGCTACTCAGTGTAACAATTTACAGTACAACATGGAAAATGATGTGGTTGAGTAGGCCTTCCCCTTCCTGCCTACAGGCCTCTTTGCATGGGTTGGGGGACTCTATTGATCACAGCTGAACTCTGCCTGAGCGTCAAGTGCTACCTGAGTTGTTTACTGTTTTCCTTCAGTATAAACACGAATGAAGAGACTGTTCCCTTCTCTGCAGTACTTACTGGCTTAGTCTGGACTGTCTTTCAGAGATACAAAGATGAGATGTTTCCTTTGGCAAGCTCAATGTACAGAGACTCAGGTCCTAACGGTGATGTCATCACTTACTTTTAGATAGAAGGTGTGGGTCAGATCTATAATTACGTAAATGGGAAGAACAAAGCCACCCATGGCCAGAACTCAGCCACAGCATCCCCAACACCCCCTGTGTTCACTGTGTCCCATCATCTAGCATTGTTCTTAGGGGACACAGAGTCCTCAACTTCTTGTACATAAAAAGTCTTTCCGACACAGCGGAGGTTAGGAGGAAGCCCCGAGCTGTGATTACACAGGGCTTATAAAGGCAAAGAACAAGGTTACAACAATCAGGTGTGCAAGCAAGATTAGAACACAGGTACAAATCTGATTGGCTCAGGGTTCGATTCTAAAATGGGGTTCACGTGGTGGGGCCTGACTTCAAAGTCTGGCACCTCACAATTATGTCAGAATATATTATAACACTGTAAACACTATAAATTAAATATACACATATAATATATATACTACATATTATATAGGATAATGATATATACTATTATAGCTTATTATGGTAAATATACTAAAATAATACCACTGTATATTATCATTTAGTATATTAAAATATGATATATGTTAGACTATAAATACATTCTAATACAGAGAAACAACTTGTAAAGTTGGAATTGGCAATATTCACCAAGTTAAGGGACATTTTCCTCCTCTTTGTTCTTCAGATGAACTGGTTGTATTCATTTCTCCCCTTTGGGATCAAAAGCAGTGTTAGGTTTGGATTTGTAGCTGCTCTGCTAAGAGAGGCAGCCAGATACAAGGATGGAGGGAACAGAACTGTATAAGCCTCCGTCCAAGCCAAAACCTGTCTGTATAAATGTTAAATGATAGGAGAAAACATCAATAACTTAGCAAGGGGAACAGGAAGGGATTCTTTGAGCTCCCTCTTTGATCTTCACTGTTGACATATTTTAGGCTCAGGATATTGATAGCTAAATACCCACAATATTTTCCAGAACAAAGCCATTTTTTGCAAAAAAAAAAAAAAAAAAACCACACACAACAGAAAGCTAATACCTTTTCATGATAAAAATCACATCTTTTTCTCCTTTCTTCTTCTCAGAAAGAAGCAAAGTTTACTTCTCTGTAGCTCTCATCTGCTAGGTGTGTGCTGAATGGAGGAAGGGAAAGAGCTAAATAATAAGTACATCGATAATAAATAATAAATAAATAGTGATTATTGCATCAGAAAGAAGCAAGGCTAGTTAAGTACATGGGATAAAAATCAATGACAGAAAAGAGTGGAAGGGAAACACAAACCTTAGGCTCATAAAGTAACTGTGATTTTCACTGAGGGACCTGGCAAATGAATTTGAGAACTTAACTCTGAAGTCATATGTCATCCAGCTGATGAACAGATAATTTCTGTTCAAAGAAAGTCAATTTTTGCACAAAGCAAATCTTACAAAGAATTCATTGAGTAACTCTGTGAAAGGAGAGATGGGCCTAGTCTTTTAAAGCACCTTTGATTTTTGAGGGAATTCACAGAATATATATTAAATCCATGCCTTCCTATCTTTGTTGGGCATTTTCGGATGAATCCTGTCTTTTTGCACTGGTGTCCAGTATCTTCTTATGGAACTTGATTTCAACTTGTGGGAAGATCACATTTTTTACACATCCTTCCAAATTCCTGGGATGGCTCTGGTTTCATGATATAATATACTTTCTAAACTAATTGAATAGTCTTTTGAAATGCATTCTTTTCTTCAGTGTTTTAGAAAGGTTTGCTGGATGCTTAAAACATTTGAGAGGCAACTAGAAAACCCTGTTCAATGTTAATTTGATGGTTTTGCTCAGTGTTCTTGCAAACTGTCTGAGCTGACTGCAAGTTTCAAGCTGTCTCTGCTGATGAAATGTTACATTCAGCACAGACAGCGTTAAGCACCCAGCGGTTTATAGTTGCGCCCCATTAAAAGTAGGCTTCAGATATCTGAAACAATAAATAGCATGCATGGAGAAAAGCATGATAATCGGTTCCCTCAGGTCATATAAAATATGAATGGCATCAGCAGTTATTAATTTCTTAACTCTCACCTACCCAGGGATGATTTATCTGGCACAAACAAAATCAGGAGAAAACCATCACCAGGTAATGAAAACACTTACATAGGAAGAGACATCTGTGGTTTGGGATCACTTGGACTTGCAACATGAGAGTTAAACAACAGCCAGGCAGGGCTAGGAAGGATGGCTAGGAAGACGAATGGGAGCCTGGAGAGGGGTAGGGGGAGCAGTTTCAGACCAGTGGTGATCTTATTTTTAGCTGAGAGCCAACAAGGAGAAAATTATATCCAAATATTATAACCACTCGGCTATTTTGATGACGTGAATGCTCTTAAAAGTAAGATTCCTTACGCATCTGTTTTTGTACTTGGAAAGGAAGGCTGCAGGAAGGCACTTGGGTTCCCAAACCATCACTTTGCCAGTTTACACCAAACCCATGTGGGTACCAAGTTTTAGTGGCACCTCAAGATTAGTCATGGCCTGTTATCTTGTTTCAGCTGCCCATTAGAAAGACAGAAGTAACTCAGTACATTTTATAATCTTGTATAAATGAGTTTCCAAAGACAATCTGACTTGATGAAAAATACACTTTGTCTTCATCACCGCACCCTGGCGCATTAACTTAAAATCTTTGAACTCTTCGAAGTGATGTTTCTGCATATATCACTCGGGATTGGAGACTTTTTGAGTTGACGGTGTACTGATAACCCTGGAACTTTTAGCTTCCAGGGCCACACTACTGCTTTTACTTGGCTTCACTCTAGAAAATGAAAACATAACAGAGAAATCAAATAGTGCTATTCTTCATCCCCCTGTTAATGTAAGTAACTAAATGAAATCAAATTGGTTAGCTGAGACATGTGATACACAGCTAAGTGAGACAGGTAAATGGAAATTTTCATCATAAAATGGTGAGTACAACTGTAATTTTGGCCATTTGTTCCCCTTTAGAAAGTGGTTTATCTAGAGTAGGGAAGGTCTCATAATGCCCTGTCGTTCACTAAGGAACTTAAACTTCCAATCTCACAAGAAACCTTTTTTTACAATTCTATTATCAGCTGAAGAAAATACATAGGTTCCTCTTATTGCCATGATGTTGAAAGTATTTTTATTCAAGAAATGGATTTTCTAGGACATGTGAATGCAAGCATCATTTTAAAAAGGTTATGTGTGTTGGGGGTGTAACAAGTATGAGGCCCTGGGTTCAACCCCCAGTGAGGGGGGAGGGAATGCGTGCAATACAGAGTACACACACAAAGCTGGATGAACACATGTTGAGATTACGAAAGCCTAACAAGTGAGAAGAAATGTTTTCATTTACCCTTTCTTTCTCTGGTCAAGAAATCTGTACAGGCAGAGACAAACGATAGCAATCGAAACAACTGTAAGAAACGAGGGGGGTGAAAAACACAAAACTTGTGAGTCTGAAACCGTATTACTTGGACTGAATTTAAGCAGAAGAAACAAATGCTGGTTCTATTTCAGTGGTAGCAAATGGGTATTTAAGCATGTTTATAGTCTACTTGGTTTCTTTATTATCTAACTCCTTGGAATCACACAATCCATGGCAAGGCAGAGAGGAATCAGAGGTTAATTTTGAAAAGTATCAAAAGGACATTTAGAGCTCCTAGGGAGTTGAGATTTGAGGGTTGAAGTTTAAGTCAGCCTGGGAAGCAAAGTCCATAAAACTCTTTTCTCCAATTAGCCATCAAAAAAAGGCTGGAGGTGGAGCTGCAGTTCAAGTGGTAGAACACCAGCCTTGAGCAAAAAACAAAGGGGCAGCTCCCAGGTCTTGAGTTCAAGCCTCAGTACTGGCATACACACACACATAAACACATATACACCCACAAAAACACCATATTTGACAGAAATAGTGTATTATTATAACTTAAAGCATATGGTAGTTATAAGTTTATGTGCATGTGTATATATGTTATATATATATATAAAACATGTATAGCAAATATAATTGGTCACATATTACATAATATAAAATTATCAATGAAAGATAGGATACCATATAAAAAAGATTGTGGTTTTACTAAGATGGTTTAATGTCAAGTTTCAACAAAAACTACCAAAGCTGAAAAACTTCTTAGAATGAACTTTACAGTATTGTTTTGATTTAAGTGCTATCAAATTGAGGATACTTACTGAAAATAAGAATAATCAGAGCAATGATCCATGCATCTAAGGAAAAATAAGAACAGAAGGTGGTGAACACATCCACATCTAGACACAAATGCTCACCATTGGTCTCTAGAAGGGGGTTAAAGTATTTAGTTGAGATTATGTAAATACTAAAGCAAACATTTCTCTAATTTTAACATGATTGCTAATATACCCCAAGTCTGTTCATGAAATCTTTTTAAGCCAGTTTTCAGTTTAGGGTCAGATTTGTGAGTTTCTGTGAGTTTTGTTCTGTAGTTGCCCTAAATCATATAGTGAAGCTTGTCATAGAAAAGGTAGAAGTATCACTAACTTTGAGGACAGTCATTTAAAAAAATATATTTCCCTCATAGTGTGTTTAGTTCACTTATTTATCTGTTTGATTTTGTGTGTGTGTGTGTGACAGAATGAGACTTGAACTCCGTGCTTCATGTTTGCTTAGCTTTATACTCAAGGTGGGTGCGCTACCCTTTGAGTCACACCTCTACCTTTTGCTATTTAATTGGAGACAAGAGTCTCATGAGCCTTTCTACCTGGACTGGCTTTGAATTGTGATCTTCAGATCTCATCTTCCTCAGTAGCTGGGATTACAGTATGAACCCCTGATGCCCAGCGTCAGTTTTTCTAATGATTTGGAAAGAAATTAAAAATCTATATCTTTCCTTGTAAGTGGATATGTGGAGTAAGCTATACATGTTTTATTAATTGATCATATAGATGCTATTTATATCCTTCATAAATAATACTTAATCTTAACATCAACTCCTTTTCTTGTCTTTCTTCCATTCTTGTAGACACTCCCCCCCCCCCCCCCAAATAAAGACATAGCCCTAGCTACCTAGAAGACACTAGGGCACAGGAATGCAGAGAAAACTAGATGTGCAGGTTTGGCTATCCATAGGACACTAAATAAACCTACAGAATCTGAACTTTTGCAAATGTGCCTGTTGTATCTCTGCTTGTAAGCTACCACTATATTTACTGAATTGTCAGTCCACGTGGAAAGTGTTATGCTTACCTCTGCTCTCGTTTCATAAACAGGTGTCCAACAATCTATGAAAGCATCAGACTTGTTGGCACAATGCTAGTCAGACCACAGAATTTGAAGGTAAAAATGGAAAGACAGTCCTCACCTTGAGAGGGTTTGGCTTTTAAGATTTTCTGACTTTACAATAGTGTGTCAGTGATGTGTATTCAGTAGAAACTGAACTCTGAGCTCTGAGTTTGGATCTTGTCCTGGCCCAGCAATAAGATATGGTCTCAAGATACCCAGCATTGGCAGAAAGCCATGGCTCCCAGTAAGCCAAAACCAGGAACTGCCCGGTGTGGCTAAGCTATACTGTTCTGATGGGGTTAGGTGTCAAAGGGATTTTGCCTTAGGAGATGTTTCATGTGTGTGCACGCACACGCACGTGCCAATACTGGGGCTTGAACTTAGGGTCAGAGAACTTTTCCTTAGCTTTTTAACTCAAGGCTTGTGTAATCTATCACTTGAGTCATACCTCCATTATCTGGATTTTTCTGGTTAATTAGAGATAAGGGTCTCACATACTTTCCTACCAAGGCTGGCTTTGAACTGTGATTCTCAGATTTCAGTCTGAGTAGCTAGGATGACAGGTATGAGCCATCAACTTTGTGGTGGGTTCATCAGGATTTAAGTGTCCACCTGTATAGTCAGCCATCTAGATCCGCAGGTTCTGAATCCGGGGATTCCACCAATTGCAAATCAAAACTATTTGAGGGTGGAAAACTTATCAGTACTGAACATGTTTTCTTGCCATTAGTCCCTAAACAAATATAACAACCACTAAGACAGCATTTACACTGTATTATATATTAGGTGTAGTCTAGGGCTGACTTGGCGAAGGCATTTCCAGATTATCTGTAAATGCTGTATAGACCATTTCATAAAAGGAGCTTGAGACCACCCACAGATTTTAATACCTGGGGTGTAGGGTATGGAACAAATCTCCAATGAATACCAAAAACTATACTAAAACAAACAAACAAAAAATAAGCTGAAGTAAGTTAACCACTCTGAAGCTAGTCTAAGTCAATGAAAAAAATAGGTTTATATCTTCATTTACTCATTAGGAGATCTTGTTATTTCCCTGAAAGGGATATACTTCATTTCATTTAATATATACTGAAAGGGACATACTTCATTTCATTTAATATATAATGTGTGGACCGTGTAAGCCTACAGAAAAGTACACGAAACTTACTTTTTCCAAACAAAATATAACCCAAATAAAATATAACCCAATTTATAGAACTTCAAGGTTCATGTCCAAAATATATAAACAGGAAGAAAATATACAAACTGTCTTTACAAAAGAACACTATCCTGTTGAAAGCAGGCTGCGTTTTATGTATTTTAGCCTATAAATAGTATTACTAGCCAGGTACTGGTGATGCATGCCTGTAATCCTACCCACTCAGGAGGCTAATATCTGGAGGTCCATGGTTTGAAGCCAGACTGAGCAGAAAAGTCTATGAGACTCCATGTCTGAGTTAACCAGGACTGGAGGCATGGCTCAAGTGATAGAGCACCAGCCAACCAGGCTGATTGAGTACAAGGTCATGAGGTCAAGCCCTAGAATCAATAAACTAAACAGAAAAAAAAAAGCAATAGCATTTAAGAAATTCATCTCACCCTACTAGTCTTCCAGCAGACACACCTCTTTAAAACTCTACTTACCTAGATTTTCCTACACACACTATTACTATTACTTGTCATGACATCTGCACAGAAGTAGCCATAAATGTCAATTATCACCAATGATTTGTGATATGTGGTTTCTTTCTTAACTGCTAATAATTGGAAGATAAAATATGTCCATATAAAATATAAATAAGGTCTCAAAAATGCAAGGTTATAAGCAGCCAAAATAAGAACCTAGTTCTTGGTCAAAGAGTCCTCCCCTGGGTTCCGGATATCCTAGAAAAAAAAAAAAAGAGGAAGGATTGGCTAAATAAAACAAAATTTTAAAAAGAAGTAAATGAAAGAATAAAGCTTTAAAAATCCTTTAAATTCATGGTTGATTTCTGACTTTTGTATAAAACACCTTAAAGTTTCACTCTCCTTTGAAATTTGCATTAATATTTCTCATTGAAAGTAGTATCATAAATTTGATAAACTTGTATTCAAGACTATGAGCTTTCTTCTTCCTGTCCACTAAGATTCCCCACATTAATAATGTTTAGGCCTAGCATACACATTTATTTTTAGTATATTCTCAAAATCAGCCTGTGAATTCAATAGGATGCTAATTATAGCAGAAAGATAAAAAAAAAAGAGGCTAGATAAATGCTTCAGTTATTAATCTGGAATGGAAGAAAAACTTCCGCAACAAAATAAAGGCTCCATGTGAATACCTCCAACTAATGTCATACTCTTATGACATTAAAAATAGTGAAGAATAAAATTCTTTTTTTTTTTTTTTTTGCCAGTCCTGGGGCTTGGACTCAGGGCCTGAGCACTGTCCCTGGCTTCTTTTTGCTCAAGGCTAGCACTCTGCCACTTGAGCCACAGCACCACTTCTGGCCGCTTTCTGTATATGTGGTGCTGGGGAATTGAACCCAGGGCCTCATGTATATGAGGCAAGCACTCTTGCCACTAGGCCATATCCCCAGCCCAAAAATAAAATTCTTAGGGACAAACTTAGCCAAGGAAACAAAAGACTAGTGCAGACCCAGGGACAAGACACTGCTGATCAACACATGTGGTTTGGATATGAATGGATACCCAAAAGGCTTCATGTGTTGAAGTCTTGGTCCTCAAATGATGGCTCCAGTCTTTGAGTGGGGATTGGATCCTGAGGATCCTGACTTAATTGGTGGATGAATCCATTGATGGGATGAGTCACAATTCTATGGCACCATGTTGAGGAAATTAAGAGGTTGGGCTTTGTGGGAGAAAGATGGTTGTGTCTTTTGAAGCATGTGTCTTATTCCTGTCTGCTTATTCCTCTTCTTCCACCTGCTCCCCCCCTCCTCCTCCCCCCTTCCCCCTCCTCCTCCCCCTCCTCCTCCTCCTCCTCCTTTCCCTCTTCTTCTTCCTGCACCATGAGATGAACAAGCAACTGTCACTATGATGTTCTTCCTCACCATTTCAGCCCCATGGCAATAAAGTCACCTGGTTATGGACTGAATCCTCTGAAACTATAGGTCAAAACAAATCTTTCTTCCTTTTTATTTTGTCACATCAATGAAAAACTGATGAATACAGACAGCATGTATTCATTTATGTGTGTGTATAGACATAGATAGGTAATAGATTATATAAATATAGATCTATGTATATATAAATACATAAGTACATACACATATACATACATACATTCTTCAGCAAGAGAAAAGAATAGAGTCCTAACACATGATACAAGACCTTAAGAACATCATGTTAAGTATCTAAAATAGGCAAAGTTATACAGATAGAAAGTATAACAGTTGGTAGGTGCTAGAGAGAGAGAGAGAGAGAGAGCAAGGAATAGTTGCTTAGTAGATGAAGAAGTTTCAATCAGAGATGAAGCTCTGGAAGGACAGACTGTCATGCTGTCACCATCATGTTAATTAAGTTAATGCCACTTAATTGTATTGTTAAAATGGCAAGCAGAAATAAAATAAAAACTGGGCACCAGTGGCTCCTGCCTGTAATCTTAGCCACTTAGGCTGAAATCTAAGGATCTCTATTCAAAGTCAGCCTGGGCAGAAAAGTCTCTGTGGCTTTTATCTCCAATTACCCACCAAAATGCTGGAAGTGGAGCTGTGGCTTGCATGGGTAGGGTGCTAGCCTTGGATGAAATTGCTAAGGGGCAGCACTCGGATCTTGAGTTCAAACCACAGTACTAATAATGCATACCCCAAAAATTAAATAAAAAGGGAAAAGAAAAGAAGCCAAAGTACATGTACAACTTACCCATAATAATACAGTACAGAAATAGAAACCCTAAGCTATTGATAGTAATTAATTTAGTTAATGGACTAGAAAGTTTCCTTTTTACTCTATATTTTTGTAATATTTGAAATTTTACAAAAATGTTTGAATATTGCACTTATGATGAAAAGTTATCTAAAAAACCTATGTCCTAAATAGTATAAAAAACTTAAAACTGGCAAATTCATCAAAGATGCATTGTACTCATAAACTGACATTTTGAATGGTAACCCTTTTGTATCACTAAAGGTAATAAAATACAATAATAAAGGAAAAGCTGACAAATACAAAACTATGTTCATTTTATACTAAAAGAGCTTCAGTTATAAAAAGTTCTCATAAATCAATAAAAATACCTAGTAGATAGAAAAATAGGCAAAGGATATGGATATATGTATATGAGTATATAATATTTGATTATACTCTAATATATATGTTCTATAGATGTAAATTGAATATACATAGATAAATATGGACTTTTAGGTATAGTGGTATACACCTGTAGTGAAGGATGACTGTAGCCCAGGAGTTTGAAAATAGCATGGGCAAGGTAGTGGGACTGTCTCCAAAAAAAAAGAATTAAATGTAGATTTTAAAAAAATCATTTATCCTTATTAAAAATTTAGAAATCTGGGGCTGGGGATATGGCCTAGTGGCAAGAGTGCTTGCCTCGTATACATGAGGCCCTAGGTTCGATTCCCCAGCACCACATATACAGAAAATGGCCAGAAGTGGCGCTGTGGCTCAAGTGGCAGAGTGCTAGCCTTGAGCAAGAAGAAGCCAGGGACAGTGCTCAGGCCCTGAGTCCAAGCCCCAGGACTGGCCAAAAAAAAAACAAATTTAAAAATCTGGGTGCTGGAGGCTCAAGCCTATAATCCTAACTACTCAGGAGGCTGAGATCTGAGGATCACAGTTCAAAGTCAGCCCAGGCAGGAAAATCCATGAGACACTTTATTTCCAGTTAACCACCAGAAAACCAGAAGTAGAGCTGTGGTTCAAGGTGGTAGAGTGCTAGCCTTGAGCAAAAGAACTCAGGGACAGCATCCAGGCCCTGCGTTCAAGCCTTTTGATCAAAAAGAAAACACCTAAAGAAATAAGCTATCATTGTTCATCTATCACTTATGTTGTTCTTTATCAGTAGGCTAAAGAATGACCAAACCTGGATATTTATACACCAGGGGCTTCTTGGGATGAGTAGGTCTAGAACCTGGAAAAACAAATTTGAAATCTTATCAATTCACTAGCCCTTATTAATGTAAGATTACAGAAAAGATGGCTTATCCAAGTAAAAAATGCCTGTACTTTCTGGCCCTGGGGCTTCTACTTCTGAGAATATATGTGGCACACACGAGAATGGTCAGTAAAACCCTACACTTTATACTGGAAATCCTAGAAGTTAACTGCTAATACATCTGAAAAGTAATGTGTTAGGGGTAAACATAGGTGTCTTTGTAAGAAAACCAGCAGTACCACACTCTACGATGAGCAGCTGAATTATTTCCAAATTAGTATTTCTTGGTCATTTCTCATATTATCACGTTTAGATCTACCCTAACATAGATCTGTGTTGTTGATAACTGTGATATATATTCTGACATATAATTTCTTATCACTTGATTAGAAATTACTGACAACCTATCGTCACACATTTTGATGTTTTTCCTTCCATAATTGGTTCTATCAAACACGAAGATAAATCATTGTTTCGCAAGTCCCTTATAAAATGCTGATAGTCAGCTCTTTCAAAAGAGCCTATCAACAAACTTAATATGGGTATACTCCCTTGGAGTATGTGAGCAAATACAGATGAACCAATGTGTATACGTTTCACATTACATTCTTAATTTTGTTCACGTATCAGCCCGCCAAAAATCATCTTTCTCTGCCTTGCAGTACTCAGAGCTAAGGCGGTCAAGGAAGCTCCCATGTAATTCCTGCCCATCCTTTAATATATTAAGGAGAGACCAGCCAGATGGGTGCATGCCTATAATCCAGAGGTAGAGGATCTTAGTCCAAGGCCAGCTTAGGGCAAAGAGCAAAATTCTATCTGAAAAATGAACTGCAGCCAAAAATAGTAATAGGCTACAGCATGGCCCACATGGTAGAATGCTTACCTAGAAAGCACAAGGCTCTACATTTAAACCCTACTTTTATGCATTAAGTATAAATAACATAAGCCCTAATATTTATATAAGGAGAACAGGAAATATGTGACCAAGTTAGGACCCATAATTTGTTTTCAGCTAAAATACCCTTAAACCAAAGTGGCACTGAAACCCATAGAAACAATAGCTGAGTTAGGTGTTGCCAAACTTGGATCCTGTACCTACTCTATCCTGGTGAATGCCCTCTTCACGATTCCTGGTGTCTCTTGCTTCTGCTTCAACAGAAGAGAAACCAAGAAATAACAGCCCCGAATCTGGAGAACAATCCCTTTCTCTATAGCAAGATGGTCTTGATGCAGTCTCAAGTACAGTGCTGATCAGTGGTTCCTTCATGACACCCTCTGTCCTATTTCAGTGATAAGGCCTATCCATGCCCTTCAGTTAATATGAAATCTAGTTTCTGTTGCCTAACAGAATGGCCTAGTAAAAGACAAAGAATACTTTTCTTAGGTGGGGAAGGGGAGTAAGGAAGAAGTAGGAATATAGGTCATGTTTTGTTAGCAGCAGAGATCTACCAGTTACATATAAAGAACTGGGCAAAAAAAAAACAACCCAGAGTAAAATAGCAAAGTTGATGATACACAAAACACATTTACAAACAGAAATCATGATCTTTCCTCTTCATGAGTAGTAACTCTAGTAGTGATATACTTTTAATAGCTTCCTACACAAGTTTCCTGAAATGCTGCGCTAAGTGCTTTCAATGACATCTTACAAGTCTTAGACCTAGTAATGGAGATATTAAGTCATTTTACATAGGAGTTAAACACATTGTAAGTCTGTACAACATACATCATTCCCAAGGTATGTGCATGTCCATATATGTGGGCTATGAAAAGAAAATATCAGAATCACTACAGATAATCAGTAAGGTGGCTGTAACAATAGTCTTCCTCCTTTTATTATAAAAATGATGAATGAGTTAGACTGTATGTGGAATGTACAGGGTATCTGACAAACTCACCAAGAATTTAAAGGATTTTTGAAAAGTATGAGCAGGAAATTACTCAACCTGAGACAGTGGTAATGGTAGGTTTGGTACTGGGTGGAAATGACAGTTAAAAAAAAAGATAATATATATACTAGGTCAAACTCTTGGAACTTACTATATTTTCACCAGAAATTTGAAATATTCTTGGGAAAATATAAGCAGGAAATTACCAAGCCTCAGTAAACTAAAGTTGGAAGTTTGGGACTGGGAGAAAGTCACCCTGGAAAAGAAGACAATGGTGTCTGGATGAACTATTTCACTTACATGAGTCATGCCTTCATTCTGGATTTAATTAGATAGCAGTAGCTAATTATTAATCTAATTAGAGTAATTAGATTGATATCTATTTCATTAGAGATATCTATGCTTCAATCAGCTGAAAATTTCTTGCCATCCATAGTCTATGCACAAAAATGCTGAACAAGCAAAACTCAGAGGCACATGAATGATCTAAACAACACATGCCAGAAATCCTAAAACTCAATTACAGTAGAATATTATGGCAGACCTAAACTTTATGTTTACAACATAGAAATAAATATAAGATAGAGTTTATATTAAATACAAGGAAATAAAACCCAAACAATTAATCAAGAAGCAGGAAAAGCAGAACCTATTTGTACCTTTATGGCAGCTTGGTATTGGGGGATCCCAAGTACTATTTCCACTACAGACAAATGTGTTGGTGCCATTATGGTAAAAACCTTCTTTGCACTCAATTGTAATGGTTGCCTGGTAGGAAAAGTTTTTTTCAAATCCCGAGGTAATTTCTCCATTTAAAAGTATAGGAAATGGACATTTGACCACTGAAAAGAAGAGAAATCGAAGAATTAATTTCCAGTAAGAATGAAGAGACGAGAAATAGAATGCAAGATGTTAAAGAAGTTGTGTGTGTTGGTGTGTGTGTGTGTGGTAGATGCTTAAAAGGCATTTTCATTCTAGCTACGTGATTCAAAGAAACCTAAGAATCCCATCTCACCCCTTCCTCCTCCACAAGGAAAAGAATATCATTATAATTCATTCCTTGTTTGAGAAAGGTCCCACTGCAAGACAAATTCAAGTCAAGTTCTGCTGCAACTTTGGATAACTGATGAGCGCTAGGGATCTTGCAAAGTCATGATGCCACTGGTAACAATATGCTGCCTTTTGAAAAAGGTTAACAAAGGCTTTTTGGAGACGGTGACACTCAGAACTTTCAAACCTGAAGAGAAGCCAGCTAGTCACACAATGACACGTGAGCACGTTCTTGGGCAGAAAGAACATACACAGGCTGGGAGTTAAGTGTTCTAAATCTTGTATTTTGAAAGCAACCTAGAGATGATGAAACCCATTTTATGGTGCAAGTGAATACACAAGCACAAAAAGCCAGGAATAAAAGTTAACCACCAATACTTAGCCCCCGTACTAGTACAAATGAAATTCTTATAGTGAAAGGTTGACCGGTGACAGATTACCTCAGATTTGTTATATCTGAAAATACGTTGCAGTGTTACCACCATCCATTTTAGATTTTTCATCCATACAGAACCCAGGTCACGTGTTGTTAAGTTTTCTTTGAATAGCTTAACCAACACCAATGTCTTCCAATATCTTCTAGCCTTTAGGATGTAATCTGGTTTTGTTATTGTTGGACTCTTACTAACAAATTTTTCCCCCCTTGATCTGTTAGAAGTTTTATTGAACAAATACTACTGAACTGCTGAGGGTAGAAGTAAAGTTTAAAAATTGATTCACTTTGCCTAAAGTTCAATGGATTTCCTAGATCTGAAGTGGTTGTTCGTGGTTATTTGGAATTAAATTTGGGTAACTTTTGGCTAACATTTCCTCAAACAATGCTTCTGTTTTAGAACTTGCAATTGTATAAACAGTTGACTAGCTGACACACTCCCCCATATTTTCTTCTCAAATCATGTTGGATTTCCACTGACCTGTCTCTCAATTCATTTGCTGTGTTCAGCTGTAGCCAATGAGGATCCTGTTTGAAGTGAGCCCAGGCATAAAAGTTTGTAAGACTCTTATCTGCAATTAACAACCAGCATAAAGTCAAAAGTGGAGCTGTGGCTCAAGTGGTAGGGCACCCAGCCCTGAGCAAAGAAACCAAGCCAGAGCAGAAGGCCCTGAATCCAGGACACAAAATAAACAGACCAAAGACATGATGTGCTTGTTTTTTTCCTTGCAAGATTTTTCTCCAGTTTTTAGTATCAAGGCAATGCTGTATTATTGTTTTGTTTTGTTTGTTTTTTTGCCAGTCCTTGGGCTTGGACTCAGAGCCTAAGAACTGTCCCTGGCTTCTTTTTGTCCAAAGCTAGCACTCTACCACTTGAGCCACAGAGCCACTTCCAGCTTTTCCTGTTTATGTGGTGCTAAGGAATCAAACCCAGGACTTTGTATGTTAGATACGCACTCTTCTACTAGGCTTGTACCACTGAAAAAGAAATGAAGAAAAAGTACATTGTAATCACCTCATCATCTTTTAGATGTCAACATGCTATTTTATGATATTTTCTTTTTTGTTTTTTGTTTTTGCTTTTTCTTTTGGTGATTATTGGATAAGAGTCTCACTGACTTTCCTACTCAGGCTGGCTTTGAACTACGATCCTCAGATCCTGGCCTACTGAGTAGCTAGAATTCAAGTGAGAAGCAGGCTCCTGGCTCTTAATTTCCTTCTTAATAATTTGTGTCTTTATTTTTGGTCAGTCTGGCTATAGGCTTACACTTCAGCTATTTGTTTCACTGATTTCTCTATCTCTGTCTCTCAGTTAATTTTTATCATTTCCTTCCATTTGCTCGTTTTAGGCTTAATTTAGCTCTTCTTTTATGTTTTTTTTTTTTTTTGAAGGTTCATAAGGAGGTTTATTAGTGGGGCCATAGTTCCCACAGGAGAGGGAGCTACATGGCGTCTGCACCTTATCCAGGTGGCAGCTTCTCTCTCTGGGGTCTTTTATGTTTTAAGGTAGTTGCATAGGTCATTTGACTGCTGAGTTTTGTTTTTTTCTAATACAAACAGTCCACATCACACATTTCTCTCTTAAGCGGTACGTTAGCTGATATTTTCATATGTTGTGTTTTGGTGTTTATTCAATCTAAGCACACGCTAATCCTGATTTGTTTTCTTCTCAATGGGTTTTTTAGAAGCATCTTGCAATGTTGGAGACATGACTCACTTGGTAAAACACTGGCAAATGAATGAGAGCATCAGGTACTGAATTCAATTTCTAGTCTGATCAAAATAAGAAAAAGAGAAAGAAAAAAAAGTAGAAGCATCTTGCATATTTTTCAGTGACTTGGGCATTTCCTTGATATTTTTGTTATTCTACTTTATTCCTTGGGAATATAAAGATTTCAGAGATTTTTGGTCAGCTGTTTTTGTTCAAGGCTAGCACTCTACCCCTTTGAGCCACAGCACCACTTCCAGTTTTCTGGTAGTTAATTGGAGATAAGAATCTTCTGGACTTTCCTGCCTGGCCTGGCTTCAAACAGCAATCCTCAGATCTCAGCCTCCTGAGTAGCTAGGAGTACAGGCATGAGCCACCGGTGCCTGGCTCATTTTTTTTTTGTATTTATCAAAAATTATCCTCTTTCCTAGACCCTCTCCTACCTTAGAGAGCTTCCATATGGTCCCTGAAAAGAGTGTTTATTTTGCTAGGATTCAGTGGTGGCTCTTTTTCAAGGGAAAAATTGAAAGTATTGCCATGCTTTTGGCTATTATTTAGCCTTAAAATTTTTAAGACTTAAAAAAAATTTTTTTTTGTCCAGAACTTCTTATTCTTATTAAGAGGGTTATTCCAGTACAATGTGTTCTGCCATCCCCTGTGACATGAACTCTGTGAGACATTATCCTGCTTTTAAAGCCAGTATGTGTTTGTTCTTGTTAGCATCCTAACTCATGCATACCCACAGTAGTTCTCCATACATAAGGTGAAATGCCAAACCATGGGAGGGTAAGGGACAGGGAACTCTAGAGGTATAATTATGTTTTGCTTGAGTTTGACTTTCCATGAAATTAAATCAGAAAATGGTTGTACAAGAGGAGGAAGCTCATAGGCCCATTTTGTTTAAGTGTAGATAGAACTCTTTTCAGAACCCTTCCACAGCCCAAGCAGAGAAGGGGACAGCCTCTGTTACCTTTGCACTCCGGAGGGTCACTGCTCCACACCCCATTGCCTGCACAATACAGCATCTTCTGGCCAACTAGAGAGAACTGATCTGGTCCAGGGAGCTGATCACAACTGTAAGTGACGGCTTCACGGAAGTTAAACACATCGATATCAGTGAAAGTGTGTGTTCCGTTTTTAATTTTGGGAGGTGGTGTACAAAGGATCTCTTTTTTTTTTTTAAAGGAAGAGAGGAGAATAAAAGAAGACATGAAAGGCAAAAAACAAGGTAAGAAATGAAAGACAGCAAAGTTCTAAATTGCTATCAGGAAGTTCATCAATATAGATTTTCTATAAGCTAGTTGTGAATTCAGTATCTATCTATTAGGGAATTTCTAATATCCCAAAGCCAAACCATTAATGGAGAAATGAACATTCAGAAAACAAAACAGCAAGTCTGGCGCTGGTGGCTCACGCCTGTAATCCTAGCTACTCGGAAGGCTGAGATCTGAAGATGGTGGTTCAAAGCCAGCCTGGGGAAGACAAGTCCATGAGACTTGTATCTCTAATTAACCACCAAAAAAATGGGAAGTGGCGCTGTGGCTCAAGTGGTAGAGCCTTGAGCTGAAGAGCTCAGGGACGGGTTACAGATAGGCTGAGTGCTAGCAGCGTTATGACTCTAATTCTGGCTACTTGGGACACTGAGATCTTAAGATCCCAGTTCAGCGTCAGCATGGATAGGAAGGTCTCTGAGACTATTATCTCCAATTAATCAGCAAGAAGCTGAAAGTGGAGAGGTTGCTCAAGTGGTAGCATGGCAGCTTTGAGCAACAAAAGCTAAGTGAGATTGCGAGTACTTGTGAGAGAGTACTTGTGCCCAAGTACTGGCACAATAAATTAACAAATATACCAACCAATAAATATTACACCATTTGAGTTTATTATCCTTAAAAATAAATTAATTTTAAATTCTTTGATTCTACGCGCACACACGTATGCACACACGTGCACACACACACACACACACACACACACACACAGGACTTACTTTCACATCGTGGGGCAGTTTCACTCCAAACAGGTTCAGCATCTTTATTAAGCGTACAGTGTAGAGTTTCTGGACCAATTAAGTAATATCTAAATGAGCCAAGAAGAAGTTACTGTTTGTTTAGTAGTGAATTAGCTAGCTACACATAAGAAGGCAGGCAATGTTTACATGCAGTGGTTTTAGGGAGAGCTTTCCTAAGCAGCACATCGTGGAAGTGCTGTCTTCCATCTGTGATTTAATCAGATGAGGAGTTTTTCGTCTACAGGAACAAACACTTCGGGAGTTGCAGCATTATTGTAGCTCAAAATCTGGACCTGTGAGTACTACATCAGTTCTGTTGGCAGCAAGATGCACTTAGTTTGGGATTATTCCATTACTCCATTCTTGTTGGGACAGTGTGAAACCTTTACCTATTTTTATTCAGCATTAGTCTTAGTAGTGGTGAAGTTTGGTGTAGCAACTTGGCTTGTTACCCAGTAAAGCAATTTCTCTACAACATGGTTTCCTTTAACTTTAGCTCTTAAAAAAAATTAAAGGATGGGGCTGGGAATATGGCCTAGTGGTAGAGTGCTTGCCTCGTATACATGAAGCCCTGGGTTCGATTCCTCAGCACCAAATAAACAGAAAAAGCCAGAAGTGGCGCTGTGACTCAAGTGCTAGAATGTTAGCCTTGAGCAAAAACGAAGCCAGGGACAGTGCTCAGGCCCTGAGTTCAAGTCCTAGGACTGGTGGAAAAAAAATAAAGTATAACCTCTTTAATTATACGTTCATCCTGTCTCCATAAAACAGCAAAGGTTGTTTAGCTGTAACTTTGTCACAGAGAGAAAGCAAAATTAAAGCAAAGTTTAAGAAGTGAAACCTGGAGAATCAGCAACATAGATACCTTACTTTCCCAGAGGAACAACTTACCCCTGCTTGCAAACAAAGTGGGCCTGGTTACCCCAAGCCCAGGTTCCACTGGGATAGTAGATCCAGCCAGATTCAGGGTTCTGTAGAGTGTTACACAAATTTCCTAAAAGAAAGCAAATTGCTGAGTTGTTAAACACATAGGTACATTTGAATCAAAACAAACCTGCATTTTAAAAATTGTGAGGTATTGTTTTCTTTGTATTTATGAGGGCAAATATAATATACACAATCATCTGGGTAAGCAATGACCAAAAAAGACTCCCTGGAAGTTTCTCAAAGCCTGATTTAAAAAAAAAAAAAAGCAACAAAACAAAAACCCACGAGTCTCAAATCTTGTTTAATGTGAGAAATCATTGCTGTCATGGTATATTTCGCCTGGGATGAGTTGAAAGTACTCTAGAACAAGCAACGTGAAGTCACAGTAATAAGTTGTGTTTACTTACTCCCACAAATGATATCTCTAATTGTTGTCCACGTCAGATTCTTGTCACAAGTGGTAGCCATGGGCAAGGAAAACACAACGGAGTAACCTCTTTTGCACTTGTATAGCACTTCTTCCCCAACCTTGTAGGAAGGTTTAAATTTTTCAAGGGGCTCCATCCCTTCAAAAGTTGGTGGTGGCTCACAGGTATCTAGGGACAAGGGGACAAGGACATAAAGGATATACCTACTACTTTCACCAATCAGGGACTGAAGTTAGGCAGCAGGTAGGTTAAACAAACAAACAAACAAACAAACAGAGTGAAGGCTTTTGCAAGAGTCTGAATGATTGCTCTCTGCCTTTATGCAAGTGGTAATATTAGCAAAAAAACCCAAAACCCTTCTGGATTATAGTATAAACATACCTTCATGTAAAATCACTTCTTGTTACCTTTTATTTCAGAATAAACGGAACTGCCATTCAGTAAGAATGTATCACCCTCTTGGGTCTTAGAAAATATGCACCACAGAAACACATATCTTTCCATGATTTATCCTAAATTATTTTCAGAACTAATGTCTCTCTTAAGAAGTCTGATTACACAGTACTCTTCTTACATTACTCTTGCGTGATTGGAAATACTGTGTGTGTGTGTGTGTGTGTGTGCGCGCGCGCGCGCGCACGCAGCGCTGGTACTTGTGGCTTGAACCCAGGGCCTTGTGATCACCCAATGTAATGTCCTTTTCTCTGTCCTGAGTCTCTAGTGGCAGCTGCCAAATCTGCATACAAGGAAGTCTGCCTTTATTTGTGGATTGATTAACACTAGGTTTTAACTAAGTGTGGTTAAAAAATAATACTAAATTTTTTTAAACAAAAATAATTCAGAAACAAAAATGTTAAGCCAGGCACAGTGGTTCATACCTGTAATCCCAGCTATAGGAGAGGCTGAGACTGGGAAGACTGTGGTTTGAGCCAGCCTGGCCAAAAAGTGGGTGATACCTCCATCTCAGCAGAAAAGGCTG
The DNA here is from genome assembly GCF_023159225.1 of Perognathus longimembris pacificus. NCBI lineage: Eukaryota > Metazoa > Chordata > Mammalia > Rodentia > Heteromyidae > Perognathus > Perognathus longimembris. Next base: position 56,344,722 of record NC_063171.1, read on the forward strand.
GGTGTGGTTTCACACACCAGCTGCGGCAGCAAGCGTCGATCAGAGGATCTTAGACCAGGCTGACCTCAGCAAAAAGTGAGACACTATCTCTAAGACAACCAGAGCAAGAAAGGTTCAAGCACTAGCAAGTATAAAATCCTGAGTTAAAACCTCAATGCTACAATTTTTTAAATTCTCATATATGCATTACATCACTCAGCTGAAAGGAAAAGTTTTCACGAGTGAGTTGCTCCAAAAATGAAATATTTTACCTACCTACTTTTTTTTGCCTAGTATAGCTAGAGTTTTCATTCAACTTAGCCTTGTTCTTCCTCTTCCTTTCTCATTTCATTACCTTCCATTCAACTTATTTCCCTTCACATCTTAAAGACCTTTCGTGGCCTTTTTTTTTATTATAGTCTTAAGCTTCTATTTTGACATCTACCCTAAACATTTTTCTAAATGCTTTTTGTTTCTCTTATCCCAATTGCTGTCCTTTCCCTCCTCCACCACATGTGAAATGCATCCTTGAGGAATCAGGAAGAAACTGCATTGGAGTACTAGCAGCCAGAGGCAACCTGCAGCTATCAATGCCTTAGCACCAGAGAAAGATATCCTAACCACCACTCTTCAAAGAACTTTCTGCTAGGAAACAAGAGGACTATCTTCTACTTCTGTAAGCCCTGGCCAGATAGGATATTTAACTTTCTCCTAAAAAGTGACAAACGAGTACTGATACTGAGAGTATAAACAACAATAAAACTCTGCCAAGCAGTGATGGCTCATGCCTGTAATCCTAGCAACTCAGGAGGCTGAGATCTGAGGACTGTGATTGGAAGCCAACCCAGGCAGGAAAGTCTGCAAGACTCTTTATCTCTAACTACCCAGTAAAAAGCTCCAAGTAGAGCTGGGGCTCAAGTGATAGAGTGCCAGCCTTGGGTGAAAAAAGCTAAGGGACAGTGTTCAGGCCCTGAGTTCAAGCTCCAGGACTGGCACAAACAAATAAGCATGCGTGTGCGCATGCACACACACAGACACCACACACACACAATATGTGTCCCACTCAGTGAAATACAACACCAACTTAGTGGGATGGGCCTTTGGCCTTAGTTTCTGAACTACAGATTAAAAGCCATATTGATATCTATGGTTGCTGAGGATACTAATTTCTCTTTTAGGTTGTGCCTTTCAACTATGACTCTACCTATTATCTGGATTGGTCTGAAAAGAGATGATAACTCCATGGGTCAAAACAAAACAAAAATCCAACAACAAAAGCGATCAAGCAAATAGATACTTGTAAACCAAGACCAATTCTATATCAGGCAATAAGTAGATCTCACTGATTTTTTTTTTAAGGCATATAAAGTGTGCCTTTCCCATTCAGCTAAATCCAGGCTGAGAGCCTATTTAGGGACAACTCTAGCACAAGCCATTTCCTCCCAAACTCAGGCCCACCCAGCAGGTGACCCTCCCCCACCAGGAGATATCAGTGAGCCCACTTGATCCAGGTACCCAGCCACCGCAAGACAGTCTATAACTCGATCTGAGAGGCTCCAACCCTGGAGGTATCATAGTGTACCCTGTTTCCCGAGCCCCCCCTCCCCTTCCGCCCAGGGAACACGGAGGGGGAGAGGGGAAGGGGCGGTACCACACCCTCCCCCCGGCCCCAGCAGTATCTCCAGGCACCAAAGCGCTCCAAGCGACCTCACCTGGGGCAGAAGGTGGGCGGGCACCCCATCCGATTGGGGCACGATCCGGTTAACCCCGCCGCGAGCTGTCACTGGGGGCCGCCGCTCGGGTGACCGCACTCCATACCCACAGCTGCGGGCTGGGCGGGGTCCGCACAGCCGCCCCTCCACGCCCGCGCGCCGCCCCCCTCCCCTGGGCGCGCGCGGGGAACCGCGCTCCGCACCGCCCGCAGGCGAGCCCCGGCCCCTGCGGCAATGTCTCCCTCCACCCAGGGCGCCCCCCCGGACCCCGACCACCCCGCCAAACCTGGCTTCTCGCAGAATCCTCCACCGGAGAACAGGAGCAGCAGGAAGGCCACCGCCACCCGGACGGTTCCAAGGACGCAGGGCTGGAGAGCCCCCGGGGTGGCGCCGCCGCAGGCAGGCTCCGTGCCCCGCGCCGCGGACCCCGTCATCTTTCCGGAGATGGACGGGGATAACTGAGCGTCCGCCGGGCCGGGGAGCCACTTTTGAGCCCCGTTATCACACGCAACAATCCCCCAAAACTCACAAAGTGTGCTGGGCCACCGCACAGGTGGGCGTGGCCGGAGCCGGCGCGCCCCCCCCCCACCTCGCACAGGTGACTGGAGGCTGAGCCAATCAGAGGGAAGCAAGGCGGGGCCTCGGCGCAGCTCCCGGAGGGCGGGCAGGGGGCCGGGCCGGGCCGGGCCCAGGCTGGGGCTGCGGGAGGCAACTTGGGGTTCCGCGGGTTGATCGACCCCCGGGCCTGCGTGCGCTCTGGCTACGCCCGCTGCAGCCTTCCCAAGCACCCCAGTGGCTGGCGAGCATTTACCAGACAGGGCTGCCATCCGGCCCTGGGAAGGGCGGATTATAAACAGCTGGGCTTTGTCATCATTTCCTGGAGCTCTGGCTTGGAAAATAAAACACTGCGATCTAAAAATAGATCAGCCCTGAGTTTCAACAGCGGGTCACCTTAGACTCGGGACCCCTTGGGAACACTCGGGGCTGCTCTGATGGATTATCTGCGCCCTGGAATTAGGTATTGTTTAGGGCAGTGCTTTGCCTGGAATTTTCCTTGCTTCAGTGCCTGCTGCTAGGTCCTCTCCTGGCCTCCTACTGCCCACAGCTGTCAAAAGCTCAGGTTTCACCACTGCATCTCAACCCCTAAGGTAATGTGCTGCTCCTCCTCTCTCGAGACACCCACCGGGCATAGAAATGATTAAACACCAAACATTAGCATATTGGGACTCTGTGGAACTCTAGCCCTTGAACTACTTAATGTTATTGAAGATGACACACACACATGTATAAGAAATAAAAAGACGAACGTATGCCAAGTGTCAGATTGCTGGAAGTAATGGGGTGGCAGGATCTGGGAGGGGTACGGATTTGTTGGGTGAAGTTAAGAGGGTGGATTTTTCTGGGGAAATGTTGGGAAATCAAGAATGAACAAAATTGTCCTGCGTTGGTGGCTCACAGCTGTAATCCTAGCTACTCAGGAGGCCGAGATCTGAAGATCATACTTTGAAGTGAGCCTGGGCAAGAAAGTCCAAATAACCACCAAGAAGCTGGAAATTAGAGCTGTGCCTCAAGTGGCAGAGTGCCAGCCTTGAGGGGAAAAAAGCAAAGCATAGGGACAGGGTGCTAGAAAAAAACCATGGTGAGCAGTGACGTTCTAGCAATAGCTATGCAGTTATAGTTCCAGCTTCTGCCTTTCAGTTGTAATAATTGAAAGGGGTTCACAGAATTGTTTAATGATAAATTTAAGCTGGGAAGCACAGGATATTATTCATAGTATATGAGTATTTCCCATGGTAACTACTGTAATAGAAAAAAAAACTATCATGGTTTCATTGTAATTAAAGTCACAGGTCTCGACAGTATCAATCAAATGCTCAACTGTCCCTCTATGTAATGGAAAAGAATACAGAAGTGGTTTGTTCTGTGTGAAAAGACCAGTTCTGAGCATTTAATGTCTAGTTCTGTCAGTTAAAAAATTCCCAAGACATAATATTTGTTAAAAATCCAGTTGAACAAAACTCTTGTCATTGAGCGTAATATCACACATTACCAGGCTTCTTACTGTTCTTTCTAGATGATGTGACATGGGTATTAGTGAGAGAACTCTGGATAATAAGACAACCATTCTTTGGGATTCAAGTTTGTTTTTTTTTTTCCCCTTAAGTCAGTGGACTTATACAAATGCCAAGTGGCTGAGGTCTGAGAATCCCAGTTCAGAGCCAGCTCAGGCAGGAAAATCCATAAGCTTCTTATCTCCAGTTAACCACCAAAAAATGGTTAGAGGAGCTGTGGCTTAAGTGGTAGAGCACTTAGCCTTGAGCAAAAAAGCTCAGGACAGTGCTCAGGCCCTGAGTTCAAGTCCCAGGATTGGCAAAAAACAGCAAAAGAAAGAACCAGTCCCTAAAAAACACTTGCACAGAAACTAGCAATAGTTATGTATAAAGCTAGCCTTTATTTAGGGCAGGGGGAGGAGAGAGGAATGAGCAATGAACAGGCTACATTGCATGTATATGAATATGTCACAATGAAACCCCGTTGAACAACTAACCAATATTAACAAAAATATGGATAAAAGTATCACTCAGTATCCAGAAAGCTCCTCAGGTTTCCTAGAGATCATTAGTATGTCCCAGAATACGATAATATTTTTATCATTATTGTTTTTTGTTAAGAAGTGGTACAAGGGGGTTTCAATTTCACAAGTCAGGTTATGAGTACAATATATTTTGACCAATTTTGCCCTTCCATCCTTCTCTCGTCTCTCCTCATCCCATCTCTAACTGCAAGATATGTACACCTATTTTTACATAATGTACATTGAATATAATGACTGTATTTGTGCATTCATTCTCTTCATTTGTGTTGTTTTTGACTCTAATGGTTTGAACGGCTAAAAAGACTATAAAGCTACTCACTTTTTAGAAATTGACATGAAATCATATATATGAAGCATTATGTGATGTTTATGCAAATAAATATTGTATATACATTGTGTAACATTCAAATCAAGGTAAAACATCTCTGTTCTCTCAAATACTATTTCTTTGTGTAGTGAGAACATTCTAAATCACTTCAAGTTTTTAAAAAAATATGCAATGCATCATTGTTATCTTGCCTATCTGGCTATAACTTAATTCCTGTGAACTGACACATTCTTAAAAGTTGTGTGTCTTCAGTCGATCTAATGTACTATGAATCTATACCAAAGTAAGCTAATTTTTTAAAACAGTAACAATTCTTTTATTTCAACTTTTTATTTTTTAAGTACAAAATATAGCAGAAAATGCTTGTAAAACAAAATATCCAGTGTTTGACATTTTAGTCATGGCCATTCTCCCCTCAATTATTTAATATCTCTTTCATAAACAAAAATCTTCATTCATAAATTAGAAATAGATATAAACTATATTTTTTCTATTTTTATAAAATAAAGGAACTATTGAAGCAAGAAAGATGTGTATGTGTATAAAGATAAAAATGTGAAAGGATACTGGCCGGAAGAAAATTAAATAGAATTCTGTGCAACTTATTTTCATCTCTCAGTGCTTTTTCCAAGGGATCCTTTTCCATTTTATGTTTTGAACATTTTGAAATAAGAGAAATGACAGACTTGTAAACCACAACTCTGCGAGACAACATACTTCTTTAAGTTATTGAACTATTTTTCTCTAGCTTAAGAAGGATTTCGTCTTCCGCTAAGAACAGGGAAGAGCCCGAGGGAGCAATGGAAAGGCAGCCTGAGAAGGGAGATCCTTTCAGCATCTTCATGTATGCATCGCTACGAAGTCACTTCAGAGGCCACAGGAATCAGATCTTACTCTGTTGCAATGAATCGGCTCCCTTCCAGTCAACATGTAACTTGAGATATGTTCCAGCTTTATAGTATGTTGTCAAGAAAGGATGCTGAAATAACAGGATATGTTTAGTTAGATAACAGCATGGTGGAAAACAGAAACTTCCAAGAATCTATATGCTTAAATGCTAATGATTGTGAGGCTGGTGTTAGGTAGAAAATACCAATTCATCAGATGTGGTTATCGTCACTGGTTGTAGTTACTAACTAGGTAGGTCACAAGAAACTAAGTTGAGAGAGTGAGTAGATAACAGAGAGATAAATGAGTAATTTGACCTGGGCCAAGAAAATGTGTCCTCAGAGTTGAGCAAATTCATGAACAGAACCTCATTCAAGAAGACATACACACCAGTCACAATGCAGGAAGTGTTTCCTTGAGTCTTTTCAGAAGGGCAGTAGGTAGTGGCTTGTTGGAAAAGGAGCATCGTCAGAAAGTAGGTCTTCCTACTGTTATTTCAGCTAAGAGGGAGCTCAGGTAGTATACTGTGTACAAGACAAATGCTTCCTGGTGAAGCTTCTCCTCTCTGTTCAGGAAGGCTGTCCTTCCCCAAGGGATCAGAGCCCCTGATGAGGCCCAATGGTCACAGACTCCATTATTTCTGCCACCTGACTCCTCACCATCATCCCCTGCCCAGCATCACCTGTTACCTAACGTTCTTCCAAACATTTCATGACCTTCAACCCACAGTTGTGTCCTTAGCATCTGCCTCTGCTCCCTGCATCACCCACTCTCTCCTGGCACCTGGTTTGGGTGCACAAGGCTTAAAAATGGGACAGGCTCTAACTCCTTGTCCACAGCATGTTGCCACAAGTCCAGGGTCTAATCACCTGAAGGAAATATGGAAGTTATTCAGGATTTCTGTTATGGTTTGGTGATGAAGTGTCTCCCCAAAAGGCTCATGTGTGGAAGGCCTGGACTCCCATCACTGAGAGGTGATTGTATCACATGGGCTCAGCTGTCATTGGCGGATTAATCCCTTGATGGATTAATATGACGGCGTTATTGGGAGAGAATAGAAAACGAAGGAGGCGGGGCCTGGTTGAAGGTAGCAGATCACTGCGGGTGTGCCTGCGAAGGTAAGCCTTGTCCCTGGCCTACCACCTCTACAACCCTGATATTCTGCCTCACCACATCAATAGCAACAGTCAACCATGTGAAGTTTCTGAAAACTATGAGGTAAAATAAATACTTCCTCTTTAGAAAAATGTGTGTGTGCGCTTACTGGGCTTGAATTCAAGGCAAGGCCTGGGTGTTGTCCATGAGCTTTTTTGTTGCTCTAATACTTGAGTCATAGCTCCACTTCTTTTTAGTGGTTAATTGGACATAAGAATCCCATGGACTTTCCTGCGAGATCTGGCTTTAAACTGCCATCCTCAGATCTTAGCCCCCTGAATAGCTAGGATTACAGGTATAAGCCATCAGTGTCCAGAAATAATTGCCATTGGTGAGAAAAGGCAGGATTGAATACTGTGTAATTAATATAATATTGAGGTACAGCTCTTTACATGTAAAATGTGTAAAACAAAGCTCAAAAATACTACTACCAGGTAGGATTTATTGCAGACTGTACTCTCTCTGACTCATCTATCTATCCATCTGTGTCTATCTGTCTGTCCTATCTATCTATCTATCTATCTATCTATCTATCTATCTATCTATCTATCTATCTATCTGTCTGTCTGTCTGTCTGTCTGTCTGTCTGTCTGTCTGTCTGTCTGTCTGCCTGCCTGTCTGTCTGTCTGTCTATCTATCTATCTATCTAATAATAAGAACACAGTGCTTTTGAAATAAAATTGTGGAAAAGGTTGAAAGGGGCAACACTGTATACTGTCACACTGTATTCACAATCTGCCTTAATGAATGGCAACTCCTTTGTCCAACAACTTCAAGATAGTAAAAATATTTTTAAAAAAATGATTGTCAGGAAATGCTGCTTCAAAGATGGACACCATTTTGGACAGGAGTTGTCTGGAAGAGTTTTTTGGTCAAGAGAACTCCAGGCTGGGTTCATGGAACTTAGGCAAGAAGAAAGGTAGAAAAGTGTTTTAGGCAGGTAATCTGGCAAGAATGTTTTCTAAAATAAACTTTTGTAAAAGTGACTCAACACTCAGTCTGCTCTTATTTTCTCTTGATACCCAATGACAGTACAGCTGGCCTCCAATCAGTTTTTCACGACTTCCCATTCTAGCATGACAGAGGGAAATGAACACATCACCCCAGGATCTTGAAGGTGTAACGAGTACCTGTAGAAGCACTCTATTCTCTCTCTTCATCTCTAAATCTCTTGCACTGTAAGACTTTCACTCCCTTACTTGTGTATCTGTGCTAATGTCCTCTTTTTTGGAGTAGAACCATATGAAAAGGCAGTTTTTGAAGACAACACATCTCAAGACATCCCAAGGCACATGCGGACGACCATTCGGAAAGAATCAGAGTGGGAGACCATTAAAAATTCAGAAAAGTTAAATATCAATTCTCAATTACTTTTAAAAAAGAATGCACATTTCATTTGCCTTCGTAAATAGTAAGGAAAAATAACATGTAAGACAGAAGCAAAGTCACTAGGAAGCTAGAGAACACAGAAGCTATAAATTCACTTCTGTCACAGGAGAAATGAAGACATAACCTGTAGATTTCTTGTTTAGGAAAAAAAAGTTAGAGTTTCCATATCTTGGTTAGTTGTAAAATGCCTACCTTGTCCCTTACCGTTCCCTGGGGCTCCTTCCACTATCCTTTGTGAAATTTAGGATTCTTGAAGGGTGTATCTAGAGCAGAGCAGGCTTAGACGAATTGTGGACCAAGGTCAGAAAGAGGTAGTACTGAGAGAAAGGAATTTTTTTTTTTAATGAATGTGATGCTTTTTGCTGCTTTTTTCTGGAAGACATAGCCCAATTCCTTTTTAGGGCATTGGTGCAATTCTTTCTGATAGTGCCCTGAAGATTTGTGGGTAGAAAATATTAGGGTTCCTGGGGATAGCCAGAGCAAGCAAGGAACAACTGAATTTCTCTGCATGTACAGGAAAGGGGAAGTTTGAATTTGCAAGAAGCACAAGAGTTGAATGGAAGTAAGTTGAATAGGCAAAAAGGAAGAGCATCTGATGAGAGAAGGAGGGAGGGAAGGGATGGAGAAAGGGAGAGGAATGGAAGAGTTAGCTACGGTCCCAGGAGAGAGAAGTCCCAGGAAGAATAGGGGGAAAGGGAAAGTGAGGGCCCAGAGGATCAGGAAGATATTCTATACATTAATGGAAGCTGGAGGGCTTGGGGACATACTTCTAAAGGCTACTTCTCAAAGGTCACAGTAGCTGGGCTCCAGTGGCTCACACCTGTAATCCTAGCTCTTGAGGAGGCTGAGATCTGAGGATAGCAATTCAAAGCCAGCCCTGAGCAAACAACTCCGTGACAGACTTATGTGTAAGTTAACTACTAAAAAGCCAGAGGTGGAAGTATGGCTCAAGTGGTAGAATGCTAGCCTTGAGTAAAAATACTAAGCAAGACTGAAAGGCTATCAGTTCAAACTTCAGTATGGGCACACACGCATGCACGCACGCATGCACGCACACACGCACACGCACGCACGCACACACACACACACACACACACGGCTCACAGTGTATACCTCAAAACCACAGGAATACTCTGAAGAAGAAAAATGACATAATGCCTGGTCACAGTACTGACCGTCATTGCACAAAATCATCGAAAAAGGCAATATTCTAGGAAAAATGAATGAATGACTCAACAGAGGTGTTTCTGGTGAATGAGGTAGTTTCTAAATTGTTGGTATCATGACCTATGTAGTGTAGTATACTATTCCAATTCTATTTCCATGGGCATTATCTGGTTACATTTTGAATCCACCACAAGCACAGGTACCTGCTGTTTTCTTGACTTGATAGTAGAGTTTGAGGCTGGGCACAGCTGCTTTCTGGAGAGCATAAATTGACACTCACTTCTTTAGATTTTTTATGCGTAATCGTGCTAATTGGTCGGGAGAGGGGAAGGAAACAGAAAAGCTGACTTAATCATCTCAGTTTCAATTTTGAAAGAAATTAATAACTTGCATTTGGAGGCTGAAGTTTTACAATTTGTTTCAAATTCCTGTTTTCTTTACAGGGTGTATAAAACAGAAAAGATAACCATACGTCATCTTTCAACACTAAAAACTTGGATTAGGACACAATATTAAAACCACCTTATTTACTGTGTCCGAGGACCCTACATTATTTGTAGATAAGTACCCTTGCTTGAATTCCTTTCCCCATTTCTCAAGTAATTTTGATAACAGGAGTTACCAGAAGGATGACCCAAATGAAGCCCATAGTCACTGACCCTATGAGGCAGGGAGCCCCACTAATATTGTATCTCCAGTGGGCCTCTTCTTTAACTCACTCCTTCTTTATTGCTAGGATCTGCAGATGAAGAACAAGCAATCACCTCCTACACAGCTGTGCCAATTTAGCGTACCCCCCCCCCACTCCTGCTTTACTCCCTCATGGAAGATGATGATGATGGATCAGCTCAACAGCTTCTACATCCTGAGGATTTAAATTTAAATCATAACTACTCTCCCCAGGGTTACTTATGGATTATTTCTAACATGAAGACAAATGGTGTTTTGTGGTAGTAGTGCAATCATTATTAGTCCAGGAAGTATAACAGGCCAAAAAGGAAAGCTTAGGAAATGTTTTGGGAATGTTTCCAGATGCCACAGATGTAATGGCTCTGATTGTAAGACGCTTTGCTGTAAAGGGGTTGACTTCCCTGACTTTTAAGGATAAAGAAGACCAGTATCCTTTGCCCTGCCATATCCCTGTTGATTTGGTCAGAAGACAATGGTGGTAGGATGAACTTGGTTGTTTTAATGAGTGGGACAGGAGCAGGATGCAAAGTTTTGGGTTTTTTGTTTTGTTTTGTTTTCCTGATACTATGGTTTGACCTCAAGGCTTGGGTGCTTTCCCTTAGCTTTTCTACTCGAGGCTAGTGCTTTACCACTTGAACCACACCTTCACTTCTGCCTTTTTGCTGGGTAATTGGAGATGAAAGTCTCGTGGACTTTCTTGCCCAGTCTAGTTTGGAATCACAGTCCTCAGATCTCAGTCTCCTGTGTAGCTAGGATTACAGGTGTGAGCCACCAACACCCACACTCATTAATACCTTCAACAACAACAACAACAACAACAAGAAAAATAGCCCTCTTTCTGCTCAATTTCTCAATTCCTTCTGAATTTTTTATTTTTACTTTTTTTTTTTTTTTGCCAGTCCTGGGGTTTGAACTCTGGGCCTAAACACTGTCCCTGGGCTCCTTTTTGCTCAAGGCTAGCGCTCTACCACTTGAGCCGTAGCACCACTTCCAGCTTTTTCTGTGATTAATTGGAGATAAGAGTCTCATGGACTTTTCCTGCGTGGGTTGGCTTTGAACTGTGATCCTCAGACCTCAGCCTCCAGTGTAGCTAGGATTATAGGCGTTAGCCACCAGTCCCAGGCTTGAAAATGTTATTTTTTTTAAGTTACCATATGCATTTCCTTTGTTCTAAATACTTCTTTCCCTATTTCATACCAAGGGCCTGCCTTATAAGAATGACCACATTTTTCTATGTCATAGCAGGTTTTGTTTGAGAATTTCTTTTACTTCCCTGTGACCTGCAAGAGGACATAAATACAAAAGTGTGCATTTACTTGAAGACTGTGGCTATACTTACCGTTTTTTGTACTTGGGAATTAGCCAAAATATCAAAATGATGGCTAAAATAAAGAAGATCACACCAAAGAAGAAGCCTAGGGAGGAAAACAAAGTAATTAAATGCAGGGGGAAAAGTTCATCCAGATGTTTTCAACTCTACCTTAAGGTTACCAACTAACTTTTTATATGCAACTATAAGTTCTGCTGTCCCTCAAGGTTAAATATTGACCTTCAGGAAGTAGTTCTTGCAGCCTGCCCATGTCTCTCCTGTAAGATGTGAGACACAGGCTCCTCCAAGAAACAAGATTCCCTCTGGACCAAACCTGATTATAAGACTTTTTCTGCCAGGCACTGTTGGCTCCTGCCTGTAATTCTAGCTACTCAAGGGGCTGAGATCTGAGGACTGGGCAGGAAAGTCCATGAGACTTATCTCCAATGAACCAGCTAAAAGCCAGGAAAAAAATTTAAAAAAAAAAAAAAGCTGTGGCTCAAGTGTCAGAGTACCAGTCTTTAGTGGAAAAAGCCAAGTAGGAGTGTGAGGCTCTAATTTAAAGCCCAGTGTGGGCACCAAAAACCAAAACAAATAAAATAAAACACCCATTCTTATACAGACAAACCATAGAAATTAACTAGGCAAACCGGTCTTGCTGCTGCTTTCAGTTTAAGCAAATAGGAAAGATTATCATCTGGAAGCAAAGAGGAAGTTGCTGCTTCTACTCACACTGAAGAGTCCCTCTCTCTCTTTCTCTACCCCGTACGTATGTATGTATGTACGTATGTATGTATGTAGCTTTCTATCTACATATACCTCTCTCTATATATAAGTATACACACATATATACATATACATATATTTTTTTTTCTGTAATAGGGTTTGAACTTAGGGCCTTTGACTTGCTAGATGGGCACTCTACCACTTGAGCCATGTCTCTGGCCCCCAAATAGTGATTTTTTTTTTCACACTAAAGGATGATTTTCATTTGTCATGGTTCAAAATAGTAAAAAAAAAAAAACCCAAAATCCTTTGATGAAAGATAAACTTCTTTTCATTTGAATTGACCTTATCATAGAAGGTCTTTTGATCTCTTTTTACACTGTATTCATTATAAGTAGCTCAGTAAGGTCCAAGTTAAATAAGTAGATACTTACTGTCAAAGACACCACAATTCCTCAGCAAACCCTTCACAATACTTACCAACTATGAGATTAGTACGTGAGCCTGAAAGGAAGAACAAAAATCACAAGAACATCAGCGTGGCATACAACATAATCCAACAGCCTGTGGTGTTTAGGGCAATCTGTTCTAAGTTTCCCTTAGTACTCAGCTAATTCTTTTCTCATGATGAGTCTGAACTCCGTGTTTGTACTTGCTAAGTGGGCACTCTACCACCTGAGCCATGCCCCCAGCCCATTTTGCCTTCTAGTTATTTTCCCAATAGTCTTGAGTGATTTTTTTTTCCCAGTAGGCTGGTCGGGACTGCTATTCCTGTAGCCTACAGCATGGAGAATGGAGAGCGGGCCTGGGCTCTGCTGCAGGGAAGGCACTGCCTGACCCATGAATTTTCTTGAAGGCCTCCTTTGCTACTAAAGTATGCCGAGCTTTTACGGCCCCCAGTCTATAAGAACTCGTGATGCATGCAACTCTGCAGTGATATACACAAAGACAGCACAGAGACCGGAGGAGAGTGAAGACAGAAAGGCCGGTCCTCTTCTCATTGCTGTAAGCTTCCTGGGAAGAGCTAATAGCTGTGTGTGTGGTTGTACCCGCACTATCACTGTATCTCATCTGAGTACACTGGATACTGTATATACTGGTATTAAAACTAGGGGAGTGAAAGGGAATATCAAAATCGAGAGACAAAGGATAAAAAGACAAACGACTCCAAAGGCAATACTTGCAAAAAAAATTTGGTGTAAACCAACTGAACAACTCATGGGGGGAGAGGGGAATGAGGGAGGAGGTAACAAACAGTACAAGAAATGTACCCAAGGCCTAACGTATGAAGCTGTAACCCCTCTGTACATCACTTTGACAATTAAAAAAAAAAATTGTGGCACCCGGCACGGGTGGCTCATGCTTGTAATTCTAGCTACTCAGGAGGCTGAGATCTGAAGAGTGCAGTTCGAATTCAACCCAGGCAGTAAAGTCCATGTGATTCTTATCTTTGATTAACACCCAGAAAACTGGAAGTGGTGCTATGGCTCACAAAGTGGCAGAGTGCTAGCCAAAAAGCTCAGGGACAGCACCCAGGCCCTGAGAACAAGCCCCAGGACCAAAAATTAAAAAACCAAAAATTTAAAAAACATGGAAAAGAAGAGATCTCCTCTGTCACTCCTTGGTTTATAAATGAATCTAGGAACCAAGTTAATAAGAAGCTGATTAGCAAGATAAAATTAGACAAGTTTTGTTTGATTTATATGTACATGGGGAGACTGAAGAAATGACCTAAGCAGATTTTTTTTCAGACTTTTTAGAGGAAAAATAATAAACTTGTGAAAGAATGATGGGACAAATGGATCTATGGAGTTGGGTTAGTTCCAAGAACATCATTAAGAAAAATGCTAGGTGCTGGTGGCTCACCCCTGTAATTCTACTCAGAAAGCTAAGATCTGAGGACCAAGATTCAGAGGCACAACAGCTATGTACATCTATGAGACTAAGCAAAATGAACTCCAAGAGATGGTCGTTAGGTTTAATGTACTAGGTGAATTTCCTGTGGCGTACCCTCTGTGGTCACTGTATATGATTTTGGTGCCCTGGATATTGTATATATGCTTATCTGAACTAGAGAAGGGAAAGAAAAATGAGAGAGGGTGAAACAAATATGACGAGAAATATACTACCTTATTATGTAACTGTACCCCCTCTGTACATCACCTTGTCAATAAAATTTAATTTAAAAAAAATGATCCAGAGCCAGCCTGAGAAGACAAGACCCATGAGAATCTTATCGCTAATTAGCTAGCCAAAAGCTAAAGTGGAGGTGTAGCTCAAGAGGTAGAACACCAGTCTTGAACAAAAAAGCAAAGTGAGAGTAAGGCCCTGAATTCAAGCCCCAGTATCAGCAAACAGAAGGAGGAGGAGGAGGAGGAAGTGATGGAGGAAGGTGGAGAGGTGCGGAGGATCCAGCTCAGAGCCTAGTACATTAAAGTCAACAGAGCACTACCCCGGAGCAATACTCCCAGTCCCAGCAAAACAGTCTAAGGAAGGCACAGGCTAAATGGCCCTTCTTGCATTACAATTCCTGACGCAATCTCATCATGAGACAAGTGCTATTCCAATTTGTCTTTTTTTTTTTTCCTTGAGATGGAATATCCTTGACCCCTTCATTAGTATATGCCATAAATATCACATTGCAGTTGATGCAGGATGGATTGATGAATGGAAAGTCACCACAGCTGGGAAGGGCTACATTCCTTGCCCTTGTACTTACCAGTTGTACATAAGGCCAGAGGAGGGTCCCAACTGTCATCGGCCTGGCATTGGCTCCAGGGGCTGCCGTCCAATGTATACCCCTCCTCACACTCTAGAGTTATGTTTTCCTGATAATGATATTCTTCTTTTAGTCCCAGCTTATTCCGGATCCCATCCATAGACGACGGGAGGCTACATTTCACTTCTGAAATCAGAAAATTCAGAACCAAGTTACTTATTGTTGTTGGCTGCAACCATTTGACAAAGAGGAGACATGTTTTCAATCAAGAGTTGATTGAATGGTTAACTGACTTTTGACCCTTCCAAACATCCTATGAGTTAACATTCTCTGACTTATATGGAACACTTTTATTTATTCTGCAACTGGAAGGTTCTAGAAGGCTGAGGAGTTAGGACAGTCCTTGGGTTATACGGCAACAGAGGTATCATTCAGTTCTTTCAAGCTATATAACACATACTGGTATTTTTGGTCAGCTACATGCATGTCTCTGGCCCATTTCTATACAGAAAGAAAAGAAGTCATGATTCTGAATTTTAAGTATGACTTTTTTTCCTTTGTTTGCGTTTTTTGCCCACCCATCATTACCTTCTTCAACTTCAAGCAAAACCTCTTTGTCTTATAAGAGCCTCAAAATTAGCCTAAACTATTATTTTTTCCTTTATAGGTATCATGTGGTCTTCCTACATGAAAAGAATAGGCTGGGGTTGTTAGCACAGACTCCTTCTGTAAACAAGAAGTCCAGAGAATAAAGGAAAAGAACTTGTTCTTTTTACCAAAGCTCCTGAATGACTTGCTCACACTGTGGATGGAAAATTACTAGTATAAAGCAGGCTTGAAGAGGATAATTAAGACAAAATAAATTATAAATATTCAGTGTTTGTAATATTTGAATAAATAACTGTGAGAAGAAAGCAGCTTCCGGCAAGGCTCATAACCCCTCTTATTTTTAGGAGAAGATCTTTCCCAGGGTCTCAACCTCTATCTTTGAAATGTTTTTTTGAATTTTCACACATATTTATGTGACAGAAGCACATGAACTTCTAGTTTGTGTATGTGTACATGCGTGTGCTTGCGTGCATGTACTTCTGTGCCAGTACTAGAACTTGAACTTAGGGACTCATGCTCTCCTATAGCTTTGTTTCTTTTTGGGGGGGGGGCAAAGACACTCTTTTAATTGGACTTGGCTTTGCTGGTCGTTGACAAGCTGCAGACACGATTACAATTCCACAGTAAACAGACATCCTTGTTAGCAGTCAGGCAACTTGGAGAAAATACACAAATAGATGCAACTTCATACGCTTCCTAACAAAGCAACGTCTCTAGCTTTTCCTTATATCCTTTTTGTGCACTGAGTTCAGTGATACCAAATTATACAAAACTATGAGAGGAGGGGAACGATAATACCACAAAATACTTTTATGAATATTACCAGTATTAATTAAAATTACTTTTTTTTTTTTTTGCTTTGCTGGTCCTGGGGCTTGAACTTTGGGCCAGGGTGTTATCTCTGAGAGTCTTTGTGCTCAAGGCTAGCACTCTACCACTTAAGCCACAACGCCACTTCTGGCTTTTTTATAGCTTTGTTTCATTCAAGGTTGGTGCTCTACCACTTGAACCATGGCTCTGCTTCCAACACATGAACTTCTAGACATGAGCGGATCCACAGAACTGTGTGTTTTCTGCAATCTATTCTTGCTGGTTAGCCAGAACTGTGTGTTTTGTGCAATCTATTGCCGATTAGCACAGATGCATCACTGTTCTTGCTGTGATGGGCTTCTTTATCTGTCTCTAGAATGAGAGGATGAGCAGCATAGGAGGGATTTCTGAGTCTCTGGAGATAGGCAGGACTCTATGTTCCTGCACTTGGTGGACTACAGAACTCTGGGGTGTGTCCGAAGACAACACTCTGGGGTGTGTTCGAAGACAACCCTCTGCCTACCCCCTGCCCTCAGCTTAGCATGTCTAAAAAGAAAGAATACATTAATAATACAAAGCAAAAGCACTTAACTTACAGTTTTCTAGACTAAAACCACCCCACATTTTTTAATATAAAGGGAACAACATATAGCATAGTGTACATCTCAGGCAGGGATTCAGGGGTCCAATCTTTGACACGCCCCTCCACAAGCTGGGCAACAAGGACCAGTTTTTGGGTCTCTCTGACCTTAATTTTTTCCTTTGTGGGAATGCCAGGATAAGAACGTCATTTCTTCAGAATTTTTTGAAGTCTAACACAAATAACTTCTAGAAAGACCTCAGAATCCTGTATAGTCCTGGGATATCTTATTTGTTTGTTCCAGTCCTGGGGTTTGAACCAAGGCCTTAGATGCTATCCCTGAGCTTTTTAGCTTAAGGCTAGCACTGTACTATTTGAGCTATAGCTCCATTGTGTTATTGGAAAAAGGGGTCTTATTGAGTAGTAGAGTTAGTCCTTGGCAGATCCTTGGAAGTGTGCCTTCCTACTGTCTGATCTTCCTTTCCCTTTTCCATCCACACGCATTCACCAGCCCGGTGCCAGAGGTTCACGCCTGTAATCCTAGCTACTCAGGAGGCTGAAATCTGAGGATCTAGGTTTGAAGTCAGCCTGGGAAGGAAAGCCCATGAAACTCTTATCCAGTTAATCCCACCCAAAGCTGGAAGTAGAGGTGTGGCTCAAGTGGTAGAGTGTCAGCCTTGAATGAAAGACCTAAGGGATAGCTCCCAGGCCCTGAGTGCAAGCCCCAGTACAGGTACTATCCTCGTAATCTTGTTAAATCATCATCCTGTCGATGAAAGCTCAATTTTATTAGCTCTGTGGTAAATTTTCTGTAAGAACCCAGAATAAGAAATACCAAGAAATGAGATACCTTTGCAATAATGATCAAATTCACTCCAGGTTCTCTGAGGTGTGCAAAAAATGAAGCCCCTCCCCACCATCAGGTAGCCAGGGTCACAGGTGTAGTTGACTTTCATCCCAGGAAGATAGGACGATGTGTATTCGCCAATGTGGTGGCCGTTCTGGAGTTTGGGTGGATGTGGGCAAGCTAAGACCAAGTTCACACACAAACCAAGAAAAGACACTGAGTTCAGCTGAGAAGCGCAAATACAGCAAGCCAGTATCTCAGGCCGTTAGCGCTGCATGGAGACCTGAGGCAGGCAGACCATGAGCTGCTCACTCTTAGCTAATTGGGTGGAAGACTGATTCTTTCGACCCAGTATTCAGTATTTAGACACAGACCTCTGTGCTCGCTCCTTGCAAACTGTATCAGATAGATGGACAACAGATGTCCATAAACTATCAGTTCAATGCTGTGCTGTTCTTACTGGAAGAAGAAGAGCTTATAATAACCAACAGAGCCTCAAATGAGCCTACAATTATCAGGGACTCTCATTTTAAGCCAGATGAATATGTTTTTTAAAAAGGAGCTACAGAGACTAAGCACATCCTAAACTTCCATTGACCCAGGTTATCCCATACTGCTTTTGTGAATGGTGAGATGAAGGGCTAGCCCAATGTAGGCAGCAGCTTGAACAAAACACATGGGAAATAACAGAATATGAATATCTATATATGAATTTCCTTAATTACTCAAAACATGAGCCATTCTGAAATAAATAATACTATATACTATAGTATAGTAAACTACATTGATCTCATGTATATTTAGAGAGAATGTATTTCATATCTCTAGTATATCTCTAGTATAAAGACAACTAACAGTAGCCATGCCATGAAAGAACATTTGCTTCGATACTTTTCAGTGTTTTGAAACTATTCTCTACAAAATCTGGATTTTTACCAGTTCTCTTCACTTTCCAACTCGCTGCTTTCAATTCCTAGGAAAGGCCATCAGAAGACCATCAAATTGGTTTTGCATGAAGCTTTGTTTTGTTTTTCGATGGAATTTCATTATACCTTGAACTGCTGGGCTCAAACATCTTACTAGCTTAGCTTCCTAAGTAGCTGGAACTACAGGTGTTCACTATTGGGCCTAGCTAGAATACTACCAATTGCAACACCGTGTGTCACATCTAAAACCCATCTGCCACTCACCTAGGAGGCCGTTTTGTCTCTGCCATTCTCTTTTTTTTTTGTCAGTCCTGGGCCTTGGACTCAGGGCCTGAGCACTGTCCCTGGCTTCTTTGCTCAAGGCTATGGCTCTACCACTTGAGCCACAGCGCTACTTCTGGCTTTTCCTATATATGTGGTGCTGAGGAATTGAACCCAGGGCTTCATGCATGCTAGGCAAGCACTCTACCACTAGGCCACATTCCCAGCCCTCTGCCATTCTTAAGAAAGCCATGTTCACAAGCAAAACTGACCATCACTAAAGGAATATGGAGATTCTTGCACAGACTGTCAACCAGTTTAGGATATGCAGAAATAGATACTAACTAGAAGGAACAAAAAGTTCACAGCGAGGGGGAGGACCACTCCAAACCCCATTCCCTTGACTGTCACTGGTGCAGCGGATGGTGCGCTCCCCTGTGAGGTTGAAGGTCATCCTTCTGTCTGGGTGGGAGTCACATGTGTAAGACACTTCTTTTCCATAAGGAATATCTCCCAGAAGCGTGCTTGTGTGTCTTCCATTAAGGATAGTTGGAGGACTTGGGCAAAATATTTCTAGAAAGAAGATAAGTGTTTTAAGTTCTATTAGGGTTCCAATCAAGAGAGCTAATTTGCTCATGGTGTCCTGTGAATGGGTTATGCACAATTTTTTTTTTCTTTTAGAAAGGACATAACTTACATGACTGGAATTCAAACCTGTAATGTTTCTTTGCTAAGAAAGAACTAACCAAGGTGTGGTCTAAAATGTTGTCTTTTGCACAAGTCCAAAAGGCAGGTGCCTGGACCACTTAGATAGCTCAGTTCTTCATGAATTTGGAAAGTGATTAGTAGGTTTTGTCAATACTTGGTTGTATACTTTACATCAGACATAATGAAAGTCCTGGGTTGAAAATAAAAAGACAGCTGAAGATTTGGTCCTTAAAGTTCAGGGAAACCTTTGTGAAGCTTGTTCCTATTGTTTTTAGATGATACCAATGTTTCTTAATGGTTTGAAGGCCACTGTTACCAGTACCCACATCAAATATGCAATGGTATTATCAGAACTTTAGAGCTGTTTATACCAGATGTGGTGTTATAAAAAAAACCACAACAATCTTGTCTACTTGATTGAGAATCACCTGAGAGATTAGTAAAACACCACTCTGGGTGAGAGAAGTAGATCTTGAGGGCTCTGTTGTAATGAATGGATTAATCCCTTGATAGATGCATAAATGTGATGGCATTTGGGGGAGGTAATAAAAGTAGGAGGTGGGGACTCGTTGAAAACAGTGCATTGAAAGCTTGCCCAACGTCTTCCTATCTCTCTTTTTCTTTTTTCTTTTCCCCTCTGCTTCTTGGCCACCATGATGTGAACTGCTTACTTCATGAGCCAGAATAAATAACAAAGATGTTTTTGTCAGGTATTTGGTCATACTGATACAAGACTAACTCACAAGATTATATGGTCCCAGAGAACCTTTATTTTTCACTTGTGCTTTTCTTTTTTTTTGCCAGTCCTGGGCCTTGGACTCAGGGCCTGAGCGCTGTCCCTGGCTTCTTCTTGCTCAGGGCTAGCACTCTGCCACTTGGGCCACAGCGCCCCCTCTGCCGTTTTCCATATATGTGGTGCTGGGGAATCGAACTAAGAGCTTCATGTGTAGGAGGCAAGCACTCTTGCCACTAGGCCATACTCCCAGCCCCTCACTTGTGCTTTTCTTTCAAACTATCACTGTCATATAGCTGTGCTTTTAGTATATGCGCTAGAATTAGCTCCCTCCTTAAAACCAATTGATGCCTCTAATCTAATATGAATTTAGGAATAGATTCCTAAGTTTATCAGAATTGTGCATTAAAACACATAAAAGTCTTCGTGATCAAACGATAATTTCTTTTTTTTTTGGCCAGTTCTGGGCCTTGGACTCAGGGCCTGAGCACCATCCCTGGCTTCTTCCCGCTCAAGGCTAGCACTCTGCCATCTGAGCCACAGCGCCCCTTCTGGCCGTTTTCCATATATGTGGTGCTGGGGAATCAAACCGAGAGCTTCATGTGTAGGAGGCAAGCACTCTTGCCACTAGGCCATATTCCTAGCCCAAACAACAATTTCTTGTACCCAATTTCTCTCAGTTGTGTTTATTCAACATATCCTCATGTACTTAATTTTAGCTTTATGTGTCTCTAGAAGGTTGCATTTATTGGATGGCCGAATTTCCTGTGTATTGGATGCTCTTATAATATTAACCATAAGAAGTTCTGGAAAATATTATAATCTAATTTGATATGGGCATTTTCTAATCAATAGGAAAAAATAATTTTAAAAAGTTTTGCTGAGCTTCAAGAAAAAGAAATAGGAAAAGTCAATAATATCTTGGGAAATGAAATATGTACATTTATCTATTTATCAATTTCTGCATGTTTGGAATGTCTTATTTGTGTGGATAGTTTCAAAATGTAAGGCACCTCATTACCAGACTAGCTTCTCATGAAAATCTGTTTTACTCTATGACACATCCCTGTTTAATGTGCTATGTTATATAGTCTTACTATTTTTTTTTTTTTTTTTTACAGAACTAGGCATTGAAATCAGGCCCTCCTATTCGCTTAGGGAAGCAAGCGCTTTACCACAAAGCCACGTTCTTTTTTAGAAACTTTATTATTATTATGTTTTTGTTTTTTATGTGGTACTGAGAAATCAAACTCAGGACCTCATGCATGGTAGGCAAGTACTCTACCACTAAGCCAAAAATCCCAGGCCCTTGAGCCACATTCTTAGCCCCTTATAGTCTACAGTTGTTGTTTTTTTAATTAAAAAATATTCTTACTTATCATCTGTTTCCCAACTAGAAAGCAATCTCCATGAAGATAGAGAGAAGTTTATCCTACTAGTTACTCTTTTTACATATGAGAAACATAGACTAAATAACAGGCTGAATAAATAGCTTAGATAAATTGGGACAAAAGAGCATTAAAGAGTGCAGAGAGATTACTTCTTGATAACAAAACTAAAAAAGTAAATAAATAAGATTTGACATACCTTTGCATAACTTAACCTCTTCTAACATCTCTTTCCCACAAGGCTCAACATTATTAAAGCTTTTTTGGGGTACAGGTTAATGCCATAATGTATGATACATAAGACCAACATAAAGAAGAAGTATTTCTTTTAAGCAGTAAAGATCCAGACAACTGATCATACATGAGGCAAAATGCACTGGAAAATAAGTAAGTGCAACTATACAGGCTGTTTTCTACTCACGTTCACATACAGGAACACTGCTGTTCCACCGGGTCCTCATTCCATCCAAGACACAATAACGAGCTGAGGAGCCTTTCAATCGGAACCTAAAAGAGAAGCCAGAAATAGGTTGAATAATTCCCACATCTCCTTTTTATGACCAGATGTTCAGATTTCTCGCGTGGTCCTCAAGAGAACTTGGTTCCTAGGCTTTAGGCCTAGATGAAAGTCTCATTTCATTAGGAATTTCAAATCATTAGTACATTAGTACATCTCAATACTCTGCTGACTGTCAAAGTGCTTAGAGCTGGTATGCTTAGTCATCTTACAGACTCTACTGCCTACCACCCACTAGGAAGGCACTGAACACAGAACCAGACGACCTCATGAGCACAGACCTGTGATCTTCAGGGCCCATCTTTCATTGATTGATGGCTGGCCAGCATCTGATTTGTCCTCATCAGCAGGTCAGGAGGGAAAGAGCTCTTGATTTGTGTGAACAAATAAGAGAGGATCTAGAAAGGTAATAGGCATTGTTCTCCTTGCTACTGTAATTGCTGTGTGTGTGTGTGTGTGTGTGTGTGTGTGTCTGCGCGCGCGCGTGCCAGTTTTAGAATTTGAACTCAGGGCCTGGGCACTGTCCCTGAGCTTTTTCACTCAAGGCTAGCACTCTACCACTTGAGCCTCAGCTCCACTTTGGTGGTTAATTGGAGATAAGAGTCTCATGGACTTTCCTGTTCAGGCTGGCTTTGAACAACTATCTTCTGAGTGGCTAGGATTATTATGCATGAGACACCAGTGCCCTATAATTGCAATAGGCAAGAAGGAAGATCACAGAAGAATACTGAAGCAAGTGTTCTGAATAAGGAGGGGGAACGAGGAAAAAAGGAGTCTGTCACACTAAAATGCGCAGCTTATTACTTATCCTCCTGACACCTATAGTTATTCTAAAACTGGAAACCATTATTGGGCAGTAGATTTTATAAATGGCAAAGATTTCTGAGGAGTTATTAAAAAATAATTTTTATTATCCAATTCTGTTAACTTCCCATAGACCAGTAGTGCTCACCAGTACCAAAAGTTTTGGATTTATACAAACAACTAGTAATACCACCGGAAGCACTAACATTGGCCATTATAGTTCCAATATCAAAGACAACACTGACATGAAGATATATGATTAGATCAAAGCACCCTTATCCGTTCACTAATATAAATTCTACTAATAATTGGCTTTAAGTATCCTGAAACAACTCTTAAATGACTCATTATTGGGTGAACAATTTTTGTCTTAGCCATCAAACTATTTCCCCCTCCCAAATCTTCTATTACAGTATGCTTCTAACTTTCATTATTTATCTAGTCATGTCAAATGCCAGCTAAAACATCAAGATCAGTTACTGGCTATGCTTCTACTTCCTCTTTCTCTCCTAATGTTGGCACCACTAAGTTATTTTTTTCACAACTATTATTTTTTATAAATAAATTATTTTTTCACAACATTATTTTACAACTATCCTTCCATGCCAAGCACCAATGCCTCCCTCAGGCTTGTAATCCTAGCTACTCAGGAGGCTGAGATCTGAGGATCACGGTTCGAGGCTAGCCCAGGCTTGAACTCTAACCACCAGAAAACTGGAAGTGGAGTCATTGGCTCAAAGTGATAAGAGTGCTAGCTTGGAGCAAAAGAAGCTCAGAGCCAGCACCTAGGCCCTGAGTTCAAAGCCCATGACTGACAACCAAACCAAACCAAACCAAAAATTATCCTTCCACCAGAAGCAGTTGACCTTCTACTAAGTCAATCTGTGTGTGTGTGTGTGTGTGTGTGTGTGTATGTGTGTGTGTGTCTATGTGTCTGTGTGTGTTCTCTTGATCCAACACAGTCACTACCTAGTATTGAGTCTCTGGTCTCTTCTAGGTCATACTCACCCTTCATCACAAGTGAAGGTCACCCTTGCCCCAAATTCTGGATTGAGCGGAAGTTTCACGTGCCCATGAGGGAGTTGGCTGGTAAAGTTATCACATAATTTCACTAGGAGGGGAAAAAAAGGAAAGAGAAATTAAGTCTACCATGAGAGAGAGAGGCAGAGTGAGGTGAAAGCCATTTGAGAGTCTAGACACCTGCGCAGGTGGGGGCCATGGTACTCCAGTCTCCTTGGGGTGTACAGTTCAGAGACGCAGCCCCGCGGAGGTCATAGCCGGGGAGGCAGCTGTAGAATACTTCTTCCCCTACTAAGAAGCTGTCCTTGCTTGGGGCAAGCTGACCATTCGGGATTCCTGGAGGAGGCTTGCATCCTGGGAAAAGAGAACCAAAGCACTGTTCATTCTATAAAACATTGTTTATTCCTCAGTGGTGAGCTGACTCATGCCTATAATCCTAGCTATTCAGGAGGCTGAGATCTGAGTATTGTGGTTCAAAGCCAGCCCAGGCTGGAAAATCCATGAGAATCTTATCTCCAATTAGCCACCAGAAAACTGGAAGTGGCCTTGTGGCTCAAGTGGTAGAGCACTAGCCTTGAGCTGAAGAGCTCAGGGTCAGTGCCCAAGCCCAGAGTTCAAGCCCCATGACTGAACAAAACAAAACAAAAAAACCTGCTAATGGCCTGGCATGCCTATAATCCTAGCTACTCAGGAGGCTGAGATCTGAGTATCACAATTCGAAGCCAGCCTGGGCAGGAAACTACATGAGACTCCTATCTCCAATAGAGTACTTAGGAAAAGCTGGAAGAGGCACTGTGGCTCAAGTGGTAGAGTGCTAGCCTTGAGTGCAAAGAGGCTCAGGGACAGTGCCCAGGCCCTGAGCTCAAGCCCCAAGACTGGCAAAAAACAAAAAAAACAACCAAAAACCTATTAATGGACCTACATTCTTACTGATGAGAAAACTAACATATACACACACACCACCCCACACCTTGAGGGTTTAAGATTGTCTAGCTGAAAGTCACAAAACGGATCCATTAAAAAACATGAGACTAGAACTGAACAGACGCCTTAGTTCTTTGTTTTTTCTATAACATCCATGGTTAAGAATAATACATCTATGCTTAAAGACTCCTAGTTCCTGCTAGAATTCTTCCAAATTCTATTCACATGGAGTAAAATTACTAAGGTTAGTGTGTTTTTTATCTTCACACTGACTACAATGGCTAGAAGATTGAAGACCCCAAGCTGCTTTACCTCCAGGGCTCTGGTTAAGTTCTAAACACCGGAAGTATAGTATACCAAATGAAAAGGTAAGAAAAGTGACAGAGCACATTCTATTTCTAGAGGTGGCTCCTGCTGGGGCAGCCTTCAGAGCTTTCACCTAGCAGCAGCAACTTTAATTGGAAGAATTTGGGTACCCCCACGACCAGCTAGATGCCAGCAGCGGGGGGAGGGGGAGCTGCTGTGTGGGCATTGAGAGTTGCTCTGTGCTCTAATCTTGGGGTAATAGATGCTCCCTAATCCTCTGGTGATACTGCCTTCCTCTTGCTCTTCTTGCCTTTCCAACCACTTCATAATCCTTTCCCTGCATGAAATACCCCCATTCATTGAAGAATCGAGCTGAACAAAAGCTCTGGAGAGAGACAGGGTAGACATGGCTTCTAAACTTGGGTTTCTAAGTTAGTATCTGCTTTATCATGGAAAAACAAACATCTCACACATTGTCTCCGTAAAACAACACGGTGGTAATCAACTCGTGGGTTTATTTGCAGAATGAAATGTGCAAATTTCCTGTAGCCAGGGTGTTTGCCAGATTAGATGAATCATTCATCAGGCCTTAGCAATTATTGATAGATGTGTAATGGATACAGGTGATGGAGGCGAGGGTAGATAACTCCTTTCTACGAGAATCCCAAGGGTGTATGCAATCTTAGATTCATTTTTGCTTCTCAACTTGAATGCATGTGTTTATATATATATATATACATACTTGTAGAGCACACACACACCTGCAGAGCGTGCACGCGCGCACGCGCACACGCACACACACACACACATTTCTACCTCCCAAGACAATTGACTTAGCCAGCCTGTTCATCACACATGCCTCCTTCAGAACCAAAGCTGGTCTTCTGGTCCTCCAATTACTCACACCACCACGGGGCCCTCTCAGTCCTGTCAGACTTACCCCTAGAGCAGCTTGGTAATTCCGGCTCCCATTTGCTCAGGGCTGTGCAAGTCACGCGGGGGGTTCCTTTCATGACGAAGCCAGACTGACAGCTGAACTCCACGGTGTCAGATAAGGAAAAGGAGTTCTTGCTGCCAGACACCATGACTCCATTCTCAACCCTCGGAGGTAGGCAGGTATTGGCCGAGACGCACTGCGGAGATGGGCCGCTCCACACACCCTTATTCTCCTCATTGCTGGTGCAGAATATGGACGAGTTCCCCACCAGGTTGAACAGCTTCTTCCCTCTGGGTCCGGGAGTGCAGCGATAGGTCACCACCGTGCCATATGGAATGGCATCACCGTTGCTGCCAAGGACCTCTCCATTGGTGATGGGTGGGGGTGGCTCACAGAGAATTCCTGGGCAATTTAAATGATGAAGGAAAGAAATTGGATGACTCTTCAAACGAATGGTTAGGTTTTTTTAGATTCCCTGTTTTCTTTTGATCTTTATTTAATGCATAGATAAGTCTTACAATATTGTAACTGAGGTTATAATTATTATAGCCTTCCGAGAGCAGAAGCCCCTGAGTTCGAGCCCCAAATACTGGCAAAACAAACAAACAAACAAATTTATGAATTTTTTTCTTTCTGGAACGTTCCATTGAGTAATTTTGGATTGTAGTTGACCTTGGGTAAGTGAAGCCAGGGAAAACATCAGTATGGGTCAGGGTGGATATAAGTGCCGGGGGGGGGGGGGGGGGGTGGTGTGTGTGTGTGTGTGTGTGTGTGTGTGTGTGTGTGTTCGTTCCTGGACTTGAACTCAGGGCCTGTGCATTGTCTCTGAGCTCTTTTGCTCAAGGCTAGTGCTGTACCATCAAGCTATAGCTCCACTTATAGCTTTTTTTTTTGGGGGGGGGGGAGTTAATTAGAGATAATTCCTGCCCAGGCTGGCTTGGAACTGTAATCCTCAGATCTCAGCCTCCTGAGTAGCTAGGAATATAGGCCTGAGCCACCAGTGCTCCTATTCTAGGTTCTTTTGGTGCCTTGTGGAAGGAGTAGCAGGGATGGAGGTGTGAAACACTAGGCCCCAGCTAAGTGCTACTTTTGTTTTTGTTTTTTTTTTTGGCCAGTCCTGGGGCTTGGACTCTGGGCCTGAGCACTGTCCTTGGCTTCTTTTTGCTCAAGGCTAGCACTCTGCCACTTGAGCCACAGCGCCACTTCTGGCCATTTTCTGTATATGTGGTGCTGGGGAATTGAACCCAGGGCCTCATGTATATGAGGCAAGCACTCTTGCCACTAGGCCATATCCCCAGCCCCTAAGTGCTACTTTTGAACAACAGCAATATCTCTTGTGAAATAGAAGGACAGCACTAAGAAAAGGGAAGGAAGGTAACAATGGAGCCAGTCTGCTGTTTAGGTTCTTCCTGCACTGTTGGAGATGTGGTAAAGGCAGAAGTTAAATTCCTGTCTAGAAAATCAAGGACGTATAAGGTCACCTTTGGGTGACTCATTAAAAGAGTAAGAAAATTAGGGTGAAATAAAACAGGATGTAGTTTAAAAGGTATTGAGGAGAAAATGTGAAATAATAAAAAATACTTGATTAATGTAAAAGTGTCAGAAATAAAACTGGGTATCAGGGGCTAAGGCCTATAATTCTAAGCTCCTTAGCAGGCTGAGATCTGGAAGATCAAGGTTTGAAGCTAAGCCAAGCAGAAAAGTTTCTAAGCCACCATCTCCAATTAACCAGCAAAAAGTAAGACTGGAGTTATGGCTCAATTGTTAGAGGACTACCCAAGAGCAAGCACACCAAATGAGAGCACGAGACTCCACATTCAAACCCCTGTATTGGTACAAAGAAACAAACATAAAATAACCAGAAATGTTAGACTTACACTTAACAGTAACCTTGTTAAACTGAAATGTTCTAAACACTCCAATCGAAAACTCCAATTTAGATTGGGGGGGGAAAAAAAGCCTGACTAGATGATATTTACAAAATAAAGAATGTCTGGAAATAAAAGAGCTGAAACATGTGTGCTGCAAAAATGAGGAACAAAAAAAGAATGCTGGTCATTATTAATACCATGCAAAGTACCTTTTAAGGAAAAAAATATGACTAGAGATGTTTCCTTATCATAAAAAGAACCCACTCAGCAGAACAATACGAATAAACCAAAAATTTCACACATGTCATAAAGCAGTCTTAAAACGCACACATTAAAACTGTTAAAACTTAAAGGAGAAAGGACAAACTTGTCAACCTCAATAGCGATCCCTAGCACTGGCGAGAATGTATAATTCCAGAGGGAAATCAGAATGCATTAGTAAAAGTGGTAGAAAGGGAAATTCAAACTCACTCTCACAAGTAGGTGCTTCATTATCCCAAATAACAGTGTTTTCTGAGATGATACACGTCGCAGAGGAATGACCCAGGAGTTGGTATCTAGAAGTGGAGAGGAAGGAATGTTATGAGCTAAGTGCACAGGTAATCTACCCACTGAAGTCCCTATTCCTGGACTTTATGATCTGGGGAAATTCATGACACTTCCCAACTTCCTTTCTTCCTTGCTTGCTTTCTTCTTCTCTCCTTTCTTTCTCTATCTACTATTTTTTTTTCCCCCGGTTGTGAGGCTTGAACTTAGGGCCCAGATGCTGTCCCTGAGCTTTGCTGCTCAAGACTAGAGCTCTGCCACATTTCCACTTCAGGCTTTTTTTTTTTTTTTAAGTGTTTATTTGGAGACAAGAGTCTCATGGACTTTCTTTCTCAGGCTGGCTTTAAACTATTGCTAGGTTGATAGGAATATGCCACCATACCTGTTTTTTTGTTGTTTTTTATTGTGTATGTGTTGACACAATCTGAGCCTCTCTCAAATTGTTTGCCAGGATTGATTCTGTGATCTGCCAGATCTCAGCCTTTCAAGCACCTATATTATAGCAGTGAGCTACTGTGCGAGGCTACAAACTGAATATTTAAAATATTACACACTTTTTTTTTGTAACACAGGTATTTGAACTCACGACCTCATGCTTTCTAGGTGGGCACTCTACCATTAGAGTCTTGCCTTAGTGCAATTATTTCTTTGACTGAAACTGTTCTTGGGGCTAGGAATGTGGCTTAGTGGTAGAGTGCTTGCCTAGCATGCATAAAGCCCTGGGTTTGATTCCTCAGTACCATATACACAGAAAAAGCTGGAAGTAGCACTGTGGCTCAAGTGGTAAGAGTGCTAGCCTTGAGCACAGAGAGGTTCGGGGACAGAGTCCAGGCCCTGAGAACCCAAGCCCCAGAACCAGCAAAAAAAAAAAAAAAAAGCAACCTTTCTTTAGTTAATGTCTGGGTTTAAACTCAGACTTGTACTTTCTAGGAAAACAATCTACGACTTAGGTTCTATAAAGATGTCATATATATATATATATACACATATATATGTATATATATGTACACACACATCTATACATATATACACACACATCTATACATACACACACACACACACACACACACACACACACACACACACACACACACATTTTGCCAGGTCCTGAGCTTTTAGGGGGAAGTTTTTCCTTACTGATTTCAGTCACTTCACTTGCTACTGCTATGTTAGAAAATTCTACTTCTTCACAATTTAAGTCTTGGTTGATGAAGTGGGATTCATTCATTTTTTTCTAAGCTGTTTAATTTGTTGGCATATAGCTAGAACAGTCTCTTATATTCCATTGCTTACTCATAATTTTACTTATGAGTTTTCTTTTTTTGTCTAGCAAATGATCTTAATTTTTTAGTTTTATT
Organism: Perognathus longimembris pacificus; assembly: GCF_023159225.1. Taxonomy (NCBI): domain Eukaryota; kingdom Metazoa; phylum Chordata; class Mammalia; order Rodentia; family Heteromyidae; genus Perognathus; species Perognathus longimembris. Next base: position 56,374,525 of record NC_063171.1, read on the forward strand.
GTTTATATTTTTCTAATCATAATCTCTTTCATTTATTTCTGTCTGATATTTATCATTTCTTTCCTTCTGCTTACTTAAGGCTTAGTTTGTTCTTTTCTTGGAGGGATTCTTTGGAGTTTTTTTTCTTTGTGGTTTACCATAAGTGTACATAAAGTGATTTATAATGAATGGGCTACATTAAAGCTGGTTACATCTTAACTCTGACTGTATATGAAAATTTAACTTTACTCCCTTACACTTTCCCTTGCCATGCCTAGAATGTTTTATTTCAATCTGAAGAACTCTTTTCAACATTTCCTACGAAGCAGATGTAGTGGTTATGAACTCCTGCAGTTATTGTCTGAGGAAAGTTTGAATGGACAGTCTGGCAGAGCAGGAGGGTGTACTTGCTGCTGGAGCCCCCAGACAGCCTGGGCTGGGGGCCTAGTTCAGAATCTGCAAGCCCTTCGGTGTATGAGGACTTTAATTTCTTCACAGGCTCATTTAACCCTTATTATGGTCTGCCTTTTAGAATATTGCTAGCTTTCTTAGTATAAGGTGGTTTTTACTTGCATTTTTCTATTCACTGGAGATATTGGATTCTAGATGTGACTAGAAGGTAGTACCGCTATCCCAGCACCTTTTTTTTTTTTTTTTTTGCCAGTCCTGGGGCTTGGACTCAGGGCCTGAGCACTGTCCCTGGCTTCTTTTTGCTCAAGGCTAACACTCTACCACTTGAGCCACAGCACACCTTCTGGCTTTTTCTATATATGTGGTACTGAGGAATTGAACCTAGGGCCTCATGTATATGAAGCAAGCACTCTACCACTAGGCCATATTCCCAGCCCCATATCCCAGCGCCTTTGAACTAACAGCTACTGAGCCCAACTTACCCTTGGTTACAGGTATAAGTGATTATAGATCCGAATTGAGTGCCTGATTGTACATGGACCATGCCATTCAGAAGCTCAGAAGGGGTTTTACATGCTTTACCTATGGGAAAGAAGCAGAATTTGAAAGCCAGGTAAAGTAATCTGAAACTTTTTTTTAGTACAAAATGTCCTAACCCAAGTATAGCTTACTTACTGTCAAGCACAGATAATTCCACAGATATTGTAACTTTGAGAAGGCTAATCAGACCATCTTAGAATCAGCCACTAGGAAAGGCCTTCCTTTCCAAAAGACCAGCCCTTATTTCTTCCTCATCTCTCACACTATGGCTCCCGGAAAACACACACAGTTCATTAATTACCAATCTTATCAAGGTATTGTAATTCACTGATCTCAAACAAAGCCTGACATTCACTTATCTCTTATTCAATATATTTTTATTCAATATATTTTCTTCTGAGTCATTCATTACAGAGTTGTAAAAAATGGAAAACCCCTCAATTACACAATGCAATGATCTTTTCTTATAGAGTGAACTCAGAACTGAGGTGCCAGGAACTCATCGTAAGAAGACAGGATCTATAAGACAAGTCACATATACTATGTTATTCACTCCCGTGTGTCTTAACTTCCAAATCCTGAACAAAGTGTTTGGACAGATACAGATTTCCTGGATTAGAGTTACTCACGTATACACTTATCTGAAGCTTCTGTCCACGACGAGTTTTGGAGGCAGGTGATTGAGAACTGTCTCCTTATGTATCCAGGGCGACACGTATACTGCAAAGATGTTCCGACTGGAAACTCAGACGCCTCAATTGGAACTGTAGGCCTGGCAAAGGAGAGTTGTTCTGGAGCCTTGCACTGACCTGGAGATGAAGACCACAGCCATAGCAAAGTTAACAGAGAATCTTTACTTTCTATGTGTCTCCCTTATAGTGTGTGATCGAAAATGAGGAAAATATGTTAATAGCTAGAGATTTTTATTCCTTTAGTCAAATCTTAGAAAAGGTATTTTGGTTAGTATCTCCCCATTAAAAAGGTTCAGCTACTTTGACTGAAGCAGTTGTGTATAATCTTTCATTAAAAAGGAAAGTACAAGCTGGGCACCGGTGGCTCATGCCTGTGATCCTAGCTACTCAGGAGGCTGAAATGAGATCAGAGAATCATGGTTTGAAGCCAGCTCAGGCAGAAAAGTCCCTGTGAGACTCATGTCCAATTAACCACTCATAATCCAGACATGGTACTGTGGCTCAAGTCGTAGGACCCTAGCCTTGAGTGCAGAGAGACTCAGGGACAGCACCCCATCCCTGAGTTCACGTCCCACAATCAACCAAAAAAGAAAAAAAAGGGGGGGGGCGGGGAATTCCAGCACTGGACATGGATGATTCATGCCTGTAATCCTACCTAATCAAGAAGCTGAGATTTGTGAATTTCAGTTCAAAGCCAGCCCCATAAGGAAAGTCAGTGAGACACTTATCTCCAATCAAACCACCAAAAAAGGCCTGAAGTGGAGCTGTGGCTCAAGTAGTAGAGAGCTATCCTTGAGCAAAAAAGCTCAGGGACATCACTCAGGCCCAGAATTCAAGTCTCAGGAATAGCACTAAAAGAAGAAGAAGAAAAAAAAGGGAAACCTCCAACTCCAAGTTTAGCTCCAAGTTTAGCTCCAAAATTTAGCTGATAAGAAAGTGCCTGTGTTTGGGTTTCCTCTAGAGTAACAAGATGCATGTAGGCATTTTACCACTCATTCTCTCTCTTAGCAATTCACCAAGGTTGAGTGGACCATGAATCTCTCACTGGCCCTCAGGAATGGTCATTAGTCTTTGAGAGTCTGTTATCAAGGAGAAAGCAGACAAAACTCAACAACTAAAGCTTGTACTTCTCTTTCCAAAAGCCTTTGTTTTTCCTGATACCTGTTTTGACTTAAATAATTGACTCAGCTACCCTACCTTCCCTTAGGACCTAACAGGACCTAACCTAATTTAAAGTAATAAAAAAAAAATGCCATCGAGAGTCAAACATGTATTCAGAAAGAAATACCAGTTGAAAAATACCATCACTTTAGCTTAGCTCTGGACATCTTCTTTTTCTCCCCACGGTCAAGATTAATTAATCCAAAGTATGAAGGGCAGGTTGAAGCCCGCCCCTCCCCCCCTCCCCTTTTGGTGGTGTTCATTATGCTGTGGCTTTGATTTTAGCTTTATTGTTATTTTGAGTGTGTCTCAGCCTAGATCCTCCTGTCTATACTCCATGGGCTCAACCATTGGCTCCTGGGACCACGAACCTGTAAGAATTTCTGAAGTTGCTTTTCGTCCTGTTGACGTAGCATTAGTCAGAACTGGGAATAAACTTTTGCACTCATTACTTTTTATGCAAAGAATTCTGCTCAGATAAATCTCATATTCATTTCTTTTCTTCTGAAAAGAATCTCTTTATTAAGTCAACTGCTGTCAATCAAGGGCCCCTTGGTCTGATTCTGGCTTCTTTTGTCCCATCCGGTCTTCTCTTTGAGATGTGGCCCTTTTCTTTGCTCTTAGTTCCTTGTACGCATACATCCTTTCCCCTGTCTCAGGCATTCCTAATGTTTTCACATCTCCCCATTGAAGCCTTCCTTCACTCTACCCCAAATCTAAAACTTCAACTAATTTCCTTGACCCAACCTTGCAATCATTTCCATGAACCCATCCTTTTCTTATTATATAAATAACACTTCATGATTATAATGTCTTTAAAAACTTGGTAGGCTTTAAAGAACAGCTATTTCCTTCAATAGATACTAACATGGGTAATATGAGAGAGACCATATATCTTTTCTTCCCTTAAATTAATACCTGGTCCAATCCAAGTATATAGACCCCAATAACAAAAACTCAATGAATGTTACAATAGACAAATCAGTAACGAATGGCCCACAAAATTTAAAGATCAAGAGTGCAGGCCAACTCTACCCCCAAGAGCTCAAATTTATTGAGTCTGAGTTAGGACCCAGAATATAGCTTTAAAAAGCTTCACAGGTGATTTGATAGGTAACAGCACCTTGAGAACTAAAAAATAAACAGCCCCCTCACTGGGGGAAAACAGTTCCTGTGAGAAACAGTGAAAACAAACAAAAACCATTGTGAAAAACAGTTCCTGTGTCCTCCATTATTATGCCTTCACTTTTCTGTAGTTGACAGGGGTGGGGTGAATAACAGAGTGCTGGAATTTATCTCATGTATTGCAGCTGAACAAAGGGAGGGATTTCAAATGCCGATTCGGGCTGGCGCTGAAATTAGTGGGTGAGGCTCGAATATCTCAGCAGAGCTCCCGTTGGACAAGCTAGAAGAAGGACATCTAAGGCAACACGGTCAAATGCACGAACTGTTTTTGGAATGCCATTTCTTTCCTTTAATTACCTAATCTCCTTAGCCTGTGAGTAGCGGGAAAAGGCACTCAGGAGCTTTTGCTAGAGAAAGCTTGATCTGGTTTACTTTTCCTCTTGTTACCAGTCCCTCAAATTATGACTGTTCCTATGACAAATATATTATGCTCTTCATAAACTCAACACTTACCATATACAACATGCAACAGTTGATGAGTATTTATGACATGCAAGTTGTTGACTTATGTATCCATCATGAAACCAAAATCAAGACACTTGCCTCGCTCGCATTCCTTACCAGTGTTCTCTCCTGCCCCTCAGCTGTCCATCCATCCTCCCGCTTCCGCCTCTGACTTGGAAATAAAGACAACTTCCATCCTGATTTCTCCAACTGAAAACGAGTTGCCTTCCTAGAACTTCACATAAATTACATCCCTTGGCTTTTGCTCTTTTTGATTTAGCTCCCACACAGTATTATTATTTTGAGATTCACTCAAGTTGTTGCATGTATAAACCTGTTTTTTTTTTGTGGTTGAGAAATATACAATCATATAAAGAAAGCACTTTAATCAATTGATCCATTCTTCTGTTCGACAGACATTTTGGTTTGTCTCCACTTCTAAGAAAATTAACAATATGAAAAAATTAACTATGAAAATGAATGTGGATATAAGCGTTCATTTCTTGGGTATAAAAACCCAGGAATAAAATGTACATTCACATGTTAGATGTATGGGTATGTGTCTACCTTTTTAAGAAACTGCCCACTTGTTTTCTAAGTTTATATTGGTATGATCATTCCAGTTAATTCCCTTGTCGAACAGTGGCATGGCTCATTGTCTTACTTCCAGCCACTGTCACGGATGTACACTGTTACCTCATTGTTTTGATGTTGGATGACACAACCCACTCCTGATGCAGACCTTAATTCAAGGCAGGTTGGCCCTTCCTGCCATCAGCACAACAACTGACTCAATAAACTCAAGAGACTCACCTGCCTTTGCTCTAATGGGACCTGTCAATCTGGGCTATAGCTCTGCTCCCATTCCACCTCTTCTCCTCTTGTGCTAAGGGGTTAATGGTTTTTCTTAGACAATTTGATCAGTTAAAAGATAGCAAGCATTCCCAAAATAATAGAATTTCAAATTATTAAACATTTTAGATAGGCCATTTTTAGATAAGACTAGGTTAATCGAAAACATAAATCTACCCATTGGAGATAGGAAAACTGAAATGCCCCACCAAGCACAAATGAGAACTCCTCTTCTTTCTACACAGCCCGTTTTCCTAGCAGGGATAACAGACTATGTGTTAAACCTCTGTGTTAAAAAATTGTCCAGTGTTGTCAAACACTTAAATAATGTGCTATTTTTTGTGTGAGTCCAAATGTGGTTTATCTTGGTGAATTATCTACATGAACATGAGAAGAATGGATGTTCTGCTGTCGGCGGATGAAGCAGTCTACACTGGCCATCTACATTCCCTAGATTGATGGGCTGTTAGCTCAACTAAGTTCTTACTGTGTCTCTGCATTTCTCCATTTCTGCTAGAGGGCTGTTAATGTTTTCAATCATCATACTGGAGCCATTTACTTCTGTCCACAGTTGTGCTATGGTTTGGCCTCACATATTCTGATCCTCTGTCATTAAGCACCAACATATTAGAAAGTGCATACATTCTTGGAGGGGTGAACCCTATATCAGTCTGGAATACCTCTGAAGTCTGTTTTATCTAAAATTACCATAGTGAATGCCTTATAATAACAAAATAACCCCAATCTTCTGACACTTTATACAAAATAAAGATCCCTGAGAAGCATCTTATACAACCTGAGTTTTCATTCACTCTGTAAACACTAATATGATCCTTTCATTTAGCCTCTTCTCCAAGTGGGTTTTAAAAGTTCCTGCTTTGGCTCTGGGGCTTGGCTCTTACTGCTTATTCTGCCAAGATAATATCAGCAAGTAAAGAAAGGGAGAGAGGAAATGCTTTGGATTAGAAAGGATTTTTGAAATCTAAAGTTTTGTTTTGAAAAGTTGTTCCCAACTGGAAATAAACACACCTTAGATTGTTCAAGAAAGTAGTATAGGATGTAAGAGGTACCTCAGATTAAGAAACTAGCAGAGGGTGTGGGTTTGTTTTGAGACTGCTTGTGTACTGCTAATTTTAACTTGCAGTCTTTTAATGGTCACTTTCTGTAAATACAGCCTACCCTCTTCAAGCTAGCCAATCATAAGCATATTGTGAATGTGAGCTCAGCCAATCAAGCAGAGAGGCAGGGCCTGCTGCTTTAAGCACAAATGGTAGAGGCCTGCCGGCTCTGTCAGCCTGCTTGACAATGGCACACCCTTCCACATAGAAGTTTTGCCTTGCTGAGACAATCCTTTGTTTTGGTGCCTTCAGCTGTGACTCCAGTGGTCCTTGGAGAACATATTTATAACAACAGAGTTCACACTGCTCCCTTGTTAAGTCATCCTGCAGCATTTAGGCTCTCTTGTGTAACTTCTCAGGCATACTTTCTCAGATCTGAAAGATAGGGTTGTGCAGTAAGAAAACACTGTCATCATGATACGATCTCACCTGGTTTTCACAATAGGCCTCTCAAGAGTTCAAGATGTCAATGACGTCCAGTTTGGACCTATGGGCACTGATGATGATCAATTGAGTTGCTAACTGACTTGCCTGGAGTCCAAGGCTCTCAGGCAGTGAGTATGAGAGGCTGAAAACCCCATACCCATTTCTATAGACACAGAGCTTGGAGGCAAGTGCTATGCTCAGGGGAAGGCATTCATTCCTTCTGCCTTCTCTTCAATTTAAATTACTTTGGCAACTAAATGACTACAGGGTTTTAGTCTGTGTTGCATTTAGAGGTTACTGTGATAGCCTCAACAAATGGTTTTTGTTTGTTTTTTGTAATTAATAGAGTTTGGGATTCTTTATAATAGTAACATAATAAACAGAGGCAAACAGCAACATTCCTATCTCTTTGCCTGACAGGCTACTCTCTGATACCTGGAGAGACAAAATATTAATAACAACTTGTGGTGGAAATTTGGTTTTCTATTTTCCTTGCTCTCTCATAGGAGAAGAATCAATAAGTGCAAACACTTCTAGAGCTGCCCGAGCTGTCAGGAAGAGGCTGAGCAATGTAGAATTCCCTTCAAACCCACATGTTGCCAAGGAGTGTAACCAAGAAAACAGGAGCGGATACTTTGAGAGAAGGATTTTACTGTAAATGTTTACTACTTGAAGTGAGGAGGAAGGAAGGGCAGGTGTGGCCTCAAAATCTCCCCTAGTAGTTAACACAGGCTTTGTTTTGTGCAGACCACACCACCAAAATGCAAATAATAAGCCCTTCCACGCCCTTCTACTTCCTTTCTCTTGGTCACCAGTTCCACCGAGGTAGGAACTCCCTTGTTCTTCATATTCACATATGAATATGAGGAAGAACAGACTAAGGAAAATAAGGTGACATGGCAGCCATGAATTTAGAAACAGTATTTAAAAACAAAGCACCATCTTCTTTGTTTTAACCCTCGCACTCCTTCATAAACTGCAGTATTGATACAAGGGAGAAAAAAAGAGGAAGAGCAGCTTTCTTCACATGACTTTGCCTGCTGGCCCCAAACAATTAGTGTACTCTAAAATCTGAGAGAGGACATCAAAAAAAAAAAAAAAAGAAAGAAAGAAAAGAAAAAGACATGTATCCTGGATAAGCAAATAGAAAAATGGTTCCTCCAGGCACAAAGCACCTACCTCAATGGATTACACATTGGTGACAGGATGTATTCTACCTCTTCTACCACTTTTAAAATATATGGCAGACACTGTGTTGGAAATGAACTATACAACTTGGTGTGTGTGGGGGGGGGTGTGGAGTGGAGGAACCAGGAGAAAATGAGTAAGGGGGTGACATTATTCAAAAATAAATGTGCTCATTACCTGACTTAGTAACTAACCCACCAGCACATCACCTTCACAACAAAAAAATAACGTAAAATATATGGCAGGATGCATTCCTTTCTAAAACAGATGCCCAACAAAACGGTCATATACTTAAAAGTAGTGGTCGGTCTCAGAGACCCTGAACCCAAGTGGTGGAAGTGTAATACAAAGAATGATTAGCAGCAAAGACAAACACCCACCTGCATAACTTTAAGCCAGGCCCTGCCTTTATCATATACATGCTCCTGATGTCAAAAGAGCCCAGGGTGTCTCTGCTTTTCTGCTGGTTTGCTGGTTTACTTACTCAATACAGCTCTGGCAAGTTTCCTCACCATTGTGACTAATCCAGAAATTCTTAAGTCTGCTTTTAAAGTCAAGGAGCTTCCGTGAAGAGCCCCAACTTCTAAAGGGAAACTTCACCAGGATCCGGTGTGACATAACTAAAAGGCCAGAGCTTCAGGGTGAGGCCCGAGGCTGGGTGCGACCCAAGCCCAGGGGTTAGAAGGGTTGGGAGGGTTGGGAACTGCGCTCGTCCCGGGAGGCAAAGCGTGCCGAGGGACCCCAGACGCGCCCAGCCCGGTCAGCTCGTGCGCTGAGACCACTTAATCGGCACCTTCGGGGACCCCCCCCCCTCGCTCACCCCGCCCACCCCACGCGGGTCGGGGCGGCCTCGCCCACCCGCGCCTCCCCACGCCCGCCCCGCGTCTCACCCCAGGCGGTGGGCAGCGCCAGCAGCAGCACCAGGATCGCCAGCAAGGGTCCTCCGGAGCAGAGGGAGAGAGGGGGCGCCGGGGTCCCCCTAGGATCGAGCGTCCTCGGAGTAGAGGCCCCCCTCATCCCCAAGCCGATCTAGCAGCCAGATGTGTCGCGGGGATGGAGAGGAGCGCGCCCCGCGGGGAGCCCGGGCTCTGCGCCCCCGCTACCCGGGCTCTGCGCCCCGCGCCCGGCCCGAGCTCGGGCTCCGGTTCCGGGATGGGATGGCGGTAAGCGTCCGGCCGCGGCAGCTTCCTCCGACGGGGCGAGGTCTGGCGGGCGCCGGCCGCGCTCCGCTTCCAGCGAGCTCCTCCGCCGCCCGGCGAGCCGCGCACCTCGGGGGACTCAGGAGCGGAGTGGAAACGCCCACCGAGCCGCGGCGGCGCGGCGGACCCGGTGCCGCCGGACAAAGGTTCCCACCGGGGGCGGGGCGCTGTCACATCCGCCCCACCCCTTCCCAGAACCCCGCGTGGGCGGGCCGCTCGGCCGAGGCTCCTCCCCCGCGGCGGGCGTCTGCGGGCGGTGCGCTCCGCGGGTGGTGCGCTCCGCGGGTGTGGGTCGTCGGAAGCCGCTGGTTCCCGGCGGGCGCGGGCCGGGCGCAGCCTAGCGCGGCGCGGGGCCTCGGTCCAGGAGGGAGCCGGGAGGCGGTGCCATCGGCCCGGCGAGGGTGCGCGGCCCCACAGCCCCGGGGAACACGGTGCTACAAGTGGGATGGACCGGGCTCGCCCCTACTGCCGGATTCTTGGTTTCTTCCTTCCTTAAAGTGAGCGGCTAGAGAAAGTGGGGGGAAAAAAAAAGGAATCAAGGGTTCGAAAAATACCGCTGAAAAGAAGTAAGAGGCAGGGTCAGGTGCTCTGGGTTAGAAAAATACGGCTGAGAGGCCAGGGCAAACAAAAGAGCTAAACAAGAGAGGCCTGGAGTTCGAGTTGCAATTACCAAATTATAGTAGGGCAGTGGATTAAGGATTCAAGGATGAGAGACAGAGACGTGGGCTGTAGGCTGAATCAAGTCACCCCCTCCCCCCCCAAGATCTCCATATCTCAAGGGGTGTCCCACTACGAGGAGAGGGGCTTTGCAGATGTGACCGGGTCAAGGATGCTGAGGTGAGGACAGGCCTGTCTGATATAAGCACTGGGGAGGGGAGGGAGGGAAGGAGGAAGGCCATGATGAAAGTGCTTTTTCACACAGGATATATATATATATATATATATATATATATATATATATATATATATATATATATAATCAGCTGTTTCTAGAAGCTGGAAGAGATGCAGGAAACATTCTCTCCTGGAGCTTTCAGAATCAACTTGTCTCACTACAGTGAGACACTTTAGTCCTAGGAAACTCACTAACTCATTTTGACTACTGACCTCCACAATTGTGAAAGAGTCAATTGGTGCGGTTTTAAGTCACAGACACTAATGGAGAAAGAGAGACGGGCATGCTTGTGCGCACACACAGAGACAGAGCTTCAAATTTTTTTTTTTTAAGCCAGTGCTGATGTCTTACAATTGTAATCCTACCTACTCAGGAGGCTGAGATCTGAGGATCGGATCGTGGGTAGCCAGCCTGGGTAGGAAAGTCCGTGAGACTTTTATCTCCAATTAAGCACAGAAAAAGCCAGAAGTGGTGCTGTGGTACAAGTAGTATAGCTTTAGCCTTGAGAAATAAAGGAACAGCGCCCAGGCCCAGAGCTCAAGCCCCAAGACTGGCAAAATAAATAAATAAACAAACAATAGTGTGAGAGAAAAAGCCTCTTTTCTATCTAAGTAGTTTGCTTTCTTTCTGTTAATCTTGAGAGGATTTTTTTTTTTTTTTTTTTTTGCCAGCCCTGGGGCTTGGACTTAGGGCCTCAGCACTGTCCCTGGCTTCTTTTTACTCAAGGCTAGCACTCTGCCACTTGAGCCACAGCGCTCTGTATATGTGGTGCTGGGGAATTGAACCCAGGGCCTCATGTATATGAGGCAAGCACTCTTACCACTAGGCCATATCCCCAGCCCGAGAGGATTTTTTTTAAGGGTTCCTGAGTTGGCCAGAAAATGGCATTGTGTCTCAAGTGGTAGAGTGCTAGCCTTGAGCACAAAGAGGCTCAGGCACGTGCACACATACATACAACAAAGATCTGCTGTTATCTTTTCAAGTTGTGCTCAAAAGTAATGGAACAGGCCAGATTGTAGTAAGGTGTGTTCAGGGAATAGGATAAGGTTTGCCTCTGTTATAGCCTTATACCCACTTTATCAGAACAGGCTGATTGTGCACACTCCATTTTGCAGTCATCTTGTCCCTTTTATGGTGTCTTCCCAGTCCTAGAAGGACTAAGTTCCTGACTTGCACTTGACCTTTTCCACCGCTACTTCCACCCTCAGAGACTCCAATACTCACAGAACTGGTATTTTCAAATACTTGGCCTTTGCAGTACCTGGACTCTTCTGCCAACAATCCTGTCCTCTACTCTGACACAAATGCCCTTGTCCATGCTCCAGAACCTGTCACCATAACTGCAACCTCCTAACTGCACCCATCTCACTTCTTCAACTACCAATCCTACCCTCCCACTTCACCCCTACTACCCTGACACTCACAATCTCTCTATCTTTTGGTACATACAGCAATGGCTGACCTTACTTTAGTCACAACTCACTTCAAGTGGCTCATTATAATTCCACTAGGGATTCCCACTGTTACTTAATCCATTGGTCTGCCATTCAAAATGGCAGTTTCTTATGTTTTTAATCTTGATACTGAACATTGATACCTCCTCCATCATCCTTCATCTCTATTTATAGCTTAGCTTCTTTCATTACTGAGCAAATAGAAGCCAGTAAAAGAGAACTTCAAAATGTTGTAACATCACTCCACCCAAACACTTATATTTGGCTTGCAAAGTCTTATTTCCTGCTCCTATTGTTATAGAAAATACTCCAGGAAGAAGCAAGAAGCCCTGGGAAAGTTGGAGACCTTGGGGGGTGGTTACCCTGGCAGGCCCAGAAGAGTTCCTACTGCAAACTCAACCCCAACAGTGAGAACTCCTATCCATTATTGAGTACAGCACAGATGTTTTGACTTAGGGCATACCCCCATGGTATGGTTACAGTTCCTGGAAAATTACTTGTAAGCCGGTTCTGGCAATATTAGGTTGCGTTCGTTCTGATAATGGCTGGCTTTTCTTATCAGTGTGTCAGTAGTGTTCCCTCCTTTATCTGAGGATAAACTGTGCAAACCCAGTTTTACACTTGCTCAAGGGCAACACTCAAGGTGTTGCTCTCTCTACCCCCCCTTTCGCTCCATCTCCCCACCCCCTCCTTTATTCTCCCTGTTTCTCTCTGTGTCTCTCACCCCTCTCTCTTTAATCCCCTCATCTCATTTCTACTAGGTTTTTCCCACCTGCAGGGTAATGAGTCATTCCCAAACCACAGCAAGAGTATCTCCTCTTCTGTACGTTCTCATTCAGTGTTCCCTTTGATCGGAATGTTCTTTTCCCAGGAATCTGTCTTCTGTTCTCTTGAGTTCTTTTTCTCAAATGTGACCACCTCAATGGAACATCCATTCTGAGCACCCTTCCCTGGTTCCCTGCTTTCTAATTTTTAACGTGCTTCCCTCTCCTGTTTTATAACCCCACTTTATTATTATTTTAATACTCCCCCATTTTTAAAAATTATTTATTACTTTTCATCATCTGGCTCTCCCTCATCAATAAAGGTTGCTTGAGGCAGTTTATCACTGCCATATCCCATCACCTGGAATTGTTTATTGAATGAATGACTGAAATGGTTGGTTGAAACAGTTCAGGCCAACTAGATGTTCAGAAAATATGGGGGTGAAAAGAAGCATAGAAGAGAGAAGGGAAGAGAAATATTAAAAAAGAAACATGGGTCGTTTCAGGAGGACTTATTTTCAGATTGAGGATATGGTGGAGAATGGGTGCTTTAGATGAGTCCTTTCCTTCGGAGTCCCCTTTCCCGACTTTTCCATTGGGGAATCCACTCTTCTTTCTGGTTCCATGTGGCACTGGTAGACTGTGGGATCTCCCTCTGACATTTTACAGCACAATTTTTAGTTGTGGGGGTTATATGTTTAGCTATGTCTCTGGCCTTTACCCAGTAGATGCCAGTACCACCCTCTTCCTCCTGTGGTAGCCATAAAAACTGACTCTAAACACTACCCGGTATTACCCCTTGGGGGCAAAATCACCCCATGTGAGAACCATTGAGATAAACAATTCTACCTAAACCTCCACAGCTGAACAAACTATTCAGCTCTCACCTTCTGCTTACTTGGTTACCCTGACCTCACTAATTGGAGGCATGTAACCCTATTTGGACAAATTAGAGCTATTGAATAGAGCCGTTGAAGTTGTTGATAAGAGAAGCTCTTTGTAGTGGGATGTTAAACTAATGGGATGTGTATTGGACATTGTCAAAAATAGTTGGCCAGTGTTTAGGGAGTATCTGCCAGAGAAGGAAGTCAGCAAGGGAAAGCAGGGTAGGAGGGAGGATAGATTCCTGAGGACACACTGTGCACATTTAGTTCCTGTTTTGACAGAGCACAAGACATGCATGGCCTTTCTGCCATGTGATCGTACACTCTGATTTTGGCCTACGTTGGTATGAGATGGATGGCTGTCACGTGCAGGAGAACGTGTCTGGACTTGGGGAGGTTTGGAGGTGGGATGACGCCACCTGAGATTGGAGAGGGTAGAGTTCATGGAGCAACGTTCTAGAAGAAACAGAAAGGGATGAGAATAAAATGGTGTCGTCTATGGAAGCAGAGGATGGAAATAAGTTAAGAGCGAGTGGGTGGGCATGGGTGGGTGTGGAGGTGGAGGGAGGAGAAGCTGAGAGATTTGTCCTCTGGGGATGAGAAGGGAAGGAGGGACAAGGGTGGAGTCTATGGTTTGATGTGAGTGAACAGATAATATGAGGAAATTAAAATGGCACCAACAAATGCGTAGAAGATGCTGAATAGCACTCCACTTCGGAGTCTATGTCCAAAAGTCTTGGGAGCAGTATCTGAAGTGATATTTGTATACCTCAGTTTCTAACAGCATTATTTACTATAGCAGAGAGGTAGAAACAACTCAGGTGTTCATAAATGGAGGAAAGGATGACCGAGGTATATTCCATACCCATGCTCTGGTTAAAAGTGTTACCCAAAGGCCCATGTGGTGAAGGTTCTATTCCCAGCCAAATTGGTCACTAGGATTGGAAGGCAACAGAACTTTTAGAAGGTGTAACCTCCTAGGAGGAAGTTAGGTCATTGCAGGTGTATCTTCAAAGTGGATATTGGAATGTTCCATACTCTAGGCTATTTAAAGTAGTCAGTGTCATAGCAGCGGAAAGCAGTAGTGGAAGACCAAGGGAAATGGGAATTTGTTCAGCAGACACAAAGTTTCCCCTTTAGAAAGATACAAGAGTGTTCCTGAGAACGCTTGCACAACAACATACCAAATCTCAGGAACATCTATGTACAATGAATTGCACAGTGAAAAGTGATTAAGCTGGTGAATTTCAAGTTAAATATTTTGTAGGTTTGAAACCACATTTAAAAAACCCAATCAGCTAGCTGGCTGTGGCTGCTCAGGCCTGCCATGCTAGCTAACTGAGAGGTGGAGACCAGGCAGGTCACAGCTCAGTGCTAGACTGGGCAACGTTTAAGGAGCCCCCCATCTCCACCAATAAGAGCTGAGCACTGAAGGACTGGTTCCTGCCTTATTCCCCCAGGCCAAGCAAGACACCACGTGTGCACAAACAGGCTTGACCACATGCCTGTCTGCTGGCAAGTTATTCCCATCTGGACCAGGCCAAGGATACCACCCTTGATCCCCAGGGGACAATAACCCCTCACCCCAAGTGGAGCATTCCACTGTGGGCCTGGCTAATGACTTCGCTCTGGGGTCCCAAGAGACTATAACCTATTTTCTATTTTCTGCTTCCTTGTTAAGCCCTGTATAAGCCCACCCCAAAATCCAGTCCCTCGCACAACCTCCAATCCTGCAGGAAGGTCTGTGCCCCTATCTGTTTCTCAATACACAGTCCTTGCCTGTGGACCCTTGAGTCCAGCCTCTTCCTTTCCCGTTCTCCTCCATTTTCCTAACAGGCACCGTGGCATGTACTTATCATTCCAGCTGTGCTTGAAATATAAATTGGGGGTTCATGGTCCAGGCTGGTCCTGCCATAAATGCACAAGTCTATTTTTAAAAAATAACTAAAAGAAAAAAAAAAGACGTGAAATAGCACTCCGTTTCGGAGTATGTGTCCAAAAGTCTTGAAATGTAGTTCAAATGGCAGAATGCTGGCGTAGCAAACCCAAGGTTATGATTTCAAACCTCTGTACCACCCAGCATGAAAATGAAAACAAAAGATGTTGATTAGGAGCATATCAAAACCAGGAGAATGTGAAAAGAGGAAATGTGTAATCATCCGCAAGGAGGGTTTTATTTCTCAGTACTTTAAATAATTGAATAAAAGGAAATCAGCAGCTACACCTAGTGTATAGTGGGAAAGGACGGATGGGTTGGAGGAAGGCATTGGCTGGAAAATATGGAAGAGTCTTGGGGATGAAGGTTGAATTTGTGAACTGGAGCTTGGCTAGAATAAGCGAGTATTCGTTTCCAGAATGAGTAACGGTTAAACATGAGCTCTAGAAACTCTAAGATCATGCCTGTCATTCAAAAGTTCATTGCATCCAGGAAGACAAAGTCACATTGTCTGTTTTTCAACAAATAACAGTTTATTTGAATGGCTAATGTACATTTTATGAAATGACATCCTACAAACTACTGAAGCTCATGAGAAAACTGTTAAGGAAGTATCCAACACTCAAACAGTACACTAAATATTTAAAATTACAACTTGACTCTGACAACTTCGAGAAAATGTGCAAACTGAGATTACCAAGTGACTGTGGAAAGACAAAGAATATACAGTGTTCCGAGAAAGATGCAAACCAAATGGGAATAATTAATCACATCAGAGAAGGAAGCTACTATTAAAATAAAGCCAGTGTTCGCAATAAGGTGTGTCCATCATAACCAGAGAAAATGCTTTGCATTTGGCTTAAATAATTAAAGCCTTGTGGCTTCTGTTGGATCCCAAGTCAGGTTTTAGAAATTCTTGTACTACACATGATAGAAAGCTGGCTTCCATCTTTACCATGAAGCAAGATGTCTTTGTTCTTGAGAATAGGTGCACAGGGAAAGTTTTAGCTTATAAAATCATTGCACTGATGTTGAGACCACAGAAAGAGACTTGCTGATATTTGAGGGAGTTCTTGAGTTCATATGCAGTTGAATCCCAATCCAGGAAGCATGCTGAAATAGATTTTGTTTCTGTTCAGGTGGCAGCATGAATAGCAGCAGTGCAAGTCAAAATTTAAATAAGAAAGGAATTAACGTTCTTCCTACAAGCCAACTAGAGTGTTTGTAAAGCTTATAGGAAGCTATCGTTTTGTTAAGAAGTACTTTGCACTTAACGTGATCTAGAACAAATAATAACCATAGGTGATACTGCTAAGTATAATGCTACATGAGAGAGAGAGATGATTCCATTTATTTCTCACTTGTATATTAGTTCTACGGATGTTTATTCAATAGCTTCACTATGGGCCCTCAGTGGTTTACATTTAGGGACCCCATGCTGTAACGTTCCCTTGTTCTCTTCTTCCTTTTTCTACAATTCCCCGGCAGCAAGCAGCTTTTTCTTCCTGAACTGCCACAGCGGCTTTTCTGTACCTTGCTTATGGTACTTAGTCTTTCGCTATGACATATGCAAGTCTTATTTGTTTTACTGAAATAAGGGGACAGAGGTGGTTGTGTAGGAGAAAGCAGTTCTGAGCTTGAGTTCTTGACCTTGACCAAGAGAAAGCTTTCAGCCTTAGTTTTTCTCATCTTGGAAATGAATCTTGTATTATCTGGAGATAACAGCAAACTTTTCAAAGTGGCAGTGAGGGCCCAATGAGACAAGGCATGAAAGACCCACCGCAGAATGCCTGGCCAACGTAAACCTACCAATGAATAATCCCCATTTACTCTAGGGCCTATCTCCTTGTTCATTAGGAACAGCCTTCATCTCTAACATCCTTCTCAGCTCTGTTCGCTGAGGAAACAGAACCACTGGAATAGAGCTTCAGCATGTCCCTTTCCCATCCCCCTCTTCCCACCCCGATCTTTGTCTATGCCTGTTCATTCTGCTTTCTCTTCTGTGACTCCGTCCTTGACCATTTCAGGGCAACTCCCCCATTCAAGAAGCACATCTTGACTTTTCTAATGCGCCCAGCTGTTGCTCCAGCATGCTTCCTTGTCTCCTGCCTTCTATTATATTCATTAAATCGTTAGATCATTCATTAAGATCATTAGATCCTTCCCAGCAGCCTATAAAAGCCACAGTATAGCTATTTAACCATTTTTCAAAATCCTTCTCTTTGACTTCTTATTTTTTTTCTCTCTCTTAACTCATGCAATTACTCTATTTATTTGGTCCTCTTGATGAGAAAACTTGGGAGGGAGCTTTCCATAGTTACTATGTACAATATCTCTTAAGCTCATTCTACTCAGGCTTCTGTCCCCCTTTCTCTCCATTAAAACTGTTCTTGTTAAGTTTGCTAACAAATCCTGTGTTGCTAAATCTAATATTCTAATATTCAGTTGACTCATCTTCCCCGCCCCCCCTGGACTTGAACTATGGGCCTGGGTGCTGTCCCTAAGCTTCTTTTGTTCAAGGTGAGCACTCTACCACTTGAGCCACAGCGCCACTTCTGGCTTTTTTCAGTAGTTTATTGGAAATAAGAGTCTCATGGCCTTTCCTGCCTGGCTGGCTTTGAACCGTGATCCTCACCTCTCAGCCTCCTAAATAGCTAGGAGTACAGGCCTGAGCCACTGGTGCCCAGCTATCTTTTTTGACTAATTGGCAACACTTGACCAAGTTGGTTGTTCCTTCCTCTATAAACTTCTCTCTGTCCTTGACTTTAGCATACCACACTTTGCAGCTTCAGCTCAAGCTGCTGCTTCCATTCTTTATTAGTCCTTTCTTATTCTATGGCTTTTAATATTGCAAGATCCAAGGCTCAGGGCTCAGACTTTCCCTCCTCTTCCCAGGCCTTTGTTGCCTCCTAGATGATCTTCAGATCTTATTTAGTTATGTTTACCCATATACTCGCAGGGTCCAAATGTGTATGTCCAGCCTGGGCCTATTGTTCACAACACAGAGTTGTGTATCAGTTGCTGTCTTAACACTTGGAGTTGGATGTCTATTAGACATCTCTTGCCTAACATCTCCAAAGTCTAACTCCCGATTCCCCTTTTTAATCGCACCCTTCACACCCTTAATTCTCTTAATGCCAACTCTATCCTTCTAGATGCCTAGGCCAAAAATGATGATGCAAAGGCATCTTCAGTGATGCTGCTTTTTCTCTCATATTCTGATACCAACTGTCTGCAAATCTTATTATTGTTATCTCTAAAAATAATGTATGTAGAACCGGCCCTCTCCTCCCCAGCGACTAGTGGCAGTTTCTTGCCTGCATTCTTGCAAATGGCCTCCTCGCTGATTCCCCATCATCCACCCTTGATCTCCTAAAGTCTCTTTACAATACAGCAGTTACAGTGATTGTGTAGCATCTGAGCTTAAAATACCAAGGGTTCCCATGTCAGAACCAAAAGTTATTACAACAATCTAGCATTTTCTATATAATCATTGCCTTCCTTTCTCTCACTGATCAGATTTCTGCTATTCTCCTTGTCCATGATACCCTTACTGGCTGCCTAACTGGTGCTTCCGGCACGGTGGGCACACACCACTTCTGTCTTTGCTCTGATTGATCTTTCTTCCTGGAGAGCTCTTTCTGAATGGAGTCACATGGCTGGCCCTTCACTTCCCTGAAGTCTTTGTACAAAGGCCATTTTCTCAGCGAGGTCGTCCCTTGAAACCATCCCTTCCTCTGTCCCTTTGGCCTGACTATTTCTCTTCATAATAGTTATTATTTTCTTTTTGGTCATTTTATCGGTATTTGTTGAATGGACAAATGGGTTTAAAAACTAGGAACATGATCTGACAATATGAAGTATGCAAATGAATAGTGCTCCGGCATGATTATTAACAACTGTGGGATAGAACCATATGTATTTATAGTACTTATTGATGAAGACAAAGGCCACCTGGACATAGGCATTGATAAAAATATTTCAGTGTCGTTAGATACCAATTTGTCTTCTTTTCAGCTTGTTGGGTTGTACGGATCAGTAGAAGACAATTCACGTGTTTCTAAGTGGAGTACTCCTTCTTTAGGCTTTGCATTTGTATAATAATGGCTAAGTGGAAGAAATAGAAAAAAGAGAAAATAATCAACTTTATTCCCTGACAATGATTACTATAAAAATGGATCAGTTGTTTGCTTGTCATTTTCCCAACCTTTAGTGCTTTCCATAGATGATTTCATCATATTGTCTTAAATATCTTATGAAGTAAACACTACAACCTCCTTTTATTTGAAAGGCACATAAAAATAAATAATTTGTTACTTTCTTACTGCCCATATCACAAGCGGGCAGTAGAAAGCTTTATTCCATATCCAGGATGATTCTTAAAAACTAACAACGATGATCCTTAAACTGATGGCAAAAAAATTGAAGAGAACAATTTCTATTTTAGCACATGATCATAATATTACCATTGTGGAATACAGTTTTAGATTCCAACTTGAAAGGAAGTTTGCATATTTGTGTTTAAACTGAAATTCTTACATACTCATACAGCACTGAAAACGTAAGTAATATGGCAAGACAATGTTTTAATTTGATTCCTCAAAAGCACGCGTGTGTGTGTGTGTGTGTGTGTGTGTGTGTGTGTGTGTCCATTGGTCTGTCTCTGTGTCTGTGTATATTGATGAGGATTATGCCCAGGCTCAATCTTGCTAAGAAAACATTGAGCTATATCCATAAACTGGCTACACTTCTAAAACCACTTTGCCAGAATTAGTGAAGGACAATGAAATGTGTTATATTATCATACAGAGCTTTGAAAAAAAAAACAGTGGGGAAGGAAAATTACTGCCAAGGCTACTTTAAAGCATGTCTCATACAACCATATTTAAGACATCAGCTTATAGGAGACGCATTAAGACTAATACAGAAGGTAGATTTTAGGCCTGTGTGAGAGTTAGGCCTTGTTAAAGTACCTTAGATAGACGAGAGAAGAATAGCTTAATCATTTCCAAATGTTTGAGTGGTTTAAAAAATATTCAGTTTTTAAACTATTGGTTTTAAATGTGAATTACTCATCTATGAAAAGGATTCTAGGCAGCTCAAATGTCTATGCAGTTATTCTAAAACAAACGGAAGCCAGGCACTGGTGGTTCATGCCTATAATCCTAGCTACTCAGGATCTGAGAGGATCAGGGTTCAAAGCTAGCCTAAGCAAGAAAGCCTGTGAGACTTTCCTCTCCAATTAACCACCAAAAAGCTAGAAGTAGAGGTTTTTCCTCAAGTGGTAGACAATTATCCTTGGGCACAAAAGCTTAGGGACAGCACTCAGGCACTGAATTCAAGTCCCTGAACCAGGACGAGCACATGTGCGTGCACGCACACCCCCCCATAAATAAATAAAGTAAAATAAGTTAGAAAATGTAAATAAGAGAATGAGACTCAGGAATTTACTACAACATATATGCTTTGTTCATATCAGGGCATTTAAAGACAGTACAACAAGTGGCATAACAAGTGAGCAAATGATAAGAAGCATACAGGAGCATTATGGATTATTTGAATTGCAAGCATTTCTACACTCACAATGTTCCCCACACATGCAGTGGTCTGATAGCAAAGTTAGTAGTGTGAAGGAAAGAGATAGAGGCTACACTTTCTATTTATTTATTTTTTTAATTGCTTTTAGCTAAAATTAATCTTCTAGCTTCCTGTGGGGAAAGTCATGCAAATAACAGACTTCTTTTTTCTTTGGAGACCCTTCTCTCTCTTGAATTCTATGGAATAGAGTGGTTTTTCTTCTTTCTTTCTTTTTTTTTTTTTTTTTTTGCCTGCAGGACCTGAGCACTGTCCCTGGCTTCTTTTTACTCAAGGCTAGCATTCTGCCACTTGAGCCACAGCGCCACTACTGGCCGTTTTCTATATATGTGTTGCTGGGGAATTGAACCCAGGGCTTCATGTATGCAAGGCAAGCACTCTTGCCACTAGGCCATATTCCCATCCCAGAGTGGTTTTTCTTCCTCCCGCTGACTGCTCAGTCTATTCTCATCCATCTTTTTCAGGATGTTACTTTTTCTGTTCTTCTAAGTGGGGGGGGGGGGGGGTTTCCATGTGACACAGGCAGTACTGATCCCACCCCTTTCTCTCAAGTCCTTCATCATGGGTGCTCAGAAATATAGGCTAGAAGGAGCTGGTCATGTTTCTCCATAAGCTGCTCCTCTCTTCTCTTGGTGAGCCACTGGATCCCATCCCAGCGGTTGTTCTATGCACCCCCTGGGCCTCACATTCAGTGGTTCACTAAGTCCTGGGAATCAATCTATCAGGTCAATAGCAAAGCTACCTCTTACATATGTTCCTCCTCTCCATCCCTGCCTCTGCTGCCTTGGTGGAGAGCCCAACGGGCCTCCTGCATTTGGAAATGCAAATCTGAAGGCTTAACTTCCCTGCCTGAGATCCTGAAGGACCAACGCAGCTCCCCCGTCATGACGTCATGACGTCATGACGTGCAAGTGTGTGGACCATCTGCCTCATGACCTGTGACCGCCTTCCTGTCAGCGTGCATGTCCTAGTAGGCTTTGTGATGGAGTCTAATGTGGGGATAGTCACAGTAGGCTACAGTTCCATAGCTATAGAACAAAAGAGGAATACACAGACGCAGTCACCAGCTCTCTTCAGATCCCCATTTCCCTAGGGATACACACATATATGGCTTCTGAACTTACCGTACTTTGTGCTTCATTATCATGACTACGGTGAAAATAGCCAAGAGGGTAAGAAATGCTGAACCTGCCAAAATGCCTGGAGGGGGGAGGGGGAAAGCAGTGAATTTCAAATGTCACAAGAATAAAACCCACTATGAAGTGATTGTGAAGGCTACGCCTTTTCTCAACCAGAAATACGAAATTCCTGGAGGATTACAATTGAGCTTAAGATTTTTTTTTTTCTTCCTGACTTGATCCAGTTAGTTTGTTAGCTAAAGTACCAAGGATATGGCCCACAGGTTTTTGTCAAATTTCCATGGAGTTTTTCCCATTCCTTTCAATTTTACCAGTAATATTCTTATCACTAGGTTGAAACTAGGAGCATAGGTTGCCAGGATCTCATGATCTTGTCTAACAACATTTGACTCTCAGTGACAAATTTATTTTGCTACAACATAAGGCTGCTGAATTCAATAGCACTAAATCGTGCAGCAGTGATTTAAATACCAAAAGCTAGTGAAAATTAAGCTTTCAATTTAGGAATTGGGGCTAGATGGCGGTTTAAGTCAGTTCTCCAACTCTATCCTAAACAAGTATTGTGTAATGTGCATGTTCATTAAAATATACTTAAAATACCAAGGAAGGTCATATACACTGGGTTAAAATGAAAAAAAAATATTAATGGGCAAAATATGGGGTGTCTAATTGTATATGTCTTTATGAACCATTGCAATAAAACAGCTTTTGTTCAAGTACGTAGGGAAACTTACCAGAAAGAAATGGAATAAGTGAGCCTAAGGAAAATATAAAATCATAAAAAACATTAGTTGTAGAGTATCACTATCCATTGTCCCCCAAGTTGTATTATCCTCTGATTCTGTGCCAGGAAAACACACAGCTCCCTTCTCAGTCTGCTTATGAGTTATAACATTTTTATTATGTAACAACTCTGATTTTTTTTCACTTTAATTATGTAGGTTGAGGGTAGTTCTCTATGGGTGAAAAGCCAATATAGTCAATTTTATATTAGTGATTTTTTTCAGGATAGACTACAAATCTGAACTGTTAGTAGCAGAATTCAATGTAATTATCAATTTGCATCAAATTGACCACAAGTAAATCAACAAGACAGGAACTCTCTGCTGCTGCTCTTACCCAAGTGGAAGACTGTTAGTTTTACATCATTTTCTTTTCTTAACTGTGCTCCCCTCTTTGGGTTTCCTTTCATTTTTGTCCCCCACTCTCAGAAAGATGTACGTTTTCCTAGACTAGACAGCGAGCTTCAAGCTAATTGGTTGTCATGGCACTGGTCAAAGACCTGCCAATGGAAGGCTGGGAGTCTCAAACATTGTACTCGATTCAGTCTGCTTAGGTTAGGTGCAGACACCCATGACGCGTCCTGCTCTTACGTGATCTGCAGACAGCCAGGGGTGGGCTCCACTGTTGGTCACCCTGGCACTGGCTCTGGGGACTGCCCTCCAGGGCGTACCCATCTTCACATTCCACCGTTACAATAGCTCCATAGTGATACATCTTCCCTGGCTCCAGTCCCTTCTGAAGTCCACTCAGATCTTCAGGAAAGCTACAGTTGACCTCTGCAATGAAAGGAACCTCGTTGAAGCAGATTATGTTTTGTTCTTTTACTGAGAAAGTAAAAGTTTCTCCTAAGGGTAAGCTTTCTGAGACCAATTTATTTCCTTCTCAATAGGTGAAGTGTCTTTCAGCCACCTGTTTCAACCACCTCCACATCATTTAAGCTGGATTGATTTCTTTCTTTTGTGCCTCTGTGTCTATGCTAACATTATCAGATAATTTGAATGGCTTCTTAGAACATTAGTGGGTGAATGGGAAGTGTCGTAATTGCTGTTGCCTTGCACTTCCGGTTGTGTATACATGCTTTCTCATTTCTTCTTTCATTGGTTCGGAGTAGAGGTCAATAGTATGAGATTGTTGATTGGAATCTCGACTACTTCTTCTTGAGTCAGTTACAAATCTCTCCATGCCACAAGAACCCCATCCAGGAGAAAGAGATGACAATAAAACCATGGTCTATGGAACTTATCTAGGTTATAGTAAGCCCTGTGCACAATAGCTAGCATTTTGTAAAAAGGACTCTAGAATATTAGATGTTAACTTACTATTTGTATTTCATATACATCGTTGGGAAAATTAAAATGACTTTCTGAGACTTTTATGCAAATTTTACCCATAATTCCACTACCCATAAGAGCAAATCAACTCGAAATGCCATTCTTATTTTAATGGTGTTTTGTCACATGCACCCATCATAACAGTCACTATAATGTGAATACAATTTGTGCTTTAGTTCAGTTTACAAAACCACTTTAACTTTCTATATCTAAATGAGTCCATAAGGGTCAGTTGCTAGGCAGAATACAAAATAAGGCTTTTCGTGTGTGTGCTGGTCCTGCAGCTTGAACTCAGTAACTGGGTGCTGTCTCTGAGGGTTTTTTTTTGCTAAAGGCTAGTACTCTACCACTTAAGCCATAGCTCTACTTCTGGCTTTTGGGTATTTAATTGGCGATAAGAGTCTCAAGGACTTCCCTGCCTAGGCTGGGTTTGAACTGTAGTCCTCAGATCTCAGCCTCCTGAGTAGCTAGTATTACAGGAGTAAGCCACCAGTGCCCAGCTAAGCCATTTTATCTTATTTTTAAGATAGTTGGATGTGTTGATGTATTAATGTAGTTCTGTGCATTTGATAAAAGTGAGCCATTACTTTGACAATTTTAAGTTGGAAGTGCCTAATGTAAACATATCTCTTTTGGAACGAATTAGTGCACTGGGAAGAAGAACAGCAACAAACATAGATGAAGTACCTTTACAGTAAGGGGCAGGCTGGCTCCAGGTTCCCTCATGTGTGCAGACACTTAGCGCCTCTCCCACCAGCAGATAGCCTTGCTCACAGCTGTACAGGATGGACATTCCTGGGGAAAACTGTGCTATATTTCCACCAGTATGATTCCCCTTGAGGATTGTAGAGGGAGACTGACAACCTAAGAAAGCTTAGAGCACCAAGAGAAAAGATCTTTAAGTCAGCAGAGAGGAATACTTGCACAGCGCTATGTCTGGATGATAGCACTACTGAAAGACAACAGGCAATAGGCCAATTAGTTGTTAACTAGAGACATTCATCCCAAATAGAGCCAGCAGTTCTGGGCAGACGGAGGCCTTTCCTGTCTGTGTCATGTATGAGCTGATGAAAAGTATCATCATGAAATTAAAACATCAGTGGCTGTGGACTATATCCATTGTAATGTTTTTTCCATTTAAGTAGAAATCAGGATGCAGCCCAAGATATCATTCAATGCCCTCAGGAAGTAAAACAACCCAATATAACCAATTAGGGAAGTTTGGTCCTAAGTACCAGCCACTGGAAACATTACTGTTTGCAAGTTCAGTGTAAAACCTTGGAAGTAGAAACAGCTTTCCTTTCACATAAGACCACTGTGCTGATCAAAGAGTGGTTCTAGGAACTGAAATCAGTTGAATTAGCAGAAGCCTCTGCTCTAGATAACCACCGACAAGATCAAAGCTGCCCAATGGTAAGGGAAACTACAATTCATACAAGGCCAGCTTCATTTTCCAGAATACTCACAGGTCTTTTCACTGATACAATAGCCTTCAATATCAAATTATCAAGCAACGTTACTGTCGGACATGTTCCAAAAAGAGTTGAGATTTCCCCCCCCCCCCAAACCTCAGTTCATAGGAACAGTAAAATTGGAGGCCGCATCTAGTTTGGAAGTTAACCATTGTCCTTTCATGTGCCGTTGCTAAATATACCCAGAAAGGAAAGGGGAAAAACATGATCAAGTGAGAAGATAGGAAAAGGCATCTGGCACAACGTTATAACCGCTTTAGCTCAAAACCCTTCTTGATTTTGTAAAGCATCCCATATTTTATCCCTTTCCAGGTCTTACCCATTCTGATACAGGTTGGTATGCCTGGTACCCATGTGTTATCTGTGTGACACCTTATCAAGCGACTGCCATTCATGAGGAAACCAGGATTGCAGGCAACATACACTACATCGTTGTGGGAATAGGTGGGACGTGTCTTATTGAGTTGGTATCCGTGTTTGACTTCTGGGTTCGGGCAGTGAGTTACAGGAGGAGAGCGTAAGCACTTTGGGGGAGGCCCACTCCAGGATCCTTGTCCTTTAGCATCTTTGCTGCACTGTAGATTTTTCTCTCCCAGAAGGTAGTATCCCGGGTCGCATTCGTAAGAGACTTTATTTCCATATAGGAATGATTCTTCTGCCACACCTCTGTGCCTCCCATTGGCAATCCTGGGTGGGGGCTGACAGTGAATAACTGCAGAAGAGATTCAGGGAGTTCAGCTTCGGCTTGGGCATCCACAGGTACGCATTCAGGTACACACGTCACGGTGTAACTGCGTCATCACATTAGACAACTGTCTAGACTTTGGAACTTGGGTTGTAATTTTGTTAAAAGACTTTATTAAAAGTGATTCTGTGAGTAACGTATGCTCACAAAACCCTCCTATATCACATAACTCATACTCAATTTTTTTGATATGAGGAATTCAGAAATTAAGCAGGTAAGAAAGTTGTTCTTCTATCCTAAAAGTATGGGCTACAATTTTTATGTTTAGCAAAATTAGCAGCTATATGGCAAATACTCATTCTTACTAGACAATCTGTTTTTCCATACTAGTTTAAGCCACACACTAAATGATTTTCCCCCTGGGCTTAAATCCTAAATGATCACAGGTAGCTCTTCATGTCTTGCCCTCTCTGGTGCACTATATCTACGGGAAGCTTCTCACCTTCCCCCCCATCGATTTACCTGTACAAACAGGAATCTTTTCGAACCAGACTCCATTCTTAGCATCTTGACACTTCTCATAAGCATAGCTAGTCAATTGGTACCTAAAGAGAGACAGAATATAATGTGTGTCCTCTTCCCCAAACCACAACCTAGACTCTTCAAACCCCAAGTACAGAGGTACTTCAAAGTAAGAACTTGGACAGAGAGAAACTAAAACTCATATTCTAGGAAATCAACCACTCACATCAAAGCCTTTCCAATGTAAAACAAAACAAACAAACCATGAAAGAGTCAGAGTTGGGATCTCAGGTGGTTGCTGCCTGTGGGATCCCTAGAGGGGCCGTCCAACACAAGCTCTGGGCAGAGTTAACGCACCACACACAGTGGCTGCTTTCTCAGAATGGATCGTTTTGTACTCACCCATCTTGACAGGATGTATTCACTGGTTTCACACGTGAACTACCTGGAGCTGACACAGGCTCACATCCTTCTGGAAGGGCAAAGTTGGCGTTATATACATCCCAGCAGAAAGTACCTTCCCCTTGTGGGGCGGGACTTCACTATCCCTTAGGCATCCAGTGGATAGATCTGTTTCCCACAAGAGGCCAGGGGTACAAGTATAGTCTACAGACATCCCAGGCACAAACAAGACCATATTTCCACCTGTATGATGACCGAGGTGAATCCCAGAAGGAACCTTGCAGCCTGGAGAGAAAACTCCCCACATAAACAGAAGGATTTCTGCCCTAGAACTGCAAGGGCACAACATTGGATGACACATAATCTAACACTCGGAAGCCAAGGCTCAAGGCGCTTTCATTCCTCATGGAATGCTTTCTTCTGTTGTGAAGAAATAAGTCCTCCTAGAAAGCTCATTTCATTACGCATGCTGCATATATCCCACATCCAGAGGGCGGGCATTTGCACAAGGAACACACACTGCCTACGACGGAACAATAGAAAGGTAGGAAAGTAGTAGTTCGTGTTCCTGCTCCATTGCCTTTTCTCATGGCTCTTGCTTTGGGTAGGAGATAACAAGCAAAAATAAATAAATACTTAAAAAAAAAACAAAACCTCTCACATTACATTTTTACCTTTTACACAAGTTGGTATTTTCGGATCCCAGGTGTTATTGGCTTTGCAACGAACCTGGCTGCTGCCATTCAAAGTATAGCCAGGATTACACTTGACTGTCATACTGTCATTGTAGAAATAGGAGGCTTTCCTGGGGAATAGCGTGTATCCATTTTCAATGATCTCAGCTGAGCACTGGACAGCAGGGAGTGCGAGTTTGCAGAGAGGAGCGGGACCGCTCCAGCTGCCTCTCACTCCGTCCCGGCTTGTGCACCGTATGGTATGCTCCCCAGTGAGCTCGAATCGCGCTCCTTTCTCTGGCCCAGGGTTACAGGTGTATGTGACTGTGGTCCCATATGGAACATCTTCTGAAGAAGTTCCTGTGTGTAGCCCATTGTAGATAACAGGGGGTGGTGAGCAGGTGATTTCTAGAGAGACAAAAAGATCCTGTAGAAGTTTGTGCCAGTATTACACATGAAAGAAGAGAAGAGAAGCTGGTTATGATCCTTTTTTTTTTCTGGAGGGCACAAATGCATTTTCCTGATGGATGTTGTATCCAAGTTCATTAAGTATATAAAACTCAGATTTCACAGGAGAGTAAAATCTTTATTAAAACTGAACACACTCATCAGGATCACATTATGAGGCTGGAAGGCCTAGGAATCGATTGCTACTTAAAGGAAGAATTCATTTAAATAACCAATAGGGAAATGAAAGGTGCTTTTTTAAGTATCATCTCTTTGCTATGTGATAGTCTATATGTTTAGCAAGGAATATTTATTGTTGAATGAACATGTAGTTAGCAATGAATGACTTCATCATCCACAAAGTAGGGATAGCATCATTTAATTCCAATAACTTTGGGGCCTGTAGCTGTAGAGTTGAGTGACTAGAGTTCTAGAGACACTATATGAGTTGCCTAAGGTCACACAGCTATGAAGCAGTAGGAACAGAATCTGAATTCAGATCTGACATTCTTCCCTAATCACTGAACCCCAATGTATCCCGAGTGAAAAACAGTGAACAAACACCTATTCATCATCATCATTAATACCACCCTCAATCACAACAGAGAACTGGAGAGCAAGGTATTCATTTAACTGATGGAGAAGAAAGGGGTGAAAAAAAAAGCATGGCTCAACTATGCAATCATAACAGCTAACAAAGTTAACAAGACAATATCAAACGCATGAATTCCCAAAGCCTGGCTTAAGAGAGACAATTCCTAGAGAGCGCACGGTTCTCACACCATTGCACATCCTGTCATTTTTGCTACTCACCTTTACAAAGGCGGATCTCTATAAACCAAGGCACCGTACCTTGACACAATTGATAAGCACTCTCACTCAGTCGGAACCTAGAGATAAAGAGTCATGTCATTCCGCAATGCCGGTCACAAGAAGCTAAGCAAAAGCTACTGGCTTCTAAGCAGATGGAACACTTCCAGGACAAGGTGAAATAGGAAACACAACGGCAACAAAAATACACAGCCAGTTTCCATACCATCCATCCATTGCCTAGTTTCCATGCCTGGAGAACTAGTGGCACTCATCTTACACAGAGACTGCAGTGAGCCCGGCCTGGCAGAGGCTGAGACAGGCGTCACTCACCCTTCACCACAAGAAGCATTAACAGCTGCTCTAATAAACCGGTCCTTGGGTTTTGTAAAGAGATGTGGTCCTATGGGTTTACACTCTGCCACTAAGAAACGAGACAAGGATGAGAAATCAATGCGAGGTAATCTTACAGCCAGAAAAACATGTGCACTTGAGACCCGGTACCTTTGCATTGGGGGACAGCGGGGGACCACATCCCCTCAGGGGTGCAATGTATGGATGCTTCTCCCACCAACTCATAGCCGGGGTCACAGCTATAGTTTATAGATGTTCCTGGGTCAAAGTGGTCCATGTGTTTCTCTTCTTTTTGCCCATTGAGAATTTCAGGAGGGGCCTGGCATTCTAAAGCAGGGGGAAGTAAAAAAAAACTAAAATCACCTTTTAATGTAAACCACAGAAACCAGGCATGGTAGCTCATGCCTAGAAGCCTAGCTACTCTGGAGGCTGATATCTGAGGCTGAGGTCAGGGCAGAAAAATGTGAAAGAGTCTTAGCTCCAACTAACAACAACCACAGCAAAGCTAGAGCCAAAGCAAGAACGCAAGGCCCCAAGTTCAAGCTCCAGTGCACGTGTGCGTGCGCACACACACACACACACACACACACACACACACACAGAGTAAACATCAGAAAGAAACCCAGACAAAGTAATTGGTATGAATGCTACAGTTGTAGCTGGTGGCAGCTACAGGGCACAGAGGGGGCATGTTGCAGTAGTTTCCATTTTGTTTGCCTTTCTGTGCTGAGGCAGTTCCAGATCTTATTCAGTTTCCTGTTGGGCATGACTCCACATCTGCCACTGCCGTTCTTAAAGGGCCATCCCAGATGCTTTGAAGGGGGCTTCTGACATAGCCCCCCGTGAGGCTTTGATGACTTCGCTTTTAAGAAATCAACATAGAGAACAAACAAGTGTTTTCCCTGATTCTTTTTGTTCTTTTGGACAACGCAGTGTCGGTAGCATCTTTGCTAAGAACGGGAACACCTACCCTTTTCACACACGGGGACTGGTGGCTCCCAGATTCCTTGGGCATTGCACCGGACTCTCCTGCTGCCCTTCATGGTGAAGTCAGACTCACACTCGAACATCACAGTGTCATTATAGGAGTATCGCTCTTTCTGCACAGATAACGTTAGGCCTCTTGTGATCTGGGGATGTGAACACTGAATGGCAGAAGTGGGAAGTTCACAGCGTGGGGCAGGGGCGCTCCAGTTCCCAGATGACAGATGCCCTGCGGTACAGAGGATAGTGCGCTCCCCAACAAGGATGAACTCCATTCCTCTCTCTGGACCTGGGTCACACATGTAAGTGACTCTGCTTCCGTACGGAACACGCGCCGAAGAGCTGCCTGTATGTCTTCCATTGAGAATAGGGGGAGGTGGTGGGCAAAGAATTTCTGGAGAAATTACAGAGAGGTATGAATGTTCATAGATACACTGCAGATAAGAATGCCCTTAAGTGCTGCTTGCAACTTCCCCATATTCTAGGTTCAAAGACAATGATATTTGAACCTGTAATGAATCTAGCATCCAGCCAGGCAGGTAGCTGGTGGGATAACTTGAAACGTCAATTCTTTTTTTTTTTTTTTGCCAGTCCTGGGGCTTGGACTCAGGGCCTGAGCACTGTCCCTGGCTTCTTTTTGCTCAAGGCTAGCACTCTGCCACTTGAGCCACAGCGCTACTTCTGGCCGTTTTCTGTATATATGTGGTGCTGAGGAATTGAACCCAGGGCCTCATGTATACGAGGCAAACACTCTTGCCACTAGGCCATATCCCCAGCCCGAAACTTCAATTCTTGATACCTTGAATTTTCATTCCTTAGTTTACCTAGTCTGTGGATCCATCCGTTTCTATGGCTGAATATAAGACCTGCTTTGTGTGAAGGGCCTGGCTGTGTGTGTACTTAGCATGTCTATGTAGGTTTTTGTTTGTTTGTTTTGCTGGTCCTGAACTCTGGGCCTGGATGCTGCCCTTGAGTTTCTTTTGCTTAAGGCTAGTGCTCTACCACTTGAGCCAGAGCACCACTTTCAGCTTTTTTGAGTAGTTTATTGGAGATAAGAGTTTCATGGGCTTTCCTGCCTGGGCTGGTTTTGAACCATGATCCTTGCATATCAGCCTCCCGAATTACTAGGCTTATAGGCATGAGTCACCAGCGCCCAACATTATGTAGTTTGGAGGGAAGGAAAATCTTAGAAACTCCTTCCTTGATTGGAGGACGCAGGAGAATAAAGAGGTCATGGAGGCTGATACCTTAGAGGCTGATATCGCGGGAGGCTGGGTCAGTGACATCATCATCCCAGAGGATTTCTAGTTCTTTGCTGTGAGCCTATATGATAATGAATGAAGTCCAAGTGTTTGGCAAGGCTGAGTATGTAGTGCTCTATTGAGCCTCTGAGATTCCTTAGAAACCAGGTAGTTACCTCACCTACCTTCACAGATAGGCTGTTTGGTCCAAGAAGCTTTTTGTCCAGCAATCACACACCGACTAGACGGTTGGCCTTTTAACCAATACCTGGAAACAAAGAGTTGGCACTTTGGAACTGTTGATCATCTGTGCTGAAGAACAACAGCCTTTACTTAAAATCAAAGACAAGTTCACTTAATCTCTGAGCACCTACTCTTTCCATCAGCTTTCTGTGTCTCTCTCTGTGTCTCTGTCTCTGTCTGTCTGTCTGTCTGTCTCTCTCTCTCTTTGTGCTTCCCTCTGTCTGTCTTACTCTGCTCCCCCTCCCTCTCTCCCACAACCCCACTCCAGGCTGTCTTTACAGAGGTCTCTTTTCCTGCAGGTTTTGTGGTTTATGCTGTGCATGTGTAATCCAAATGACTTAGATCTCACTCCCCCCTCCACTCACCCTTCATTACAGGTGAAGTTCGCGATTACACCAAGCCAAGGATTTGCAGGTGCCTTTACCTGCCCATTGGGAAATGGTCCTAGAGGGTCACACCGGGCCTCTGAAAAAAAAAATCCCCAAATAAGAAAGCATACTAAATAACAGAACAGTTCAGTTTCTTAAACCAGATTGTGAGTTTAGGGTACCTTTGCAAGTGGGAGTCGCTGCGTTCCAGACTCCTGAGGATAAACACTGAATGGTCTTCTGTCCCGCAAGCAAGTAACCAGGCTGGCAGCTATACGTCACAGATGACCCTGGCTCATAGGGGCCAGCCTTTTGCCCTGTGTGATGCCCATGAAGAATCTCAGGAAGTGGTGGGCACTCGAGCTGGAAATCTTGATACACATTGGAAAAAGAAGTCATCAGATAACACAATCTTCACATGCTAAATGCTGACATAGGACTGAGAGTTCAATAAATGGCATGCAATCTATGAGTAGCTGTTCATCATTTGCTTTCAACTCAGCCTTTAAAAAATTCTCTTGGCAGTACCAGGGGATTGAACTCAAGATCTTATACCTGAGCGCCCTACCTACCAACTTGAGCCATACCACCAGTGCTTTTGTATTGGTTATTGTGGAGGTAGGTCTCACTTGATCCCCAGAGCCCTGGGCTGTAATCCTCCTCCTTTTTCCTCCCTGTGCCTCTGTGGATGACAGGCATGTACCATGTACCCAGCCACTGGGTTACGTTGTGATGACAGACACAGGCCCCTCCACTTAACACTTGGTGGGGATGAGAGCTCATGAACTTTCATGCCCAGGCTGGCCTCCAACTGTGATCCTCTCATCTCCACCTTTCAAGTGATGAGGTTTACAGGCTTAAACCATCATGCCCAGCTCTGAATTGAGCCTTTAAAGGTCAAAACAGACACGGTTTCACTGTATCAATTTCATGTCATGATTATTGTTATGTTCTTATCTTTGATTACACTATGAATTACTTTGTCTTGAGACAAGTATTAATTTTTTAAGAGGCCATTTCCAACCTCATATTTAAAAATTTGTGCTCTGGTCCAAAAGGAGCATGTTATGATTTAGAGAGTTGTGTTGCCAAACATTAGAATATAGTTTACTGGCATTTTATATTTGATGTATGTGCATATATAGATATATATGACACATACAGGTAGCACATATGTTACTTTAGTCTTGCTTCCTTTATTTTATAATACAGTATATTTGATGTCTGTATTATCTTTTTATGTCAATATATGTCATATTTATTTATTTGTTTGGGGAATTTTTTTGTGCTGGTATTAAGGCTAAAGCTCAAGGCCTGGGTATTGTCCATAGCTATTTTGCCACAGATGCACTTCTGTTTTGTTTTGTGTTTTTTTTTTTTCCCTGACTAATTGGAGAAAAGAGAATCTCACAGACTTACCTGCGCAGGCTGGCTTCATCATAGCCTCCTGAGTGGCTGTGAACATAGCATGAGCTACCATACCTGGTTCTCAATCTGTGTAAAGGTTTGTTTTCCATACAATTCAATTTGTGACTACTTTAAGATCCCCTTCCTCCTAAACTATCCATCCATCTGTATTTATTGATCAACTCATTAACACATCTATGGGACCCTATTTTTGAACAAGGTAATCGTTTCTTAGATCTTTAATTGACTTAGAATTTGTCAGCATTACTCTTTATTAAGAAAATTAAAATATCTCATTTTGATAGTATAATTTTTACCAAATATTGCCAACCCCTGTATCTGTAGAATTAAAATTAGATGTCGATTTTTTTTGTAAGCAACACAAACCAAATCAAATGAGAAGGAAATGGAGATACACAGTGACCCTACTTTCAGAGTCATTTGATTGGACATATGACAGCTTGAGAGATGACTTGGGGGAAGAGTGAATCTCTCACTCTCGCTCTCTCTCTTTTTTTTTTTTTTGCCAGTCCTGGGACTTGTACTTAGGGCCTGAGCACTGGCCCTGGCTTCTTTTTGCTCAAGGCTAGCACTCTACCTCTTGAACCACAGCACCACTTCTACCTTTTTCTGTTTATGTGGTGCTAAGGAATTGAACCCAGGGCTTTGTGAATGGTAGGCAAGCACTCTACCCCTAAGCCACATTCCCAGCCCAAGAGTGGCTCTCTTGAGGATGTATTCACCAAGACTGGAGAGAGCACAGCCCTGCTTGGGCCAGATTGTGTTAACAGACATAAATGAATGTCACATCCCTTGGGTGTCTTTTTGGTAGTAGATCCCATGTTTCTTCTTATTTTAACAATTACTCACATATATAGTTTAAAATCCCCCAGTAAACTAGGTCCCATTCTTGGGAAACTTTCTCCACTCAATTATAAATTCAGTTAAATTTTCTCACAATAAAACTCCTTTTCTCATTTGATTTTTGTTTTGTCTTTTTACTTAGGGCTTGGTCCCTGTCTCTGAGCTTTTGTGCTGAAAGCTAGTGTTCTACCACTTGAGCCACAGCTCCACCTGGGCTTTTTTCATGCTTCATAGGAGATAGATAAGAGTCTCTCATGGGCTTTCCTGCCTGGGATGGCTACAAACCATAGTCCTGAGATCTCAGCCTTAATGGTTTTTGTTTGTTTTGTTTGGTGGGACAGTTATATTCCGCTACACCTACGAACAACCAGGAAGCTATAATTTTCACCATTCCTGTTGCCTCTCCCTTCTGCCAGTCTCATTAGTACATGTATACTGTTCTCTTAGAAGAAGGCAAAGCATGGTCTATCCACAAAGACAAGAGCCCCATGTCTGGAGTGGCTTTGGTTTTGTGTGTGTTTCATTCTCACCTCTCTCACAGGTTGGTAGTGGTGTTGGTCCCCACGTTTCATTGGCTCGACACCAGACAGTTTTGTTTCCTTTCATGGTAAAGTTGGCTTCACAGGCAAATGTCACAGAATGGCCGTGAGCATATGGTGGTTTAGATCCCCCCTTTCTGTACCCTCCATGTACTACGGGCTCGGAGCAAGTAGCACGTCTATTGAAGAGTTCACACACAGGAGCAGCTTTATCCCATACTGCATTCACTTGGTCTTTGCTTATGCAGAAAAGCGCCTTTTCTCCGATGAGACGGTAGGAAGGGTAGCAAGAGTACACTACAACAGTATTCACAGGTGTGAAACCAGAGGTAACACTTTTCCTGCCATGTTTGATAAGAGGAGGAGGGCCACAAGAAATCCCTGGAAAATAGGAAAAGAATTATATAGGGGTACTGATCATTGCAACAAAAAGACTCACATTTAAACAAAGGATCCAGATCACTTTTTCAGAAACAGAAATCCATATGATTTATTTTGTTCTCATAAAGCCCCTGGTTTTTCTCCCCCCAATCTCCTAAATTCTTACCTCCATGTAAACTGTCTTCATCCAACAACAATGATAAATTGGTAGTCCATTTGAATAATGGACAAAAGATAGACTTGGCACATGAGAATAATATACTAATGGCAGGCTAATGAATGTAGGGAAGCATCATGAATGAATGACATTTGGGCTCAGCCGACCTGATTTCAAATCCCCACTGTCATTCAATAGCTGTATGACCTTAGGCAAGTCCTACCCTCTTTAAGCCTCAGTTTCCTAATCTCTAGTGCAGTTACTTCCTGAGATGTGATAAGCAGCCAGTGGGACAAAAGGATGTGAAGGGAACAGTTACAAAATCTGGAACATATTAAATTCAGTGCCTATTTCAAACACATGACAGGGCTACAGGTAGCTTGACCAAATTTGGTCCTTCCCCTAAAGACACACTGCAGGGTATTTGTCACCTCTTACTGCCAGGTCCCTTTGAGAAAGAAAGCTACAGGAAATGGACAGGAAATTTGAATCATGACCTCAGGTCCTTTATTTACCTATCCTGATGGGGTATGAAGGATATTCGTTGTTAATAGCTACTTTGGTATATGCACACCTTCCCTGGGTAAGTTTCAGAATAAAGAGAAGATTGCCAACTTCCGCATTGCCTAGTTAACTTCCACTTGGCTCTAGAGGAGCTCTTCAGTAGAGAAAAGACATTTGGAGATGCAGCAGACTTTTCAAGCACATCAGTACTAGGCTTAGATTGGGTATGGGCCACCTTCAAGTGTCTTGACTGTTATACATATGAAATCCACAATACACTATGCAATGTAAGATGCAACCAATGGAACACATTCCATCTCCATTCTAAACCAGAAAAGAGAATGGCTTCTATGTGTTCAAAGTACAGACATGGATGGCACGTTATAGTAAACACAGGTGGGGAAGCACTCACAAAAACCAAGAGGCCAAGATTTGTATTTGATGAGTTTTGTTTTCTACTCACGTTCACAGACAGGAAACTTATTATTCCAGATTACTGTCACTCCTTCTGGGACACACTGACTAGAAGAATTGCCATTTAACCGGAACCTTAAACAATAAGGGTAGCAAATCATCACAAGGTACTAATCAAATCTACATTTTTAAAGCATTTCCAGCTGAAGGGAAAAGTCCAGGGTTACTTGTGACTCTGTTCAACAACACAATGAATTCAAACGAGGTAAAAACACAGGGAAAACAAATCCTAGGAGAAGTATTCCTTTGTTAAAAGTTATCTCTTGCAGATGTGACATCCAATTCTCAAAATTCTCTTGACTAACAATGCAAACAACAGCCTTAGTTCCTAGCGAAGAAAAACATCAAAGATCTTGTTTCACAAATTCACCAGCAAGGACTTTATCCAAGTGAACCCCAACCACGCCCTTGTTCTCCATAACAGGAGCCTTCACTTCTGAACCAAAGCTTTGCCTTTCCAGATGATGAAAACACAATTCCCAGTCTGGCTGACTACGCACAGGGGAAAAGCAAACAAAAACAGAAGATTTGAGTAATCGACTGGCTTCTTAGTCATAAAGGATAAAGTAAAAGAGAAAAAAAACCAAACCATCTTTAGAGCCTACTTGGCAGTGCCTGGCTATGGACGTTATTCAGGCTCTATTCTCACACTCACCCTGGGTCACAGACAAAGGAAACCTCTGCCCCAAGCTGAAAAGTGAGAGGGAGCACCACACGGCCATTGGGAAGTTGGTTGGGAATAGCATCGCATGATTTCACTAGGAAAGAAAAGACAAGGCTGGCATGGGAAGACTCAGGAAACAACTAGTTGAGTTTCCTTTCAATGCAACAGAGCTGGAGGCACCTTCACAGCTGGGGGCCGCAGAACTCCAGGTTCCCGAGGGTGTGCATTGTACACGGTTAGTTCCCGTGAGAGTGTAGCCAGGCTCACAGCTGTAGGACACTTCCTGTCCAACTGAAAAGAATTCCTTATCCTTTGTGTTAGAAGTACCATGATGGATATGCGGAGGTGGTAGACATCCTGAGAAAAGAACAGGACCAGAAGGAATCCTTTTACTTCTGAAATGAGAACGGTATTCTCTACAACTCATAAGCTAACTTGGGGTTGGTAGGATGAGATAGCCATGCTTGAGTGGGGCAGATGTTATGCTGTTCAGTCCTGCAGAACCACGAAACCGCCTTTTCCCTGCCTTGATCGAGGGCCTGAGATGTTCTTTCGATAACAGCATAGCCAAGGGAACCAAGCTTTTGTAACACATCTTCTCCACCCACGTCTATCTTTGTCTTTCTGCTCCCCAAACAAAGTAGAAGAGCTTTCTGAGCCTTGTGACAGGAGTTCCCAGTATTGCCAGGTTTTTAGAAAGTCAGAAAATACACAATAAAAAGAGAGAAGGGGGTAAATGGTGGGCATATATTCCATCTGACTACTCTCCTTTTTCCATCAAGGTTATATTTTCTTTGATACAAAAAAATGTAGTGTGTAAAATACTTTGAATCAAATTCTTATTTCAGTTTTTCCCCCTGAGATAGATGGTCAATAGGATTGAGAGTTCATTATATCCTCATTTAGATAGCTGAGTCATTTTAATATAAAAATAACTAATTACTGGTTTGGGGACAATTTGATACTTATTTTTATTTCCTAATGGACGTATGTATTATACATACTTATGTAATACCTAGCGCTCTACAGACACCGGATACATTGTATCATATTCTAACTAGGATAAATTCATCTATCTTCTCAAACTTCTATCATTACTTTGTTGTACAAGCTTAATTTTTTTTCTTGTAGATTTTTTTCATTGTTGTTGGTTGTGGGGCTTGAACTCAGGGCCTGGGCGCTGTCTCTGAGTTGTGCTCTACCGTCTTGAGCCACAGCTCCACTACTGGTTTTCTGATGCCTTTCCTCCCTAGGCTGGCTTTGAACCATGATCCTCAGATTGCAGCCTCCCGAGTAGCTAGGATTACAGGTGTGAGGCACCAGTATCCAGTTCTTTTAGCCTTTTTGAAATACACAGATTCATTATCATTAATCACAGCCCTGCTATTGAGCAGGATAGTACCAGAACCAAATTTCTTCAGTCTGACTATAACTTAATGCTTGTTCATCAAGCTTTCTTTTCCTGCTGCTCTTCTCAGCTTCTGTTCTTCTCTCTATGAGAACAGCTTTTTTAGATTCTACATACAAGTTATAACGTATGTTATTTGTCTTAATGCAATGGTCTCCAACTCCATCCATGTTGTGGTAAATGCTGAACTTTCATTTTTTTTTCATGGCTGTCTGCTATCTCATTGGGTGTATGTCTGACATTTTCCTTATCAGATAGACACTTGTGTTGTTTGTCTTTCATGGTTGCCTTGAACAGTACTTCAGTGAACACGAAAGTGCAGTGATCTCTATAGCACACTGATTCACATTTCCTTTGGCATCTATCCAGAAATGGTTTTGCGAGATCATGGGGCAGCTCTCTTTAATTTTCTGAGGAGCCCTTGTACTGCTATTCATAGCATTGATACCAATTTACATGGTCGACAACAGTGTGTAAGATTCCCTCCCCTCCGTATCCTCAATCGTCTTTACCATACTTTGTCTTTTTGATTGTAGCCATTCTAATCGGATGAGAAGATCTCATTATGGTTTTGATTTGCTTTTTCCTCATGATGCATGATGTCAAGAACTTTTAGATAGCTTGGCCATTTCTTTGTTTTTCTATTTGCATGTTTGTAAAGTTTAGGTTATTTGGGTTTCTTTGCTACTGGGTTATTTCAGTTCCTTAAATTTTTGGATAGTAACCCCTTGTTATATGTATATAGCTTTGATATATTTTATTCTATTCTATGTGTTCTCTCTTTATCCTATCATTTCTTTGGTTTTGCAGAGTGTAGGACCTCATATTTATTACAGAAGTGCTCTTCAACTTGAGTCATGAGCCATTTCCCCATCTCTTTTTGCTTTAGTATACTTTTCAGGTAAGGTCTCACACTTTTATCCACAGCCTGTCTCTTATCCTATCTGTCTGTGATTACAGGTCTGTAGCATCCCATTTAACATGCTTTTTAAGATAGGATTTCACGAACTCTTTTGACTGGGTTAGTCTCAAACCACAGTCCTCCCCCTTCTGCCTCCCATACACAGCTGGAGTTACAAATGTGCATCACAGGTCTGGTTCCTGTGGAAGCCTTTTAGTTTGATGTACCCCTACTTGTCAATTTTTACTTTTGTTTCCTATGTTTTGAGGGGTCTTTTCCAAAACCTTGTAACAATGATCCCAATGGCCTGAAACATTTCACCCTTGTTTTTTTCTAGGAGTTTCATATCTTACATTTTTTTTAGCCTTTCAGTTATTTTGACAGCTTTGTAAAAAAATAAGTTCATAATTTCCCCTACAATACCATGGATATAATAAAACTTCTTATCCCTTCAACATTTAGATATTACTTCTCAAATCCATTTTCATTAGCCAGGAAATCCAGCCATACGTAACTTTCATTATCCAACTCTTCCTATCAGCACCATGTCTCTGTTCTGCCCAAAGCCTAATTTTATTTTTAAGAAACCCAGAGTATCAGCTCAACTTACCCTTGAAGCAAGTTGGCAGTGGAGGGTTCCATTTGCTGTTTGGTTGGCACCATGCAATGTTGCTGCCTTTCATAGTAAAGCCAGGATTGCACACAAACATCACAGAATCATTTAAGAAATATGACCGCCTAAATCCAGATTCCATCTGTCCATTTTCAATTTCTGGCTTTGGGCACTTGACTGAGTCAATGCACTGCGGGGGTGGGCTGCTCCAGGTGCCAACTTGATTGTCTTTGCTGATACAATGTGTTGATTTCTCACCCACCAGGTCAAACAGCTTTTCCCCATTCCGTCCAACACGGCAACGATAAGTTACCACACTTCCATAGGGAAAGATTTCTCTATGGCTGCTGGAGAAGACCCCATTGGAGATGGCTGGGGGCGGCTCACACAGAATAGCTTAGGTGGGGCAGGTAGGAAAAGAGAAGACATTTAGATATTATATGAGGACTTTCTCTTTACAGTCTTCAGCTCAGCCTACAGTTGGCCAGTCTTGTCAAACTTCTGCAGCCTGAGCTAAAAGACGATTCTAAATGGAAAGGAGCAAGGTAGCAAAATGCATGGAACTCTGAATGCTGAAGCCTCAAAGGGCCACAGATGAGCTGGTCACTAGTCCCCAGCCAGAAGACAGATAAACAGCTCCTAGAGGCATTGAGGCTGACTTACTTTTTGCATGATAAAGAGGCTGTAAGTGTGTGATCTCATGGTCTATTTTGGGTTTAGGAATTTATTCATCATGGAGTCACTTCCTATCACAGCACAGCAGGCAAAGGGAAGTGTGGTGAGATCAGGGGGGTCCCAGAGGAAAATCAATCACTGCGCTATACCAACACTAGTGAAGCCTTCCTGGGAACTCATGTGGGAATGCAGATGCCCAGTGACCCTCTAGAAGGGTGCAAGAGGAATCGAATAGGGTGCCAAAGCAAAATGGTTTCACTCACATTCACAAAAAGGCATGGTTGCATCCCAGACTACAGTATTATCTGAGATAATGCATGTAGCAGAAGAGTCACCAATGAGTCGATATCTAGAGACAGAAAAATGGGTGATCACCTCCTAGATACACTTGCATTTATGTATGTATGTATTTAGTTATTTCCAGTATTGGACCTTGAACTCAGGCCCTCACACTTTCCTTTGGCTTTTCAGCCAAGTCTGGTGCTCTACCACTTGAGGTACACCTCTACTTCCTGCTTTTTGCTGGGGAGAAGAGTCACATAGACTTTCTTGGCTGGGCTGGCTTCAAACCATGACCCTTAGGTCTCAGTCTTCTGAGTAGCTAGTTTTACAGGTGTGAGACGCCAGCATTTGGTATCATTTACACTTTAGAAAAGCCTAGTTCTTTCTTTAACTGAAATAAAATATAAAACAATGGAATATCACGTGTAACAGGTAGTGGTGAAAAATTAAAGACTCAATAATTTAGAGCCAAATGACATTAATCGATAGCAGAGAACACTTAAAATTGAAGAGTAGCCGCCTCCCCTTTCTCTGCGGGGACGTTCTCGAGCTGTATTCTGGAGTAGGTTAGGGTGATAACACTGTATTTTGCGTGTTAAACTTTGAAGGGTAGCAAGTAAGAACATGAGTCCCCTTTGGGTGGATAGCACTGACTCTCAGAAGTGGATAGTTTCTGGGTAGAACTAATATTCTATTTTCCATCCTGCTGATGTCTACTGCCAACTCACCCTTGGTTACAAGAATAGGTAATGGTTGACCCAAACTCGGTCCCCATGGGTATAAGCACAGAGCCATGGAGCAGCTCTTGGGGGCTGCTACATGATTTGCCTAGAAGGGAAAACAAGACAAAACAAAACAGAGTTTGGGTCTGGAATCCAGAAGACTTGGTGTTTTGTATTAAATCCTAATGAGGTGGGAATTCGCTTTGCCAATCGATTAGGTTTGCTCAAAATATTTTTTCGCATGTATAGAATGCATACCTCTTATGGGTCAGTCAACTCTAGAATCCTCTTCGTTTAAAGTGTATGTTTCCGTAGACGGATGCACACTTTACGT
This sequence comes from Perognathus longimembris pacificus, assembly GCF_023159225.1. Lineage (NCBI taxonomy): Eukaryota > Metazoa > Chordata > Mammalia > Rodentia > Heteromyidae > Perognathus > Perognathus longimembris. The sequence continues at coordinate 56,416,628 of NC_063171.1, forward strand.
GAGGTCGATTGTAATTTAGATTCTTCATGTCCCTCTCATTTTTTATTCTGTCCATGGATGGCATCGCTTAACAAATCTTTTGGTTCATAGCGACCTCATAGTCACCGTTTCCTTTCTGACACTCACCCTGGAGCCGGGGCCCTCATCTGCTCAGAACATTCCTGAGCTTCAGGAATCTGGTTATTCTGCCACTGTTCTAGTCTCTCGCTAGATTATAAAATGATATAATTTTAAATATTTTAAACTCCTCGCCCTTATGTTACTCCACCTGCCACAGACTGCACACATTCTCTTTGTGAAGCACAAATGAGGTCACGTTATACCCACAATGGAAGACATACAATGGTTTACCGTTGTTTCTAGGAAATATACATGGCCTATTATATAGTTAAATGTGAGTATAATTAACCTATCACTATTCCTTACCAGGTAGACTCTACCACACTGATTTTTTTTGGTCTATTTTCCTAAGACATCACATTCCTTCCCATATATAAGCTTTTGCATATACAAAAACATCCTCTGCCCAGAACTAGCCTTCCCTAATGTTTCTAGATAACTACTTACTTTTCTATTATCTCAGGCCATGTTACCCCTAGAAATAAACGATGTGTACATCATGTATTTAAAAATCAGTCTTTACTGATGGTAGGAAATTCCTAAAAGGTAAAAGCTAAAGCTACCCAATTAATTATTTTGTTTTCCCCAAGCCCTATTGTTTAATCTCATGTATCATACCTACTAGCTATTCAAAACTATTTCTTGAATTGAATGGTGTAAGAATGAGGTGAACTAACATTTTTCTTGTTTTCCTTTTTTGTAGGTTGTAGGTGTTGAACTCAAGGCCAGGGCATTGTCCCTGAGCAGTTTTGGAAAGCTCAAGGCTAGAATTCTACCACTTGAGCCACAGCTCTACTTCTGACTTTTTGGTGGTTAATTGGAGATATGAGTCTCATGGATTTGCCTGCCTGGGCTGGCTTTGAATGGTCATCCTCCTGTCTCAGCCTCCTGATTAACTAGGATTATAAGCATGAGTCCCTACCACTCAGCCGGCACTCATAAACTAACTTTTTTTTTTTAACCTCATCCTAAGACATGACAGAATGATGAGATGATCAGAAAGAAGTCATGGGGAGAATAGGACAGACAGGGATGGTCAGTGGTAATGACTTTACCCAATTAACACTGCATTCTGAAACATGGAGACCCTGGGAGCACCCATGAGCTACTAGTTTGTTGGTCTTTTATCAGGAAAAATAACAGATGATCCAGTACAGACAGAGTGCTAGATCCTCTAGGACAGGAGACAGAGAAGGAGGATGATTACTCACGTTTACAGAACTGCTGAGCATCTGACCACTTGGAAGTCTCTAGGCAGGTGATAAAGAATGACTTCTTGATAAAGCCAGGGAGGCATTTGTATTCCCAAGTTGTGCCAACAGCAAACTCAGACTGATCACTCCCAGGATTAGGCTTAGCAAAAGGGTACCTGGGCAGGAACTTACACTGACCTAGAGACAGAGATTATAGGGATATCAAAACTAAGAGAAGGGCTGAGGGCGTGGCCCAGGTGGTAGAGTACTTGAGCAGGAGGTCCTGCGTTTGAACCTTAGGACCACTAAAAAAATATATTGTTTAAAGCAAAGTACAAAGTGAGGAGTGGCTAAGCCTTTTCTCTTGCTTCTGTTTTGCCACCCATTGTTCTAACAACGTTGAGTTTTTAGGACTGACTTCAGAGGAAGGGTTAGAGAAAACTATTTTTCATAAAACCCTAAAATGACCCTGTGCTTACTCCATCTTGTTACAAATTTTAAATAAAAATAAGTGAGGTTTTGGTTGTTGTAGTAGTTTTTTTTTCTTCCTTCTTCTTCCCCCCCCTTTTTTTTTCTTTTCTGGTCCTGAGACTTGAACTCTGAGCCTAGGTGCTGTCTCTGAGCTTCTTTTGCTCAAGGATATCACTCTACCACTTAAGCCACAGTGCCACGTCCAGCTTTTTTCCTTTGTTTGCCTTTTACAGTAAGGTCAGACAGAGTGTGGGGAAAATGGAAAAGGCATGTTGTAAGGGCTTTCAGTGATGAGCATACATACTTTGCCTTTGCTTTGGTTTTGGATATGTTTGAGGGAGGGGACATGCTCATATTTTTTTCCTGGCTATATTGAAGCATAAGTGGCATACTTAAAACTGCACACATAAATTAATGCCTATGATGTGCTGAGTTTGAAGCAAAAAAATCCCCACTTTTTTATAAGTAAAAATTAGAGCCTTACAGTAAAAAGAATCAGCGTAAAAACGTTTAGGGGATAGCACAGGAAAGTAAAATACATCCTAAGTCATGCAGATGCATGATCCTTTAATTGTGTGTGTGTGTGTGTGTGTGTGTGTGTGTGTGTGTGTGTGTGTGTGTGCTGGTATTAGAGCTTGAACTGAGGGTCTCACATTTTCATTCAACTTTTTTCGCCCACAACTGGTGCTCTACCACGCCTCCACTTTTGGATGTTTGCTGGTTAATTGGAAATAAGAGTCTCTCAGATTCGTCTGCCCAGGTGGCTTTGAAGCTCTGTTCTCAGATCTCAGCCTTTTTCTCGAGTGGCTTGGATTAGAGGCCTGAGCCTCTGATGCCAGTAGTCCTTTAATAAACTTAATTATCCCAGCCATTAGCCTTTAGGGTCTTCAGAAAAAAAAATATGCTTATTCTCCATTATTTTATTTTAACCCACCACAGCAAAATAACCCCAGAGAAAACGTTCGAAAATATTTTTCTGATGGCTACTAGATAAAAGGAGCTAACCATTTCCAGACAGTTTCCTCTGACTTAAAATAACCATATTTAATAGTTAAATAATTGCTGTCCTAATAGATGGGGAAGGCATTGTAACAACCACATAAAGGATGCTCTCAGAAGAGCTATGTTCTAGCTATGAGAGAAGATTCGAGTTTCAAATCCTTAAATTCATGTGCAGAGAGCAAGAAGTTTCCTTTTAGATCAGATCGCCATCCAGACAGAACTGTGCCCAGTTGCCAAGCCTACCCAGAGCAGACATATATTTGAATGTTAAATTAGTAAGTCCTCTTTTGTCAAGCAAGCCTGAGACAGGTACAGATAAAAAACAAACAGTAACCACAGGCTGGTCCAGAGGCGCTCACACATCTGCTAAGTTGCCACCAGACTCAGTCTCTATGGCCTTTTCATGCCTCTAGTGGAGAATGAATGTAAGACTGGCCACTGTTGGGACCTAATTCTACTGTAGGGCCCCCATCCATGAATATACTTCCTCAACTCCTTTGCTTTCCTCCATTGACACCTACAAATGTCCCCAAGTGCATACCCCACAGACCGGAGGGTGTTCACTGGGGATCGGACCACAGTGAGGACAGGCTTCAGGACTTGTACCAGTTATTTTTATGCAAGTGGTTTAACTTGTAATTATCAGAAGCAAATAAGAACAATACCAAATTATCTTTTAGAAGCTGGAAAAAAACAGTTAAAATTCATAAGACTTAATCATTAGCAACAATACAGGTTAAGAAAAACCCAAGATCTAGAAAGTGCAAAAGCACAGGGTACATTCCAGCTAACATTCCACAATAAAAGGAGATGAGAATCATACTTGCTGGAAAGGGAGCAATGGAAAAGACTCATCATCTCTAATAAGACCACACGGGGGTCTCCTCTCTGTCTCTTGGCATGCTTGGCCTTCTTCCTAATGAAATTGCCCCCAAATTCCAGGATGCAAGACAGAATTCCAGAGTCTGATATCAACCGCTAAGTTAGATGAATTTTTTTGAGGGCCATCGTGCCCTCTCCACATCATTCTCCAAGCAAGAGTAGATCATAACTTATTTAAAATGGAAGACTGTATATTCACACACACACACACACACACACACACACACACACACACACTTCAAACCACATTTAGAACTAATTGGGCAAAGCAGTTTTCTGGAGGATAGAGACATAGTTAACTCATTATTTGGATGTAGGAAGCTTTACCTGGAATGGCTTGGATCATTGGAAATGAGTAAAGGATGTGTGTGAGAGTGTGCACGTGTGTGTGTGTGTGTGTGTGTGTGTGCTCATAAACATATCCATCACTATATATAAGGTAAAGGTTGGTGAGGGAACATGTCAAAAGGCAAATAATTATCTTTGAGATTTTTTTTTTCCCGTCCTGGAGCTTGAACTCAGGGCCTGGGCAGTGTCCTGAGCTTCTTTTGTTCAGCCTAATACATGAGTTTTTTTTTTAGGAAGAAGATAGAAAAATGAAAGATGTCTAGAGTTAAGCCTCAATACCCACTGATATTTAGACACAGGGTGCTAGAAACTAAGAATAAGTAGACACCTGTGGAAGAAAAAGCAGATGAGAGTCCCCTGCTTTGGAAGATGAGAACGAGAACTGTCTTGTAAAGAAGGAAGTAGTCCGCTTTTGGTGAAACCTTGGGCATGAGGATGAGCAGTGTACAGACGCGCCAGGCCCAGTCACAAGGGCCTCACTGGCTCATTGGAGGAGGTTTTCCCCCTGAAAGGATATGTCCTGGCCATCCCAGAGGACCATGCGGAGATAATCACAGACAGGAGAAGAAGGTTCATAAGGAGGTTTATTAGTGGGGCCATAGTTCCCACGGGAGAGGGAGCTACATGGCCTCTGCACCTTATCCAGGTGGCAGCTTCTCTCTGGGGGTAAAGGGGAAGTAGATAGGTAGTGAGTAGGAGTGGCTCATTAGTTATGGGTGGATCTGGGGGCTAGTGGGAGGAGCTGAGGACCTGAGGCTATCGAAATGCTAACACCCCCCACCAGCAGCAAAGTGGAAAATGAATATGTATATAGGTAGCATACATATGAAGACAGATGTGAGAGAGAGAGAGAGAGAGAGAGAGAGAGACAGACAGACAGACAGACCGACAGACACGTGGCCTGAAGTCAAACAGATGCAGTGGGCTTTAACCACGTAGGGAGACTGGTCTCTCTGCCGTTTAGGGGACTTGAATGGTGGTCTTGCTTGGAGGGGATGGCAGGTGAAGAATTTGCTTTTCCATTGATAATATCCTCTGGAACTGTAGACATTGCAATGGTTGGGAGGTGAGAGGTGGGGTTTGATGCTGTACTGCATGCAGGTGCTGTGGCTGTTTGTGACTTACACTTGCTCTCATGGAGATAATAGGAAGAAAGAGGTGAGACAAAAACACTGATGTGTGTGTGTGTGTGAGAGAGAGAGAGAAAGAGAGAGAGAGAGAGAGAGAGTAGGTTGTGGGGCTTTAAATCAGGGTCTGGGCACTGTCCCTGAGCCTCTACCACTTGAGCCACAGTGCCATTTCCAGTTTTTGAGTGGTTAATTGGAGAAAAGAGTCTCTCACAGGGACTTTTCTGCTTGGGCTGGTTTTGAGCCACAGTCTATAGATCTCCGTCTTTTGAGTAGCTAGAATCACAGGCATAAGCCACTGGTGCCAGGCAAAGACAGTGATTTGGGGAAATGTTCCTTTAATGTTCCGGCGGTAGTGAAATGCCAGGAGAGCAAACTGTATGTTGGCATAGAGTGGACCATCCATTATTACAAACACCTGAAGAAGCTGGGATGGGTTAAATGCTGGCTGCACAAAACAGGGCCACACACTCAGTACACTGGTTACTGATGTGCAGTAGTAACATTTGCTTGATTTCACCTGTCTTCTGTAGCAGCCCTGTGACATAATAGATCAGGTTGTGGCTGGTTTCAAGATGAATAAACTGAGGATGGGGGCACTCAATGGCTTGCCAAAAGTCACCCAGCGATTAAGGTCTGCATGCAGCAAATGCCTTATCAACCTTAACTACGCCCCGAGGCACACTTAATAGACATCATCTAGCCAAGAGTTTCCAATCAGAACACATTCTACTTCTTTAAAATCAAGCCAAGTTGCGGGGGGGCGGGGGAGGGGGAGCTGGAAAATTTAAAATACACACAGAGCAAGATCATGTGGCAGCCCTCACCATGAAGGGAGATAAACAAGAAGAAAAATCATAGTTTGAACTCATGTCTCTACTTTCAAAAGAAACTCCACACGTTTGCCACTATCAGATCAGAAGATTAAAAAGTCCTTGAGACCCATGCTGGAGAACCAGAGGTTACTCTTGAGGGAGAGGAGCCCGGGGGCGCGAGTGCACAGAAGTAGGGGCGCAGGCTTGGTCTGGGTGGGTTTCTGGTAAGAGCTAGGCAGTGGTTCTTTAACAACAACAACAACAACAATACACTCCGGGCCATTTTCTATGGGGACCTGCTACATCCAGGGGGCAAATGGGGTGCCGGGCCATGGAAGAAATGCTCCTCGGGCTGAGCACCCATGTCCCGCGGTCCAGCGTCAGAGGAAGGAGTGGGGACATCCAGGAGCCAGGGGATCGCACGGAGGGGGTCCCCCAAACTAGCAGGGCTGTGCGAGCACCTCGCCTTGCCTGCACTTTCCTACCTTTTGGCTCCTGCTTTGCATAGCGAGTGCAGAGAGCCCCCTCACCCCCTCCCAGACGGTTGATTCCCTACCTCCGTGTTCCCTGTCCCAGCTCACCGAGGACTCCAGGCGCGAAGAGAGTCAAGGGAAGCCAGAGCAGGGTGGGGGCGCCCATGCCAGGGCGGGATGCGGTCAGATCAGGACCCGGAGAGCTCCCTGCAGCTCCGGGAGCGCCGGGGGGGGGGCCGGGGGGGTGGGTGAGCAGCGGCTGGCGGACGCTTAAATAGCGTCTTGGCGGGGGTGGAGATAGACCCGGGGGGACTGCCCCAGACCCGGCCGGCGGTGGGAGGGAGAGGGGGAACCCGTCTTTGCGCTCCGCCTGGGGGCTCAGAGCGCTGGCTCTCCAACTTGCTAGGTTAAGCAATCCACTAGTCATCTCCTCCCTCCTGGCTTTCTAGAACTGACGCACAAATGTCACCTTTACGAATCCACACATCCGCAACGCTTGCACCTGTGCTGTTCTGTCCTCTAGTGTTTCTATTGATTTGTTCTTTACTTATGTATCTATTATGTGTGTGTGTGTGTGTGTGTGTGAGTGTGTGTGTGTGTGTATACCCTTACTGGGAATTGCCCTCAGTGGCATTCTACCGTTTGAGCCATAGCTCCATTTCTAGAGTTTGGGTGGTTAATCGGAGATAAGGGTCTCGCAAGACTTTCCCCATCCTGGCTGGCTTCAAACCCTGAACCTTCTCAGGTCTCAGCCTGCCCAGTAGCTAGGATGAAAGGTGTGAGCGGGCTGAGAATATGGCCTAGTGGTAAAGTGTTCACCTCGTGTACATGAAGCCCTGGGTTCGATTCCTCAGCACCACATGTATGGACAAAGCAGGAACTGGAGCTGTGGCTCAAGTGGCTGAGTGCTAGTCTTGAGCAAAAAGAAGCCAGGGACAGTGCTCAGGCCGTGAATTCATGCCCCAGGACTGGCAAAAAAAAAGCAACTGGAAGGTGTGAGCCAACAGCAGCATGCAGTGATAACAAAATGGCAATGATCACAGAAACTAGCACATACCTCCATGCTTTGTTCTCCCCCCAAATCAATAATCAATGCCATCAATTTTATTGTCCTGCCTGTTTCTTCTTTAATCTGGGAAAAGTCCTCAGGTGGTGGTTGTTGTTTTTAATTCTTCGCTCCCCTCCCCCTCTTTTATGACATTGATCTCTTTGAAGAGTACTTTGTAATTTTTTTTTTTGGTAGAATGATTTTTAAACAATTACATAATGACAAGTCATCCTAAATGTAGTGACTTAAAACAAGAATAAAGGTCTTGTCTCCCCTGGCTTCTCTCCTCAGGATTGGAAGAGCAGGGTAGCTAGAAAGCTCAATGACACCAGGCACCAGACATGGGCCTGGAAAGGCACTGAAGACGGCGCTCACATGGCTGTTGATTGGCTGCCTCACTTTCACTGTTGGGGTCTATAGCAGTGTTGGGCGGCTACCAAATGTTGTATGGTCTCAGGACAGGGCAGAAGCTAGAATGCTGTGTGTGGTGGGGGAAGGTCTGGCTCTGTGTCTGTGTGTCTGTGTGCCAGTCCTGGGACTCAAACTTAGCTCCGGGGCACTGTCCCTGAGCTTTTCTGCTCAAGGCTACTGTTCTCTCACTTCGTGCCACAGCTCCACTTCTGGCTTTTTTTTTTTTTTTTTTTTTTTTTTGGTGGTTAATTGGAGGTAAGAGTCTCATGGACTTTCCTGCCTGGGCTAGTAGCTTCAAACCTCCATCCTCATATCTTAGCCTCCTGAGTAACTAAAAATATAGGCATGCATGCACATGAGCTACTCAGGCTCGGGCTTAGGATGCCTTTTATGACCTGTCCTCAGAAGTAACATTCTATCATGTTCATCCTACTGATCATACAGATCATCTGTTTCAGTGGTGAGGGATACTCTGTGGATGAGAATACTCTAGACCCTCGATATTAGCCTGTCTATGGAGCCAAGGCCGCCACTGAGGAAAAGCCATGTCTGCTGAGAATCTGTATAGTTCAGTACTCTAAAATCACTCTGATTCTCTACACCATATATGCAATAGGTCTGAGCATCCACACGGCGAAAACACACCGAGCTAGCTACCTACTGTCACAACATTACTGTGGTACCTATTGACACTGCTCACCAAAAATTAGGCCTTAGTCCAGGCAGGCTGCTTCTCTCCAGTACCATGGCTGTCTGATTTGTTTTTCATGCAACACTGCCCACCTTCTGCTAAAACCCTGCCACCTTTCAACAGATGGAAACTTCTCATTTCATCACTTGTCTTAAGCACGTCAACTGTTGATCTCAGCAGATCGCATAGACATGTCCACACACCGGACAATAACATGGGGCTGAGCGTTCCATGTCCACTGAGCTGTATATAGCGCATGTGCAAGAATTAAAATATTTTTGTGGTTGAATTCTTTTTTTTTTTAATTTTTAAATGTATCGCTATTTCTAGACCGTTATGTGATGGAAAGGAAACCAACTACACAATTTCACTTGTTACCTGACTCCACTCATATGAAAGATTACATAGAGGGACTTTATACAGATAGAAAATAGATGAGTGGTTGCTTAGAAATGGATGGAGGAGGAGGGGAGAGAAGGAGGGTGATAATGAAGGGAATGGCATTTCTTTGGGAGGTGATAAAAAGGTTACAAAACTGACTATGGTAGTTTTGCATGTATTTGCCTTAAATGGGTGAATTATACTGTGTATAAATGATAGCTTAACTGTATTTTTTTTTGTCTTTTCTTTTTTGGTACTGGGGATTGAACCCAGGACGTTGCACTTGCTAGGCAAGTGCTTTGCCACTGAGCTACATCCCAGCCCTGAATGATAGCTCAATAGAGTTGGGGTTTTTGTTTTTGTTTTTGCTTTAGGCTAGCATTCCACCACTTGAGCCACAGCTCCACTTCAGCTTTTTGGTGTTTAAATAGAGATAAGAGTTTCATGAATGTTCCTGCCCAGGCTGGCTTTAGACTGTGACGCTCAGATCTCAGCCTCTTGAGTATTTAGAATTACAGGCATGAGCCACCAGCACCTGGAAAACAATTTCTAAATCTAAGGATTTAGAAAACTTAAAAATTGATAATATATGAAATATTTCACATAAATACTAGTAAATATATCTTATAAATACTGCTTACATGCATTGTTGACTAGAAAGACTTAAATCAGAATGTTACTGCAGATAATGATAAAAGAAACAACTCTCTCAGGTGACATAGTGATTTTAAGTCTATTTGCACATCAGAATGTAACTTGAAGGTATGTTGTGGCAAGTTTGACTACAGGAAGAAACACAACTTTGTAATTCAAATAATTCACAGATAATATGTCAGTATTAAAGTTCATAAATAGAAAATTAGCAAATACAGTGAAGTTTCAATTTTTGCACAACTTGGGGAATATGTAGGCTTTTAGTACACTGTACCTGACAGGTGTGGAAGACCAATTTTTTTCTTTTTCAGGCACATAAACTCTAATTTACAAAAACTGGTCACAGACTACATCCTAAAGCAAATCGCAAGAAACTTCAAGGACTGAAAGCTTTCAGAATGTGTTGTTTGGCCTCACTGGTATTAAGCCAGAAATTAGAAACTAAAAGATTAGTTTTAAAAATCTATGCTTTTGGAAATCAAGACAGGAAACTCTAGATACAACATGGGCTAAGGAGAAAAATTGTAAGAGACAGGAACAAGCTGGATACTGGTGGCTCACACCTGTAATCCTGGCTATTCAAGAGGTGAGATTTGAGGATCTCAGTTTGAAGCCAGTCCAGGCAGGAAAGTCCATGAGAATCTTATTTTCAATTAACAATCAAAAACCCAGAAGAGGAGCTGTGATTCAAGTGGTAGAGTACTAGCGTTAAGTGAAAAATGCTAAGTGACAGTGCCCAGGCTCTAAGTTCAAGCCTTAGTACTTGCACAGACAGAAAGACAGATAGAGAGACAGGCAGGTAGGCAGGCTGACAGACACAGACACCGACAGACAGACAGACAGACAGACACACACACACACATACACACACACTCACACAGGAAAGGACCATACATTACTATGTATTTCAAACCTAACCAAAGCAATGCTGCTGCCTATAAAAATTCATGAAATGCAGCTAATTCAGGGTTTGTCCTCTTCGGGGTGTGGGGAGGGGTTTCCATCTGGCTTAGGGGCTGCAGAAAGCCGGTCCCCCAGGAGTGAAGGGAGTTCATTCAAGAGTCACGTCAAGAAGGGGGTTCTTTTCCTTTCGGGATGCAGCATGAGTGGAGCAAGAGAATGCCTGAAATCCCTGTCTAGGCCCTGGCCAGGATGGTTAGTTTAAAAGCAGCATTCCCTGCCGTTCCCGCCCCCCCCCCACCAATACTTCTACACATAATGCCACTAACAAGTTGGCCATGAGAATGGTCAAACATGGAGCTGATGGTGATGAGGTGGTCTGGAAAAATGGGTGAGAAACACATACAGGGACTTTCCAAGTAGCCTAACTGTTTGCAAGCATTAAAAAATAACTTTCTTTGAGGTTGAGAGATGACTTTCCTACCATTTGGACCTGCCTTCCTGAAAAACGCACTGATTTTCAAATTGTAACTGACCATATTTCACTTATTTCAATTCTGTGTTTGTAGGCTACCGAAAGATTTGAACATAGTTTTCAGAGGTGCGGTTGGGAATGGCTGCCAGGGCACATCCTATTTCCGGCTCCTGAGATCTCCATGAAGAGGGGCAGGCAGCATCCCTAAGGACAGAAAGAGTGGACCGCACACTCCTCCCCAGTGATCTACCCTTTCTCTTCTGTCCCTCCCTCCCTCCCTCCCCTCCTTTTCTTCCTTCCTCCCTTCTTTCCTTCCTTCCCTCCCTCCCTCCCTTCCTCCTTTCCTCTCTCCCTCCCTCCCTTCCTTCCCTCTTTCCTTCCTTCCTTTTCTTTTTTGGTCCCAGACCTGGACTCTAAGGTGGGCCGGGGGTGGGGGGGAACGGGACTTGATACTTTCACTCATTGGTTGACACTCTATCAACTGAGCCATACCTCCAATCCCTCTCTACTCTTTCTTCTTCTTCTTCTTCTTCTCCTCCTCCTCCTCCCCCTCCCCCTCCCCCTCCCCCTCCCCCTCCCCCTCCCCCTCCCCCTCCCCCTCCTCCTCCTCCTCCTCCTTTTCCTTCTCCTTCTTCTGGACTTCTTTCAGATCAGATTCAAATTAAAGTTGTCAAAGCCACACAGTGCAAAGGGAAACTGCAACAATAACAACAAATGTGCCTAGAAAGGATAAAGAGTCTTTGGAGACCCCCCCTTTTTTTTTTAACAACGTGGAACCAAATATATTTTAAGTGTAATTAACATGGTCCAGGACAGAATAGTACTAGGACTTGGACTCAGGGCCTGGGTGCTCTCCCTTAGCTTTTTTACTCAAGATTGGGTGTTCTACCATTTGAGCCACAGCTCCACTTCTGGCTATTTGCTGGTTGATTGTAGGTAAGAGTCTCCCAGATTACTTTTTGGCCCCAGCTGGCTTTGAACTTGGATCCTCACATCTCAGCTTCCTGAGTGGCTAGGATGACAATGACACCCAGGCACATGGGTAATTCTTAAAAACATGGGAATGTGGCTTAGTGGTAGAGTGCTTGCCTAGAATGCATGAAGCCCTGGGTTCGATTCTTCTGCACCACATATATAGAAAAAGCCAGAAATGGAGCTGTGGCTCAAGTGGTAGAGTGCTAGCCTTGAGCACAAAGAAGCCAGGGACAGTGCTCAGGCCCTGAGTTCAAGCCCCAGGACTGGCAAAACAAAATACTGGAGCATGGATAGAAAGTGTCAGGATATGTGAATGGCTCCATTTACATAAAACTTACAAGTGTGCAAAACTATACTACTTTGCATCCATTTTTGGTAAAGAGATAAAACATGCATAGCAAGGATGAAAGGCATTTTAGGGAGAGTATTTCCTTTCGGCAGAGAAGGCAGGAAGTTGAATGGGATAAGAGACTCCCTGTTATCTTTCAAAAAAAAAAAAAAAAAGAGACATAACTGAATAACTGAAGCAAGTCCAAAATGGTGAGATGATAAACTTTAATGTTGGTTCACAGTAGTTTGTTATATTCATTTTCTTGTGTGTCTGAAATATTTTATAATGAAAAATAAAATATGTTTCAATGTAAAGAAGGTAGTTTATCACAGAAGCTAGAACACGTGATAGAAGAACGTTGGAAGGATATATCTATGCATTCTTATCCGGTGGGGCAGAGGCTGATTTTTTTTTTTAATTTCCACACATGAGTTGTATAAGAAAGATTTCATCTTGCCTGATATTTCCACAAAAGCACACAGTGTATGAGCACTATCCGCTCCCCACCACATCCCCTCATTTCCCTCTGCCTTTTTGGGAACAATTTCAGCAGGTTTCATTGCTCTTTTCATATACACATATGAAGTATATCAATCATACTCACTCTCATTTTCTGTCTCCATCCACCCTCCCCCACCCCTTTGGGATCCAATCCCCAACATTCTGTTTTACTTTTCAGGTTTTTTTTTGTTGGTTTTTTTTTACAGTGTCCTTATGCATAATGTATGTGTACAAATATATGGGTATCCTTATACATAAATATATATTATGCATCTGGATATTATCCACACTACAGTATTCTCTTTCATTTCCTCCTTCCCTCACTCTCCCAAATAGTCTCATACTTAGCTCCATGTTCTCTCTCCCTTTCCGTATACATTCCTGTGTATATATATGCATCTATATGTATATATGTATCAGTGTATATACATTTATGTGTATATGTATGTATGTCCATCGATATGTATATCTTTTAGGTCTAGATTCCACAAATGAGTAAAAACCTGTGATATTTGGCTTTTGAGGTTGGCTTATCTTACTCAGCCTTATTACTTCCAGTTCTATCCATTTTCCTTCAAATGGCATAATTTCATTTTTCTTTATGGCTAAGTAATATTTCATGGCATATATGTACCATTTTTCTCTTATCCTTTCATTTGTTCTTAGGCACTTTGGCTGATTCTATAATTTTAGCTATTGTAAACAGAGGTACCACCAATCTAGGTATACAAGTATCTTCCTATATATTTTACCTTCCTTTGGACATACGCCCAATGGTGGTATGACAGGGTCATGAGTTCAAACCCTACAGCTGACAAAAAAAAGAGCATATTAGAAAGTTGCTCATGATTAAAAGTTGCACAAAACACAAATTTGCTTAAGCCAGTAACACTCTGGGGTTGATGGTATTGGGTTTTCTTTCCCCATGTGACTGAGAATGGAGACTCAGGCTGTAGACCACATTCTATCACTATAAAGAAGAAGCTTTTGATAAAGATAGACTCCTATGAACACTGATTTCCTCATTTACAAAAGAGATGCTAAACTCTAATGACCATAGGAGATGCTTCTGCTCTTGTGTTTGATGATTTTCAAGATACTTAAAAGATGGATCTAGGGCTGGGAATATGGCCTAGTGGCAAGAGAGTTTGCCTTGTATACATGAAGCCCTGGGTTCAATTCCCCAGCACCACATATACAGAAAACGGCCAGAAGTGGCGCTGTGGCTCAAGTGGCAGTGCTAGCCTTGAGCCAAAAGTAGCCAGGGACAGTGTTCAGGCCCTGAGTCCAAGCCCCAGGACTGGCCAAAAAAAAAAAAAAAAAAAGGATGGGTCTACTGAAAAGGGGCTGACAGCCTCATTTGTAGAAAGTTTGGTCTGATGGTGGCTTTTTCAGTCAAGCAATTCTAACCCTAAGGAAAGAGAATGCTTGTTTTCCAGGCGCTCAGGATACATAGAAGAATCTGCACAGAAACTAGAAGTTCATAAAAAGACAGGGAAAACACATTTCCCAAGTGTTACTGGCTTATGTCCATGCTGACCTAAGCACATTTGTGCAACTTCTAGTCATAAGCAACTTTCTTATATGTTCTTTTAAAAAAATCAGGCAGCAAAACTGGAAATTTGGACAAAAGGTCTTTTTCTTACTTTTGGGAATTCCCTCTATCAGAGGAAGAAATTCCGGTTCTTTCTGCAGAATGGTAAAAGGGCTTTTCTACTTGACCCTGAAGCCATGACAACTGACAAACACCCAGGATCTCCACTAATCCAGCAGAAGAACCACACAACAAACAAACCAGCATTTGCTTTTGCTTCTTAATGCTTCCGGGTTCTCTTTTGGGTCATACTTGTATAATGATTTTATGAATTAACTATTGACAAATGAATATGAATTAAATCTTACCCTCTTTGAAAATCCAGTAGGCACTTTGGTCCAAGACTGTCATCTTTGGTAAGGATTTTATTTTACAGATTTGCAATCAAAATTTGGAAATAATGTGGTTCCATGATTTCTGAACATGGCCGGAGACTTTCTGCGTTAATATCACCCACCAAGAGCTTCCCCTTTTCTCTCAAATCTTGACATCTGTTAAAGCATTCTCTTTACTTGGTTTAGGATAAAGACAATTTGCTTCATCTTCTCTTTTCTCCTTTTTGTGTGCTGGCCATAGAGCTCAGGGCCTTAGGCAGGCTTAGCACGCACTCTAGTATTGAGCTGCATGCCCCATCCATGCTCCACCTGCTCTTTCCAATTAGTGACTTTATTAAGGCCTGACATTTGGAATTTCCCAGAATGAAAAAAAAAAAGATGCTTTATTTATTTTTTTTGTAAACAATTCTACTTATTTTATTTTATTTTCTATTTCTTGTCAAAGTGATGTACAGAAAGGTTACAGTTTCATATGTTAGGCCTTGGGTACAATTCTTGTACTATTTGTTACCTCCTCCCTCATTCCCCCCTCCCCTCAACCCCGCTTCCCGCTTTCCCTCTCCCCCCACAATGAGTTGTTCAGTAGGTTTACACCAAATGGTTTTGCAAGTATTGCTTTGGGAGTCGTTTGTCTTTTTATCCTTTGTCTCTCGATTTTGATATTCCCTTTCAGTTCCCTGGTTCTAATACCAGTATATACAGTATCCAGTATATTCAGATGAGATACAGTGATAGTGTGGGTACAACCACAGGAAGGGGATACAAGAGGATCATCAACAATAGAAGCTACAGTTTCACATGGCATGTTGAAAGTAATTACAACAGTGTTATAACAGTCATTTCCATAACATGGAGTTCATTTCACTTAGCATCATCTTATGCATTCATAAGGGCATAGCTATTAGGCTCTTGTGATCCTCTGCTATGACTAGCCTAAACCTGTGCTAATTATTCCCTATGAGGGAGACCATAGAGTCCATGTTTCTTTGGGTCTGGCTCACTTCACTTAGTATAATTTTTTCAAGTCCTTCTATTTCCTTACAAATGGGGCAATGTCATTCTTTCTGGTAGAGGCATAAAATTCCATTGTGCATATGTACCACATTTTCTGATCCATTTGTCTACTGAGGGGCATCTGGGTTGGTTCCAGATTCTAGCTATGACAAATTGTGCTGCGATGAGCATTGTTGAAAAAGATGCTTTATTACCCATTCAACACTAGCTGTAATGTCCTTCTCTTGCATAGAACACCGTTTTTGCTTCTTTTATTATGGATTTGAATTCTTGTACCATTTTCTTCACTCACTGTTGGATGAACTCCATGTTGTTCATGCTTCTTTCTAAGGGGTGCTGAGTAAAGCTTCCTTTAGCATTGTCCAGTGTCATCAGCAAAGAGACACCTTTTCCCGAGTATGCTACCTGTGCTAATGTGGCCTAAGGTAAGGGAAGTGAATGCGTCACATTCCATCACATTATGGACTCCTGTTTTAATTAACTACATCACAAAGTTGTTTTTGCATATGCAATCCTCACGCTATATTAGTCAATATACTGAACTTAGATATTCGGGCAGTAGAAAGATTAAACATGTTAGCAAAGTACTGGCATTTGGAGTTATAATAGTAATTTTCATCAAGTTAGACTGACCTGAAGTTATTTCCAAGGTTGGCATTATTTCGGATCCTCATTCAAGAGGATCAAAGCTAGGTCTCTGTTTGGAGTGATTATTGAATCTGAAGAGCAATTATTTTGAATGGATTGAAGTGAAAATACAAAAAATGTACTATAAGCACCAACACATGTATCAAGATAGATTCATAGTAGTGTTGTGTCATTGAACTATTTTTCTGAAGGCATAGACTTTAAGAGTTCAATTTGTTTCCACCTGGAGTTGGTCTATCTTATTGCTATTTTAATCTAGCTAGCTAGTCTCTGGTTGATCTGACTTACATAATTAAATTCACTTCCTCCTCTCCCCCATGGGTTTTGTCTTCAACTCTCACAAGAGGTCCCATAGGAAATAGGAACCAAGGTACATTGAACTTCTTTTCAATTCTTCTTTTTCTGGTCCTGCCTAGGTGAGTGGGTATGACAAAAGCAACTTTGAAAATCAGTCTTAAGTCCCTCATAACTTTTTGGTTTCTGAGAAGTACATGGTAAGAATAATCATAGAATTTGAAACAGGACTATTTAGTCTTATGCTGGTTTTTTTTTTTTTTTGTTATCATTGCCTGGGGTGAATCCAGTACCTCATATAAGTTAGGAAAATCTTCTACTACCAAGCTACATCCTTAGCAATAAATACATTGTTTTAAAACAAAAATGAAAAATGATTTCAGGTATAATTACTATAGTACAAACTTAGTCTTCCAAGTCTCCTAGAAATGAAAATATATGATTCTATTCCTTTTTTTCTATCCTATCTTAATACTTGCAACATTTTTTCTCTTTCTTTTTTTTTGGATTCCTTTATCATTTGTCTATTTTTCTCATGTTCCTCTTTAATTTAGGCTTCTACAGTATCTTCTGAAATGATTCCTCTATTCTTATTTCCTGAAACTCAGATGTGGAAGAGGATATAGGGAAAGAAGAAAACTTCGAAATGAATATCACAATTATAGGAGTTCGACAGTCCTATATTTTATAGTGAAATCTAGCAGGCAATTATAATAATGTTATGATGAAATTATTGAGTGTTCCTCTTATAATAGAGTGGTCATGTCTTTTCAAAAGACAGCCATAAAATTATACAAGAATAGAATTGTCTTAATATTTAAAAAATATTCCAAATGAACAAATTGGCTCCATAAAAATGTCAGTTTGGGCTGTATTTGCTTGTATGGAGTTCATGGTGTCCATTTTCCAGCCTTCTGTCTGGCTTCTTTAAGATATCCGACTCCAGTAATCAGTGCTGAGAAATTGAGAGGGCAGAGTAACATCACCTGCGGAATACTTCCCTATCTCTCAGGGCAGCGGCTGTCATCCTTGACCAAAATTTCAGAATCACATGAGAAGCTTTTTTAATATACAAATTCCCATGCCCCACTTGAGGTTAGCTGTGGTAGTCTGAGGTATTATGTATGCTCTCCAGGTGATCAGCACAGGCTGTGCAGAACAGACTTAGGGAAATTCTGGTCATGGTTAAGAGAAATTTGAATGCTATCGAGAGGAAGTATGCAACTCTAAATATAAAATGCTTCACTTGCTTACCAGTTGAAGACATGTAAATGATGTCAGTGAGAATGTATTCCGAGACGTGACCTGTGAACTTACCCCTATTAGTTGCTCTTAAAAAATAGGATCAACTCCAAAGCCATCGTGGGTTTATATATTGATTTTGCAGAGTAAGAGTCAACTTCAGCATGGTTTCAAAAAGATCCTTCCACTGAACTACTTTCTTGATAACAACCTAGACCTGGTTGGGTTGTAATATTGTAGAACTTCCTAAATCCTTAACGTGGTCATCCTGCTCTCTGTCACAACCTCATCTACATTTAGCCTCAAAAGTCAAACTACGAGTGCATCAATTTAGGTCATCATTGGACCTTCTTCCCTACTCCCCACTCCTTATTCTCCTTATCTACCTGCCTACTCTTTCTTCAGTTCCCCTTTAATCGGTCTGAGATTAGAACCTCCAATTCCTACCAAGAGCACAGATCTTTTGTCTCCCTCTTTTCTTATCATAAGTGCTCAAACAAAACCCAAACCAGAATCTATCTGCTTTCTTGGAATGTGAGCATTGCCATTCAGTGATTGCTTTGTGCTTTTCTCTGTACTCTATTCACCCTTCAAGCCCTTTCCTGCCTTCTCACCTCCTTCACTGAGAAGCCATTAGAGACACATTTCCCAATTTCCTGGACCACTCTTAGGAGCCTCTACCTGCATTCTACCTGTTTTCCTTTTCCCATCCAAGGTCTCTTCCTATATAAGGATGATCCTTTCACATGAAGTCTTAGATTCTACTGTTTCCTGATTCTTTCAGGAACATTTCATTACAAGTAATTCCTCTGTCTTATTTTATTTATTTATTTTTTGGCCAGTCCTGGGCCTTGGACTCAGGGCCTGAGCACTGTCCCTGGCTTCTTCCTGCTCAAGTCTAGCACTCTGCCACTTGAGCCACAGCGCCGCTTCTGGCCGTTTTCTGTATATGTGGTGCTGGGGAATCGAACCTAGGGCCTCGTGTATCCGAGGCAGGCGCTCTTGCCACTAGGCTATATCCCCAGCCCTCCTCTGTCTTATTTGAAAGTACAACTAATACAGAAAACATAAAAGAATACTGGTACTCCTCTTACCAATGTATTTCAGAAAGTTGCATTTTCTGAATTCTATGGAACACCATTCTGAGGCCCTGGATGGCTTGGGCATAACTCATCTCAGAATTCAAATACTGTATCCTCCAGTATTTGAATAACAAGGCACAAACTTTGTTACTATTTTAGGTGCTCTTCTTTCCTTTATGTAGTTCAGGATTTCCATCTAGTACTATTCTTTCCAAAATACCTTCCTTTGGCAACAATATTTTAATATAAAAATCTGCTGGGGATTACACTCATTTTTGCATAGCTGAAAAAGTCTTTATCTTGTTCTTACTTCTCAAAGATATTTCTACTGGAATTCTAGAGTGATAGTTTTTTTCCCCCCCTTTCAGTATTTTTTTTTTTTTTTTTTTGGCCAGTCCTGGGGCTTGGACTCAGGGCCTGAGCACTGTCCCTGGATTCTTTATGCTCAAGGCTAGCACTCTACCACTTGAGCCACAGCACCACTTCTGGCCATTTTCTGTATATATGGTGCTGGGGAATCGAACCCAGGGCCTCATGTATATGAGGCAGGCACTCTTGCCACTAGGCCATATCCCCAGCCCTCCTCTCAGTATTTTAGTGATATCACTGCACTGTTTCTTGCTTGCATTATCTCACAAGAAATCTGCTGTCACCCCTACTATTACTCTTCTACAAGAGTCTATCTTGGACTGATTTTTAAAATGTCCTCTCTAGCTAGTTTTGAGCAATGTGATTACTGTGTGCCCTGTTTTAGTCTCTCGTGCACGTGGCTCGTTTGATCTGTTCATGATGGCTTTTATAAGATTACTTTTGGGGGGCTGTGAGTGTGGCCTAGTGATAGAGTGCTTGCCTAGCATGCATGAAGCCCTGGGTTCAATTCCTCAGTACCACATAAACAGAAAAAGCCAGAAGTGGAGCCGTGGCTCAAGTGGTAGAGTGCTAGCCTTGAGCAAAAAGAAGCCAGGGACAGTGCTTAGGCCCTGAGTTCAAGCCTCAGGACTGGCAAAAAAAAAAAAAAGATTACTTTTAGGACCACTGCTTTTTACATCTTTTGGTCTTCTTACCATTCTTCTTATCTTTTTGGATTCTAGTTCCAGCAGTGTCAGTTCTCTGTAAATTTAAATGATTGATTTGCATTCTGATCATGGGATATATTTTCTTGCTCTTTTGCTTGGCTAGTCATTTTTGAAGATCATTCCAGTGACTCTTGTGTAGAGTTGGGAAACCTAATTCCACAAGACTTATGATCATTCATGAGTGCCTTAAGCTATACTATTTTTATTTATGTTAGGTTAGTTTAGAATTAGGGTTTAGCTAGACATTGAAGGGTTTTTAATCCAAGTTTGGAACCTTAATAAAGAAAGTGTATTAACTTTACCGCCTATCTTAAAATGTAGTACTATAGGTCCTCTGCTTTGTCTTGTGTAGGATTAAATGGTTTCAGGTTTCAGATTGGACTCACATCTCTCCCACATGTTTTTATTCAGGGTGCCAGGCTGAAGTTCAGTAGTTACCCACAGTTTGCTCTTTGCAAAGCAAAATATCAAAGTGAAGAGGAAGGTTACTGATCTGATGGTTTCAAATATACTAAAGTTCCACTGATCAGAGCATGTCATTTGCCTAGGCCAACATTACTTGGGAAGGGAAAGAATGGGTTTTAACTTGCCTATAGTGAAAGCATGGTAAATATTCCAAAAACTAATCTGGTTCAGATAATTCTATTTGTAGGAACCTATTCTAGAGAAGTAGTCTAAATTGTGTTCCAAAATAAGAACTCCTCCTTTAGTGGTAAGATGCAAACAAACAAACAAACAAACAAAAAACCCACTTCCATATCTAAAAATGAAGGATTGGATTGATAAATAAAGATATATCTGGGCTGGGGATATGGCCTAGTGGCAAGAGTGCTTGCCTCATGTACATGAGGCCCTGGGTTCAATTCCCCAGCACCACATATACAGAAAATGGCCAGAAGTGGCGCTGTGGCTCAAGTGGCAGAGTGCTAGCCTTGAGCAAAAAGAAGCCAGGGATAGTGCTCAGGCCCTGAGTCCAAGCCCCAGGACTGGCCAAAAAAAATAATAATAATAATAAAAATAAAATAAAATAAAATAAAGATATATCTATGCATATTATTATGGACATTTCAAATACAATGAAGAAACAATCCATGAGATATTGAGAAGTAAAAATAAAGCAGCTTCAGGAAGAAAAAGAAATGCTGTTAAAAAAAAAATTTCCCAGTGGCTGCTTCAGCATTTAAGAGAATGACAGTTGATAAAACTTTTGGGGGAAGAGCTGCTCTATTTAGGGAAGCTAGACAAAGGAGATTCTGGATCTACTAGGCAAAGCTACAGGTCAGTCTGGATAGGAGAAGGTTTAGAAACTTAGAAGCCAAGTTGTTTGGCAGACGAAAGTAGCTAGAATTTTCAGGTTTTTTTTTTTTTCATCAGTGAGTATTAGAGGGATTCTTCTGGAAAGGGAAGCAGCAGAAGCAACAGTCAACAAAGCGCCTGCCAGCCTAGAACTCCAGAAAGGTGGTTTTCATAATGAAGATATCTTTCTCCTCTGCATACAATCTTAATTTTGAGCTTTACACTAGTTCTGTTATATTATATGATGCTTTTGTTGGTTGTTGGAAATAGCATGACAGATAGTTGGGTATTCTATTCATTTTATAGAACTGAGGAAAAACTTGTGCTTTGGGTTCAGTGGAGATTGGTAAACACGTACCAGTGATACTTGCTATTTGTTTGAGATTGCTTGCTTGCTAGCTACCTTCCTTCCTTCTGCCAATGGACTACAGCCTTGTTTGTGTTTACTTTTGCCTTTGTTGTTTTGGAATAACATCCCTTTACCATTGCTAAACCTTTCTACAAAATTTCTTTAAAAAGAAAATACATGCAGCCCCAGTACAACCAAGAAAAAAAAAGCACAACAAAACAAAACAACAACGAAACACATCCTGTAGAAATGTGGTTTTGGTGTTTGGAGTGGAGACCAGGAAATTGCACTGGGTGTTATATCAGATGAAGTTAGGAAATCCAGGACATAGTATGCAGAAGAACTTTCTGCACTGACAGAATATTCTAGATCGTCACTGTCTAATATGACAGCTACTGGCCATATGCACCTACTGAATATTTACAACATGGCAAGTGTGACTAGGCAAATGAATTATTAGTATTACTATTTATTATTAAATTATTATTAAATAATTATTAGTATTAGTATTTGTGCTGTCCTGGGACTGAGCTCAGGAACTCAGGGCCTTGGTGCTGTCCCTAAGCTTTTTTGTTGTTGTTGTTTTTGCCAGTCTTGGGGCTTGAACTCAGGGCCTGAGCACTGTCCCTGGCTTCTTTTTGCTCAAGGCTAGCACTCTACCACTTGACCCACAGCGCCACTTCTGTTTTTTTTCTATATATGTGGTACTGAGGAATGGAACCCAAGGCTTCATGTAAACAAGGCAAGCACTTTACCACTAGGCCACATTCCCAGTCCCTGTCCCTAAACTTTTTTATTATTATTATTATTTAATTGTTATTATAACTGGGTGCCAGTGGCTCACACCTGTAACCCTAGCTACTCAGGAGGCTGAGATAAAAGGATCATGGTTAAAAGCCGGCCTAGGCAGGAAAGTCTGTGAGACTCTTCTCTCCAGTTAATCACCGGAAAATTGGAAGTAGCACTGTAGCTCAAAGTGGTAGAGTGCTAGCCTTGAGCTGAAGAACTCAGGGACAATGCCCAGGCCCAGAGTTCAAACCCCATGACTGACAAAAATAAAATAGTGTTATTATAAAGGTCTTGTACAGATGGGTTATAGTTATATTAAGTCAAGTAAAAAGTACATTTTGTTTTGGACGGTGTCATCCCTTCCCTCACTCTCTTCCGGTTTTTCTCTCCCATCCCCATCCACAAGTTGCAGCAGTGGTACTCATTAGACACTGTTGAAAATGAACTATACAACTTGTGGATTTGTTCACCCTTTGTCCCTCCATTTCTGTAAATCTCTAAGGTTTTTAATTATTTTTTCTCAAGGCTGGTACTCTACCACTTAAGCCACTCCTCTGCTTCTGGCTCTTTGGTGGTTAATTGGAGATAAGAATCTCATGGACTTTCCTGCCCTGTTTGGCTTTGAACCTCAATCCTGAGATCTCAGCCTTCTGAGTAGCTAGGATGACAGGCGTGAACCACCAGTGCACAGTATCCCTCCTTAAGTTACTTCAGGACATGTGAATTGGTACTCCTGATAAGAGGCACACCATTAAAAAAACACCCATAAACCCAAGAAAAAATGTTTCCTCCTGTTCCAATATTTATATCAGTCTCCCTAGAGGTTCATCACATTTTCCAATTTAACTTTTTCCCCAAAAGGAAAATGTGATGGTGTGTCGTGTTCACTAGGTTTTCACATTTTGCTCTGCTCGTGAACCTCTAGGGAGACTGATATAAATTATAAATTCCAAGAGCTAACTATAATTCAGGATCAGCAAAGAGTGGCCAAGCATTGAGGAATTTAAACTTTCAAGCAGCTATGTAACTATTCTGGCAATTCAACCTTATAACTCAAACCTAAGTGGAAAACTCCTAATAGGTTTAACTTACAATGTGAAGGAACATGTGTATATATGTGTATGTATATATGTGTGTCTGTGTTATGAGTTCATTGGCTATTTTGGGGGGAGGAATTACCTCTGCCAATATTAGTCAAGGGGAAAACCAGTAATTCATTTAAAAGTTAGAAATTGAGTAACTTAAGAAAAAAAGTGTCTAAAATGCCAAAAAGACAAATGACACGTATTGTACAAACTTAAACCTATAAAGCACAGATCTGTGCTGAGAGGAAAGGTTGTAAGGCTAGATATCAAAATGTTAACTTTGGGTCGTATGATTTTGAATTATTTCTATCTTTCTTTATTCTTCCTGCATTTCTCAAATGTCTTCCCTGGGCACATATCAGTTTATGATCTTGTACTTAAACCCAATTGTCTGCATCATGCTTGCAGTATGAATGAGTCCCCTTTCCTTCCCTGCCAATCTCCCTCTTTCCTTCCCCATGCAACAGATTACTGTAATGCTTCTTGCTTCTGGGAAAGCATGAGGTTGACAGCCCCTCCCCCCCAAAAAAAAGAAGAAGTAATCTACAAGGTTTCTGGTCTTTTGTTTGAGGTTGTAAAGATTTATAAAAATGTTAAGACACGTTGAGAGCTTGGGAGAGACAGAAATGCGTATGTATGTATGTATGGAGGGAGGGAGGGATGAACATTTCTTCATACAACAAAGTAATTCTTAGATTCTCAGTGGATGAGAAGTTTGGGAATTTTATAGTATAGTCATCTACCCATATCCCATGGAGACTTGGTTCCAGGACCTGCAAAGATACCCAAACCCCAAGTTGCTCAGACTTCTATAGGAAACGGAGCAGTATTCCCATATAACCTGCACACATTCTCTTGTATACTTTAAGCCATCTCTAGGCTTTTTACAGTACCTACCAATGAAAATGCTATGTAAAATACTTGTTATATTATATTATTTAGGGAACAAATGTCTGTATGTGTTGAAATCATGGGCATTTTATTCTGAGAACTTTCATTTGAAATTTTTTATTGTTTTTATTAAGGAAATAAATGTACAATGGTGCAAAACAGTGTGGTAGCTCCTTAGAAAGTTACCATATGATCCAGCAGGATGAATTGTGTAAACATACACATTCCAAGTTCATATAAACACATATTTGCATGTATTAGTGTATGCCTGCATATGGGAATGCAGATATCCATGTGCATGCATGTATATATCCGCATGAATATATGTATGTATGAATATATTAGTGTGTCTATGCAGATATTGATGTAAATGTATACTTGCAAGTATGCCTATGTTTATGTGACTATATAGGCATGCACACATTTGCATATCTTTGCATGCATACGTATATACACAGAACATACACACACACACAACATATATGCAAGAGAATGGAAAAAGGGATTCCAGTAAATACTTGTATCCCAGTGTCCTAGCAGCATTTTTTCTTTTTTTTTCAAATTTTTATTATCAAACTGATGTACAGAGAGGTTACAGTTTCACACGTTAGGCATTGGATACATTTCTTGTACTGTTTGTTACCTTGTCCCTCATACCCCCCTCCCACCTCCCCTTTCCCTTCCCCCCCTGAGGTGTTCAGTTCACTTACACCAAACAGTTTTGCAAGTATTGCTTTTGTAGTTGTTTGTCTTTTTTTACCGTGTCTCTCAATTTTGGTATTCCCTTTCAATGTCCTACTTCTAATACCAGTATACATGGTTTCCAATATACTCAGATAAGATTACAGAGATAGTGTAGGTACAACCACAGGAAGGTGATACAAGAACATCATCAATAATAGAAGCTACAGATACACATAGGATGTTGAAAGTAGTTACAACTGTGATATAACAATCATTTCCATAACATGGAGTTCATTTCATTTAGCATCATCTTATGTGTTCATAAGGGTATAGCTATTGGGCTCTTGTGATCCTCTGCTATGACTTGCCTAAACCTGTACTAATTATTCCCAGTAAGGGAGACCATAGAGTCCATGTTTCTTTGGGTCTGGCTCACTTCACTTAGTATAATTTTTTCAAGTCCTTCCATTTCCTTACAAATGGGGCAATGTCATTCTTTCTGATAGAGGCATAAAATTCCATTGTGTATATGTACCACATTTTCCTGATCCATTCGTCTACTGAGGGGCATCTGGGTTGGTTCCAGATTCTAGCTATGACAAATTGTGCTGCGATGAACATTGTTGCGCTGGTGGCTTTACTGTGATTTTGTTTGTGGTCTTTTGGATAGATACCCAAAAGTGGGGCTCTAGCAGCATTTTTTCAATAGGCAAAATGTAGAAGCATCTTGAATGTCTAACACAATAATGGATTTAAAAGGTGATATAAATGCATACTAAACTATCACTCAGTTCTATAAAAAGACTAATATTTTAATATATTGCCCAACGTGGATGAACCTTGAAAATATGTTAAGTGAAGTTGTCTGGCACAAAAGTACAATGAATGTATAATCCCACTTAGGCCAGGCATCTGGAAGAGATAGGTCACTTCAGAGATAGAAAGCAGGAGGGCAGGAAGAACGAGGGGGTACACTGTCTGTCTGACATGATGAAACAGCTCGGGAACTAGGCAGTGGTGATGGTTGTATAGGTTGGTGGGTGTATTTAATGTTAATGACACAGAATTGCCCACCTGGACAAGATTAAAGTATTAAATGGCATATATTTTACCACAATAAAGAAAAATCTTGAAAAGAAGTGCTAGGTTTCTTTTTCTGTTCTTAAGTTCTATTTTTTAAAACTGGGTCTGAAATGGCTTTTATGAAGTCTAGAGATAACCGAGTCTCAGTACTAAGGCAACACATCCTTTTCAGTTTCACCAGATGCCCCTTGTGTCATAAGATCTTTCTGTTCTAGCCAGTAAGAACGTGAATTATTTCCAGCCTTGTTGAGCTTTACAATACTCCTCTTCCTATGTATTTCTGGTGACTTTCTCTCTGGTCTTAAATAGTTTCATGTAGATATGTAGGTAGTACTAAGTCAGAGATGTGCCGGCACCTAACTGCAGATGTTGTCCAGAGCCCTACCCTCTATACTTCAAATCCCAGCCATGTGGCCCACACGAACAGCCAAACTCATTTCCTCCACGGGAGAGGCTCTGGCTCAGGGCTGGTGCATGGTCACTGCGCAGTGTCACACGGTTGCAGTGGCAAAGCTCTCTTTTCCCTATCCCAGGGCTCATGGTCCTGTGCTGTCTCCAGAGACAAACTTCTAGAACTCTGTCTGTCTGTAGTGTATTAGGTATTCCCCCCAGAAAATTTCTCCTGCCTCTGACTTTCTCATCCTCAATATCTATTTCTCAAAACAAAGAGGTTCTCCTTCTCTCCCCTCCCATCCAGATGGGTCTTCTGCGCGGACAGTTGGTGGGACCAGCTGATTCCTTGCCCCTCTCTCACGGAAATTCATTCTGCTCTGGCTGTTACTTCATGCTTGAAATCAGTTGCATCCTATATTTCATCCATTTTACTTGTTTGTGATAGCATCCTAGCCTGTGTACGTGTGGAATACTGTCTGTTTGATGTTTAGAATTTCTAAAACACGGGCTTGGGGGTGTGGCTCCGGTGCCAAGGTGTCTGCTAAGGAGCAGAAAGTGTCAGGTACTGAGTTCAATCCTGGTCTTAGATGGGAATTAAAAAAAATTATAAAACGTATTTAATTATTTTGAATGCATTTCATTCTTGCATAATGATTTCTCTTCCTTCTCTATGTAAATGACCTTAATTCAAAGTATTTTTATGTTCTTTCTGTTACCTATGTTTCCTTGGGTGTGATTTTTTTCTTCAGTGCATAGCATCCATCTTTCTTTTCTGGTTATTTATCACCCCCTGGGAATTATAAAAGCTTGCTAGGAAGCCATCTTCTACAGGAGTTGTGTCCACAGGAATCAAGTGGGTTTATGGGTGTTTCCCAGTGGGACTTGAATGGGGTTGACTCTGCTAAGGCTCAAGGGATTCAATCTATATGAGAATGTGTCCGTGGCTTATGCCTGTGGCTCAAGTGGTAAAGCACTCACATTTAGTGAACAAGCATAGTAAAAGCCCAGTACCTGCACCAAAAAAAAAAAAAAAAAAAATCAGATGGGGTTTTCCACAATGACAGCTGAATGCAAATTCTTCCTCCATCCTCAGCAAGGCTCAGGAGGTGATCTTCCTACTTCTTTCTTCTTGTAGAGCAAAGTCATCACCATTGTCTTCATCGCCTTGATGGTGTAGTGAGCAGAAGACGTGTCCGAGCTGTCATCTTCTAGACTGGTTCTCGAATTTACTCAGGCCCGTTGCTGGGCATCAGGGGTTGAGTCTGGACTCAATTCTAGAGCCTATGTGTGAAAAACTCTTTGCATGTGTTACCATCAAGGGCCCCAAGGGATTACCCATCCTCGTTTCTTCACAGGTCACTAGGTCCAGCTCTTGGGTTTGCACTGATTTTGAATATTCTATTCATTCCTTCTACCTGGGGATTTTCTTTGCTTCATTTCAATATCAGTTATACAGTTTAAAATTCAACTTGGATCTGTCATATTCAGTTCTTCAAATGATTTTGTGTGTGGAAAGGAAACTGCAAGAGCCAGGCGCCCGCCATGTTGCTCTGGGGAGCGTGCAGGGAGAGGTGCATCGTCTGACTCAAGCCAAACATCTTCCTGAGCCTCAGCTCACCATGAGCTTTGTACCACGTCCATAGTTATGTTCTTTCCCCAAGAATTTTAAGCACTAGAATGTGACCTTAGTATCGTTGTAGTTGATTGTAGACTCTTAACCAGAATGGCTCAGGACTCTGACATATCTAATAGTGTTGACTAAGTACCAAAATGAAGAAAACACACACCCAAAGAAGCTTCGAAACTTTTACTATCCCTCTGTTTCCTTAAAATAAAGTTTTAGGAAAATGTTACCTTTTCTATTCTTATGTCTATGCACACAGCCCTCAACTTCCAGCTGTTTTTTTTTTTAATTTTCTGTATTAATTTGAAGAGAGAGTACTAATCTCAATCCTCAGAGAAGCAATGTTGCTGTTATCTAGAGCAGGAAGTGATCAAATACATCCAACTGTTTTCAATTTTATTTGTTGTAGCTAAGCAATTGTGTGTGTGTGTGTGTGTGTGTGTGTGTGTGTGTGTGTGTGTTGTGTGCCAGTACTGGGAGTTGAACTCAGGGCTTCATGTTTTCTCTTAGCTTTTCTGTTTTTCCCACTCAAAGCTAGCTCTCTTCCACGTAAGCCATATATCTACTTCCAACTTTTTGCTGGTTAGCTGGAGGTAAGAGTCTCATTGACTTTTCTGCCTGGGCGGGCTTTGAATCTTGATCCTCAGATCTCAGTTGGCCTGAGTGGCTAAAATTACAGAGGCAGCCATGAGCACTAGGTGATTTCTATTACAAAGGACGTATGGAGAACGGCATAACAATCACGCATAAGAGACAAACGCTTTGAACAAATGCAGCAGTGGTACGCACTAGATACTATGTTGAAAATGAACTATACAATATGTGGGTGGGTGACTTTGTCCAACAAGAAATGTACTCTTTACCTGACATCATCTTCATGAAAACAATTAAAAAAAAAAAAAGGGAGAGAATCTTCCAGATAGGGCGGGGACTACAGGGAAGTGAATGGCAACGCATTCAGGAGGCTGTGCTTGACCAGAGTCAGCATCCTTGTCTGGTGCCATGGCAACGGGGGTCCTGGAAGTGGGGTCCCTTCTATGTGGAAGAAGCAGGGGCTGGTAGGGTCCCTGAAATGTGCTCACCGTTTCTTACAGCTCCAGAAGGAGTCCAGTAGTGGGGTGGGGGGGAAGGGAGGGGCTGGTATAGTGGGGGGATGGCAGGGTCTCTTGCCTGACTGAGCCAGGAGTTCTGGAGCAGCTGGAAGCCCGCCATACCTTGCTTTATAAACCCTTGGTTAGAAATGTGTGCCCTTGGAGTGCCCAGGATTTCCCTGAAGATGACAAGGCTTCTGGCCTTCCCACCAAGGAAGAAATAAATCATTTGGGAAACCTGGGACTCTGGAGAGCTTTAGAGAGTGCACGTGTGTGTGTGTGTGTGTGTGTGTGTGTGTGTGCATGTAGGGTAGAGGTAGATTGTGTATGTGGAGTGGAGGTAGATCGTGTGTGTGGAGTGGAGATAAATCGTGTGTGTGTGTGTGGAGGTAGATCGCGTGTAGAGTGGAGGTAGACTGTGTGTATGTGTGCGTGCGTGCGTGTGTGTGTGTGTAGTGGTGGTAGATTGCATGACATTCATCTGAGTCCTCCAGGAGCTGGACACGCAGTGACTGCGGGCCCCTGCGGCGGGCTCCTGGGGACCCTCGTGGGGGAAGGATTCGGCGTTTCCAGAGCGGCAGGCAGGAAGGGCCAGCAGATTTTCGAAGCTTGGTGGTCTCAGCGTTTCGCAGGACACCCTGGATGGACCTCGTTGCCCAACTGAGGGCAGAGGACCGAGCTCTGCGCCCCAGCAGCACCTCTTTCAGACAGAAGTCCACAAAGGACCTTAAAAGAACAACAGCTCCACGCTGTATGTGGAAATAAAGCAAAAACACCTGGTAGTTGTACTTAAAACCTACATGAAGCCAGGAGCCGGTAGCACATGCCTGTAATTCTAGCTACTTAGGAACCTGAGATCAGAGGGTCAGGGTTTGAAGCCAGACCAGGGCAGGAAAGTCCCAGAGACCCTTACCTCCAATTAACCTGCAAATAAAAAAAAAAGCCAGAAGTGGATCTGTGGCTCAAGTGGTAGAGTGCTAGCCTGGAGCACATACATTCAGCCGCAGTGCCCAGGCCCAGAGTTCAAGTCCCAGGACTGACAAACAAACAAAATCCAGATGAGCCCTTACTAAGGGGAAGAACGAGGAAAACCAGCAGCCATTCAGCTGAGACGTCTCTGAGGCAGTAGCCTGCATGTTGAGGGCCTGTCCCACTGCTAATTATAACTAAAAGTTCACCCCACTGACAGGCAACATTAGACTTGAAGCAAACAGGGAGTGAAGGGGGCAGGGCCCTTTCTTGGAAGAGCCTCTGCCAAGCTAGCTTCAGCTAGCTTTGCAGCAGACTTGCTCTCAGTGGCAGGGACTTTGCATGGAAGGTCAGCTATCATTTCCAGCTCTTGTTTAAAGAGCAATCACAGCTCGCTGGTGTGAGGAGGAAACTGTGAGATCTTCCAGCCCATTCAGCGTACAGAGGAGATGGCGGTCCAAAGCCCCTTAGTCTACCATGTCCTCACCTTCTATGCACTGAAGCCTTTACACTGATAGGAGTTCACTTAATCATTGTGATTTCAAACGAGGCAGGTCTTGCAAACAGCACAGGAACTTGGATCAAGAAATCCAGGATTCCAGGGCTGGGGATATAGCCTAGTGGCAAGAGTGCCTGCCTCAGATACATGAGGCCCTAGGTTCGGTTCCCCTAGCACCACATATACTGAAAACGGCCAGAAGCGGCGCTGTGGCTCAAGTGGCAGAGTGCTAGCCTTGAGCTGGAAGAAGCCAGG
This sequence comes from Perognathus longimembris pacificus, assembly GCF_023159225.1. NCBI lineage: Eukaryota > Metazoa > Chordata > Mammalia > Rodentia > Heteromyidae > Perognathus > Perognathus longimembris. The sequence continues at coordinate 56,447,719 of NC_063171.1, forward strand.
GACAGTGCTCAGGCCCTGAGTCCAAGGCCCAGGACTGGCCAAAAAAAAAAAAAAAAAAAGAAATCCAGGATTCTGGATGCCAGCCCGGACGGGAAAGTCTGTGAGACTCTAACCTCCAGTTAACCAGCTAAAAGTGAAAATGGAGGTATGGTTCAAGTGATAGTCCAGCCTAGAGTATAAAAGCAAAGCCCAGTACAGTGCTAATACTGCTGTAATAGTAACCACTAACAACCACAGTAATCCCGGATAGCCAGTACGGGAGACTTTGCAGTGTGATGATAGTTAATTGTGCAAATGTGCAGCATATATTGCTACCACTAGATGGAGACATGTCTATAACGGACCACAAATCAGCTCCCTCTGCCCTCCAATGCTTGTATACACCAAGTGGCATGTTCATTAGCCTTTGGGAGAACTTTTTTTTTTTTTTGGCCAGTCCCGGGGCTTGGACTCAGGGCCTGAGCACTGTCCCTGGCTTCTTTTTGCTCAAGTCTAGCACTCTGCCACTTGAGCCACAGTGCCACTTCTGGCCGTTTTCTGTATATATGGTGCTGGGGAATTGAACCCAGGGCCTCATGTATACGAGGCAAGCACTCTTGCCACTAGGCCATATCCCCAGCCCTGTTCATTAGCCTTTGAAACGATAACTTTCTTTTACATTCTAATATATTTATTTACCTTTTAGTATTTCACAAGTATATATTTAAATGTATTTATATATAAACATTTATTTTTATAGTTGTGAAATACATGTATTTATGGATGTAGTTTTCTTTCTGTTAACAAATAAAGAGGTATACTAATAGAAAACTTAAATCACGTGTCATTTTATCTCAGAAGTAATTAATTTTTTTTCAGACTGAATCCTGGTGTATGCATTTACTGCTCATTCTGCCTGGAATTATGTGACTTTATTCACCTATAGACTGAAGGCTACCTTCAAATTAGGGACAATTTCCTTCTTTACTTCTATAGTATATCTATATCTACAGTAGAAATGCTTCATATATGTTTCTGTAAGTAGATGTCATATATTATATGTGATTATACTAGTGTATGTAGTTTATTTTATACTTCTACAGGTAGTATCATAGTAAGAGTTCAAGGTTAAGCATTATGTATATCTAAATGTTGTATAAAATCTGGATAATCTTCTAATTATTTTTCCACTGGTGGAATTTATGATTCTATTGTTGATTTATATGTTTTTTTTTTTTTTTTGCCAGTCCTGGGCCTTGGACTCAGGGCCTGAGCACTGTCCCTGGCTTCTTTCCGCTCAAGGCTAGCACTCTGCCACTTGAGCCACAGCGCCGCTTCTGGCCGTTTTCTGTATATGTGGTGCTGGGGAATCGAACCCAGGGCCTTGTGTATCCGAGGCAGGCACTCTTGCCACTAGGCTATATCCCCAGCCCTATATGTTTATTTTTTACCAAAATGTTTTTAACATTGAATGCTTAAAATTTTGGTAATATAATGAACAAAAATCAATTGGTAACATGGTACTTGCATATTTCTAAATACCTGCGGGGTTCAAGTTCTTTTCCTGCATTTAATTACCTATGGGCAATTAACTATTCTTTATAATACTCTTTTAGTAAGGTTTATTATCTTGTTATATCAGTTACTTTGTCTTTCTGTTTATAGAGTGGGATTTTAGTTTGTTTTTTTGCCAGTCCTGAGGCTTGAACTCAGAGCCTGGGTGCTGTCCCTGAGCTTCTCTTGCTCAAGGCTAGTACTCTACCACTTGAACCACAGCGCCACTTCTGTTTATGTGGTACTAAGGAATTGAACGCCAAGGCTTCATGCATGCTAGGCAAACACTTTACCATCAAGCCACATTCCCAGCCCAGAGTGGGAGTTTTTATGCCGAAAATTTGAGTGGAACCGGGAGCTGTTGGCTCCCACCTGTAACTAGCTGCTTAAGGAGGCTGACATCTGAGGATTGTGGTTTGTACTCAGTTTTGTTGTTGTTGTTTTTTTTTGCCAGTCCTGGGCCTTGAACTCAGGGCCTGAGCACTGTCCCTGGGGAGTTCTTTTTGCTCAAGGCTAGCAATCTGCCACTTGAGCCACAGCGCCACTTCTGGCCATTTTCTATATATGTGGTGCTGAGGAATAGAACCTAGTGTTTCATGTAAGCATTCTTGCTTCTAGGCCATATTCCCAGCCCCAGGATTGTGGTTTGAAGCCATCCAGGACAGTAAAGTCCACACAATTCTTATCTCCAATTAACCAGCAAAACCTTGAAGTGGAGCTGTGGTTCAAATGGCAACGCATAGGGGCTGGGAATATGGCTTAGTGGCAAAGTGCTCGCCTTGGTTACATGAAGCCCTGGGTTCGATTCCTCAGCACCACATATATAGAAAAAGCCAGAAGGGGCACTGTGGTTCAAGTGGTAGAGTGCTAGCCTTGAGCAAAAAGATGCCAGGGACAGTGCTCAGGCCTTGAGTTCAAGCTCAGGACTGGCAAGCATCAAAACAAAACAAATGTCAGAGCATCAACTAGAAGTGAAAAGACTAAAAGACAGCACCCAGGCTCTGAGTTCAAGCCCTAGTACTGGAGCACACAAACACACAAACACAGACACACACACACACAGACACACACACACCCCAGTCAAATCCTTTATAATTTTTTGTACTGTTTTTAAAATTTTTTGTTACATACACATACAATTTAGAAAAATATGTGTGTTTAAATGTTTGATATCTGGAAAAAGATGATTTTTTAAAAGAAGATATTTAGTCCATCTGGATTTTCCTTATATTTTGTTCTATGGGTTTATCTATTAAGAAATATGTTTGTACTCCATGATTTACTTTTATGATATGACAAGCTTTGTTTTGAGACATTAAAGCTAAAGGCAGTACCGAGTGTAGAAATTAAAGGCAGAGTACTCAACGGCAGTGTAAGTTCTGCAGTTTTGGCAAAGTTGAGCAGTTTACTTGTTCCTCATTCTGCAGAGTCAGAGGTTATAAGTTGAAAGAATTCCTGTTTCCCTGAAACCTAAACACAACACAGAGCCTTTTGTTTTTATCATTTTTTCCACAATGAATAGTTCCATTGTTTTGCTTTGAATTATTTTTTTTTCTTCAGTAAATAATTCTGCTTTCTTGGTAGCGGGGTAGCAGCTTGTTCTATCACACGTTACATAAATTAGCTGAAAGGCCCTTTTCTCTGAGTGGGACTTTCTGTAGGTACAAGCCCTTTGGCTTTTTTACTGTTTGCTAATCTAATTAAAATCCATTTCCCTCTTCCCTTCTACAAAGACCCTCAGAACCATTATTACATGAAAGTCACTTCTAAGCAGAGAGTCAGTGGCTCATGCCTATAATCCTAGCTACTCAGGAGGCTGAGATCTGAGGATCACAGTTCAAAGCCAGCCTGAGCAGGGAAGTCCATGAGACTCTTATCTCCAATTAACCACCACACACACACACACACACACACACACACACACACACACACACACACAAAAGCCAGAAGTAGAATATTGGCTCAAGTGGTAGAGTGCTAGCCTTGAACCAAAAAGCTCACGGACAGGGACCAGTCCCTGATTTCAAGCCCCAGGACTAGGACAAAAAAGTCACATACAGTTCATAATATATCTCCTGAAAGTGTGTGCTTTGATCATTTTAAACTTAGATATAATAATTGCACATGTATTTCCCCCAAAGATCATGAATGTTATTTTTAAGGAAGAGCTTCAAAGCTTTCTTCTTTCACATTATTCAAAAGATAAACTTCATCTCTTTTATTTTTAAGAACTTTAATTAATTTTGCCAGTACTGGACCTTGAACACAAGACCTCTCACTCTTGCTCAGATTTTTGCTCAAGGCTAGCACTCTACCACTTGAGACACAGTGCACTTCCAGCTTTTTGCTGGTTCACTGAAGGTTCACTGTCAGGGCTGGCTTTGAACCTGATCCTCAGATCTCAACCTCCTAAGTAGCTAGGATTACAGGTATGATCCACTGGTGCCCCATTCTTGTAAATGGACGATTGTTTGGGGACAGCGGGATTGAGCTGAAATAGAGGCTATTGGTGGACCGAGGAAAGAGTAACATCTGTTTGTGGTTGTGAGGAAGTCTATCCAGGTCATCTGTCTGTCTCTATCGATCCCAGAACAATTTTAACAGGAGTCTTCTATGTGCTGGAGAATCTGTGGCCATTGGAATAAAGAGAACTTCCTGTTTATGTGTCTGTTGCCAGGGTTGGATTCTTAAGATCGATTTTATTTTGAAGAGAATGTCCGTCTGTAGACCTTCCCATCTAAGAAAGAGTAATTGAATGAACACTTCTGATTTGAACTCCAGACTATGTCGTATGCAGGCAGTGGGTTTCTTTGTGTGAATCAAAAGCTGCCCAGGGGCAAGTTTTGTCTTTGTGGTGTGACCATGTAGGTGCCAGCAGCAGAGACCTGGAGCTTGGTGGGCAAACCCTGACTTCCTTGGACATTTACCTCAACAGCACGAGGCAGAGCACTGTCTCCCCCTGGTGGATAAACACACAATGGCATGCTAATTCCTGGAAGCTACCCCAGGGCAGTGACAAGAACTTCTGGGTCTTTAGCAGCCCACGAGGCCAGCCTCTCCTGCCCTGGTCCCTCTACTCTTATCAGCCTTGGGTCACATTCTCTTCTTGTGAGTTGTCCCCTTCTCCTTCTTGAAGGAAAGCCTGTCAAATAAATATGAGTCAAAGAGAAATCCAGGGGTCTTAAGTAGGGTCGTAGCCTTTCCCCTGCAGAGCTGTTTGACTTTAAGATCTGCTGATATCCTAAAAAGTGAGATCATATCATGGGGAGCTCTGGATATATTCTGAATTTAAGCTAGTTTGCATAAAAGAAAATTTGGTCGTTTGTGTGCCTGATTCTTAAACACAAAGGCAATGTTGTGGTTCAAATGCAATGGACTTGCCACGGTAGTACTGGAAAAAGAACACTGAAAGCTTATATAAATCGAAGTTAAGTTTCAAAGCCTCCAACACAATGAATAAATCAAGATAAAATCCCTTATGTTTAAACACTCTGAAAAGAAGAGATAAACAATGAAACAATAAAATCCTTTCTAAACTGGGAACACATATCAGAAGTATGTGTTTTATGGACACTGTGCTGGAAAAAAACACAATTATTCTTTATATGAAATGAAGAAATGAATACTGAAAAGATCAAGTCTCCAAATAGGTTGCCCACTTGAAAATTACGTGATCCTTTGAGTCGAGAAAGGAGACAATGACTTTTATATACGCAGATGTATTCATGGACTTAATACTTTTGATTTCCATGGATAGTGCCATCTTGCCCCATACCATTTTCTTTCTCAACCATTAGTTTTTCATAGGCATTGTGGAAGAGAATGAAATAATGAAGGCCTAGCTTTCTCAGGGGGAATGGGCAGCTTGCTGAAGGATTCCATTTAACATCTGCTAAGGGTTAAGCCAAGGGATGTCCCAGCAGATTTGGATAAAGAATTAAAACCAGTAGCTTCCTGCCTTCTACATCTCTCAGTTTAGAGTATTCAATTTTAATTAACCAATCAAAAAGGATCTATACTTCAGCATTTCTGCCCAGCCAATAGATTGCCTCCAAACAAACTACAGAAGAGTTTTATCTCATTCTGCACTTGCCTTCCTGGGTGCTATTCAGAGAAGTCGTGATTCAGCACCTTTTACCACTTGAGCCTTTTGGTGCTCAGCATGTCCGGAGCAGAAAGTAGAATATGTACACTGCCTGAAGAGGCCATAGCGCCCCCTACAGTTCACTTCTGGGGGGCTATTGAGAAAAATGGAGCAGGAAGAACCTCCCTGGGGCAGATCTTTAGCACTGGTGGCACACAATTGTATATAATAAAACTCGCGGAAAGTTTTACAGTTTTCTTTATAGAATGAGTTAACATGTTGTATTAAATGATCTCCAAGTAGTTCATGGTTTTGGATGCTGTTGGAAATGTAGTTGCTGGTATATATTCACACATTATCATTGTACCTTGGGACTTTAAATTCAGTTATTAGTCCTAGTAGATCTCCAAGGCTATGTGTGAGAACCAAGGAAAAGTGAAGCCCCTGAGCTCCCAGAAACCATAGGGCTTGTAAAATTTCACTCTCTTAGAGTTTATGCTTAGCTTCTCTAATTCCATTTTTGTGACTCCATGCTAGAAGGCCGCACCCCTACCCATGAGACTAGTTCCTCACAGTTTGACATTTAAAGAATATATGTAGCCCTGGTTCCTCTCTGTATCCAGGTAGCAACCATAGTAACGAATTTTGAAAATGATCATAGCAATAAATTATAAGAATAATCATAGTAGCAGTTATAGAAATGCCATGGTAACTATCAGGTTGCCCCACTCATGCTTGCTTACTTGATTGTTTTAGCCTGCTCATGCTTGCTTAGGTGATATTAGGGGAACATGGTAACAATTGTTTAAAACGAAGTTAATATTAGGTCAGCCGAACCGCAAAATTCTGCTTCTGTAAACGGCTTGCTTAACCCGTTTGTGACTTGCTTTGACCCCCTGCATTGACCCCCCCTGAGTGTACCCCAGGACCACCTGCTGTAGAATGCATAGCTTCTGCCTTTAAAAACCCCAACCCAGCTCAGCGCTGTTCTTTACCATCTCGATGCTGGAGAGCAGACGCTGTGTACAGCTAAATAAAGACTCAGTAGCCTGATGGACTGAGTGCTGGTGACTGTATTATCGTGAGTTCAAATCCTGGGTGACCAGGATACTACATTTCATGGAGGCCCCAGCGAGATACCAGCCTTAGGCATTGGCTCTGGGGGCTCGGGGCAAGGGGAGACCCCTCCAGTCATAGGGGGTGGCCACCGAGAGAACACCTTATTCTCGACCCTATGTCCATGATCAGGTCACTGGCCAATAGGACAACTTTGATTGTATTCTTCCAATTCATTATTTTTTTTTATTGCCTGATTGCAGTGGTCAAAACTTCCAGTAAGATATTAAGTATTCTCTAAAACTGCTGATCTACAGAGTAGCTGAGAGTTGCTATTATTTCTCAATGAATGTTTGAATTTATCAATAAAATGTTGGGGAAATGTTGGGCAGGCACCTATAGCTCATGCCTGTAATCCTGGCTATTCAGGAGCCTGAGAGGACCACAGTTCAAAGCCAGCATGGGCAGAACATTCCCTGTGAGATTCTTATCTCCAATTAACCACTCAAAACCATATGTGAAGCTGTGGCTCAAAGTGGAAGAGCCCTAGGCTTGAGCAAAAAAGCTCAAGGACAGTGTCCAGGCCCTGAGTTCAAGCCACCACCCCCCCCCCACCCAAAGCCCTAAAACTTGGAGCATTATCTTTTAAAAAAAAAGATTTTTAATTAAAAATCATTTTATTTCATGAAAGTTCAAGTTCTGGATTGATCATTACATGAAGCTTAGTTTATTTAATCCAATTTACTGATTTTATGAGCATAATGTTGCTCATACTTTTACTTTTTCTTTTACTAGGCTGTGATGATTAATGTCTTCTATTGTCTTACCAATACTGATGGTTTTTGTCTTTGCTATATTTGTCAATCAATCAAATTGGAGATGTTTTATTGATATTTTTCATAAATGTAGGTTGTAATTTTTTTGTTTTGTGGCTATCCCGGAATTTGAACTCAGGGCCTGGGAACTGTCCTTGAGCTTTTGTGTTCAAGGCTAGCACTTTACCACTTGAGCCACAAATTCACTTCTGGCCTTTTGGCAGTTAATTGGAGATAAAACTCTCACAGACTTTCTTGCCTGGGCTGCCTTCAAATCAAGACCCTCAGATCTTAGCTTCCTGAGTAGCTATGATTATAGGTGTAAGCCACTGGTGCTCAGAACAAACCTCATTTTAAACTTCATTAATAGTGTCTGTTCCTGCCTGCTTTATTTTAATTATTTTTACACCTATCTTCATTGTTTATTTTCTTAAAAAATACTAAAGTTATTTTATTTCCTTTCTTCTCCTTGATTTAGATAACTCTATCACATTAGGTCAATACTCTTGCAGACTCTCAACCAGTGTGTTTTCTTCTAAGCTTCGTCATTCGCGTGTTTAATTTGTACATATTGTGATTGTGAAAATTTGACAGGAGTACTGTCATACTGAGTTCTTCCCACTGAGTTACATCAGGTAGAACTTAATATCATTTGTTCCGTTACCAGTGATGTTAATTACCATCACTTGAAGTAACTTCTTTTGTTCACTATATAGTCCTGTTAATAAGATCCTATAAGGAAGGAAACAGGAGAATGTATAGTACAGATGATCCTTGTCTGTAATAACTATTACTGGGATGTTGCCCAATGTGAATTTTTCTAATTGTATCATTCTTTCTCCATGTAGTGGCTGGTATCCTACTGTAAGGCAGGACCTGTCCTTCTCCTGCTTTCTCATTGATGCAGTAAGGAGTCTTTGGTGGTTGTTGTTGTTATCCTCTGGGTTAAAAACCATTGCCAACTTTTTTTTTTTTTTTTTTTTTTTTTTTGCCAGTCCTGGGGCTTGGACTCAGTGCCTGAGCACTGTCCCTGGCTTCTTCTTGCTCAAGGCTAGCACTCTGCCACTTGAGCCACAGCGCCACTTCTGGCCATTTTCTGTATATGTGGTGCTGGGGAATCGAACCCAGGGCCTCATGTATACAAGGCAAGCACTCTTGCCACTAGGCCATATCCCCAGCTCCCATTGCCAACTTTTAATGTACTTTTTTCCTACTTGTCCCAGGTTTGCTTAGTGGGAGTTTATTCACACGGGCTTCGGAGCCTTTAACATCACCATTTAGGCATTTATTTTCTGAAACACTTAATTCTTGATCCTGGAAGATGTTCCATCTTCTCTTTTTATGCCCCATTTCTGAAGCCAGCTACTCCTCCAACAAACACTCATTTCTTTCACTAGCAAACAGTATTTAGAAAACAGAATCTAGAATCTTATCGCCTCTAAGCTTTCCATGAAGATTTATTTTATATATGTATGAAAAATAGAAACACAAATATATGAATATATACAAATAATAAATATATACAAATAAACATGTATATCTATATGGGTATATGTGTGAATATCATGTATATGTGCATATGTATATGTGTGTATACATATGTATATACACACACATTGTGATGATTAACTTTGTGTCAATTTGACTGCTTAAAGGGATGCCATGATAGCTGGTAAAACACGATGTGTTAGTGTGTCAGTGGGGCATTTTTGGAGGAGATAAGCATTTGAATTAGTGTACAGTCCCACCCATGCAGGCAGGTACTGTCTGGTCCATTGAGCACCTGCCCTAATTGGTTAAAAAGTACAAGGGTGAATTCTTTGCTCCTATTCCTGGCTCTAGAATCCTAGCTTTGGTGTCTCTAGACTTAGAGCTAAGGCTTGCATTAGCAAACAGCTTCTTCCCCTGCCCTGGTTCTCCTGCCATTGACCTTGGACAGAGCTTTACAGCCTTCAGACTCCAGATTGTCAAGCATTCAAACGTGGATTGAATTCCATCCCAGGCTTTCTGGTCTCCAGCATGCAAGTAGTGGGCTCCAGAGCCCTCAGTACACATGGGTAAGTAACGAGAAAGTAGAGAAGTTGCAAGGAGAATTGGGGAGGGTCACGTGGTGGGCTTGAACCCACAAACTGCTCTCCCCCTGGAGCCCAGAAATCTCTCCTGCTCTTCTTCCCTGTGCGCACCACACATTGAGTTTGAGACCTGAAGTTTTGCAGATTTGGGACATTTTTAGATTTGGGAACATCTGCAAAATATCTGGAGGATAGAGTCAAAGTCTGGAAGTAATATATAAAGCTCTCCAGGGCTACCCAGGGACACCCTGTCTGAAACAAAAACAAAAGGTCTTCATAAATTGTAATCTCGCTCTTGGTGTTCCATAGCGAATCCATTAATCCTGCTGGCTCCAACTTCAAAATAAGAATTATGGCAATACCACTTCCTGTCACTCACACGGGGTCATACCACCGCATTCTAGTCACCGTCAGGACCCATGGCAAAGAAGCTGTTAGGAGCAGTTTCCCTTCTGTGGCTTACCAGAACCTTCCTTCTTCCTTCCTCCTGTGCTTCTCTCTCCCTTCCTTCTGGCTTGGCCCTTGATGACAAGCAAAATATCAGGGGAGAGCAGCAGGGAAGAAGGTTGTTTTCAAGCAGTTCAGCACACATGTACACACACACACACACACACACACACACACACACACACACCTGCACAGAATACCATGGGTGGGTGGGGGGAGGGAGGCATCCAAGACAGGCTGCTGAGGAGAAATTGATGGGCTTATCACGGTAATGTTGGGAATGATACTAAGTGACTGACTGAACAGAAAGGCTCAGAAGGGACTAGCTTTTGTCCTCTGTTAGTATGGGAAGAAAAAGCGCAAACTCCAGATTTTTAATTTCACCTTGATCCATTTAAAAGACTCAGGGGGAGGCCAGGCGCTGGTGGCTCAAGCCAGTAATCCTAGATACTTAGGAGACTCTTTTCTCCAATGAGCCACTCAAAAGCCAGAAGTGGAGCTGTGGCTCAAGTGGTAAAGTGCGAGTAGCCTTGAATACAAAAAAGCTAAGGGACAGCGTGCACAGGCCATGAGTACAGTCCCTGAGTTTGGTGTGTGTGTGCACACACATAAACACACACACACACACACACACACACACATCAGTGGGAGCGGTTTACAATAGCAATTATTCCAGGCATTGGAAAATATCTAACTTTGGATTAACCTTTCTAGTTAGATGAGCAAAAACGGGAAAAAAAAATATTTAGCGCTCAGTTCACTTGGATAAAATAATATAAACAGTAGGATTAGGGGGGGTTAGGCATCATACTTATTTTATAAACTGTTTTCATGAGGATGAGCAGTTTTATATGTCTCAAAGGTGAGCTCTTCCATAAGATTCTACTTTACTTGCAAAGTTTGGAATGCTTTTCCTCTTGAAATGTATCCTTAACTGTTCTAGAAAATTTTACTTGCTCCTCACAAAAATGTGAATTTTAGAACCTTTAACCTACTCTTACTCACTACATTCTTTCTATCAGTAAGTGTTGTCTTGGTCATTTGTGTTGAACTGTAACATCTAGATGGCACGCTTCTGTTACCTTGGGAACTTCAATGCCTGCAATGTTAAACTGCGCATAGTGGAAATGAAGATTTTTTTTTCTGACTATCTGAATCAGGGCAGGCCCTCATATTTAAGAAATGAACGAGTAAGTAGGTAAGTGTTTATTCCTAGAATTTTTAGGAGAGGTCAAAAGAAGTTCCTAATATCAGAAACTATTAGAGGGGCTGGGAATACGGCCTAGCGGCAAGAGTGCTTGCCTTGTATACATGAAGCCCTAGGTTCGATTCCCCAGCACCACATATATAGAAAATGGCCAGAAGTGGCGCTGTGGCTCAAGTGGCAGAGTGCTAGCCTTGAGCGGAAAGAAGCCAGGGACAGTGCTCAGGCCCTGAGTTCAAGGCCCAGGACTGGCAAAAAAAAAAAAAAAAGAAAGAAAAGAAACTATTAGAAAACAATAGAAATGAATATTAGCAACTTGTTGATCTTGTTTGTTGTGATGACCATGGTTAGATTCCAACATTTCCTTATTATCAGAAATATATTGACATATTCATAGTGAAATGTAATAAAACATATGGAGTTTGCTTTAAAGAACTTTACCATCGGGCTGAGGATATGGCCTAGTAGCAAGAGTGCTTGCCTTGTATACATGAGGCCCTGGGCTCAATTCCCCAGTACCACATATACAGAAAATGGCCAGAAGTGGCGCTGTGGCTCAAGTGGTAGAGTGCTAGCCTTGAGCAAAAAGAAGCCAGGGACAGTGCTCAGGCCCTGAGTTCAAGGCCCAGGACTGGCCAAAAAAAACCCAAAAAACTTTACCACCAAGAAGAACAAAATGAATGAAGCAATATCTGCTGGCAACATCACTATTGTCAATCAATACAACCAGATCATCATTGTTAACTTAATTACGCGTATGTTCTGGTCTGATCTAACATTTAAAATGTAATTGGAAAATTACAATATATTAAGAATTTAGAAATGAATGTGACTGCCATTTTGGAAAGCAATAATAATATTAACACTTCAATAGGCAAGGATATGGCATGCCTGAGTAAGTATAATACAGTGTAATTTAAAAGTAAAATAATTCACATGACAAAGGATATCACTCTGAACTACTTAGAAGAGGCAAGAACCTCATAGAGGGAAATAAAATGTTAACATTTAAGAAAATAAGTTTCCAATACTACACAGACAAAAAGTATGATTAATTATTTATTTCTAGTTAGGGAAAATAAATATTTCTTTACACAGTCTTCTTGAAATCTTCTCGCTATACATGTAAAACCAAAATGTTCCCTGACATAAATAAAAAATAAATTATCCTGACTCTTACAAAAGAATAAGATTTACAGTTCAGCTAGGAATATCTCGCTTCAGAATGATAGAATCCTTGGTGATGTTGTGAGGACCCTTTTCATAAGGCTCTCATACTGGAGAAAACAAGAACAAAAGTGGGGAGAGGGTTAGCCTGAGAACAAAACTGCAGCTCGGTTTTTGTTTTTGTTTTTTTACAACAGGGGGACCAGCTCCTGGTTTATGATCTGTTTGTGTAACAACAACAACAAGAAAAAACACCAGTCTCTCACCATGTACTCTTCCTTGGCCAACAACTAGGAACCAAAAACAAAAAACAAAAACAAAAACAAACCCACAAAAAACAAACACTCCTGATTCATTGCTATGTTGTTTTTTCTCCAGCCAATTTGGACTCATCTCAGTGGAATAAGTAGAGAATGGTGCCAGCCAGGCCAAAGGCTGTCTTAGAATGTGCTTCATCTCTTCTTGGCATTGTATGAGAGAAGACTAGATTCCTTTTTCTTTTTGCTAACTAACTACTGTAGTTTTCTGTTTGCTTTCTAAGTGAAAATAACACTACACAGCTAGTGAAAAAATAAAACCAAACCCATTTGCTCATGCTCCCACTCTAAGCACAAGTCTCTACCCTTTCCTCCCTTTGTAGGAAAGTGATTTCTTCCAGGTCCATGGTGTCTATTTCCAATCATGCTGGCATGCTGCCCCTTGAGCCACATCTCCAGTTCTAGAGAGTTCTATTTTCAAGAGGCCTTAGATGCTCTGAGAATGGGGTTCCAGGCCTGCTCCTTTCTCCTTGCTTCATTACCACTCCTCACATAGCTTAAAGACAACGATAACATGCAAAACAAAGAGAACTATTCCATTTATTATATCCTCTCCTCCAAAAGATTCTAACCAACTAGAAGTATTCTCTGTCGCCGTGCGTGCTTTCTTCTGAACTCTTCTTTGGCTAAGTCAGCTAGCCAAGAATTCCTAGCATCACAAGCAAAACTGTCAGTATGACCCATGTGTGCCCTGAAAGTTAAAAAAAAAAAGAAGTCAAAATCAAGATAGTTTTATTTACTGATGATAAATACTAATTTTTTCAGTTGCTATGTGATCAAACATGAAAAAATGGTTAATTTGGGATGTCAAACAAATGTAAATTAGTAAGTTAGAGTACGAACATTCTGCTGAAGGTACAGATTAATAGCCATAGGAACAAGTAAAGCTGTTAGTTTTTAATTTCTTAGACTTAGTAGCCCAGAGGTAGAGTCATGTAAGGTAGTTTCAGATTACAGATCAATAAGAAGTCTCTGGACAGTAAACAAGAGTACAGGAAAACATTTATCAAGAGGTTAAGACACTTAGAAAGTTTCAAAAATACATTTACATCCATTTGTTTTTGTGTGAAGACATAAAAGATGTGGTAAGATCTACAGCAGGGTTGCCTAGAAACCCTGTAAGACTCGCACTCAGGAGGCTAAAGCAAGAGGATCAGCCTGGGCTAGATAGCAAGAGCCTGTCTTCAAAGCCGGAAGTGGCGCTGTGGCTCAAGTAGAAGACTGCTAGCCTTGAGCAAAAGAAGCTCAGGGACAGTGCCCGGGCCCTGAGTTCAAGCCCCTGTTCAAGCAAAAATAAATTAATTACTTATGTAAATAAAATAAAATTAAGAAAGAAAACAGAAAAACCAAACCCTCCAGGAACTGGTGGCTCACGTCAATTATCCTAGCTACTCAGGAGGCTGAGATTTAAGGATCATGATTTGAAGCCTGTCTGCGTAGGAAATTCGATGAGCCTTTTATGTCCAAATAAACACCAAAAAAAAAAAAAAAAGCCAAAAGTGGAGCTGGGGGATCAAGTGCTTTAAGCACAAAAGGGACAGTGTATAGACACACACACACACACACACACACACACACACACACACACACACTCTATGAACATGACTTTAAAAATAACAACAGATGTCATAAAATATCTTAAGTATTAGAAAGTTTGTCATCAAACAAAAGGTGAAATGAACACTATACAACAATCCTGTCTCACGATGCAAATTGTCTAATGATAGCATTCTCATTAAGCCCAGATATGTCATTTCCACTCCTTCCTATTTTGTTGTTAGGCCCTAATCTACATTCTCAAAACGTCTGAAAAATGCTAGCTGCTGGTGTGAAGACATAAAAGATGGTGGCTCGCCCCTGGAATCCTAGCTATCCAGGAGGCTGAGATCTGAGGATCACAGCTGGAAGCCAGTCAGGGCAGAAAAGTCCTCATGAAACTCTTATCTCCAAGTAGCTTAGCTACTTCGAAAAGCTCGAAGTGCCACTGTGGCTCAAGTGGTAGGTAGAGTGCTAGTCTTGAGCACAAAGAGGCTAAGGGACAGTTCCCAGGCCCTGAGTTCAAGTCCCAGGACCTGCAAAAAGAAAAAAAAGAGAGAAAAAGAAAAACTGCCATCTTACTACATTTGCTAAAGTATTTTATTGGGGTTTACTAAATCCCTGTGAAAACTTATTAACCTTCTCTACCCTATACCCAGGACCTTCTTACCAACTATGTGTTGTTGTTGTTTTTTTAACCAAAAGATTGATCTATTTATTGTTTTTTATAAAGTTCTTATTCTTTGAATAGGCTCAAATACTATTATTAGTTTAAAGGAAAAGGAAGGTGTTATAGAGGGAAGAAAGGAGACAGGCTACATCCGCCAACACTTAAACTTTTAGAGAAAGCATTAAGATGCAGTTCTTATTAATGAAGGGGAAAATTGGATAAGCATAGGGCAACAGGTTAGTAAGTCAAGTTTGTAAAACCTCTACAATTAAATTTCTGGGCAGTTACAACTACAAAACAGAGAAGGTCTATTTTAATCACCCTGTTGTGTTTATAGTGAACAACCGAACCCATCATGGCATTTATAATTCCTAGGTAGACTCCAAAGAGAACATTTATTTCAAATACTACTGAATTTCCCACCATCGCTGGTTTAACCTGAGTGTTTACTGTTCTGAACTCTGATAGGTCGCCCTTCCCAGGAGGAAGATGCGATGCTTTCCCACTTGACAACTTAAAAAAAATGAAAGCCCAAAGAGCTCAATCTACTCAGTCACGTAGTTCATGAATAGCAGACCCAGGACTTTAACCAAGCACTCGTATTCCAGAGCCAGCCTTCTTAATTCCTGGACTGTGTTTGGCTAGACTGGTGCCTATTAGTAAATATATTGCAGAAAAATGCTTAATCACAGATGATTTAATAGTGTTAGAGGTTGCATTTTTTCTCAATTTCTTTCCTTTGGTACAAATATTATCATAAAATATACTGAGTAGCAAAAAAGAGAGAATAGGTGAACCTGTAAAGACAGGCTCTAGCTTTCAAATAATTTTCCTTTGGGATATCCTTGAATATTCGGAGGGGAAAAAAAATTCTGTTCAACTAGAACAGTAATTATAGATCGAAGGAATGAAGAGACAACACATCCAAAAAAGAGATAAAGCTAGGAGAAAAATGACTGATGTAATAGTAAGTCTTAAAAACAAAAGTTAAGAATTAATGCTTAAAAAAATCATCGGGGGGGGGGTGGAATGAGGGAGGAGGTAACAAACAGTACAAGAAATGTACCCAAGGCCTAACGTAGGAAACTGTAACCTCTCTGTACATCACTTTGACAATAAATAAGAAAAAATAGGGCTGGGGATATAGCCTAGTGGCAAGAGTGCCTGCCTCGGATACACGAGGCCCTAGGTTCGATTCCCCAGCACCACATATACAGAAAACGGCCAGAAGTGGCGCTGTGGCTCAAGTGGCAGAGTGCTAGCCTTGAGCGGGAAGAAGCCAGGGACAGTGCTCAGGCCCTGAGTCCAAGGCCCAGGACTGGCCAAAAAAAAAAAAATAAATAAATAAATAAATAAGAAAAAATAAATTTAAAAAAATCATCAGAATTTCTGCTCACTCTGAAAAGTCCACAGCCACAGGTAGTTTTGACTAGTTATGATACTAATATCCTTGAAGGGAAAAATTCGGTAGCACAATTAATACAAACATAAGCAATTTCACCTGTATTCTAGTTTCACAATGACAACACAGTTAAGCAAAGAGAAAAGAATTGCATTTTGTACAGGTCTATCTAAGAAAAAATTAAAGGAAAAAGGGCTGGCTGTATCTCAAGTGGCAGAAAGCTTATAAGGCTTTGAGTTCAAACTCCAATACTGATAAACAAGCAAACAAACATGTATTGCACCTTCATTAAAGGCAGTGAAAATTCACCTATTAAATTCATCACTTTTGTGAACATTCGATCATTAAATCATGAGAATTTTTTCATTTAGAATACATTTATTTCTGTTTAAAGTACAGAAAAAACAAATTGGATTCCAATTGCTGGAATTTCTCAAGGTAAGTCTTTAGATATAAAATAACCATACTATGTAACAGTAAAAACAATAATGATAAATATCTGTTTCCAGGCTTACTGCCTCTTGGCTAATTCATACATACAGAAAATGGGGACTTCACTGATAAATGAAAAGTCAACACTTTTTAATGAAAGTGTATTTCCTTCCTATTGGATAGTACTTATCAATGGGACCCTTAGATGCTTTGCCCTTAACAAATATTTCTCTTACCACCGTCCTTAAGAAGTTCACTAATCTTGGTAACACATGACCTCAAATAATATACTCATGGATAAAGAAGAAGCTACCACCAAAATGCTAGAAGAAATTGTAACACAGGTAAGGCCTCATGTCTGCAACATCAGGATAGTGTCTGTTGAGAGAACTTTTGCTCAAATGGTTAACAGAGAAAGGGAAAAGACATAATCAATAGGACCATTCCTTGTCTCGCTGGGGATAAGAGGGAGATCTTAAAATTGTCAGGGAGCAGTTTATGATGAATGTAAAACACTTGAGGATAGAAGTAGTGAGAACTGTTTTTCCTTCTTGTGCTTCCTGAAGTCGCTAGAATGAGGCACTGAGACAACGCGCCTGTAATACCACTCGACTGATTGGCCAGAAGACCTGCAGCTGCCCTAACATCACCTTGGAACAGGAACATGGCTGGGAACCAGAAGGAATGTATCTAGTATCTGTGGGTGTCCACCACACATGGGGATAAAGTGCATTCGTCTGCTTCCTCTTAGGTACCCAGAAACACTGCATTTTGACGGTTTTCCTAAGGCACTTAAAAGATAATATTCTCTTCCAGGAATATGGATTGTATATCCCACAGGGACGGCAATTTCTTTTAACTGCCAGAGAGCCAAACTTACCATATATATAACTGGCAACACCTAAAAAGCAAGAAGAATGACAAATATAAAAAAAGTGTTAAATTTTCATTGATTTGCTAGAAACTTAACATAGATAAGTGTCAGCAAATGACGCTGGAAAGATTAACAAAACAACTCAAAATTTCATAATGAAAAGACTAAGTGTGAAAGAATGGCAATTATACACTTAAAGTAGCATCCCATTACCAGCAATCTGTTGGAGCAATAATGTTCACATCAATTAAAACAGTTATTGAATGCCAAACTAAAACTGGTTCTAAAACGTGATAGTAACAAGCAAGTTTAAAGAACCTGAGTAGTAAATAGTTACTATCTAACCTGTCAATAAAGGATCCAATAAACACCATGCTCTACACCTGCAATCCCAGCACTTTGGAGGCTGAGGCCTGAGGATCAAGAGTTAGAGGCTAAGGGTGCTACATAGTAAACCATTATCTCAAAACAGAAAGAAAGAAAAGGAAAAAGAAAGAAAGAAATTATGGCACTTGCAGGGAAATGGATCCATCTGGAAAATATCACACTGAAAGAAGCCAGGCCCAGAAAGACAAAAGGGTTATGTTGTCTCTCATGTCGATCTTAGACCCCCAAAACAATTTTCCATGTAAAACATGCAGAGGAATACACTTACATACACGATTTAGCTTTCTAATGTATAGTATATACTCCAGTGAGACTCCCTGGAGTAAATCTTTTGAATAATTATCAGTTTAACAAAATCAGTACCAGGAAGCTGAAAGGAGATTGGAAGGGGGAAGGCATGGAGTGGATGTAAACGGGTGAAAAATGGAGTAGAGAACAAATATAGCGAGAAGACTCAACGTATATTTGTAATAAAGGAAGCAGGAGATGTGAAATTTCCTACTCTCCCCCGCCCCCGATCTGTGGTGAAGGAATAGATAGGATAGGAAATAAAGGAATGGCTCATGCCAGTAATTCTAGCTACTCAGGAGTCTGAGATCTAAGGATTTCAGTTTGTATATGAAGTCATCCCAGGAAGAGAAATTGAGTGGTTCTTACGTCCACTTAACCAGCACAAAAAGCCAGAAGTGGAGCTATGGCACAAGTGGTAAAGTACCAGCCTTGAGTGAAAAAGCTAAAGGACAATGCCCTGGCTTTGAGCATAAGCCCCAAGACCAGGAAAAAAAAAAAAAGAGTACTAGACATTCAGATGGTCATGTTAAACTGTAACCTCTTCTACAACCTTGTGCAGGTTCAGATAAAAACCAAACCAAACCATCCAAAACGATCAGATACCTCACACTTAGATCGACTCGAAGGAAACCTGCCTGAGGCCAACTGACCTGAAGTAGACATTCCTGTCCCTTTGGATGTTTTTGTTGCATGAAAAACCATAGTTGTCCTGGAACCAGGTGCATGGTGTGTTGCAGTGATACGAGCAGAGGTGAGTCGCGGTGTGATTTGGAGACTCTTAGTCATGGGGACATGTGAAGTTGTGGACTTGTGTGCTGCTGGAGGCCTCTGTGAAAATGAGGCTTTTGCTGTGGTGAATCTGTGGGTTGTGCGTGTGGTCTGTGTAGCAGAAGCAGTCATGTTGGGATTGTGGCCTGCTGAAGGGGGTGTTGTAGACAGAGCCTTTGGTATGAGGGGTGGCTGAGCTGTTACGAGGGCCTTGGTGGCTGAATTGTTGGATGTGGTGGGATTCTGAGAAGTTGATGAGACTTTTGTGTCTGAAATATTTACTGTGGCGGGTTTCTGAGGAGTTGGTGGAACTGGCGGAGTTAGAGCATCTACTTTTGTAGGTTTCTGAGCAGTTGGTGAGACTGGTGTAGCTGGATCATCTACTTTCGTAGGTTTCTGAGCAGTTGGTGGGACTTCTATGTCTGAACTATTTACTGTGGTGGTTTTCTGAGCAGTTGGTGGGACTGTTGGAGTGTCTACTTTTGTAGGTTTCTGAGGAGCTGGTATGTCTGCTGGAGTGTCTACTTTTGTAGGTTTCTGAGTAGTTGGTGGGTCTGGTGAAGTGTCTACTTTTGTAGGTTTCTGAGGAGTTGGTGGATCTGCTGGAGTGTCTACTTTTGTAGGTTTCTGAGGAGCTGGTATGACTTCTGTATCTGGAAGATTCCCTGTGGTGAGTTTCTGAGCGGTTGGTGTGGCTGTTGGTGTTGGAGCATGTACTGTGGTTGGTTTCTGAGGTGCTGGGGGGCCTTTTGTAGGTGGAGCACTCCCTGCAGTGGGTGCCTGAGCAGTCGGTGTGACTGATGGAGTTGGGTCGTGTGCTATGGTGAATTTCTGAGCAGTTGGTGAGGCTGTTGGCGTTGGAGCGTGTACTGTGGTGGGTTTCTGAGGAGTTGGTGGGACTGGTCGAGGTGGGTCATGTACTTTTGTAGGTTTCTGAGGAGTTGGTGGGTCTGGTGGAGTGTCTACTGCTGTAGGTTTCTGAGGAGCTGGTGTGACTTCTGTACCTGGAAGATTCCCTGTGGTGAGTTTCTGAGCAGTTGATGGGGTTGTTGGTGTTGCAGCGTGTACTGTGGTTGGTTTCTGAGGCGCTGGTGGGCCTTTTGTAGGTGGAGCACGCCCTGTGGTGGGTGCCTGAGCAGTTGGTGGAGCTGATGGAGTTGGAGCATCTGCTTTTGCAGGTTTCTGAGGACTTGGTGGGATGTTTGTAGTTGGAACTTGGACTCTGGTGGGCTTCTGATGTGTTGGTGGGACTCTCGTAGTTGGAACTTTGCCTCTGGTGGGCTTCTGAGGAGTTGGTGGGGCCTCTGTACCTGGAACTATGGCTGAAGTGGGCGTCTGGTGTGTCGGTGGGGCTCCTGCTGTTGGGACTTTTACCGTGGTGGTGGGCTGCTGAGGAGGGAGAGGGACCCTGGTAGGTGAAGATTTCTCTGTGGGAAAAAAAAAGGTAATGAAACACTGAGGTAAATCTTGCAGTCTATGTTAGACTTTCCTTAGCTATTACCTGCTCTCTGTGGCTATCTTATTTCACACAAATGCCCCTTATTATTCATTTCATGCTACATCATGTCTGTGTTCATATTAACTATAGGGTACTAAAGTAGATTTATATCAATATTGAAGTGGGCATGTGGAATGGTCTGCATTTGTCCAGTTTTCTTTCAATGCTTTCGTGCTACATATCAATAGGAGCTCTCTTTTTTCAAGTGCATAGAGATTTCATATTGTGCAATGAAGACTCCTTTATACCAAATGGATTGTCTTACACAATGATATTAATATAGTTGCATTTTTTTGTTTATATTTCTATTCTTTATTTTCAACTATTGTGTGTTCTCATCATTCAACTGTATAACTATAAACAGTAACTATTTAGATTTCAGTTTTAAAATTCAGGCAGACAATCTGTCAAATTATACTCAATATATATATTTACATATGTTTATATCATCTACTTTATTATTGGCTCCTTACCCCAGGTTTTTTTTTTTTTCAGTTCTTCTTCTTTCTAAGGAATTTCTTATACTTTATAGATTATAGTGCAACCATGGAGATGACTAACTTTTTTTTTTTGGCCAGTCCTGGGGCTTGGACTCAGGACCTGAGCACTGTCCCTGGCTTCTTTTTGCTCAAGGCTAGCACTCTGCCACTTGAGCCACAGCGCCACTTCTGGCTATTTTCTGTATATGTAGCGCTGGGGAATCGAACCCAGGGCCTCATGTATACGAGGCAAGCACTCTTGCCACTAGGCCATATCCCCAGCCCTGACTAACTTTTTAGTATTGCTAGATTACTATAATTTTTAAATTACATCCATCACCTTACCTTTTGCATTTTCTGCTATTTCACATGTTTTGCTGTTTCACATTTGTATTCTCTATTTATTTTAAAGCAAAAAGCTGGAACTAGAGCTGAGGCTCAGGAGGATGAGCACCATGCTTGAGCAACAAAGCTCAAGACTGGCACCCAGGCCCCTGAGTTCAAGCCCTAGGACAGGCACACACATTAAATAATAATTTTTTTTTTTTTTTTTTTTTTGGCCAGTCCTGGGCCTTGGACTCAGGGCCTGAGCACTGTCCCTGGCTTCTTCCCGCTCAAGGCTAGCACTCTGCCACTTGAGCCACAGCGCCACTT
This sequence comes from Perognathus longimembris pacificus, assembly GCF_023159225.1. NCBI lineage: Eukaryota > Metazoa > Chordata > Mammalia > Rodentia > Heteromyidae > Perognathus > Perognathus longimembris. Next base: position 56,469,405 of record NC_063171.1, read on the forward strand.
CTGGCCATTTTCTGTATATGTGGTGCTGGGGAATCGAACCTAGGGCCTCGTGTATCCGAGGCAGGCACTCTTGCCACTAGGCTATATCCCCAGCCCTAAATAAATAATTTTAAAAGATGTACTACATACATAGAGATATTGTACATGTCTTGTACAACTAGTTAAAGATAATTTGAAATGATGCAAAAAAATAGCCCTTCTCAGTGTTCTTCATTTCTTCTTGCATTTTAACATGTGATATGGGGGTCTTTCTGTTTCATTTGAAGAATTATCCCAGGGTTTCATGAAGCCTGTTCTGCTTGAGACAAATTCCCTCTGTTCTTATCTTATTTTTCATTTAGTTTTGAAGGATATATTCTTTAGGCATAGAATTTGACACAGGCAGTGATTTTCTTACAGTGTTCAAGTTTTTTTCTGATTGTCTTTTAGCTTATGCCACTTTTGGCTGAGAAGTCAGTACTTGTATATTTAATTGCTACTCCTCTTGTTTTGTCCTAATTTTTTTTTTTTATCATTGTTTTGGCTTTCAAAAGTTTTACTGTGAGATGTCTTAAAGAAGTGGTTTTTATTCTGCTGAGAGTCAAGAAAACTTCTTGAAGCTAATCAGTTTTGGAAAACTCTTATGGCCTCTTGGAATATTTTGCTCTTTGTCTATTTCTCACTCTCATTCTTCTTTCTCTTTTTATTTATTCACTCATCCTTCTTGTCTTTTTCCCCTCTCCATTATCTTTTTCTAACACATTGCAACAGCTTAATATGCCTCAAATAAAGCTGTATAAACATATACATATTTAAATAAATTAATACATATATTCATATTCTTTTTTGCAAGTGTTGACCAAGGCAATAGATCCCTTTGGAACTGTTATGAAAAACTGCACCACAGAAAGTGAAAATAAACATATATACACATTTTGCATTCATTTATCAGCACATTCTTGGGATGTCTATAATCCAAATATAGACCTAAGGGTGAAATAAATAACACAAAAACGCAACTATGTGAACTAATTACCTCTGCACTCAGGCGGGGGGCTACTCCATTCTCCATAGTCATTATCTTTTATATCACAATAAAGGGAGCTATTTCCAACCAAGGTGAAGCCTTTATTGCATTGGTATCGTACAGTGTGGGAATATGTATATGTGTCACTCTCCCCTCGTAATAGTCCATTCTTAATTGCTGGTGGGTCTGGACAGTGAATTTCTTAAAAAAAGAGAGAGAGAGAGAGACAACATCTTTTAACTGAGTAAAAGTGGCATTGTGTTTTCACAAGTAAAGACTAAAACATATTAGAGCTACCACTCAGCATCAATCAAGACGGGATGCTTAGAAATCGCTCTTAAGCTACGGACAGCATTTCCAGAAGTATGAATGTGGGGGACTCAGTTTTGGCCTTGGTGGGGGAAGGGCGACAAGAGCTCCCTAGACCGCTGCCCTTCCCCCAGCCCTGGGACAGTGTTGGGGCTAGCCACTGCCACCTTCCGGCCTCAACCCGAAGAGAAGACCCTGCCCCTGGGGGAGGCAGACACGTGCGTGCCACCATGATGGGGGTTGTCCAGCCCACAAAGGAAGTTTCATGACATCACCTGATGGACACGGCCCTTTAGCCTATGAGTGGCCCTTTGGCCAGCCCCCCTCCTTTCCCGCCATTACCGCTACATAAACCTCCCTCCCAATTAAATCCTTTGAGACCCATTCAAACATCCAACCGTCTCCCCGATATCTTTGTCCTGCGGCTCCTGACACATTATGGGGGGCCGAGGAAGGGATTTCGGCATCCCACTTCAGCTTAGAGCAGTCCGGTAAGGACACGCCTTACTCCTTCTGCCGGTATGAGGGGTAGGGCGGAGCTTCTTCCATAGATTTGAGGTTCAGGCATTTCCCCGGGAGATGTGGGGGAAGGGGTCCTCAGAGGCCCCGACATTTGAAGGCCAATGTAGTGGAACATAAATGCTAAACTGAGATCAATTTATAGAAATAATAAGATTTAGGATACTGAAGTGAAAAAAGAAAATCACAATAAGATTCGCACGTGACACATATCAAACTGCTATGAGGAGAAGTAAATGCTGCTGGACTTCAGAGGTCAAAAGAAGAAGTAGAGGACAATGCCAAGAAGATGATGGAACTGGAAGCCTACGATGTCCTCTGTTCTAGACAGGCGAGGAAAGGGAGAATTTGCTCATCAGCCCATGGAACCAACAATGCCCAAGGAGAGAGATTGGGAGTTTCAGAGACATGCTTGAGAAAGGAGCATTGAGCTCAAGATCTGTATTGTCACTTCCATGGCAAAGTTGTTTTTTGTTTGTCCTTAGCACATATTATTTCACAGAGTTTTTTATTCAAGATAAATCATACCGAGCAGCTGAGGTTTTTTTTGTTTTTTGTTTTTTGCAAGTAGCAAAAGGGCGTTTATTGTGAGCTAGCTCGGTCCTCTGCACTCAGCACACTGGTGAAGCTAAGAGGCCCTGAGCCTAGGGCTTCCTGCTGTTTCATACATTCTTTGGGGAAGGTAGGGACTTAGCATACATCATAGCATTTTTTAACAAATCAACACGCACCACGGGAAAATCATAAAACAATTCTAAAGCATGTTTGGCGCATTTGGTGGCGGGAAGGAATCTGGAAAGGGTCATTGGTCAGATCAATGGACGGATGCATTTAAAATTAATTGGTTTAGGTCATAGGGGTGCAGCAAGGGGGATACGTGCACACCTGCAAGGTTTTAATTAGATACTGGAAACCACACCTGGGTGGGGGAGTGCTGGAGTAACTCCAAAACTTGTTTTTCTTCTCTGACTAGCCCTTAATCAGTTTTAGCCATGGGTCACTCTGTCCCAGAATGTTTCATGTTCCTTTACTGGAAAGTGAGGGGTGGAGGTAGGGTTGGTTTTCTACAAGATGGAGTTGTTCTGGCTTTTCACAGTAAGGACCTGGGGGAGGACCGAGAAGGTGCGGCATGCATGTTTTCACAGGCCGCGAAGGGAAACTGCATGGTGGAGCTCACCGGGAGCTGAGCATTTCAGATCTGCTTAGTTAACCTGGTTCATCACCATGCTGGCTGCAAGGGTGGTGTGTCTGGAGACACTACCTTCTAGGGTTTTCCACCCAGCTTTCACCAAGGCCTCCCTGTTGTGAAGAATTCCATCACAAAGAATCAATGGCTCTTAACACCCAGCAGGGAACATGCCACCAAGATAAGAGTTGGGATGTGCCAAGGGAAAACTGCCCAAGAACTCAAAGAAGTAGCATTTGAACCATCAATGGAAAAAGTATTTAAAATTGACCAAATGGGAACGTGGTTTGCTGCTGGAGGGGCTGCTGTGGGTCTTGGCATACTGTTACTATGGCTTGGGAATGTCTAATGAGATTGGAGCTATTGAAAAGGCTGTAATCTGGCCTCAGAATGTGAAGGATAGGATACATTCTACCTATATGTACTTAGCAGGAAGTACTGGTGTAACAGCTTTGTCAGCTTTGGCAATAGCCAGATCTTCTGTTCTCATGAATTTTATGCTGAGAGGCTCTGGGGTGACAATTGGTACAACTCTTGTAGCCACGATTGGAGCTGGAATGCTAGTTCAATCCACATCATATCACCAGAACATGGGCGCAAAACATCTTGCTTGGTTTCTTCATACTGGTATGATGGGTACAGTGGTGGCTCCTCTGACCATACTAGAGGGACCCCTTCTCATAAGAGCTGCATGGTACACCACCAGCAGCTGAGTTTTTAAAACAAATACAAGCAGGGTTACACCGGTGATGTTACAAAGACAGCCTCTTCCAGCAACTATTCTAATAAAATGTTAAGTAGGTCCACATTCATTAAAGCCCTACAGCTGGTAAAGCCAGAAAGTAATAAAATTACATGTGTGCCTCGAATTCAATGACATCAAATGAACTGAAAGACAAGTATAATATTACCAAATTTTTAAAGTAATTTTAGGCCATTAATCAATCCAAGAACAAACACTAAATTCAGGTGTACAGAGACTATTTGTATCATCCATTGTTTTTTTTTTTTTTTTTACATTTTATTTGTTTTATTGGTCATGGAGCTTGAACTCAGGGCTTGGGCACTATCCTTGAGCTTTTTTGCTCAAGGCTAGTGCTCTACCACTTTGAGGGACAGTGCCTCTTCTGGTTTTCTGGTGGTTATTTGGAGATAAGTCTCTCATAGACTTTCCTGCGCAGGCTGGCTTTGAACCACAATCCTCTGATCTCAGCCTCCCGATTAGCTAGGATTACAGGCAATGAGCCACCGGCACCTGGCTCATCCATTGGTTTTGTCCAAATATTTTGAAGCATGTATGTATGTAAATAGAAGTGCAAAAATGGATGAGGTACCACAAGATCTAGTGCAAAATGGGAGGGTTATCACAGATGTTTGCAAGTGATACGGGAAACAGAGAGAGGAAGGATATTAAACAGGCAAGGAGAATCAACTCTTGTTGAAGATAATGTAGCAAACCAGAGAAGGGGCTAAAGGACATTCCTGGTGGGACACACACATAAGGAATAGTGGAAGCATGAGGTGTATGAATGAGGTGAATTCTCTAGCCCACATAGCTAGAGAATTAACTGTGAACATGAGACACAGACATGGAAGTGTCAACAGGCCATGGCCAGCCTCACTACTTTGTGGACTTTGTATGTGATAGGGAACACTTAGGCCTAAGCTGTACTAAGCTTCAAGAAGGAAAAGAGCTCAGCTGTAATCCTAGCTACTCAGGAGGCTGAGATCTGAGGATCCTGATTCGAAGCCAGCCTGGGCAGAAAAGTCCTTGAGACTCAGCTCCAATTAAGCATCAAGAAGCCAGAACTAGAGATAAGGCTCAAGTGGTAGAGCACCTGTCTTGAGTGGAAAAAGCCAAGTGAGAGTATGAAGTCCTGAGCTCAAGCCCCAGTACCAACACAGACAAACACAAAGAAGTGAAGGTACTACAATTATACACCATGAAAATTCTAAACAAGCTGAAAGCTCTTTACCATTGATGATTTAGCCCAACAACTTAAGTGCTTAGACTTTTATAAAAGACTTACCTACACACTCTGGAAATGAATCACTCCAGCCAACAGTGTTATCTTCAAGAACACAGTAACTAGAAGTGACACCAACTAATTTAAACCTAAACCAAAAAGGGGAGATAAATCAGTTGAAGGGCTGGGAATGTGGCTTAGTGGAAAAATGCTTGCCTAGCATGCATGAAGCCCTGGGTTCAATTCCTCAGCACCACACACACAGAAAAAGCCAGTAGTGGTGCTGTGGCTCAAGAGGTAGAGTGCTAGCCTTGAGCAAAAGAAGCTGAGGGACAGTGCCCAGGCCCTGAATTCAAGCCCAGGACCGGCAAAAAAAAAAAAAAGAGTTTAAGTTATGATCTGATATATTTGATTTTGTCAAATTCATCAGCATATTATCCTAAAATATACAATATACCAGTAGATGGAGACAAATGATAGTTGATAAAAGTCTATAAGGTAGGTAAAAGAAAAAAAAAGAGTTGATTAACCCATTCTCCCCCCCCACCCCAAAAAAAGAAAAGAGTGTATAACAAGAGGAACATTTTTATTTGCAGGTGGTGTATGCTAGAAAACATAGACATATAAATAAAATGTTTAGGCTGGCACTGGTAGCTCACACGTATAATCCTAGCCACTCAGAAGGCTAAGGTCTGAGGATCACAGTTCAAATTCAGCCTGGGAAGGAAAGTCTGTAAGACTCTTATTTCCAATTAATCACAGAAAAAGCCAGAAGTGGTGCTGTGGCTCAAGTGGTAGAGCGCTACCCTTGAGCAAAAGATGCTCAAGAGGGCTGGGGATATGGCCTAGTGGCAAGAGCGCTTGCCTCATATACATGAGGCCCTGGATTCAATTCCCCAGCACCATATACAGAAAATGGCCAGAAGTGGCGCTGTGGCTCAAGTGGCAGAGTGCTAGCCTTGAGCAAAAAGAAGCCAGGGACAGTGCTCAGGCCCTGAGTCCAAGCCCCAGGACTGGCCAAAAAAATAAATAAAATAAAATAAAATAAAAAAAAGATGCTCAAGAATAGCACCCAGGCCCAGAGTTTAAGCCTCAGGACCATACAAAAAATTAATTATGTAGCTATCATTTATGAACAAATATCTCATATTTATGAATTCTAGAAGATTAGTTACAGCCAGTCTCCCATGGTTCATGCCTGTAATTCTAGCTCCTCAGGAGATCTTGGGATCTGATTGTTGTAGTTCAAAGCCAGCCAGAGACACACTTATCTATAATTAGCCAACACTGTGTGGGACTAAAGGTGTGTGGCTCACGTGGTAGTGTCAGCCATGGGTGAAAACGCTGAGCAAAGTGAAAGACCTTGAGTTTAAGCCTCAGTACGAACACACACACACACACATACACACACACACACACACAAATTAACACAGGCTTAGTAAAGCAATAGAATCTGCCCGTTTTTCAAGAGTTCAAAGTATTTCAAAGACTTTACATTAGTGATCCAACTTAGATTTGTTACTAATATAAGAGAGAAGTGACTATTATTTCTATTTTATGAAGAATAGAGAGAGGGAGAGAGAGAGGGGAGGGAGGAAGGGAAGGAGAGAGAGAGCAGCAAATACACTGGGAGACAGTGAAAACACAAAATTAAATTTACAACATTAAATGAGAGAATGAATGGAAAAAATTTCAACTGTATTTGAGACATGGATACTGTTCAATAAGTGGACTTCTTTATCTTACATAGGTAACTATAGAAGACTTTTGACTGAAAGGATATAGAAGGATACTATTATCCTAGGAATATATATTTTTCTATATTACATTATATATATTTCAATGATATCTCCTAAGTGTGTTTGTATATAGAAATCAGATACAATTTCATTCTTAGGTCAATTAAAGATAGGTTTCATTTTTAGCACTTGAGGGACTGTTATTTCTGTAAGCATCATTAACATGTCTCCCATTTTTTTTCTTTACGAATCCTGAAATACTAAATGCTATAAACTTAGGGAAGATGGTGGCATAAATCTTTCATTTTTTTTAACCCATTTTATGAAGTTAAATGAGCTCAGAATGAAAGCACCTTTGGAGTCAGGGGCTGTGTTTTTTACCCTCTGCCAGTCTGTGCCTGCGGGTCCCAAAGCCAACAATCTCCATCTGAAATCCCAATTTGTTTCCTGTTGTATGAAATACAGTTTTGGTATGACAAAACTTACCCTTTGTTACATGAGAAGGAGATATGTGACCCAAATAATATGTCAGTTTTTATGATGACATCACCATTTTGTATTTCTCCAGGAGTAGGACATGATCTTTCTAAAAGGTGAAAAAAAATGCTTTCATTAAAATATGAAACTATGAGATCCTTTTATCATCATTTACAATCCACATGTACATAAAAGCATCACATTACATGCCTTGAATACACACAATTTTGTTATATTATTATATATAAGTAAAGACGGAAAAATCTGGCTGTGAAACCTACTTATCTTTGTATATAAATTCATCATCCAAGCCATTGATATTTCTAATTCTTAAGACTTCTTTACTTTTTTACCTTCCTTTTGTAGAAAATTTTAAAAGGACCTGTGGAGAAAGAGATATTTTCTTCAAACACCGGATGATTTAGAATACTTAAAAAAAATATACTCACTTTGGCAAAATTCAGTCGGTTTGCTCCATTCTAAACTCGGAAGGCAAGTTAGTTTTTCTGACTGAGCAATATCCTTCCTGTACCCTGGCCGACATTCGTATTCCACAATGGATCCAAGTGGGAAGTAATTCTGTTTGCTATACTCCTTTTTGAGAATTGCGTAAGTTAGCCTGGGTGGAATTTTACAGCTCTCTGTGAGAATTAACAAATAACAACAAAAATAATTTTATGCATTCCTATGTTTAATTAGCTGATCTTTATGTTACTCCTTTTCTTTATGTCTTCATACATACGTCGTATGTAAATATCACCATAGCATTTTCAGTGTATCTAATAGATACAGACACACACACACACACACACACACACACACACACACACACACACATTGATGTCCTGGTTGCCATTGTAAAGTAGATTTAATATGTCACTAGTCCCATTTTTCAAAACATGTAACCCAATGAAGTTACCTGGACACAGTTCTGAGTCCGGTTTTGTGGGTTTTTTTGTTTTGTTTTGGTCAGTCCTGGGATTTGAACTCAGAGCCTGGGTGCTGTCCCTGGGATTATTATTATTATTATTATTATTTTGCTCAAAGCTAATACTCTATGACTTGAGCTACAATTCTACTTCTAGCTTTTTTGGTGCTTAATTGGAGATAAGAGTCATGGACTTTTCTGCCTAGGCTGGCTTTGAACCATGATCCTCATATCTCAGCCTCCTGAATAGCCAGGGTTGCAGGTGTGAGCCACCAGTGACAACAAGCTGGGTACAGCTCTGAGACTGAGGCTATCCTGAGGAATTCCTCAGTGCCATGTGGAATAGGAATGGATGAGTATTGTCGGGGCTGGGGATATGGCCTAGTGGCAAGAGAGCTTGCCTCGTATACATGAGGCCCTGGGTTCAATTCCCCAGCACCACATATACAGAAAATGGCCAGAAGTGGCGCTGTGGCTCAAGTGGCAGAGTGAAGCCAGGGACAGTGCTCAGGCCCTGAGTCCAAGGCCCAGGACTGGCCAAAAAAAAAAAAAAAAAAAAAAGAATGAGTATTGTCAGACCCTTGGGCTTGAGTCCTGAAACAGCAACAGTAATTGTAATAGTAGTAGCTAACATTTATTAAGTGCTTCTAACACATATTGATTCGTTGAATAGCAAAACCACCTCTGAAGGGCAAGGAGCAGATAAATTCTGTACATAAACTAAGTACAAACTGTGAACAAGGGACAGCTGGAGTATAATGGAAACTTGGCTCTGATCTTGAGGAAGTTAGTTACCTTTTGGGGTCTTTTTCTCAAGTGATATCAGAGGGAAGGGGGCCTTTTCCTTAAGTGAAATGCAGAGAAGAGTCTGCTGAACTCAAGGAGTTGTTTGGAAGGTAGATGAAGTAATACCTATGGGGCAATTATGAACTCTAAATGTCCTCACGTTTCTAATGATTCAAATTGTTCAGAGGCAGGAACAATTTCTGTCTCTATATACATGCATCCAGGCACCATGTGAAGATGTTTTGGCCCAACTGGACCACATCCCTACACAATGGTACTCCCATAAGTTTATGACAGAGGTGAAACATTCCGGTGGCCTCGTGATGCTGTAGCCATAGTAACACAGCAGGGCGAGCCTTCGCCCATGTCACCGTGGGTCCAATCAGGAAAGGTCAGCACATCGGGCATATGCAGTCTATAATGCTGGATATTCTTAGGAGTGGGTGTTGTCAGTTCCTGTACTGGCTATGCTTTAAACTCAACAGTGAGTCAGCTTCTGGCAAGGTCTTTCACATGTTCCAGAAGAGGCACCGTGATGATGACAGCCCTAGTGGTACAACTGCAAAGGACAGTTCAGTGGGACAACACATGGCTAGGACTATGATTTTCCTACTGATGAGTCCCACGTAGCTAGGAACACACACACACACGCACACGCGCACACACACACACACACACACACACACTGCCTAGCTTTTTTTTTTCTAGGATTACTATTTTTGTCCTGGCTAGCCTCCAATCCCGGCCCTCTCAGTGGTCTCCAACAACATCAGGTTAAGCTGTGTATTATTAGGGGAGAGTCAAAACATGGAGATGTTTTTATTAAAAAAAAAAAAAAAAGGTAGGCTGGACATGATAGCCAGGAGTCCCAAATTACTTGGGAGGCTGAAGCAGAAAATCACATAAACTCAAGAATATGAGGCTAGACTGGGCATCATGGTGCTCAAAAGCAAAGTTAAAAAATAGTTTATCAAGTTAAAAAATAGTTACAGTAAGTTGAGGATAATTTATTATTGAAGAAAAATGTAAATATATTTTGCATAGCCCAAGTATGCAGTATTTATAAAGTTTGCTCTTATGGGTAGTAATTCCTATTATGTTCGTCTGCCATATTCAATACTATAATGTGTTGTAGAGTTCATAGCAAAGAAGGAATAAGCTATACCTAGTGGCCCAGGTATGCTGCAGGCCACACTACCTAGATGTGTAAATGTGTAAGCACACCCTGTAATGCCCAGAGAGCAACAGAATCGCTTAAGCATGCATGACTATATCTCAGTGAATATAGGGTAGTGTCTATAATAGATTTTTGAAGGAAGACAGTTTAGGGGGAAAAATGCCACCCAAGACTTATATTTGCTCAGAAGGCTGAGATCTGAAGATTGTGGTTTGAAGCCAGCTTGAGTAGGAAAAGTCCATGCGACTCTTATCTCCAATTAACTACCAAAAGGCTATAAGTGAACATGTAGCTCAAGGGGTAGAGTGTCAGCCTTGAGCAAAAAAGTTAAAGGACAATGCCTAGGGCCTGAGTGCAAGCCCTAGTATGGACACGCATGAAAAATAAAGAGAAAATAAAAAACAAGACCTTGTATTTGTTAAGTCCAACTTTACAAAATGTGACTTAATAAGACATAGCCCATGTATAGCCCTCAAGGTGTGTGAATATATATGTAACATACAATGTATCATATAATATATAATAATTATATGTAACTTATCATATACATTGCATATTGTATAATTATAATATATAATAATATGTGATGTTTGATATATAATTATTGTTTATCTTCTCCATTAGTCTGTTCAGAAGCACATATATAAACATATATAGGCATACATATATACACACATATATTCATATATAATTTTCCCCTAAATAATACCTATTGCTTATTTTCTGCATTTATCTGTTCAGGAGATACAAGTCCAGAAGGAAGGCTTAATAAAGCAGCAGTACCTGCCCTGGGAAGCAATGGCTTCAATTAGCTGGCAGGTGTAGTGCCAACACAGAAACACCCTAGGGCTTAATAACGCTGGAGAACTATCAATTACCAGTCACACCGAAGAGGTATAAAAATAACCTACCAAGATCCATTCCCCTCCCCTCACTTTTCTAAACAGAAAAAGAACTTACGGTTGCAGAATTGCCTCAGCTCTGACCACTGATGGCTGTCGAGACAGACCACGGAATCCGCCTTGCCTGGGATTTTCTCAAAGCCTTCGTTGCATTTATACGTTACCGTGTGGCCCTCGGGAAAGCTTTTCAGATCCCCCAAAGTTGGCTGGGCATTGGGTACGGGTGGAGGGAGGCCGCAGTCACCTAAGGGGCGGGGGGAAAGGCAGGCCCTGAAGGAAACCCAGCTTGGCGCAGAGCGGGGTCTCAGCCATCTCCTTCCAGGAGGTGCCGGGCAAGGCCAAACTCACCCGGCTGGAAGAAGTTGAGAGCGAGGCCCTCCCTTTAAAAAGCAGCTCCGAATGTACCGAGTGTCCACGCCGATACCGTTGCCAGCCACAAGATAAGGCGGCACCGCGTGACACACACACACACACACACACACACACACACACACACACACACACACACACTCCCAGCCGGATGGGGAGCGGTCCGCTATGCGGCCTCCGCCTGCGGACGGGCAGAGGGGCTTCCTCGATCTCGTCCCCTCGGAATGTTCTCCAGTTGGGCCGGTCCAGAATCAGCCTTTCGGAGCCCAACCAGTGTCCTAAAGCCACAGCCCAGGGGAGGGGAGGGGGGGTACGGGGCGTGGGGTGCTGCCACAGTGGCGATCTCCCGTCCCGGGGACCGTGTGCGCCCGAGCCTCCGTGGAGGACCAGGACGATGCCCGGTGCCCGCCCTCACGCCTCCCCTCCCGGGCCCCTAGCCTCTCCGCGTGGCCGCCGAGCCGGTCCTTCGCCCGCACTCACCCCGCACGGCGGCCGGGCGCAGCAGCAGCAGCAGCAGCAGGGGGAGCAGGAGGAGCCGGGGCAGGTGCAGCGCGGCGGGGGCGCCCGGGCGCGCGCGGCTCATGGCGCTCGGGGCGGAGGGGACGGGGACCCCGGCGCGCGCCGGCAGGACGGAGGAGCGAGCGAGCGAGCGGGAGCACCGCGCTGGGGACCGGTCGCTCGCTGGAACGGGTCCGCCCGCCCGAGCCCGGGCGGTTAATCGAGCGCCCTGGGCGTGGCCGAGACGCGGAGTCACCGCGGGGAGGGGCGGGGCGCGGCGCGGCGCGGCGCGGCTGGGGAACGGGGCTGGGACCGAGCGCGCGGGCGGGGCGCGGCGGGTCCCCACGCGCCCCCGAGGTCCCCCACCCCCGGGACCGACCGACCGACCGACTCGGGGACCTCCCGTTTCCCGCTGCTGGGTGGGGCCTGCGATGAGGTCGGCCTGGAGTGGTAAACATTTGCTTTCTGAGCCAAGTGAGCGACCGAGGAGAGGGGCGTGCCCCCGGGGCGGTCGGGATCCGTGCCGGCCAGCTGCGCGGTGGGCGCGGAGAGCCCGGAGATCCCACGGAGGCTGAGACGTGGGTCACACCCAGGGCTTCTGTGGCTTCCCCAAGGATGGTCTGCCAAATGCCTCGCGAGGGTGGGGTGAAAACCCACGGAACGCGTTGCCATAGCCTGAAAACTGCAAGTAGGTAACGGCCCAGGAGAACAGGTCTGGACTACACAGCCAGATCTTGTCTCAGAAAGAAGACAAAGACAAGCCTCTCAGAGCTGGTGGCTCACACAAGCTTGGCAAGCCTGTAACCCTAGCCACTCAGGAGGCTGAGATCTGAGTATCCTGGATCCAAACCAGCCAGGGAAGTAAAGTCCATGAGCCTCTTAATCTCCAGCTAGCTAGCAAAAAGCCGGAAGGGGAAGTGTGGCTCCAGTGGTAGAGTTCTAGTCTTAAGCCAAAAATAAATATAATAAATAAATAAATAAATAAACAAACAAATAAATAAATAAAAAAGGCCAAGGAAGAGCTTGAGACCCCAAATTCAAGCCACAATACCACTAACAGAGCCAAAAAGACAGAAAATGGACTGTGGGGCGCAACACAGCAGGCAGAGATCATTGTTGATACCACATTTGTGTGGGAATCGCTTTCTTTGCAACCTGAACATGTGTCCCAGTCCATTTTGAGATTATTCTAGGTTTCAGGGTGAGGGGTGAGATCTGGGCAGACTGGCAACAAGCAACAGGCCAGAAAGCTAAAGGAATTCCCAGAGCAAGATTATTTCCTGACCTGAAGAAGAACCAATAATCGTCTAGGCTGGTCACTTACTAGAATCACATGAGTAACCTTAAAAGAAAAAGAGGCCCAAGCTGCGCCACAGGCAAATTAGACCAGAATGTCTGTCTAATGGGAACGACTGGGAATTATTTCGGCATAATTTTTCACTGTGCATCTAGGTCTGAGAAACGGAAGAGTGATGGTGTGGTCCCAGTGAGTGCTCTTGCCATCCCTTCCAACATCAAAATCAATGCGAGACACAGTGTCTCCATGGAGAAGAGCTCCAGGAGCATGCTCCCCATTGATAATTTGTCTGCAGAGCCCTTATTCCCTAAGTGTCCTTATTCCCTTAGCTGGCTTGTGAAATCCTGCACCGGGAGTCCAGTCTGGGTCCTTCAAATAGCTGTGGAGTGATCCTTACATCCTGTCCTGATGGTCTCTAAGTGAATGATTTCTGGTAGCTCTTAATTGGTTAGTAGGAGCTTTAGAAGAGCTTTACCTGGAATGATGCTTAGTAAGTCTAAGCCAGTGTTGCTCAGTGCAGGAACCAGTTCCATAGAGATTCCAAGAACTGGGGCTTCTGCAGTGTTCAGTGAACCTAGCTGAATTTGAGCAATCTGGAGCTTAGAAGTCCAGGAAAGTGGTGGGGGATGGAAGGGGCTTTGGTACTATCTTCTGTGATCCTCTCATTTGCTATTAAAATACTACACTCCCATGTTTGATATAAAACAAGTATGACAAAGCATAGTAATATTTTAGAAGTGATCTTCTCTCATTGCTCATCTCAGAGCTTTCTGTGGCTGTTAAGCTTCAAGGCCCTCTCCTCTGTCGTGCCATTATAGACAGGTGGCCTTTGCACCTGTGGGATGCGTAGTATTGATATGAAGGGCAAGGTGGTGTCATGAAAGGGCTGAAGGTCAAAACAGGAGCTAACACTGAGACCTGATGCAGCTCTCTGTGCTTATTAGGTGAACAACCAAGGGATTAAAAAAATCCACGTAGAGGGGCTGGGGATATAGCCTAGTGGCAAGAGTGCCTGCCTCGGATACACGAGGCCCTAGGTTCAATTCCCCAGCACCACATATACAGAAAACGGCCAGAAGCAGCGCTGTGGCTCAAGTGGCAGAGTGCTAGCCTTGAGCGGGAAGAAGCCAGGGACAGTGCTCAGGCCCTGAGTCCAAGGCCCAGGACTGGCCAAAAAAAAAAAAAAAAAAAAAAAGAAAAAAAAAATCCACGTAGAAAAATTAGCTCAGAAAAATATCTTAAAAATCATGCTTGTATTCCTGGCTATTCACGAAACAAAGATCTGAGGATCAAGGTTCAAAATCAACCCAGGTAGACTCTAATTAACCACCAAAAAAAAAAAAAAACCCAACAACAACCAGAAGCAGAGATGTGGTTCAAGTGGTATAGTGCTTGCCTCAAGCAAGAAGCCAAGTGAGAGTGCAAGGCTCTGAGTTCAAACCCCAGTACTGGCTCGAGCACACACACACACACGCACACACGCATGCACACACACACACCCCTCTTACCCAACTTAGCTATACCAAACACACTCTGAGCATACACCTTCCAAAAGGCTGTTTTCTTGGTAATAAGGTTTTTTTTTTTAAGTAATTTTTCTAAGAAATAACTGGGTGGCCTCTTCCATAATCTTATGGTCACCCAAAGAATTACAACATTCTGAGGGCAAAGGAAAGAAAAAGGAAATTCAACATATATTGACTGAATGTAGCAAAGATAGCTCTGCTAAAATCTAAGCATTATTTAGGGAAACCAAAGCTGCTAGTTTGTAACTTACTGAAGACAGTCTTATTTCCAGCAGTTGCCCCAGCTTCTATGTTTCCTTGCCTCTGTATGTCTCTAACACAGTGTCAGGAAGTGGGGGGAAATATCTGGTGTGCTCTGGTGAACAGTAACTCCTAGTTTTTATTCTTGCATAACCAACAATTAGAGATGTATTCTCAGCTAACTCACCTCATACCTCAGCATACCTCTCCTTCCCACATTGATTAAAAAGGCCAGGGGACTAAAATATCTATAGGTCTCTCCCATTTCCAGAATGGTAGGAATATGAACTTAGATCCAAACATATAAATAAAATAAGGGGGCACATACCTATAATCCTAGCTACACAAGAGACTGATAGCTGAGGAGAGCAGTACATAGTTAGCCTGGGCAGGAAAGTTTGTGAGACTCTGTCTTAACCACCAAAAAGTCAGGAGTACAGATGAAGTTCTAAAGTGAAAGCGTGAATGTAAAAGCTAATGGACAGCATGCAGGTGTTGAGATCAAGCCTCAGTACCAGCACCAAAATCAAGAAAATGCAGAACAGGCCTATGATTAAATCAGAACAAGAGAGTACAATTCTCATCTTTGCCCCAGTGACTAAATAAAACAGTATTTAGTCAGCTGCAGAGTATTTACTATGACAAAAAGTTGTCAATATTTGTGCTCAAAACCCCATAATCTACTAGGGAATTTTTATGTCATAAATGCTATGAAAAACAACACAGCAGAGTGACTCAAAGTTTAGAAAAGAGAAATAGGAAATGGGATCCCAATGGCTCATGCCTGTAATCCTAGCTACTCTGGAAATGAGGATTTCAGTTCAAGGCCAGCCTTGGCAGAAAAGTGTGCTAGACTCTATCTGCAAAATAAAAATAATCAACAAAAAGCAGAGCCGGAGGTATGGCTCAAGTGGTAATGCAACAAACTAGCAAACAAGCTGAACAAGTATGAGGCTCTGAATTCTAACTCTGATATGAAATAGAGAGTGAGAGAGAGAGACAGAGACACAGAGAGAGACACAGAGAGAGACAGGGAGGGAGAGGGAAAAATGGGAAAAAGAGCAGGGAGAGCCAGTATATATGTGTGCATGAGGAATGCCAATGACAAATGGGTATTAATTCTTAGAACAAAGCAGAAAGGTCAGGAAAGCCACAGGTGATTGCAAGGAAATTAGGGAGTGAGTGGGGCCCCGGGTAGGAGCCAGGAAGAGGCAGGCTGCGAAGAGACCAAAGGAACCTCCCTGAGAAGTCTTGGAGAACACTTGGGGATTTGTAGCTGGGAGTGCAGGTCATTTTGGACGTTGTGCCAAAGTCGCTGGAATGGAAATGCCTCTAGAAGCCAACACCCAGTTTAGCTAACTACACAAGAGTTAAGTGGATAAAATTTGAGAACAGAAGTTCTTTAATTCTCCCCTTAAAAATAAATGGAAAGCAAGGAAAATGGTCCTGTTTTACCCTTTACCAATCGAATGCACCAGACAGACACAATGATTCTAACAAACCTTTGCATTTTCATTCCTGCTCTGACCAAAGAAATTTCTGGGGAGGAGTGCACAGAATTTGGTGCCTGATTAGATAAGAAACAGGGAAAACAAACTCAAAGATGACTCAGAAGTTTGAGAGTCTGTGAGACTGAGGGGCTCTGTTGGAAAGATCCGAGGGTCCAAAGTAAGGTGGTCATTTAAGGAAGAAATAATCGATTGGGCCTCATGCTGGTGGGGTGTACAAGGCATTGGCAAGGTGTCTATGCAGAGCTACCTAGTATGATATTAAAATGTGGCCAGGATGATGTGTGAACCTGGTTGAAGAGGAATTAACCAAGAGAGAGCACAAACAGAAGCTCAGGCTGTATGAAGACACCCCCCCCCACACACACACACAAAGAGGGAGATTTAAAAAGGGAAGAGGGAGGGGCTGGGAATATGGCCTAGTGGCAAGAGTGCCTGCCTCGTATACATGAGGCCCTGGGTTCGATTCCTCAGCACCACATATACAGAAAATGGCCAGAAGTGGCGCTGTGGCTCAAGTGGCAGAGTGCTAGCCTTGAGCAAAAAGAAGCCAGGGACAGTGCTCAGGCACTGAGTTCACGGCCCAGGACTGGCCAAATAAATAAATAAATAAAAAGGGAAGAGGATAATTTCGTTTCTCTGAACACTCAGGACAGCAGACTGTGAAAGGCTACTGGTGTTTAGGAAAGTTAAGAAATGGAGCCCCAAACCAAGCAGTTCAGAAGGGGGTGGAGCCATCTGAGGCTCTGTAGGCCTCCATTGGGTTGCTCAACCTCTCTCCTAGGAAATCTCCCAGCTTACCTTGTGCCCAGCACCCTCCTCCACTCTTCCAGTTTACTCAATGTGCCAGTCATTTGCTCAGCTGCCAGGAAGCCCCTCCTTTCTTCTTGCATTCACAATCCTGGTTTACTACTTACCTTCAAATATAGTCTGAGAGAAACAACAGCTTTCCACTGAGGTCATCTGGTGCATAAATACAACTATAAGTACAGGCAAGTTTGCTGTGCAGAATAAGCGATGATTATTTTCTTAAAGTGATTCTAAATAATTAAACAGATAGGTTTTTCCATATAAAGGAGTTTTATTCCCTAATAGTCCACTAATTGAGGTTGTGGTAGGGCAGAGCAGTAACTGAATGTGGTAGAGCAGATACTTTGTTTGACTAGGTACAGATCCAAGAGAATTTGGTCACATTGACCGAATACCAGGTGACATTTTATCTGGTAGAATGGCCTCTCGCTCTCAGCTAGCTTTCTTCCCCATGTATATGAGGAAAGGTCCACCTGTCAAATGGTAATATAATATCAGATTTATTTCTTTGACAAACCACAATTTTCTGAGCCTGCTGTGAGTTTTTGCTGCCAGAGTAGAGGATGAGAATGGAACAAGAAAATGTGGGCACTTGTGTGTATGTGTGTACATTTGTGTGTATGTGTGTGTTTGTATGTGCACATGCAAGTGTGCATGGACACTCATTTTTCTGACACAGGATAGCATAAGTTTTGGATTCAGACAAATGTGGGCATAAAAATGGACCCCTTTGCTTCTTTGCTTCTTGTGTGGCCCACTACTACTGCTTGGTGACAAGGTTCCTCATTTATAAAATAGGGGTGATTACATTTGCCTACCTTGTAGGGCTTTGTGAAGAATAAATGTTAGCTGGGTGGCATTGGCTCACACCTTAAATCCTCACTACTTGGGAGGCTGAGATCTGAGGATAGAGGTTCAAAGCCAGCCCAGGAAGAAAAGTCCATGTGACTCTCATCTTCAGTTAACTAGCAAAAAGCTGGAAGTGGTGGCGTGGCTCAAGTGGTAGAGCACCAACCTTGAACAGAAAAGCTAAGGGACAATGCCCACGCCCTGAGGTCAAGCTCCCGTATTGGCACTAAATAAGTAGATAATAAATACAAAATGATAGCATTTGGTATTTTGTGTGCTATACTGTAAATAATAAATATTAACAATAACTTATGATAATGGCTGGCATGAATGTTTTTCATATAATCAGCAAAAAAGCAAACAAACAGTGAACATGCCATGATACAGAGTCTAAAAAATCTATTAAAATATATCAGATATTCAAAGCAGATGCCAACAATGTTGAGCTCATCCAGCTGTTCTCCATATTCTGTCCCCACCCAATAGAGTTGTTCTGGCAAACATTAGATCATTTACTAAAGGATTCAACATTGTTTAAAATTGGCCTCTTTCCCCCACCTCCACTTTAACCCCATGTGCAGTGTTTGCCTTGATTTATGGTCTTGCAAACGGAGAAGCAGATTTGCAATCTGAACCCATTTAGAACTGCACAGAAACAGACAGAAGAAAAACTTTACATTTCACGATCAACTGTGATGTGCTGTTCTTGGCTTGCGACCTTACTGTGCTTAACCATGGTAACCATGCCATCCATCAATCAGCCATTCCAACCTCTACTGGGTCATCTGTCAAGGATTGCTCAACCAGATGTAGTCATTTATCTTGCCCATTCATATAGTATAGGAGCTTTAGGCAGTGCTAACCTCGATCTATGATGTAAATATGGTTGTGTACCTCTGAAGGTTTGTGCAATTACTCTTGGTTGCTGGAGAGATGGTATTGGGGGGTGGAACCTGTAAGGGGTGTGAACTCAAAAGATATTTGTCATGTACTCCCTAGGTTCTTAGAACAGGACCTGTAAAAAGACCCAGCTTCCCTCCCTCCCGGCTCTCTCTTTCTGCTTCTGGTTGGAGACTGAATCACATCTGTTCTCACAACATATAAAATGTCCCACCTTGTGTCTGATTCTCGTAACGGCATAGGATTTTGTTTTGGTGTCAGTATGGTTTCTTCTTATTGTGTCATTTGTTTCCCAACTTCCTATTTGTGTCTGTATTTGCTTGTTAGAGCCTCTTCTCTTCATGATTGAGGCTTCTACACTGGTTGCTTGATTTGTGTAAGTGTGAAGAAAACTCCAAAAACATTTTCTCATAGTCTCCCTTGTTTCACTAGAAAGAAATCTAAAGTCTTGCCTAAGGAGAACAGAGAAATACAAACCTGGCTACCAACTTTCTTTTTTTTTTTTTTTTTTTGGCCAGTCCTGGGCCTTGGACTCCGGGCCTGAGCACTGTCCCTGGCTTCTTCCCGCTCAAGGCTAGCACTCCGCCACTTGAGCCACAGCACCGCTTCTGGCCGTTTTCTGTATATGTGGTGCTGGGGAATCGAACCTAGGGCCTCGTGTATCCGAGGCAGGCACTCTTGCCACTAGGCTATATCCCCAGCCCGCTACCAACTTTCTAATAGTGAGGTAAGGAGATTAAAGGTTGCACTATTTGCCCTCCTACCCCTTTGGTTTGATTTTTCCCCCCACTTCATGCCCCTTGCATCCCATATCCTTCATGGTAGAAGAGAATCGTTGCCTATAAGCTCTGTAGATGACCTTGATTTTGTATGACATGGGTCCTGTGGAAAGGCATGGTAGAGCATGCTTGTAATCCCAGTTTCTTGGGAGGCCGAGATGGGAGGATCCAGATCACCGTTAATGGACAGCCTGGACATGAAAATTATTAAGATTCTATCTCAAAAACAAGCTAGACATTGTGGAATATGCTGTAGTCCTTAGCTACATGGGAGAAGAAGCAGGAGTATCTCAGTCTGAGGCGGATTGAGGCCAAAGCATGAAACTCTACCTGAGAAAAACAATACAGAACAACAGCCAAGGGATTTGGGTTATGGCTCAAGTGGTAGAGTGCTTGGCTGTGGTGCGACAAAGTAAAAACAAAGCAGAGTCCATCGGATCCATGGACTCCAAATCGATTTTCAGCTCCCCCCCCCCATTTACAGTTATGTCTCTTGGTCAAAACCTCAGAGGATCTTGGTGACTCCTTTGTCATTCTGAAGTTCTGCACCAGAAAACAACACCAGCAGGAAGGTTTGGCTTTGTACCCTTTGCTACACCACTCACCATTCAACCCCTTGTCAGTATCTTCTCATCTGTTGTTCCTGGCTTGTGTTTGCTACCTTTCAAAAGGCTTCCTTGGGCAGAGGGAACAGACAGGATGGGGGAGGATGATCAAGAGGTGACTGATTAAGAAGCACTGGATACTATGATGGTCATATTACATTGTAACCCTCTTGTACTACCTTTTGAAGTTCAGGGTGGAGAAAAAAAAGAACCATAAAAGAAAGTAAATTAAAAACCAACCAATCAATTAAACCAACAAAATCCAAACTAGCCAGGCACTGGTAGCTCACACCTGTAATCCTAGCTCAGATATCAGTTCAATGCAGGAAAGTCCAGAAGATTCTTCATTTTAGTAGACTGTTCATGTAATGAATGTTCATTTTACTATTTTAAACCAGAAGTGTGTGCATATGTCTGTATGTGCGTGTGATACTTAATTATTTCATGTGATGTTATTATAACCTAAAAGAGATATTTTTCTATATAAGCATTTATTTAACATTTGGCTAGTCACTTTGATAGAACTGGATACACAAGTGAAAAGTAGACTGTGGATATTGGAAAAAAAAATCTTTGTTTTAGGATTGAAATATCCAACAAATGAACCAGCTCTTTCCTGTGCAAGATCTGGAGAGCAGGCTCTTACCCAGAGTGCTGATTAAGATGCAACAAAAGTGGATCTTGTCTTTTGCAAGCCAATTCACATGTGAGTTACAAAGGAAACTCATGCTTCTGTTTCTTAGGCAAATGGCTGGATAAAAGTGCTCATTTGAGGACCAGGTTCTGATGGAAGACTTAATTGCTCCTAATGGCAGACAGATCTAATTTTTATTCACTAATTTAATAATTGTTGATCTTGCCTCTGGCCTTATACCAGGAACTAGGATCACTGGCCCCGCTAAAACAGAGCTTCTCCTGGTGGAGGGGGAGGTCAAAGCTCATTCATGGAGTCTTTCTTTCCTGAAGCAGCCAGCTCTGCTGGGTGGTGGTAGCTCAGGTGTGTAATCCTAGCTACTTAGGACTCTGAGATTTGAGACACTGAGGATCACAGTTCAGAATCAGACTGGGGAAGAAAAGTCCATGAGTCTCCAGTTAATGAACACAAATCCAGAAGTAGAAGTGTGGCTCCAATGGAAGAGCAGGCCTTGAGCGGACAAAGCCAAGCAAGAGCACAAGGTCTTGAGTTAAAGCTCTAATACTGGCACATGCGTGCGCGCGCATACACACACACACACACACACACACACACACACACACACACACACACACACACTAAAGATAATACTAATAAAATTTTTAAAAAGTAACCAGTCCAGAAGGGTTACCAACCATCACAGGTACTCACTGTGCATTGAGTGCTAATATAATGACTTCTAGCTGAAGTCCTCTGCTTCTCAAAGGAAGTTGTCATCACTTTAATATGATGAGGGCTGGGAATGTGGCTCAGTAGTAGAGTGCTTGCCTAGCATGCATGAAGCCTGAGGAGGAAACTCTATGAGACTCTTGTTTCCAATAAATGACTCTGAAAAAGTTGAAAGTGGTGCTGTGGCTCAAAGTACCATGCCAGCCTTGAGCAAAAGAATCTCAGGGACAGTGCCAAGGCCCTGAGTTCAAGCCCCAGGACTGGCAAATATCTATATCTATATCTATATCTATATCTATATCTATATCTATCTATATATATATGAGTTAAGTTCCCAAAAGGAGTTCACAAAATAGGATTTTTTTCCCCCTGAGATAATACCAGTCTTTAACAATTAAACCAGGTCCTCGGTGAGACGCCAGTGGTTTTAAGGGTATAGCTAGAAGGACCTAAGTGTCTCTGATGTGACTCAAGTAGTAGAGTATTTACCTAGCAAATGCAAGGTCTGGAGTTCAAAGTTTGCTCAAAGCATTTCCGGCCCATTTCTTTATCCAGCCACCACCCTATCCTTACTTCTCTGTTCAAAAGATTTGGGTCTGTTCACTGGGTTTAATTTTACTGTTCCTTCTTGAACCTATTCCAGTCAGGTTTTTAAGCTGCACCCTCTCCCCCATCAGTCCTGCTCTTAACCACCACTACATTGCCAAATGCTCATTTCTTGTGACTGCCAACGGTGTCCCCATCCACTGCTGTCTCCTCCTTACGACACCTTCTTCTCTTGCATACCACATTGCCCTGGCCTTTGTCTTATTTTGCTGCCCGTGTCTTCTCAATTGCATTTGCTGGTTCCTCCTCATTGCCCTGATTTCCCAAGAGAGTGTTCTCAGTTCTTTGACCTGACACTTTATTTCATGACGGTATATACACTTATGGCTCCAAATGCTAAGATTTCTCCAAATTATTTGTCCAGACTGGATCCGGATCCCAAGTTAAAAACATAGAAACTTAATTTCCCAATTGGTAATTCCATTTGAAAACCCAATAAACATCTCAAGCCTAGCAGGTATACACTATTAATTTTTTCCCCTGAGATCTCCTATTTTGCCCTTCCCGCAGTGCCATCACGAATGGCAATCCCATCATGGCTCAGGTCCAACTCGTGGGAATCTTCCTCCATGCCTCACTTTCTCTCACTTTCCCAAATCTATTAGCAAAGATTATGATCTCTATCTTCAACATGCAGTCCAAATTTGACTCTCTTTTTTTCTCCTTTGCTACTAATGGTCTATTCAACCTTCATTTCTAGCCTGGGTTACCTTCTGCTACAGAAACCTCCTCTAGGTCTTCATTCCTGACTGTATTCTGTATGCTGTCCAGGGAGCAAGCACACATCACAGGATGCAGTATGCCAATAGCTGCCTAACTCGTCGGGATGCAAACTCAGACCCTCACAATGACCAGAAGACCCTACAATATTCTGTTCTTATTTCTTTGAGCTCTTCTCCTCAGATTCCCCCTCTTAGGTTTCACTGCTTTAGCTATACAGGCTAAAGTGAGGTCCCTGAGCTAAGTCCTGCTCAAGAATCTTTTCTCTTGTGAGTATGAGAGAATATATCTGTGCAGCTCCCTTCTTTATCCCTCAAGGACTTTAACCAAATATCTTCAGTAGTTTCTCTTTGCTATTGCACTTGAGAGAGCGCCCTACTCCATTCTTCTCTCTCTCCAACAATGCTTCTTCCTCACACATTTTATCCATTTTACTTGCTAATTTTTTTTTCACAATTGAGTGTGAACGTCACCGGGTGGATTAAACCTTTATCTCCTTTGTTCACTGCAAAGTCTCCAGATCCTAGAGTAGAGCCCTTCACACTCTAGTTGCCAGTAAATGTTACTAAGTAAATAAGTTTTTGCATAGAACTCTTATGACCTGAAATTGCCCTATAAAATGGGTTTATGCCTGTTCCTGAAGTATCAGAAGATTAAGCAACACTGGAGTCTTCTCTCTTCGCAGGCTCTCCATCTCCTGGAATGTGACCCTTGGGTGTGGGTGGCGTATGCCCTCTCTCATCACTGCCTGTAATTTCCCACTCATGTCAAGAGGGTCTGATGCCCTATAGTTGGATTTGTTTGGGGTCCTACCTGTGTTGGTAGAGAAATAATGCCTTTTTTTTTCCTTACCACTCAGGTAATTGTCAAAGTAGTGGAAGAAACTTTTTAAAAATTGTTGGTGTCTTGTGCTTTGTGCCTTCCCTCTAAATAATCATCTTATTTTCTGGCTTTGGGAAGCATCTAGATGCTAACTTCCAAGGTGTGCCTTCAGCTGAATGCTGGTAAGTTTGAGACTCATAGAACCCTCTACTTAAGCAAGACCACCACTGAGAGTTCTCAGCTACACTCAAATCCATTCTGTAAAAATAAATTCTCATCTCCCTTCTAACCAGCTTCTCTAACCTCTTCTTCATCACACAACCCAAATTCTATTTCGTCAGTGTGTATTAGAATTAATGGCCATCCAAGACACCCTAAGAATTTGGATTAGACTCCTGGAGTCAGACTAGAATTACCTTTCCTTCATTTGTAACAGTTTTCATCCACCAAGTCCTCTCAATTATACCATCTAAATATCTCTTATTTACTCCCCCCCTCCTTTTTTTGGAGACCTGGGGCTTGAACTCAGGGCCTGGGCACTGCTCCTGAGCTTCTTTTGCTGAAGGCTAGCACTCTACCACTTGAGCCATAGCACCACTTCCGCCTTTTTCTGTTTAATGTGGTGCTGAGGAATCGAACCAAGGGCTTCATGCATGCTAGCCAAGCACTCTACCACTAAGCCACATTCCCAGCCCATACTCTCTCCCTTTTCATTTTCAATTCCAACCTTTTCTTTCTTAATCCCTTGTCATCTATTAATTGATCTTCTGACCTGGAATTCTTCTCCCCTCACCCAGTTTAATTCCCAAAGCATGTTGATAGTGTCATGATTTTTTAAAAATGCATTTTATTTTTAAATAGCTGTACAAAGAGGTTTGTTTCAATGCTGTAAGTAAGGCTATGAGGACAATACATCTTGATCAACATAATCCTTTCCATCATTCTCTCCCAGCCCTACCCTCAAGTTATGTGGTTCAGTTTTTATATAACATAGATTGAATTTAATGACTGCATTAAGCAAGTAATGTATTTCAAATTCTATGTGGTCTTAACTTTCTATGGCTTAGAGCCTTGGCCTTTATGGCATCTAAGGCCCTTCAGGATGTGTTTCCTGTCTATCTTCCTGTGTGTGTCACCTGTCTCTTGCCTCCTCATGCACTGTGCCATTCTGCTTCCTCTTCTCTATTGTGTATTCACGTCACCTCAGCTGCTTTGCCTGTTACCTAGGACACTTTTCCTGTAACTCCTCTTAGGACTTCCCAACCCCTCTTCTATCAGGATGTAGACTAACTGTGGTCAGCTCTGTGAAATCTTCAATGACATTCCATGGTGTGTGTGTGTACACACACACACACACACACACACACACACACACACACACACACCACTGTACCGTATTATATTACTGCATTTAACAATAATTTGTAGTTATTTACTTTTGTCACTGGATCATGGCCTCTGAAGGACAAAGATTAGTGATTAATCACCTTTATATCTCTAGGAATGAATACAGTGCATGACGTATAAGATATACTCAATAAACATAAGAAGGAATGAGGAGAGAGCCGCCAAGGACAGAGGTTTAGTTCAGTTTTATTCCCTTTTGTTGTCACTGCATACCTTATGGATTATTGTAGGTCTTTCATCTCAGGAATTTATAGTAATAAAACAATAATAGATCACAGTTTGAATGATTAAATGTCTCTCAATCTCTTGTAGCAGTTATGAGTCACAGGGGCTGGGTGTGTATGTATGTATGTTGTGTCATAGGATTATATTTATTACAAGGCTGTATAAGAAAGATAATCGTTACCAGGAACAGGGAAGTATAATGGAGAGTCTACAGCTAACCTAAGCTCAAGGGACAGAAAATATGACCAAAAAATATACAACCAAGAGAACACACCATCTTCCATTTATGAGGTACTAACTCATATTTACTTTAAAAAGTCTAAAAAGGAAGTTAAAAACACCAATCACCAATTCGATGTTGTTTCTATATATTACTAAAGAAAATCTCTGTGCTCCACAATGACAACTTCAGATTATTTCTCCTTCACCCTCTTGTAAAAAAAAAAAAAAAAAAGAAAAGAAAATAAAAGTCCTGTTGAGCATGGGTGGTTCGGGCCTATAATCCTGGCTAATCAGAGGAGACTGAGATCTGAGGATTGCAGCTCAAAGCTAGCCCTGGGCAGGAAAGTCCAGGAAACTCTTATCTCCAATTAACTACCAGAAAACTGGAAGTGGAACCGTGACTCAAAATGGTAGAGGGCTAGCCTTGAGCAAAAGAGCTCAGGGACAGCCCTGAGTTCAAACCCCTGCCCCCCCCCCCAAAAAAAAAATCCCACTGGTCTGGAAACATTTCTGTTGAGCAACTCTATGCCATGCCTTCTGCTTGCCGTCAGCGACTGGCCTCTCCTTCTGACTGTTCCGGATTCATGGCAGACTAAGGCATCCAGAGCTTTCCTTTCCAACCCACTATCCACCCATTATACAGAGTGATCTCATATCCATGTGTGACACTTTGTATACCTATTTCCTCGTCTTACTCATTTCTAGGATGTCCTCTCTTTCAGCCAACCATTGCCACAGGCACACCCTGGAACCTGCCCTCTGCTGGGATTGTCCCAGCTCTGAACACATTGCTTTCTCACACACTGGATTCTCTGCGCATAGCTTTTGAGAAACGGGCTGCAGCCTGTCCCTCCATCCTCACTGAGACTTTCAGGAGTTCCCTGCTCTCTGTCTCCCTCAGTCCCTATCTGGTCTCATGCTTTCCTCAACTCATTGACATCTATGGTACAAACTTTAAAAAAAATTTTATTCTCAGTGCACTTAACTTTCCTGTCTTGCTGCTCTTTTCCTTTGTAATTTCCAGATAAAATACCAAAGCTGGATGAAGCTCACCATCTTAAATCCTCAGATGATCTACTGCGGGGGGGGGGGGGGGGGGAGGGAAAAGAAGCCCATAGACACAAAACTGTGGGAACTCATAAATGCAGAGCCATGAGGTCTGCCAAAGAGAATTGGAATGCCACCTCTGACTCAGAAGGCTGAAAGTGGCCCTAGTAAGATCTATTGCTCTTAGCATTACCAGGGCTACAGTTTCTATCCTAGAGGTAATCTATTCAGTGCTGGGCCTTCCCAAGATCTTGGAGCTAGCCAGGGGCCTATTCCATTTGGTTGTTTACTGGTCATCTTCAACTCCTGTTTTCAGGAAGTCACTAATCCTAGGATTGTTTTCCCCCCCTCTCCCTTTCTGGTGCTTTTATCTCTAAAGGAAGGCTACCTTGTTTTCTGCACGTACTCTCCTGTTTGATAAAGAATAAAAGCCCTGTTCACGGGTCCCTCTGGTGCTGTTGCTGATGGCAAGTCCCTTGGTACCCCAAAACCGGTTCCCAGGTCCAGTCTCTACCATTGATTTGCTCCCGGCGGCCGTGGCGGGACAAGGTGTTCGGGATGGTTTGCAACACAAAACTGAACAGAAGCCTTATTGGCTCTTGTGTTTGTTGGCTGACGTTCTGCATCCTTTGTGTCCCCTCCTTCCCATCTTTCCTCCCTGTCTCCATCTTCCTCCAAGCACCTCTTCCTCCCTCAGTGGAAGATAGTTTTAAAATGTGAATTAGCACATGTAGGGCAAGTATCAGCCATTGTCACAAAGACCATCTTCGAGCTTCACTTGGCTGGTATTTTAGGAGAAAGGAAGGCTTTGATTCTTAGTAGTCCAAAGCTGCTTCTCTGTCTCGGCCTAATTCTCATCTTTCTCACTTCTCTCAAGGCAAGGTGTCTATAGCACTGACCTCCTGAGCACATACATGAGCATGGCCTCCGCATAGGCAACATCTCTCTGCACTACGGGCCGCTGCCTGAACCCCTGGGAACCTTCTCCTTGAGGTGGTATCAGCAGAGGAATGAATACGAGACAGGCCACACTTGCTTTTAAAACTTCTCCAGCCTTGTGCTGGTGGTGGCTCTCATCTGTAGTCCTAACTATTCAGGAGACTAAGATCTGAGGGCTGTGGTTTGAAGTCAACCCCAGGCAGGGAGGCTTTTATCTCCAGCAAACCACCAAAAATCCAGAAGTGGAGCTGTGGCTCAAGTGGCAAGTGCTAGCTATGAACTAAGAAAGTTCAGGACAGGGGCTGGGAATATGGCCTAGTGGCAAGAGTGCTTGCCTCCTACACATGAAGCTCTCGGTTCGATTCCCCAGCACCACATATATGGAAAATGGCCAGAAGGGGCGCTGTGGCTCAGGTGGCAGAGTGCTAGCCTTGAGCGGGAAGAAGCCAGGGAAGGTGCTCAGGCCCTGAATCCAAGGCCCAGAACTGGCCAAAAAAAGAAAAAGAAAAAAAAAAAGAAAGTTCAGGACAGCACTTGGTCTTGAATTCGAGCCTCAGGACTGAAAAATGCTGATACTTCAGTGTTGTTTTTTTGTTTTGTTTTGTTTTCTTAAGATTTGGTAGTAGAAAGAGGTCACTATGTGAGGGGGAAGTTTTCTTTTTTTAATCTCTAAATAATAAAAACAAAATGATAGCAAAACTCCTTGGCTAAATATAATTGTAGCCACAGTCAAAGAGAAAACGAGCAGGGAGCTGGCGGCTCACACCTGCAATCCTAGCGACTCAGGAGGCTGAGATCTGAGGTCTGTGGTTCAAAGCCAGCCCAGCTAGGATAGTCCCTGAAACTCTTATCTCCAATTGATCACCAGAATGCTGGAAGTGACACCGTGGCTCAAAGTGGTAGAATGCTAGCCTTGGGCAAAAGAGCTCAGGGACATTGCCTAGGCCCCGAGTTCAAATCCCAAGACTGACCACAGAGGGTAGGGAGAGGGAGAGATACAGACACACACATACACACATACCGAGAGAGAGAGAGAGAGAGAGAGAGAGAGAGAGAGAGAGAGAGAGAGAGAGAGAGAGAGAGAGAGAGAGAGAGAGAGAGATAATATAAGGAAAAAATCCTGGCCAGGTGTCAGAAAATATGCATTGTTTTACAGGGTGCTGGGTGGATCTTACCTGCTGCTTCAAACCTTTTCAGGGTCTACCTCTACTCCAATTTAGGAAACCTCCATGTCACCTTTGAACTTGATCTGGCTATGAGTTCCAGATCCTAATCCCAAACTAATGCATGGGTAGAAATCACTAACAATAATCTTTGTCAGGCTCTCGCACAAGGGAAAGTGGCATGCTTGTCTTGCCCTCCTGGTCTAAGATTTGGCACACAGCTTGAGATATCTTAATTTCAAAAAAACAAAGGAAACACAAACTGAGACAGCCTCAGCTTGGTTTTGCCTGTGTTATATATCCAGTATGTTTTTTATTTTTATTTTTTTCTGACCAATGCAGGCAACCCTTGACTTCTTCTCCTTTCCCTTGGCTTCTCATCGCTCCCCTTGGGAGTTCGCAGCACTTCTGCTGTGTCCATTTAACCTTGGTCCTGAAGCTCCCACTGGTTACTTGCAGAATTCGTGTGGTGCATGTCATGGGTGCCTACCATTCTTTTCTTGGTGTCAGTCCTGAGGCTTGAACTCGGTACCTTATACCCTCACTTGGTTTCATTGCTCAAGGCTTCCTGTCCTTAACACCTGAGTCACTCTTTCACTTCTGGCTCTTTGCTTGTTAACTGGAGATAAGAATCTCATAGATTTGTCTGGCTGTTTGAGCTGGCTTTGGATCATGATCCTCAGATCTCAGCTAGAATTACAGACACGAGTACAGGTGCCTGGCTTGTGCCTACCATTCTTAATGCTATATTCCTTATGTTTATTCCAAAGTTTAAATAATAGTCAATTCAGGTATATTTTAATAACAGGCCTCAAAGTGATGTTGACATCGATTTGATTGACATCAGTAATCTACACTTTCTCTGATTTCATACAACACAAGTAGCTGTTATAGATGGCTATTCTTTTCCAGAAGGAAAAGGAGTTTGAAACAGCATATGTGTGATAATAGAGCCCATAGCTGCTGACTCCCAAATGCCTATTCTAGCTACAAAATCAGAAACTCCCACTATGAACCTACTGGGGACCTATGCACAGTATCAAGGGTTTTAATTCAGAGGAGCTAGCTGAGCCCATCTCTGTATGACACAGAGACACAGGTCTTCTCTGAGCAGAGTTCTTTTCAAGATTCTAGACCTCTCAGCAGCTACATTTTATGATTCCTTTTCTCTATGAGAACACAGTTCATGTGGAGTTTCAGAGAACTGCTCTCTCTCAAAAGACCATTTTTTACCACAGTGCCACAGGAAGCCACATTTGTGCTCCATCTTTGTTATCATAACAGATGTGGCATCATTGGTATGGGAGAATGAAAAGCTTCAGGAAAAATGTAGTTATTCTACCTGTAATGCAAACATAATTTATCCAACACCATAAGGTAGCTCAAATATATTCCATAATTCAGATAGTAGGGATTTACTACATACATCCACAGTCAAATTAGAAAGATGCCATAGTCATTTAAAAATCCAGTGCCTGCTCAAGCTTGCCAGGAATACAGTGGCCTCTGTGGAAGTCCCTGTAACCAAGCAAACATGACATTGCTATGGTATTGTCTCTTGGAACAAATTAAGGTCCCCAGGTCTTTGGGGAGCTCAGGCCACTTTGGACGTCAGTTCAGCCTAGAGTGTAAAGAAGTCAGGCATAAAGCACACGCCCATACACTGTCATAAAGAGGAGCATGGCCTCCATCTTCAGTATTCTAAGTGTGTCATTTGCTCTTCTGCTAGGGTGTTTTAGTTTGTTTTTGAACAGAAACTCAAGTTGAAAGGTTTAGTTTGGAAAGCAGTATGCATTTATTTTAAACAGAATGAACAGCCAGATAGAAAAGAAATAAGTTGAAGAGGAGGAGAGCTGTGTGTTTCTTGTGGCAAAAGGAAAAGCTGAAGTAGAAGGAAGCTGGGAGAGAACGGGGCAAACAGGACTAAGTAGGACCTTCTGCAGGTACAACAGAAGAGCTTCGAGGTGTGAAGGCAGGAATGGCTCTTCAGACACCATCACACCTGAACAAACATTGTCAAAGCTGTTTTAATGGAATTTTGCACTGAGATGAACATGTTAACTAACACTAGGGTATTGCTGCACAGCTGGATCTGTTATTTTCCTTTCAAACAAGATTCTCCTGTTTACCAAGCACTTAGGGCCTAGCACCAAGTCCTTGGGCTGAGAAACAAGAAATGTGAGTTGTAGAATTCAAACCACCTGGCTTGCTTTAGGAAAGCCAAAGAAGAATAGAATGAGAGCCCTGAAAAAAACCTCAGAATGTTCTTAATCCCATCACTCCATCTACCACAGCTGAAAGCCATCTGTGTTTGATCACTTGTGCTGCCTCTAGTTCAGAGTAAAGGGAGGATCAAGTGAAATAGGAGACCTGAGACTGTCTCAACCCCAGCACCTTTCTTCTCTGGATCCATGGTGCTGTTTATTGTTATATCTGCCTTTTGTTGTTGTTGTTGTTTTTTAAATTGCTTACTGCCCTATATTTCCCTACTTTCGTTTTACCTTTGAATGTGATGGTAAGGACCGGTAGCACATAAAGAGCCTCAAACCAACGATTGAGCAGATAATCATAACTAAAATATCTCATATGATTGCTGTATACAAGCAAATAGGCTATTGTGTTACTACAACCCTTAGATGTGGGTAGCATTGACCAATAAGAGAATCCCATGGTCGCAGGTTGAGCAACTGCCCTCAGACCCGCTAGTAAGAAGCAATGAGATGGAGACCACACACAAATTTCTCTGGTGCCAAAGCTCCTGTTTTTCCCTGTAACCATGCTTAAAGTTAAGGTGATTTTGAAATATTAGACACATTTATAAAATACCCATTGCTTTTCGGCAAGGGGTCGAGGAGATGAGACGGGAAAAAGGTTCAGAAGCAGCAGCAGAAGAAAGAACCTGTGGTATTAATGAACCCCACTGCAAGATAACTGGAAACCTACCCTCAGGTCCCATCCTCTGAGGACTCAGTGCTGGAATTCCATTCTACCTTGTCGTATATCACTTTCCCCAGCCTGGCTATGAATGTTAAACATGTTCTTTCCATCTCTCGTCCCATTCAAAACAAAATTGAATCTTAAAAAGTTACAGCCCTTCCTTAAATGCAATCACTGAATGCCTGCCAATTTATGTTCCTCAGTTCCTTAGGGCTCTCTCTCTCTCTCCACTGCAATGGGCTCTGAGAGGGGACAGGCTCTCCAGGCTTGCTTCCATAATGAGTGGAAAGCTACAAGCCAAGCCCTCGGGGAGCATTTGAACCCTGCTCTCTGTGCCTTCTGTGCCTTCCCTGGCCCTGGCCACCAAGGATACCTGGCATTCAAAGCAGCTGCAGGTTTACATGGTGAATCATCGAAGAAAAGACTGCATTTCGATGTTTCTCGTTGTTTTCTATCATTTTTCAGTTCTATTTAAATGGCTTCTGTTTCAATTGCTATTAGAAAAGCCAGAGGCCGCCTGAAGGGATATGCTAAGGAACAAATACTCTGAGTAGGTGAAATATGAACCCACTTGTGCTTCTCATCCACTCAGGGCCTATTGACTGTTGGCTCTGGGCAGTGAGGTTCACATTTATCCAATGCAGATTCCAGAATGGACTGCAGAGGGCGATGACCTCAGCGGCCCACCTGCATCGGGACTTGTCCAACATTTTATTTTGCTTCTATGACACTTATACTTATTGCTTTTACATTTTTCTTGGCAGAAAAGCAGTCCCAGTTTTGTCAGAGGGAGGTATAAAAATGCATGACTTCTGCTGGAATAAGTTTCTCATGATAGTATAAATACACAGAGGACCCAATCTCATTCGTTATACTGATTGCAGTTTTCCTATGAGAGTGATAATTTATTCTTTTACAAGACCCATTAAAAAAAAGTCAATACATATAAAAATTGGATCCATTTCCACGGGAGTATTTCTGACACGGTTCACTTTGGCAGCCAGTGCTTATATGTGCAGCCATTTTAAAAAAGAGCTTGATATTTTAGCCTGTTGATCAAAATCGTATGGTCAGCCATCTACTATTTACCTAACCCTTACTAAAAGGAGAAGAACCAATCCATGATGTCTTCGCTTTCTAGAAGTTTGAATTTTGTACAACACCTTAATAATAACAATAAAATTATATTTAAAAAAGGATAAAGGGGGATCAAGGTTCAAAGCTAGCTTTGGCAGAAAAGTCCATGAGACACTTATCTCCAATTACAGTAGAAAGCCAGAAATGAAGGTGTGGTTCAAGTGGTAGATCACCAGTTTTGAGAAAAAAAATTAAGTGTGTGCACACATACACAGTCACACACAGAATAGTCATACCATAGTGTCTCTAGTCAATGCTCTAGTAAACATGCTTCTATTATGGGATGCTTAGATTGTTTCTGGTATTCTACGGTGATAAATATGGTAGAGATGGATATTTTGTGTTCTTTTGATCAAGACTTAAATTATTTCATTGTTAGACCCTTAGCTTACATTATGCACAAAAATCAACTTAAAGTGGATCTAACTGAAACCTAAGGTCTGAAACCAAAAAGCTTCTAGGAGAAAACACTGAGGGATGGGGAACTTGATAACATTGGTGTTGGCCATGATTTCTTCTACATGATACCAAAAGCACAGGCAACAAAACCAAGTAGATACACGAGACTCCAGCTCTTCTACACAGCAAAAGAAGCAATCAGCAAAAGGCAGAGCCAGCCTAGAGATTGTGAGAAGATATTAATATTTGCAAATCATGTCTTTAATAAAGTGTTCAGATCCAAATTATTTAAGAAATGCCTGCAATAGCAACATCAACAAGACCCAAATAATGTAATTAAAACTAGGCCCCCAAAAAAACAAAACACCAAAAAACAAAAACTGTAGAGTTTTGTCTAAATAAAAGCAACCATATGGCCAGTAGGTATATGAAAAGGTGCTCAAGATCACTGCTCATCAGGGACATGCAAATCAAAATTGTTTTGCCATCTCATTTTTTTTGCTGATTCTGGGAATTGAACTCAGGGCATGAGCTCTGTCCCTGAGCTTCTCTGTGTTCAGCACTCTACCACTTGAGCTACAAGGCCACGTCTGGCCTTTTCTGAGTAGTTTATTGGAGATAAGAGTCTCACAGGCTTTCTTTCCTGCCTTGGCTGGCTTTGGACTGCGATCCTCAGATCTCAGCCCCCTCAGTAGCTAGGATTACAGGCATGAGCCACTTGTTTTTTTTTGTTTTTTGTTTTTTTTTTTTTGAGGTTTGAGACCAGGACTCAAACTTGGTACTTATGCTTTTACTCATTGGTGAGCGCTATATCAATGGAGCCATACCTCCAACCCCACCATCTCACTTTTATTAAAATATTATTTTCAAAAATAAAAATAAGGGCTGAGAACGTGGCTTAGCGGTAGAGTGCTTGTCTAGCATGCATGAAGCCCTGGGTTTGATTCCTCAGCACCACATAAACAGAAAAGGTTGGAAGTGGCGCTGTGGCTCAAATGGTAGAGTGCTAGCCTTGAGCAAAAGAAGCTCAGGGACAGTGCCCAGGTCCTGACTTCAAGCCCCAGGACTAGCAAAATAAATAAATAAATAAATAAATAAATAAATAAATAAATAAATAAATAAATAAATAAATAAATAAAAATGAGGCTTTAGGATGTAGAGAACAGGAAACCCCATGACTCTGACAACAGGTTTGTTGTATAAGAACTTGCCTGATCCTCTTTCATGCTCCAGAAACTTAATTCTTATAGTACGTGAAGTACAACCACAAAAATATTTCCTAGTAAACTGTCATGTCCTGAATATGTGCTATGTATGAAGAACTGGGCCCAGTGTTGTGGAAAAGTAGAGCACTGGCCTTCACAATACTTAGTCCCCAGTAAGAGAGGTAAGGTGCACCTGTCTCCCGGTATTCCGTTCTTGCTCTTTCTCTTAGTGACATAACTCATACACTCTAGAAAGTAACGAGACACAGAGGGGACATAGAAGGCTTCATACAGGAGAACAGAAGGAAGCATTTCAATAGATGGGGATTTCAAAATCAACTGCTTTGAGTCTAGCCCTCAGAGGGATAAAAACATGCTGGAGATAGAGCCTTTAGCTCTGGTGGTACAGGATCCATTTGTAGAAAGTGTGGGTAGCCACACGATTTCCATTAGGAATTATGGATTTCTTTGAAGTATGTATGTGTGGAATGAAGAAATCCTGTGAATTTGTTCATATCCTTCCACACTCATGAATACTTTCCATGCTGTTGTAGAATGGATAGGCATCAGTTTGCTTTGCAAACACTCTTGACAACTGTATATTATATACTTTATGATCCTTCCTTTTTTAAACTTATCAGAAATGAAAAAGGTTTTTGGCAGTTCTGAGGATTGAACTCAGGCCTCAGGCATGAGCACTTGCTGGGCAAGAACTCTGTCACTTGAACCAAGCTCCCAGTCCTTTAGATTTCAGTCTTCAGACAGGATCTAGAGCTAACTTTGCTCAGGCCAGGATGGATCTGGAATCAGGATCCTCCAGTCTCTGCTTCCTGAGTAGTTAGGTTTACTGGTGTTCACCACCATGCCAGGCCCTTGAAACTGATTGTGAAGGTGGAATCCAACCAAAGGAAGGGCCCCGACCCCAACCTACTCGGAATCCAGCTCTGTGTATGCACAGGGGTCACACATGTGAAAGTTGTCTGTTTTTTTCACTTTAGTGCCATCTACTTCTGGTGATCTAGAGATCCAATATATGAACTGCCCTTTGTGTGTGTGTGTGTGGTCTGTGTGTGCCACTACTGAGTCTTGAAATCAGGGCCTGGAGTTCTAGATTAGCTATTTTCACTCAAGGCTGGCATTCTACCACTTGAGCCACACCTCTACTTCTAGATTTTTGCTGGTTAATTGGAGATCAGAGTCTCTTGGATTTGTCTGCTCTGGCTGGCTTTGAACCACAATCCTCAGATCCCAGCCTCCTGAGTAGCTAGAAATGCAGGTGAGAGCCACTGGTACCTGGCTTTGAATATATTCTTACATTACTGAAAATTAAAGTTGAAAATCGAGTTCTTAAGTCATACAAGGCCTGTTTCAGTTCTTCAGTGATTCACGTAGCTAATGGCTCTTACACAGGATGGAGCAAATACGGAACATTGCAGTATTGCAGAAAGTTCTATTGGGTAGTGCCGATATTGTGAATTAGTCAGTACAAGCTCACCAACACTGTTAGGTAGTTATATAGGCTCATGAAAATTGGCTGTGCAGTTGGCCAGAATTTAGAGATTTTATAGAGGTGTAATACCCAAGTGTCAAGGACTGACACTGAGGAAAGGGGAAAATGTTCTCCTATTTTCTAGGATATAGCTAGCAAGATTCTTTGACCATCAACTATTTGCAGAGCATTTTCTATACAAAGAGATCTGCAATAAAGATGAAGAAAAGAACAGCAAGATGTCTAAATCTCTGAAGAATTTTAGTTATAGATAGAACGATCCTATGTCCCTATTTACCTGTGTGGCCCCAGGCTGCACCTGTTTTTTTCTGCGTAATTATGAATGGTTCTCTCTTTCATTTGAGTAGTGTCCTAGTTTGGTTGGTAAATTATATAGTCACCCTATATATAGTTTTGTTTTTTCCTTCCCTGTTGAAATTTTGTAGATGGGCAAAATAAATGTTCTAAATGCTGGTTTCCTAAAATGCTAGCTTCCTTGAAACCACGTGCCCATGGACTGTAAAGTCCTCCTCCTTGTTTGGGCATCCAACTTAACTGTGAGGAAGATCCAGGTGTCACTCTTGGGCTTCTTTCTCCAAAGATGAACAATCAAAAACACCACTGTTTAACTAGAACAGAAATTTATGAATGATGTAGGGAGTCGTAAATGACCTTCTTTCTGTATCAACATATTTCCATAAGGAAAGAGAGGCTTCACATTGAAAAAAAATGCTGAAGCTAAAATATTAAGTGGTAAGAGTAGTGACTATTTAGTAATAGTAGAGAGGCAGAATATATGAGGCCCTTGCTAATTTAGCTATATGTATGAAGTTGGGTCTCCCTTTTTTTTAAAAATAAGTACCTTATCTGGGTAGATTTCAGTTTCTTAAAGGAAAAGTAACGATGTAAATTTAAAACATTCTTCACAGCAAGGCGCTGGTGGCTCAAGCCTGTAATCCTAGCTACTCAGGAGGCTGAGATCTAAAGAGCAATTCAAAGCCAGCCCAGGCAGGAAAGTCCATGAGACTCTAATCTCCAATTAACCACCAGAAAACCGAAAGTGGAGCTGTGGCTCAAAGTGGTAGAGTGCTAGCCTTGAGCAAAAATGCTCAGGGACAGTGCCCAGGCCCTGAGTTCAAGCCCCATGACTGACAAAAAAAAAAAAAAAAGGTCTGTGGGAATCCAGAGGAAAATTAAATCACATGAGGAGGTAAGAAAAGATTTCAGAGAGAACATTCGAGATAGATCTTAAAGCAAAATTGGAACTTCTAATAGGTAGAGATCAATGATTGGCCATGAACATTCAGTTTATGGTCCATAACACCTTGTTTTAAGGATGAAGCTAAGAAGGAGACAAACAGAATATTATGCCTGCCTTTCAAAGGCCAGCGATCTAATTGGAAAATATGCCATTGTACTAGACGCTACCGTATAGAGCAACACGCACTCTGGTAGACAGCAGTGTAAAGTGTGGGACTTGGAGGGGGAGCTCGTAGGAAAAGAAGGATCCATATTGACTGAATGTCTTTTCCATTTGGCCATTTGGGTGGAGAACATTCGAGGCGAGCCTTGCAGCTGTGGGTTTTAATGACCTTCTTGGAACTTGCCTTTGTTTCCTTTGGTTGCTGGGCAACTCTCGTTCTGGCTCATGAGATGGTCACCACTGGGAACACTTTTTTTTTTTTTTAAGGCTAAACTTTTAATCCCCCATTTACAAACCAGCTATCCTGATTAAAAAAACTTCCAGGCAAAGCCATTGCCTCTGAGCGCGGTGACCTTGGCTGTATGAGGGGCGTTCCAGTCACCTTTCGCCTCATCTTCACGCTTGTTTTACCAGCCTGTGCTCATCATGGGACTTTCACATCAGTAACTCCCAGGGACGTTTTTGAGCTGGTTTCTTCCAAAGGGAGCTATGGCTGGTTAAATTGTACTTCAAGTGAGATCTATTTATTTCCCCTTTCCCTCTTCGACTCTCGCTTTGGGAATTATAGGTTGCACGGCTTGCTGGGTCCCGTGGTGCTTGTGCCAAATGGCGTGCCTACCCCAGCTGGCTGGGGCAGCCCTGGGGATCCTCGGACGTTGCTCAGCAGCAGCCTGGGTAGAAGATTTAAGAGAGAAAGAAGAAGGTTTTTAATCACCAATTAATCCAAAGCTGACATGCTGATTCAGACTTTTGTCAGGGACTCAAACCATAAGTGTGTGTGTATGTGTGTGTGTGTGCACGCACGTGAGTGTCTGGGTAGGGATTAGTACATCTATTCAAGGGCAGTTGTACTAGAAATCTGAGGAATCCCTGACACCATAATATTTAGTTAGTGATCTCTAAAGTAGACTCTTGCCAGTACTAACCAGCAATTACTGAAGGGGGTGTGGAACTTTGGGTATATCAATGATTATTTTGTGGCTAGTTTTCCTCCAAAAATATTCCTGAAAAGTTGGTAGCACATGAATTTTTTTTCCCTTGGGAAAAGGGATCTGCTAAGAATAAGACACACTGTCAAATTATAAATGATCATGGAATAACTACAGGATGGTGTAGGGTGGTCCTCATATCCTCGCTCATCAAGACTAGCCAGGGGCTGTTGGTTTGCCTGTGCTGTCAGCACGGAATGACTTTGGTACCTCTTCCTATCCTACAGCAAATGACTATTGCATAGGGAAGGACTGTTTTCAAAGTCTGAAAGCACCGTGAGTTTGGAGCAGGAAAACAGCTTCATCTGTGAAAGACATTTATGCCTTCTTTTTTCTTGTTAATTTGAGCAGAGCTGAGAAGTCAAAATACGAGGTATGAGAACAGAAATATCCTCCTCCATCCATCTCCAGTATCTTTACATGTAACCAACCCACCCCCAAATAGATATGCCAAGCAAGTCTCTTGTTTAAACTAGAAGAAAATATATGAGAAAAATATCTTTCCCATCCAATACAAAAAAAAAACAAACTTGCATGACTTTTATGGCTAACATATAGCTGAGGGTTTTTCTTTTAAATGTAGAATCCTTTAAAACAGACAGAAAATCCAAAGGAGGATGAGCTAGGCAGATTAAAAAGATACACACCCATGTTATAATTATATAAATACTTTCTAAAGATTTATTTTGGAATCTTACTGTAAAAAATGAACAACTCTTTCCTGTTGACTCTGAACCACAAGGAAATTACTGCGCATGTGCCACATCCTTTCCTTTCACTGATTTGGCTAAGAGGTATCACTTTCCTGGAAAATTCTTTCTGTCTGGCTGAGAAATCTCATACCACAAGCTCTTATGGTTAGGAAGATTTTAACAGAGGGTATATTCTTCCCACTAATACCCAATTCTCACAATATCTGGGTAATACACAATTCTCACAGTATCTGGGTAGACTCATGTCTCTGGGGTTTGACAACATTATTACAGAAAGGAAATTACAGAAAGGAAATACAAGTTGTTGAGGAAGCTGAGGAGAGAGAGAGTTGTTAGAGCTACCTGTTGCTTAAAGGCTAGTCTTTCATAAAGTATACCCCATTGTGTGCAAATCACACATCTGAATAACTCCAACTGTAGGTGATTTTCAGTTTTTAAAATTTTTCCAATTTAATTTTTAAAATTGTTATTATAAAGGTGATGTTTGACAGTGGGGTTATAGTTACATAAGTCAGCTACAAAGTACATTTTTTTTTTTGGACAAGGTCACTCCTTCCCTTGCTCTCTCCTAGTGTATTTTTAAAATTTATAACCTATCTTTTAAGTAGCAGTACAGAGAGTTTCCAATTCAACATATTAATTTATGGGTACAATGCATCTGGATCAATGTCAACCCTTCCATCATTCTCCCCCATCCCTCCCAACCCCATGCATCTCCTCAAAGTAGCTGGCTCCATTTTCATAAATGCATGTTGAGTATTATCACTGCAGTCTCCTGCTCTTTCTCTCTCCATTTGTCTTCCCCCCTGCCCGTGACCTCCCCTATTTCTGACAACACATGTTTCAGCTTCCCAGAGTTCATTTTGTTAAACTAGGAGTTCTTTTAGTTCCAAGAACTTACACCACTGCAAACCTTCCTTGTGTATACTATAGATGATGTGCTTCTATGCAGAGAAAACCATACCGCAAGATAAAGCATGTATACACATAATACACTGCTGCCATTTCCTCCCAAACAGCAACCATTTCAGGAGAAATTTCCTGGGTATCCAATCTGTCAGATGAGTTGGGGTTCTGTTTCTTTCATTTATTTTTTACAACCTTAGAATTCCTGTTCTTTAGGCCTTGTATGTCTTGTTGACATATGTTTTGGACATCTGGAGAGCATGTCCATTGGCAATCTCAAATCTGTTCAGTTTTACACGAGAATAAATGTCTGGTCTTAATTCCCAGCTATGGAAAGAGTCATGGTGGACACCTCAAAATGCCTTTGGCTGAGCTCCTGCCTGGCAGGATAAAAGCCAGGCTGGGGAAAGCTTCAACATTCCCAGAGTCACAAAGACAGATTTTTTAAATTTGTTCTGAATCCCCCTCAGAACACAAAATCTATTTTTTTTTGGTCTCTGACTTAAGCACTAACAGGGCTCCTAATGGTAAAATAACCAGGCCTGTGGTGAGCCATCTTTCTCCAATCCCATCGGCCTACATGGTCTCAGGAATGCCATGCCATTTCTGTTCCATCTCTGGTTGGACCAATAGAGGTACCAAAAACTGTAATGTTCAAAATTTCTAGGCACATGTAAGGCTAAGAGGGAATTATCATCAGGTACAAAGTTGAAGCCTCACTTCTTCCAGAAAGTCCTTGAGTTAAAAGGGTCTCTTTAGACCCTGAATTCCTACGCATGGTGCTTATATTTAACTGAAACAACTCTGGACTTCAGTTTAGTCATGAAGCTTTACCTGACTGAATGGACATGGGTTCGTGAGAGTGTGAAGTTCTTGTTTTAGCTTTCCACTTATGTTCCGGTCATACCTGCATCAATAAGCCTGAATTGAGTGCTCATCAAATACTAGCTTAATTAATGAACAGCCTTCCTGCCTTCTCTTTGGTCTGTCCCATCAGAGCATATTGATTCCCTCCACAGTTTACACTCCAGAGTCCAACTAGTAAACTGTTTGTGAGTTTCTGGCTGCTAATTCCACAAGACTGGCTGAAGTAGAATCCCACGGGCCTTGTCTGGGGACAGCGGCCCTCTAATAGCAAGAGGCACTGTCATCTTGCAACCTGCCAGCAACCTTTGGAGGAAGATCTTTAACTTCAGCAACACTGAACACAGAATGAAACAGTTACATAAATCAGGCAAGAGGATTAAACACCTGTTGGTAAAGTGCTCGCCTTGTATACATGAAGCCCTGGCAATTCCTCGGTACCACATATATAGAAAAAAGCTGGAAGTGGCGCTGTGGCTCAAGAGCTAGAGTACTAGCCATGAGCCAAAAGAAGCCAGGGACAGTGCTCAGGCCCTGAGTCCACGCCCCAGGACTGGCAACCAAAACAAACAACAACAACAAAAATCGTCAAAGATGTTCTACATATTGAAAACCAACAAGAATCTGTGAGACTCTTATCTCCTATTAACCAAAAAGAAAAAAAGCTGGAAGTGGAGCTGTGGCTCAAGTGGCAGAGTACCAGCCTTGAGCAGATAAAAGCCAAGTGAGAGCATAAGTTCTTGAGTTCAAACCCCAGCATGGGCACAGAAAAAAAAAAAGAATTAATTATGGTGATACAGACCTGTAATCCAGCACTTGGCAAGGTGAGGCAGGAGATCTCAGAGTTCAAGACCAGCCTGGGCTACATATTAAGATTCTGCCTCAAAAAACAAGCAACTCCTCCCCCAAACCATGTTAAATGATAAGCTTTGTTGGGCTAATCTGATTGCAATCCTATAGTTCATTTGCATTTACAATCTGGTTGAAAAAAACCTGGTAAAAGAAAAACAAGACAAAACAAGAGCATGACTAATTCTAAATAGAAAGTGTCTAGTAAGTGCACTTCACAATTGCACTTTTCCATTCCCATCCACCAACAGCATTGTTTTCTTTAGTATAAATTTCCAGTTCTTTAATATCATTCCCAACTTTAAAACAGAACTAATACCTATTAAAAATAAGACTTGATATATTTTTACATGTTTTGGAAACATTTTTAAAAGATGATGCAAAGAAAGAGTGCTAATTAGTACAACATCGTTATTTATGACAGCAGTTCAAGCTTGAATCCAATCCAGATGCTGAAACTTTTGTTTATTTAATTTGAGTTAGCAACTACTGACAGTGGGAATTCATGAAGCCAGCTTGAGCTGCAACCAATGTTTCTTACAGAAATAAGAGAACAAATAGGAGGGCCCAAACTACTTGGGTTGCTTGCGTTAGAAAGGGAGAGGCCACCTCACCCAGCTGGTTGGTGATCTAACATCCTGGGATGACAACAACTAAAGGTCAGCAATGAATCTCAGATCCGAGACTGTTTAGAATCTGGGTTTGCCTGGAAAGGGAAAAGCAGATCCCTTGGGAAAAGCAAATGCAGCAGTAGCAGTGTTTTGTTTTGTTGCCAGTCCTGGGGCTTGAACTCAGGGCCTGAGTACTGTCCCTGGCTTCTTTTTGCTCAAGGCTAGCTAGCAGCTCTACCACTTGAGCCACAGTGCCACATACGGCTTTTTCTATATATGCAGTGCTGAGGAATCGAACCCAGGGCTTCATGTAT
Source organism: Perognathus longimembris pacificus (assembly GCF_023159225.1). NCBI lineage: Eukaryota > Metazoa > Chordata > Mammalia > Rodentia > Heteromyidae > Perognathus > Perognathus longimembris. The sequence continues at coordinate 56,512,132 of NC_063171.1, forward strand.
AGGAGGCAAGCACTCTTGCCACTAGGCCATATTCCCAGCCCAGTACCGGTGTTTTACTCTGCATCCTATCTGCGAATGGAACCCAACAGCCGGGCAAGTTTCTCTGTCCCTCCCAACCCACCTTCTCCTTGAGGTACTCACCAGTGGGAATGTGCACTGTTCTCACATCCCAATGCTGTCTTCAAGATCCACTTTACCAGACCTTTCCTTCACCCCCACCCCTACCCCAGTGCCACTCATGGAAGCCCCTCCCCCTGTTAGAAAGGATGCTTTACCCCTAGGAGGAGTTTTGGTTTTTTTTAAAACCAAGTACCAGAAGTGACTTCCTTGTTAGACTTAAACCCTGCACTCTGCACTCTTGAGGTTCCTTGTTTCTCTGACTCTGCTCGGTGGTAAGGTGTTATGTGGAGTTCCCCTGGAGCAATGATTCAATCCTGTTCTGATCTGCCTCTGCCTTCTTTCTCTCCTTTCATTCATGCTATCTTTTCCCCAACACTCACATTATTATTTTTTTTCTGCCATCTTCTGTAGACCCCTAGTTGAAATCTGTGCCATTTATTTATTTATGGTTTACTTGGGCACTGTCCCTATGCCTTCACACTCAAGGCTAGCATTCTATCACTTGAGCCACAGTTCCACTTTTGGCCTATTGGCAGTTAATTGAAGATTAAAAGTCTCATAAACTTTCTTGCCTGGGCTGGTTTAGAACCTCGAACTCAGATCTTAGCCTCCTAAGGTTTTGAACCTCAATCCTCAGATCTCAGCTTCCTGAGTAGCTAGGATTACAGACATGAGACACCAGAGCCCAGCTCTGTGCCTTTAAACTTTAGCTAAAGTGTGGACACATGCTCCATGTTTTCCCCTTTAGCAGATTAGAACTTCACGGAAGCCCTTTTAAATACTAAGTAAAACAAACAAATGCACTAAAAGAAACACAAAATGAACTAGCACTTGAGAATGTTCCGGTATACGAACTACAGTTTTCTAATTGTACAGGTGTGGCTGTGTATCTAAAGTTCCTGGCACTTGTCCTGATTTATATTCTCTCTGGGATTCTTTTACTTGATCCTAAACAGCTGGCACCAATTTATATCCCTCTACTCTGTGTGTGTGTGTGTGTGTGTGTGTGTGTGTGTGTGTGTGTGTTTTAAGGCAGATATGAAAGGTTGGCAGGATTAACAAGGACTAGTTCAAGCTTGGCTTCCTACACAAGGAATTGTCTCAACATCTTAGGACTCTTAACTCCTTCTAGCCTTCTTGACTACATTGTGGTCCAGGTCCAAAGAGATTTTCATGCAGGCACCAGGACTTCCTCTCTCTTGTCCCCAACCTCTTTCTGTGACTTCGCTGGAGAAAACCATTATTTTGGCCAAGTGATTGATGCCATGACTATCAGTATTTTTAGAAGAGATTTCCCAGATTCCACACACTAGAAAGTACCTTCACACTGTGGCGGCTCAACACTGCAAAATACCACACATGGGTGATACAAGTTTGCCATGGTCATACAAGGAGGAGAGTGTATAAGGAACAGGGGCTGTTCAAGAGCTATCTCTTACTCTGTCATGATAAGCTGAACCCCATCACTGCATTTGTGTTATTCATTAGCGTGCTGAGGGAGGCAGCTTTTCCTATGAAATGATTCCTGCTGATCAACTCACCTAAGATTTCTACTTCTTTTAAAGGCTTTCATTTTCTCTGTTTTCATGAGATCAGCTTGCCCAAATCTATCCCAAGCCTTGAATTGGTTTAAGTGGGTGAGCTTTGGAAAGAAGACTTTCAGCTAGGAGAACTAGGCTTGCAATGATCAATCTCTAATTACCAAAATGAAAGATTGGGCAATTTGGTCCTTACCAGAGGGTGCCTCTAAGTTCAGTCGTTCTAACCACAAGGCAATCTAAGGAACTGGAAAAGAAGCCTATGTGTTATGGTAAAAGTACTTATTCCTCCAAAGACAAAGGCTTTACTTCCAACCTTTGGCCTGGGAAGGCTAAGGAAACGGGACTACAGCCCTCTAAGCTGTTGGCCCTACAAAGAAAAGCAGCACTTGGCCTTCTGACCTGCTGATAATGCAGAGTTCAGGAACACAGGAAAATTCTGACAAAAACAAGGTTTAAAAAAATATTTTCTGTTCACTAAGAAAAGAAATAGTTCACTCAAAAAAAAAAAAAAAAAGAATCCTTACTGAGCTGTTAAATAATCTAACCAGGCAGCTGAGTGTTTACTTGGAATCGGCCTTGCCTACACAAATAAATCAATTTGCCATCTCTCTGCCACTAACCTGAAACTCAACCGGCAGGATTGTGCTTCCAGTTGTCTCTTCTCTAGTCTGGGAAAGCCATCAGTTTCCTTCATCTCTGTTATCTACTCCTACTACAAAAACAAAACAACAGAAAAAAAACAAAAAACACAGCCACAGCCAACCAACCAAAATTCCCCTGACTTTTCTTCAAATGAATCCATCACCAGCTCCACCTTGATTTGTTGGTAGGCTGCTAGTCCAGTGTCAAACAATTGGCCTTTCTTCCTTCCTACCTTATAGATAAAACCAAATCTCAATTGTCTTCCTGCTTCACACCTAACTGGTGTTGGTTATGAAATCCCCACCTCCAGCTGGTTTCAAGGTAGAAGAGAAACTAGTCTTTGTTAATCCTGCCAACCTTTCATTTCTCCCTTTTTTAAATCTCCATATATAAGCCCAAGATTTTTCTGCCTTTGACTGATGACATTTTCTCTCTCCTTTTCATTCTTCAGCCAGATTCCTGATGTCATCCTTTACTTTATGGAATGACTTTTTGAAAGTGGCCCTAAGTACTTGCATCCTGATCCTTCTTTGTCTGGTTGGTTCTTTATTTCCCACGAGCATGGTGGGAAATCTTTAAGAAATTCTATCTCTTAAAGCCCCCAAATTCCATATCCACTGCTCCCTACTGAACTTCTCATCCCTATTTTGTATCTTTATCCACTCATCCAATTTTTTTCATAACCACTGACTGTCACCGGACTCTTCCGATGTCTTAATCAAGTTTTTCCCCACTCCATCAATTTCTCATAGCATCATACGTCTCAATTTAACCTTCAGTCAAGGGTTTTCAGTAGTTCCTCGTAAATACATGCTGTTTCAAGCTCTCACTGGGTACCAAGCATTGTGCTCCATGCTGGGATGAGACTCTGTAAGCAAATGGACATGAGCTCGGCCTTTATGGGATTGTTTTTCCTCACAGATGAGATACATTAAGTAATTGATATACCAATAAACATAAAATTATAAAATAACTATAAACAAAGATCTATGAAGGATATTAAGATAGGGAAGTAAATTTGGAAGTATCCTCTGAGGAAATGACATGTAAGCTAAATCATGAAAGATGGTTAGGAATTGTTGTTGAAACAGAGCTGCTTACAAAGCAGGAAGAGAATGTCTGTGAGGGTGATAGCCAGGTACAAGGATTACGTGACAACAGAAAAGGCCAAGGTAGTAGGAAAAAGCAATAAAGTGGCTCTGGTAGAACTTGGAGGATTAGATGGAATTCTAAGCCCACAAAATCCCGTAGCCAAAGGGCAATGTTTGGAATTTGTTCTAAGTTCAGTATTAGAGCTTTTCAGCAAGAGATTAATTTGCTACAATTTGTGTTTTAGAAAGATCTGCTGAATGTAAATGGATCCAAGGGGACAAAAGGTGAGGAAAATGAACCATTATGAGTCAGAAATGATGATAGCTTAGACTATAGAAGTAGCAGAAGAGATAGAAAGAAGTAGAATGACTTCAAATACGTTTTGGAAGTAGACTCAACAGCATTTGAGAATAGATCACATTGAGAATGATGAAATGGGGTGGTGATGAAATGGTGAATGGAGGGATCAACTTGCATTGCAGTCACAAGGTGACACATTGAATCAAAACTTCTTTGCACCACTTAAAGATAACTTTTTTTTTTTTTTTTTTTGGCCAGTGCTGGGCCTTGGACTCAGGGCCTGAGCACTGTCCCTGGCCTCTTCCTGCTCAAGGCTAGCACTCCACCACTTGAGCCACAGCGCCGCTTCTGGCCGTTTTCTGTATATGTGGTGCTGGGGAATCGAACCTAGGGCCTCGTGTATCCGAGGCAGGCACTCTTGCCACTAGGCTATATCCCCAGCCCCTAAAGATAACTTTTGAGAATACAAAACAGGGTCAGAAATTTGTAGTATTCTTCTTCTTATTATTTTTTTTTTGGCCAGTCCTGGGCCTTGGACTCAGGGCCTGAGCACTGTCCCTGGCCTCTTTTTGCTCAAGGCTAGCACTCTGCCACTTGAGCCACAGCGCCTCTTCTGGCCTTTTTTTGTATATGTGGTGCTGGGGAATCGAACCCAGGGCCTCATGTATACTAGGCAAGCTCTCTTGCCACTAGGCTATATCCCCAGCCCCTGTAGTATTCTTATTTGGACCCTGGGAAGCTGACAGTACTATTTACTAATATTATCATGACCGGAAGCAGAATGGCATAGAACCTGAGTTTTAGGCCCCTGGTCCAAATTTCTGGGATTCTGACATGTCAGGTCCAGCTCTTTGCTCCCCTTCACCAAATAGAGAGGCAACCATGATGGTGAAGGTCAGAGAAAGGACATTTATTATTATGTGATACGGTCAGGCATGGAGAGGTGAAGCAAGCACTTCAGCCCATCTTCAGCCATCTTCTGATAGAGACATGAGCTTTTGATTTCAGTAGACAGAGAGATGGGGGCAGATAGAGAGAAATATGCATAATTACTAAACAGTCCTGGTTAAAATATGACTTGCTGATTGATGTGGGAGGGCAATTTTAGTGAGGATCAATGAGACATTGTCACTTGTGAAGTGTTCTGTCCTGAGGAGAAGTTCCCTTTAGTGACAGTTCCCTCCATCTTCCTTTGTTATCATTAAGTCCCATTCTTCCCGGATCCCAAGCTGACTGCAAAGTGACTGCAGAGAGGACCGCTTAGCGCAAAGGTAGATATCAAAATGGAGGCAGACCTACTGAGCTTTCTCTTTTTCTTCTGCTTTTAGTTGATCCATGGGTCTGAGTAAGGAGTTGAGGCTTTTCAACAGAAGTAGTTTAAGCTGGGACAGATTGTATAGACTGGGCAGGGCAGACAGAGGAAGCAAAGGGCTACTTTGGAAATGTGTTAAGTTGAGAAGCCTTATGTGATTTTTCAAGTTGAGATGTCAAGTCAGCTTTCCAACCACCCTCTGCCATCTTGGCTGATCTCATTCCAGCCATAGGTCACCTGAATTATGGTTTCTATATTCTGTACTAGGGCCCAAGCTACTAACTCCAGAGAGAAGATCCACAATCATGGAAATCTGTCTCCCTTTGGGTATGGTGGAGACAACTAGCTTTGCTCTGAAGATCTGCCATCTCCTTCTCTAGAAGCTTCTGCATATACAGCTTCCAAGACAAGACCGTGAGCTGGTTAAGAAGTAGCTCTACCTTCTGAGTAGCTTCTCTTTCCCTTCTTTGACCACTGTAAGGAAATATGGTAACTCTGGAACCCACACACTGAAAAGGAAGGAGACCTGAATTGAGCTCCAGTTCCTGCTTGGAGAGCTCACCAGGAAGAACTGGTTTTTGTACTTTACAGAAGAAATGTCTATTGTATTAGGCTATCATTTGTTAAGATGGAGTCTCCCTAAATAATTCATACTGGTCTCAAAATCTTGGTCCACTTGTCTTATTTTAATCTTGGTCCTTTTGTCATATTTTCCTGGGTGCTGAGATTACAGTCATATGAGGCCATGCCCAGCTTGTTTTATGGTACACAGACACACAGACACACAGACACACAGACATACAGACATACAGACACACACACACACACACACACACACACACACAGTGTGCTTGAACTCAGCCCCTGAGCACTGTCCTGTAGTTTTTGTTTTGTTTTTTTTTTTTGCTCAAGGCTGGTCCTCTACCACTTGAGAGACAGCTCCACTTCCTCCAGCGCTTTGGTGGTTAATTAATTAATTAATTAGTTTATTTTTTTGCCAGTCCTGGGGCTTGGACTCAGGGCCTGAGCACTGTCCCTGGCTTCCTTTTGTTCAAGGCTCTGCCACTTGAGCCACAGCGCCACTTCTGGCCTTTTCTGTATATGTGGTACTGGGGAATTGAACCCAGGGCCTCATGTATACGAGACAAGCACTCTTTGCCACTAGGCCATATCCCCAGCCCCTTTGGTGGTTAATTGAAAGTAAGAATCTCATGGACTTTCCTGCCCAGGCTGGCTTTGAACTGCAATCTTCAGATCTCAGCCTCCTAAGTAGCCAGGATTATAAGCATGAGCCATTGGTGCCCAGCATAGAACTGAAATCTAAAGGTTTATTTGTTGTAGCAACTAATACACCTTAATTTATAATTGAATGAGCATTTATTTTCTATTAGATCTTGCTTTCTGCTTAAGTATCTTTTGTGTCAGGAGTTTATACATTTTGGGGAAAACATAGGGATATTGCAACTGGGTAATTACAGGGTAATTGCCAATAGAAATTGATGGAGATGCTTCCTGTGTGTTTGTGTTGAAATTCCTCAGAAAGATGACCTTTAACCTCACTCAATTACTTGCTGAAAGCTCCAGTTGTGTGACAGGATGGATTAGCACAAATGTCCCTCTGGGGGATATTCTCTAGGGAAATGTGATGTAGACAGAAGGGGCTGGGCTGATTTTAAAAACAAAGCTAGTTTTTAGGGATCACTTAATGTGTGTGTGTGTGTGTGTGTGTGTGTGTGTGTGTGTGTGTGTGCTATTTAAGATGGACATAAAAGATGTGACACTTGGGGCTGGGAATGTGGCCTAGTGGCAAGAGTGCTTGCCTCCTTTACATGAGGCCCTGGGTTCAATTCCCCAGCACCACATATACAGAAAACGGCCAGAAGTGGCGCTGTGGCTCAAGTGGCAGAGTGCTAGCCTTGAGCAAAAAGAAGCCAGGGACAGTGCTTAGGCCCCGAGACCAAGCCCAGGACTGGCCAAAAACAAAACAAAACAACAACAACAAAAAAAGATGTGACACTTGGTGGGCAAATGTGCATCCTCTTAGGGTGGGGAGAACTGGGGTTCTCAGTAGAGGGGTTGCTAAGCAACGCTGTGTAACTGGATTCTCCAGCAGGATGGTTGCTGTGGGAGCTGGGGCGGTCAGGAAGGGTGAGGGGAATCACCCACGAGGCAGCCCTGTTCGTTTACAGGGGTCCGTGGCTAAAAGAGGAGAGCAGAGCCATCAGGAAAGAGTGGCAGCAAAGAAAGCTACCCAGCATCCCCCTGGGTGTGGGTGTTTGCTTTCCTCTGTCCTGACTTCTAAGTCACTCAGTCCCCCTCTAAATGAGGACAGGACCATGGGAGGGGTGGGAAGGAAGGGTCCTGAAGGAAAACTAGCTGTCAGAGACCAGGCAATGCAAAGGTATCGGAGGAAAATGAGGGAGGGGGTAACAAGTGGGACAAGAAATGTACTCAGTTCCTAATGTATGTAATGGTAACCCCTCTGTACTTCACCCTGACAATAAAAGTTAAAAAACAAGAAAAGGTAACAAAAAACAGTATTTGACCACGTTTTTTCCCCCTAGGATTATAAGATAAACCCTGTGGTTTTTCCCCCCATTATCTCTGTCCTCTTGTCCTTCGGCTGTTTCTAGAGACAAAGGTTGCTGCCTTTTAGTTGAGTCATTTGGGTATTTCCTGAATGTATTTTCCACAGCAGCTCATAATGTGGTCATGTTGTACTTTAGTCGCCCCTCCACGGGACCTCCTTTATCATCTTACCTGTGACTGGAGAAGCCCATCCCCCATCATCCTTGGTTATTTTGCAATCAATATCCACATTCACCTACCTCACTTGCGGTTCATGTGAGAATACTGTTGTTGTTGTTTTTTTCTTTCCTTGCTCTGTGACTTCCTTTTGGGCCTTGTGTCTACCTTATTACAAACTGCCTTTTCTTTAATGCTCTATAGCCTGAACTAGATTTTGCTTGGCCCCTTTCCATGTATTAACATTTTATATCTCTTCTTCCTTTAAAACTCTTGCAATGTTACTTTCGTTTTTCTATATCGGTCTAGCACCAGCCTGTTGATTCACTCTCTACTGAGGTGTCCAGTCTCTTGATAAGGAAACATTTTCAGGCAAACTTGAAAGTCTAGGAGTTATTATTATTACTATTATTGTTATAGTTTTTTCTTCAACCCCCTCCCCCTTCCCATCTCTCGGTCCATTAAAGAGTTCATAATGGGGACTGGGAATATGGCCTAGTGGTAAAGTGCTCGCCTCGTATACATGAAGCCCTGGGTTCAATTCCTCAGCACCACATATTTAGAAAAAGCCATAAATGGCGCTATGGCTCAAGTGGCAGAGTGCTAGCCTTGAGCAAAAAGAAGCCAGGGACAGTGCTCAGGCCCTGAGTCCCAAGCCCCAGGACTGGAAAAAAAAAAAAAAACCCAAAAACAAACAACAACAACAAAAAAGTTCATAATGTAGATTCATTAAAGCCCATAAACTGGTTATTGAGTTGATTAGTAATCCATGTTTGTTTGTGTCTGATTTTTGTTATTCAGCTTATTGATTCTTTCATGATTTGTTGTAATGATCTTGTAAGGAGTTCAGGCAGGATTCCACCCTGTAGGCAAGAGCTGAGGGAAAAAAAATACTTCTAAATTGCGCTGATTGTCTTACTTCCCCCTTTGAAAACTGTGGAATGATTTCCTTTCACCTACAGGGAAGATTCCAAACCTCTCAGCTGCTTAAAGTCTTTTCGTGTGGCATCTTCCCACTGTCATTTCCTCAGCCCTACTCCTTGCCCTGGTTCACAGCTCCCACTGAGCCATGCCAAGCTGTCCCCTGCCCCACTGTACCTCATATCTCACCCTTTCTCCTCTTGACTTCTCTCTGTGCTTGTTGCTCCCTCTTGGTGGTAAAAAGCTGCGTCTCTTTCTGTCCACCCCCATTCCAGAGTAATAGACATACCCCAATACATTCAGAGAAAGCTATTATGCTGGGAAAGCTATTATTCAGATTTTAGGGTATACTCATTATTTAAGGCTGTGCATGCCATGCTCCAACAAATAGACAATATTATTGCTGAAAGATGAACATACGTCTTGGGGTGGGTTGCTGGTTCACCTCCTGTCAACTGCATTAGGACCATGGCGTGCTTGACCTTTCACAGAAACATTGGGTCTCTAAGCATCTGGGGCTGGCAGGAGACATGGGAATGACTAAATAAGTGGAACCACCTGAAGTTGTCACTTAAACTGGTTTATTTAGTAAAACAGAGAGATGATAACTTCTAGATACCAAAAGGTCTATTATAATTGTTGGGATGTATAAGATTCATGATATCATGTGCATTATCATCAAATTAATTCTTTATAGTATATGACCTACCATGCTGAGTTTGTTATATATGTCTTCTTCTGCAATCCTCATGCTATTTGATTTTACTCTTGCTCTTTTATTTCCAGGTATATTCTTACCATTTCCAGTGGATTCTTATCTGGGGCTAGGTTTTTTTTCTTCTTCTTCTTTTCCATAGCAATCTTTACCTTCCAAAGTACTATATTGTTTACTTGTATACTCTTCTTACTTTTTATTCACTATCTTTTCTTTCCTGGATAAAAAAAATTCTACAGAGTAGCAACCTTTTGTCATTTGTATCATGTCATTATAGACATATATGACAGGTGATCAATAAATGTGTTACATGACTAGCTGCAATCTTATGAGCTACATAATATTGTTTAAATCTTTATTGTATGAGTAGGGAGATGAGGAAACAAATATAGGTTAGAGGACAACAGGTAGGCTCAAACCCCAGGATTTGAATTAAAAGTAGCATTAGAAAGGCAGACTCTGCCAGGATGTACTGTAATGGTCTATTTAAAATTATCTTTAATTTAAACATTATCCTCACAGGAGTTGGGAATTTAGTACAGCAATGTAGTATTTGCCTGTCATTCATGAGGCCCCAATGTCACTGCCCAGAATTAAAAAACAAAATTATTGCAGGGTGCTGGTGACTTACGCCTGAAATCCTAGTTACTCAGGAAGATGAGATTTGAGGATTGTAGCTCAAAAATAGACCTGGCAGGAAAGTTTCTGACTCTTATCTCCAATTAGTCACATAAAAACAGGAAATGGTGCTGGGACTCAAGTGATAGAGCACTAGCCTTGAGCAAAAGAAGCTCAAGGACAGCTCCCAAGCCGAGTTCAAGCCCTAGGACAAGCAAAAACAACAAAAACTATCACTGAGCAACCACATAAAAAAAAAATTAAAGTCATCATCAGTTATGGTTGTAGAGAGCTAATGGTTCCTTTTATGGATAGAATTCTCTAGTTTTTGTTTGAAATGTTCTAGGATAACTGTTATTCCCAGCTTGCGTGTTCTAAAAATTATTGCCCTCATGCCCACTGTTTATGTTTTCTATTTTGTTTTTGGGGGGCATTTATTTAGGGAGTTGCCATCCTACATGAAATCACTGGTTCCTGGTAGCAGGGGCTCCAACATGTATATGAAGCTTCTGAGCCCTGTTGCCAAATGGTAGCTTTGTCACCCAGCTGGTCTTTCTGGGGATCATGACTTCACTGCCTATGGCAGCATGCACTCATGTCACACCAGAAGTCCCCATGGAAACATGACCCCACCCGCAAGTAGTTGCTGAGTTCCTGTCTTCTGCATGATGCCATCCATGTGCTCTGCATTTTTCTTTTTGTGTTTGAAAAAAATTCTAGCCAACTCATGTGCCAGGTCTGCACTCATGCAGTTAAATTCTTTTGGTGGAGACTGTGGTTGATGACATAAATACACAGAAAGTGTTATAATAAGAAGGTTTCCCTCCCTTCCTTCCTCTCTCCCTCCCTCTTCCTCTTTCTCATTCCCATCATTTTCTATTGAGAGTGAGTCCCATGGTCTTTCCTTCCTGGGATGGCTGGAACCATGAGTCTCCTGATCTCAATCTATCTATCTGACCATAGCTAGAAGAACAGGCAAACAAGCATGAGTCACTGGAACAGGATGAAGGGGGCTTTGGAAAAGGAACCTTTGCATTTTAGTTTCTCTCTGTGTCTCTGTCTCTCTCTCTCTCTTTCTCTCTCTCTCTCTCTCTCTCTCTTTTCCTCTGTCTCTGTGTGTGTGTGTGTGAGAGAGAGAGAGAGAGATTACACATATATAATAACCAGTGCCTGACTTAAAGTCCCCTAAGTTCACCCATGTTAATGAAAGTGGCAGGACCTCCTTCTTTTCTAAGATGGAATGGTATTTCATTGTATGTGAACCACAATGGGTTTAGTTATTTATCCAACTACAGACTTGCTTACCTTGGCTATCATGCAGAAGGCTGAAATAAACACAGAAGAACAGATATCTCTTTTAAAATATACTGATTTCATTTCCTTTGGGCTTTGTCTAGTCATCAGCTTGTTCCATTCTGAATTTACAGAGGGGCCTTCATACTGTGTCCCATAGTGGCTGTGTCAATATATATCCTCACCCACATAGATAAGGGTTTTCCTCTTCTTCACACTCCCATCAACCTTAACCTTTTCACCTTTTCATACTAGTCATCCTAGCATGTGTAAGGTAGTTAAGATTCACATTCCTCTGATGATGAGTGATGGAGAGTAACTATTCATATATCTGGTTGTCACACGCGTGCACACACACACACACACACACACTATATCCTTTTAAAGTATCTATCCAGTTCCTCTTTGCCCATTTTCAGTTGTGTTATTTGAGGTATTTGCTACTGAGCTGTAGACATTCTCATTATTATTTGGATATGAACCCCCTAGGAGACATGGTTTGCAGCTACTTCCAGTCTGAAGACTGCCTTTTTCTTTGTGTAATTATGTAACTATAGAGACACTTCAGTTTGATTTAACCCCACTTTTTTTTAACCTTTGCATTTGTTGCCTGTGCCTTTGCTATAATATCCCAAAGCTCATTGTAGAAGTTCGCATCAAAGATCTTTCTTGTATGTATTTTTTAAAAGAAGTTTGAAAAAGAAACAATAATTACTGGGGTTGGGAAAGGGAGGAAGTGGGAAGAAGTAAGCCAAAGGGTACAAATTTGCAGTTATAGTGGATGAATAGCAGATTTAATGTGCAGGATGAGGACTGTAGTCAATGTTGTTTGCTAAATGTTGACAGAGAATAGTTTTAAGGGCCCTTATTCTATATAACACCAACAAAAAGATATCTATGAAAGATGATGAACACATCCAGCTGTTTGAATGTAGTAGCCATTTTACTACATGTATGTTCATCGAAAGATCATGTTGTACATCTATGTATGTAAATAGAAAAAATATATATATATATAAATAAGTGAAACAAAAGAATCTTGAAATAAATGTTGAGCCACAGAAGAAAACCAATGCAGGTAAGAATGAGGCTTCTGCAGGTGGAACAACTTGTGTCTAGAAACAGCTTGAATTGAGGGCTATGAGCATAGATCAAGTGAGAGGGCTCCCACCCAGCAAGACGCACAGTTCAAACCTCAACACTGAACAGACTGGAGTGTACTTATAAGTTAGAATTGTATCGTCATAAAAAGTGTACTTTCTGGGGAGGGGAGGGGGAGCACCAATATAACATTTGCACCTAATATCAAATGGCTAAGTAGTAAAGTATATTTATTTAAAGTGAAATAAATATACTTTAATATTTAGTATCAATAGGTTGAAAGAAAAATAATGAGGGCTTTTATCCTAGGCAGTTTTAATAGTTACTGCAAGTAAATGATGGAAATGTAATAGTTTTTGTTAGGTTTTTAAAGTAGGTAGCCAGCGGCAGAAACGGCGGACGGAGCGGCAGAGAACCCGAGCAGCAGCAGTTTCACTCACCAGGGTAGACAAGTGGTGTGGAGGTGGATGTGGATGTGGAGGCCAGCAATGGTATTAGTGAAAAGTGCTGCGTGGCAACTCACAGCAGTTCGGTTCGCGGAAAAAGGGCCGTCAGGACTGGGGATACTCCCAGAAAAAGGAGAAAAATAGGTGGGAATTCCGCCTGTCCTGACTCTTAAGCCCTTCCCGAGTCACGACACCATATATGTTAGGTTTTTAAAGTAGGTAGCCGGTAAAGGAGAACGCCACGCGGTATTCAGGCAGGAAAGAAAGTTTATTACCGAACTGCTGGCCTGTGGCCAAGATGATCCATGGCCGGAGAGAAGGGAGAGAGAGAGAGGGAGCGACCCCCACCCAGCCCTGCTTTATTTAGGGCAGGGGCAAGAGGTGTGGCCAGGTGGATTAGGAGGTAACCTCAGGGAAAGGGGAGGTAACTGCCTCCAGGTCTGCAGGTTACCCAGGTAACTGGGTGGAGACTTAATGAGGTGGGGGCATCTGCATGTAGCCCTCAGGGAGAGGACCTAACAGTTTTAAAAAGCAAGCATAATTAGTACATGTCTGTCTGTGTACAGAGCCTGTGGCTCTTCTGGCTCCTCTCTTGTTTATTGGTGAACCTGGGAAGGTCTAAGTGTCAGCGGAGCCAGGAAGAGAGTAAAATATTGGGGGCCACTTCACTATTCTTTGGTAACTCCTTCCTTCCTTCATCTATCTCATAATACTTGATTATATTCAGATTGAGATATTATATTTTCAAATTTTGAGGTGACAGTGTTGGTATTTTTCTTATTCTTTAATAAGCCTCCACAAAACATATTTTTTAAAATATTCTGGAGCTGTGGACCAGTGACTCACACTTGTAATTCTAGCTACTCAGGAGGTTGAGATCTGAGAATTGTAGTTCAAAGCCAGCCCGTGGCAGGAAAGCCCATAAGACCCATCTCCAGTTAACCGCCAATAACCCAGAGGTAAAACTGTGTAAACAGCTCAAGGATATTGCCTGAGTTCAAGCCCCAGGACTGGTGTGCACGTGTGCACACACACGCACGTGCATACACACACACATACACAAAAGTACATCAGCCTACATGAAATAAGATAATCCAATTTAAAAGTCATTGTACTTAAGAAAACAAGTACCATCTCACGAAACAATTATAGAAAAAAATTAGCACTTGGATACAATCGAATCTACTGTTTGGTGTTGTGTATTTATTTAATTTCATTAGATGTTTCCTTGGCTTACATAATGTTCTTTCTCCAAAATTATCTACATACCTTGCTACTTAATCATCAAATTGTTTCTCTATTTATTTAACTCTTAAAGAGTTATTTTGTTGTATGTACAATCAAGAGCTTTAATAGCAAACATTAATCACATATAGGATATATTTGTGATGATACATATAAAGTATCTTTATTCTTTAATTAACTGATAGACTCTGACTAGAAAGCACATGAAAAATTTTCACCCTGAGTCACAAATGGAATACCTACCCATATTAAAAAGACAGTGTTCACCGGTGATATGAATCTGAATGTCATTCTTGTCATAAACGACCAATTCTGTTTCGAGGTGACATTCATGGACGCCAAGATTACATAGCAGGATGCATCTAGATATTTGTTCCCACATATGGCAAATCTGAAGAGCAAATTGTTCCCAGTGCTAATAATGTTAGTAGCATGTCTCTGACATGCATACCTTCCCCCTTGTACTACAGAGCTTGAGGAAAGTTGCTCTATTATGAAGCCTACTGTGATGATTTCCTTGGGAAACACCAGCAGTGTTGGAAAGTATGCAGGTGTCACAGTGATGGTGAGTTAAGGGTGTCGGTCATGTCACATTGCTAGACACCCATTAGGATCTCAGCATCTTAATTATACCCTAATTGCTTGTATTATCCCTCAGGTAACTGATCAGATCCCCAGATTACTCAAACTCTCTTCACTTTGATAGAAAAAAAAGAAAGGAAAAGAAAAGACAGTATTATCCAAACTTCTCAGGCTAGACACTTCCCCAAGTATTGGTTCCAACCATCTGTGTTCAGGGAGCTGGATGCTAGGTTTCATATAAATGAGTCCATGTATCTTCCACCTTCCATGTAAACCAGGATATCAGAAATTCTCTTTCTTGCCAGACATTGGTGGCTCATGTCTGTAAATCTAGCTACTCAACAGGCTGAAATCTGAGGATCACAGTTCAAAACCAGCCTAGGAAGAAAAGACCATGAGACACATCTCATTAACCACCAAACCTCACCCTCCTCCCCAGAAGTGGAGCTGTGGCTCAAGTGGTAGACAGTAAGCCTTGAGCAAAAAGACTCAGGAAAAGTGCCCAGGTCTTGAGTTCAAACCCAGGACTGGCACACACACATACACACACACACACACACACACACACACACACACACACACACACGAAAAGAAATATTCTTTCTTCTAATCATCCCCATAACCCACATTATCCATAAAAGACAGAAATTGCATATCAATCCTTGCAATTACTTTAGGTTCCTCTTTCATGCATTCATGCGAGTTCTGGGGTTTGGAATCCGAGTAGCCCTGGGTTGGGGAGGGGAGTAGGCAATAAAGAGAGTTGTGAGGCTGTGCAAAGCAGGACCTAAGTGAGAGGGAAAATATCTCCAACTGAACTTCTGTTAATTAGACCTCAAGGGTTACTACCTTCTAGAGAGGGCAGGCTCCATCTCCCTGGGTACGGTATTTTCCAGGGGCAGAGAAGAAACAGTAGCTAGACCTAGCCAATGCCACAATTTAAAAGAAGCATTTACTGTAAAGATATCAATCCTTCTCCTCGAGGGGGACTTCAAACCCTGATCAGCTGGGCCAGTGATGGAATTTCAGGTCCTAAGAGGGAGGAGCTAAGGCAGGGAGTCCTGATCTCCAGAGTCACAGGCATCTCATTATTAAGTACCACTCAGGGATTAGGGTGACAATAAATAGCAGTCTGCCCAGGGACTCATAAGGAACTGAATGATGCTTTGCCAATTATAACCCCCTTCCCATTGCTCCCTCTCTTCTCACCCCTGCTCTCTCAGCCTGGCTTCCTAACTGCAAGACACAAGGTCAGGACACAAGGTCAGTGACCCCTCAACCAGGACCTGGCCTTTCAAGTTCCTTGTGCTCCAGGCCTCCAGTACCATTCTTCTCTGAGCACCCTGTCCAGTGGCCTCTCTAGACTTTGTCATTGCCCACGACTGTTCCAGGGAGAGTGTAAAATTCAGTTACCTCGTTCTGTCACCACAAGCTTTAGTCTTTCCAGTTTATTCATTCTTAATCTTTTGCCACTAACACTTTTTCAAGATCATCTACCAAGATGCTCTGTCGATTTCTCTCTTTCCTTCCCAGCTGAGTTGGCAGGACACCATTTTATCATTAGGCTAAATGTCTCTGTTTCTGATCCCTTCATCATATCAACATCTCAACCCCGAGTGAGGCAGGTACCTGCTTGTTGAATGCCAGCAGACCTCTGGAAAACAACAACACAATATTAAGTAGAATGGTGTCACTCTGTATTTGTGGTTACCAGCTTGGCCCAAGTCCTCATCTCTGGTGCTCTGAAGTTTCTCTTTCATAATGTCATTCTTACATTTCCTACTACATTTTCAAGTCTTCTTTGCTTATCATGAAATGCAAGCTTTCTTCTCGTGTGTGTGTGTGTGTGTGTGTGTGTGTGTCTGTCTGTCTGTCTGTCTGTCTGTGTGTCTGACACTGTATATGTGTGTGTGTATCAGTCCTAGGGCTTGAACTCAGGGCCTGGGTATTGTCCCTGAGCTTTCTTTTTTTGTTTAAGGCTGGCACTCTACCACTTGAGCAACAACTGCCCTTCTGGTTCTCTTTTTAATGGTTAATTGGAGATAAAAGTCTCACAGACTTTCCTGCCCTAGCTGGCTTCAAACCATGATCCTCAGATCTCAAGCTTGCAGAGTAGTTAGGGTTAAAGGTGTTGAGCCACCTGCACCTAGCTTCCTTTCCTCTCTTTGATGCTTATGCTAATATCAAAGGGCCATGATATGCAACCAAAGAGTGCCTGCATCCATTCGTTTATTTTCTTTCCTATAAAATGTGATGTCTAGTCTCCTCTCTGAGGTCATTTTTCTACAGCTGAGCTTGAAACTCCTTCCCCTATGTCTTTATCAAGAACTCTATACACTGTACGCATCCCAGTCTCCTCTCATCTGCTTCCTCTTGTCTAGAGTAGCTAGTTTGTCCTTTGGCCTAATGTCCTGTTCAGATAGTAGATACTTGCCCAGTATAATTTTTTGTGCCAGTACTGGGGCTTGAATTCAGGGCCTTGAAGCCATTCCTTTGCTTTTTTGCTCAATAAGGATGCTCTACTCACTTCTGAAATTTTAGTGGCTAATTGGAGGAAAGAGTCTGGTGAACTTTCTTGTCCAGGGTGGCTTTGAACCCCAACCTCAGTCTCCTGAGTAGCTAACATTGTAAGCATGATCCACCAATGTCTGGCCCAGCCAATATAATTTTTGTAGTATTCACAATTATTTCACAGTAGTATTTTCTATTACTGTTATAAGGACATAAATGAAACTACTATTAGTAGCATATAGTTTACATAGTATATTATAAAAAATCTTTGCATTGCAAGTAGCACAAACATTAATGTTTTCTCTTTCTAGCCATCTCCTGAACACATAATCACTATGAGATTTTGCTCATGCGTGCATGTTTGAAGTAATGTAGATGTTAAGGTTTTCCCACACAAATGGAATTATACAGTTTTTCCAGTTTTGCCACATGCTCTTTTCCATGTTACACAATTTAGATATCTTTCTGCATCACTATGTATACACGTACCTCATTCTTTTTAATAACTGCATTTTATTTTAATGGCTTTCTCATGTTCCAACTCCTTTAATTGCTGGGTGCTTAGAATAATGCCGACACACAGTGGTCCTCTAGGAGCATACAGTGAATAAGGGAATGAATAAATTATACTGTGTGTAAACATATCATACTTAAACCAGTCCTCTACTGATCAACAGGTGGGTTAACTAATAATGAATAATACTAATCTGTTAGAGATAAATCTAGCCCTTCTATTGTATTTCTGGTCCATTTATGCTAAAAGCCATGGAAAAACTGGGATTCCAGGGAACACTCCTGAATATAATAAAGGCAGTCTATGACAAACCAACAGCAAGCATAATTCTAAATGGTGAAAAACTAAAGCCATTCCCTTTAAAATCAGGAGCAAGACAGCGATGTCCACTCTCTCCCCTTCTCTTCAACACAGTACTAGAATTCCTAGCCAGAGAAATTAGGCAAGAAGAAAATATAAAGGGGATCCAAATCGGAAAAGATGAAGTTAAACTTTCTCTCTTCGCAGATGACATGGTCCTATACCTAAAGAACCCGATTGGCTCTACTCCCAAGCTACTAGAGCTGATCCAAAACTTTGGCAAAGTTGTAGGACATAAAATAAACCCTCAAAAATCAATGGCCTTTCTATATGCTAATGACCCAAACGCCGAGGCTGAAATCAGGAAAGCAACTCCTTTTGCAATATCCTCAAAAAACATCAAATACCTAGGAATAACCTTAACCAAAGAAGCGAAAGACCCCTATGTGAGAACTTTAAAAACATGAAAACCGAAATTAAGGCAGAACTAACGAAATGGAAAAACCTCCCATGCTCCTGAATTGGGAGGATTAATATAATAAAAATGGCAATATTGCCAAAGGCTATCTACAAATTCAATGCAATACCCATTAATATCCCAACACAATTTTTTTTTATTAATTGGACATAAATTTTTTTACAAGGTGTTGTGCAAAGAGGGTGCAGTTACATAGTAGGGCAGTGTGTACATTTCTTGTGATATCTTACGACCTGTTTTTCTATCCCTTGTCTAGGTCAGGTTGACATATATGCAATATACAATGTATCAAGAACATATACAGTATTCACAGACTTGGTCTCTACTGTCTCTCCATCTCCCTTTGTTAACAGTCATATATCAGGGAGATCATGCCCCTTTGTTTTCTGTGTTCTAGGCTTGTCTCACTCAACATTATTTGTTCAAGTTCTGACCATTTCCCTGCGAGTAACAGTATTTCATCATTCCTAATCGCTATGTAGTATTCCATTGTGTATAAGTACCATATTTTTTGGATCCATTCGTCTGTGGAGGGGCATCTGGGTTGTTTCCATATTTTGGCTATTGTGAATTGTGCTGCGATAAACATGGAAGTACAAATGCCTTTTTGATATCTTGGATTTTGCTGTTTAGAATAGATGCCTAGGAGTGGTATGGCTGGGTCATAGGGTAGGTCTATATTGAGCTTTTTGAGAAACCTCCATACTGTTCTCCAAAGTGGTTGTACTAATTTGCACTCCCACCAACAATGGAGAAGGGTTCCTCTTTCCCCACAGCCCCTCCAGCATTTGTTGTTTCCTGAGTTCAGAGTATAGGCCATTCTAACTGGGGTGAGGTGGTATCTCAGGGTTGTTTTTATTTGCATTTCCTTTACTAGCAGGGATGTTGAGCATTTCCTCATATGTTTCTTTGCCATTTTTATATCTTCTCTTGTGAAGTCTCTCTTTAGCTCTTTTGCCCATTTCCTAATAGGTTTATTGGGCTTGGAGGGGCTTAGTTTTTTGAGTTCTCTGTAGATGACCGATATCAGGCCTTTGTCTGTTACTGTGCTGGTAAATATCCTTTCCCATATCGTTGGCTGTCTTTCTATTTTGGTGGCTATGTCCTTAGCTGTGCAGAAACTTTTTAATTTGTAGTAGTCCCATTTGTCGAGTCTTTCCCCTATTTGTTGTGCCCCTGGGACTCTATTCAGGAAGTTCCTTCCTGTGCCTATAAGTTCTAGTGTCTTTCCTACTCTGTCCTTCAGTAGTTTCAAGGATTCAGGTCTGATGTTGAGGTCCTTGATCCATTTTGAGTTGATCTTGGTGCATGGTGATAGGCTTGGGTCTACTTTGAGTTTTCTGCATATGGCTGCCCAGTTCTCCCAGCACCAGTAGTTGAAGAGGCTATGCTTTTTCCATTGTATGTCTTTAGCTCCTTTGTCGAATATCAGTTGGCTGTAAGAGTGCGGTTTTATTTCTGGGTCTTCAATTCTAATCCATTGGTCTTCTGATCTGTTTTTATACCAATACCATGCTGTTTTTGTTATGATGGCCTTGTAGTAGAGCTTGAAGTCTGGTATTGTGATACCTCCTGCACTGCTTTTTTTTGCCTAGAATTGCTTTGGCTATTCTAGGTTTTTTGCTGTTCCATATGAATTTATGGATTGATTTCTCTATTTCAGTGAAGAATGTGGCTGGGATTTTGATAGGTATTGCATTGAATTTGTATAACAATTTGGGCAATATGGCCATTTTCACTATATTGATTCTGCCTACCCATGAGCATGGGAGGTCTTTCCATCTCCTTGTGTCTTCTTTGATTTCCCTTATTAGATTTTTGTAGTTTTCATTGAATAGGTCCGTCACGTCCTTGGTTAAGTTGATCCCTAGGTACTTTATTCTTTTTTTGGCTACTGTAAATGGGATTGTTTCCATAATTTCCTTTTGTTTGTCTATTGCTGGTGTACAGAAAAGCTGCTGACTTTTGTGGGTTGATTTTGTATCCTGCTACTTTGCCAAATTGGTTTATTAGGTGTAGGAGTTTGGGTACTGAGTTTTTTGGGTCCATCAGATATAAGATCATGTCGTCTGCGAATAGGGATAACTTGATTTCTTCCTTGCCGATGTGGATCCCTTTGATGTCCTCCTCTTGCCTTATTGCTATGGCTAGGGATTCCAGCACTATGTTGAACAGAAGTGGGGAGAGTGGGCATCCTTGTCTTGTTCCTGAGTTTAGGGGGAATGATTTAAGTTTCTCTCCATTTAATATATTAGCAGTTGGTTTGTTGTATATGGCTTTTATTGTTTTGAGGAATGTTCCATCTATTCCTGTTCTCTCCAAAGCTTTTAATAGGTATGGATGTTGTATTTTGTCAAAGGCTTTTTGGGCATTGACTGAGATAACAATGCAATTCTTAATTTTAGATCTGTTTATGTGGTGAATTACGTTGATTGATTTACGGATGTTGAACCATCCTTGTGACTGAGGGATGAAGCCTACTTGGTCATGATGTATGATTTTCTTGATCAGTTTCTGGATCCTGTTAGCTAATATTTTATTGAGGAGCTTTGCGTCTGTGTTCATTAGTGATATTGGTCTGTAGTTCTCTTTTTTTGTTGGATCTTTGCCTGGTTTGGGAATGAGTATGATATTAGCTTCGTAGAATGAGTTTGGGATTTCTCCCTCTGTTTCTATTTCGCAGAAGAGTTTGAGGAGTATTGGTATTAGCTCCTCACTAAAGGTTTTGTAGAATTCGTTGGTGAATCCATCTGGGCCTGGGCTTTTCTTAGTAGGGAGGTTCTTGATTACCTCCTGTATCTCACCGTAAGTTATTGGTTTATTTAGCTGATTTATTTCTTCTTGGTTCAGTTTGGGCAGTTTGTACTTCTCTAAGAATTGATCTATTTCTGTAAAATTATTGTTTTTTGCTGAGTAGAGGTTTTGGAAATAGCTCCTTATGATTGTTTGAATATCGTGTGTACTTGTAATTTTTCCTGTGGAGTCCCTGATTTTACGAATATGAGTCTCTTCTCTTCTTTTTTTTGTAAGTCTTGCAAGGGGTCTGTCAATTTTGTTTATTTTCTCATAGAACCAGCTTTTAGTCTTATTTATTTGTTGAATGGTTTTTCTATTTTCAATCAGATTTATCTCTTCTTTAATCTTTGTGATCTCTCCCCTCCTAGTCGTTTTATATTCTGTCATTTCTTGTTTCTCCAGTTGTTTTAGTTTCATCGTGAGGGTATTCACCTGCTCTGCTTCCATTCTTTTAATGTGGGTGCTGAGTGCAATGATCTTGCCCCTCAGTACTGCCTTAGCTGTGTCCCATAGGTTTCTTTGTGATGTGTTTTCTTTGTCATTGTGGCTTATGAATTCGTTGATTTCATCTTTAACTTGATCTGTGGCCCAAGTGTTGGATAGCAGCGTGGGGTTTAGACTCCAAGAGTGTGTATAGGCTCTGTGGTATCTTTTGTTGTTGAGGGTTACCTTTAATCCACTGTGATCAGATATAATACATGGGATGATGTCAATACTTTTGTATTTGCTGAGGTTCTTTGTGTGGGCTATGACGTGGTCTATTTTGGAATATGATCCATGGGCTGCTGAAAAGAAGGTGTATTGGGTCTCTGTAGGGTGAAAGGTTCTATATAGGTCTGTTAGATCCATTTGGGAAATGCTGTTATTTAGGTCCTCAGCTCCCTTACTAATCCTCTGGGTGTTGGATCTGTCTCTTGGAGAGAGAGGAGTATTAAAGTCACCCACTATGATTGTGTTTGCGTCTATCTTGCTCTGTAATTCTTTGAGAATTTGCTTGACATATGTCGGGCCTCTTTTGTTCGGTGAGTATACATTTATCACCGTGATTTCTTGATTCTGGATTTTTCCTTGTATTAATATGTAGTGTCCTTCTTTGTCTTTTTGAGTGGACTTTAAAGAGAAGTCCAGCTTGTCTGAGATCAGAATGGCTACACCTGCCGTTTTGGTGGGTGCATTTGCTTGGTAGATCTTGCTCCATCCTTTCACTCGAAGCCTGTTTTTGTCCCTTGCTGTAAGGTGGGTCTCTTGTAGACAGCAGATGTCAACTTTTTGTTTGCGAATCCATTCTGCCAGCCTGCTCCTCTTTATCGGGGAGTTTAAACCATTTATATTTAAAGAGATCAAGGATAAGGGTGTTTTTTCTCCTTCCACTTTCTTGGTGGGCTGTTTTTTCCTCTTTTTTTTTCTTCTTGTCTTTAGTGAGCTGGTGTTTCTGCTGGACTTTGGCTATTGAAGTTTCTTTCTGATTCTGTCTGTGTGTCTTTTACAATCTCTGTTGGGTGGGGTTCCCCTCTTAATATTCGCTGTAGGGCTGGTTTTTTATTCCCATACTCCTTTAGCTCCTCTTTGGTGTGGAAAGATCTGGTTCTCCCTTCGAATGTGAACTCCAATTTCGCTGGATATTTGATCCGAGGTTGTAAATTGTTATTCTGGAGTACTTGGATGGTGTTCTTCCACTCACTTCGAGCTTGGTAAGTTTGTGTGGATAAGTCAGATGTTATTCGAATCCTCTTCCCATTGAAAAAAGTTTCCTTCTTCGCTTTGGCTGAATTCAGAATTTGCTCTTTAATCTTGAGGTCTGTAGTCTTGAATATTATGTGCCTTGGGGTGGTTTTCCTGGGGTCTGGCCTGCCAGGTGTTCTATAGGCTTCGGTTACCTGGATGGGGTCCCCTGTGAGATTGGGGAAGTTTTCTGCAATAACTTTATTGAGGACATGATTAAGCCCTCTGCTCCGGTATTCAGCTCCTTCTTCTATTCCAATTATGCGCAGATTATATCTCTTGTCTTTGTCCATTAGTTCCTGGATTAGTCTTCCCTGAAGCTTCACCTTTTCTTGGAGTGTGGTCATTTTCTGGTTGTTGTCAGCTGCTTCATCGTCCAGGCGAGAGATTCTGGATTCTATATGGTCCACTCTTTGTGTTATGGTTTCAATTGAGGAGTTTATGGATGTCAGAGAGCTATTTATGGTTGTCATATCAGCTCTGATCGTGGAGATTTCTTCCTTTAAAGAGTTGTATTTAAAATCTATTTTTTCATGCATTTCCATTCTCAGGATGTGGAGATTTTCTTTAAAGGCAGCTTGCATTGTATCCATTTTTGCTTCCATTTCTTTAAAGCAGGTTTGCATTGTATCCAGTTTTGCTTCCATTTCTTTCTTGGCTTCCTGGGTGTCCTTCCAGATTTCCGCTCTAAATTCCTGGAATTGTTTTCTGATTTCATTTCTGATGCTTTCGATCATTCCTGTTAACATGGCCTCATTTGCTTTTTTAGTCTCCATCTCCTCTTCAGTCGTGCTGCTTTTTGGAGCTGGCGAGTTGGCTTGCCCTTTGATGAACTGAGTTATGTTTCTTTGTGATTTGCGCATCTGGAGATCTGGATGGCTTCTCAGGTTTGGTTTGTAGCTCTTCCCTCCCTCCTGTGTAGGCGTGACTATGGCAGCAGGTGCTGCCGTTGTGGCCCCGCCCACCAGTGCAGGGTACGCCTACCAGAGCGGGCGCTGTCGCCGGGGGTCCCGCCCTCCTGTGCGCTGTGCGTCGACTTCAACAGGCACTTCGGCGGGATATGCCTCCCAGAGCAAGTCCCGGGTTGTTGGGTTGTGCTTGCGCCCTCCTGCGAGTCCGTTGGGGGGGGGGGCAGTATGTGTGGGGCCCAGTGGGATTGACTGTCCGGGTGTGGCTTGGCACCTTCAGACCTTACCTCCGCTGTGAGGGGGGGACGTGATCAGGCTCAGGTGACCCTGCTGGGCTGGTATTGCCCACCAGCGCCTGTGGTTTTAGTTGTAAGAGTCTGCGAGGTCCAGGCGCCTCCGGTGGGGTTTGCACAACCGGCCGTCTCCCGGCCCCTGTTGGGAAGGGGGCAGGGCCGATTCTGCCAGTTCAGGAACCTGTGGGGTGTTGGTGCTGCTGCGCCCTTCCCCTGCTAAACTGACTTCCCAGTGCCTGATGGGAGCTTCCCTACCTGATTTGGGGGTTCTTTGTTCCCTCAGGGGTGGGGGAGGGGGAGGGAGGGAGATCTAGCTTCTTTGTCGGGCTTGGGTCTCAGATAGCTGGTCTCCCGTTGGGGGAGGGGATAATGGGGCACTCACTTTTGCTGCTTTGTGTGTGTGTCCCGCACAGCCGTTGGCCCTCCAGGGGTTGGCTAAGTGTCGTGGTGGCTTCCCTGGTTCCCATTTCTGCCGCGCTGGGTTCCCTTGTCTGAACCCGGTGTGGACCCGAACTTCTCGTCACTGCCGGTGTGTGTCTTGGTCCGCACCCTGCCTTGTGTCCGTGGGGTCTCCCGCTATATGAATTCTGCGCTCCTGGCAGCCTGTCTGCCGATCGCCGGGTTCCCCTTTCCCAGCCTGACCCTGTTTGGGCCAGGGTCGGCTGGTGGGGGGAGGGTGCCCTGGTGAATCTCCGGCTCCGTGTAGGTTTTCGGTTCTTCTTTTTTGCTCCTTTTTGTTTTCCTGCGTTTCTCCACTGCTTCTGGCTGCTGGTTTTGCTGGGTTCTTGGGGTGTTGGGTGTTGGAGTTCCCAGCTCACTATTCCGTTGGAGCGAGTCGGGGTGCCTCCCTATTCTATCGGCACCATCTTTCCTCCTCCCAACACAATTTTTTAATGATATAGAGGAAGCAATCCAGAAATTTATATGGAACAATAAAAGACCCAAGATAGCAAAAACAATCCTAAGCAGAAAGAACAGTGCTGCCTCCAGCACTACAATACCCAACTTCAAGCTGTATTATAAAGCTATAGTAATAAAAACAGCTTGGTATTGGCACCGGAACAGGCCTGAAGACCAATGGAACAGAATTGAAGACCCAGAAATGAACCCACAGAACTATGCCTACTTAATCTTTGATAAAGGAGCTAAAAAAATTAGGATGGAAGAAAGATACCCTCTTTAACAAATGGTGTTGGCAAAACTGGTTCAACATATGCAACAAACTAAAACTAGATCCTTATATATCACCCTGCACCAAAATCAACTCCAAATGGATCAAAGACCTAGAAATCAAAACAGATACCCTGAAAACACTAAAGGAAGGAATAGGAGAAACACTTGGGCTCCTTGGCACAGGATGGAACTTCCTTAACACAGACCTAGAAATGCAACAAATCAAAGAAAGGATGGACAAATGGGACTGCATCCTTATATCTTCTGAACTCTGTTTCTGTTTCTACATCTGTGTTTGCTAAACAGGCACCATGTCCTGCACTGATCAGCTGAGAAACAACTTTTTTTTTTGTAGGCCATGCCACAGGTGCATGATATATATTGATGCCACAGTTCTCACAATGAATGGAAAGTGTATTCCTGTGATGTAAACCTTCTTCAGTTTCAAGTTTTAACACAATATCGGTAGTTACTTTGCACATAACAAAAACTCTTTAGGCTTGTAAGAGGTCTTGGGGGTGGGAGGGGGGACTGGGGGATGAGAGACCCACTGCCCTAGTGCTTTACAAAAGTGAATGCCAGATTGTGTCTTTTAAAAATCCAGGGGCTGGGAATATGGCCTAGTGGTAGAATGCTTGCCTCATACACATGAAGCGCTGGTTTGGATTCCCCAGCCCCACATATATAGAAAACGGCCAGAAGTGGCACTGTGGCTCAAGTGGCAGAGTGCTAGCCTTGAGCAAAAGGAAGCCAGGGACAGTGCTCTGGCCCTAAGTCCAAGGCCCAGGACTGGCAACAAAAACCAAAGCAAATAAACAAACAAAAAATATCCAGCCACTCAGTGGATGAAGTTTGTAGATAATGACACACTGTTTGAGAGCAATACTGTAGTAAGCTTGGGCTAGAGATCATGGTGGCTTCTATAGGATGATGGTGGTTGCCTTCACTGTGTTTGCTTCTCTGAATCCTTGCTCATGGTAGGCAGCCACCCAGCACACAGCCTTGATTAATCCAAGCAAGAAAAAGGCTGACAGGAAGAGGCCTACACCATCCTCAACCGAAGGTCCAGTCAGGCCTACCACCTGCAGGGTGACCTCTGTGCTGTGCCCTGAGGCTTTCAGGCTGGGATGGCGCACTCGGCAGGCATAGCGTGCTCCATGCTGCTTGTGTGGTGACTGGAAGTGGCTGCAGGTGCTCCAAGAGACTGATAGTGCCATTGGAATGGTGGCGGGGAGACTGAAGCCACCTCTTCCCTTCAGCCTTCCGAGAGCCGCCCTCTGGGCCACCCCGGAGCTCCCACTCCACCTCCAGGCCTTCAATGGGGTAGAAGTGGGACACTTGGCAGGTCAACTCTGGGGGTGCCTCCCCTGGGGCAGCCCATACAAGGGGTGCTGGCATCAGGGACACTTTGGGGGGCTTGTGCATAGAGAGCTCCAGGGTGATCTGTCCTTGTAGGTAGGGCAGGTGAACTGTCGCTAGGTAAGTGCCTTCCTGAAAGGGTTGCACCCCGCGGGTAGCCAGAAGGTGCCATTCCCAGTCCACGGGCCCCAAGGTTCATCATCATCCCACGCAGCAAATGCCATTGCTCCCTCTTGGGCTTCTGCCATCTGTCCACACAGTCCAGGAGTTGCAGCCAGGGGCAGATGTCCTTTACCCCTGTGTTGGCGTCGACACTCCAAGCCAAAGGGAGGGGGACGGGGGGAGAGATGCAGCAGCCACTGTGGGGCATGCCAGCCCCAGATGCCTTGCAGCTTTAAGAGGCGGTTCTAGCCGGCCCGCCTACTTTCCCAGCCCCTGGAGCCGCGTGGCTGTTAGCCCCGCCTGCCTTCCGGGTCCAGAACCGGAAAGGTGGCTCTAACCAGCCCCGCCTCCAGCCTGGGACCGGGTATGAGCCAAGATGGCCGCTGGTGGTGAACCCAGACGCGGTCCTGTGGGCCATGACGTAGATTTACGCCACCCTTAGGGGAGGTCCCTCGGTGCCCCACCCTTGATGGACATCCCAGGCAGCCAATCACAGCACCTAGCTAGGTACGCTACATTCCCTCCTCTTCCTGCTGCCATCCGGCCTTTATGAACGTGGTTCCCTCCTTATTAAAACCGGAAGACTGCGTGACATTTCCCCAGAATCATCTCAGTGTTCTTAAATGTAAGGGGGGCTGGGGGTGGGCGGTTTCGTGACTCTACCTCACCTTGGCTCATCCCGCGGGGTACGCTCCCCGCCTCTCCCGCTGGCCAGGAGAACGCTGGGGGGTGAAGGACCCCAACAAGCCTCAAGGGTGGGGGGGGCATGTAAGAGAAGCTCAAGTCCATGATGGCATCTTTACCCAGCTGGACTTGAAGGACAGGGGTTTGAGTGAGAACAGTAGCACCACCGTGGCCTTGGTGATGGGGTACAGGCTCCTGCTGAGGTTCCGGCTGTGGTTGGTTGCAGGAGGATGGAGAGTTTTCAAGACAGAGCTCGAGCTGGGGATATGGCCTAGTGGCAAGAGAGCTCGCCTCGTATACATGAAGCCCTGGATTCGATTCCCCAGCACCACATATACAGAAAATGGTCAGAAGTGGCGCTGTGGCTCGAGTGGCAGAGTGCTAGCCTTGAGCAAAAAGAAGCCAGGGAGGGACAGTGCTCAGACCCTGAGTCCAAGCCCCAGGACTGGCCAAAAAAACAAAAACAAAACAAAAGCCAAAGGCAGAGCTCGACAGGCAGCCAATCAGCCAAGCTCCTCCACGAACCAGCACTGGATCGCCTTGGATCCTGCCAAGGCGGCAGTCACCAGGCCCAAAGCCACAGCCAGGAGCAGGCCGGCGGGATCCATGGCATGGCCCTCTCTGCGCTACCCCAGCCTCTCCTTCCCCTTTCGCTTTCCCAGGAGGAGGCACGCCTTGCCTGGGCGCCTCACCTGGCCCCAGCGTGCATCCCCTGAAAAACAACTTTTTTTTTTCTTCAAATTTTTATTATCAAACTTATGTACAGAGAGGTTACAGTTTCACACGTTAGGCATTGGATACATTTCTTGTACTGTTTGTTACCTCATCCCTCATACCCCCCTCCCTCCTCCCCCTTTCCCTTTCCCCCCCTGAGGTGTTCAGTTCACTTACACCAGTTTTGCAAGTATTGCTTTTGTAGTTGTTTGTCTTTTTTTACCCTCTGTCTCTCGATTTTGGTATTCCCTTTCAATTTCCTAGTTCTAATACTAGTATACACAGTTTTCAATGTACTCAGATAAGATTACAGAGATAGTGTAGGTACAACCACAGGAAGGTGATACAAGAACATCATCAATAATAGAAGCTACAGATACACATGGGACGTTGAAAGTAGTTACAACTGTGATATAACAATAGTTTCCATAACATGGAGTTCATTTCACTTAGCATCATCTTATGTGTTCATAAGGGTATAGCTATTGGGCTCTTGTGATCCTCTGCTATGACTTGCCTAAACCTGTACTAATTATTCCCAGTAAGGGAGACCATAGAGTCCATGTTTCTTTGGGTCTGGCTCACTTCACTTAGCATAATTTTTTCCAAGTCCTTCCATTTCCTTACAAATGGGGCAATGTCATTCTTTCTGATAGAGGCATAAAATTCCATTGTGTATATGTACCACATTTTCCTGATCCATTCGTCTACTGAGGGGCATTTGGGTTGGTTCCAGATTCTAGCTATGACAAATTGCGCTGCGATGAACATTGTTGTGCTGGTGGCTTTACTGTGATTTTGTTTGTGGCCTTTGGATAGATACCCAAAAGTGGGGCTGCTGGGTCATAGGGGAGTTCTATATTTAGCCTTCTGAGGAATCTCCATACTGCTTGCCAGAGTGGCTGAACCACTTTACATTCCCACCAACAATGAGGTAGGGTTCCCTTTTGGCCACATCCCCTCCAACAATTGTTATTGTTAGTTTTCTTGATATATGACATTCTTACTGGGGTGAGATGGAATCTCAGTGTTTTGATTTGCATTTCTTTTATGGCCAGTGATGTAGAGCACTTTTTCATATGTCTCTTGTCCATTCTCATTTCCTTATCAGAGAAGTCTCTTTGTAAGTCTTTAGCCCACTTGTTGAGGGGGCTATTGGTTCTTTGCGGTTTTGTTTTGGAGGAAGGTAATTTTTTTAGTTCTGCATATATTTTAGATATGAGGCCTTTGTCCGTTGAATGGCCGGTAAAGATCTCCTCCCAGTCTGTGGGCTTTCTGTTTATCTCGCGAGCTATGTCCTTTGCCATCAGAAGCTCTGCAGTTTGATGCAGTCCCATTTTTCCAACCTTTCTTTGATTTGTAGCCTTTCTGGGTCTTTGTTAAGGAAGTTCCGTCCTGCGCCAAGAGAAACAACTCTTGATGGATGGTCACAAGAAACTCAAAGATGAGTGTATATGGTGACTGTATACTTTTTTTTCTTTTCACTACCAGAGCTTGAACTCTTACTCAAGGCTGGCACCAAAGCCATATCTCCACTTCTGACCTTTTGCTGGTTAACTGGAAATAAGAGACTCTCAGATCTCATCCTCCTGAGTAGCTAAGATTATAAATTTGAGCCACCTCTGCCCTGGCTAAGTCTTACTGGGAATTTCTGTGTTCCCAGTGCAGTTCACCATGGAGTCTGATTCCTTTCTGTCCAGAGATATATAACAGGACTGCTCTTTGCTCACTTCTAAAGTGATTTGCTTTCATCTGTAAACTGGACAGCCATTGAAACTCCTTTCTTCATTCTGCTTCCTTGCTTGGCCAAGCTGGACAAGACCCTCACTCTCGCTTCTGGAGCCTTTCCCGCTCACATTCTACAGAAAAGCTCTTTAATGTTGGGAAAGGGCCCTGGACACTCACTCGTCTAACAAACTCCATTTTGTGTCCGCTTTGGCCAATTTTAATATATATTTTTTCTCCTCCCCCACAGTCACCTTGGAACTTCCAGAAGGACAGGATTAGTGGGTAAACATCTTGTGACAACATCTCGTGAAACTGTCCTCTTCCCAAGAAACGTCTTCGCATGGCTGGACACTAGCAAAATATCCTGAGATCATGACCGATAAGAGCTCACCTTTGGCCCTGACTACGTAATTGCACACACCTCGAGCCTCTGCCCCCAAACTTCTGATTCACACTTCAGATTTATGTCAAATCTTCAAAGAGAGCAATCACCAGTGCTCATCTGTCGAGTAGGCATGGAGGGAGGGATGGCAGACCCAGACCCATTTGGAGCCCCAGGAACTGAGCTTTTTCACCCCAAACTCCAGTTTTAGCGTCTTAAGGTTCATAGTAGCTTTAGACTAGGCCTCTGTCATACTTCCTTTCAATCCTCATTCAACTCTATATTCAAGGCCAACCCTATCATCTGACTTCTATTTCCTGTTAAAGATGGATTTGGGTGAATATGGTACCTCACCCTCTTCCTTCACCATCTTTGTCAGTCTTTTTCCCTTCTCTTGTAATTTGGGTCACTTCTGTCTTTTGAACTCAGAGACATGTGCTCGCTTGGCTTTACTTCCTCGGTTTTGCTTGCCTGGCTGGTACTCTACTGCTCGAACCACATCTCCAGTCCAGCTTTGTGCTGGTTGTTTTGGAGATGGAGTCTAGCAAACTTTTCTTCCCAAGCTGGCTTCAAATGGTGTTCCTCTAGATCTCAGCCTCCTGAGTTTCTAGGGTTTCTAGGCATGAGACACTGGCACCTAGCCATACTTCTTATACATTTATCATAAAGGCTATCCTTATTACCACCTCAACAAAAGAACAAAGAGTAAACGAGTTTACATGTTAAAGGCTAAGTTGTTCATCACAAAGTCATTTTTGGTAGAGTTGGAAGCAACCTAGATGCTCATTCCAAATGGAACAGACAAACATAACATAGGAATACATGTGATGGAAAACTGTGTAGTTATTGGGACAAAAGAAAACACACACACACTCACACAACCTTTGAGTACATTTAGCAAACTAAGAATGGGTTCCTAAGAAGCAGAAAGAGGGAAATAAGAAATGGCAACCAAAAAAAAAAATAAGAGCATTGATCATAGCTGATAATCTCTTACAAACTGCACTAAATTCTGTGCCTGAGGTCCAGAGAGAATCCCATGATCACAGCTACATGACTCCTTGCTCTGCATCATCTCTAAAATATTGTGAAATGGAAGAAAAACTCAACCAAGTATAGGAAATGAACTTGTTCAAGGTATACATATTATATGCTAGATTTCATAGGTATTTAGGCATTTATTGGTAGATAGGTACAGGTCTTGTATAACACGGATTCCCAAATGGAAACTTAGGACTAGGAATATGGTCTAGTGATAAAAGTACTTGCCTCGTATACATGAAGCCCTGGGTTCGATTCCTCAGCACCACATATATAGAAAAAGCTGGAAATGGTGCTGTGGCTCAAGTGGCAGAGTGCTAGCCTTGAGCAAAAAGAATCCAGGGACAGTGCTCAGGCCCTGATTCCAAGCCCCAGGACTAGCAAAAAAAAACAAATAAACCAAATGGAAACTTAAAGGTAGGTAGTTATTTCAGCGAGCTCAGCAAATCCAGAAATGCCTAATCTTAAGCAGGGAGATAACAGAGTAAATTATTAATAATTCCATATTCCAGGATCACTATGTCCATCAGCAAATTTTGCCCAAGGATTTATTGCAATAAATGATGAGGCTTAGGTAGAGAGTTGATAAACTGATATTTTTCTTTCTAGAATGGTACAGAAAAGCATCTTTCCTCCATCTTCTTATGGGAAGGCATGTTAAATGAGTTTTGCCTTGTCTCTATCCTGCTTCAGCTTTTCAATCTGCAGAGAAAGCTTCTGTAACTCCAGGGCCACTTTGGAGTCCCCGGGGTTTGGAAGACACTGGAAGAGCTTCCTGCCTGCCAGGACTAAATCACGATCTTCAGGGATGTCCTGAAATGAACAAACAAATAAACAAACAAGTCAGGAGTGGTGATTTCAGAAAGCTTGCAAACCCACAGAGGGCTGCGCTTCTTTCAAGACCTCTCCTAACAGGAGGAAGACCGGAAGGTGAGCAATAAGCCCAGTCAGGGTAGGAAACCCATTCCTTTGAAGTCTAGCTAAATGTTCCCCTGACAGCTGACGCCATGCACACGCTGAGGTGAGGGTATCCGATCAAGGAAAGAGGGATCCTAAGCTCAGGGGAACCCCAAAAACAAGTGGCATTTATTCTGCTGACCAATGAGAAATAAGAGTAAATATACCAGATATTAGAGGAAATACTGAGCTCCAGGACCAGATCTGCTAATATGATCCTACAGTATAGCCAACCTACTCTGCTAAAACACAGAGCCATTAGCTTTCCACCATCAGAGACACATTACACACAGTGCCTTGGGGGGTACAGACTAGTCCCTGCAAACCCATACGAGTGAACCCTAACAGACAATCCTTTAGGACAGGGAGCACTGTTCCTGTTTTATAAAACAGATCATCTGTAATGTGTTTTCAGCTGTCATGTGAGACAATATTCACCGTGTCTCATTCACCTGTTTACACTTGGGCACAGCAGGGCTCCAAGATTTATTCTCTGAGCAGGAGATTTTCTGTGATCCGATCATCCGATAGCCAGGGTCACACAGGACAGTAATGGTTTCAGGGTTGATATACTGATCCTTCTCCACAGACAGCTTTCCATTGAGTATCTTTGGTTTTGCACACAGAGCTATAACCAGAACAGGTCTCATGTTAGCTTAGAGAAAACTCCTTCTGATACTGATGATCAACAAAGGGGACAGCAATACTGCTGGCATCTATTGTTTCTTTCTCACTACAGCTGTCACTACACCATGATCACTATGACCACCTTGCCAATATCGCCACTAGCTGGGCGTGTGCTACACATGTGTGCTCTGCATGCTGCAGAGCCATTGCTAGGTGCTAAGCATGTCACACACATTATTTCATGCATCCTTAGCAACCCTGTGGGGGTGGTACTACGGTCACAGTCATGCTCTAGAAAGCTCAGGTCTGTGGTAAAACGAGAGCAGTGATGGTAACATAGCACACCCTAGGGTGATGTAAATAACAGCCAGGTGTCTGAAGGCAAGGTTAAATCTCTCTTGAAAGATTCCAGTTGACATCAGAAGCCAGAGATGCTATTTCTTGGACATTTGGACTTAATTCATCACCAAACTCCCTTGGGCTTGAGCGTAAGTCTATGGCAAGTCTGCTCTGGTTGGGGGTGCCACTGGGATCTGGGCCATTTCCAAGCACCTCTGCAGTGGTCACCCGCCTTGCAGTCATTTGCAGCATGGGTTACCTTTACACTGAGGCGCTGAAGATGACCAGTATGAGAACCTGCAGGACACCATGGCTGCTCCGACGAGCACATAGCCTTCCTTGCATTCATACTGCACCACGGTGCTGATGGACAGGAGTCCACTAACATCCTTGTAGTGTCCATGTGCGATCTGGGGCGGGGAATTGCAACCTGGTTAGGCAAAGAGAGATGTTATTTTTCCTGATGTTTCAACAATATAAATTCACCGGGTCTTCACCATTATAACACGATTCCTGCGATAAGGAACACACTAGGAAAAGATTCATTTTCCAGTTCTGAAAGAGATTCCAGTTCTTGATCAGATGGCCTGTGGCGAGTCAGCCCATCATGGGAGGAGAGCATGATGGAACGAAATGGATCCTCTCCTGGCCAGAAAGTGCAATGCCAGCGGGGCATGCCACCTCCCTTACAGCTTGTTCTCCCAAAGGCTGCAGACTCCACTTGACCCTACTTCTGATGGGCGATGAGATCATCACCCAATAGCACCCTCCAGAGGACTGAGCCTTTAATGCAGGGCCCACGAAGGACAGTTCAACATCAAACTATAGCAACGGGGCTTAGGGAAGACTTTTATTTCCCCCATTACTTCATTGCTCGTGAACTAACATTCACAGAATGGAGGTGTCAGAAGACTGGGGCATAAGTGGGCACACACGTGAATTTGGAGAAGGCAGAATTGACTCCTCCCTGTGTATGCAACTATTCGTTGATGACTTCAATATTTTAAAAATGTGTATAAGGACATCTATATCTCTAGCTAGCTAGCTAGCTATGGTTAAAAGGACATGAATCGAGCTAAGAGGCTACCAGGAAGAGGACGGGGGCAGGGAGGGGGCGCTGGGATTAGAGAAAGAAAGGGGAATAAATAGCTGTACAACAAATCCCAAGCAAGATATATGAGAAGAGCCCAGAGAAACTCTGAAGAAAGGATGATGAAAGGCAAATGGGCTCTGTAGGTGAGCGGGGACTAGCAAGAAGAGGATGACACTGGGATGAGAATCAAGAAGATTGAAAAGTCCTGAAACAGATCACTTGCAACTATGAAAATGGAAAAAAAGAAAAAAGAAAGAAAGAAACCTGGTGGGTACGCTTTTTCTTAGAGGGAAATAGACTGGAATACAGAGTTAAGTTGTTACAAAGAAATCCTTCCCCCCCAACTTCCCATATGGTTGATAGGGAAATATGGATACTGGATCTAACTGATGCCATCTTGGCATCTTGGTGGATGAGGGACTTTCCAAAAACTCTTACCCTCACCCTCAAGTGAAGGGCATGCCAGAATTCCTAGAGGCAGGGGCGGGGACACGGGCAATAGGTTATGGACCTGCCAGACCTGTTCCGTGAACTCTCTTGAGTTCCTTGTGACTCTGTCCCCTGACCATGACCCTATTTAGGACCCAGCACCTCAGACACCATTTGCCTTGTGTCTCGTGACTCCCTCAGGTCACCAAGGTGTCTCAGTCCAGCTCTCCATTAGAGTTGATTTGGTTTGTTGAGACTGTTTTTCTGCTCTTTCTTTATTCTGCTACCCTCCTGGCTCAGTTTTCTAACAGTGTTAAGTGTATTTGAGGCTGCAAGTTTTTTGGAGACCTGTCTCCACTCGCAATCATTGGTTTTCTAATAAGGACTCTCAATTCAACCTCTCAAAATGTAGCTTCTCTATATCTTGCGATTGAGT
The DNA here is from genome assembly GCF_023159225.1 of Perognathus longimembris pacificus. Taxonomy (NCBI): domain Eukaryota; kingdom Metazoa; phylum Chordata; class Mammalia; order Rodentia; family Heteromyidae; genus Perognathus; species Perognathus longimembris. Next base: position 56,547,451 of record NC_063171.1, read on the forward strand.
TCCTGTATAACAATATAAGCCAACTTTTTTTTAAGCTGAAAAAATGTACGTGTAGCGGCTGGTTATTAAATACCAGGCAATGCCTTAAGCTTTGACAAATATAAATTCATGCAATCCCTCAGTAACCCCATTTTGCAAATGTGAAAAGAGAAGCATAGGGAGGTTGAACAGCATACATAAGGTCACACAGCTAGTGAAGAGCCCAAATTAATTTTCCCTTACACAACCCACAAATTGTCTCTACTAAGAGCGCATGCTACCTGAAGGACCATAAGATGTATATATCAGCATCGGCAGCGAGGAATCTTAAAGAAACATTTGTGTTGGTTCTACAAATGCACAAGGCTGTGTACCCCCAGAATCCTGAAGCCCCCACCCACTTCCTAGCCCAAGACTTCCCTGTACTTTAGAATCTTCTAGAGAAAATTCTTCATGAGGAAATTTTGCTTAAATACATGAATAATAAAAATGATCAAACTGCAAAAAAAAACCAAACCCTTAGATTTAGATAACATTTTATGACTTAACAGAGAACTTTGATTATGCATACTACAATGCATTTAAATTTTACTTAACTTTCTCTGGATCTCTTTGAACAATACCTATTTCACATTTACTTTGCAAATACTAAAAACTAACAATATTAGTAAAAAAAAAAATATGGCAGAGGCTAACACCTGTTAAGATGAAAGGGATTTTAATCATTTCTGCATGCAAATCTATAAGAAAACAAAGCATTATACTTTATTCTTCCCTGTTCATCAGAGTAGATATGCAGGTATGAAACCCAACCCTGTTCTTTAATAATCATACTCATATACCTAAAAGTATTTAAACCTTAAAAAAAAACATGGTAGTTAAACCTATCCATTACTGAAATGGAAGTTAATAAAGTGTTTGTTATACCACTGATAAAATAAGTAGCTCATTGATGGTTAATAAGTAAATGACAGTAATAAAATGGTATATTATACCTCTTACAAATTAGTATACGTGACTACAGATGGATTCTCACTTTACAATTCCTCATGTGGATCCAATGCACTTGCCATCCAGCAGTCTGTTCTACCTTCTCTGCCTTGACTGTTGCCCATTCTCAGCATTCTGGGTGCCCTGGCACTGGAAACTGCCCTACTCACCCAGGAGGTTGGCGGGGCCCGGGAGCAAGAACAGAACTCCCAGGAGGCACAGGGTGGAGGAGTTGCTCCCTGGCATCAGCCTCATGGCGAGCGATGACGGTACACCAGCAAGAAGCTCAGAAGGCGTGGATCCCACCTGAAATATGGGGAGGAAGGAGAGAGAATTTGCAGTGGGGGGTCTCCCAGAATCCGATGTGAAGCAGTCCGTGGCAGCAGAACCCAGTGGGCAATCAGATCAGGAGTGAACTCTTAATCAGGAAGCACTCAGGGGAACAGAGCAGAACTGTGGTTTCCAGAATTCATCCCGTGAAAGGACACTTGGCAATCCCACTTCAGCACCAAACCCTGATGTCGGGAGTGAACACCTCGTGGAGGTCTAGGGGTGTTGGCAATGTCACCCTCATCTTTTCACTGCAAGAGTGAGACGTCAAAGAAACAGAAGCAATGCATTTGTTTCTGACAAAAAAAAAGTGAGGGGTGGGTGGGGAAGAGGGGAGGTTCAACATGGGACACCCTGAAAGCAAATCTTGAGTAGAGTAAAGCTGAGTCGGAGGCTCTCTTGAAATCTGGATATTACAATGAAAGAGAAAGTCCTCTGGAGAAGGACTTCCTGCTCAGAAAAGCTCTGAATTTTACAAAGATGATATAAAAAAAACAAACAAAGCAAAATAAAACGAAATAAGTAAGCCTGGAGCTGGTGGCTCACACCTGTCATCCTAGTTACTCAGGAGGCTGAGATCTGAGGATCATAGTTTAAAGCCAGTCCGGGCAGGAAAGTCTGTGAGATTTATTTCCAGTGAACCACCAGGAAATCAGAAGTGGTGCAGTGGCTCAAAATGGTGGAATGCTAGCTTTGAGCACAAGAGTTCAGGGATGGTACCCAAGCCCTGAGTTCAAGTTCTACGACCAACAACATAAAAAGATGTGAAAGGTTAAATTTACAGAGATCTTCAAACCTAGTGGGGTATGTATCATGAATAGCAGGCTGACTTTACAAAATTGCTCAGACAATACAACCATGCGGTGGCGCCACTGTCATCTATTGAGAGAGGAAGCCGTGGTACTCAAAGTTCTGGAATGTTCAGGTCAGAGTGCATGGGGAGTGAGTAGAATTGGGGCCCAACGAAGAGGAAGAATCTGTAAGACTAAGAATATCTGCTTGGCGTCCATTCAGACAAAAGGTCCATCCAGCCCTGTGGTATGTCACTGACACAAGCAATTGGAGCCAAGTGGTCAAAGTTCATCATTGTTAGATTTCATGGGAAGTGATACTGAAAGACATGCTGATGTTTACTAAAAGAAGATGAATCTGAGGAAGTTACCTGCAAATGACCTTCCCACCAAGATCAGCTGCAAAGAAGATCATAGGAGTTCAAAATACAAAGTGCTTAGCTGCCAGAAACAGCCAAGAAGCTTATGCTGTACTCAACCTTCCAGGACAGAAAAGAAGCAAATAAATTCAGCGTGAACACATTGAGCTTTATAAAGCAAATCTAAGACAGCCGCTGAATACTGAGAACAAATAATTTGAAACTTAGCTACAGTACTGTTTTGAATTACTCCTTCAAAAACAGTGCTTTCTCCCTCCAAGTCATCATCAAAGGAAAAAAAAGTTCAGAGCCACTGAATGAATGAGTAACAACATTGATACAACCTATTCGTTCTGTTACATATGGCTGACTGAGGGAATTTTTTGCTCTATTAGAGTGAAAAAAATCACAAATAGGTAGATTCCTAAGTGTTAGCAGCCCTATGATCCTAGAATGCCAAAGGCCAAGTGTTCAAACCTCAAAAACAAAACTCTAGGTTGTGAGGACTAGAGACTTGTGGCTCTAAGCTTTCAAGCGGGAGGCTTATGGCTCAGCCTGTGTCCCTGAACCTCTCGGATACCAAGATGCCTGGATGCTGACCGTGAGCTCTGGATGTGTGGAATTTTTCCAGTGACCCTGACTCACGGTTTCAGCTCTCAATCTCTTCTCGTCTGGAGTCTTCTCTTTTCACTTCCTTTTATCTCTTTAGTACTTCCTTAGTTTTTCATAGTCTTGACAAGCTCTGTTCTCAGTAACTCCCTGGGTCTCTTCAGCCACCAACTAGCTTCGTTCGGAGGGAAGAGATGATAGTCTCAGGGATCCCAGTAGCTTGTACAGCCTCAGGAGTTACCCCCTGCTGCTTTTTGCATCTTCTGCCAGGTGCCTTTGGAAGCCCAGACTTTCCTCTACTCTTAGGTACCTGCTCAGCCCACCACTCTACTACTTGGGATAAAGACTACAACTAGACAGCCAAAGACCACTCAGGAGAAGCATGTATTGGCCTAATGCAAACGTTAACACTGGGAGCTGTGGAGAGGAAATTAAGTATGCAGGAGAAGCCTTTTGGACTAATGCAATGAGAGAAATAGCTTTCTTCTATAGCTAAAACAGGGCACAGCTTGCATTGTGATTCCACTCACCACAGCCTTGCGTCTATGCCTGTCTTCCATTTCCACTACTCACAACACCCCCTCAGATGTTGTTTATTATAATAATAATTATTATTACTAGTCCTTGTGCTTGAACTCAGGGCCTGGGCACTGATCCTGAGCTTTCGTGCTCAAGGCTAGTGCTCTGCCACATGAGCCCCTAGTTTTTTGGTGTGTTTATTATTTTTTGCACCACTGTGATAGATTATCAGGCAGATACAACTTGATGGAGGATGGGTAAGTTTTGGTTCATGGTTCCAGGGGGGTACAGTTAGTGGTTGGTTGCTTGGCTCCATATTCTCAGCCCATTTCAACGCAGCACTTCATGGCTGAGGAAACACGTGGAAGACATGACTCACTGCATGATGAACAGAAAGCAGAGCAAGAGAAGGGATCCGGAATCAAGGGTAACTTTCAAGAGCAAACCTGAAACAACTCACGGTTTCCAATTTTTACCATTTCCCAAGTAGCACCACCAACTTGGAACTAAGGATTGCACAAATGAACCCACTGGGGATAGTTCACAGTTAAATCGTAACAGCCAATCATAAGCCTGGCATTGCACCAATCACAGGCTTTTTTGGTTTACACCAAATGGTTTTGTAAGTATTGCTTTTGGAATGGTTTGTCTTTTTATCCTTTGTCTCTAGATTTTGATATTCCCTTTCCCTTCTCTGGTTCTAATACATGTATATACAGGATACGTGTGCTACAGTGATAGCAGGGGCACAACCACAGGATGGGAATACAAGAGAAACAAACAAACAAAAAAAAGCTATGGTTTCACATGGCATGTTGAAAATAATTACAACAATGATATAACATTTGTTTCTATAACATGGAGTTCCTTTCACTTAGCATCATCTTATGTGTTCATAAGGGCATAGCTATTGGGCTATTGTGATCTTCTGCTGTGACTAGCCTAAACCTGTGCTAATTATTCACTAGGAGGGAAACCATAGAGTCCATGTTACTTTGGGTCTGGCTCACTTCACTTACTATAAAAATTTCCAAGTCCTTCCATTCCCTTACGAATGGGGCAAAGTCATTCTTTCTGATAGTGGCATAGAATTCCATTGTGTGTATGTATCACGTTTTCCTGATCCACTTGTCTACTGAGGGGCATCTTGTGTATGTGTTTAACCTTTTTATATCCTCTTGCTGGATTGCTCCCTTTATCAATATGAGGTGATTTTCTTCATTCGTCTAAGTCTTCTAGGCATATTTAAACAAAAATAAAGCTAACTTCTGCATGATTTGGGCTTCATCTTCTTGAAAAACCTTTCTCTATCCTTTTACTATAAGCCTGTGTTTGTCTTTGCCGCATCAGGTGGAAGAATTGGGAATAAGCAAGCGGCTAATGTGGCCTTTACATTCATTACTCTCTAGAGTTCCTTCACTGGGACTGAACTGGGGGTGACAGACAAAAAACATCAACCTCTTTCACAGAAGATAACAATTAAGATGTGATATGAATGAAAGAGGTAGTGTGTACAGGACTTGGGAGAAAGTTGAGACTCCCTCTTATGTCACAGCTGGGCAGGCTGAGTGGCTGACACTTAATTTGACTTCTGAGAACCCAAATCACACGCCTGTGTGGAACTGTAGAGTAAAGGCAATCCAGGAGTGCACTAATGTGAACCAAAGTACTTCTTTTTTTTTTTGGCCAGTCCTGGGCCTTGGACTCAGGGCCTGAGCACTGTCCCTGGCTTCTTCCCGCTCAAGGCTAGCACTCTGCCACTTGAGCCACAGCGCCCCTTCTGGCCGTTTTCTGTATATGTGGTGCTGGGGAATCGAACCTAGGGCCTCGTGTATCCGAGGCAGGCACTCTTGCCACTAGGCTATATCCCCAGCCCCCAAAGTACTTCTAACATCCACACAGTAAGCATTAATATTAATTTTGGTAACCTTCTGGGACTCTCATTCCTTGGAGCCTGAAATGACCACAAAGACAAAACAGTTTTGATAAGTGAACATTTTACTGTGGTGAACAGCGGTGCCACAGATAAGCTGAAGCAATCCATATTAACTGTAAGGCAACAAGTCAGCCAGGCACCCTTTCCTTCCTCATTTGGGAAAAATCACGTCGATGACTCTAGAACTGGGTGTCTTGCTTTGCCTCTCTGAAGTTCCAGTAGCTCAATCTCCAGAGACAGCTTATACATCTCCAGGGCCATTTTCACCTCCTCCGCACTTTGGAGACACTGCGTGAGTTTTCTGCCCTGCAGCACTTGCTCACAGCCTTCAGGGACATCCTGAAAGAGATGGGGGCTTGTGAGAAGGCTCTGCAGAGCATCCAGAGACAGAACAGTGGGCTACATAGTCTAGAAAAAGCACAGTTAGGAATAATTTCCCCCCATGTTCGTAGGACTCTAAGAGGCCAAGTTTTTCCTGTTCTCAAGCGAGAAAAGAAAAGTGTACTGCCTCTTCTGCCACCAGGTGGCTTCAAGGAAAAAATGAAGAATTCCTTGGAGTGACTCAGGAATGAATCCCAACCGATTTTTTTTTTTTTTCAGATTAACTGCTAGAGGAGAGCTTTCTGGGAAATTGTATTTTTAGAGTTTGACAGCAGAGAATGTTCTTGAATCGTACCACTTACCCACTCACACTTGGGCACCTCTGGGTACCAGGTTCCATTCTCTAAGCAAGTGATATTCTGCGGACCCACCACGGAAAAGCCAGAGTCACAGAGGACGGTGACATTTTCCATTTCGACATACCGAATGTCATCCACGGATAGCTTTCCATTTTCTATCTCTGGTTTCAGGCACAGAGCTGGAGTGAAAATATATTTATGCAATGTTGAAGTCTAAGGAAAACGTGATACTTCGTAAGAACAAGTTATATTTGAGATGACTTATTTATTTCATTTTTGTAAGAAGAACTTTATTGTTTATTAATACACTATTAACATATAATTTATGTTATTAAGTGTGACCAATGATCAGATTTGGGGCTTGGCGCTACATGTGACTATTTTTAAGTCTCACAGTAGTCCTATGAAGTGAGTGCTGCTGTTATTACTATTTTTTTTTGCCAGTCCTGGGCCTTGGACTCAGGGCCTGAGCACTGTCCCTGGCTCCTTCCCGCTCAAGGCTAGCTAGCACTCTGCCACTTGAGCCACAGCACCGCTTCTGGCCGTTTTCTGTATATGTGGTGCTGGGGAATCGAACCTAGGGCCTCGTGTATCCGAGGCAGGCACTCTTGCCACTAGGCTATATCCCCAGCCCTGTTATTACTATTTTACCTGCAAGAAAGTTGAGGTACAGAGAGAGCAATGAAGGGTTCTCAATAAAGGGATGGGGTGTAAATAAATGTAGATGGCAACTATCCTTCACAGCCAAACTTATCACAAGACTCTAGCTTTCAAATTTCCCCTGCTCTTTCTCATTTTCCTGTGATCAGTGGAGACCGCAGCAAATATGTACTGACTTTCTTGATAGAAACTTGGAGTATGTGGATGCAATCCTAGATGTGTGTGAAAACCACAACCAGTAGTGTCTCTTCTTGTCCCTATCACGGTCCCTGTCACAGGCACGCCCCTCCCTCCCGGCCGGTAGTGCTCTTCCCATAGCTGTGACAGGAACACCTGGTCTGTGATACTCAGCATTGCTGGCGAGACCTTGAGACCTGACATGAATGCCGGAACCACGTTGCTCAAGGACGCTGTGACAGACCTACAGGCCCACGCATCCAAGGCGACGCTTGTAGAATCGTTCTAGAAATATTTGCAAGAAACTGAAGGAGATTGGATTTTGTGGTGAGGAGGAAGACACCACAGGGAGGAGCATGTCTATGCCTGCTGTATTCTTGGCATGGCATGCCATCTGCTCATATTTAAAGTCAATGCAATTAAATCCAATGTGTCTGTGCTGTCTCGGGCCGGAAAGAACTTTGCCCTTGACGCTCTCCTCTGACTGTTTCTGCTACGTGGTCACAAGCCAAGAAGGGAGTGGAGTTACCTTTACACTGAGGGGCTGCGGGTGTCCACTGAGAAGAGCTGCAGGAGAGTTTTGCTTGTCCCACCAGAGTGTATCCTTCATCACATTTATAGAGAACCTCATATTTAAAGATATTGTAGGAATGAACCATTTTGTGGTGTCCATGGGCAATTCTAGGAGGAAAATCGCAACCTTGATAGTGAGACGGGGAACAAAAAAAGAGGAGAGGTGATGAGATTGTAGAAGTTGGCAAATAATCACATTCCCCAAAGGAGTCGTTTTTGTCCCTCTGTCTTCTCTGCTGTAAGATTACCCAGCTAAACCCTTGCACCTGGGTTGCTCTCTTGCAGATCTCAGGCTGTGGGTCTGTAGAGGGGCTGGAGATGCAAGGATTTAGGCCTTCTTTCACTCCATTGGCAAGTCCCCTCGACTTTACCTTGTTTAGGAACTGTGGGTGCACAAAGGAGATTCAGCCCCAAATCACAACTAGTGATGCCCTCAATCAGCCTCAAGTGAAACACAGAGATGTACAGCCATGAGAAAGATGCAAAGATGTCAACTGTGTCCAAAAATCTGAGTCCTCCCTCCCTACTAGTAACTTTTCATACATCTCCACTAAGAAAATGCCTCATTTGAAATATTTCAGAAGAGAGCTTGAACATGGGAATAATAAACAGAACCAGACACAGAGCCACCTTGGAAATGGATGGCTATGAGGGTCCATAAACAACACATGAGAGAGTTAAATGAAATAGGGCAGAGGCAATGTCGGACAATGCCAGTGACAATACTGTGGTAATGTCAGATTTCTTCCTAGGGCTGAAACCAAGGAATAACTGCTTAAGAAATTTTAGAACATTTACCAACAGATCTATTTAGAAAATCCTCCTTTCCAAAGGAAGATATTCTTAGAGTAGGAACACAAAGGCACAATGTCTGAGTGCTTTGGGTCATATAAAATAATATTGATTAAAATGAACTCCACAAAATAGAAACAAGAGGTTTGTTTTTTGCTTGCTGTTTTTTGTTTCTTTTTGTCCTGTTTGTTCATTTATTTTTCTTTGGGAAGGTGAAGGATGGCATAGAAATGGAGGGACAAAGGGCGAACAAATGCAGCAGTGATAGTCACTGTTGAAAATGAACTATACAACTTGTAGGTGGGGATGAGAGAGAAAAACTGGGAGAAAGCGAGGGAAAGGGTAACATTGTCCAACAAGGCGTGTACTCATGACCTCACTTTTGTAACTTTAACCCTTCTGTGTGTCACCTTTATAACAATAACAGAATAGAAAACTTAATTACAAAAGAGGAAACTTTCTTCTTCCTTTCTCAAGGATACTTCACCCTTCATAATCCATATTTTCTTATATGAGTTCTCTTTGTAGGTTCATCAACACAGCTAGCCACTGATCACAAATATGCCCCATGCATCCCGCTCCTGTACCTGCATTCACACCAGCTCTCCTACCTACAGTGTCACATTTCTTTCTGTGTGCTGTCCCGTCTGTCATTCGAAGCCTTGCCTCGCTTCCCCAGTAAATGCCTGTTTATTCCTCTGACTTCCCACTGATGTTATCAGGAAGAGATTCTATGCCACATTTCCTAAGATCATGCTATAGTTCAGATACTATGCACAGCATCTATTTTATCATATATGTATTTTTAAATGTAGAGAATATATTTACCCCTATATTTTATTTTTCACTTCATGGTATGCATAGTTTATCCTATGTATTTATATATATAGAATGTATTCTTTGTATTCTCTGGCAATGAGTGTGACACACAGTATGTGTGTGTGTGTAAATGTGTGCAGTGTGCTTCAGTACCTGGTCAACTTATATGTATTTTCTTATCCAGCCATCATATCATCATTCAGAGATTGCATATTGTCATCTTTTCCACCTTTTCTAGAAGAATACCAAACTAGAGAAATTTAGTGTCTCACTCCAGGTGAAGTAACTAGTGAGTGGCAAAAAAAAAAAAGAGTTAAAGCTTTAATTTTCCCTGTTCTCTACAACTTCTGTCTAAAATTTCAGCTAATATTTGACAACTATATTATCTATGATTGAACATTTTTCCATTTGGAGAGCAGAGTATATGTCGACCATCTTTGTACCTTTGCTGGTGATATTGTGGGTCTAAAATTAACATTCACATCCTCTTCCTGTAAGCAGCCTGAGGTGACCTGTGAAAATGGTTCACTATTCTCTAGACCCAGAAAACCCCACAAAATCATGCAAGTCACGAGGTTTGAATCTTCGTGTTCACTTTAAGAACACCAGAGAAACAGCCCAGGCCATCAAGGGTATGCATATCCGAAAAGCTACCAAGTACCTGAAAGATGTCACTTTAAAGCAGCAATGTGTGCCCTTCCGGCGTTACAATGGTGGAGTTGGCAGGTGTGCCCAGGCCAAACAAAGGGTGGGTGGCCCAAAAAGAGTGCTGAGTTTCTGCTGCACATGCTTAAGACTGCAGAGAGTAATGCTGAACGGAAGGGTTTAGAGGTAGACTCCCTGGTCACTGAACACATCCAGGTGAACAAAGCACCCAAGATGCGCTGCCGAACTTACAGAGCCCATGGTAGGATTAACCCATCCATGAGCTCCCCCTGCCACATTGAGATGATCCTCAACTGAAAAGGAGCAGATTGTTCCTAAACCAGAAGAGGAAGTTGCACAGAAGAAAAAGGGATCCCAGAAGAAACTGAAGAAACAAAAACTTATGGCATGGGAATAAGTTTAGCATAAAATTGCAAATACATGAATGTTACCATTAAAAAAATAATAATAAAATTAACATTCACCTACATATAAGGCTAAGGTTTACAAATGAAATATAGTCATTAAGAAAAGACCTTTTTTACTATGCTGTTTGCTTTCTTCGTGATAGTATATTGCTATATAGTCCAGCTTAGATCAAACATTATATGCTGACCTCTACATCATGAACCTCCTGCCTCAGCACTAGAGGCTGAAATTATAGCCATGTGCTACCATATTGGACTTGAAAAATATTTCTATGAATGAGTTCAACAAGTATTTCTGTAATGTATCCTCGTAAGGTTGTCCAGCAGACAATGAACAATATCCTGGCCATACTCTTACATTTACAAATTAAAACAGTTACTTATATCTGCATCTATAAATAACCCTATTGTAGTTGGTCTAGCAGATCCTCACAAATCCTTTTAGTGCTTATTGGTTAAAGGTAATTATTCTCTGTTATAAACCTCATATCATGACTTCATGGTTTTAGTTTATAGAGTGGTTTATAATTTCACTGTAGCAAATGTACTCCTTGTTTATAATAACATAAAATTGTTTTTGTTGATGGAAAATATGTTCTACTCAATCATTATTCATCAAATAGAAAAAACACACAAAGCCTATAGAAGATTAGCTTTAGGCACTTAGGAATATTCATTGACTTGCCAACACTAACACAGAAATTAAATTTTTTCTGTTAGACAAATCCCTCAAGTGTTTGTAACATTTAGCTTTCTGAACAATAATAACCTATATGGAAAGAGATAAAAGTTATGTAAATATATTTCTTAATAATGTACTTCACTGTACTTCAAAATTGTACTGAATGGTAGCCATTTGTGTAATTAATACTGAACTGTGAATTCTTGTCCATACCTTGATTTAAACTATGAACCAATTCTCCTAGTTTCTACTCACCACACAGGACTGCTGGACACCAGAGCAAAGACAGGAGCCCGAGGGGCCACAGTGCTTGAAATATTCCCTGAAATTTGCAGGCCATGATGCTGAAGCTCAGGGAAGGACTTGGGGACCGTTTACTAAGTCTCCCAGAATCAGGCTAAAGTTGAGCCACTGGAAGATTGATGACCGAGCCAAGGAACTAAGTGTCTGAGTCACTGATGGGGAGGAGCAGAGTTGAACAGACCTGGTACAGGACAGAATCTAACCTGGAATCATCCAATAAACTTCCAAACCGAGGGATGGGCCAGTGAGGGGGGGGGGTAGGGGGTGTTCTTGGGATTTCTGTGGCTATGTATAATTGTAATCCTAAAACTTTGTTCTTCTGGTAACAGGAGCCCTTGCTATTTCTATCGCAGTCTATACAAGTTCTGCTGGGAGCTGTCTAAGACGCTGAGGCCTGTTCTATGCCACCATGTTCCAGAGGCATTAGGTCGTCAGGAACTGGTAAGAATTCCCTGTGGGAAAGTGGAGTAAACAGTGATCTATGGTTTTCTTCCTAGAGCCTCATTGTCTCTAAAAGCACAAACATAGATTACTGTGAAGACAGAAAAATACAGTCCAAACAGTTATTCCTTCAACATTTATATCTTCTTATATCTATGACCCCAAATTAATTAATATTGGGTTATACAATTTGGGAAGTAGAGTTGAATAGTAGATATGAATAAAGTACATGGGGAAAATGAAAACGAAGAAAGATCAAGACAACCTGAAGTAAGTTCCCTGGGCCTGAATGAGAGTGAAGAACCTTCTGTCCTAACCTTGAATCTCTGGGGCGGGGGGGGGGGGGGGAGAGAGAACACAGGCACACAAGTAAAAACCATTCATAGGTAAGCTATAGATCGGAGTTCAATAGGAACTATCTGGTTGAAGTCAATGCACTAACAGCTACTCCATGTCTCCTGTTGAGATTCTTTAGCTCCATGAAGGGGAAGGAGAAATTTTCAAGCTGCCTCTCAAGTTTTGCCCCTTAGCTCCTCAATACACAGCAGTTACTGTAAGATATACAAATAGTCATCCAGACCCAAAGGTGAACCACAGAAAATGTGGTGACTTTTGCCACCAAACTGAGCTGACCCAGGGGGAATGGAGGCTAAACCACCAAGTGCTTAGCTCTCGGGAAATAAAAGAGGAACTTGCTTTACAAGCAAATGAACGAGCGCTCTAGGAATATTGATGACAGTGATTTAATTTTGACCTTTCTACAGAGTCAGGAAAGCAAATAAATCTATCACATGCTTGCTTCCTCTTGTAAAAAGGAACTAAGATTAATATGACCATGCCCAATAAAAGATAGCGTTTAATATAGAACAGAATGCCATTTAAAGCACAGATTCTTCTTATTCATCATATTACAAACATTTACAAGAATTACTACATTTCTTTTTCTTCTTAACGCATAAGTTTATTTCAGATGTAACTACAATATGTAATGATGTTCAAATTGACAAGGTTAACTGTCACCTGCACCAAGCAAACCCAACTGTTTTAAGTATTTATAAAGTTATTTCCTGCACAAACCCAGGGAGATTTTTCTTGGCTATCACCATCCATCATGGCTTCCCAAGATTTCTCTTTTGGGAGGATTTTTTGGAATGTCTTAGCAATCCAGAAACACTCCCTTTCCCCAAATAAAAATTATCTGGCCAAATTATTCATTGCATAGGTGTCACTACCAATTTTCTTTAGAACTTAAATGCAAATATCATAGAGTCTAATTTCAACAGTTAGAACCTGACAGCTACAGCTGAAAAGCATGATGGGTACAACCTATAAATAGATCCACGGTTATATCTCAAAGATAACTTTTTTATCATTTACAAAAACTAAAAACTAAAAAACAAAACTCAGCTAGGCACTTGTGGCTCATGCCTGTAATCCTAGCCACTCAGCAGGCTGAGATCTGAGGATCATGGTTTGAATCCAGCCTGGGTAGGAAAGTCTGTGAGACTCTTATCTCCAATAAACAACTCTGAAAAAGTTGAAAGTGGTGGTGGTATGGCTCAAGTGATGGAGCACTCACCTTGAGCAAACAGAAGCTCAGGGACAGAGCCCAGGCCAAGAGTTCAAGTTCTAGGACTGGCACAAACAAAACAACAACTGAAGAAGGTATATTATTTTAGTCTTTACTGACTCATGGCATAGAAATGACACCCAGCATTTACCTCCTCCTCATCTTGTGGGAAGATTTGCTCCATATTTGGTTGATAGAGGACAAGGAACTCATCCATCACATGTACTTAGAAGTTTGGCTAAGCCATTGCCTAGTATAGAAAAGAATGATAAGTAGCCTATACATTCGATTCAGTCTTTAATGCTCTTCTTTCTTTAAATAACGAGTACTTAATTTGATGGTGAGATAACTGTTTCTTTTTTTTGGGGGGGGGGGGGCAGTCCTGGGCCTTGGACTCAGGGCCTGAGCACTGTCCCTGGCTTCTTTTTGCTCAAGGCTAGCACTCTGCCACTTGAGCCACAGCGCCGCTTCTGGCCGTTTTCTGTATATGTGGTGCTGGGGAATAGAACCCAGGGCCTCATGTATACAAGGCAAGCTCTCTCGCCACTAGGCCATATCCCCAGCCCCTGTTTCATTTTTAATAGCGACATTTAGAGACACATCCATTGGTATTCTTAGATATTCCAGGTAACATGGTTGTAGAAATAGAGGTGCTGTCAACTCAGAAAACACATTTATATATCAAAAACAATTTTGATATCCACTTTCGAGCAGGCTGGCTCTGTGTGTGTGTGTGTGTGTGTGTGTGTGTGTGTGTGTGTGTGTGTGTATGCTGCAGCTGGGACTAGGGCCTGAACTTAGGGCTAATAGCTCTCACTTAGCTTTTTTACTCAACACTGGCTAGTGAGCACCTTTTCTTTGAAACTTTAAGAGACTGGTACCCAAGACACCAGAATTGCCTGGCTTCGCTCTACCCCCCTCCCATCCACGTGGGGGGAGGGGTCCTGGGCTTGTCTGCCTCTTCCATGGGTGGTCCTTTCTCACTCTCTCATATCCCCTGGCCAGTAGGGATTAATCGCGGAAGCGGGGGCCCCCAAGTAGCCTCAGTTCGCGTGTGGATGCGAGACCCCTGTCCCTTCCCCATCTCAAGGAAGACAGGGATGCGTGAGAGTCCCGGAGAAAGCCTCAGGGCGTTCTGGTTGAATAAAGGGAGGAGCCAACAATTTATACCCCCAAAGGCGGGCACAGGAGAGGGGCTACTGGTTGGCTACAAGGACTGTCCTTCAGGTGATGTTAGGGAACTTCCTCTATGCGCGGAGACCACAGCCCCCAAGGACTGGGTTTCTGGGGTCCCTGCCATAGCACATGTGCTCGCCCCCAGGGGCGGGGCCTTCTCGTCCAGTTGAAGCCGGAAAGGTGGGAGGGACAGCTAAGTGGACCGTCCCCTCTTAAAGGCGCAGCTGTCCCCAACACAGAATAATCTTTCTACATTCCTATTAAGATTAGAACCCAATAAACTCATTTATCGCCCATCTTCCATTTCTGTATTTTTCTTGGCACTCGGGTATGACTGAAAAAGTTAATTTTCCTTTACACATTTCTATATTCTCAAATAAAAACAAGGCTACACACAGTATACATATATTTTATCAAATATTTTTGTTATTTAACCTATTTAGAGGTATGACTTTTATTCTACAATTTTAGTAAGATGATTAATATTGTGAACAAACTTCTCTTCAAATGATGGAAAACTAAAGTCTCTTGTGTTATTTTAAATCTGAATGAGAATATTTCTAGAAACATAACCACTGACAACCTAATATTCCAGATATTACAGTTTGGACAAAAGGAGAAGAATAAGAGTATTTAAGATGATATTTATCTTCCAAAAAGTTATCAGCCTTTGGAAACCACTCTGAGTGCCAGAAAATATCCAACCTCATCAACCTTCAGGGAAGAACAAATGAGCAGTGTTAGTGATGACATTTCACATCTGGCAAAATGTCTCCAAAAGAAAATACATGAGAAAGTACAAGGGTTGTATAGAATTCTCGCTTTTCATGGGTGGGCAAGTGGTGGTAAGACCTCTTTGCAGAACTGCTAAACAAATATGGTCCTAGTGTAAGCCAGCAATGCAGTCTTAGATATATACTGGAAAAAAAGTATACTTCATAGAAGATAAAGAGAGAGTCACAGCTGCACTATTCATAATCCCCAAAGGCTGAAGAACCCAGTGTCTATCAACCATAGAACAGACAAATTAATTGTGACATGTTCATGCAATGGTGCAACATTAAATAGAAATGAAAACAAATGAACCTGGACTATACCCAACCTGGCTTTATCTCACAAATATAATGTCAAGGGGGGGGGGGGTTGTTTAAAACATGATTGAAAGAATTTGTAGTGCCCGATTCTATTTCTATAAAGTAGAAGAAAAAACAAACAAAAAAAAACCAAGCTCTGCTGTTAACAGTGAGGTCCTTTGCTGGGTGCCAGTGGCTCATCCACTGTTACCCTTGCTACTCAGGAGGATGAGATCGGAGGATTCCAGTTTGAAGGCAGCCAGAACAGAAATGTGTGTGGGACTTTTATCCCCCAATTAACTAGTAAAACGCTGGAAGTGGAGCTGTGGCTCAAGTGCTAGAGCTCCAGCCTTGAGCACAAAGGACAGTGCTCAGGCCCCAAGTTCAAGTGAGGCCATTGAAGGGAGGGGTTGAATGGAGAAGGGGAGATGGCCAGCAGAGGGCTCTAAAGGACCTGCATGATTAGTAACGTTCTTGTTCTTGCTCTGGTGTTCAGTCACAGAGAAGTGCAGAGTGTATAGAAATTCCGATGAAGTTTTGGTTCTCTTCTGTAGGCCCAGAGCAGGCACGTTTTAGACATGGAAGTAAGGAGTGGTATCATTCAGGCAAAAATAGAGATACAAATACAACTTGAGTCTTCCAGCTTTCATTTTTTTCTGAGATAGAAAAAAAAAATAAAAAGGAAGGGGAAGGTAATGGATACGTGCACTGATGTGAGTCATAGTTGTGTAACATACTGACAACACAAACATATTTGATAAACGATTATTTATTTAACCAACACGGAATCAAACTGAAGTAGACATCTGAATCATAGCGGCTAGGTAAGCAATCACTACCCATCTTCAACAGCTAACCACATGAAGTTCTTCTGGCCAAGAAACTTCTCAGCCTGAGGGATGGTAGTTAGGGATGCGTGAAGTTGCCGGGTATAGATCCTGCATATTTACTTAAAGATACAAGTAGACCCTTCATGGCCTTGTTTTTAGAAAATGTTTGGTAGTTCTTTATCCACATATCTTTCTCTGCTTGCAATTGTTCAATCTCCAGAATTAGTTTATATGCCTGCAGGGCCTTTATCACATCATCAGATTGTGGAAGACACTGTAGCAACTTTCTTCCAGAAAGAACGCTTTCACAGCCGGTAAGAACCACCTGAAGGTGATTGAAAGAAACGGCTAAGGGAGGGTGGGATCCGAGAGGGAAAACTGAGGCCTAACTGAAGCGAAGCTAATCAAGGGAGGCCACATTTTAACAGGTGTGTTCACATGTGGAGGAGCCCACATCTGCTCTTGAAGAACATTGTGGGGGTGGGGTGAGGGTGGGAGGAGTCACAGCTGGAGGTAGGGAAAAAAAAAAACAAAAACAGAACTTCCCAGGGAACCCAGAGAATCTCTCCATAAGTGCAGCAGGGTGGGTTCGATGGACCACCCAGAAATGGGACGAATGCATAGCATTTCCTGTAGAAAATGTACAGCTGGGGTCTGCCACATCGTGGTCTAGGAGACCCTTGAGTCTGGAGTTTGGACTCCAAACATAGAGCAGAAAAACTTTCCAGGCTTGCTACAGTGCTTTGGAATCAAAATCACCAAGTGTGGCAAAATGACTTAAGCATCCTGACAAGGATGTCACAGCGGTTGGCTAGGACAGAGCTATGGAGGAGTCCATCGCGTATGAAGGGCTCTTAAGTCAGAACTTCCCTGCATTGTGCCACTTACCTTCACACACTTGGGTACCACTGGATGCCACATATTTTTCTCGGAGCACATGATATTGTAAGGACCAACCACTTTATAACCATTATCACAATAGACAGTGACATTTTCAAATTCAAAATAGTGATCCTTTGTCACAGACAGCTTCCCATTTTGTATCTCTGGTTTTGAACACAAGGCTAGAATGGAAACATATTTTCAACATTCTATGTTTTTGTTTTTTTCAGAAAAAGGCACCCAAATAGCATTGGATACAAAAAAGTACATGAAACACTGTTCCTATTTATGATCAGAACCTACAAATTGTTCTAAGCTCCATTTCTGTCATTCTTCTTTGTTAGGTGTAATACTAACAGTCACGTTTAGGGAGAAAGCACCACATATTTCTATTTGCTGAGTTTTTATTAGCTTTTATCTAAATTTAATTCTCCTTACAATTCTTTGAATTAGATACTAGTACTACCAACGTTTTAGCGACAACAAAACTGAAAAAGTTAGGGAATTTGCATCTGGTAGAACTTAGGCTCTGGATTGTTGTCCCACCTTCTTGATCTGTGTGTGGGTGATGCTACGTTATGTAGTTTTCAATGCTTTCTGAGGATTGGATCCTTAGCATCTTCCTGGGCCCAGTGAAAACAATGATATTTTTTAGCAAAAGATGAAGGGAGTGGGCCCAGTAAAGATCTTCTCTTGGTCCATCTTGTTTCTGTATAGACCATACAGGAGAATCGACTGATCATAAAAATGTGGAAATAGTTGCCAGGCACTTGTTGCTCACTAGATACTCAGGAGGCAGAGATCTGAAGGTTATTGTATGAAGCCAGCCTGGGCAGGAAAGTCTATGAGATCCGAGATCCTTATCTCCAACTGACCACGGAAAGGCTGGAAGTGGAGATGTGGCTCAAGTGGAAGAGTGCCAGCCTTGAGTCAAAATACTAAGGGACAATGCCCAGACCCTGAGTTCAAGCCCCAGTATAGGCACAGAAAGAGAGAGAGAAAGAGAGAGAGAGAGAAAGAGAGAGAGAGAGAAAGAGAGGGAGAGATACTTTAGAAGTGCATTTTGTGAACTCTGTTATGTCTCACTAGTTCATTCATGCCTACTTGTCTTCTGCCATGTTGTAATGTAGACTGGATAAACCCACCAAACACAGCTCTTAGCAATCTTTTTGGATTGTCAAGCTTCAAGAACCATAAGCTAAGTGAACTTTTAAAAAAAATAATTTTTAATAAATCACTCTGTCTGTGGCACTGAGTGGAAAATGAATTAAGCTATCTCCTTATCCTGAAGCTACAAAGGAATGTGTTGAAGGATCTACTATGGTAGTTTTCATCTATTTCAGCTTGGCTAGTTGTTTTGCTGGGTGTCTTTGTCTTTTCTATATAAAGACAACTCCAGCTCTAGTAACAGCTCATTGAAGACAGAAATGGTTTTTTTGTTTGTTTGTTTGTTTTTAATTTGAGTTAGGATGTCTCATAGGTTAGCTAAAGCATGGAAAAGTATATCAGAATTGATATTCACAAAAGTATCTCTTCATGCTTCCATACATGGGATTAATAGGGAATGGACACTTGTAAGACCCCAAGGAATCCCATTCAACAAGAATTATTGCTAGAGTCAGCAGATCTAGCATGAAATTTAAGCCTAGTGAAGTGCTGGTGGAGATGAGAGAAAGCTGAAATGGGTGATAGTGAGTGGAAATGACTAGTAATAATGACATACTTAGCATGGTATGTATGCATGAGACTATCCAAATGAAACTCCTTTGTATAATTAATATAATATACTGAAACAAAAAAGGAATATATACTTTATATAAATAGAGTTGGATATTTGTTTATGTTTCCTTGATAAAAAATATGATAAAAAATTATAGCCTTAATAGAAAGGTCTCTTTAAGAGACCGGGGCCAGTCGCTAGTTGAAACCACCAGCAGCAGAGCAGGGTATCAGGGTATAATATCAGGGTATGAACAGATCTGAGCAGTGCACAGGACCCACTGTTACCAGAAACTTCTGTACCCACATCACAGCACCTTGGGCTGCCTCTGAGAACAGTTTGTTCAGTCTCAGATTTATCCTGATTTTGTTCTACAAAAGCAGTCACTGTGAATCTCTTTTTTTTTTTTCTGTACCAGGTCCATTTCTAAAGCTGAGAGAAGCAGAATTGGAATTGCACAATTGCTGGCCTTCAAGAAACACTCGTAAATCCTCCTCATCTATGCCTCTCACGGTGTTAGTGTCATGTACCTGTGATCCTCTTTGCACAGTACTTCTTAGAAGAACAATTGCAAACTCACCGGGTCTTAAGACATTTACCACTTGGCAGAACTGTACGGGATGATGCTTTGGGGGCATCTGGGAAATCATGATAACCAGTTCTCCCAGTATTCTTACCTGACTTACATGATGGTGTTTTAGGTGCCCACTTGCCATCTACTTGGCATGAACTCCTTCCATCAGTTGAAGCAGGGATGTAGCCTTTATCACACATGTAGAAAATATAGTCTCCATAGGTGTAGAAACATACATGAGTCAAGTCTCTCCTCTCACTTATGATTCTGATGTTCTCCAGGTTTGGCTTTGGACAACATACCTCTGATAGAGGAAAAGTGATATTTAGGTTTTATGAAATCATCAGGAAAGCACACCTTTTTATTGAAACCCTTACCCTACCTTTGAAAAGTGTTAGTGGCTAAACTCACAAAACTCTTTGATCAAAGTACTTATAAACTAGTATGTTGAATTTTAACTTCTTTGTACAACTGCTTAAAGATAACTTTAAAAAATCAAGAATTTCTGGAAGGATGAACACAATCAAATCATGATTACAGTGACTGGACTAAAGATTTAATCCTTTAACATGCAGTCGTTGCTATACACTGATAAAGATGTTTCAGAGGTCTGGGAATGTGGCTTAGCGGTAGAGTGCTTGCCTACCATGCATAAAACCCTGGGTTCGATTCCTCAGCACCACATAAACAGAAAAAGCCAGAAGTGGCGCCGTGGCTCAAGTGGAAGGGTGCTAGCCTTGAGCAAAAGTAAGCCAGCGACCGTGTTCAGGCCCTGAGTTCAAGTTCCAAGACTGGCAAAAAATAAAATAAAATAACAAAAAACTGCTTGTTATTTAAAAAATAAAAAAAGAAAAGAAAAGGATCCTTCAGGAAACTTTCACTAAAGGTACCAGAAGTGATAGATATATGTAATCTCTCAGAGAATTCAAAATCACTGTTTTAAAGAAATTCAAGGAACTGCAAGAAAACATAGAAAAATAATCCAGTAATTTATCACTGACATTTAACAGCTTTTTTTTTTTTAATTGAAGAGTAGCTAGGTGCCACTGGCTCACGCCTGTAATCCTAGCTACTCAGGAGGCTGAGATCTGAGGATCTTGGTTCAAAGCCAGCTCAGGCAGGGAAGTCTGTTAGACCCCTGTCTCCAAAAAAGCTGAAAGTAGATTGGTGGCTCAAGTGGTAGAGCACTAGGCTTGAGCAACAAATCTCAGGGACAGTGCCCAGGCTCTGAGTTCAAGCCCCAGGACTGGCACACATAGACACACATACACGTGCACATGTGCTCACACACACACATCAAAGAGTAATCCTGAAGCTGATAAGTATGGTA
The DNA here is from genome assembly GCF_023159225.1 of Perognathus longimembris pacificus. Lineage (NCBI taxonomy): Eukaryota > Metazoa > Chordata > Mammalia > Rodentia > Heteromyidae > Perognathus > Perognathus longimembris. The sequence goes on from NC_063171.1 coordinate 56,568,319, forward strand.
AAGAAAACAAAAAAGGCTATGGAAGCATAAATCAGACAGCAAAAAATCAGTAAGGCATACAATACTCAGCGAGATTAAGGATTTTCAGAGGATTGGGAAAATGGAATAATAGTGGACACTAGCACCTTGAGAGATAGAAAAAGAACAGCTGGAAAGGGGTAAAAGGCCTTATCTCAACCAATAAAAAGCCAGGCCATGTGGGGGCTGCCTGACATATCACTTACATAGGAAGCATAAATGGGGTCATTCCTGGCAAAAAGCAAGACCCTATTTGGCTGGTAATTAGAACTAGGAAAGTAAAAGGGAATACCAAAATCGAGAGACACAGGATAAAAAGACAAATGACTACAAAAGCAATACTTGCAAAACTGTTTGGTGTAAATCAACTGAACAACTCATGGGGGGAGAGAGAAAGGGGGAGGGCTGAGGGGGGAATGAGGGAGGAGGTAACAAACAGTACAAGAATTGTATCCAATGCCTAACGTATGAAATGGTAACCTCTCTGTACATCAGTTTGACAATAAAATTTTTTTTAAAGACCCTATTTGGAAAATAATGAAAGCAAAATGGATAAATAGTAAAGCAATAAAAAGAGTCATTTTATAGCAATAAAGTGTTAAACTGGCCAGTAAAATATGCCATTCAGAATTTATATACATTTGGTAACATCATTTCAAAATATTAAAAGGAAAATTGTATAAAAATTAAAGACATCAACAATTGAATAAATTTTGAAACCATACCTGTAAACCATGCATAGTTTCAAGTACACTCTAAGTATGTACCCAAAAGTAATGACTGTATTCTGTGCAATAGAGTAGGTACCAGGAAATTTCAAAGATTGTACTCCACATGTTCAATAGAAAAGAAGTACAGCAGACTCAGTAAAGGAAGTTTTGAGTTCACTTACTCTCACACCCTCTAGAAGGTGTCCATTTCAAATTCTCCTGACAGGTCACAGTCTGGGGCTCTCCTGAAACGAATCGATAGCCAGGCTTACACTGATATTTCAAGTGTGTTCCAACTCCAAATGTGGTCATGTTTCTTGCCAAAGTGTTGCTTTCCCAGGAAGCAAAGGGAATGTCTGGTAAGTTTTGACAACCACCTAGTCATAGGAAAGAATAAAGGTGAATGAAAACAGTTACTAGGATTGCTAGAGAAATCCACAAGATTGACACACACACACCCCATAAGAAAGGATATGGTAGCCTTATTCAACAAGCAACTGGAGGAAAGAGTAATGAAAATCAGGAAGACTAGGCAGCATCACTTCTCAATAGCCTCTGTGGCTCTGAGAGGCAGCGAAGGGGGACGTGGCATGGTGCAGGAAGGAAATAGTTCTAGGTGTTGGTCCAGCCCCCCGGAAGTACAATTCTCCTTCCACTTTCCTGCACTTCAGAATGGCCCATCTTCAGAGGAGGCATTAGGATGACTGGATATGCACAACAGTCACTTGCCCCAGAGTAAAACGTGCTCAGTGTCTCTATGCCTAATGAGGAACTAATTTAAGAGACATTTCCCTTAATATGAGGGCACTCCCCCCTGGAAATCCACGGTGCCACATCAAGTCCCATATACCTTTTCTTTTTCCCATATAACTTTTGAAGGTGCGTCTTAGTCTGTTATTTTTGCCATTCAAGCATGTGCTAATGGCTAATGTCGAGTGAAAAGGAGAAACTGATCTGTCACGTTCGATTGTTTCTTGAGTTCCATCTCCACACAGTTTGAATGACACGCATGTGCTTGTGATGGCAGAAGGGGACAGACAAGTCACCATCCAGGGATGGCACCCATCACCCCCAATTCAGTGTGTGCTTGGACTAGCTTCCTAACAGCTCAGTGTTGTCACATTTGCAATGGGCTATAAACCATGGCTATCTCTTAGGACTGAAGTGAACATTAAATGAGTTAATTAAAACTCAATATTTAGACTAGTATTTGATATGAAAAAGTGTTCAATACATATAACTGCCAGCAATAGGTATTACTAATATTTTGTATTTGTATATATTATACATATGTAATATATACATATATATCTATATATTTCTCAATGCAAATAGCCCACAGAAAACCTCTGTAAAAATCATGGAATTCTCCTTCACAAGGAATTTCGCCTCTCATCCTTCCAGACATATTCATAATTTATTGATTTCGTTATGACGAGAAAGCTTATTATCACCTACGGGAGCAGTTTTGGAATGATTATATAGCCTATCATCAAAACCCTTGGAGTGACAGCTGTCATGCATATGGAATTCTTCCAGGATGCTGAGAGATTGCTCTCAAGATCTTCCCCCTAACAAGACCACTAAGGAAAAGCATAGCCCTAGCAGATGAGTGTTGGGATGAAAGGAAGCATGTGCTTCTAGAGCATTCCACATCTCCACTCCATGCAACGTCACATGACACAGCAGCAGCCCTTCACAGTCTGTACTCACGGGGCTCATGGGGCTGGCAGGTGGGAACAGCAGGGTACCACTGGTTGTTGGCTTCACAGCGGATGGAGCTACTGCCTTTGAGAACATAGCCATTCATGCAGCTAATCACAATGGTGTCTTTGTAAGAGTAAACGGCTTGGAACCCAGAGGCTAAGATTGCTTTTGGAATCTGGGGCTTCTGACAAGTGATTTCTAAAAGGGAATCGGAAAGGACACCTAAGTTATAAAGGAAAAATAGCAACAAACATGTGACTACCACTCCAGAGGCTGAAGCAGGAAGCTGGTAAATCACAAAGCCGTTCTGGGTTACAGAATGAGACCCTGCCTCAAATCAACACACAGACATGACTGCAAATGTTGGCATGCTTCCAAAAAAAAAGGCATGATACAGGTAGGTACAATAAACACACAAAAAAGCTTTGTGTGTTCTTTCAGTACCTGGGAAACTGAGTTGGTCCCTGTAGACAGAATGGAACAGCTTTCTCATCCACAAAATCCAGGAGTTTTGAAACCTTAAAGCCCCAAATCCTTCCACAACCATGACCAAACTTCCAGGCTGATTTTGGCTGTGAGTCAGTGACCCACAGAGATGACACGGTGCTCATAAAAAGGGTAAGAAAAGCAGCTAAAAGCTTCCCACGATAACAGAAAACAAATCTAACCCAAAGCACAAATATAACCAAACAAATATAACCCAGTCAGCAAGTCCCACCCGTCCATCCTTCGGCCCGAATTCCTCTCCACTTCTTTCTGGCCCACTACCAAGGCACAGCTGAAGGGAGCTTCATCTCCTAGCTGGACGGAAGCTACGGGCATCTCACATGCCTTGTCCCTCTTCCGATCGCTGTCCCTTCTATGCCTCCACTTCACTTTCATTATGATTCCTGGGTGTGGCATGCTAGAACCTTCCTTACCTGGCTTGTGCCACCTTTCCCAGCCTCAGCTCCTGCCAGATGCCCTGGTGTTGTCCTGACTCTAGGCGTGCTGAGCTCTATTCACCATTAAGCTATCTCACGCCAGCCTTGGATGTGTCCTGTGCTGACTAAGAATGGGAAACGGAACATGTTTTGAAGACACTTGAATAGTGGGAATGACGAATGCTTTAGAGCAGCAAGCTGAGCCACTGGGAAAGCACTGCTTCTGCCTTCCTGCTTCTGGTTCTGGGGAAGGCACTTTCTTTGGTTGACTCGGACTCCCGAGTAGCCCGCCGAGTGGCTGACGCTGTAAATGCCTAGTATGTGTCCACTAATTCTGGAATAAACAGATCGTAGGCACAAGCAAGAGACTAATTCTGGCCAAAAGACCGATGGCAATGCCAAGAGTGACTTCCAAGTCAAGAATTGAAGAGCCGGAGATTGTCCAGTCATCTCTCTGATTTCTTTCTCTTGCTGAACTGTCTAGGGATGCTATAACATAACAGGGAAGTGTTGGAAAAATCTAAACAATCCTGAATATCATGTATATGAGAACTACTGTAAAAACTTTCCTAGCCTAAGAGCACATGACAAAGAGTTTAAAAAAGCTTCCCACGGAAAGCACAGCTTTTGCTGGGGTGCCAGAGGCTCATGCTAGTAATCCTAGCTACTCAGGAGGCTAAGATCTGAGGGTCGAGGTTTGACGCTATCTTGATTAAAAGGGCATGTAATAAGATTAGCTAGGGGGAAAAGAAAACCTTCATTGGAGTAGTTTGTCTTTTGTGTGACTTACTTTTACAGGTAGGAGGGCCTGGGCTCCAGACACCTATTGTTTTATTCACCACAGAGCAGAAAATGGTGGCATTGCCTATGAGTAAGAAGTTGGGGTTACAGCCATAGGTGACTGAGGAGCCATAGGTGAAGATATCTTCATCTCCACCACTGTGCTTCCCATTGCTGATGGCAGGCGGGGACTCACACTTGACACCTGAGAATGTGGATGGGGAGAAAGGAACAGTCAAAGAGGCAATCACCGCATGTCTAAAATTCCTCAACATTCAGACTGAGAGCCCATGAGGCAATGAAGGATCGCAGGAGAGTCATCTCACCTAACACAGTTTAGGGATGTGATCATGGTGAGAAAGAAATTTTACTTACTTACACATTCTGGGAGAGGATTACTCCAGTTAACTCCCTTTCCCTCGATATGACACTGACTAGTTGCTTCACCAACTAGTTGAAATCTGAATAGACAGACAAAAGATTTCAGTGACATTGATCTTTCTCTGAGTAGCCATTGCTGTGATGTTTTGGGGTTGTTTGGGTTTGGTTTTGTGTGTTTTGTTGCTGGTGGTGGTGGTGGTAGTGTGTGTGTGTGTGTGTGTGTGTGTGTGTGTGTGTGTGTGTGTGTGTGTAGAAGCAAGACCTATTTGAAAAACTCCAAAAGCAAAATGGGTTAGAAGCATGGCTCGAGTAGTAGAGTAGAGCTCAATCCGAGTACCACCAAGAAAAAAGAAAAAGGTACCCAGTGTCAAAACTAGTGTTCCTTTTCTCCAGTCCAGCAACCGCATTTCTGGAAATTTATCCTTTCAGGGCTGGGGAACAATTTTCTTTCTGCTAAGGGATACTTAGATATTTAGAACATCACTATGGAGACAGGCCAAGGGCAGCCAATAAAAAGCATGTCTGCGCGATCATGTATGTACCCATCCATGATTTCTGAGGGCCTCATATGGCACTGTATTTGTGATATGACACACAGGGCATGAGACAGGAAACACCAAAGTGTCTACATGTGAGAACCTTTAAATAAACGACGATGAGTGATACTATCTATTCTCATTAGACAACTACATCCTTGTTATAGTTTGGATCTGGAACATTTCCCCAAAGGTTCATGGGGCTTGGTCCCAATATGGTGACACTATTGGAAGGCTGTAGAAACTTTAGGACCTAGGACTTGTTGGAGGAAGTAGCTCATTTGGGAACATGTCTTTGACGGGACCCCGGTCACTTCCTCTTGCTCTTTTTGCCTTCAAGCTACCATGGAGGTTAGTAGCTCTATTCTACTGCTTTCCCCCTACCACAATGATTGCCTTACCCTGGGCCCAAGGAGACTGAACTCGAGCCGCCATGAACTAAATCTTCTAAAGTCATGCACAAAAAATAAGGCTTTCGGGGCTGGGGATATGGCCTAGTGGCAAGAGTGCTTGCCTCGTATACTTGAGGCCCTGGGTTCGATTCCTCAGCACCACATATACAGAAAATGGCCAGAAGTGGCGCTGTGGCTCAAGTGGCAGAGTGCTAGCCTTGAGCAAAAAAGAAGCCAGGGACAGTGCTCAGGCCCTGAGTTCACGGCCTAGGACTGGCCAAAAAAAAAAAAAAAAAAAAAAATAAGGCTTTCTCCTTTTAAATCGTGGGTCTCAGATGTTTTGTCACAGTAATAAGAGGCTAACATAATACCTATAATAGATTTCTCTCTCTCTCTCTCTCTCTCTCTCACACACACACACACACACACACACACACACACAGGCACACATACAGAATGGCTAAATACTTGGCACAGGAGAATCAAAGCTCTTCAGTGTATATCTGCCTTACTTCAGGCTGCTGTTACCGAATGTGATAGAGTGGAGAACTTAGAAATCTCATTCTCACAGCACCAGGGACTTAGAATTTCAGGATTAAGGTACCAGCACAGTTGAGTTCTGATGAGGACCGCCTCCCAGCCTCCCTGTGTGCATATGTCTGTCTTCTTATTATGGTCTCACATGGAAGAGAGATGGAGAGAAAGCAAGTTCTCCCCTGTATTAAAAGACACGGAACCATTCATGAGGTCTCCACCCTCACGATGCAGTTCCCTCCCGTGAAGACCATCCCACTGGGAATATAAGACAGACAAGCACATGGGAGAAAGAAAGCAACATTGGCTCCATAATGCTATCGGAAAAAGAAGAAAAGTCAAAACAAGTTGCCAAACAATGCATACAGTCAGATGTCTTCTGTGTAAAACTGTGCGTAAACTGTTGACCATTGGTGCGTTTGTGTAAGTAAAATACTACACTCAGTTGTGTTTCTATTTGTAAGCACTAAGTCATTCACTCCCTGTCAGAAGGTGGAGAAGAGAAAGGGGAAGGAGGGTAGTGGGTGGAAGTAAGAAAGCTTGAATATATGAATGAGTCATTTTTATTCTTGGAACATATGAATGTACTATCCCCCCACCTCCCCTAACCAAAATCCCTTCAAAGAAGGTTATTTCAGCCTGCCTTATACTCACCCTTTTGAGCAAATGAACTGTATGGTTGATCCATAGGCAAGATTTGTCTTCATTTCTATTTTCCCATTCGTCAACCCCCCCGGGTGTTTGCACTCCTTCTCTGGGAGGGAAAGGAAATTGATGATGAGACAGCTAGCTTATTAGAAAATATCTAATATCTATATCATTAGAGAAAGGAAGTCTGCTTCATTACCTTCTGTTTCTGTTTCCAGATAGAGCCCAAGATTATTTTCAATGCTGACTCTTTGCTTTGTCTTGTTTGGACACAAGATCTCACTCTGGAGTCCAGGCTGACCTTAGAGTCATGATCCTCCTATCTCAACCTCACAAGTACTGGGATTATAGGGATGCACTACCACACCCAGCTCAGTGCTTACTTCTTTATGATTCTGCCTCATTAAATTTTTATGAATGGGGGGGGGGAAATAAAGGTAAATATATAACCCATTTTTTCTGACATTTTAAGGAGGAAAAATATCTGTGTCTTGTTGTTTATTGAATAAAACCTGTATGCTAAAATAGAATGTGACATATTGACCATTTGTACATACAAATGTATGCTCTTCAAATTGTGCAGTGGATCACAGAGAGGCAGAGGAAAAAAAAAGAGGGGAAATAGGTTCTTTAAGCTAGATCTTGTTAGAAAAATATTTCATGGCTTATTCCCAATGGATGTCTTCTAAATAATATATATAGGTGGTGCTAGTCTCTAAGATAACTTTGCTCCAAGATTTTCATATGAATTAGAAAAATTAGTTTCTCTGAGAACTTTCTGGAATAAAATGTGCAGGTGAGAATAAATGTAGCCAGGTGCTGGTGGCTCATGCTTGTAATTCTAGCTACTCAAGGAGGTTGAGGTCTGAGGATCATGTTTCAAAGTCAGCCTGGGCAGGAAAGTCCATGAGACTTGTATCTCCAAGTAACCACCAGAAAACCAGAAATGGTGTTATGACTTAAAGTGGTAGAGGGCTAGCCTTGAGCAAAACAGCTCAGAGACAGTGCCTAGGCCCTGAGTTCAAGCCCCGGCCCCCACCAACAATAATAAATGTAGACACTTACTGACACAAAAGATAGTGTACACCCATTCACCACTGAATTGACAAGTAAGGTGACTTGCATTAATTTTCTTGTAGCCTAGGTTGCAGGTGTATTTCAGAACAGTTCCGGTTGTATAAGTTGTTACATAAAATCGTTGGATTGGAGTAGCAAATGGCAATTTGGGAGGAGGATTACAGTCACCTGGACATGAAAATGACAAGGAACACCAAAAGTTACATGTTGAGATCCTGCCTCCCCTTGTCTTAGTAGCAAGGTAGTTACAGCACAGCCCATACTGCCCCAGGGCTCAGAGACCACCATGATTGCTTTCTGACTAATGATAACAATGATCATAAAAAGTTCCTCAGTCTATCCCTGAATGAGTCATAAAAAGGTAAAAGTGGATGAATGTAATGTCATTATTCTCTCAAGATGTCCACACCTGCCTATTGAAAACCTATGCTACATAACACTACCTCTTGCTTATTGCTTATGACAGTCCTGGGACTCGGGACTCAGGGCCTGAGCACTGTCCCTGGCTTCTTTGTGCTCAAGGCTAGCACTCTAGCTCTTAAGCCACAGCACCACTTCTGGCTTTTTCTGCTTATGTGGTGCTGAGGAATCAAGCTCAGGGCTTCATGCATGCTAGGCAAGCACTCTACCACTAAGCCACATTCTTAGGCCTAGTCAAGCAATATTTTTCAATAACAATACTATGTGTAAAACTAGCTGCCTCTACAGATAGGAATGAGAAGAAGCCATTTTCTTTTCTTTTCTTTTTTAAGTCCATTTCCTTCTCCCCACCACCCCCAGCCTTATCTCCTTTTTTTTTTTTTTTTTTTTTTTTGGCCAGTCTGGGAGCTTGAATTCTAAGCCTGGGCTCTGTCCCTGAGCTTCTTTTGTTCAAGGCAAGCACTCTACCACTTGAGCCACAGTGCCACCTTTTTTGAGTAGTTTATTGGAGATAAGAGTATCTAAGCGTTTCCTACCTCAGCTGTCTTCAAACCTTGATCCTCAGATCTCAGGTTCCTGAGTAGCTAGAATTACATGTGTGAGCACCTGGCTCCCCCTCGCCCTTTTTATTAATACAATTTTATTATCTTTAAGTATTTATACAAAGGGATTCCAATTCAACATGTCAGTTTATGAATACAGTACAGCCATTTCATGATGTTCTTTAGGCATTTGGGTTTTGGTTAGATTGCCTATAAAATCTTATTTCTGTGGCAAGAATTAAATAAAATACTAAATATCCTTCCACATGACCCAAACAGAATTATTATTGCCCATCCTCGGCTCTGAGTAACCCCAGGAGTAGTAGAATTTCTTCATAGTCGTGCTGTAGGTAATACGCATTTATTCTAAGTCATGACTACTTTGAGGTTTGATTCATATATAGATTCCTAGGGAAGAAATTCTACAAGGGAAAAACAGCGAGCATGCATCAAATAGCAATTTTATAGCAAATTTGTTTAAATTCTAGGCCGTCAATGGGAAAGGTGGATATTTATTAGCTTGTTACTCAAAAGAACATGCATAATGAACCCCCGTCTTATCTTCCCATTACTCACCAAGAATTAGAGGCATCAGAATAGCCACCAAGGTCATTTGGAATAGAAATGAATCTGTGGATCTCCACAGCCGAGGGAACGGCCAGGCTGCCATTTCCTCTCCCCTTTGGCAGGTGAACTTCTTGGGCAGCACATGTGAAGGTCTTGAGGCGTGCATGATCTGATGTGGGGAGTGTCTCTTCAACATGTTTCTGCTCGAAGAACTCGATAAACAGTCACTGAACTCTTACCTGTCATAATAGCCTATGGGAAAAAAAATCCCATGGATATTATCTTCAAAGAGATTTCGATCAAGTGTGTAAGAAAAAACCTTCCATGAAAACCTCTACATCAAATATCAGGAGCCCACTCAGTTAGTTCTAAGTGGAGAGACAGGAGTAGGCTTTCCAAAGGTGGCTTCACCTGTGCTGTGAAAATCAAGTATCAGACCCAGCAATGAGAAGGTAGAGGCTATTTCTGGGAAACACTAGTCAGCACTCTGCTTAGAAGTAAAGGAATGTTGGTAGGGAAGTGATAGCTACAGACAAACAGGCAGATTCAAGTTGACTTCCAAATAGCAAAACCTGGTGGCTGACATTTGTAATTCCAGCTACTCCAGAGGCAGAGGCTGGTGAATCATAAAAGTAATCCAGGAAGAGGTAGGGAGACCTATTCTGAAAAACCACCATAAAACAAAATGGCTGGGGAGTGGTGTGGTTGTGTGGTGTGGTGTGGTATGTTGAAGTAGTACAGTTTCATTAGCCTGTGAGAGGCCCTGTGTTCAATCACCATTACCACAGAAAGAAGAAGAAGGAGGAGAAGGAGAGGGTAAGGGAGAGGGAAGGAGCGAGAGAAAGGGAAAGCAGGGAAAGAGAGAGAGGATGAGAAGGTATGATTTGGGTTTTTCAGTGCCAAGAGTAGTAAACTGAATTCAGGGAATGTCAAGCTGCTTTGGTTTTGCTGCTGCCGCCATCACTGTTGTTGTTGAGAAGCATGATTACTGTGCTTTCAGGTCACTGTGGGGCTTCATTAAAGGAAGATTAAATGAGGCAGAGTGCAACGAGGAAGTTGATAAAGAAGAGTATTGGAGTAGGTCAGGTGATCCATGGAAACAATCAGAACAAGGAAACGGCAGAAGCAAAAGCAAGAAAATGCCCTGCGCAGTGATTGATGTTTATAATCCTAGTCTAGAGGTGAGGATTGAAAGGATCATCGCGCGAGGCCAGCCCAGACAAGAACTGATGGAGACCCTATCTCAACAATAAAAGCTTGGTGTAGAGGTGACATGTGATACCACTAGTGACAGGTCTGGTGGCTCATACTCATTCTAGTTCTGAGGGAAGCAGCAACAGGAAGATTACATCCTAGGAAGGATCAGGCATAAAAGTAAGAACTTATTTAAAAAAAATAAAGTTAAAAGGGTTGAGGGCAAGTCACAAGGGATAGAGCTCTTGTTCCAGAATAAAGAGAAGCAAGAAAATGATAACACATAAAAAGTATTTGCATTATCTATCTGTACCTATGTATGTTCCATCTATATCTATTTATATATCTATCATCTATCTATCTATCTATCTATCTATCTATCTATCTATCTATTTATCTATCTACCAATCTTTTTAAATTTATGTCAACAAAAGCAACAATACTTTGGGCCAATGAATTTTCAAAGCATGGTTTAGCCACCAAAATAAATTAATTCATAAACACATACATATTTTTTAAAGGAAACATTGCTTTTACTGTTACCTTTTCCGGCTCTGATCACTCACTACCCAAAAACTTTTCCAGCTAGATTTCTGTAAAGCCATTCTTACCCCTGTTTATGGGGAAATCTCTATATGTCCCAACTTTCCTTCAGACGTTTTATACAAAAACTAACCTATGAAAAGAATGATCAATGAAACACAAGCTCTCAAGCTAGGTGCCAATGGCTCACACCTACAACCCTAGCTGTTCAGGGGGCCAAGATTGTGATTTGAAACCAACCCAGGCAAACAAATCTTCAAGATTCTTAACCCCAACTAAACAGCAAAAGCTCATTAATGGGGATAGGGCTCAAGAAGTTGAGCATCAACTGTGAGAAAAAAAAAAAAAGTGAGCAAGAGCTCAAAGGCCCTGCGTTTAAGCCCCAGCCAGTACTGGCGAAAAGCAAGCAAGCAAACTAACAAAAAAGGATCTCATCTATGATTCTGAAACCTTAGATGGATTAAGAAGGTCTCTATTGCCATCTGTCCTCATTCATATGAACTGTCAGTCCGGGTCCACCAGCCTGTATACCATTCCTCCATCCCAAGGTTGTCACTGGCCTCTTTTTGTAGCACGTGGAGGAAGAAGCTCAAGTTAGCTCAGCCTATAGGAGGAGCTTACCTCATTTATTGAGCAAAAACTCACGTCAGATTTTTTCCCCTGGTCCTGGGGCTTGAACACAGGGCCTGAGCACTGTCCCTGAGCTTCTTTTGCTCAAGGCTAGCACTGTACCACTTTGAGCCACAACACCACTTGTGGCTTTTTCCAAACAGTTTACTGGAGGTAAGACTCCATGGCCTTTCCTGCCTGGGCTGGCTTCAAACCATGATCCTCAGAGCTCAGCCTCCTGAGTCGTTAGGATTACAGGTGTGAGCCACCAGTGCCCGGCTTCATGTCAGATTCTTAACTTTCCCATCATGTCTCAGCCACGCTGCTCCCTGCACACACACCCCCGCTCATTTCCCATGCCTTCAAGGGCAGTTCAGCCAACAAAATCCATCGATACCACATCCTATTGCTCATCATAATTTATACTGGCTGTTGTGATGAAGAAACAGAAATGGAAGACCCTACCGCCTCTCCCACTTCCCTATCAAAGGATGGCAGTTTGCTCAGCACTAGGTGGGGGCAGGGGGAATCACTCAGGATACAGGACAACCCCAGGCAAGCTGAGACTGTAGGAAAGCTACCTCAGCCTGTGTTGTGTCTACACTCTAACAGGGCTGTACTCCACCTTCCCACATACCAGGCTGTGTTCCCTTTCCACCTCGCTGTTCAGTGAACCCCTGGTAGCCAAAGGGAGCCCCAGACAAGCTATACAGGTGAACACCAATGGACTCAGGTATTCTCTGTGGCTGCTGTAGTGAATTGGTCATTCAATGAAACTGCTAAGAATCTTTAAAGAGGGCTGGGGATATAGCCTAGTGGCAAGAGTGCCTGCCTCGGATACACAAGGCCCTAGGTTCGATTCCCCAGCACCACATATACAGAAAACGGCCAGAAGCGGCGCTGTGGCTCAAGTGGCAGAGTGCTAGCCTTGAGCGGGAAGAAGCCAGGGACAGTGCTCAGGCCCTGAGTCCAAGGCCCAGGACTGGCAAAAAAAAAAAAAAAAGAATCTTTAAAGTAGCCAAAGTGTTGGCAAAGGAGCTTTTAAAAACACCCCATTTGTGGAGGGGGTAAGGTGGGAGAAAAATGAAGGAGGAAGAAACAAGTTTGATAGGAAATGTACTCACTGCCTTACATATGAAACTGTAACCCTTCTGTATATCACTTTTTGACGATAAATAACTAATAAAACAGGTCATTTTGCCCCTGCAAATCTATTTCTATTCAAATTCAAAGGAAAATGTAGGCACTGACTATATTAGGAAATCTTTACAAAACAGTTGCATAAAAGAACATAAGAACTCTAATTGCCATGCACGGAATATATTAAACAGTCTTCATATGTGGCTTCAAGGAAAAACACAAAATCATGACTATCTTGTTTAGTTATATCCTGAAGATACCTGAGACTACTTCTGAAAACAATGTGAAGTAAATTGATCGTTTGATCCATAAATCCCAAAATTCACTTCAGGAATCTGATCTTACAGAAAGCAGCAATAGATCGACTGCTTTGTGGCAAATCCTATCTGTGTTCTAGCTGCTCCAAACCCTGTCAATTTCTACCACTCCTCCTTTCCCCTCTACATTATCTGCCCAACCAATGCTTGCTAAGTTTAAACACCAAAGCTTCCAGTGAGAAAATAGATTGTTTTGTTGGTTTAGTTGTTTTTTTTTTTTTTTTTTTTTTTTTTTTGCCAGTCCTGGGTCTTGGACTTAGGGCCTGAGCACTGTCCCTGGCTTCTTTTTACTCAAGGCTAGCACTCTGCCAACTTGAGCCACAGCGCCACTTCTAGCTTTTTCTGTATATGTGGTGCTGAGGACTCGAACCCAGGGCTTCATGTATATGATGCAAGCACTCTTGCCATTAGGCCATGTTCCCAGGCCAGAAAATAGATTGTTTAAAAATGTTTCCTATCTCTATCACCGTATTATTTGTCAAGGACAAATCCTCCCTTTTGGAAGATAGGCATGCTGTGAAGCTGACATCAGTGATTTTACTGATGGGGATGAAGGCCCTCTTTCATCCCCAGTCTTGAGTTTTGTATGTCACGGCCCATCAAGAAAGGGGCAGAAAATGGGGAGCAGGATAGGGAATGGATCGTCAGCAACCTGGCTCAGCCAGTGTTTTCTCTACTCCCTAACAGCGCCCATTCCTCCCTACCACCAGTGCCAAAGCCAAGCGACCATCGCCTAAGCCAGCAAACGCTAGAGTGACTCCTGCATTCTCATCTACAGATGTTATGGGTTGGCTCTTATATTTAACTTTAAGGTCCTCAACCTGAGGGTTCTAAATATAATTCAAATATTTTAAGCAGTGGGGTCACCTGGCCAGGTCTGGAAAGTGAGAGGGAGAAGAGGTAAGGAGAACGAAGCTTATTGGCACCTTTTCCTCCAACGTAGTCTGAGTGCGCAGTAAACCCCGGACCTGAAGGTAGCTAAGGGAGAAGTAGAAGACTCAGTAATTTCGCCTTGGGTTTTTTTCTCTCCGAATCAAATACCTTTGATCTGACATTCCTAGCCCCTCCCTAGAATAGAACTCTCCCTAACATTCTTTCCTTTCAAGCAAAGGCTCTACTCAGAATCCCATTGGCTGGTGAAGACATTGGGAGCACCTCATTGTCCCCCCAAATGACTCACAGCAGAAACCAAGCTGTACCAAAGCTGTAGTGCACAATTGGTTACTTCTTCCCCTGGTCTTCAAATCGGATAGGAAGCCAGTGGAGCGTTCTGTCTTTCTCTTTTGTCTACCTTTTCTCAGGAAGGGTAAGTGGAAGGCTGGTTCTACTTGCCAGCCCCCAAAGAACACAGAACTGTCTTCTCCATCTCTGGATTCCACCAGGGGCCAGTGGTGCCCTGTGTAGTTAGGCCTATAATGCTTGTGTCTAAATGGAGTATGTGCAAACATTTCCTTCCTTCTTTTGTTCCCTCCCTCCCTCCCTCCCTCCCTCCCTCCCTCCCTCCCTCCCTTCCTTCCTTCTCTCCTTCCTCCCTTCTTTCCTTTCCTTTCCTTTCTTGTTGTTTATGTGCTGCTACTGGGGCTTGAACTCAGGCCCTCATGCTCTTGCTTTTGTTTTCAATCAAGAATTTGAGCTATTCCTCCCTTTCTAACTATTTGCTGGTTACTTCGAGAAAGGAGTCTCTCAGATATGTCTGTTCAGGCTAACTTCTTGATGCTTAGATCTCAATCTTCTGAGTAGGTAGGATTGGACTGGGAATATGGCCTAGTGGTAAAAGTGCTCGCCTTGTATACATGAAGCCCTGGGTTCGATTCCTCAGCACCACATATGTAGAAAAAAGCCAGAAGTGGTGCTGTGGCTCAAGTGGTAGAGTGCTAGCCTTGAGCAAAAAGAAGCCAGGACAGTGCTCAGGCCCTGAGTTCAAGGCCCAAGACTGGTAACAAAAACAAAACAAATAAACTGAGTAGGTAGGATTACAGGTGTGGTCATCAGAACATGGCCAAACATTTTTCTTGTCACTATTCACCAGATAATACTGTATAAAAATGATTTCTGTAGTTCTTGTGCTGTTCAGCTCTTACAAATAAGCTAGAATTGATTTAAGGTGTACAGGAAGATATACAAATACAGTGAATACTGTGCTATTTCGTAAAGGGCTTTTCAGTAACCCCTGAAGACACTGAAGAAAAACTGTATTTGTTGCATGAGAATGTAGAGATGGAAACTAGAAAAACTGAGGTGAGAGTCTATAGTCCTCATCCCCCCCCCCGTTTTTTTAAGGATGGGCACATTCAACCTGTGGAGGAGGAGCAAGTATCATTCTTTTAAACATCTGTATGTCCAATACTAATTTAAAAATAGAAACAATATATGATCAAACATGTATGTCTATGGAAACTGAGGCTTCATGTCCAAGCTATAAAATATTGATTTGCAAATCATTCAGAAACAGAACCCTTGAATCAAAACAGGAGCAAAGGATGCGAACAAGTTAGCCAAAGGGGAGGAACTGAAAATGTTCATTTCTAGAAAATGCTGCATCATTTTGGTTGTTGGGTGGTAACTATGAGATGGAGGCTTGTGCGCAAGTGGCAAACCCAGGGGGCCATTCAGGAGTACCACCTACAGTGGAGGTCCAAGTTTTATTCTGTCTACAGACTCACGTGTGGCACCACTAGCTCCAATGTACAAGGATCTCAAGCCAAAAATAACCCACCCACCCCAAAACGGAAGACTCTACTTGAAGACAAGGAACTAAAGCAAGGAGGATTGGATGTGGGGCTCAAGTGGTGGAGTGACTGACTTGCAAAGGCTTGGCCCCTGGGTTCAAGCCCCAGTACCAGCCCCACCATGAATGTGTCTTATTAGCTATTAACTTTTCACAGCCAAAAATGTGGTTCAGCCTCTTATTTATAAAATCTGGAAGTCAAATATTTCAGTTAGATTTCATTTGTTTCACTGTGGTTAGTGAATACTATTTAACAGTGGATGTTTCATCATTGATTTCTCTTAGGTTGACCTAAACATTACAGCCAAATTAACATGATCATATGTTACCATTACAGATCGGTTTTTTTTTCCCTCATGATATTATCATTCACCACTGTCTGCTGACCTCTGAAGGAAATCTAAGGATGGCCAAGTTACACTGAAAGGGGAAAAATATTCACTGCAAATAAAGACGTGAGGGCAATTGACTATTCTGCCTTCTCAGGAGGGGAGGAATCCCCTCAGGAAAGGAAAGCTCTCTCAATTAATGATAATGATAATAATAATAATAATAATAATAATAATAGTTGAGACAGGCTGAGGGCTGGTGGGCAAAACAGAATTTGATGAGAGTAGAGAGACATATTTCTATCTTTAGTAATAGAAATTCCAGAGACTAAAGGCTCTGGAGAAACTAGACAGCAACACAGTAGACATCAATGAATATTCATATTTGGGAATTTTTTTTCTTCATGCACCTGTCAGAAACAGAGCACCCAAAATCCCAAGTGGTTCAAACCAGGAGGAAGCTTTTCTCTCCTGTGATAGTTCAGAGGCAAAAAAAAACCCACAACACCACAAAAACAAAACCCAAACTTCAACAACAACAAAACCCCCAAATTGCCACATTTAAAATGGTCAGTGAGGGCTGGGGATATGGCCTAGTGGCAAGAGTGCTTGGCTAGTATACATGAGGCCCTGGGTTCAATTCCCCAGCACCACATATACAGAAAACGGCCAGAAGTGGCGCTGTGGCTCAAGTGGCAGAGTGCTAGCCTTGAGCAAAAAGAAGCCAGGGACAGTGCTCAGGCCCCGAGTCCAAGCCCCAGGACTGGCAAAAAAAAAAAAAACAAAAAACAAACAAAATGGTCAGTGAAACCACCCAGCATGGTTGAGCATGGACCAGTTTCCTTTTTCTGGATTATTCCACCATCCCCTGAGAAACTGAGCCCCTCAGCATGGCAGAAACATACCTTGTTAGCAATTCTAGCCTAGTGGGTGGAAGGAGAAAGTGGAGAGCAAGCAGCTTCCCTGTTAACGAAGTGCCATTGGGCAGTTACTACAAAGCCAGATCTAGGCCAGCAGCCATGGCTTCTGCTGATATTTAAAGTGGTAGACAAAGTTCTGCTACTTATAATACGCAATCTTTGCTATATCCACTAATGGACAATCTTGCGACTCCTTAATACTGCTTCAATCTACCCAAGCCTTTTCCAGGATGTGTGACCGGCTTTGCACAAAACAGGATAAAAAGAAAGTCATAAAGGAATAGAGCCTTCTAGAATACCCAGAGATACAAAGGATAAAGGGGGGGGGGGGGGGGGCTCCTGTTTTACTATTAAGGAGAACAGTGGCGCCATCAAGTGGAGGACTTGGGATAAGCAGGTGGCTGTCGGGGCCTTCATCTGGGGCTGGACTGCAGAGATTGGACACAAATGTAAACCTTTTTATGAAATATGGCATGAATGACAGAGACAATGTGCACAGGAGTTCAGAGGATGATAGAGCTCCCCCACAGCAGGGCAGAGCAGGGCTGAGGGACGAGTAGATGACATTTACACTGACCTCTGACCGCCGAAGTGACATGCATTCATGGAACTCTAGAGTAGAGGTGGTTCAGGAGTGCATTGGTTTGAACCAATGTACATTGAACCAACGAACTTTTGCAGGCCACACAATAAAATTAGCGTATTGACTTTATAGAATACTAAAGGACCACAAAGACAAAAGATTTTGACCTGTAAAATTTTAATTGAAGAAAAAAAAAAAAGTTCACTCCGTATCCAGTAAAGCAAAAATGTATTAGCCACAAGATGATCGATAATACCATCATCTCAAAGCAGTGATCATGTCTAGATATTCATTACGGTATCCACTTCCCACTCAGTGACAAGAGTCTCTAAACAGAAGTGGCTCGATTCACAGCTGCCAGTCATCCAGGCTGCCCCTTTCCTCCCTCGAAGGAAAATCATAGTGATAACTCCAGGACTGCTTATCTGGCCTTGTCTCTCTGTGATTCCAGCAGCTCAATCTCCAGAGACAGCTTGTAGATCTCCAGGGCCATCTTCACCTCCTCCGCACTTGGGAGACACTGCATGAGTTTTCTGCCCTGCAGCACTTGCTTGCAGCCTTCAGGGGCATCCTGAAAGAGATGGGGGTGGAGGATGGGGGTGAGAGGGCCCTGCTGAGCATCCAGAGACAGGACAACAGTACGCTATATAGTCTAGAAAAAGCACAGTTAGGAATATGTTTGTCCATGTCCAGCAGACCCTGCTAAGGGGCTGAGCTTTTGCTGTTCTCGAGTGAGAAAAGGGAAGAGGAGGAGAGGGAGAGAGAGGAAGAGGAGGAAGTGGAGGAAGAGAAGGAGGAGGAGAAAGGAGGAAGAAGAAGAAAGGAGGAGGAGGAGAAGAAGCAAGAGGAGAGTAGGTAGAATCGAGAGGATGAAGAAGAGGACTGGGGTGAGGAGCGGGGCAAGAAAGGGGCAGTGGAGAGGAGGGAGGATTCTCTTGGAATGACTGAATCCTGCCCGGCAGATACCATCATGCTTGGCTGAGAACGAGCTTTGCAGAAGCCATCAATTTGAGGGTTTGGCAGGAGAGAATGGCCTGGAGTCGTACCACTTACCCACTCACACTTGGGCACCTTCGGATACCAGGTTCCATTCTCTGAGCAAGTGATACTTTGGGGACCCACCACGGAGAAGCCAGAGTCACAGTGGATGGTGACATTTTCAGGTTCAACATACTGAGCCTTATTCACAAATACCTTTCCATGTTCTATCTGTGGTTTCTCACACTGCGCTATAAGAGAAACATATTTTTAGGCGATATGCAACTCAAAGAAAGACATAAGAATTAAGTGCGTGTAGGTAAGACTTCTTGTTCTGCTTTTTACTTGCACTTTTATGTCCAAACTATGAGTTAACATTTTTATTGAGAATGATGGCTACACGTTTTATGTGACTGTTTCAATTAACTGTCACAATAGTTTTAATGAGATGAGCATTACTATTATTCTCATTTTATTTAGGAAAAAGTTTATCTATGCAGAATGTAAGAAATGTGCCCACAAGAATAGCATATTCAAATAATATAATAGGATGCCAGGTGCCAATGGCTCACACCTTGAGTAGCTAAGAGGCTGAGATCTAAGGAAAGAAGTTCCAAGCCAGTCTGGACAGGAAAGTCCCTGTGAAACTCTTATCTCTAATTAACAACTCAAAAAAGCAGAAAGTGATATGATGGCTCAAGTGGTAGACTGCTCAGGGACAGTGCCCAGGCCCTGAGTTCAAGTCCCACATAGACAAAAGAATAAATAAACAATAAAATGTATAACGTGAAAGGTTCTTCCTCTAGCCAGGAAGAGCTTTAGACTTTCTCCTGAGTGTTTTGTGCTCTTGGTCCTGCGCTGAGAAGGAAGATGACTTGCCTTTACACTCGGGGGCTGCTGGTGACCACAGCAAATCGCCACAGGTTAGTGTTGCTTCTCCAACTAGACTGTATCCTTCCTCACACGTGTATGTAGCCTTTGTGCTCCTGCCAAGGAACGTTGAACTGAGTTCAAACTCTCCATGGGCAATTTTAGGAGGAAATCTGCAATCTTGACAATAGGACAGAAGATGAGCACGTTGAGTGTGTAAACTATTGCAACATAGAATTTGTACTGTTTGTCCTTCTTTCTCTGCCCATGAGATTACTTGGCTAAACTCATCCATCCAGTTGGACTGTCCTCTGGGAGGTCTCAGGCAGAGGCCTAGAAGGTCTCGATCTCTATTCTTCCATAATCTGAATAGTGAAGCTCCCCTAGTAGCCCCTAAGTTGAAGGCTTTGTCTCCAGGTGGTGGAATTTTCAAGAGGCAGGGACTGGTGAGAGGTTCTTAAGTTAGAGTTGTGTCCTAGAAGGACATTGTGGGACTCAGACTTTTCTCTTTCTCTCTCCACCTCATAACGAACTGAGCAGTTTGGTACCATTTTATGCTGCTGCCAGGATGTGCTGCTTCTGCACAGGCCCAGAGCATCAGAGTCAATGGATCATGAGCCAGAATTCGAAAACTGCGAATCAACATGGACCTTTTCTGTTTATAAGTTGCTTATCTCAGTCATCTGTTGCAGGGACCGAAAGCTGACTCATACACAAGCCCAGTGTGTACTATATCCACTCGGGCATGCTAACTTCCTGAAGTTATTTAAAAATGCCTTCTACAATCTGCTATAGGAAATTCAAGGGTTGTAATTACACTTATGGTCGGCTATTTTTTTTTTCTGTGCTTTTAGGGGGTATCAGTATAGATACAGTCTTCTTAGTATAGTATACAATTTTCTTTTGTGTTAGTGACAAATCGTTCCATTTTACATTGCTTGGGGACCACATTTGCACGAAGCCTAGATTTAGACTTGAGTCAAATCGTACTGTTGCCACACCATTCATCATCTCATGTTCAATGCCAGGATGCCTTACACAGTCAATGGTTTCTCACCAGAAAATACTGTCCCTGTGAACTGTTGTGTTAAAGCCACTGAACATGCAAGGAGGTTCTTTGCCTTTCCAGTTTGCCTGATGGTGGCAAAAGAGAAATTCACAAAGGCAGCACATCTTTCTAGGAAGTGGTGCTGTGACTCAAGGGGTAGAGTGCTAGGCTTGAGCACAAAGAGACTCAGGGCAGTGCACAGGTTCTGAGTTCAAGCCCTAAGATGGGCGAAAAAATAAAAGATCTTTTTACCTTTTCCTGTCTAAAACAAAGCTATAAATTTTCACTGGTTTACTAGCCAAGAGACAGCATTCGCAGGCCAGAGGCATCTGGGAATAGACTTCAGAAATGTTCTTTCCTTTGAGTTGCCATTTCTCCAACATTTATGATTCTCTGTTTAAATACTATTTAATACAAGGTTCCAAGAAATTGCTTTGA
Organism: Perognathus longimembris pacificus; assembly: GCF_023159225.1. Lineage (NCBI taxonomy): Eukaryota > Metazoa > Chordata > Mammalia > Rodentia > Heteromyidae > Perognathus > Perognathus longimembris. Next base: position 56,589,251 of record NC_063171.1, read on the forward strand.
ATTGATTTTTTCCTACTTGGTAAGCCGAGCAAATGTTATTAGCTTGCTTTAAAAAAAATTCTTGTTGCTCTTTATATAGGGGTGTCAAACTACAGGCTTACCAGAGTTGCACAGATTATGTTTTTTCTTCCTTTTCTATATATCAGGTCCATCCACAATTTCTGAGTCAGTCATTTCTCCCCCATCAAAACTCTTCATCCATCCCCACCAAGAAAATTCTTACTGTACTGTATAATGTTTTAGCAAATAATTTATAGGAAAAAGAAGAACGATGACTTTCATATTGTAACAATAGTCATGACAAAAGTGTAGAACACCTCTCCAAAAGAGAATTGGATCAGTTTCCAAACACTGCACAGGATGTTAATAAAGAAAGGAGAGGTATGCCCAATGCTGGTGGTTCACACCTGTAATCTTAGCTGCTGAGAAGGCTGAGATCTGAGGATGGTGGTTTGAAGCCAGCCTGGAAAGTAAAGTCCATGAGATGCTTATGTCTAATTGGCCATCAAAAAGCTAAAAATGATGGGAGAAAAATGAGGGAAAGGGTAACAAGTTTGACAAGAAATGTAATCACTACCTTACTTGCATAACTGTAACCCCTCTGTACATCACCTTGACAATAAAATTAAATTTTTTTAAAAGATGGAAATGGAGCTGTAGCTCAAGTGGTACAATACCAGCTTTGAGAGAAAAAAAACCCCCACAAAACTAAGGGACAGTGCCCACAACCTAAGCTTAAACCTCAGTACCAGCACAAAAAGATTAAAATTGAAAAAAAAAATTAAAGAAGAGGAAATATCAAAGTACTCTGCCAGTATCCTATACTATTTTCAAAAGAAGTAATTATTTTCATAGTTCCAGATATTAAGAGAAAACCAGAAAGATAAGAGACACACAGGAGTGGGGAGAGGAAGTTAACGTACTTCAAGAACCATGCAAGAAATGTAAATCCCTTTATCCAATTATAAGCTTTTTCTTTGTTCCTTTTTGTTGTTGTTGTTTTCTGATTTTGTTGCTGTTGTTGAGTTTCTCATGTAATCCAGACCGGCATGGAACTTATTATACCGCCCCTTGAATTTGTGATCCTTCTACCTCAGCCTTCTAATAAGCCTTCTCTTAATAAACTCCATCACTGGGATACGAAGAATCTCCCCAAATAACGTCATTCTAAAAAGTTCTTACTGTGAAGACATGATGGTGTTCGGGGATGCCACGTGCCATCTGCTTGGCATGTTGCTGAAAACATCTTTTCCCCATAGCATGTATATGACACAACATCTTCATAGACGTAAGTGCAGCCTGTGTCAAAGTGGGCTTCTGTACGGTAGGTGGTTATCACATTCTGCAGGCTCGGCACTGGACAACATACCTCTAAAAAAAATACAATAATAAGCTTAAGGCTTGTATAGTTAACAATCTCACTTCCACTACTGAAGAGAAGCTGGGCAAACACCACAGGAGTGCCAAGGAATCTGTGCTCTCTGATTGCTGAATAATTTTAAGACAGTCATCCCTCCTCCCCCAGCTAAGTATTTTCATTACAAGCTTCCAAATGAGAAACTGTAACAAACCTGTGTCAAAATGTACCTTTTTACCATGATTCAAGGAGAAAAATAAATACCATCTGCTTATGATTTCACTGGCGTTGCATCATGATTGAATTCTCTAATAATTTACACTTATCATAGGAAGGAGCAAGTTATCGACAGTTTATATTTACCTGGTGACTAATACATAGAAATAAATTTAAGTTATGGCTAAAATTTTTCTTTCTTGATGTAAAATTCAAAGTGCAATAGTGATTCAAATCTTTTTAAAAACCATGATAGCTGATCTAGGGACACCATTTTTTTTATTAACAGATGGAAATGTTTTAAGATTAAATTTGAAGGCTAGGTGCTGGTAGCTCATGGTAGCTCATGTCTTTAATCTGTGCTACTCAGGAAGCTGAGATCTGAGGATCCTGGTTTGAAGCCAGTCCAGGACACAAGAGTCCAAGAGTTTCTCACTTCAACCAGCAAAAATTCACAAATGAAGGTGTGGCTCAAGTGATGAGTGCCAACCCGGAGTGAAAAGGCTAAGAGAAAATGTGAAGCTCTCAAATCAAGCCCCAGTACCAGAATAGACAAAAAAAGAAAAGGTAGAACTTGATATACTGCCTGACATAAGATAACAAAACATCACAATGGAATAAATTATTCTCTGTGCAAGAAATATAACAATCACCATGATGTAGTTTTATAGGTATGCTCCAATACTCATTTGTTAATGAAACAATAAAAACAACATTCATATGATTTTCACATTGTGAACTTTTATGAAATGCTTCACAGCATAGAGGACACTATGGCATAAGTCTAAATTCATAATCAGATGTTACATTGTGAACAAATACCATTTCACTCTGTTCTATAATGATTTAAATGTCCTATATTAAATAATTAAGTCAATAAGACTATTGTAAGCAAAATAAATTGCACTAACAAGTAGGTTTTTAATTATCTACCTGTAATACTTGGTTACATGAAAGGTGATACATTTTGCTTGTTAAGAATCAATTCGATTTGTGTCTCTTAGAAAAGTAGAATGGGGGATGGGAATATGGCCTAGTGGTAAAGTGCTCACCTCGTATACATTAAGCCCTGGGTTCGATTCCTCAGTACCACATATATAGAAAAAAGCCAAAAGTGGCGCTGTGGTGCAAGAGGTAGAGTGCTAGCCTTGAGCAAAAAGAAGCCAGGGACACTGCTCGGGCCCTGAGTCCACACCCCAGGACTGGCAACAAAAACAAAACAAATAAAAAATTATTTAAAAAAAAAAAAAGTAGAGTGGGTCTTAATAGCTTCAAATTAAACTTTGCTTTTATGCTAATATGGAAGAAGTAATCTGATAGGTTGATCTAGACTACTGCTTTTCATTATTTGTGCATTTCATACATTTTTTGAATTCTATTCCGTGGCATGAAGTTCCTTGTAGTCTGAGTCTCCATCCATTCACCTCTGAAAGGGCAAGGTTCTGATTGGGTAGGAGACATTTACTCCTTTTCTTGTCCAATTCCACATAGGCCCATAAAATAGCACCCACCTTTCAGGAAAACTAGAGAACACTTCCTTTCCAGCTTCCTGAGGTAAGAACGCTGGGTGAGGAGTCAAGATCTGCTTACCTAAAACAGCTAATGAGACCCCACTTTGTTGAACTTGCTCTCTCATGGTGGCTCGAGCTGGCTGAATACATGACTATCTCGCCAACTTTCCTGTCAGTCACCCCAAAGGTTACATTTGGGAAGGGAAAGGCTGTGAGGGAAGTCCATTCTGAGAGTAGTTGAGCTGTGTTCTCCATTCTATCACAGTAATGAAGCTAATCCTTAATGTGAATAGTGTTTAACACTTGTGTCTATTCCTCATTTGATTCTGAACTGGGCTAAGGAAAGATTTTAATTGAGTATCTCAAACTCTATGACCTTTTAATTATCTCTTTTGGAAAAATGCAGTTTACTATTTGATTGAAATTGTGTATTCTAAATTTATCTTGAGGAATAAATTATGCTTAAAGGTACAAAATGCTATCACTTACTAGGTGTTCAATATACAAAAACATTTGGAAAACAAAAACTTACTTTTACACCCGTTGAATGGACTCCATTTGAAATCTCTCTGACAGATCACAGATGTAGGCCCATTTATAGCAGGTTTATAGCCAGAATCACAGCGATACACTAACATATCCCCAGGGTAATATACACCCTCTCTTCTAACATTGTAGTAGTCTGTCCAGGAAGCATGTGGAATGTCTGGTCGGCCTAGGCAACTCTCTGTTCATAAAGCAAGAACAAAAGAAAAGAGAACTGTTATTATGGTTGCTCCAGTGCTCAATGAACCTGTCCTATCAAAGTCTATCTTGTGTCTAGTCAGGAACTAGCTAGCAATGTTTCATACATCAGTGATACCAGAAGACAACTATGAACATCCATCTGTGTGTGCCTACCATCAGAGAGGTTCTTGTGTATGGAACTACCCAATGTTTTCTGTATGTTGGACCAACTGTACTTAATATTAAGTCTGATTACTATTTTTTGAAATTTTATTGTAAAGGTGTAATTAAGACATTGAGCACATATTTCTTTTTGAATAGTGTTACCCTCTCCCTTATTTTTCTCTGACTTCCCCCTCCATTCCCTTCTTCCCCAAGTTGTAAAGTTCATTTCTAACATAGTGTCTAGTGAGTATCACTGTTGCATTGCTTCACCCTTTGTCCCACCATTTCTGTGATTCTCCTTCTCTTCCCCAAATCAGATAAACTTACACACAAGACAAAGTATACAGGAATAAAAAACAATGACAACAGGAAATAAACCAAAGGAAAAAGAAAGAAAGAAAAAAGAAATAACTGCCAACAGTATGCTAAGAAAATAACTCTTGTTTCCATTTCTTGGAGGTCACTTCAATAAACATCAGTTTATATGGTCCTTTGCTAAGCATACCCTGGACATATTCTATACAGCCTATGTTTGTTTGTGTCTGGAATGTTTCACTTAATATAATTTTTCCCAGGTCTTTCCATTTCCTTATGAATGGGAGGGCAATGTCATTCTTTGTGCATATATACCACATTTTCTTGATCCACTCATCTGCTGAGGAGCATCTGGGTTGATTCTATATCTTAGCTATGGTGAATAATGGCACAATGAACATGGTTGCACTGGTAGCTTTAGTGTGATTACTCTTCATTGCACTTCAGGAAGAGTAGTTTCTGAATGTAAGAATCACATATGCTAAGCAAATATGGCAACAAAACTGAGGGACAACCACTTCTAACTTTCTGTGTTTCCTGACTGACTAGGGAATGAAAGCCAGAGCTCTCTGCTTATCCAGACAACACCAGGAATGTGAAAGGGCTTCGCAAAGACAGATCAAGCTCTAAGAATTGTTTTCTTTTTAAGTCTGGATTTGTGGGTCCTATTTTATTTCTATTCCTGACTGCTTAATCATAGGCTATGGAAATAGAATACAAACGTCTTCTGAGTTGGATGTTTATTACATTTTATCTTCAAACATTTGGCATGAAATGTGGAGTAAAATCTTTTAGGAAGAATAATTCAAAGGTTTGTTTTTGTTTTTTTTAAAGTATACTCATGGAGTTATGTGGCCATGACTGTTAACTGTCTTTTCATCTCAAAGAGAAATCTCATGTTTATGAGCAGTTGTTCTCAATTTACTTATTCTGAACATTTCAAATAAATGAGATCCTAAGGTCATAATTTTTCTGTGGCTATCTCCTTTAACTTGGTGTTTGGTTTTTCAAGGATCCTCGTATTGAATCATATATCAGTACTTCAATTTTACTGTCAAATGGTGTTCCATTGTATGATGTACCACTTTTTATTTACCTGTTGTTCACGTATTGGACATTTTGGTTGCTTAGTTTTTATGTATAGGATTACTCTGGACCCCCATGTGACATTTTAAAATGTGAACATCTGTTTTCATTTCATAAAGGTGACTTCTGAATCATAAGACAGCTGTGTGCCTATTACTTCCCAAAATGGTGTGCCCATTTATAGTCCCTCTGTAGTGTATGAGAAGTCTAAATGTTCCCACACATGTTGATGAGGATGTCTAATTTCATAGTCATTCTAGTGGTCATAAAGTGGTATCTGCTTGTGGCTAGAAGATCATCCTTATAAGAGATACAGACATAAGTTCTTTAGGCTGAAAGCAGTAACACTAACAGTAATCTAAACCCCCAAAGGAAAACTATGAGCACTTGAAGAGGTAGTTTTGTAGGTAATTAAAATACAATATGTAATTCTCCCTTTGTATCCATTGGATTCTGAAACCCCAAACTCCGCAGGTACACATCTCAAATATCAAGTGACACAGTATTTCTATATAGCCAACCTGCATCTTCTTATAGACTTCTTGACTACTAAGGTACCTAGCACAATGTAAATGCCATGTTGGTGCCTATGGTACTGTATCATTTATTGATAGTGGAAGAAATGTCTGTATGTGTTCACCACTATAGATAAGAATACTAGGCACCCATGGTTTACTCCCCTTACCAGTCTTACAATCCATGGGTTCGTCACTTAACATCTTTGAACGATTTCCTCATCTATAAAATGAGGACAATGATACTGCCCACAATTGTTGAAGGTATTCATTGACCTAATTCTGATATACTGAATATTGTTTTATTTCTGATTATTACTTTTATCCGTAGTTTCATGATATATAAGGTCCTAATTTTAGAGTTAGAATCATAGCTAGTCCATAGAATACTTTCATATAAGTTAGGAAAAAAAGGCTTTTTTTTTTTTTTTACCCTTAAGATAACTTAGCTTTAGGGGCTGGGAATCTGGCTTAGTGGCAAGAGTGCTTGCTTTGTATACATGAAGCCCTGGGTTTGATTCCTCAGCACCACATATATAGAAAAGGCCAGAAGTGGCACTGTGACTCAAGTGACAGAGTGCTAGCGTTGAGCAAAAAGAAGCCAGGAACAGTGCTCAGGCCCTGAGTCCAAGCCCCAGGACTGGCAACAACAACAACAAAAAAGATTAAAAAGATAGTTTTAAAAATAATAATTATAGGGCTGGGGATATAGCCTAGTGGCAAGAGTGCCTGCCTCGGATACATGAGGCCCTAGGTTCGATTCCCCAGCACCACATATACAGAAAACGGCCAGAAGCGGCACTGTGGCTCAAGTGGCAGAGTGCTAGCCTTGAGCGGGAAGAAGCCAGGGACAGTGCTCAGGCCCTGAGTCCAAGGCCCAGGACTGGCCAAAAAATAATAATAATAATAATTATTGCTGGGTGCTGGTGGCTCATACCTGTAATCCTAAAGAACCAAGAGGCTGAGAGCTGAAGATCATGGTTCAAATCCAGCCCAAGCAGGAAAGACTCTTATCTCCAACTAAACCCAGAAGTAAAGCTATGCTTCCAAGTGGTAGAGCACTAGCTTTGAGCAAAAAAGGTCAGGAAAGTGACCAGACCCTGAGTTCAAGCCCTATGACTGACTCTCTCTCTCTCTCTGTCTCCCTCTCAGTCTCTCTCTATAATTCATTTTATATTTATTCATTATATATTATATTATTTAATAATATATTTCTTCAGAAGATAATTTTCTATTAAAATTTTTCGATTAAAAACTTGTTGAAATAAGAATTCCTGCAATATAGATGCCTCCCCTTCAGACTGGAGTGTCTACAACCTGCCAGACATATACAGCAACCTTTTGCAGTGACAGAGAGCTCACACTGACATTCCTGGGGGCCTGTAGATGTAGGACATGCAGGGCTTTTACTTACTAATCTCACAGGTGGGAGGAGAAGGATTCCAGTTACCATCAGCTTCACAAAGGATTACACTGCTGCCCCTGAGGGCAAAACCGTTCTGGCAGGTGAACATAATAGAGTGTTTGTAAGTATAAATGGGTGCAAACCCAGAGATGATCTTTCCATGTGGAACATCTGGCTGAGGACAGTTGATCTCTAAAGAGCCATGAGAAAAGACAGGGATTTTAGAAGACAAGCAACAGTCAAAACTATTTACTGCCACAACTAATAGAGTATAAGGGCATGTCATGTAGCTGCCAGAGAAACGTTTTTAAATGTTTCTAAATGAGAAACATTTGAAAAACATTTAAAACTTCTAAATGAGCTGGGTGCTGGTGGCTCATGCCTGAAATCCTAGCTACTAAGGAGGCTGAAATCTGAGGATCATGGTTTGAAGCAAGTCCAGGCAGGAAAGGCTGTGAGACTCTTATCTCCAATTAATCACAGAAAAAGTTGTAAGTGGTGCTGTAGTGGAAGTGGTAGTGCTAGCCTTGAGCAAAAGGAGCTTAGGGATAGCACCCAGGCCCAGAGTTCATGATCTAGGACTGGCAAAAAAAAAATATATATATATATATATTATATATATAATATATTATATATATATATAATATATATATATATGGCAGCTTCTCAAAAACTCAGCAAAATGAGCAAATGAGGTTTCATCACTTTGGTCCTCCTTTAAAATGAGTGTTCATTACTCTAACTTATTCACCAATAAGGTCTAGTCACATGTGACCCATTAAGAAACATCTATCTCCAAGGCCCACTGAATTTCCAGGTTAACAGCCTAATTTCCTAGATGGCTTGGGCTGTGGGTCCGTGCTCCCTGCTAGTGATATTATGGTCACAAAGAGGCAACCACAGCATCAAAGACCTGCTTCCCCATAGAACAGTCACGCTGACTCCACTATAATCCTTCAACTCCCCCCCAGGACATTGCTATGGCAACAGTTGAAACTACTACCCTCACTTCTTGGCTGGATGGTTGCAGTAGAGGTTATCTGAGCCCATTTTTGCTGCTATAACAAAATGCCTTTTACTAATTTATTTATAAGCAATAGAAATTTATGTTCTCACAGTTCTGGATACTGGGAAATCCAAGAGCAAGGCATCAGCAGGTGTAACTGCTTTGTTCTTGGTTTCTAGGAAGATGCTTCTACACTAGATCCTCACAGAGGAAGGGATGAAGACTGTATACTCCCATGGCAAAAGAGTCAAAGGGACCAGGTCTCTTCTTTTCAACCTCTTTTGAAAAGGGTACTTGTATCATTCAAGATAACAGAGTCCTTGGGAATGAGCCATTTCCTGAAAGCCTAGTTTCCAGTATGAATTGGAGGGACACATTCAAATCAAACCAGGAGCCTATGCCACACATACTGTACTTGTTTTAGAAAAGTCAAGAGTTGACATGGTTAAAGAGAACATATTTACTCTCCGGGTAGGGTCTCAATATCTCCCTTTCCTCTTCATTCTGAACTCCTCCTGGGGGAGACTCACAAGGTCCTTTATAAGACCTCTGTGAATTCTTCCAGCCTCCACTTTTGCCTTTTCGACCTCTAGCTGTCCCGACTTGGCATCTGAATTTGTTTTAAGTGTCATGCTCACTTGTCCCCTGGTTTGAAAAGCACTCAGGAACAAAGGGAAGATGCTTATGGTTGGCAAGCTAATACCACCATGGTAAATCTTCCCATTCGGTTTATAACTGACTTTGTCGTGTTGATCTTCTGTTATTTAGTGGGTTTTCACCTTAAACACATACACAGTTGACATTATAAATGCTAATCCATATTCCCAGACCACTTCCTGAAAAGATCACATTTCCTAATCCTCTGGTGGTAATGGCCTACATATTTCTAGTTCTAGACAAAGGCTGTGGTCATTTTTAGAGCTCTTTTAATAGGTAGAATATGTGTCAACATAGGGATGCCCTAAGACCAGAGCAGCTAAAGGGGCTGAGCTGATTACTAAGCACATTCAGAGCAACAGTCAGTCTCTCTCTCTCTCTCTCTCTCTCTCTCTCTCTCTCTCTCTCTGTCTCTCTCTCCTGAAGACTCTCCAGGACCTGTAATCTTCATATGAATGAAGGGGAACTTTTCCTCTACTAAGCCAGTGAGATGCTGCTGCTACTTGCGGCCTTATCCCAAAGCGTCAAATAAATGGCTGCTTTAGTGCAATCATTATTTTGTCTTTGAATTGTTCTAATTCCCCAATAAATTTATCATCACCTAAGGAAAAATTTAAGGCAAAATTCATCACTGTGACTTACTCTTACAAGTAGGAGGGTCTGGGCTCCAGACACCTATTGTTTGATTTACCACAGAGCAGAAAATGGTGGCATTGCCTATGAGTGAGAAGTTGGGGTTACAGCCATAGGTGACTGAGGAGCCATAGGTGAAGATATCTTCATCTCCACCACCATGCTTCCCATTGCTGATGGCCGGAGGGGGCTCACACTTGACACCTGAGAGATGCAAGTGAAAGAGAAAGACATGCTCAGAGAGGGCACTTTCCCAAATGCAATATTCCTGCACATCCATACAGGAGGGTACCACTAAGAATAATGAGTATCATTCATATTCACTAAGAGGGATAGCTCAAGTTTATAGCCAAGTCAGGAGAAGCCTTCACTTACTTACACATTCAGGGAGAGGATTGCTCCAGCCAACTCCTTTATTTTGGATCTCGCAGAAACTTGTCGTTGAGCCATGTAAAATATATCTGGGTAAGAAAAGATGGAAGATGTCAATGGAATTCTTCTTTCCCCCTAAGAAATTAAATAAAAGGGCCTAAGAATGGAGCTGTTCATATGAAAATGGAGAAATAATTATCCAGTTTTATTGCTTCCCACTGAACACAAACAGTGAGTAAAATTTTACCATGACTATGCGATGTCTGTACTTGCTCAGTTCTTGAATCTAAGCTCTGCTACCTTCTGGGCGTCAGGCATGATAGTTGGACAGGACAAAGACTCAATAAATGTGCTTTTCAATTTTTTCCTTAAAAAAGTACCTGGGTAGATTACTGACCCCAAACTCTCCTGACCTATAGCCAGCCCACAGCCTCCTTCTTCTTGAAGATGCCTGGCCTTCTTCACACAATATTAAATCCATTTGCCATTCCTGCTTCTTAATGGCTCTTGTCAGGCCCTAGGTTTTCCTCAGCTGACTTCCCTCAGGTCTGCTAATCGCAGAAAGGAAAGGCATAGCTTTCCCATTGTCCCAGCCTTGGGTGTGAGTAAACACGGCAGGAGGAGAGGGTATCACCTTTAGCAAAAAGCTTCTGGAAATGGATTGAGTAAGGCCAACTATAACTAGAAGTAGCCATTTCTTTACTTTGAATTTACTATAAAGGGCAGTTTTCCTGTGGAAAAAATAAAGTATTGATACTGGTTATTTCAATAGGAAGACCTTCAGTGTCCCAGCAGCACTTAAGGTCTGAGGCTCTTCACTTTCCATCCTGAGAGGAAACATGCCACAACGTGAAAAATCAACGGAAACAAAACTGCAGCAGGAAAGCAAATAGAGAAGAAATAGCAGATATAACTAACAAAGGAAACTTGCATGCTTTATGAAGAACAGAAGAGCCCTATTAAAATGTATTTCAAGTAAAGGTTAATATGCATATTAAAATTGCACATCATATAGCAGCAAGACATTAGACCAAATGGTCTAATTTTTCATGAATGTAACAAATAAAAGTGCATAGCATACAAAAAGTGATAAAAATATATAGTACTAAATAATATATCTATCAAATTAGATTGTTCTAAACAATGGTAATATGTCACTACACCCAGTACAAGTTTACACACATCCAAGATAATGCATCCAAGTGTGATTCAAGACTGGGAACACACATGGATTAATCAAACGGACTTTTTAAGTCAAAATATCACTATAAAATAAGATTCTATGCAACTAGGAAAGGAAATTAATGAGCAATCTATATACAAACAAATAATCTCATTTGTATATATCTATGAATAGAAAGGCAACGAGATTCCAAGCCACATTTTTCTAGTGAGACATTTAAGAAAAGTTTTTTTTTTTAAACTACATTTGCTTTTGGAAAGGAGAACCTTAAGGATATATGCATATTTCTAGCTCATTTAAGGAAATACCAGAAAAAGTACATAAGAAACCAATATAAACGCAGTGCTGGTGGCTTACACCTGTAATCCTAGATACTCAGGGGTTGAAATCTAAGGATTTAGGTTCAAAGCCAGCCCAGCAGGAAAGTCCTTGTGAGACTCTTGTCTCCAATTAAGCACTCAAAAAGCAGAAGTAGCACTGTGGCTCCAGTAGTAGAGTACTAGCCTTGAGCGAAAGAGTTTAAGGTAAGCACCCAGACCCTGAGTTCAAGCCCCATGACCAATAACAACAACAAAAAGAAACTAATACATGTAACATTTTTGTTTTACTGAGGAAAGAACAAGGTGCATTGGAAACGAGGTGGAAGTGAAAAGTTTCGATGTAAACCTTCTCTTATCACTTTAAATTTTGAACTACATGGACACATTAACACTTTTTTTTTAACTAAAAGAATTATTTCTCAATTACTTCACGCTCACCCTTCTGAACAGCTGAAATGTATTTGTGATCCAAAAGAGAAATCTGTCTGGATTTCCACTTGGCCATGACGCAAATCTCCTGGATTTTGGCACCGTTTCTCTGGGAGCAAAACGTAAATGGTTAGTGAATCCAAGCTGGGCACTGGCGTGGCGCAGGCATACAATCCTAGCTATCAGGAGGCTGAGATCTGAGTATCCCAGTTCAAAGCCAGCCCAGGCAGAAAAGTTGTTTACCCAATTAACCACCAAGAAGTTGGAAGGGAAACAGTGTTTCAAGCCAGCAGCATCCAGGCTTTGAGTTCAAACTTCAGGAGCAGCCCACATGTGTGTGTGCGTGCACGCACGTGTGCACGCGTGCACACACACACACACAGATGAATGAATCCAGGTACTCACAGATACAGCATAGGAAGAAATAAGAAAAAAAAAGAAGGAACAACTGGTGGTGCTAGTTCTACTTTTGCTTCCAGAAACATCCAGATGTTAAGATTCATGGTTATTTTGTTTACTTACTTATTTAAGTTTCCTATAGGCCACCTTAAACTCATTATGTAGCTCAGGGTAGATTCAAACTCACAATCCTCCCACTGGTCTCCTGAGAGCTGATATTACAGGCATGTACAACAGTACACATCTAGATTCACATTTATGCCTGATCCCCGTTAGCTGATATTATATATTGCAGGGGGAAAAATGGATATGAAGCCTGATCTTGTTTGTTTGTTTGTTTCAGCACATTTTACCAAAGGTCATACCCTCAGTTATAAGAGATACAAAAGGAGAAGGTCTAGATTGTAGGTTTTTACTGTTGGAAAACATCACAAATTGGACTCTTGAGAGCGAATCACCTTCTCCCAAACCCGATTGCTACAGTTTATCCACTGAAATTTTTATAATTCTTTAAAAGTAAATCTAGTTTCCAATAGAGCCAAATGAGATTGGTGGTTCATTGCTTGAGAGAAGTGTTTGGTGGCCTACTTTGCAGAAGTGACTTCTTCCATACAATCAGCTAGCTCCTAGTTCTCCATTCTATTTTTTGAAAGTGTCACATGGGTGGGCTAAAAATCAGTAGCTGAACAAACTGGAGGGTTTTTAGTAACTAACTACAGGTTCAAGATGTTTTGATGCTCTGGAAGTCAACCACAACATTGGTAGAAGCATAAGTGAGCAGAATACACATTGATACTTACTGACACAGAATTCATCATATTCCCATGTGCCGTCCCCTCTGCAGACAATGTCCGAATTTGAGCGGATCCTACTATAGCCCAGACGGCAAGTGTATTTCAGAACAGTCTGTGTGTCAAAGTCTTCCTGGTCCACCTTCTTTACAGGTAAGGCAAAGGCTAAATTGGGTGGGGGTCCACATTTTCCTGGACACCAAAATGACAAGGGACACCAAACAGCACACCTTGGGACACAGCAACTTAATGTTTCAGTAGTAGAATTTTAGAGCAAAGACTATTCCTTTCTCCTTAAAAAACAAACAAACAACAACAACAAAAAAAAACTCTTGGAGTCTTTAACTCCTCTTTCCTGAATTGAGAGCAGAAAATGTTTCTCTTCTATTTTTTTTCCAAAAAAAAAAAAATGGATGATCAGGAAAAGGAAGCTGAGAGTCTACACACACATACAAAAATAAATCTGATTTTCTTTTAAAAAATAATCACAATGATGAAGATGCATTTTTTTTGTTTTTGTTGCCAGTCCTGGGGCTTGGACTCAAGGCCTGGGCACTGTCCCTGGCTTCTTTTTGCTCAAGGTTAGCACTCTACCTCTTGAGCCACAGTGCCACTTTTGGCTTTTTCTGTTTATGTGGTGCTGAGGAATCGAACCCAGGAATTCGTGCATGCTAGGCAAGCACTCTACCTCTAAGCCAAATTCCCAGCCCCATGAAGATGCATTGGACACAATTACAGGACTGATTTTACCTTTACAGAACATGGCTAGAGGTGTGCAGTTCACCACTCTATTCTGGATGAACTCACAGACACTGAAAACTGTTCAGTCAGACTGATGGGTAATATAAATTTCTTTCAAGCCATATGTGGGAGACAGAATGCTTTGGAAACTTCTAGAGAAGACACTCTAAGGGAATGTCTAGAGGCTCGATTTCTTTGTGAGCAAAGCAAATGCTCTTACATTCCAGCTAGCCAAAAACACCTTTTGTTGCTAAAATCAAATTTCTGCTAATGCAACAACTCTTTTTTTTGGTCTTGTAAATATGGAGGATTTGAATGGTTGGCTTTCCACCACTCACCAAGAACAGTAGCCAACAGAGTGGTAACCAAGGTGATTCGGAACAGACTCGGATCAGAGACACTGCTCAGCCTAGGGAAGAGCCAAGCTGCCATCTTCTCTGCTGCTGCTCTGAAGAAAAAATAAAACCTAAATTTTCTAAACATAAAATACTAGGATACATGTGATGGGATCCATGTCTTCAAGAGATGCAGCCTAGTTCCCTAGAAAAGACATGTGCACAAATGGCCTAACTCCACTAAGAAAAGCCCGTATGGATGGATGTGCTGTGTTCCTCTGGCACTGTTCCTGAATACCTTAATGAATACTACATTCCACAGCCAGAGGTTTGGCTCAAGTAGGAGAATGCCTGCCTAGCAAGCACAAGGCCCTGGTTCCAAACCCCAGGACTGCCAGAAACCCAAACAAACAACAACATCTGTTTCCTCATGAAATACTGTGGATTCAATGAGGGCAAATGAAAGTATTTGCTCCAGTTTCTTTCTCTAAGCTGCTGTACGGTGGTTATCTCTAAGCGTGATGGATCAACTGCCTCCTTGAGGGCAGGAGGAAAATGTATGTGAGGTGTTCTGACACTTGTGTAGCCATCCCTCATTCACTCCAAGAACAGATCTGAGCTTATTTCTCCAGCTGCTCCCTAGATTGCTAAGAACAGGCACCGAACTCAACCCGCCACTGACTCTGGGGAAGAAGGGGAGGACTTGCAAGTGGAGGAGACCTGAGTTCACCATACTCTTACCTCTAATCTTGAAGCAGCTGCATCTGCTTCTTGCTACTCAAATTTCCTCATCTCTAAAACGATCGCATCCCACTTAGCTGATAAACTCTGTTCATGACAAACTCAGCCATTCTTTCTCTGTCCCCTGAAAAGCTGAAGCAACTCTAGCAAATATCTTTGCATTTCAATGACATCAGCATGTGTTTAATTTCTAGAGAAATGAAACTGAGTCCTGAAACCCAGGTCATCTTGCTGTCCTGGATGAGGTCAGCACTTGCCAATGAAGTACAGTCTAAGAGACGCTGGGAAAATCTTCAGTTCCTCCAACTTCTCTTTCCATTAGAGATTAGTTTTTTGTGTGTGGGGGGGTGGAGATTACAAAGTGGTGCGTTTCAACAGTACAGACTGGCCTTTGAATGTCCTTTGTGAAAGCAAGTGTAGTGTCCAAATTCATAGAGGAGTGGGAAATATCACCAGGGCTAGTATTCTTTCCCTTTCCTCTCCGTTGGGATTTTATAGAGATTATCTTTTAAGTGAGTGAATTTTCTAAATTTTACCTTTAACATTTAGATAATCTCTGAAAAAAATACTATTTATATCGTCTCAGTGCTGCTTCTTTTACACCTAGACTCTCAATTGTATCACTTACGAACACTAGAAAGACTTTCTTACATTCTTTGAATCTCTCTCTCTCTCTTGCTTGCTTACTTTCAGCTCTTTCCTTCAATGTTCACGTTATGTTTGCATGTATACCTAAGCCTACCACAAATCTTATTTGCTGCTTTTGCTTCTTCTATGTACTCTTGTTTTTCATTCTCTTCATACTACCCTATTTGGGGACAGAAAAAAAAATCAGCAAAATGACAATTAAAAATGAAGACCAGAAAAGAGTCCTGGACAACAAAGGAAGAAGAGAATTTCAAGAAGGAAGGATGTTACCAAAGTTGGAAAGGAAAGGAGAGAAAAGAAGTGTGTGACTAAGACATGTAGCTTCAGAGACTAACTGAAAGCTGATGCATATATTCTCATTGCCAAATCTAAAGGTCTCTGCCAACAACAGAGCTCTGGAAGAGTTAACAACCTCTCCCAAGGAAAATACACCTGCTTGCAGCATAGACTTTGAAAACCAGGTCTCCTGTGTTCCCTTTTGGAATCCTGGTTCACTTCTTGCCTCACTTCCCTATGTAAGGGGATCAGTGAAGGACTAGCAGAGCAACTCACTTGTCTCTTAGATGCAATAACAAGATCAACATCATCTTATGCTTCTTTTATACCCTATCTGATTCATAAATATTAGTTCCCCCTTTATTATACAAATTAAAGACTCTTAAAAGGTTAAAAATATATTTTTTCAAATCACACAATCCACCCCCTTCATTCAGGACTCCAATAAAGGTTTTTGCTGAAAACATCATGGTTTTGTCTTCCCAGTGCTGAATTCTCTGAGAAGACAAGCCATCAGCTCTTTTCCCAAGTGCCCAATAGCCCACTGACCTGCAATAGCAGAGGAAGGCTGACTGCAACGGTGCCTTGATCTCTCCTGTCTTGATTCCTCTGAGATCATGGCTTATCCTAATTTCCTGTTGTTAGCTAGTAGCCCATGCTATTGGCTGCTCAGGAATAGCTGAATGCAAATGGATGGGCAAAAGCTCTTCCCAGACCCAGTGAATGATTAACGGCAGAACCGGAGCAGTGCTTGCCTAACCTCCTTCCTCTTCTCCAGTTCTCATTTTTTATCATATGTTGCAACCATTTCTTTTCTCCTCTGCCAACCATTTCCCCTAAGTGAGAATGGTAATCTGAATTTAATGCCAGAATTCCTTTTTTTTTTTTTCATAAACAAAAGAGAGTTATGCAAGACACTCTCGAGGTAGCTTGGAAGCTTTGACTACTGCAGGATTCAGACAAGCTCCACCAAAATGATCCATTCCCGACAGCACCAGGGCCGGAGGCTTCCCAGGTGTTCCTGGCCCAATAGACTTGCCCTTCAATGGCCTCCATTAGTCCCAAGGAACACCAGAATGTGGGAAATTTATCAAACAGGGATTGAGTTTCTGATATGTGCTGAGTTAACCTGGGATGTACAAAAACCTCAAAAAACATACAACTACTATTCGTGCAGATGTGTTACATGTGGGTGCGTGCACGTATGTATCTGTGTGTATGCTGGTACTGGAACTTGAACTCAGGGCCTACATACTGTCACTTAGCTTTTGTGCTCAGGACTGGTGCTCTACCATTTGAGCCACAGCCCCACATCTGGCTTTTTGCTGGTTAGTTGGAGAGAGGAGTCTCGTGGGCTCTTCTGTCTGGGCTAGCTTTGAACTATGATCCACAGATGAGGAGCTATGATCACAGATGTGAGCTACCAGTACCAAGCTAAATATTAATGGCTACTATCACTATTAATACATACCAGGCACTAAAAAATATCCAAATACTGGTCTGTTGTTGAGTGCTGTTTAGATAAATGCAATAAAAGGCCAATAATATTTGATACCACATAGATATCATGGCTTTGTGTTCCTAGGAAGAAATTTATAACCTGACATTGTCCAATCAAGCTATTCACCATAAACTTTCAAATTTGTGTGCCCAAAGCTTATTGGCTTTCTGACAACATAATGTTCTTTCTGAAAGAAAGAAAGTTTCCATGCAGGTTTAGAAAGAAAGGAGTTCATAGAGCAGATTGAGTTCATCCCAGAAGTTTTGACAGCTGTGAGATTTTTAGGCTGAACTTTGAATGAGCAATGAAAATTATTAGCGGAAACTGAGAAGGATCTTAGTGTTAAAGAAAACATGGCTACATCCCCAAATGAAGAGACTGGTTGGATAAGAGTGAGCTTAGAGGAGGACTCCCAGCTGTGCAGTCTTGAAAGCTAAGTTCAAGGAAATAACACCTTTAAAATTAGATCTCCAGGGGGCTGGGAATGTGGCTTATCAGTAAAGTGCTTGCCTAGCATGCATGAAGCCCTGGGTTCGATTCCTCAGCATCACATAAGCAGAAAAAGCCAGAAGTGGTGGCATGGTTCAAGTGGTAGAGTGCTGTCCTTGAGCAAAAAGAAGCCAGGGACAGTGCTCAGGCCACTGAGCTCAAGTCCCAGTACTGGCCAAAAGAAATAAAAGGGATCTTCAAGGCATCATTTCCTAATGCACTAGAGTCCTTTTCCACTGTAATCATTGCAATTTTTTCTCTTCAGGTTACCAACTGGTATATCCATTCTCAAAAGATAATCTTGTTTCCTATTTGACTAAAAACCATTCTGTATTAGCCTCACTCAGGTCAAATTTTCTCTTATTTACTCCTGATTCAAGAAGAATGGATCCTATTTTTCCTCCTTCACCTTCCACATTTCTCATCCCAAATGGTTTCCATAATCTTGCCAAAACGTCAAATCCCATTTTCATTCCTTTTACCAGGCTCTGCAACTCTTCTCTGAAGTGTGACCTGTGCCTTCTGCATGCTCTTTCTCAGTTATCATCCCCCACGGCCTTGCTGCCTGGCTCCCGCCCGCCCTCCCAGAGACATGCCTCCCTACCGTGTGTTCTCTTCAACTCAAAAATTTCTTTCAGTCAGGCACCCGTGGCTCATGCCTGTAATCCTAGCTACCTAGGAGGCTGAGATCTGAGGACTGTGGCTTGAAGCCATCCCATGCAGCAAAGTCCTCATGAGACTTTTATGTCCAGTTAACCACCAGAAAACCAGACATTGTGCTGTGGCTCAAAGCAATAGATCGCTAGCCTTGAGCAAAAGAGTCGAGGGACAGCTCCCAGGCCCTGAGTTCAAGCCCCACAACTAACAATTTCTTTCTTTCTTTTCATTTATACTTGCTTCATAATTTGTATCTCACATTAAAACAGGAGAAGAACACTTATTTGAGATTTAAGCTAACTCATTCTCTCACAGACAGGAAATTAAACTCTCCCCTCTCTATGAATGCATTGCTAATTCTGGCCCCTAAACTGATTATCACTGCACTTGATTTTTCATCTTGTAAGTATAATCACACACACACACACACACACACACACACACACACACACTACATTATACAACTACTGCATTGGCTACTATGAAGTTGCATTTCAACCCAGTCAGAGACTTTCTGACAGCTTCTGAGCCAAGAAAATGTATTCATTGTTTTATTTCCATGACCAATCTTCTCAGCTATGATGTTGTACTATCTTTGCCTTTAACTCTGCTTTCTTCATCTCCAGAGAAGATTTCAGTTCGTCCACTGTTAAGCCACTTTCCTCTAGTCTTTTCAGAAAGCTCTTGGTGGCACTGCAAAGGTCTTTTCTCTCCTGAAAGGCGTGCTGCAGAAAGAAAAAAAAAAATCCAAACACCAAAGTTACAGCTGGAAGAAACGAGGAAGGGCTAGGTAGGACTCTGAACCCTACTAGCCCTTGGAACCCAGGAGCTTCAGCAGAGATCTGGATCTTCCGGGAAGTACTGGGATTTGAACAGAAGATTTGGCTTTGCATTTGGGCTCATGCCTGTGAATCCCAGTTACTCAGAAGGCTGAGATCTGAGGATCATGGGTTGCAGCCATCAGGGCAGAAACGCTCCTGAGACTCTTTGCTCCAACTAACTAGCAAAATGCCCAAAATGCATTTACCATCTCAAGTGGTAGAGCACTAAGCTTGGTTTAAAAAGGAAAAATAAGGGGCTGGGGATATGGCCTAGTGGCAAGAGTGCTTGCCCTGTATACATGAGGCCCTGGGTTCAATTCCCCAGTACCACATATACAGAAAATGGCCAGAAGTGGCGCTGTGACTCAAGTGGCAGAGTGCTAGCCTTGAGCAAAAAGAAGCCAGGGACAGTGCTCAGGCCCTGAGTCCAAGCCCTAGGACTGGGGAAAAAAAAAAAAAGGAAAAATAAAAAGCTAAGGGAGAACCTGAGCCCCCCCCCACTCCCCCAGGTTCAAGCCTCAGTGCTGGTCCCGAAAGAAAAATAATATATAAATAGATCATATAAAATGAAATAGACTCTGCACTTGCTAGGAAGGCCCTGTACCTCTTGAGCCACGTCCCCAGAATGCAGCTGGGTCCTAAACACAATACATCATTTACGTTTTCTAATCCGAATGCACTTGTTTTCCACGACAAATTATTTTCTCAGTAATAAATATAGATTGAAGGAAGAATCTCAAGGAAAATCCTTTTTATTGAAGTCAGAAGAACCGTAGGAAACTTTTCACGGCAGTCAGTGCTTAACAAATCTCAGGCACACTGAGTCCCTGCACCTTGTTCTATGAGGCAGGATGAAACACTGCTTTCCATCGGAGTTTAATGAGGTGTTTGCAATTTGGGGGCGGTGAATGGACATGTCCATTGCGTGCAGAATGTAAGGTGATGGTTCATGAAGCTCCTTCCTAGGAAAGCCAGCCCATTCAACAACCAGGTCCTAAACCGTGCAGGTGTCTACTGAGCACGTTCACTTATTAATTGCTTTGTAATTTGGAGCCGCAGCCCAGCAGTGGAGTTGCAGCTGAGAACAAGACAGAAGCCGCTACTTACAAGGGCCTTCTCAAAGGCAATCTGCCCGGCCGGTGTGGGAGCTTCTGGGTTCCGCTCGCAGGCCGGAACTTGGCCGCTCCACTCCCCGTCTAGACATCGAAGCTCCCGCTGGCCCACCAGATGGTACCTGCAGGCAAAGTCGGGTCACCGAGGCTGCTTTGCCTACTTGTAACAGGTCAGTATAGGCTGGGATCGGCCTCCCTGCCTCTGAACGTAGAATCTACGATTCCATTCTCTGAGTCTTACAAAGCAATTGGGTTATCTTCGTCTTACAAATGCTGGGCAAGGGGGACGAATCGATGTGCCACACACAAGAGTGCCAAATTCCCAAGCAACGTGTTTGTGCACAGTCGCTGCACGGGGAGGCAGAGGAGGACATGGTTTCCTCGTTCAAGGGGCAAGGGGAGGAAAGGGGCAGCAGGTCCATGATAAGAGCCACCAAGCAGTCTAAAGCTGAGCACGGTGGTACGTACACACCTGTAATGCCGGCCGCTAGAAAGGAATGCAGATTGAGGCCGGCCTGGGAAAAAATTAGCAAGATTCAGATCTCAAAAATAAGTAAACAAACCAGATTGAGGGGGGGAGGGGTGTACACACCTGTACTTCCAGCTATGTGGAAAACTAGGTAGTAGAATTGAGGTCCAAAGCTGACCTTGAGCAAAAAGCAGACTTTGCCTTAAACCACACACACACACACACACACACACACACACACACACACACACACACACACACACACACACACACACTGAAACCAGGTGCCAGTAATTACACCTGTAATCCTAGCTACTCAGTATGCTGAGCTCTGAGAATCATGGTTCAAAGCCAGCCGTGGCAGGAGTCTGTGAGACTCATATCTCTAATTAACCACCAGAAAAAAAAAAAAAAAAAGAAGTGGCATAGTGATTCAAAATGGTAGAATGCTAGCCTTGAGCAAAAATGCTCAGTGAGAGGGCCCAGGCCCTGAGTTCAGGCCCCAGGACCAACCAAAGCAATCAAAAACCACCCAACAAGCAAACAAACAAACGCTGAAAGCAAGCAAAGAGAAATCAAGGGATGCAGAGGAATTGCAGACATAGCTCAAGTGGTACAGTACCTGCTCTACCACAAATCCTTGAGTTCAAACCTTACCACCATCAAAAGGATAGACTTTAGGTAGGACTTTTTAAGGATCTCCGCTGTAAATCTTTATATTTTTGACCTTCTGTGTTTTGAGGTTTTCACTGAGGCCTTAGAAAACATGCATTTTTAGTACTTAAAAGGTATCTTTCAGATTAAAGAAGTAATACCTTCACTAGGAAAAATAGGCTTCTCTAAGTAGGACCCATCTTTTATAGGGACTGGAAGGAGCTACCTGTGGGCTAGAAGAGTGCTTACCAAAAAAAAAAAAAAAAAGAAAGAAAGAAAGAAAAAAAGAATGAGGGAGCCCAGAACCTTGAAGCAGCCAGAAATTAGTGGATTAGGGGGAGGGACATAGACTGTTCTCCAATAGAGCAAGAGCTCCTACTTGTAAGCCTGTGTGCGCTCACCTCTCCTTACAGAAATAAGTCACCACAGATCCCGAGGTGAACGCTCCTCCATCAAAATAGCCATGCTCCGGATACCCAGGAGGGTCACAGTCTCCTGAGCGAAGGAAGGGTACAGTGAGGAACGCACCTCTCTCCACTTGAATGACTTGCACCCCTGCAGCAGATGCCTGTACCTGCCTCTGCTATCTTCCTAGCCGTCCATGGGAAACCCAGGGATGTTGCCTTCTCACCCAAATCATCTTTGTCCCTGGGAAAGATCCCTCCCCTCCCCCCAATGGTCCTCTGACTTAGCAGGGATTCAGAATATGTTCTGACTGGCAGAGCATGGTACTCACTGGTAGCCTACTAGGAAAGAAAATTTCAACCACAGGTGAATGGCCTTTTTTTCCCCCAAATTCGTCGAGGTTTCCTTTTAATAACCTAATCACTTGGTTTTTATATTTATGTATTTGAGTCTATCTAGAATATGTTTTTTCAAGCAGGGTGTAAACTAGAGCTACTACTTTGCCTTTTTCCAAATGGGCAATTATCTCATTTCTACTAAAGCAAATTATGTTTCCCATAGATTTTAAACAACCTGTCCTGCCTTCCTGCCTTATACTTACTATTTTAGTGGCATACTAGAGTACCTATTATTTGCCATGCTAACTTATATATCTGTGTATATAATTTTGCAGTAGACAAATTATGACTTTTTTCCTGTTTTATATATTTTTCAAATGAAAACTTCTAAGTAATTATTTTGAAATGCAGTCATAACATTACAACCATATTGTTGTATATTTTACTATCTGTTAAAGTAACTTCTATTTTTAGACAAATACAAATATCATCATTTTCTTTTTAAAAAGTAAGTTTGCAACACTAACTATGTATCCTTTCAAGTGAGATTGTAAAATTATTTTTTTGCCTTATGTATATTTTAATTAAAAATGCCAGGGGACCACATTGTAATATTAAGTCTGCCTATCCAGGATCACAGTATATGTTTTCTTTTACTCAAGTCTTATTTAATGTCCTTCAGTAAATTTTCACATACATCATATAAGCATTATTTCCATATTAGCTAATTATTATTAATAAGCAATAATACCATCAGCCTTTCGATTTGTATTTATATTCCAATATGTAGCAAAAGTCTTTAGAATTTTCTGAATATCTCACATATAATATGCAGTAATAACAATCTTTAACCCAGCAATCATTCTAGAAATTTACTCCACAACATATGCTGGGCACCAGTGGCTAACACCTGTTTCATAGCTATTCAGGAGAGTGAGAGCTAAAAATCGTGGTTTGAATACAGCTAGGGCAGAAATGTCCACAAGACTATCTCCAAAATAACCAGAATACAACAGAGATAGAAGTGATGATCACTGGTAGAATGTACAAGGCCCTGAGCTTCAAGCCCCAGAATTGTGAAAAAAAGTAAAGGAAGAAAAAAAGGCAAGAGAAAGACAGAATAATGAGACATGGGTGCGTAAAACATCCATTTAAACACTGCTGTAAAACAATGTTTTGTTTGCAACGAAAGGTAAAAATAAATGTCCATCAATATGGGAAATGTATAATAAATTATAGTATAACTATATGTAGTTATTTAAAACAAAGAGATAAAGCTGCATTGCTAGTCTGGAAAAATTCCTATATGCATTGTTATATAAAATACAGTCGCAGGGGGACTGGGAATATGGCCTAGTGGCAAGAGTGCTTGCCTCGTATACATGAAGCCCTGGGTTCGATTCCCCAGCACCACATATATAGAAAACAGCCAGAAGTGGTGCTGTGGCTCAAGGGGCAGAGTGCTAGCCTTGAGCAAAAAGAAGCCAGGGACAGTGCTCAGGCCCTGAGTCCAAGGCCCAGGACTGGCAAAAAAAAAAAAAAAAATACAGTCGCAGGTATTTAAAAGTATGTATAGCAGGGTCTCATTTTTATAGCTATATAATTATGTGTATACATATATACATACACATATGTGTACATACATATCCATGAACATAAACATTTCATGTTTATTGAATTTAAAACATTTTACTTGAGTGTTTGCTATAAATATGTGCATAAATATAACAAAAACTCATGACATAAGCACATCTAGCTGAACACCTCTGAGAGGCGTGAACTATAGTGATTCACAGGGGATTGCACTTCTCCTTGTATATAACTTGGCAGCAGACAAGAGAAAATCATCAGGTCTTTTCCTGCTTTCAAATGAAAATTGTTTAGTCACTCTCTTGTAATAAAAACATAAATAATCAGGAGAATGAAGTTGAAGGTACTTGACATGCATATAGGAAGATAGAACAATGAAACTTGCTACAATTGTTTTAAGAAGGGGGCATAAGGGAGTCTATTAAAGAGGTGAAGCTGATGGGGTATATTGTATGCATGTATGGAAATGTCACAATGAAACTCCCCTTATACAACTAATGTATATCTTAATGAAACTACAACAGTCAACGCCCCATACCACTTTGTACGGGACATAGTAGAGCAGCAGTCCTGCTTATGCTTGGATACCATTCATTTTCTAGGAATACATCACTTGAATGGAGGTTGACTTCTGTGAGCTAGATCTCTCTGTTTCTTGGTTGTCTGTTAGATCCTAACAATTTCCCAGAAGACACATTGCAAGCATATGGGGCAACGTCTAGGGTAACACTATCATCTGTCTCTTTGGGCGTCTCCAGGACTTATTACTTTTGCAGATGGGGAGAGGAGGCTCCCAGGTGTGGTCCCCTAGGCACTCGCTCCAGTTGCTGCCCTTGAGGATGTAGTGGTCATCACACTTGAACGTGACTTTCTCTCTTACATTCACCGGTCCTGAAGAATTAGATTCTCCATTTGCCAGCACAGGACCAGGACAGTGGCCCACTGGAGAAAAGCAGAGAATGGATGAGAAAGGACCCGGATGGAGCCTATCAAAGCCAGACCTCCTTCAGACGTCAGAGAAAGAGTATGAGCCTAAGGCTGCACATTTTTAATAGGTAAAGGTAAATGGCACCTAATCATCTCAACGTGGGATGAGAAAAGACCACCCTGATCGTGGCCTTGATCACGCATAAGAATTATTTGACTGGCAGCTGAATTTATATCAATATAGCCAAGCACAGGGCTGGAAATTACCAATCATGTGACCATTATTATGTTAAATGTTGCTCTAAAAATGTGTGAGCCTATATTATATTAGTCTGTCCTTCTCTCTCATTCAGCTAAGTTTATATTACTGATCATTTTTTTTAATTCTCTTCTGTGAAAAAATAGGAAAGAATGCAGAAGGATATGATTTTTTTCAAATGAAAAAAGTTGAAAATATTAGTGTAAGTGTGTGGAACTATAACCATAAAATTCCCTCTCCCCTATATGACGAATTTAGGCTATTTTTAATTTAAAAATTGATGTAAGTGCATAGATATTGAATGTAATTGACTTGCAAATAGTTAATAATAAAGAATACATGGGGCTGGGGATATGGCCTAGTGGCAAGAGTGCCTGCCTCATATACATGAGGCCCTGGGTTCGATTCCCCAGCACCACATATACAGAAAATGGCCAGAAGTGGCGCTGTGGCTCAAGTGGCAGAGTGCTAGCCTTGAGCAAAAAGAAGCCAGGGACAGTGCTCAGGCCCTGAGTCCAAGCCCCAGGACTGACCAAAAATAAAAAATAAATAAAAAAAGAATACATGAATTATTTATCCTTCATCCTACCACCACCAGTTCTATGACCTTGGGCAAGCCAGGTGGATCTCACTTCCCTTATTTGTAAATTGCCAACATAATTTTTTCCCAGAAATTACATGAAATGAGTAATTGTACCCCCTTTGCACAACACCTTGTCATAAATTTTAATTTAAAAAAAGAAATTACATGACATGAGACACATTTTACATGAGAGATAAAATGACTTACTTTACATTAATAAGGTAAGGACAGAGATGAAATCATTTGCCAGGTATTGCTAAATGAATATAAATGTCACCTTGACTTTTTTGACTTTGTATATAGTTGGTGTTCAATAATATAAGAACTTGTTCAAAGTTCACTGTATGTATCAGAATAACAATGAATTCCCCTCAGATCATCAATATATGTTCATTCAAAGATAAACTTAAAAGAGTTTTTAAGCAGTATGAGATTAAATAAACTATAGTGAAAAAAAGAAGTTTTAGTAAATAGGAAAACATTCTTTTTGAAGAGTGAGGGTATAGCTCAGTGGGATAGTATATTGTGCAAAGCTCTGTGTTCAATCATGGCACTAAAAATTTTAAAAGACTTCCCTTTTCACAGGAGCAAAGAATTCTATGAGCTCAACTAAATTAAGACTTATCAAGAGCTGATCTTATACCTTCCAAGAGAAGCTTAACCACTACAGTGCTTTAAAATTGAATTCCTGGCAGAGAAAGATTGCCCACACCTGCAATCCCAGCACTGAGGAGGCTGAGGCAAAAGGAATGTGAGTACAAGATCAGCCTGGATTACAGAGTGAGTCCCTGTCTCTAAAGAGAACAAAATGGGGCGGGGGGGGGGGGGGGGGGAGGTGGAATGACAAGTCATTCGCCGGAAAGGGGATGGCAGAGGAGCTCATCATGTTAAGTAAAACAAACCAGTTCCTCCAGACAGCTAGCCCATATTTTTCTCCCATTTGTGGATGCTAGGGGGAAATAAAACAAAAAAACCCCACCAACCCATGAAAGTAAAAGGGGGACTACTGGGAAGGTGGGAGAGGAAGAGAGAAGGGAGAGGAAAGAGGAGGGCAAGAAAGAGTAATAGAGGGAGTGAATATAATCAACATCCATTATATGACTATGTATGGAACTGTCATGCTGCAATCCTATCCTATGTACAATTTTACAGACATCAATGGAAAAAATCCACTAAGTATTAACATGGTCAGGTAGGACAATATGGGCAAAAAAAAGCAGGAAGAGCCAACTTACAGCGGCACTCAGGGGTGGAGGCATCCCACTCTTTCGAGTCGTTGCACCAAAAACTGTCTGGTCCTACCAGGTGGTAGCCCTTAGTGCAAAGGTAGGTCCCCCAAAGCTGTCCTTCCGCCTCCTTTGCGATAAAAATGCTATTGTCCACTGGAGGAGGTTCTGGACAGCTCGCTGCTGGAAGAGAAAGAGAAGAGGTTTGTATGATATAGTGCTGGCTGCAAGAAAGCCTCCATTAGATTCCACATTCAGGTGTCCATTTGCTGGATGACGGATTCTAATTTCTTGCACTCTTCTCTGTCCATATATATCCAAGCCCTGCTCTTTCCAAAGATTCCCAGTTATATTTCTCAAGAAATAATAGGAACTGTACTCGAATTTCATGCAGTGTTTGAGCTCATCGTAAGTATAAATTCATAATCTTCACAAGTTTGGAATGGGCAAGATTTTAGAATACAAAGCAAAAGTCAACAGTAACCACATCCTTCAGAGAACAGGATTACCGCTAAATGTAATCGTCTAATGAGTACACAGTATTAGGTGGAGTGATTTGAGATGTCCTAGAAGTGAAATAACCACCATAAGTGTCACATTTATTAGAACCCTAAGAGAATGATGCCTCATACCCACAAACTGATACCAAGCACCCCATGAGCTGAGGAAATTATACATACCACCTGAGTCAGAAATCAGCCACATAATCATAAGACAGGACACAATCCTACAACACATCAGGTGATCAGACATCAGGTGACTTACTGAAATTAACTTAAACCCAGCCACCTAATTAGCACCAAAATAGATCTTCTTCTAACACCACTTGAGACTAAACACTTCCCTCTTAGAAAAGAGGTTATATTGATTCCCTTCCCTGGGGGGAAAAATGCAAAAAAAAGAAACTATATCCTGCAACAGAAAATAAGAACAGCAGTAAGAAACTTAGCATTGGTCATGAGTGAAAAGAGAGAGTTAAAAGAGCAGCCAGCGGTAAAGCTCAGTTTCAGAAATTTCCTAATTTCTGGGAATGCAAACCCAGTTCTCCAATCCCTTTTAACTGCAGGTTTACCTTTCTTTTGCACAGATGACCCAAATGGTTTTGCCATGACCTTGAGCTCTGTCAATATTTGCCAGTGTTTACAGTCCACCAGTAACTGTCTCCAGCACTGGGTTAGACAGAGGACAAGGCACCAAGCAGTGGTGCTTTCCTAAGGAAGACCCAGCCCTAAGTGCTGCCTCCTCTACATTTCCTCACCCTCAGACATCCCAAGGCTGGAAGCAGCCCTGAAGACTCAGGAGGATTGGAAAATAAAGGAAGTAAGCAAACCCCACCTGCCCCTGTCCTCTAGATCCATGGCTTCCTAGCAAGGATCAGATCTTAGCGGATTCCAAACCTGAGCATTCCAAAGTCCTTTGGTGACACCTTAACCCCACTTGCCAGGAATGTGCCAGGCTTCCCACTCTGTTGCTCCTCCTCAAATAGGTACTGGCCTGAGCCCATAGTGAACCAAGTGGACAAAAAGAGAGGTGAGGAGATTGCTTGGGAGTCAGGATTTAGAGCATGTCAAGTGCGCTAGGGGTGAGGGGAGGTGTTTTACAGCCTCTTGTTCCTATTGTAGGTTCTCGGTGCTCCAATGATAAAATTGAGATAGAGTTCCTAATAAATTTTAAGTGTTGATAAAATAATGAAGTATACCAAGGACAACAGTAACCTTTCCAATATTAATCTTTCATCCCTTTGCTTATGTCTTGTTCCCAAAGAGATCAGAATATGTCATCTCCACTCTAGGATAAAGACCATGTGAGCTGAAGACATCTCCAATTCAACAAATACAGAGAACAACTACTATCTTGTAGCTCCCTTATTGAGCTAAAAGCAGCAAGCTCTGGGAAATTAGACAGGCATGAGTGCCTTTAGAGGCAGATCTGAAACCAGAAGGCGGAACACCAACAAAACATATCCCAATTTCCACTATCCTATTGCCACTTCTTGGAGTTCATTTTGGTAAGCATCATGTTCTATGATCAGATGCGCGTAGCTGTTGAGCCCTTGTACAACACATCTTTATCTGCCCCTCCCATCTGCCCATTCACCATCCCCTTTCCTTTCAGCCCCCTGTAGTCAAGATATGCTTTAGTTTCCCGGCATTCTTTTCATAGAACTATTAATTGTCCAAAGAGGGGTTGCACCATGGAATCTCACTCCTGAATATACCATCTTTCATCAGTTTTAATCACATGAATATGCTTATGGCTTTGTGCGTGTTTTCAGATATGTCTGCATTTTAGGTCTAATTTCCACACGAGAGAAAACATGCGCCCTTTGTGTCTCTGATCCTAGCTTACTTTGATCAATATCATTTTCCCCCCGGTCTATCCATTTCCCTGCAAATGATATAATATTCTTCCTTGATCCATTTGATCAACATATTGATCCTTTCATTGGTCACAGAGCATCTGGGCTGCTTCTATAACTTGCCTATGGCGAATAGTACTGCGATGGAATGGGTGTGAAGGTGTCTTTATTGTATCCTGATTTGTAAATGTCCAAGAGTGGTAACACTGGGCCATAAGGTAGTTCTAATTTTACCTTTTTGGGTGATGTCCATATTGCTCTCCAGAGTAGTTGTGCTAATTTACATTTCCACCAATAGTGTCTTATGATTCTTCCCCCTCCCCCATCCTGGCCAGTGTCTGTTGTATGTATTCTTGATGATGGCCATTCTGACCAGAATGACAAGAAATGTCAACACTGTTTTGGTTTGCACTTCCTTTATTGCTAGGGACTTTTTTGTTTTTGTTTTTGTCAGTTGTGGGTCTTGAACTCGGGGCCTGAGCACTGTCCCTACGCTCTTTCACTCAAAGCTAGCACTCTACCACTTTAAGCCATAGTGCCACTTCTGGTTTTCTGGTGGTTAATTGGAGATGAGAGTCTCATGAACTTTCCTTCCTGGGCTGGCTTTGGCAATCCTCAGATCTCAGCCTCCCTGAGTAGCTAGGATTACAGGCATGAGCCACTAGCACCCAGCTTGCCAGGGATTTGAATGAACCCACACATCTACAACCATTTGATTTTTGAACAAAAAAATACACATTGGGAGAAAAAAATCCTCTTCAACAAATGGTGTGGAGAAAACTGGACATCCACATGCAGAAACCTGAAAGTGGATTCCTGCCACCTTGTACTAACACCAATTCCAAGTGGATCAAGGATGTAAGATATGAAACCTTGAAATTACTACAAGAAGTAAGGAAAACACTAGAACTTACTGGTATAAGCAATAATTTTCTAAATGGAATTCCAGGGACTCAACAAGTAGGGGAGAGAATTGAGATGGGATCGCATCAGTCTAAAGAGTTTCTGCATAGCAAAGGACATAGTTACTAAGCAAAAGAGAAAGCCTTTAAGAATGGGAGAATAACTTTGCCTGGGCTTGCCTCAGTCTCACAATCCTCGCGCCTCTGCCTCCAAGTAGACTGGGCTTTGACCTTCCTCACAAGTGAGTCCTAAGAGATTTAAGAGATAGTGTCATAATTGAAGCTGTGGGAGAAAAGCAACATGACCATCATCACATTAGCAGCAGAACATTCTTTGAAGTCATTTTCTGATCTTGATGTCTTTGTTAAGTTGCTAACTATATTTAACAATGATACAGTATGTGTTGCTTGCTTCTCAATGGTCAGGAATCTGCCAACCGATTTCCTAGCTCTGAGGTGGTAGCTTTGACAGTTCATTCTGTAGTGTTTATTTACTTGTCTATGAAACAAAGAAAATGACTTCAGATACTTCTAGCTTTTACAAGGGATGGTTTGAGGCTGGCTTTGTGCTTGCAAAAGTGACCAGAAAGGTGTGCTGTTGATCAAGATATATTATACACAAGACATTGAAGTGGTGAATTGAAACTCCTTTATACAACTATTTAAAGATTTTAAAGAAATCAAAGTTACTGGTGCTCTTTCCAAGGAAATTATAATACTGATGATACACCCTCATTAATGTTAGTCTTCTGGCTATAGTATTAAAGCAATATGTATTTATCAACACTGGTCACTTCTCTTTCTTCTATCTCAATACTGATAACTTCTCATCAATCCTTTTGATTCTATTAGAAGAACCCTAGAACTTCAGAGAATTTGGAAATGTTCAAGGGCTAGTAACTCCAAGAAAAAGCTTCCAGTTGTTTTTATCATATAGATTTACAAAAATACTATCTAAGATTCTTAGTGGGGAGAAAAGCAAGGGGAAATATGGGCCTGTTAACCTTATCCTTTCCAATAATAAACTCTAGGAAAAGGGCAACTAACAAGTAATCATTACATAATTGTATACAAATAAGTAAATAGAATACCAATAATGATTTAACACTGAAATGTTAGTGCAACTTAATAGTCATTAAGTAAAAACACTACTGTATCTGGGAAATGTAGTTGCTACTAATTTGAAAATCACTTTAAAGGAGCTCTTTCCAAACACATTGTGGATAATGTCATTCATATTTCTTGCATATATAATCAAAGATCACAAAATGTTATTTTCTTTTGTGTGTGACTTCAAAATCACTTGCTTCCTTTAATTAAAAATAACCTTTATTGTATTTTCTCATTATAAAAGCAATGAAGGTTACTGACATATTTTAACATGATTTTATTTATCCAGGAGATGAATGTTTCTTCAGAAACATATCTTTTTGGTTTATAATAAAACTCAATGAGAAAAATAACATTCAAACACAAAGAGACCCACTGAACCACACAGTATGGTATACCCTCTCACAGAACATTCATAGTCTAGAAATTAAACTTAGGGTCTATAAATAGCATACTTAAAAATTCAAGTCACCTAGATTTCTGCCCAGAACACAGACAACATAACTTACATGACAGTCCGACTACATACATGCAAATGCTAATACGAGAGCTTGAAAACGCCTTACATAGAATAAATAGCTAAATAAAAATATTGTCTGATCATCATCAGAAGAAGGGTCTCAGATGCAGAAAGAAGTCTGCACCGCGAGAGGAGCAAAATCATTACAGTACAGCATGCTACAAGCAGCTGATGAAAACCTCCTGCTGTGGGGCAGAGGAAGGAGCCTTCTAGAAGGCAGCTTGTGCATACAAAAGGAGCTCCAAGTTGCTGGATACTGAGCTGCCTGCAGCCCAGATCACTGCATCTTAGGTAACAGTCTTTGTACCATCCACAGTATAAAAGAACCACTGAGTACATAAAAACCACATACATTCTATTACTTTTCTTGCTACTCATTCTTTGGCCCAGCTAGTGAGCATTCTCAGCAAAAGGGGGAGACTGTTTAGAGCTAAAAACATAGTAGTATTCATTTAAAAAAATAGTCTTCGTTTATAAGATACAATAGACTTTAGGGAGCTTACATTCTTCCTCAGAAGTAATAGTATATTAAGATCACATTAACAAGAGACCTGTCTGTGCATTTGACACCCACGGATCTAGGGAGTAGAGAGCTAGCTAGCTAGTGCGTTGAGGTCTTGCTTCTCCCTGGCTTCTTCAGAGTGAGCATGCAAGATCAGCTGATCATGGCAGTGACTACTGTCTTCCATCTCAGTCGTGATAACTAGCTCTCAAAGTCGCCACCCAGCCATAGCTTTCATATAGACTACAGCACAACACCTCCCCTCCCCCTTTTCTTAGTGGAGGGGAGAGGGGTGTGCCAATACTGGGACTTAAACTCTGAGCCTGGGTGCTCTCCCTTAGCTTTATCACTCAAGGAGGTGATTTACTACTTGAGTCACAGCTCCAGTTCTGACTTTGTTTTGCTGGGTAATTGGAGATAAAAAAATCCTATGGACTTTCCTGCCCAGGCTGGCTTCCAACCATTGATCCTCTCAATACCAGCTTCCTGAGTAGCTAGGATGGTAGGTGTGAGCTACCAGCACCTGTCAACAACACTCATCGTTATTTCTTTGTGGGATAGCAACGACGCTCCACTTTTTTCTCTGCTTCTCATCACTACATAGCACTAAACCAGTCTTCTTCATCTAAAAGGAGAGAACATTCTTCATGTAGAAACCACAACAAAAGAACTTAAGTATGAGTACCCTTGAGGGGAGAGTGCCACAATCAGAAGCGGTCCTGAAAGGCTGGGGAAAGGAAATCTTCTCTAAGTGGAAAATGTGCTGTGGCCATTGCTCTTCTATCACCACAGAAGAGGTATTTTACAGAGAATTTCTCAGATACCCTTCCTTCCCCTGGCGATTTGTCTTTTTCCCACTGTTGGGGCCTGTAGGTGCAATGGATGCAAAGACCAGCTCTTAACTGCATGGGAAAGGCTTCCTGGAGTTCATTCCTCACCTAGAAATCAATTTTGAAGAGGTGCATTACACTTTAGGATTTTTTTAAAAGCCAGTTAGGGGCACACATAGTCACAGGTAGAATGTGAAATTCTTTTTGTTTCCAGTCATAGGGACTTGAACTCAGGGTCTGGGCGCTGTCCCTGAGCCCTTGTGCTCAAGGCTAGCACTCTACCACTTTGAGCCACAGCTCCACTTCCAGTTTTCTGGTGGTTAATTGAAGATTAGAGTCTCACAGGGACTTTTCAGCTCAGGCTGGCCATGATCCTCAGGTCTCAGCCTCCCGAGTAGCTAGGATTACAGGCATGAGCCACCAGTGCCCAGCCAATTCTTAAACAGAATGACATTTGCAAACCTGGGTGAAACCTAGCAAAGAGACAACAATCGATTGAGGCTGTTAAACGTTTTGAGGCACAGTATAGCTGATATCCCCACAATAGGCATGAGGGGTAAAAATGAGATGTTTCTCCAGGCCCCAGACTCCACTCAATGTCCTGTTCTAGCCTTTGGTGGTGCTGACTTCCCAAGCTTTTCAGTAGATGGCTTTCTCGGAGCAATCTGGTCAAGGTTGTAATGTGAGGGATGCCACAGAGACCGATGTTTGCATATTCTGCGGAGTGTTCACCCCCTATGAGTCAGAGAGGAAGAGAAGCAAAGCCATTTACTGTAGCCAAAAGATGAAGAGAAGGGAGTAGAATCCCTCCCTACCCCCATCCTCTCATCCCCAAGTCCCCATGCAGGCGCAGACATACTACCATGCATCCACATATCTGGACTCTGGGAAATCAGGCAAACTCTAATGGCATAGCTATGGGCTTCTTTTCCCGAGAAGCCCACCTTGTGATCACAATGGGCCAAGTGCCCTTTTACACCTGAGCCACAAGCTGCAGACCTAAGATGTGAGATGTGAGTGGGCATACCCCTGTGGTTAAAAACAGACAGACAAACAAGAGTATACAGGCTACTCAGTCAATGTGATCAGGAGCTATTTGGGTCCTGAGGACAATCTCTTCTGTTGTACCTGCCTGTTCTGAAATCAATTATTAAATAGATCAACCTCTTCCCATAATCTAGGACTTAATGTTTTACCTTGTAAAAACAATTTTCCCCCACCAAGTCTTCGTCAAATGTTAAATGTGCCTGAGTCAACTGCTACCATTAGAACGAAGGTTTTGATTTGGTGGGTATGAGGTAGAACCTGAGACTATGCATTCCTAATGAGCTCCTGGGTCAATGAAGAATAAGGCCAGGGAATAGTGAAACAACCACATCTGTCCAGAAATGAAAACACCCTCTTGGCTATAATCTTTTTAGAAATAGGCAGGGTATATTTTAAAAGCAACAGTCAACAAGTTCTAAAAGATCTCTTAAGTTCTTTCTTTATAATGAGTTATATGAGTTATATATTGCTGTTGGGAATCATGACCCTACATGGTCAAGTGTTAAGGATTTTCCTGGTTCTTATACAGGCACCAGCAGGTATGCATGACTACTGATGTTCATGTACCTCCAATGTCCTTCCCACCTTCCCCAGAAGGTGGTGACAGAGGGCCATGCCTGTTCCATGGTTTCCAGTCACACTGAGAAATACGTTGGTTTGCCCAAGTCTGTCTTGTACACAATGTTGACATTATGCCGCAGTATGAGGTAAAGGGGTAGGAAGTGGTTGTGGAACATAATCCAAGATACAAAACAAAAAACCCAGAAGTCTTCTGATAGGTTTGAATTATTCAACAATTTTATTTACCCATTCTATGCACTCCCTCTCTCTCTCTCTCATACCCTCCCCCCAAAAAAACCCATTTCAAATACAGTTATATATACCTTAAATAGATCTGAGTAAAATATTTTATCATTATCACCTAATTGAATTAGAATGCTGCTAAAGATTGACAATCCCACTTTCAACATAGTTTTGCCTAGGAAACCTGCAGTGGAACTCTGCTCCTCCAGCCCATTTCCATCCAAAATAGTACTCAGCCCCACTCCTATTCCCCTCCAAAGAGCACCATTCGTGACCAGTCCTTTGCCATAGAAAAGCCATCACCCTATGAGAATGATCAATATTGTTACTTCGGTGTAGAAAAAATATAAATATATAAGGAATTCAGACACAAAAACAGTAGGTAGATTTTGGTCAGATTTCCAGCAAAAGTCTTATTGGAAAGAATACTTGTTAGTCAGTCTTAAAAAATCAAGTTCTTGAATTCAAAATTTCCTTTGAATTCTTACTTATTAGATTAAAAGCTGAAGACATGACAGACTTAAAACTTTCATGGAATGGCATAAGCCAGGACAGAATAAGTGCACAATACCAAGAGTCCAGGAACAGACAGTAAAGCCCCAAAGTGGGGGACCAGGTGAGACAAAATCTAGCAGACATCACAACTTCAGGCTCTGAACAGGTACTACCTTAGCTGAGTTCATCCAATACCATACATATGATGTACAACTGTCATCTTAAAAAAACAACAAAGAGAGTTTGGGCCACTGTTATATAATATATGCCTATGAAAAATAACAGTGTACAGAAATTCCCAGTGAGGAAAACATGCTTAGTTTTGTAAGTATTTAGTGCCTTTTTTAAAATTAGGAAGCGTGGTATAGACAGAGAATTATAATCATGTGCATAGATTACCAGGCAGTACAATGGAAAAACAGGTAGGTTGTTGGCTTATAGACTTACTAGAACCTGTCAGTTGACATGGTAAATATATATTGGACATACTGCTGATATATGTTATCTCTAGGGGAAAAAACATTAAAGATCTGAAACTCAATGTTGCAACCTGATTCAGTTGTTATATATTCTTAAGGTCGAAGTATATACAAGGGAAGTTGGGTAATGCTAGTAAATTTCCTAACAATAAAGACAACATGGGTTTTGGGCTTGGAAAAGATATCAGATGTTCAGGAGACAACATCACCCAGCTGTTGAAATTAATTGCTACTGGACAAGTTTCACCTTGTCCACTGAAAACCCCAAGCATCAAAGAGTTTCTCTAGAACTCAAGTCTTCAGTTCCCGGAAAAAAAAAAAAAGTAAAATCTAAAATGGACTTGTTTCCAAACATGTATATCAAATTTGGTTCTTCAAATACCAGTGCTTCTGGAGATCAAATGTGGATTGCAAAGGGAACCACCCAGATCCTCGCTTGAAACACTTAACCAGTCAGTCTTAGAGTAAAAATATATTGGATCCCCAGGCCTAACTTTTTGAAAGACCAGGACAATGATATAAAGCTAGCACGATGCATGTTGTTAAAGGATTTTCTTACCTTCATCCCTTCTTTAAACTGAAACAAAACACTAACTTTCAAATAACTTACATACTCCCTCATTCTGCTTTGAAGCAAGAAAAAGAAATCTGTATTAGGAATTTCCTTTCCTTACTCTATACTGGTAATAAAAGGCTAAAGTCTTCACCTATTTTCCCATAGCAAAACTCAAAGCCTCAGCAAAGAGTACTCCAGAGGTCATCTTTTCTTTGTAGGATTTGTGATATAAACCCAAGAAAAGTAATATGGACCTACCATCAGTATGCCTTCAAGCTAACAAGGGGTGAGAAGGGCAGAAAAAGATGGAAGTGGCACTTCTTACTATTTGGAATAAGAGCTCGATTTGATTCTGTATTGTCCTGGCTTCCCCATTTTGAAGTTTCTCTGAAAGGCTCTTGCTCTAAAAATTGAAAGATGTCAAAAATCTTGCTGCTTTCAAATCCTAACTTCTTCTGTCCTATAATAAGGCCACCTTGGTTCCTTTTCTGGGTGAAGCAAATCAGTACTTTGCAAAATAGTCAACAGAGAGTCAGAACAGATGTCTAAGAACCTGTCTATGATGACGGTGTTTATAATAGGTTAAATCAGTGCTAGTTGGTCAAAGAAAGTTCCTTCAGAGACACACAGCCTAATCCCTCAAAGTTTGCTCTTCTCATTCATTATCTCTGATTTATTCTCA
The DNA here is from genome assembly GCF_023159225.1 of Perognathus longimembris pacificus. Lineage (NCBI taxonomy): Eukaryota > Metazoa > Chordata > Mammalia > Rodentia > Heteromyidae > Perognathus > Perognathus longimembris. Next base: position 56,626,395 of record NC_063171.1, read on the forward strand.
CTTCACACATAGTAGAGAAGTTTGAATTCCAATCCAAGCAAAAGTTAAACAAGGCTAGCTTTAAAAAGTGTCATGTGGGGGCTGGGGATATGGCCTAGTGGCAAGAGTGCTTGCCTCCTATACATGAGGCCCTGGGTTCAATTCCCCAGCACCACATATACAGAAAATGGCCAGAAGTGGCGCTGTGGCTCAGGTGGCAGAGTGCTAGCCTTGAGCAAAAAGAAGCCAGGGACAGTGCTCAGGCCCTGAGTCCAAGCCCCAGGACTGGCCAAAAAGGAAAAAAAAAAGTGTCATGTGCACCTCCTGGGCCACATCTCCTTGTCACATGTGGGGAGAGGGCATCCCTACCCTCTAACTCTTTGTCCATGGGACAAGAGCCAGAGCAGCGATTTGTTCTCCACCGCAATGTCAACACTTCTAGATTCAGTGAGCTGTTCTTTTACACAGGTTCACTTGTTATGAATTGCATTGTCCTCTGTCTCAAAGTAACTTAGTTCAGGAGAAGAAGCTTTTCCTTTTCTTCTGTGGGTTCTTGGCCCAGTTCACAGTCCCACAACTAAGGACACTAAAGACATTGTGTGACAGCTCACTAGGAAGAGCAGGTTACTTTCTATCGTAGATATAGTGTTGAAGGAATCTCTAAAGTTTCCAGATTTTAGAAACTGGCTGAGGTATTCTAAGAGGAATGTAACAGTAAAAAGGACCTAAGGCTAGGAGGCAGCTGCCTAAAGTGACAGTCTTAATCATCTGTGTGTGTGTGTGTGTGTGTGTGTGTATGTGTGTGTGTGCTGGATCTAGGGCTTAAACTCAGGGCTTAAGTCCTCTCCCTTGCCTGTTTTGCTCAAGTCTGGTGCTTTACCATTTGAGCCACAGCTCTATTTCTGGAGTTTTGGTGGTTAATTGGAGGTAAGAGTTGTATAGACTTTCCTGCCCTCGGCTGGCTTCAAACCACCATCAGATCTCAGCCTTTTGAGTAACTAGGATTACAAGTGTAAGGCACTGGTACCCGGCAGTCTTCATCATCCTAGAGGTTCTATGTACCTCTTGCCAGCCTGCTTAAGATCCTTATCCAAGAATAGTAATTTAATTTAGTGCTTCGTTCCACATCCCCCTGCAATGTGAAGAGGAAAAGATGAGACAAGCACTTAGCATAACTTGCCTGCCTTTAATTTCATATTGAATTCTGCCCTAACATCTAACTCCAAAGAACTGTCCTCTCAGAACAAAGAAAGCTCAGAATTCTAAAGCTGAAATGTGTCTAAGAAACTACTGCACCCAGCTTTATCAGGTGGAGTTATTATCCTGGAGTATGAATCAGAGTCATAAGGAAACACATATATGTCCAGACACTAATCCCAGAGACTGAGAATTAGCACTCAGCCCGACTCAAGTGGACCCAGACAGATGTAAAAATTCTGAAGGGGATTCTAAGGAATGCTCCTGGTGAGAATGGTGAAAGAACTTCTAGCACAAAAAAAAAGAAAAAAGAAAAGAAAAGACTCTGGAAAAAGAGCAAACTTTCTCTTACCAGTTTCTACTACAAAACGATTGAGAGCTAGGGAGCCACCTAACTCTTCTAAGTCTCCAGAGAGCTTAGGAGAATGTACACATGCACACCCACTTATTTCATATGCAAATTTGGGAACAGAGGTTAAGGCAACATAGGCCATTAAGGGGCAGATAATCCCGGCTTTCGAGTCCTACTTCACACACAAAGACAATGACAGGGCAGAAATAGAGTCAAGGACTGTGGTTCCCTGGGACATCTTGGGACATTAACATGAAAGAGTCTCTTTAAAAATGAAGTGGGGAGGGGCTAGGACTATGGCCTAGTGGCAAGAGTGCTTGCCTCCTACACATGAAGCTCTCCGTTCGATTCATTAGCACCACATATATGGAAAACGGCCAGAAGGGGCGCTGTGGCTCAGGTGGCAGAGTGCTAGCCTTGAGTGGGAAGAAGCCAGGGACAGTGCTCAGGCCCTGAGTCCAAGGCCCAGGACTGGCCAAAAAAAAAATAAAAATGAAGTGGGGAAATAGGAGAGATTACATTGATCATCAAAGCTTTTCCACATTAGAAAAATGCATTAAAAGAAAATTTAGTTTAGGGGGCTGGGAATATGGCCTAGTGGCAAGAGCGCTTGCCTCCTACACATGAAGCTCTCGGTTCGATTCCCCAGCACCACATCAGGTGGCAGAGTGCTAGCCTTGAGCGGGAAGAAGCCAGGGACAGTGCTCAGGCCCTGAGTCCAAGGCCCAGGACTGGCCAAAAAAAAAAAAAGAAAAGTGTGATAAAAAAATTACTGGACAACAATGAGCAGTTTCCGTGAAATCTCTCTCTCTCTCTCTCTCTCTCTCTCTCTCTCTCTCTCTCGGAACAATTTGGACATCACTGTTGGCTTATAAGTCTAGCTCACTCCTTCTAAACAGGCCCAGAGATCATGAGCTGTAGCAAGAGAGTTGCTGTGATGAACAAGAAACCTGAAAGCCACAGGAGGAAAATGTCTACCTGAACCAGAGCCTGAAAGAACTGTTCTCCTGAACCCCATTCCACAGCCAGAAAAAGACCATACCCAGTTCTTCCCAGGGGGAACATCAACAAGACAACTCACATCCTCAGAGCCTTGGCCCCAGACCATTAAAGACCTGCGGTGTTTCTCATGGAAAGAGCCTCTCACCCTATGTCCGCCTGCAAGCTGCAGAGCATTCTGTGGATGTTCTATAGCCTGGGTGGACTGGGCTGGAGATGAGGGTAGAGGGAATGGAAAGGGAAGACTCCCCAAATGCAGCTCCATAAAGACTCACTGTACACACCACCAAAGGAACCCAAACGTCTCCCACACCAACAGCCCCTTCCTTCAAAAGACACCACCACGCCATGCACAACACCGGACAATCCAAGAGGGAGATGGAAGGGGGGGGGCGGTAAGTCAGGGAAGGATAGTGGCCAAAAGACACAAGAAAGGGACAAAGGTGAAAGACAAATGGGCTTTTGTGTCTCCGTCCAACACCATCCCCCAGTTCACCAACACAGGACATTGCTAAGTCTAGACACCAGGAAACAGAAAATCCCACATTCTTGAGGCGTGCTTAGCCCCGCTCTCCTCCTCCTCCTCCAGACCACCCCAACTGGTCACCTAGCCTAACAGACCCATCTGGCCATCTTGCCCCCAGGTAAGGAAATACTCCAAACTGGAGAATGGGTCGAGTTGGTCTGCACAGGCAGGACGCACGCGGCCCATTCTGCAGTCAGACAAATGGTAAGGTGCTCAGGGTAAGGGTGGGGGGTGGAAGTTAAGTTACTCCTTGGTGATTAGTGACAAGGGCTGGAGGGAGACACACGGTTACACCACCGGAATGCTGACTTGGGTCTTCGGCTGGTCGGCCCCTTCTTGCAAGTCCAGGGCACGAAGAGGGCTGAGGGGCTTGAGGGGCCGGCTCCCAACACTGTAATTTCTTGGACGCCTGATTGTATTCGAACTGGACAGAGGCGTAAAGCTGTTCCTTCTCATCCTTACAGGGGTTTGGTTCTTGGGGAGGTTGTTCTGATTGGAAATGGAGGGACACCATACAAATGAAAGCCATGCCAACAGCTGACCCATAAAGGTAAAAAAAAAAAAAAAAAAAGCTCATAAACCAAAACTTCCTTCCTCCTGCTTTTCTCTACATAGGGTCTCACAAAGGATACGACCTAGTCTCCTAGCCCCAGAGGCTAAAAGGGTCATAGTGCAATCCATTCCCTGAGCGTCACATTCCAGAGCAGGAAAGGGGCCTAACAAGGAAAGGCTTGACCTACTGCACAGTCTACCAGGGACAGATAGAGAAACCCACCAAAACCTGCTGGCCCCACCTGGCAGACTCCTTTAGGCCCTGACTTATAAGGGCCTTCTGGGGCAAGAAAGGGGGAAAGGGGTCAGGAAGAATCTGCGTATCACTCCAGCCAAACACTTTCCATATTTAACTGAATTTCCAGGAACCAACTTTCCAGGCTAAGATTCATGAAAGAGATACTCATTTCAAGAAATAGAAAAATAACTCCCACATCTTTTCCTTTTGGAAGTAAGCAGGCTACCTAGGCCATGAGTACTGGATCTGTTTCCCCTTTGAACATCAGAGAACCCCAGTCTCTTGATGCCAAAGGTTCGAAGACTCAAGGTAGGAACCTGGCATGCTTATCCGCGGGAAAATACTTACGGTTGGCTTGTCACGGTGTGTGTTCACAGCCTCCACATTGAGGGTAATGGTTTCTACTTTGCACCCTGAGAAAAACAGCACAAAGAAAAGCCTTCAGGAAAAGGAGTCATGGAACATTCCTGGAGTTCAGCACAGGGAATTGTACCGTCGAAGCATCACAAATACAATGGAAGGCACTAATGGACGTCTCTGATGCACAGGGCTAATGAAGTTCAATTTCCAGACAATTTTTCAGAGACAACTCAGATTTCCCAACCTCCTCCATCCCTACTTCCTGCCAGCCTGCGTGCATAGTTACCATAGGCCACAGGAGTAAGTTTGAAGATGGTATGGAGCGGACACTTCAAGTATGGTAGCTCATCTGAAAACAGAAAAAGGCAGGTGAAGGAAGGCACTTAGAACTACAGAGTAAGGTGGAGTGGAAGAGAGAATCTAAGATGCTCATGAGGTGTTTACTTTACCCTGACCACCCCCTGCAGTTCTAGGAAAGCATCAAGACCCAAGTGGTAAGGAAGGAAATATGGTCAATCTGGATCCTTTCACGAAAGCAAACCAGGAGTTAAGAGCTATAGACAGGACGAGAAGACGATGGCGTATTGTGGCCAGCCTGGAGGGCTTCCAATGGCTGGGGGAGTGGAGAAGGGAAGTACCAGAAGGCAGCAGCTCTTCCTTATTGTTCTTACGAGAAAAAGCTGCTCCATCCTCAACTCAAAAGATGAAGATGCTTCTAAGATACCACCACCTCTCAGTAACCAGAGCAACAAGCTGGGACTGGTCAGCCACTCTCTGGATGCTGCCAGGAACATCCACACAACACTGTGTGCTTTCGCCAGGCAAGATCCCGCAGTGCCAAAGCAGCTGCCCTGCACTGAGAGCTTTTGTAGTAGCTGAGTGAAGTCAGCAAGTAGTTGACAGATGGCTGCTGGGAGTTACGCTCTGTTGCCTGAAGAATGTACTGTAATTTGAGTGGAAGATGGGGAGGACCCATGGCCAGGAATCCTGGTAGTGCTGTGCGCCCCGCCCTCTCCCCAGGAAGGTGTCTCCCGGCCTGTCCCTTAATGGCACCTGCGCCCTTATCCAAGAAGTAGGCCAGGAGGCAGCGCATGACAGCTTGATGGGAGATGACAAGGACATTGCCCTGCCGTTCCAGCTCCATGATGACAGGCTCCAGCCGCTGTACCAGGTCCTGGTATGACTGTGGGGAGAAATGGGGTGAGCTGGTAGGAGGCCAGATGCAAGCTGGCTGTCAAGATGGTGACTGAGTCCCGGAGTCCAGAGGTCACTTCCATTCCCTGGCCGGCGTTCCTCCCGGAGGCTCAGCACGTCCACCCCGCATCCTCTTCTCCCCAGCATCTCGAGTATACTCAGATCTTGAAAGATCCGTATTTAGACCAAGAAAGCTACAACTCCAGGAAGGAAGTTGGAGTTCAAACTTTCTTTTCCTCTTTTGTCCACAGATTCATAAGTAACAGGTAAGGCAACAAGAAAACTTAGTTTACTGGACTTTTGCCATTTTATTTACTTATGCCTTGGACATCCCTAGAATAGAAAACCACTTCCATGAGAAAACAGCTTTCTAGAGATGACGGGGATATAAGTCATGACCCATGTACTTTACCTGGTGACTATTGGCTGGGGTGAGGTGAGATTGAGAATTTAAAAAAAGGTAAAAGAAAAAAAATGGTCGTGTTGATTCCACATCATCCTCAACACAGAGGACCTCTTATCACCTCCCCCCCCCCCCGAAATCATAACAAATGTGGTATGTGATTGTCTCGCCTGAATTATCCAAAGGTAGGAAAACAAGGGATGCCGGAGCCACCCTTTCTACATTCCCTCCCCATCCAAGATCACACTCCCCTCTACATTAAAGTCCCCAGGCAAAGGGTGGGGAAGTTATTACTCCAGGGGAGTCTCACCTCTCCACCGGGATATCGATACAGGTACTTCTCTTGATCTCGGAGTGCAAACTCCTCTGGGTACTGCTTCTCAATCTCCGCATACGTCATCTCCTCGCACACGCCCTGCAAAGGAGCCCTGCTGTCATGAGGAAGCCTGCTGACCCATCACACCCCATCACTAATGAGGATAATATGGAAGAATACATATTTCTCACCACATACCAGACCCTGTGCTGGACTCCTCATGTATCATGACTGGTTATGATGAAGGTATCACTAGTTAAGTGCCACTGTAGAGAGAAGCTAGCTTTCTATCTTTAGTGGCCACTACCTCCTACTACTGCAGTGAACCTAAGCTTCCAAAAGAATCAACACAAAAAGACTCCACAGGACAAAAAGTACAGGAAGCACAGAGGGAGAAGTGAAGGAAATGGAAATCTTTCAGTGGGAATAAAAACAGAGGGGAGGGGGGGAAGGGAAACGAAATGTCTACTTCTGTGCTCAATTTCTCAGCTAGAGCGAGCCAAGAGAAATTTTGGGGATGAATTTTTCCAGAATAATTAGTCATCTTAGCACAAAAATTTAAGGGCTGAATTAGCTATTTCTTTATTCCCAGGAACAAAATATACAAAGGAACAAAATGAGTCATTGTTAGCTCCAGTCCTCCCAGAGGTCAGAGTGGCTGGGGTCAAAACTTGTAAGTCTCATCATTGGCACTGATGTTAAAGTCATCTAGATGTGGACTGCAACTATTCCCATTTCCTTCCTCCCCCAACAATCCCACCCCGCACCCCATCCACTCCCCTCCCTGCCCTGACCACATATGCAGATTCCTCAAAGTTTCTACTGGGTGGTTCTAGTTATCTAGATAAAACTACCCAAATCACGAGTTCTGAGAGTTTCTTCCCGAAACTGAACCCGTGACACACACACACACACACACTCACACACACACACACACTCACAGCATCAATCTCGTTCAGAATCTTCCACTGCTCATAAGTCACCCCAAGAGATTCAGCAGTCTGGATAGTCCTCTTCAACTGGCTGGTCCACACTTTGAGGTCTTGTATCTCCTGTTCCTCCAGAAACTTCTTTAGGGCCTGGGAAAACTAGGGTTTTGAAAATAAAAATTAACACCACACACACACACACACACAGAGAGAGAGAGAGAGAGAGAGAGAGAGAGAGAGAGCGCTAACTCCTCCTGTAATGGGCTTTTGATTCAGTCATGGTTAAAATACAAATCCCAGAGAATATGTATTTCACCTAAAGCACCCATTATGCTAAGAACACAAGACATGCCCAATGACTGCCTCATGCCTGGACGATTCACAGGAGAAAGCTTTCTATTCTTTAATGCAGAGCTAGGGACACTGAGCAGGGGACATTTTTAGCACCTGTCTGACTCTGAAACTACTTGTAAGCCCACATGGGATTTAAGAAGAAGGAGATAAAATAGATGACCTCCACCATACCCTTCTAACTCTTAAGCCTAGAAAATCCAGCCTGTCGGTCAACTACTCACCTGCTTTCCCCGTACTGAGAGGCCAGAGTCACCCCCAATCTTCCCTAAGAGATTGAATTCACTCTCTCCATGTCGGCAAAGGTAGATGGTACGCGGATGGACATGGATATTCATGAGGTAGTAGACAATCTTGCTCTGGATGTAGTCCTGGACTCTGTTGACTAAAAATCGCTGGCCCACATTCATTACCTTGATGAAAGAAAGATCCCTAGGAGGCAAAATAGATTGACCTAAAGCAAGAAAACTTGAGAGTGAGCCTTTGCGGGGAGGATGCATATCCCAGCAGTTCCTCCTCCTCTCCCATCATCCCCTTGTTTATAAAAGTGAATGGTAAGAGATGGATAATCCCTTAAAGTCAACATGAGCTTCCTAGCAGCATGCTCTGTTTTCTCAGTGCCCGTACTGTAGTAGTACGGAGGTCAGATCTGGCCAGTGCCATCATTGGCCACATGGCAAGTTGCACTATCTGGCATCTTGTCTTGATGGGTGTGCCTGAATTCCTAGAGGAAGGGAAGTCCCATCCCCAGGTGAAGGGTGTTTCCAAATCCCTGGAGACAGGGGTGGGCCCTTGACCTATAAATTACTGAACCTGTCAGTCAAGTGCTTGGGACTGCGAACTTCCTGTGAACCAGCCCCTGACCCTATTTAGGGTCAGGCCAGCTAAGGGTGTCATCACGCCATGCCACATGTCTCTGTCTCTGTGTTCTGTCTCCTGGCTCATCTCCGGTCACTATGGTGTCCCAAGTCAGCTCTCCATTGGAGCTGAATTGGTTTGTTGGTATTGTTTTTGTTTGTTCTTTCCTCTCTGGCCTGTTAAGGGCCAGTGTTAAGGGTATTTGTGGGCTGCAGGCCTTTGTAACAACTGGCTGCCTGCAGACTGCTAATGCTCTAATAAAGACTCCAAGATTTGATCATTCAGAATGTGGCTTCTTGGATAATTTCCTATATAACAGTACTGTGGCAGGCAACATAGCTAAATACAGTAAACAGAAGTTGGCCTTTCCATCAGGAGAGCTTACCGAGGCTGGGTGACATGACAACTTTGCCAAAGCCAAAATTTGCTGCTAATTGTAAGCTTGGAGATGTGACTGGCATGTAGTGGGCAGGGGCCAAGGATATTCTATAACCTACCTACAATGTAGATGTTCCAGTTCAAACAGGAAGCATGTGGTTCAAAAATGTCAACAATACAAAATGGGAAAAGCAAAAAAGAAAAAGGGGCGGGAGGGGGGTAGAAAAACATGATATAAAAACCACTTCAGTATTGAAGAAGAAGATGCAATAATAATAATAATGTGAGCATTATAGTTCAGATTAGCAGACGGAACTCAAGGGTCAGAGAGTAAAAGGCTCCTTTCCCAACCAAGAGCTCTGCTTCAGCTCCTTCAAACGATGGCCTTAGCCGGGAGCCAGTGGCTCATAGCTTCAACCCTAGCTACGCAGGAGGTTGAGATCCGAGGATCACAGTTGAAAGCCAGCCCAGGCAGGAAAGTTCATGAGACTCTTATCTCCAATTAACCACCAGAATACCAGAAGTAGCACTGTGGCTCCAAGTCTTGAGCAAAATAACTCAGGGACAGTGCCAAGTCCCGTGACCAACAACAACAACAACAACAACAACAACAAAAAGTAAAAAAAGAGTATGGCCTTAAACCTTACTTGTCATAATTGTCCGGGTCAAGGGGCCGGTAGGTGACTTTGTAGCACTCGATTCTCTTGAGGAAGTCCTCCATCACATTCTCCCTGTTCCTTTCAGGGTAGTCGGGGCTGGACACCTTTACCTCCTGAAATCACAGGCATAGTCATCATAGGCCTGGCCAGAGGTCTGCTCTAAACAGCCCTCCTTATCATTAACCATGAGAAAAGTCCATGAACGTTGTCTTTCCCTACAGCACGGGCATTTCTGCCCACCTCTGTCCTGTCCTGTGACCCTGGCAACCAAGAAGGAACAGACAACCCGAGAGTCATGTGCCTGCCCTTGGCTGAGGCTGCTTCTGGGCCCCAATCCCTTTGGGTACTTTCTTGGGAAAAGAAAATGGGGAAAGAATGGGTTCCAATTTCTCCTACTGCCACTCCTCCTTGCCTGACTTGGGACTCAGGGCCTCTTCCTCAGATGACCCCAGTTCCTATGCAGCTGGGAAAGCCCCTTAGGTGGCCATGTGGAGGTGTCTACTTCTCACAGACCAGCACAACCCATTGAACAGGGCCTGTCTTAGTACTGTGATCCCACAGGGCATGAGGGATCCTCTATATTGGGTTTCTCAATGTATAGGATGCTGATAGATGGAAACAATATAGGTCTAGCTTACCAAAAGGGAGTCAGGGAATGGAGGGAAACAGGCAGGCTCCTTTTCCTCAGATTAGTCAGCAGATGACTCTCCTTAACTAAGGCAACCCTAACAGATAAGGTCTTTCATTTTCTGATCTAATGTAATATTCAGGTCCCAACAGCCAGATACTATCAGAACACAAGGCTAAGACTCTTACAGTCTAAATCTTGGTCTCCATTCAACAGCTAATCCTTAGCTTATTCTTGAAAGCTTTCTTTCCTTCCTTCTTCTCCCAAGAGAAGAGTATGGAAGTAGTGAATGGTTCTCTGATTGATAGAAAAGATCGATGTGATGTTAAACAGCTCTGTTTCTCTCTCCCATTACCCAGAAGCCCTCCCCACACAGATGTGCAGATATATATACTGGGCACAGAAGGTAACAGATAATCATGTCACCCACCAGTATATTGGCAGCAATGACATCAGGATCATCGCAGACAGATTCCACGAAGAACACCTGGCCAGAAGAAAGGGGAATGATTGACAAGTCAAAAATGCCAGACTGTTCATTAAGAGCACAGGTTCACCTACCCCCACCCAGCCACTACATCTCCCGGGATTTTTTTTCATGAAGGTGACCTTCAAAGCCTCCTCATTTAAAAAGGCCTCTTACCACATCCCCTGGGCCTCACACATACAGGCTAAAGGTCTGAGAAGGGACCTGAAAGAAAACACTCAAGGACTGGGGGTGTACCCCAAGAGAAAAGAATCATACATCCAACCCTGTTCTCACCAGATTCCAAAGAGCTCTTCCCCTCTCCCAATTCTCCATCTGTACTCATTTCCTCTCCTCTCCTCCTCCACCATGGAGCCTACCTTGAAGGAATTCTCCTCAGCGAAGTTCAAAATCAGGTCCCTCCTCTCTCGGGTGGTATTGGTGGCATCAAACACCTGAGCAGGAAGCGGAGAGGTGAAATGAACGGGAAGGGAGAAATGGAACCCCGTCAAGGCAGTCACAAGGGGGAACTGAGGAGTCCAGATGCTGAAAGGCTGGAGATGGAGGAGTCAAGGCTTACCGCAATCTGTCCATTCTCCTCGGTGAGATAGGCCTTCACATCCTTCAGGGCCACCAGTGCACACTGTCTGTCATAAGAGCAGAGGAAATAGGTGACAAGAGCTGAGTTCACACACAGCAGTGACACAAACAGTTGTAGGAGTCACATCCCTTCACACTCAGCTTCCCAAGGGTCAAAATGCTTCTTCAACTCCATCTTTCAACTTTCCCGCTGAGGTTTTTAAACCCTCCTGTGTCAGCCCAATGCATTTATCTTACTCCTCTTTAAGCAGACAAACATCTCCCTGTCCTCGATTCTCCTACCCAGCCAAGTGATGATCCACCCATCCGATAACTTCCACTAAAAACTCAAGATATTTAATAAGAAAACACAAAGCACTATCACATATAGCCTCATGATAACCCAGAGAGAGATGATTTGGATGTTAGGACTCCAAAAAAAAAAAGGCTTACTTGCGGATCTTCATGGCCTCCTCATTGTCATGCCGAAAGAAATCATACGATTTATAGGACTTGACTGCTTCCCGACGATACACTCCAAGATTAAACACTATGGAAGATACCCAAATCCATCAGCAGCAACACAATATGATGGTGCTGACAAAAGGGAATTTCTTGGCCTAATGGCAGAGTGTCCACAGGGATGAAAAAGTACTGTGGTGTGGTGAGGACAACAGCAGATTGAGTCAAAAGAGCTGAGTTTGAGTCCTGACTTTTAAAGACTGTGGTCAAGTGTTCCGCGGTCTGACTGGTAATTTCTTCAGCCAGTGTCTTATCATAGCACTGCTAAGGTTAGATAACAGGACACATGTAAGGGCTTATATATGTGAAGTTCTCGTCTCGTTTAATTGTGTGTGTGTGTATGTGTGTGCACGCACGTGCGTGCACACGCCTGACTGTATTGGGGTTTGAACTCAGGGCCTAGGCCTGAGCACAGGCTAGCACTCTACCACTTGGGCTATATTCCACTTCCAGCTTTTTGGTATTTATTTTGAAATCAATGGACTTTTCTGCTGGGTCTGGCTTTGAATTGTAGTCCTCAGATCTCAGCTTCTTAAATAGCCTGGAATTATAGGCATGAACCACAGATGCCCAACTTTTCACTTAATTCTTAATATTCCTAACAAATGTATCCTCTCAGCCCAGGCCAGGAGAACACAAGTCTGGGAATACAGAATAAATTAAGTAAACAAGGAAACTACCACTGCTTCAGCCAGAAGCATCCCATAACCTTGGTGCTCAGGAGAATTTGTCTCCCAGAGGCCTGTGAAGCCCAGAAACTAATCATTTACTTCCCAAGGAATTGTCCTCACTTACCTTTGGTGGGCACCCCAATCCAGTTGAGGTAGCGTGTTAGTTTCTTAGACACATAGGTTTTACCCCGGGCTGGCAAGCCAATCATGACAATGAGAGTTGGAGAGTTGGTCATATAGGAGGCCCATGCTACGAAAAAATAAAATAAATAGAACCAAAATGGCTGTGGGTGTAGTAAACTTTACATACTTCTCTGGGAACTTCATAGTCTCAATCTCATATCAGCCTCATAAACCTGTGGGGCAAAGGTTCAGAAAGAATGGGGGAGATCCTTCCACATTCATGTAAGGGATCATGCAGATGTTCAGAAACTACCCCAAACCAAAACATGACTTTTCCATGCCTGGGTAGTTCAGAAGTACCCAAGATAGGAAGAACGGCAAGGGTTAGGAAGTTACTGTACCTCCTCCCTGCCTAGTCAGAAAACCATCCAATTGTCATTCCATCAGTGCAGAACTGAGCTGGTTCAAAGTAAATCCCACAGAGCTTCTATCTTAAGGGTTCTATCTACCTCTTCAGAGTCAGGGACAGACATTTTCTGGCATACTGCTAAAAGAACCTAGCTGCAAGCTGCTCTGGCCTCCACACTTGGGTTATATGAGGGCTCCTCCATTTATAAACCATAGTGAGATTTAATAGGTAGATCCTTGCTGATGCAAGTTTCAAAGATGCCAGGAAGCTTCAGGGTACTGCTAGCTTACAAGAGCATCAAGGGTTCATTGGGCTTCAACTCTCTATGTAAAAGCAATACAACTGAAAAGGCCCACCCTTCCTTAGTAAACTTAGTTCAGGAATGCTCATTGGCGGAGATTAATCTCTCCAGATAAGTGATGAGGTCAGGTGACCAGCATAATGAGCCTAGCCTAGAGCTGGCACATTCCAGACCTCCTCCTTCCTAGATAGCTTCTCTCTACAGCCTGGGCTGGCTCACATTCTGCCACAGAGGGAAAGGGATGGAAGAACATGAACTCATAGCATCCCTTTCTTAGGGGCAAGACATAAACTGAGTTTACTGGGGAGGGCTCCGGTTCTACCAGCTCTTCTGGGGGAAGACCCCATATGGGCAGGAAACAAACACTTTAGACCTTTAGCTGCCCAGCACCTCTTTCCAAAAGGGTCCTTACAAAGCTATGGCTTCTTCTCTACAACAAGCATGGAGGTGTTTCCTGTTAATTTCATCATGTGTAAGTGTGTGTGTGTGTGTGTGTGTGTGTGTGTGTGTGTGTGTGTGTGTGTGTCTAATTGGGGATAAGAATCTTGCTGACTTGCTTGCCTGGACTGGCTTGGAACCACCATTATCCAATCTCAGCCTCCTAAGTAGGATTTCAGATGTGAGCCGTGAGCCCCAGCATCTTTAATCTTTTGAGAAAGAGATGTTTAAAGAACTTTCATTGGGGAAGTGGACATCTGAGAGCCTGGAGAGAGGAGTCACCTGGAAAGGAAGTTTCTTAAGGGACAATTAGCAAGGTGTACTAGGAAACTAAAGAGATGCTTCATGGTGAGGGAGGAGGAGATACCCAGATTCTGGCTAGAGGGCAGAACTTTTTAGTCCTTTACCACCTATGCATGGGAGAAATCCTGACTCTGGCCAGAAGTCACTCTCCCACGTTCTCCAGCTAATGGAGCGACATAAAAGGTTTTTATCTCTGTCCAAACAGGGATCTCAGAAGCAAAGAAACACCCTCCTGTAGGCTCAGCGGGCATTAATCCCAGATCACTAATGCCTATCAGGCATATAGATATTGCCTGGCATCAGCAGCCTTGGACTCAAGCCGTAAAATCCCCTGCGTCTTTGCGGTCTCCAGCTGAGTGCACAGCCTCTCATCCCCCAGGATCTGGCTCATTACCTGCACCTTTAGGCCTACTCTCGCTACACTTTCCAGCCCATTAAGCACTTTCCCTAAAGGTGCTCTAACTCTCCCTGAAGCTTAAAGTGCACAGCCACTCATAAGCAACCAGGGACCCAGCTGCTCTGTTTTCCACACCTGATAGAGAAGGCTGGAACCAAAGAAGCCCTGAGCCAACAGGGACCGCAGCACCCTGCCCTCCAGCACCTGGCCTCCAGCCTCTGCCCAGAACACAACCCACACAACCCTACAGCAACCAGGTCTTCTCATTTTCCAGAGTAAAAACCTATACCCATACTCCCTATCTCAAACTGCCACCTCAGAGAAGCTAGGAACACTCTGTCCTGTTATGAAACGAAACCACCTCTACATTAGTTTGAATAGATAATCTTTCAAACTGATAACTGCCACCATTTCCTGAAATTCTCTTCTATCTCATTTAACCTGTGTTCTCAATCTTAAACTCATTTTTTTTCTCATAAGAATGTTTAGAGGAAATGAAGGTTTGCAACATATAAATGGGGGGGGGGGGGGGAATACCAAGCCCAGAGAAGTTTAAGAGCTCTGTTCCCAGTCCCGCAATAGAAAGTCAAGGTCAGGGCTCTTGACCAGACAGACTCCTGGTCTCATGACTGTCCCTTCAGTTCCAGCTGCCAGCTCTTGGCCTCAGGTTAGCACTTGCCTCGGGGCAAATATTATGTTCCTGGGTTGATTTGGAAGGATAGTCTAGGAGAGCAATGGTTCTCTGCCTTTCCATGGTCAAGATGTACTCCACTATTCACTCTAAATAAATACAATACTTTAAAATATACAGTGCATAAATCATGGTAATATTTTTGTTCTTTGGAAGCAATAAAAAAAACTGTTACCCCTTGCTGTTTAACTGGTAGGTACGGGATAGTCGAGTTCATATAACTGAGGTCAAGATCTAAGAAAGCTGATGTTTTCCTTTAACTAGTTCGGCTACACTATCTCGCTCAAATTCCATCAAGTTGTGTGTGTGTGTGTGTGTGTGTGTGTGTGTGTGTGTGTGTGTGTGCTGGGGCTTGAATTCAGGGCTTAGCATTCTTGCTTGACTTTTTTATTGAAGGGTGGCGCACTACCACTTGAGCCACAACTCCACATCTGGCCTTTTACTGGTTATGGGTAAGAGTCTCACCGATTTGTCTGCCCAGGCTGGCTTTGAACCACAATCCTCAGAATTCAACTTCCTGGCCATCTGGGATTACAGGCATGAGCCCCTGGTACCTGGCTTGCATTTGAATTTTCATGAAGATGTACTGCTTTGGAATTTAGGGAAAGATACATGTAGAAATTTGTCTGTTCCAGATCCACTCACAATATTTTTAAAAAAATTAAGTAGTTTTTTTTAAGGAAGGGGGAAAAAGCATAGAAATGTCCCCTACCCCTCATTTCTGCTTCCAGAGAATTCTGAAGCAAGTCATCTGAGCAACCTAAAGGCACCCCAGTCAGCACTCCTTCTGTACCCTCATCCGTGGAGCGGCTGACAACCCAGTAATGCTCCCCTGGAGATTTTTTTGACCCCTAAAGCCATTCTTCAGCCCTCAAGTCCTAAGACTCAGTCACTTCCCAGACTCAAAAGTTAGCCAACATAGATATAATTAGCAGCTATGGATAAAACCACTGCTGGTGTGAATAGTGATCAGCCTGTCCCAAGGTACCTGTAGAACACAGTGGAAGAAGAGATCCACAATGTAGAATGCTTTGTAAGAAGAACGTGGTGGCAAACATATGACTACCTACTTTTAGTAGTAGGAAGCACCAGAACGAATCAAAATAAGGTGTGTCTCCACATAGCAGAGAAAAAGGAAATAAGCTGCATGTACGTACTCTCATAACTGTACGATCTCTGCCTAGGGCCATTCCAGTGCCGCAGACCAACCCTGAGGTAAGGCTCATGAGGCACATGAATAACTGTCACCAGAAAACCCAGAGTTCTCTAGTTTGGTAGGAAAAAATAAGTGGTTAGAAGAGAACGGTACAGATTAGAAAGGAGAAACTTTAGAGAGGACAGAGCAGGACGGAGAGTCTAGAAAACATGACTTGAAGAGACTTCTATTTCCTTAACTAAAAGCCATCCAGGGGGCTGGGAATATGGCCTAGTGGCAAGAGTGCTTGCCTCGTATACGCGAGGCCCTGGGTTTGATTCCTCAGCCTCACATATACAGAAAATGGCCAGAAGTGGCGCTGTGGCTCAAGTGGTAGAGTGCTAGCCTTGAGGAAAAAAGAAGCCAGGGACAATGCTCAGGCCCTGAGTTCACAGCCTAGGACTGGCCAAAAAAAAAAAAAGCCATCCAAGTCGAAAGCACAGAGGTGTTAGGATGGCAAGTAGGAGAGGATTAAAAACATAGAGACACAAGGTTTGACATTGGGCATCTCTGTCAAAAATACAACCAACAGCTCTGCTCCTGATCTCACCCCACCCCCCCCTTCTGTTTTCTGCTCTCTTGGATCACACAGAGCTACAGTAACTTGAGCATGCCCCCTTTAACTAAGGTATTCCGGGTCACCAAAGCTGTGTTACAATACTGCCAAACAAGAGAAAACATTCTTTACTGAAAAGAATAAATTCTTCACTAGCCTCTTTTAAAGGGGGAGATCCCAGCCAGGCATGGGGCTCACCCCTGCAACTAGCTATTTGATGGTTAGAAGACTGTGAATCAAGGCCAGGCTGGGGGAAATAAAGCTCAAGACTCTAGCTGAAAAGGAAAGCAAAAAGGGATATGAATGTGGCTGAACTAGTAAAGGCTCCAAATGCAAACCCTAGTACAGCCAAAAATAATGATAATAAAAAGATGGTGAGCTCCCAGTAGCATTGGAGTGCAATTCAATTCGAACACAATGTTTCAAGATTAAATATAAGAGGCAGGTAGTCCTCTGTGGAAAGTTACATGTAATCTATTTGCAACACTTGTCTAAGTGTTTTCTTATAGTTGCTCATTTAACCCCTAACTCTTGGAGAAGCTACTTTACAAGGAAGTAAACTGAGCTGGGCATGATGGTGGCACATGCCTGCAATCCCAACACATTAAGGAAGTTGAGGCAAGCGGAACAAAGGTTTAAGGCTCAGGAGGCAGAGGAAGAAGGTAAGAAGGGATCCGGACTACAAGGAAGACAAGGGGAAAGACCAGAATTTATTATTCTTAAGGAGTAAACTGCAGCATGGAGAAGATAAGTTCAAGGGCACCCAGAAAGGAGGAAATAGTAAAACCAGCGATCAAGTCCAGATAGTCTGATTCTAGAGACTACACTTAAGCAGAATGTGACACCTCTCTCTCTCTCTTCCCTCCTCCCTCGTGGCCTCTGTACCTGGATTCTTGCCTTCGTAGAGAAAGGAGATGGTAATCATACAGCTGTGGCAAGCACAGCATCCCACCCAAACCTGCAGCTTCTGCCCGGCAGGCCTCATACGCCCCAGGTGAAGATGGATTATCATCCTTAATCATGAAACTGACAAGGGCATGGTATGAAGGTCAAGGCTCTGGGCAAAGATTTTTAACTCCGAACAATGTCTGGCCTCATGCTTGTCAGCTCCTTTCGCTGCTGATATATATAAGCACAGAAGGGAGAACTGGCTGGTAGTGTTCCAGAGGAAAGGTGCAATCTGGTAACACAGCAAAGAGTTAGCTTTCTTTGAGATTCCCAGAAACATCTGGGAACAATGTTGCAGATACATGATAAGGGGCAGGGCTCCAGTCATAAGAGTGCCTGCCCAACAAGTACAAGGTCCCAAGCTCAAACCCCAATACCACGGTGGGGGTGGGGGGAGACTGCAGGAGAGACTGCAGAGAGAGGAAAGGGAACATGAAATGATGCTCACACATACACAAACACACTGCACCCCCACATGCTGTCCTTTTCTAAAAGGTCGGCATGAAGATGCTCCGTTGAGCCAAGCCTGTAGTCCCAGCACTGGGGTGACTGAAGCTTGAGGATCAGAACTTTCAGGTTAACGTGGGCTACATAGCAAGACCCTTTCTCACAAAAGAAATGAAAGAAGAAAAGAGGGTGGGAAGAAAAGAGAAGGAAGGAGCAAGGGAATAAGAGGCACATAAGGGAAGGAGGAAGAAAGGGGGAAATGGTCTGCCAGGTATAAAGGCTAAACCTTTAAGGAAGTAAGGTAAACTGAGAGCTGGTGGCTTATGCTTGTAACTGTGGCAATCCAGAAGGCAGAGATTTGAGAATTGCTATTCAAAGCCAACCCAGGCAGAAAACTCTGTGAGATTCTTATCTCCAATTAACCAACCACCCCGAAGAGCCAGAAGTGGCTCTGTGGCTCAAGTGGTAGAGCACTAGCCTTGAGCAAAAAAGCTCAGGGACAGTGCCCAAGCCCTGAGTTCAAGCCCCAGGACTGGCACACACACACACACACACACACACACACACACACACACACACACACACACAAAGGTGCCCAAGACACTTTGAGAAGTCACCTAAGGACTCAGTTCCCTGAGGCCAAACATGTGACACGATAGCACAGGCTCCTACCTGCCTTCTGCAGTGAGCAGCACTTCCCCACAACTTAGGCCAACAGGTAAAGAAAAACTAAAACAGTAACAGCCCCAAGCAATTCCTACACCCTGCCATTCTGCCTCACTGTGTGTACTCAAATGCTTTCTCTCACTTCTGACATCAAGCAGTTTGCAGATACCCCCCAAAGAAGGCCATCAAACATTGCTGGGCCAGGCCAGAACTCTAGCTCCAGAGATAAGCATTTCACTAAGTCTACATGTTCCCACAGGGAACTGCCCCCATGAAACTTTGTTTTAAATTTCCCATGTCAAAGGAATATCTTACTCCTACCCAGCAACATAGTCTACAATTACCATGATAGTCCCAAGAGATAGCAAGCAGCCCCTCCTCTTTTCCAGAACTCACAACATTTCTTCTCTGATCGAAGATTTGGGGGTTTGGGTTTACTGCTGTTGTTGCTTGGTTCTGAGGAAGAGGAATAATTCCCAGACATGGTGGTTTTTCAGCAGGCACCTGGGAGGGAGAAAAACAACGCAAGGAAGGAGGGAAGATGTCCCTCTAAACACCCAGGGTAGACAATCAGGGTGGTATAAGTGAAAGAACACTTGGCCAAGAGTCAGGTCCAGTCCTTTTTCTCCCAGTTTCTAGGTACCTGTTCTTGAATAAGTCATGAGCCTCCTGGGTCTTCCGGTTCTTCACCTATAAAGAAAATTGCACTTGAATTTTGCATCTATTTTCTGGTGGAGGAGTTTGTATTTACATACCTTTACCTCCCACACTCCTCCCAACAATCATTTATTATCTCTTCCCATTTTACAGATTTGAAAAAAAAACAAAAACGGAGGTTAAACGAATTAAGTGGTGTGGTCCAAATCCCTTCCTGAACTCAGATTCTAGTTCTGAGAACCATGGGGAAAGTCAGCTGCCGGTGGCGGAGCGGGCGGCTTGTGCCTGTAATCTTAAATGGCTCAGGAGGCTGAGATCCAAAGGATCAGAAGTTCGAAGCTAACCCCAGCAGAAAAGTCCAAGAGACTATCTCCAAAATAACCAGCAGAGAGTGAGGTTGGCTGAAAATGGGCGGGAGGGGGGAGAGTTAAGGAGGATGGAAATAGATGGAGTGCATTATTTCTTCAAGGTTATCTGCAAAAAAAAAAAGGGGGGGGGCGGCTAAAGATCTGACATCAAGTGGGGTGAGAGCCCCCGAGCTCACTCTCCAAAGCCAACTAGCAAAGGGCTCCTAAAGACGCCAGGTCCCACTGCTTTGAAGACCTGCTCTGGTCCTACACTGGGCGTGCAAATCCTTCCACCCCAACACCAGCTGTCTCCGCCGGTCTCCGGAGGTCCGCTACACGGCAGTGCCCGGCGGCCGGCAGTGCCCAAAGCTCGAGGGGGGTCGACGCTCGGCACCGGGTCCCCTCCAGCCTCCCGCACCGTCCCGCACATCCGGACGCCACGTAGCTGTCGCCCACCTACGGTCTCCCCTTGTATCTCTCGGGGTTGTTGTCCGGGCCCTTTCCCCGGCGATGCGGGCAGACCCGAGCTGACAGACGGGGGCGGAGCTGGGCACTCCCGGGTCCTCGGCAAGTCACGTGGTCCCGGCAGGCTCCGCCCACTCGTGCGTCATCCCTCACCTGGAGACAATCCTCGACCAATGGTGGACCTGTACTGCCCGGTGGGCGGGGTCAGGCGGAACCGCGGACCACGCCCCCTGCAGGAAGAGACGCCTGTCAAGGCGAGACCGCCCTCTTCCTAGTTCCCAGCGACGTAGGGGTTGGTTGCGTCGTTGCTTAGTAACTACCAAAGCTAGGAGGCGGGGTTAATAAAAATCCTCGCTTTTTTTTTGGGGGGGGGGAAGAGAGAGAGAGACAGAGAGTGTGTGTGAGTGTGTGAGTGTGAGTGTGTGTGTGTGTGTGTCTTGTAATTCTCGCGAGAGCCAGAATAATAATAGCTGTCCTGAGAGGGTGTGACGGGTGGTGGAAACGCGGCAAAGATTAACACCTTCATTCCTGAATCCCAGCCCTATACCTCGTTGCTTCCGTACACTGGAACGTCAGCTTTCAAAGCTGCCACTTGATGAATGGCACCTTGGAGTGTTGTTTGCATTCCCTCTTCCCACGTCAGGCGACCTTATCGATTTCCTTTTCCTCCTCCTCCCCGTCAAGCTATGGCCCTATGTTGTCATCTTGAAGAAACACAAGTCGTTAAAGGCGTGAATGGCAGCAAAGACCTCGTATAATTGAGTCACGGGTAGAGAGGCTTGGGTCAGGGTCCACACGTTCCAAAGTGACCTGCGCTTCTCAGTTGCTCCAGCAAGCGCCCCTTTGATGCAGCAAACAGAGCCTACATTTCTTGGGGGTGGGGGAACTTCAGAGGTATCTGTATTCCCCGTGAAGAAAAAGAGTTCAAAATGTGCGGTCACCTCCTCTCTGAGCTTTATAGAGTCGCCCCCTTCTAAGCCCCCGGTCTTTATCCATTTCGTACTTATGGACACCTTCTATGCATGGCGGGGGTCTCCAGTTCAGGACAAGCAGGATTGGAAAGGATCACATAACCTGGCATTAGCCCCCGAGGCTGTGCGATTCCGTGGCTATGTATACCCCCACCTCTCGACTACGAGGCAGGTAGGAATGGAGTATCCGATAGCTGTAAAGGGAGGCACTGAGCTGAAATCCCAATGACACGCCGTTGGTCCTCTACATCCCTCCTTTCTTTACGTCGCCACCACCCCGAGGGCCAGATGGCTGACTTCATACTGTGCTTTCTGATGTGGCAAATGGGCGCGACGGCAGTCCTAGGGCGACGGAGAGGCCGGACTTGGGGTCCAACTAACCCACCTGAGTCAGTGTTTGGTGTGGGCACGAGTTGGAGTCATGAGTCTCTGTTTCTGACAGGTCTGTTTGATTCACTGGCTATTCTTGGCTATTTGTTTGCGTCCTCCGGGATGGCTGTGTTTCTCCTGGTGTGGGTGGGAAGGCCGGGTTGAATCACCGCCCACCTGAGGGCAAGGTCACATTCCATGCCGCGGGATTCAGGAGCAATCCTTCCCCGCCCTCCGTGCTTCAGCATATATGCTGCCGACGCGGAGGGCACCCCACGCGGGTGTACAGGGAGCCAGAGCGGCAACACTTCCCTCACGAGGACCCACAAACCCTCGTCCTTGGGCTCCGGAGTGTGGACGGGGGAGACAACCCGCTGTCACTTTAAGAGAGAATCAGTGCGCCGGGGGGGGGGGGGGGGGGGGGGGCCGAAGTGTCGCGAGAGTTGCATCAAGCCGCGACCTCTCGCGATGTTTGGCCCCGCCAAGGGTGGCCATTTTGAAGCCCACCCCGCGGCTGGTTGCCCGGGCTGCGTCTCCCACCCTGCGGCCGGGGCCAAAGCTGGCTCCGCGGGTGGCTGGCCTGGGGGCGGCCCGACCGACGCGATGTGGCGGCTCCGCTGCAAGGCCAAGGACGGCACCCATGTCTTGCAGGGGCTGTCCAGCCGGACCCGGCTGCGGGAACTCCAGGGCCAAATCGCCGCCATCACCGGGATCTCCCCCGGCGGTCAGCGCATCCTCGTCGGGTATCCTCCCGAGTGCCTGGACCTCAGCGACGGGGACACCGCGCTGGGGGACCTGCCCATCCAATCCGGTAGGAGGCCCCGCGGACCGCGCCGCGGCCGGCCGCACGCGGAGGGACAGGGAGCCGGACGCACCGGGTGGCTGGGGAGGGGACCAGCCCGGGGGCGGGGGGGCGGGGGTGGGTGGTCGGAGAACCCGAGAGGGGACCGGTCGATCGAAGGACGGGGAGCTCTGACGGAAGCCCGGGAGTTGTTCAGCTGGGAGACAGGACCCGGTTGATGACTGATCAAAGGAAAGGGAGCCCTGACAGAAGCCGAGGGTCGGCTGGTGGACAGGGGACCTAGGCGAGAACTGATCCAAGAACGTGGAGATCTCTGACAAATGTTGTCTACCCGCTCGTCTTGATACCTGGACGAGAAAGTGAAGCCCAAGGCTTTCGGAGGCCCTCTTCCCCAACCTGCCCTTCGGGGCTCCTTCATTTTGTTTTCCTGGTGTTCACCAAGGTGTAAGAAAATGTGGAACCTGATTTGCTATCCTGAAGGTTCTTTCCCTATCCTGATGGGTCTGTAGGTCTGTAGGTCTGAAGGGTGTGGGATGCTTTTTCTTTCCTGATTTGTTCATGCAGTACCTTGCATGCGCACTTAGCTTGACAGATATATTCATTATGTAGTTTTCAAAAAGCCTTTCAGGTTCTAACCTACAGCAGTTCTTTCCCCCTGGTATAAAAACTTGAATGTCAATGTTAGTAATTAAAAGTTCCCCATTATGTATCAAGTACCCTTTAAACACTAGAGTGGATGTTAAG
Organism: Perognathus longimembris pacificus; assembly: GCF_023159225.1. Classification (NCBI taxonomy): domain Eukaryota; kingdom Metazoa; phylum Chordata; class Mammalia; order Rodentia; family Heteromyidae; genus Perognathus; species Perognathus longimembris. Next base: position 56,649,381 of record NC_063171.1, read on the forward strand.
TTTCAGGAGGAGAACCCCCTAGTGGCCTGATCTATAGTTAACACCTGGAAGGAAGATTTGTTTTTGTAAAGGCAGAAAACATATGAGGAAATTGTGTATTTGAAATGTGCCTTTTTAAGTAACTTCAAAGATGTATTCCCCAAACCTCTTGACTAAACTAGGATGTAACTTGAAGTGGATTTCCCCCTCCCCCCATATTTTGTTTTCATCTTTATGAATAATATCTAAATAACTAAAAGTTGTGTGTCATTTACAGACTTGGCTAGTGATTACCCAGTTTGTGTGTAATATCTCTGCAGTTCTGGATTCTTTTTTCCTTTTTTTAACAGGTGACATGCTGATCGTTGAAGAAGACCAAACCAGACCCAAAACTTCGCCTGCATTTTCAAAATATGGTGCTTCAAGTTACGTCAGGGAAACTTTGCCTGTGCTTAGTAGAACCACCGTCCCAGCAGACAACTCTTGCCTCTTTACCAGTGTGTATTATGTCGTGGAAGGAGGAGTCCTGAATCCAGCTTGTGCCCCTGAGATGAGACGCCTTATAGCACAAATTGTAGCAAGTGATCCAGACTTCTATAGTGAGGCAATACTGGGAAAAACCAATCAAGAGTACTGCGACTGGATCAGAAGGGATGATACTTGGGGAGGAGCAATTGAGATATCAATTTTGTCCAAGTTTTATCAATGTGAAATATGTGTAGTAGATACACAGACAGTAAGGATTGATCGTTTTGGGGAGGATGCAGGATATACCAAAAGGGTTTTGCTAATCTATGATGGTATCCACTATGACCCGCTTCAGCGTGTCTTCCCTGATCCAGATACCCCTCCTCTGACCATTTTCTCCTCTAATGATGATATTGTTCTTGTGCAAGCACTGGAATTAGCAGATGAAGCTAGAAGAAAAAGACAATTTACTGATGTAAACCGCTTCACCCTGAGATGTATGGTGTGTCAGAAGGGATTAACTGGCCAAGCAGAAGCAAGGGACCATGCCAAGGAGACAGGCCACACCAACTTTGGAGAAGTATGATCTATGCATGATGAGGGCTGAAGCCTACTACCTCACAGATCCAGAAGGCTCTGGGTTTTCCAATAAGCTATTCGTAACCCTAAAGAACAAGGACACAATGCTTGAACCATCCTTTTCACTAAGACCACTAAGACACTGAAATTCCTTGTTAAGATTAAAATTAGTGTGCAAGTTTACAGATTGTGTCTACAGTGGTGATACGTGCCCTCTCTCTGCTAGGGTGACGGAACAGGTGGGCCTTTCCACCTACTGACACTATCCTGAAGACTGGATTTTAGTATTACAAACTAGCACCCAGCAGCTTTTACTTAGAGAAGAAATCATCCTATTTGGGGTAATGTGGAAGGCCTCACAAAAGGCCGCTGGACATAGACCCACCACCACCGTTTCTCCATAGTAGATTCTTTCAATAATGGAATGAGTTAATAGTTTCTAAATTATGAATTGATCCATCAAATGAAGATACTCAGAACTCTCAAAACTGGTTTTATACTACAATTTGGTAGACTTTATAAGTGTATGCTTAACCACTTAGAAGTTCATGAAAAACAACTTTTACAGGGATCAGTCTATTCCTTAAGAATGTTATCTAAAGCAGGAATCTGTTGAGTCCTGTTTAAGATTTCTAGTGTATAAAAGTAGAATTTATAAGGGAAAAGGTGCCTGAGCAGCTTACAGAAGCTTTAAAGACTGTTGGCCTCACATTTTAATGCAGTTCATGTATTGATCTTTGTCACATTGGATAAGATTTTAAAATTAAGCAGGGTATGCTTTTTAAATGAAGTTTTTTGCCGTTTGAGTGCTCTACTTGCTTTTTTTTTTTTTTTGTATACACATATATCTGAAGGGGGTATATTTTCCTCAGCTTTTTTAAAAGAGCTCTTCCTCACCCCGCCCCTCCCCAAATAGATCTTCGTTGAACGTGATAATGTTAGGTTTCTGTTTGTTTTTTGTAAGACTCTGCATATCTAAGCGGTGTTTCTCTGTTAGCCTCATCCCTTGCCAGTGCTCTTTTGAAAATGCCACATGACTTGCAAGTTAGCATTTGCTTATCTGCCATCTTTGACTTTCACACAGTTTTAAAATAATTGGTGTCATACTTTTGAGTTTATTTTACGTCCAGAATATGAAAGTTTCACAGTCTTTGCCTTATATCAGAATTCTGCTTCTGCCTTTTGCTTGTTGGACTAATCTTAAAGGCACATGCCCTCCAAAATTTAGCTTCACTACAAGATCTTCCAGATAACGTGTTCTACCTCTTAATGCTTCTGAAGATCAGGGATGCTCAATTATAACTCATTATGTATTATGTCATACAATGTGAAGGGGCTTGGTGTTGTGAGGTTTTGTTATCTTACTCTCATCTGTCTCACTTTTAAAATGCCGGTGGTTTTACTTTCTTTGAAGCACTTGTATCCCTTTCTACATATCTTTTTTTGGGGCAAAGGTTTTGAAATTGAGATGTTCCCTCTAGCATTTTCACTTAGTGAAGATAGCCATGTAAAATTAAACAGTTTAGGGGAAATGTTGCTTTAGGGAATAATTCACAAAGTGTGCTTCCAGTCATCAGATGACATTTCTCTAGTGTACCTTTTATGTTCATAGCTGGTTTAGGGTTTATAAATTATTTTGGTCAGTCTCTGTTCAAAGTGTTGAAACTTTCTTTGACTGAGCCTTAAAAGTAGCACTTGTAAGCTGAGGGCACTTAGTGTATGAATATGTATGAACACATATGGTATACAAATCTCTTTGCTCTGTCATCTGGTCTAGGTGGTTCTTGTATTTCGTTTTCCCCAGAAAATAATAACTTTCAAACCACAGATTAAGAGGGTACCACAGGGTAACATCCATCATATTGAGCTTTATGCATCATCATTCATAAAGTTTGTCTTATCTCTTCAGGAGTGAGACTTGACATTTGCTTAGATCTGGAACTTCATGCAACAAATATTTATTAATATATAATGTTCCAGACATGTTTTGCTGTTTTACAACATCATATTTGTCACTTTAAAACTGAGTATATATTAACGACAGTGGATTCACTTCACAAATGGAAAGAAATAGAATGCTGATATGTTGCTAATTCAGACCACTTTAAAACTGAGATTTAGACACGTACTTGGCATATTTATCAAGTATTTTCTTCAGGGGATATTTTATCATTTACCTAGATTATCCATTCACCAGGTATATACTCAGTAAAACTGCTACTTGGTCAGAAAGTTATTTTAAAATGGATTTTTAAATCAGTCATTTGCTGAGATTCAGCACTGGAACCTTACAGCAGTATTCTGATTGCAAAACATTCAAGTTGAAGTACTTTTTGCAGATAAGTTATTAAAGATTGAACACCTAAACTGCTCATTCAAAACTCAAACCTGTAAGGTTCATGGAATTTAAAGGATCCTTTTGTTCTTGTTAGGCTTATGCTCTTGAAATGAGTTATATATCATGTAAAGTCTCATTGGGAATTATGAAAAAAGTATATGTACTTTTGCAGCAGGATTAAAAGAAATTTTTGCACTGGGGCACAGAAACTTCTTCCTATTTATTCAGCTTTTGTCTATTCTATAATATTTTTTAATTAAAATGAAGACAGTTTACATTAGGGGCAGAATAGGAATAAGCTTATTCTTATTTTCACTCTATCTCCCCCCACCCTTCTTCCCCCTGCTCTCTTTTGGCTTATGTATTAAGTATTCTGTAAAGATGCTTTCTTAGGTAGAGAGAGAAAAACCTGTGACAAAGTAACCTTAAGCCCCCAGGATATTGCATCTTTTTTACTAGTGGTTCCTCCTTGACTTGTTTCTAGTGAATGAGAAATGGGCATTGTCAAGTGATACCCTTAAAGTATGGCCATTGGTCAACCTGACCCTGTTGTTTACTGTTACTGCATTTGAGTAGTCCAGGAAGTTCAGGTCCCAGCAAAATCAGGGTCAGGAATTGACACCTAAATATGTCCCTAAGTGCCCAATGCCTAACTCTCTAACTTCTTCCCTCTAGCCTGTGTAGGGATTAAAACATGAGCATTGCAAATTGTCCTACCTAAACATAGTTTCTGGGCTTTGAGGAAATTTTAGTGTGTAAGATTAAACAACCATGATTTACTTTTTTTAAATCAGGTGGCCTTTTAAACTTAAGATATATTAAGATTTTCTTTTATGTGTTGATGCTATTATTTGCAGCACTTTAAAAAAGATATGGAATGAAAGTTTACATAGCCCTCCAGGGATTTTGTTGAGGACACTAAGATACAATCCTTGAGTTGCTGGACATTAGCTCTTTGCAGTGTTCAGTGTATGTAGTGGCACAACATTGGTGTTTTGATAACAACGGAACTTGATTTCAGTAACATTAGGAGCACTGTCTTTGAAAAAAATGTTACTTCTTATCATGTAATTGTTCTTTGTTATTTGTGTTACATGAAATATTCAAATTTGTCCTTGTAGCTCTTCAGTCCTAAGCAGGCTTGTTGTAAGGAAGTAGGGTTTTGAGTTAGAGGCCTTAAATATGTCATATACAGGCAACATCATTAAGTCTCAAGTGAAACATGTGATATGAATAAGCTAGTTAGCTTTGTTTCACAGTGCTGGGGATTAAATGCATGGCCTCGTGCTTGTCAGGCAAGTATTCTACCACTTGAGTTACATCCCCAGCTGAATAAGCTAGTTTTTAATAAGCACTATATTTCAGCACATTTCACCCAACATGAATGAATAGAAGACTTCCTTGATCATGGGAAAATACTTCGATTTTTTTCCTCTCTGGAAACTAGCCTATTGTTTACAGTGCTTTCAATATTTGACTTCTGGAAAAAAAGAAGTATTACGCTGATACTGAGTCATGAATGTTGACTGGGGTCTTAAGAATGATAATCCTCCTATGATATTTCATATTGAAAGGAGGAAGGAATAGCAGATTAAAGTACCTCTAAAAAAGGAAGAGATTATCAAATGGATGTATTCTAATTTATGCTTTTCAAATAAACAATATTCCAAGCAATGCCTTTGCTACCCCAACCCTATTCCTCCATTCCTTAGTGTAAAATGCAGCAGGGCCATAGGTGGAAAAGGTTGGCATCAAAGTATCAGGCCAAAATTATAAATATTTTGCTATGATGACCTTTTATACTTACATTTTAAAAAATCCTAACCTATGTGTAGGAGTTTAGAGATAGCGAAGGTATGATTTAGTTAATGTTATATGTAAACAAAGCTTAAACTTTGAAAGGTATAGGGGTTTTTTGTTGTTTGTTTTCACAAAGATTGCCTGAGTCTTGACTTTGTAATGGTATAGAATATGTAGTTAATTATCAGCTGTAAGTTACTTAAAGGACCAGAGGACTTCCCAGTTTTCCAACTCATGTAGTGCCATCCAGGTAGGACTCATGCTGTTTACAGGAACTATGATAGCATGGTAAGGTTTTTCCTTTAAAAACTTGAATGCAGCTTAAAATGCAGAATAAGTAAACATAGCTTGTCAAAAAGATAGAGAATAACAGCAGGCTTCTAGTTCTCACATTGATATAGTAGAGACAGAAGCGAGAAACCACAGGTAGAAACTGTCAACTTTAGAACATGACTTGAAAAGGTAGTAGGGATGGGCAAAGCAGAACAAAGCTGTTTTTCTTGGCATAAAATATTCTTTCGTAACAAAGACAGTGTTTTCTCATTTTCAAAGTGTTCTTTTGTCTATTTGCCAGCCTTTTTTTTTTTTAAGTTAATGCATTGCTGCTACCTGGAGATGTCTAATTTCATTTTGTACAAATCATGAGATTTGTTTTGCCATTGTTATATTGCATTTTATTTATGAGGTGTGTGATTGAAAAATATCTAAATGCTGTATAAAATGACTTGTTTTAAAGGAATAAATGAACTGAAAACATTGCTGTTTGAGCCTATTTGGGGATCAGGGCAGAGGGCCAGTGAAAAACTGCTACACTTAATTACATATGATGAAATCAAACCACAGTTTTGACTTATGATCCAAATTTGCCAAACCTCACCAAATTCATATAGGTGGACTCAATGAATCTAACAGGAGAAAGTGTTTGTACCTTTTTTCACACTAACGAGCATTATTTGAAATATTTCTTTACCAACTAAGTTTCTTTCCAAATCTACAGTTGTACTTTATTGTCCTTTGCTAACATATGTCCAGAAAAGAATGTTGAATTGCTCCTGCTCCTTTTTAATAGACAGAGCTGTGTGGACTTAGATGCTTAAAAATTCTATGGGAGGGATGGGAATACGGCCTAGTGGCAAGAGTGCTTGCCTTGTATACATAAAGCCCAGGGTTCGATTCCCCAGCACCACATATATAGAAAATGGCCAGAAGTGGTGCTGTGGCTCAAGTGGCAGAGTGCTAGCCTTGAGCAAAAAGAAGCCAGGGACATTGCTCAGGCCCTGAGTCCAAAGCCCAGGACTGGCAAACAAAACAAAACAAAAAATTCTATGGGAGTTTACTTTGTTGCCAACATTTAAACACTTGTAACAACTCCAAGGTCATGAGACTCTGAGCTTAGGCTTTCTAACTTGAATTACTTTTCCTTGATGGAAGATTGATAAATCCTATATGTTTTCATAGAAATGTTCAAATAGTAGAAAAGATGGAAAACATTACTGGGAAATTTAGATAGCCTAGCAGCTCTTAACAGGTCTACACAGAAGCATTTGGAATAATCACTTTAATAAATGGTCTAGATATTCTACCAAATTCTATAAACATGAATTTATTTTCTCCAGTGATATCCTTTGCAGTAAACCATGTTGCAGAGCACATAGAATAATGGCAATGGTTTTAAGAGAGACTAAACTAACCAAATTAGTGCCATGGTTATAATGTGTCATCAGCAGAAATGTCCACTTATCAGCACTTAGTTTTTATTACATCAGACAGCAGTCTCCAGAGGAAAGAGGACAAAGGGTTGGAAAGAGAAGAGGAGGTCTATCAAATGGGAGATAATTTAGGACTGCCTTGAGCCTAGGTGAGAACAGATATGATGTACTTATCAGGAGGAGAAAGGGAAAAGACAAAAGAGAAGTCTGAACATGGACTTTACATTATGTGTATGCATGCACACGCGCGTGTGTGTGTGTGTGTGTGTGTGTGTGTGTGTGTGTGTGTGTAGGCTTGAACTGAGGACCTGGTGCTGTCCCTGAGCTTTTTAGCTCAAGGTTAGTGCACTACCACTTGAGCTACAAATCCACTTCTAGCTTTTTGTGTAATTAATTGGAGATAAGAGTTTTATGGACTTTCTTGTCTGGACTGTCTTCAAACCACTATTCTCAGATATCAGCCTCCTGAGTAGCTAGGCTTATAGGCATGAGTCACCAGTGCCTGGCAACAGGTTTAAATTTGAACCTGTTAAAATTTAGTGTTCCTTACAAAACTCTGAATAAATGATCTCAGCCCTCAACTGGGACAACTGAGTCCAGATTCCCATGGAATCAGAACCAAAGGGGGAACAATCCCACAGTTAGCAATGCCAGAACTCCTTCATCCACATCTACTTAATTATACCTCTTAGTTCCCATTTAGTTATTTAAGGTTTAAGACTTACTTTGGTGATTAATTTAGTGATCTATTAGATAGGGCTTAATCTGGCCTAACCTATGATTTGCAGCCAAATTAAAATTATCCTCATTAGAATTCTTCCCTATCTGTTCTCTTTCTTTAGTCCCTAGTTGAAGAACAGCTTCTTCCTACCCCCTCCACCCAGTATTTTAGAGGTTCACTTACGGTCCCAACATAGTATCATGAACATGTAGGGCACTAAGGTTGTTTCCTAAGGATGGTGATAGTATATTTTCAAAGGAACTTAACTTTTTAATTTGGAAAGGAAAAAAAAGACAAAAGATACATGTGACTGTAATATGAATAAGTATCATGAATAGTTTGGATGGAGGCCCACAACTATTTTTCAGCACTGTAAAGAGCCCAAAAATTGAATGTGGTTTTCTGTGGTTTATTTTGGCTTTAAAGCTGTGTGTGTGTGTGTGTGTGTGTGTGTGTGTGTGTGTGTGTGTGTACCACTTGGGTAGAGGAAGTAAGAAGGGACCTCAACGAGAGGTCAGGCTGATTATGAGGGAGGTGACTGTACCCCAACAGCATACAAAGATGGACATAAAGCATGGAGAAGGATGAGTGAGGTGACCTGAGCTGTTGTTAGGTTTCAGAGTCAGGTTATTAAACAAGAACTCATAACAAACAGCCACACACTTCAAATTGCCTATGTTTGCCAGGGAGCCCTGTACTTTCTGGTATTTCTGACTTTGGAAGTCTTCCCTCCCACCTCCTCACTCCTGTTGGAACCTTAGATCCTTCAGGCAAAAACAAAGCAAAAGTAGAATTGATTCCAGGGAAAACAGTCAAAGAGAGAATAGCAAAGATCGAAGCAAGGAATCATGATTTCTTCCAGCTTAGATGTTTGTGTGATTTGTGAGAAAGCTGAGGCTTGTAACTTCAGCTGTAATGACTTATTTCTTGAACTGGTTATTAGGTACAATGGTGTTAGTCCAGTGTATCTGAAATATTTCATGATTTTTCCAAAAGAAATGTCTAGGGGAAAAGAAAAAAAAATAGGATGTCAAATTCTGTGTCTCTGGATCCCACCTAATTATTCTAGTTTTATTATAAAGTGAAAAACTGTGTCTAATCACAGATAAGGCATAGCAGATTGTGCTACTACTCTCCTAGGGATTAGTGCTCATTAAGTCAATTCATTTTTAAAGCAAATGTCCAAAGTCATACACCTATGAAGCTGGATCCACTTCACTGACTCCATCCATGGGTGTTAACGCTGGTCACATTGAACCCTTGATTCAAAGATGCCCTTCCTGCTTTGTAAGTATTATGACATCATATACGTTGGAGTGACATGTCAGGAAAAGAGGTCAGAGCCCTACCGTGCTCAGTCAGCTCTGCTAGCCATATGTTGCTGGGAGGGTCCTGGGTTGTGCCCGACTTCCTCAAATTTCCTTCCTGCTCATTAGTCCTGCCGACCTGTTCTTCATCTTGCTTCTAGGATCATTGTTTTTGCTCTACTCAACCATGATTACAGAAAGAGAAATGGTGGAGGCAATGAGTCATCTTCTTGTAAAAAAAAATAAAAAATAAAAACAGTGAAATAGGAAAGGATGGCTCTAATGATTAGCATTAGACCTACAGATTATTGGTGGCGCTCGCTACCCTGCGTAGTCACAGCAAGCATGGAGGCAAACTACATGAATGGAAACTCCTGGCCTTCCTAGCTCTATGATCCTGGGCTGCTTCACCTCCCTGTGAAAGGTGGACAGCAATGGTGCTTAACTTCAAAACTCGAAACCAAAATGCAATAAAATGTCAAAATGCTTTGCACAGTATCTACCCCTAGCAAGAGCCTACCTGGCAGTTGTTAAATGACTTAGTCCTCCTTCATGCCTTTGGAGTTTCTAATAAGTAAAATACCTGAAATGCAGATTGTTAGCTACTGAGGACAATCAAAGCCAGGAAAAACTAGGCTCCTCTCTTCTCCCCACAGGTACCAAAAAATCTGCTCAGAAAAGGAGGCAGGAAGTCCTAACCTGGTAGTTTATTTTGTTTTTATTGAATATTCATCATTACCTCCTTGAACAGCTAGAAGACCAGTAACCTAAATGAGCCAGAATTCAAACTCCTCCTAGGCTGACCAGCGGTGACATTTTCATCAGGACTGGGACCTTCTAGGGAAGAAAATGGCCTCATGTCTCTGAGAAATAAATGAGACCAAGAGGGCTGATGCAGGTATTGGGGTGCGCTGTTATCACTGACAGTATCCCTGATCTTCAGTGAAGTTGCTAGGATTAGGAGCTGCTAGGGTATAAAACACACACACACACACACACACACACACACACACACACACACACACACACACACACACACACACACACGCTTGGTATGAAAATGATCCTGAACAGCCAGAAAAGCTAGTAAGGGAAACTGACCTCAAGGGATTTTAGCCTGGAGAATTCTGAGGAACACTTAGCTCCAAGTGGAAAAACACCTGGGAAACCAAGTATCCGGAATACTCCTAGAACAACTCGTTTGGGACTGTCTGCGTCCCTTTCTACCAAAATTTTAAAAAATAATAATATCATCTTTGGCTTACTCCTTCCTAGCTACTTCTTTTCTCTCCCTTCTCCCACTTCCAGATCAAACCGGCCCCAGATCCTGGCCTCCCTCCCAGTCCTCCTCTCCCAGCGGAGGAAGGGGAGGACAAGAGGTGATTGGCTAGGTGAGCACAGCCCCGCCCTGCGCATTCCCTCCACCCCCTCCCTCCAGAAACAGCTGGAATGGGAAGTGGGCAGGGAAGCGGCGATTGGCTGAGAGTCCGTGGATGGGTGTGGCGAGGCGGCGCAGGTGAACCATTTACCTGTCCTGGTCAATCCGAAGGAGGTCAAAAGCAGAAGGGTGGAGGCCCGGGAAGCCGTGGGCTCTGGCTACAGCTCTGCCCTTTGGGATAAAAGGGTATTTCTTTCCTGTCTTCAGTCCCCCAACTCACTGAAGGTGAGTTAATTACCGACCATTACTTACTCTGCCAGGGGAGGATGGGCTTTAAGGGGAAGGGGCAGAACTAGTGGATTTGAGGGTGGGCAGGAGCTAAGGAGTTTCTTCTCTGTCTTTCAAGGCTTTCAGTCCCTCCAGAGATCGGATCCAGATGCTGGCTGTCTGGAGCCACGGTTCTTTTGTGGAGACCAGGACTGAGAAACAGCTTTTCTTTTCCACTCACCTATTTAGATTGAGTAAGCATCACTGCACTAACATCAAGAAAGGAAAATAGAGCAGGGTGTAGTGGTTTACACCTATAATCCCAGTCCTCCAGAGGCAGAGACAAGAGGATCATGACTTTGAGGCCGTCTTAGGCTACCTGAGGAGATCTGTCTCCAAAAGCCAAAAGAGGAAACTTTGGAAATTTCCATCTCTAAACCATAGGGATTGCGTTATGGTTTTGGAAGAGGTTAGTGCTGAGGGAACTAACGTAGGGCCTCGCCAAGGTGAGCAGAGAGCCTTGGTTTTCCATTGCTTTTGTTACAGGAAAATTCTCCTGTGGCTTTATCACCTCGGTGTCTATCTTTATTTAAATAAAAGGGCGCAGTGTGTGTCTGGCCGATGAGGGTGGTTGATAATGGGGCACTCTGCGGGCAGGTGTGTAGAGTGCAAACTGTGCTGGGTTGTTTGCGAGTGGATGTAAGGTTTGGACATGTTGAGAAACCTTGTATTCAGGCTGACAGCTCGTTTTCTGGAGAACCCACCAGAAGCCACCAGGTCAAATTGATTTGGGTTCCACGGGTTGATTTTCTGACTTGGCCTGTTAACAGAACCAGACATTGGCAAATGGAAAGTTACTTGGCTGTGTCCCGCCCCGCCCACATTTTATTTTTCAGCAGCATGTTGTGTCTGGTCAGAGTTCCAGTCCAAGTGGAGCGCAAGCAAAGGCACTGTGGCAAAGTCCGTGGGAGAACTACCCAGGATAGTGGTTTTTCTCTCGTGTCCCAAGTAGCAGTTTGTGTGGTAGGGGTATCTACATCAGGATGTTGGGTATAAGTGCTCTGGTCTGATTTGGTGTTGTTATTTTTTAAGCAATATTACAGCTTCAACTCAGAGTTTCATGCTTGCTAGACAAGTTTTCTACCACTTGAGCCACAGTTTGTGCTTTAGCTTATTTCACATTGGCCTTGGTTTTTGCCCATTGCCAGCCTCCGACCAAAATTATCCTACTTATGGCCTTTTGTATAGGTGGGATAATGGTCACACACCACCCTGCCCAGCTTGTGATTTAAAATGGGGTTTTAATGATAGTTTTTTGTCCAGGCTTGCTGTCAACTGCAGTCCTCCAGATCTCTGTCTCCCATGTACCTGGAACTACAGGCATGAGCCACAATGCTGGAAAGGGAGTTAGTATTCTAATATCTAACTTTGCCTCATTCTGATGCAGAGATGAAAAGTGGGAAGACCTCAAGACCAGGCTCGCAGAGTCTGGTACACAAAGCCTGAAAGATTATGCTGATGGGGGCTTCTGGTCCTGAAAACAACAGCTCTAAGGCTTAGCTTTCCCCACACAGTCTGAGGGTTCCATGGATGGTACCTTGTCAGGCCTTTCCTTCCTCCCTCCCCCCTTTCCTCCCTCCCTTTCCCTTCCCTTCCCTGCCCTCCCCTCTCCTTCCCTTCCCTTCCCTCCCCTCCCTTCCCCTCCCTTCCTCTTTCCTTCCTTCCTTCCCCTCCCCTTCCTTTTCCTTTCCTTTTTCTCTGCCAATACTGGAGCTTGAACTGAGGACCTGTTGCTGTTTTGCTCAAAGCTGGCACTCTACCACTTGAGTCATACCTCCACTTCTAGCTTTTTTGTGGTTAGTTGGAGATAAGAGTCTTGAGGACTTTCATTTGTAGTCTGGCTCTGAACTGCGATCCTTGGATCTTAGCCTTCTGAGTAGCTAGGATTGCAGGCGAGAACTACCAGCTGATCATGGCTCTTCTGTGCGGATGGTATTTCTACCCAGCCCTTCCCTCAAAACAATGGTGAAAGAGAAACTATTGTTGCCTCAATACAGAGAGAAACTTGCCCAAGTGCTAGTGGCGAGGGATGCGCACACAGTCTCCTTGGCATTCTTAGGATGGTCTCTGGTTGGAGGCACATTTGTGGGTAATCATCCCGAAGCAGAGGCCTTGGTCTAAGCAAACCTCTCTGACTTCTAGGAAGAGAGGCTGAGCTCTTTGATATGGAGGTAGGCGTACAGGAGGAGGTAGGCAAGTGGGCACTGGAAGCCGAGAGTGGAGCTTGAGCCCTCTCCCATCAACCCACCGCACGTGCCAGAGCTCCACCAGCCAGGCTGGGGGTTCATTCCCTTCCCAGGCCTGGCTGGAATCAGGGGAGTAGTTAATCTTTAATATGTTTGGGGATGGGTGGCCCTCACTATTCTTAACCCCTTCCCTCTTCCTCTTAAGTCCCCTCAGGAGGTCAAGGGTGAAAAGATTCCAAACTCACTTTGAATGCTTTGTTTGTTTCCCAGGCTTCTTATCAGGCAGAAATACCTTAAGTTTCGATGGCTGCGCAGATAGAGCCCACAAGTTTCGAGGTTGTAAAGCCTGTACAAGGAAACCATGTAGGTTGGATTAAGCCTAGTGAGGGAAGGTGAAAAGGTGGAAGAAGGAAAGATGATGGCTCTTCTTATTAGTTGACTGTTCAAACTCTACAAAGTAAGGGTACGTTAGGTGCCAGTACTCTAAGAGCTTGCTTTGCTTGGCGGCTCAGACTAATCTCTGCAGTGACTCTGTGACGTCTGGTCTCTGAGGGCCTAAGGTGTCATCACTTTACTCATGCTGAGCTGTTTGGGGCGGTGGACTGACGTGGAAGTACAAGGTGAGATAAGACTTGAGTTATAAAGCCCAAGGAAAAAAAGTAACAGGCCAAAGGTAGTAGTGTGCCAAGGATTGCCGACGGACTCTTCTTTTCTGTTGTTATTGTTGGTTGTGGGGTTTAAGCTCTGGGCCTGGGCACTGTTCCTGAGTTCCTTTGCTCAAGGCTAGCCCTTTACCACTTTGAGCCATAGCTCTACTTTTGTTTTGTTTTTTTTTGGTAGTTAATTGGAGATAAGTGTCTAATGGACTTCGCTGCCAGAGCTAGCTTCAAGCCATGATCCTCAGATCTCAGCCTCCTGACTAGCTAGGATTACAGGTGTGAGCTACCAGTGCCTGGCTGGGCTCTAGGCATTCCCTGAGGTGCCCCTGAAAGTCCCAGAGCCACAGGTTGCCCTGGTGGGGGTCATTCCTTATTCCTTAGCAAGGAGTAGTGAAAAGAGCCCAAGCTTTCTCATCTAGAAGTTAAAGAAAATATCACAGGTTATTCTGAAGATCTGGGTTGCATTTCTGGGGGCCTTTTGGAAAGTAGCGTGCCATAGAATGTAGGTAACATCGGCTGGAGGGGAGCACGTGTGTGCACACACATGCAGATCCTGAAGCTTGGACTCGGGGCCTGGGCACTGTCCCCGAGCTTGCTTTTATGGCTCAAAGCTGGCACTCTACCATTTGAGCCACAGATCTACGTCTGGTTTTGTTTTGTTTTGTTTTTGGTGGTTAATTGGAGATAAGAGTCTAACAGACTTTCCTGCCCAGGCTGGCTTTAAAATCAAGATTCTCAGATCTCAGCCTCCTGCGTAGCTAGGCTCTCAGGCATGAGCCACCTGTGCCTGGCTCGCATGCAGATGTTTAGGAAGCAGAAGTGCCCCTACTGTGTTTATCTCTTCTAGCTGCTTCAGGCTCTGAAATGACAGTGTGGTGGGCAGCCCGGGGAGGAAGGGAGGCTGGCCACCCTCTGCAAAGTGCCAAGGATATGTGGAAGAGGAAGGGTAGCAATTCTCTTTGAAAGTAAGAGCAACATCTGCTCGCCCATTCAGAGAGACTATCACATTAACAACAGCGAGTTGCTTTGAATGTGTATTGCCCCAAGTTGACATTTGAAGAAAACTGGAGCCCAAAACTGGATGCTGGGATCTGCTCTGACTTTTTTAAAACAATACCTTTGCCTTATACAGTTGAACAACACACCAGTGCCTATTGGGAGATCATAAATGTTAACTGAAAACATTCCCCAAATTCCATAGAGCCACTTATTCTTTGGGAGTTTTTCTTTTTAAAGCCTGCAGTAATAGGTTAGAAGCCAAGAAGAAGCCTTTGGACAGCTCCACCCAGTCAACCTGGGAAGTCATGCAGTGTTTGGATGCCTTCTCTGTGCCTAAGCTTAAGAGCTATGAAGCCCTTTGCACACTAGCCTCAACCCTACATAGCATGCTAGGAATGGGTTAGCACTCGCTGAACTTGAACAGTCACTAATGACACACATGGCTGAACTTTATCCACATTTCTCATGGGCCTGTTGCTTTGAGCTCTAGACACTGAGGAAGTAATCTCATAAGGAAATTCTAAGAGCTCTGTCACTCTGTGTTAATTTATCACTGGGCCTCTTTACTGTCTCTGCTCTTCTGGTCCCCTCCTTATCTCTTGAGAGACTTCAGTTTGATGAACCACATGCGGCTAGCTCGTTAGGGAATCTTCCCTTTCCTTTCCCCTATGTTCTGTCACTTTTTTCTTCCCCATTTGAGGGGCTCGTCCCTATCGGGGAGGCCAGAAAGCAGCCCCGTGAGGGCTTATTGCCAGCACTATAGAATTAGAAGGCTGAGTCACCCTACCCTGCCCAAACCTCAGTGTTGGCACTGGCAAGAACTATTGACACAAAGCCAAAGGGATTTCTAACCTTGCCTTCAAAGCTTCAAGTCCCCAGATCTCAAATAGAAGGCCCCACCTCCGGGACATTTGACCTAGCATTGGGAGGGGAGATGGTTCAACCATAGCCTGATGTTATGGGCAAAATAGGGATTCAGGATCAGATATGCTTTATTGTAATTCTAGCTCTCCCCCCACTTTCTGTTTGGCCTTGGATCTGGATTTTGATGGTGACTGCTTTAGGATTTCACGTGGCACACAAGTGTCACCCTTGGCCCACCCAGCTCTCACAGACCTACGAAACTGCTCAGGACTTCCAGAGACACCACTGACTTCCTTTGCCACTGTAATTGTCACAGTGTGCTTGCAATCATTTGCCTTGAGGGCTTGGGGTTAGAAGGCTGCTACCTAGGACATTTTTCTTACTCATCTGACATATGCTAGAGTGCTTTGTTGGAGCACGGGAGGAAATTGGCTTTGTGACAAGGCCTCCAGGTACCATGATCCATGGCCCCCAAGGGACAATGACCATGATGCCCACTGCCATGGCAGGCAGGATGGTGGTGAAGAGATTGTTACAGCAGCTGACAATTACTCAGCCGTGTGCCGCACACAATGCTGTGTGTATTGTTTCCTTTCTTTTTCTTTGTGGTAGTGGAGTTTGAACTCAGGGCTTTACACTTGCAAGACAGGTACTCTGCCACTTGGGCCACACCTCCAGCCCTTTTTGATTATTATTATTTTTTACATCGGGTCTCATGTTTTGCCCAAGCTGACCTGCACTCTGACCCCCATTTATACCTCCCACATATCTGAGATGACAGGTACATGTCATCACACACCTACCTTGTTCTATTAAGATGGGGTCTTACAAATGGTTTTTGTCTGAACTGGCTTAGAACCCAAGTTATGTGGCAGGACGTGCACACATCACTACATCCAACTATTGTTTGAGATAGTGTCTCATTAACTTTTGGCAAAGGCTGGTTTCAAAACCCTTTTGTCCTAATCTCGACCTCTCCGCTATTCAGGATTACAGGCATGAGCCACCAGTGCCCAGACTGCACAAAGTGATTTACTTGGAATATTCCATCATATAATATTCTCATAATGTCTAACAAAGTAGGTCCTGATCTTTCTCTCAAGCATATGCTCCCCCATTTTACCAGAATCGATTCATGGCTGGTGGTATGGCTCAAATGGTAAATTTCAAGCCTTTGAGTAAAAGCATTAAACACTGAGTTCAAGTCCCAGCCCAAGAAGGAGGAGGAAGAGGAAGAGGAGGAAGAGGAGGAGGAGGAGGATCCCTAAACTCTTGTTTCCCTTCCTTTCAGTTTAATTCCATCCTAGATGGGTCTTGTTTTTTCTTACCCACTATAACAACCGTAGTTATCATTTTTAAGTATTTGCTGCCAACAGAACTATGCCATTCTCTCATTTAATCCTTTCCCTATTTATCAAGATAAAACAGATTCAAAGAGTAATTTGTCTGAAGTCAAATGACTGTAAAATGACTCAACTGATATCTGAACCCAGACCCAACTGCAGCTAGAACCCAGGCTAGTCCCCCTGTAATTGTTTCTGGTAATGAAAACATTAGGCTCATCAGGTTAAGCTCCTGGTTTGGAGAAGAAGAAAAAACAACCTAAGAGAAGGGATGGAAGCTCTTTTCTGGCTAGCCTGCCTCTCCCTCATCTGAGCCCGAGCTCCTGCATGTATGAGAGCCAGCTCATGTGCCCCTCCATGCCGGCTGGAGGGGCTTGGGTCACGCTGTCCGCGGCCCACTTCCAGCTCTCTGCTTGCTTGGTGTCTCTGTCGCAGAGCGGAGCCTTGGCTCACACGTGGCTTTGATTCTTCTTTTTTCAGGCCCAGCTTGGGACATTCTTCACTTCCCTTCGCTTCCCCTCTGGAAGCCCCTTTCACCACTCCTGCACCTTGCTTCGGGCGATGCCTGAGAAGGAGCTGTGGCCAGCGGGGCCCGGCTCAGAACCCGTGACCCCCATCGGCAGCTGTGACAGCATGATGAGTGCCACCTCCAGCCGCTCTGGATCTGTACGTACTCCCTCCTGCCATCTGGCTGGCTGGCTGCACACCTGCCCTGCCCTGCCCTGCCGTGCTTTGCTCTGCCACCCATCATCACTGCGCTTCTCTTTCATCCTCCTCTCCAGCAAGTGAATCACAACATCAGCGGACATGCTCTGCCTCTGAGTCACCCCTGGTTCTATGGAGAACCGGGTAAGATGGCCTCAGAGAGTGATAAAGGGGAGACTTTTCCCCAGCTGTCCTTCGGTTGAGAAGGTTGAGCAGGGGAAAGGAGCAGGCCTGTGATCTGATATCAAGGTGGAAACTAAGCATCAGGGCCTTGAAGCTTGTGGATTCTTGAAGTGCCACAGTGCAAGGAATTACTTCTGTCTTTTACAGAGATCAAAGAGAATACAGAAATTTGGTGTTTAAGTCCTGGATGCAAACAGGTCTGGGTTCTCTGCCTGTAAGCCATATGACCTTGGCAGATGACCTGATTTCTCTGAGCTTTCTCCTTGGTTTTGAAATGGGGATAGTATTTTTTTTATTATTATCTTAAAGTAGTTGTACAAAGGGGTCTCAATTGAACATGTTTGAGTGATTGCTTTCACTTTTAATCACTGCCCCCAATCTATTTCAACTCCACCCATCCAAAGTGAGCATGATATTAATGCCTAATTCATAGAGTTTTTGGAGGGAGTTAATGAGAGACAGACAAAGCACTTAGCACTTGTCTCTCTCTAAACAAACCAACCACTGAACAAAAACAGCCCATCTAGGAACAGACACAGAAAACTCCCAAGTCACTGTGAGTTTGGACTAGTGTGTAATAAACTATAATTTTCATAGGCTTGAATTTCACTCTTGGTTGTGGTAGAGCTAGTGTGAAAGAATAAATTTGTCCTCTATCCAAATGGTGAAACTAGAGAAATGAAACTGCTTTACATTCTCTAGAGATATTTAAATTTTTAGAATTAGGGTCTCTATTGAATGTCCAAGGATGCTTACTATAGTCAGTGGACTTTGTTGGGTTTTGTTGTTGTTTGTTTCTTTGTGCTGGTATGGGGGCTTAAACTCAGAACTTTATGCTCTTTCACTCAAGGCTGGCGCTTTACCACTTGAGCTGCACTCCTACTTTCTAGTTAATAGACTTTGACACATGAAAATGGAGTAGAAGAAGCAACACACACACACACACACACACACACACACACACACACACACAGAAAAAAGTTTTTTTTTACCCTAGAGGATGTAGATACAGAACCATCTTGTTTGTATTAGACAGAAGCCAGTGTAAACAGTGACATTCTACAGGACACAGAATGTGACAGGGATTAAGGGTTCCAAAGTGAATCATCCACAGAGTAGAAATTCAGAGTTGATTTGTCCTATTTGAAGACTATTTTAGGAGGAAGAAAGTCTTTGTTCAGGAAAAGCCAAGATCTATATTGGAGGCTTCCCTAGACACGTGAGGACCCAGTCAGTCACGTGACCAATGATGCTTTAAGGGGTAGGTTAAAAATCTACCTCCCTTGGGCTGGGGATATGGCCTAGTGGCAAGAGTGCCTGCCTTGGATACACGAGGCCCTAGGTTCGATTCCCCAGCACCATATACAGAAAACGGCCAGAAGCGGCGCTGTGGCTCAAGTGGCAGAGTGCTAGCCTTGAGCAAGAAGAAGCCAGGGACAGTGCTCCAAGGCCCAGGACTGGAAAAAAAAAAAAATCTACCTCCCTCTCATAATATTTTTAGGGCTATCACAAAACCTTCCCTGTGATGCATTGTACTCATAATCTAACCTGTTGAATGGAAACCCCTTTGTACAACTACTTTTAAAAAACCAACACCTTCCATGGCCATGATCGGAGCTCTGGGGAATAGACTGCTCTGAAGTGTCCCATAACAGGAACAGAGGTGGAGGTGCTAATAAAGAAGGTTCAGGTCATGTTTCTTATCTTCCTATTTTTCCCTTTGGTTTTTTTCTTCAACCTCCTCTCTTGAAAAGCAACTTTCCCGTCAATCTTCCTTGCCTGGTAGAGGGTGGGCTGAACCATTACAGAGGCCACAGAGTCTTCCAAATATCCCTTTAGGCCTTCTCATGATGAAACTGATATTCTTCAATGTCTGTCACTGTTAACACTAAGTTCCTTTCTCCTCCCATCAAATCATCTAGGTTCTTTACCCCCTTAAGTTAATATTTGTTTAATCTGCACACTTACTTGAGTGTCAGCTAGAGCCAAATACCATCAAGGAAGTAAATACACAAGGGGAAAGAAATCCTGGGTGGAATGTACTTCAAAGTCAAATATAAAGTGTTTAGTAAGTTTATCTGTGGTTGGTCATGCCACTGTTCACATTGGCCTGGCAGCCAGTCACCGGCCACATTTCCTGTTTGTCCTCATATTGTCCTTGATATACCAGAGCAAGTATGTAGAAGTCCTTTGAAAAATTAAGAGTAATGTTCAAGTTTCAGGTCAAACCACCGTCATGCCTGCGTAATTTGGTGGTAAATCAGAGGTACATGCTTTGAAATACTTGACAGAGGTCACCCAGAATTAGAATTAGAACCTGGAACTGCTTCTGACCTGTATCCCTTGAGAGTTCTATCCAAGGCTCAACAACAGAAAGGCTCCTTGCCTTCTGCCTGCCCAGCTCCAGGGCTGGATTCCGGTAGGCCCCTCAGCCTGATCATCCCCCCTCTCTCTGGTGCCCACAGTTCACTGAAGCAGCCCTATCAGGCTTGCAGAAGAGCACCAAGGAAAGGGGACCAGCTCTTCAGCATTCTTTCCCCATAGCAGGGTGGTTCTCAGGCTCCGCCAGTTTCTACCAGAGCTCCCTCTCACACCTCCCTCTCCTGCAGACTGACAGCTACGACTTCCTGTCTGCTGAAGAGAAGGAGTGTCTGCTCTTCCTGGAGGAAACCATTGGCTCCTTGGATGCTGAGGCAGACAGCGGACTATCCACTGATGAGTCTGAGCCAGCCAGCACTCCTCGAGGTTTCAGACCACTGCCTGTCACTCAGCTGACTCCCCAGGGTAAGATGGATTCTCTGGGGAACAAAACCCAGAAAGTCAGTGCCTCCTTGTGGTCCCTTCCCTCTTCCCCTGCCCACTGCTCTAATGGTGACAGATGACAGAAGAAACTCTGTACCCTCTCCTGACTGGAGTAAAGCCTATTCCTTGCCTAAAGGGGAGAAGGGACCACCACAAGCCAGCTGTAATGGTTTGGGGTGGGGAGGGATTCAGGAAAGGGTGGGTGATTGGCCTTACAGGGACTGAGTCAGCCTCAGGAGCTAATCGAGGTGAACCAGAGGACAGGGCTGCAAGAGATAAGAAGAGGGAAGGGCTCCTCAACTGCAGGTGTGGGTGCCTCAAGGCCCTTGTTAGAGAGAGGGTGGTGAGCTCCAGCTTAGTAGAAGGGGACAGACAGAGTGATACATAAGTATGGGTGTGTGGAGAACTTTACTCCTGAGAACAGTCGCACCGGTATAAGAGCTACAATCATTTTTCAATCATTCAACCACTGAACAAATATTTATTAGCCATGCCTTAGACAGGGAGCTTGCATTGGTCCTGGAAGCCAAACACTAAGTCCAGTGAGCCATAGGCACCTGCCACACTTTCTGCAAAGGCAAAACACCATGTATGTTACTTCCTGGAGATGGTGAAATTGCACCTTGCTATTTCAGAGTGGTCCATATGCTCACAGAACATGAGAGCAGAAAGCTGACCAAGTCAAGAGTGAATGATTCTACTAGACACAGCTATCTGGAAGCCCCAAGGTCACTAGAAGGAACCATCCCAAGTTATTCCCCAACTTTGGAGCATTTATAGAAAGTTGGGAGAGCCTGAGGCAAGGATGTAGAGCAATCAAGGAACAACCTCCCCCTAAATATTTTGAAAATTCCTCAGTCCAAAGGAATTGCTGTTCTATTACTGTAGACAGTATCCAAAGATGGCTGGCACCAGTGGCTCACACCTGTAATCCTAGCTACTCAGGAGACTGAGATCTGAGGATTAAGGTTCAAAGCCAGCCCAGGCAGGAAAGTCCATGAGACTCATCTCCAATTAATCACCAGAAAGCTGGAAATGGCACTGTGGCTCAAGTGGTAGAGCCCGAGCCTTGAGCCGAAGAGCTCAGGGACAGTGCGTAGGCCCAGAGCTCAAGCCCCATGACCAAAAAAAAAAAGCAAAGAAAGCCCCCCTCTCTCCAATGTCCTCCTCATCACAGCTTGTTAGGGGAAGAGAGTTTAGGAAGTACTTGCATTTCCCTCTACAACAGGGTTCTCTCACTTTTGCCCACTGATTTTTACCTCTTCTCTCTGATCCTCCCAGGAAAGCCAGAGGAAGCGCTCACTCAGCAAGGAGCAGAGCCACAGAGAGTAGCCTTGTCCTCTTCATCCCGTCCTCCTGAGCCCCTGGGCCCGGGCCTCAGGTCAGGCTCCCACAGCCTCCCTAGAAACATCCACATTGGCAGAAACCAGAGCCTCAAGAAAAGCCCTGCCCAGACCAACGGCCACTTCCCCAGAACGGAGCCTGGGAAAGAGCAGACCAGCCAGGGCAGTGAGCCTGGCCAGGTGCTGGCCTGCCCCCAGGGGGCTGCTCTTGACCTGGACGGGGTGCTTATCCCCCCACCAGAGGCTTTCCAGGACACTCAGCCAGAGCAGGCTAGGAAACACAGCCTGCCAAAGGGACCAGGAGGGCAGAACCACACACCACCTGTGTCCACCAGCTCCCAGAAGAGACAGGAGAGTTCAGAAGCCATGTCCCAGACGGCCAGTGGGAAAGACTCATCCGCGGGCCCAGGGCAGCCACCACGGCCTCCTTCTGCCCAGTCCTCTCAGAATGCACCATCAGGAGGCGATCTGCATGCTGGACCAGCTCCCCTGACAGCTCCCAAGCCCCGGAAACTGCCCCCGAACATAGTTCTGAAGAGCAGCCGGAGCAGTTTCCACAGCCAACCCCAGCACTGGCTGTCGCGCCACACGGAGACCGGAGACGCCAGTGCGGTCGCCTCTTCCCTGCAGGAGCAGAGGAAAGCACGCAGGGAGGCACTGGAGAAGCTGGGGCTGCCCCAGGACCAAGATGAACTGGGCCCCCGTGACAGCAAGACGACCACTCCTGGCTCCCTGAGACTCAAGGAGGCTCTGAGGCCTGGCCAAGCCTCAGGGCCAGCCCAGCCAGCAGCTCCAGCTCCCATCCCTCCAGCTGCTGCTGCTGGAGGAAAGGCTCCAGCTTCGGCACTGGGGCCTTCTCCAATGAAGTCTGCAGGCTGGGGGTCCTTGCCAAGCAAGGCTCCTCCTCAAGAACCGGCCCAGGGGAAAATGGCAGCTGCCAACTCCGTGCCTATTCCTATCCCAGCAACTCCAAAGACCCACAGCCCCCTGCTTCCATCAAAGCGAGACTCGGGGCTAACGCTGCAGGAGAGCAGCATCCCCGGCCTCAGGCAGATGAGCTTCAAGTCCAACACATTGGAGCGCTCGGGCGTGGGGCTGAGCGGCTACCTCTCCGCTGAGAAAGACCCCAGCCCCCCAACCAGCAAGTCGCTGGGGAAGGACTCCTTCCTGGACAAGACTTCCCCCAGTGTCTTGCGCAATTCCCGGCCCCGGCCTGCCTCCCTGGGCACTGGGAAAGACTTTGCAGGCATCCCTGTGGGAAAGCTGGGTGACCTGGAGCAAGGTCAGAATTCCAAACGCTTGTCCTACCAAGGCCAGAGCCGTGACAAGCTCCCGAGACCCCCCTGTGTCAGTGTCAAGATCTCCCCGAAGGGCATCCACGATCCACACAGGAGGGAAGCGCTGAAGAAGCTGGGCTTGCTGAAGGAGTAGGCCCTGCTCACCCGGGCCACCAGCTCTGTCCAACCAGCCTGGCTCTGCCTAGGAGCTTTGCAACCTTGCAGCTCAGGCCCTGCACCGGGGCCCGCATCTCTCCGATGCTCTCCTCTCTCCAAGGGGAAGAGAGGGAGAGACTTGACACCAAGAATACGTTTCTATTCAGAGTGCTTGTACCACTGAGTGCCTGCCCTGATCACCCTGAAGATGAGTTGCACAAGTATGTGTGTGTGTGTGTGTGTATTCTCACTAACACTATTTATATAGCACAAAAGTCATTACTGAGAGTTCTAGTCTTGCTGGAGATTTTCTTATAATGGATACAGTTTATCCTACTTCAGAATAGAGGGAGTAGGAGAGGAGAGAGCTTGAGAAGAAAAGTCAAATGAGATGATAGATGTGATAGTAATGTGAAAAACACTACTGTGCATTAAAGAAAAAGGTCATGTGAAATATAGAACCTTGCGATAGATGGAGACAGGCCGATACCTGGCTAGATCTCTCTCTCTCTCTCTCTCTCTCTCTCTCTCTCTCTCTCTCTCTCTCTCTCTCTCTCTCTCTCTCTCTCTCTCTCTCTCTCTCAGTTGGACTTCCTGCATGACGCCTGGGCCCCAGAAGCCAATTTGTTATCTCTTCCCACACATCCTCCTCAGTATCACCAGTCCCAGCATGGGACACATCCCTGTGACTGAAGCTCTTCGTTCACTGATAGCAGAACAGCTCTCCTTGGTCTGAGAAGACAGGGTACACGAGTGCACGTTCACTCCTCCGCCTCTACCCCCAGAGTCCTTGTTCATAGGGTGGCAATGAAAATAAAGTATGCCACGGTCCATGACTCTGCTGTTCCTGTTCTTCCTGCTCGCTGCCTCCCTGTCTCATGTTTGAGGGTGGGATAATAAAGCGATCGAAGCATAGCTTACAAACTTTCTTTTTAAAATAAAGTCTGTGAGACTCTTATTTCTGATGAGCCAGCGAAAAGCCAGGATAGAGATGTGGCTCAAATGGTAGAGCACCAGCCTCGAGTGCTCTGCACAGAACGGTTTCAGACCTTGTCCCTGCTGTCGTAAGTTCCACTGACGGAAAATCAACCTGACACAGACTGTCATGGTGGGGAAGAAATCCTGAACAAAGCACCCAACTTGGGGAGATAATCATTGGTGAAAGGAGTGACCCATCAAGGTCATTTTACCATTAGAAACAGAGCTGCGTTGATACCCTTGAGCTTCTGATTGCCACTCCATGAGACCCCGGCTGCCTCCCTCAACTGCTGTTCTCCTACATCTTCCCAGCATTGTCAAGATGCCCTGTCACAGGCACAGCCCCTAGGCCCTTCAGAATGCCAGTATGACTCACCAGATTCTGGTGGCTCACCTGTAATCCTAGCTTCTCAGGAGGCTGAGATCAAGGTTCAAAGCCAACCTTGGCAGGAAAGTCCATCCTTGTCTTCAATTAACCAGCAAAAAGCCAAAGTGGCAAAAGTGGTAGAGCACCCCCTTGAGTGAAAAAGCTAAAGGACAATGCCCAGGCCCTGAGTGTAAGCCCCAGTTCGGTCACAAAACAAAACAAAAATAACACAGAATGCTAAAGTGTCTTCCCCTGCACCGAGAATTAAATGTTCAGAATACTATTTAATGTTGAGATTTTTTTTTTTTTTTTAATTTAACTTTGTCTTCTTCCTCTTGAGTGGCTGGAACCACAGATGAGCACCACCACACAATGGCAATAGCTCATCCTACCTAGAACAACTCTCCCTACACATTTTCCATCTGCATTTTGAGAAGATGCCAACGGAGCAGAAAGAGTAGGTGATGTGGGCTTGTGACTCAGGCGTGGTGATTAGACATGGCCAGACATGACCCTGCCTCCCCGCTCTCCTGGACAAGTACATCCTGTAGCTGTGACTACCTTTCTATCTAGGATCTCCAGATGTGAGGGGCAGATGCGCTTGGAAAGGTGCCTTTTAATTTCAGTGAGCATTTCTGGGGTGAGTCCTTTTGAACCCATCATTGTCAAAAGCTTAGGATTCCTGAAAATGATGGCCAGGCTGGGGTTGAGGACAACGCACGCACAGCTCCACCCGGCCATGGTATGTGGTGTGTGGGTGTGGCGGTTTTTATGTACACTCTTACATAGACTCACACCCCAAACCCTGGTGCCTCATTCCTAGCCCTGGGCGAGACCCGCTCTGTCATGTCTGGTAGGGACTCCCATACTGGCCAAGCTATATCTTATTGCAGGGCTTCAGAAGAGAAAAGAGCCTCTGGAGCACTGATTTGACATACCAGAAGAGGTGAGATGCCCTTTGTGTCTATTTCCAGATACAACCGGAGCCCTGATTCAATCATTATTTTAATTGATAGGAACCCATGAGACTAATGGGTTAATGAATGGAGAGAATGTGGGGTCCTAACATGGATAAAAGGCTGACCTGCATGGGTTAGTGAGGGGTACCACCTGCTAAATCCCACCCCAGGAAAAGAAATCCCCCCTTCTAGACTTATCTAGCTCCGTAAGACCTGCACCTGTCCCTCTGCATCCTGACTCCAGGGACAAGCTCATTCCTCCATGCTGCTTCCAGAATGGTCTTGGTGATTGAAGAGTAATGAAACCAAACGCAGTTCCCTTCATTTGGAAGGAAAGGGCAAGGGAAACTGAGGTACCTGGGTATCTCAGATAAAACTGTGTACACAGATAAAACTACTCTTCTTTCTAATGGAACTGATTGACTGGAAGGTGAGCTGTTTATCTCTTTTCAAAGGATTTTGGATGGAGATTTGTAAAGTCAGGTTTAACTTTAAAGGCCAAAGTGAGTCGGGCTCTGGTGGCTCATGCTTGTAACCCCAGCTACTCAGGAGAGGGGGCTGGGAATGCGGCCTAGTGGTAAAGTGCTCGCCTCGTATACATAAAGCCCTGGGTTCTTTTCTCCAATTAACTGGCAAAAAGCTGGAAGTAGAGAGGTGTGGCTAGAGCACTAACCATGAGTGGAAAAAAAAAAAAAAACCCAAGCCAGAATGTGAAGCCCTGACTTCAAGTCACAGTACAAAGAATTAAACAAAATAAATAAAATATGTACATAAAAGCTGAAGTGACAGTTCTCTTTGCATGTGACCTTGGATCTCTGCCGTACACCACCATGATGCTACTGCTGTGCACAAACCACCTGCCAAACACAGAGACCGGCCTCTGCCCACCCTGGCACTGTGGAGTTCGGTCTTCTTTCCACATGCTATCCTGGGACTCATTCATTCTGACTCAAGGGCGACAGGACAGACCTACGTGCCACTTTACACTGAAGTCAGAACAGGCTCACTCACCTCTACCTGCCTCCCTCTACAGAGCGAAGCGTGATCTAGAAGAGGCTGTGCTGTAACTTGGGGTAGGCAGGTGTGCAAACATTTGGTGTTTGTTTTGTGTAAGGAAGGGCAGGGGAAAGAGGAATCCAAGCCCTCACTGATGTCCCAGATTTGAGCTGGAAGTGAAAGGTAAAGAGGATTCAGGATTTGAGAGCGTGATCCATCGAGGAACCACTCCTTTTCTGGATTCCATGATTGACGTCTGTGTAGGCAGAGAAGGAACAGCCAGTTAGGATGTCATCAACTAGGGGAGGTAAGGCCCAGGGTGTGTGCACAGGAGAAGTCCTGTCTGTCTCAAACAGCTTCAAAGGAGGACTGTGGATCCAATGCGTCTGTGTTCTTTTGCTCATGTAGGTGACTATGGAGCATAGACATCTAGGCTGAAATTCTGTCTCCATCATGGACCAGCAACTCTGGGGATGTGACTTTAACTCTCTGAGCCTCACTTCTCATCTGTAGGATGAGGGAAGCACCACCAGCCCTTCAAGATTTGGAGGAATCAATATGCATAATTCAACATTTCATACGGCATAGCGACTCAGTAAATTGTAGTAGTATTTCCCATCTCACAGGGAGTGAATTTAAAGAGGGTTGAAAGCCAAGAGCTCACCCCCACTTAGCTTTGAGACAAAATAGAAGAGAGCTTGCTGCCTTTGAAACTCCAAAGTAACATCTAGTGCTTGGCATGCCCACCAAGTGACTCAACTTCACCCACACCGCGTTCCCTGCAATTGGAAAAGAAAGGGATCAGCACGAAGCTGTTGTTTGAGCTCAAGCCTCCTGCTTCTACCTTCTGAAATCTCAAGCCTCACTTCTTGGCCATCAGTTTCATGCGTTCCCTGGCCATACAGTTTATTTTGGTGGGGGTGGGGGGGCTGGGGAGGTGGGGGGGGTGATATAAAAGGGAATGGGGGAGGATGGGGCTTGAACTCAGGGCTGGGCACGGCCCATAGCTTTCTTAGCGCTAGTTTTTTTTTACCAGTTGAGCCACAGCTCCACTTCTGACTTCTGACTTCTGTGGTGGTTAGTTAGAAGTCTCATGAGCTTTCCTGCCTGGATTGGCTTCAAGCCATGATCCTCAGATCCCAGAGCCTCTTGATTAGCTAGAATTATAGGTATGAGCCACTGCTACCCAGCTTGAGTTTACTTCTTTATGTTTCCTCTAACTTCTTTTTGCTGTGGAATCCCAGGCTGTTCTATAGTTGTTTATTTTTAAGATGGAAGGAAGAAATTTCTGCAACACAGGGATCTATGGCTAAAGTCAGACAGAGATAAAATGTAGAAAATGTTTCAAGGTTCCTGGAACTTTTTTTTTTTTTTCCACTAGTCCTGGGCCTCGAAACAGATACACACAAATTGAAAGATCTTCCCCAACATCATTGGCCAGTGCTCTTCAAAAGCACAATGGCCCTGATGGATACAGAAAACCCCGAGGAATGCTGGAGCCAGGGAAAGAGATGTGATCCATCGATGCAAGGTGGAATCCCGATCAGTCCAGTTTTGGTAAGTGTGACAGATAAGATGTTAGCACCAGGAAGAGCAAGGTGAAGCTGATACAGGAACTCATATTGGTTTGTTGTGGTGGTGGTGGTTGCAATTTTCTGTAAGTTCAAAATTATTGCAAAATAAGAAGCTCAAGAATATATACATATATGAAGTCGAAGTAGACACATCATGACCTCCCTCTGCTTTTAGGACAGGGATCAAAATAAGGGCTGTGAACTGTCCAAACTTCATCCCTGTCTGAATTGTAGTCACTCCTCCAGTGCAAACGGAAGGCAGGACCCGTCTAATTCACTGGGTTTGATGCACTGTTCAGATTTGCTTCAATATGCCCAGTCCATCTTGGGCCTTCCAGCCGGGAGGCCACCTGGCCCTCCAAGTGGTCCCTTGGGTAGTTAGGGTTGGGAGACAAGTGTGTAGACCTTGCCTCTGCTTGGGGGTGTTGAATAGTATTGGGAAGCTTCTGACCAAAAGTAGAGAGCATGCTCATCCCAACAGTGTACTCTGAGAGGCAGAAGAGGACCATTTAAGAGGACAGACTATGGAGTCCATCAGGTAATGTGCGGAGAGATAATGTTTACTGCACTTAAATCACACAAGACCGAGGCTTCTACATTGGCCTTATATGCTACAGTTTCTCCTTTAAATGTCCTCCAAAGGCCTGCACATGAAAGGACTGGTCCTTAAGATGGTGCTATTGGACAGTTGTTGGCGGGGGGATGGGGGGGAAACTAATGGAAGTTTTCAGACCATCGGGGGAGTGCTCTTGAGGGGGATTGGATTGTGTGACCCAGCCTTGCTCTCTTTTGCTCTCTGGCCATGAGGTGAGCAGCTTTGTTCTACCACATGCTCCATTACCATTTTGAAATGTGGCTGCTGTGATGGAGGAATTGACCTTAAAAAAAAAAAAAGCAACTTTGTTTTACTTTAATAGATCTAAATTAATTCGATCTAGATTAAGTAATCTAAATGAATTAGGCTCTGCTGGGAGACAACCCCATTCTAGAGTTCTGACCTCTCGGCTTCTCCTCCGGAAATGCTGCGTGGAGCAATCACAACTTCTCCTTTTTCCATTCAATGTCACTTCCTCCTCTTGCTTTAGAACTTACATCTGTCCCCTCCGCACCCCGAGGCCAAGCTTCTCAATCACCAGTGATGTCCTTGTGGCCAGATCCACTGGACCCTCTCTCATTCATCTATCTCTCCTTTCTCCTCCTGAGTACTATGCGTTCCTTTTTTTTTTTTTTGGCCAGTCCTGGGCCTTGGACTCAGGGCCCGAGCACCGTCCCTGGCTTCTTCCCGCTCAAGGCTAGCACTCTGCCACTTGAGCCACAGTGCCGCTTCTGGCCGTTTTCTGTATATGTGGTGCTGGGGAATCGAACCTAGGGCCTCGTGTATCCGAGGCAGGCACTCTTGCCACTAGGCTATATCCCCAGCCCTATGCGTTCCTTTTTGAAGTCTCCTTTACCAGATTTGGGCCCCAGGTCTCTGTTTCCATCTTTGCCTCCTTCTCAGAACTGCCCCGTATTCTCTAGCACATTAAGCTTGTCCCAGGTCTGGGGCAGCTTTCACTATTTCTTCTGCTGGAATTCTTCCTCAAAGGCCTTAGCTGGTGCCTGCTCTATCAAGGCAACGCCAGTCTTTTCTTTAATTGCACCACCCAAATTCTCTGCGTAGTTCTCACTACCATCTAATCTTTTCTTGCTTATTGGTTTGATAATTGTATTTACTTTCCCTCCACAAAAATGTAACTCCACGAATGCAAGAACTTTGTCCACCTTGCAAAAGAATTCTGCAAATACTCAACAAATACTTGTATAATGTGGTAGAGTGCTTGCTTCCCATACAAGCCCTGGGTTCGATTTCTCAGCCCCACATACACAGAAAAGGCTGGGAGTGGCACTGTGGCTCAAGTGGTAGAGTGCTAGCCTTGAGCAAAAGAAAGCCAGGGTCAGTGCCCAGGCTCTAAGGTCAAGCCCCAGGACTGGCAAAAAAAAATAATAAAAAAAAATATATATATATATGAAAGGCATTATTTGAGGAGAGAGAAGTTTTGAAAGCTGAAAAGGCAAAAGTCTGCCAACACAGGTCCACATAACACCATATGCACATAAAATAAGATGATAACGCAAACATTTTCATGGAATCTGGAGAATAAAGGTCATCAACAATTTCAGCGGAGAGGTTTGTTTTGATTTCTTTTGATATCGTTTGTCTTGCTGGGTAGCCCAGGTTGCCTTCCAACTCTCCATCCTCCTGCTTTGGGCTCCCTAGCACTGGGATTCCAGTCTTGTACCACCACATGCATCTCGCTGGAGCGCTGAGTGTGGAGACCGAACTAAGCAGGTTGTAGGGCAACAGAAGTAGATGTGGTAAGTTTGGCTTCAGCTTAGCTAGAAAGGGAAAACGGGAAGTTGATGAAAGGTGATAAGGGTCCAAGGAAGCTTGATATATCCTTTGCTTTAAGAGGGAATAGGTTCGAACATGATTAGATGCTAAAAGAAAAGAGTCAGTGGAGGGAAAAATTACATATAAGGGGGAAGCAGTCATGCGAAGAAAGTCTCCTGAATGAACACAGAAAGATTGTGATCTAGGGGCTGGGGATATGGCCTAGTGGCAAGAGTGCTTGCCTCCTATACATGAGGCCCTGGGTTCAATTCCCCAGCACCACATATACAGAAAACGGCCAGAAGTGGCGCTGTGGCTCAAGTGGCAGAGCAAAAAGAAGCCAGGGACAGTGCTCAGGCCCTGAGTTCAAGCCCAGGACTGGCCAAAAAAAAAAAAAAAAAAAAAAAAGATTGTGATCTAGTGATTAAATAATAAAGAGTCAGCAGTCAGGAACTTCTCCTCGGAGTCAGGAACAAATAAAGAAGGCAAATAAAGAGAGGTGTGGCAACAAAACAACAACAAAAAACACTCCTCATAAGTACTGGGTGAAAAAGGGAAGGCTCTTCCTCTTAATGGGTTGATTTTAGAGCAGCATTTCCTGTTGAGATCAGGAGATTTAGGGGTAGGGCCAGGAGATTGATAAGAGAAGCTTTAGCACAGTGCTGAAGAACTGGTTGATTTCAATCAGGGACAAAATCAAAACCAAACTGAACAATGGGAAGGCCAAGAAGTCAAAGACCATCTCCTCCTGCTCTGTGGGGCAATGAAGGTCTGTTCAGGCTGCAGGGATGGAGGCTCCTCATTCCACTCCCCAGCTGCTGTCTGATACTATCCACAGCGATGGCCCTAGTTCCTACACAATGAAGCAATACCCACAATTCCTTGAGAGTTTCCATAATCTTCCACAAACTTCCAGCACCCTGACTGGACTGGAAGGGCCTCTGTCAGTATCTGAAGGTGAGGATAGATAGATAGGTGACAGGGAAAGTAGCAAAACCTAGCAAACCATTAGATCTCACTGGGTGAAATGACGTCTAGGTGAGAATACATGATGGAATCCTCAGCCCCAGGTCATCCCAGACCTTCAGGATGGGGAGTAGAGGCAAGAAGCAGAGGAGGCAAGTTTCATTAGGACAAGGATGGAAAGGGTGCTATGTGACAAGCTGAAAGGAGTCAGAGTTTTGTGTCCAGTTGCAACGGTGGGGTGTGGGAATTCTGCGAGACCTGGAAAGGGTTGAAAGAGTAGAAAGCCATCTCTGCACACTTCTCAGAAGGCTGAGAACTGTGCCCTGGGAAGGTCAAACAGTCAAGGCAAGACAGAGCTATAGGATACTACCCTAAGTGTGTTTTAACTTAGAGTTGTTTAGACACTAAAACCTTAAGACCTTGGAGATAAGATAGACGTCTGTGAAATGTTTATTGTTCCCTTCTGCTCCCCAACAGTAAGGGAGTTAGTTATCACTATGTATGTAAACTCTACCTCGTGTTGATGGTTGTAACCACAAGATAGATTGATGCCCTGGTTTGTGCACATACCTGTAGCCCTCCCCTCCCCCCCACATTAAACTGAGTAAAAAGATTGTTAAGGTGGTGGTGGGGGCGGTGTCTCAGGACTCTCAATCTGACCTTTTGAGTCTCCTGGTACCCCGTTTTTCTATTTCCTTCTATTTCTCACTTCTCCATCCCAGTATCTCGTCATTGGGCTGTTCTGTTCCATAGCCGTGGTTAGCAACAGTGGGTAGGGGGAGGTTGTAGAGAGAACGCTGGCGCGCTGGTATATAGGGCCTTGTTGGACACTGGCTGAGGCCCTGCCTGGGTGAATCTGTTCCTGCACAGAAATGCACAGACTGAATGATCTCTTTCCTTCTCAGATATGGGAGTTGGCAGGTATCAGCAGGGCAGAGGAAGTGATTGACTAGGTTCAAAAATCCTCCTTATTTACTGTCAGTAGTGGTCAGGATTAGCTGTCAGCTAAGTTCACTCGGCCTCATATGTTATAGTTAGTGCAAACCTGATGAAGGGTTGGATATTGGTCAGTGAAGTAAAGTGGGGGTTCGCTAAAATGAAGTGCCCCCCCCAAGGGAGGGGATTCCTGGTTCCCCCAAGAGTCCACCACACAGTCTCCAGCTACAAGATGACAAAAAGACAGATTTATTGGGGAAGTAAAAAGTGAACAAAAAGTGAACCGACCAGCCTTGGTCGCAGCCCAGACTTGGTCGCCGGAACTGCCGGCCACGTGTGCGGGATCAGGGCCCAGACTCGGGAGCTGGAATCGCCCCCACGTGTGCAGGCCAGACTCGGGAGCTGGAACCGCGTGCCCGCGTGGCCTTCCAGCCTGGTTATAAGGCAAACATCACAGCCAAACTTGCCACACACAGGCGACCAATGAGGATACAGCACTTACAGAGCACGCTAGGCCACACGCAGGTGGCCAATAGAGTTACAGTCTGTCGCATAGTATCTATTTGAACCAACCTATCATTCTAGTTAGAATTGGCGCATGGATTTGGCGGGGCTCACAGGATGCAGGTGGATACGCCTACTCATAGGAGGGTTTAACCTGAACGTTCCTTGAAACTTCCATGCTTCAGGTGGTCAAGCAGTTTACACAATCTTATCACAGCGAAGGGGAACTTCCCTGGATAGGGTGGGGGAGATCTTAGTGAAGATGGAGTTGGCTTCTGCTCTAATCTGACCTGGAGTCAATCTGACACCCCTCCACAGTTAATGATGGCACTGGCCAGATCTGACCTCCCTATTACAGTCAGTGAGAACTAATATGACAGACAAAGAAAGAGAGACCCACGTGTTTTCCAGAGTTGGGAGTTGCTTCTCTGCCCTTACTCTTCTAGTTGTTCCTTCTTTTGCTACCTTCGTATCTTTCCACACAGGTCTTTAAACACTATCCTTGAGACATGTGGTTAAAATTGGCATTCAGAAAACATTTAAAGAATGGGGGGTGGGGCATAGAATACAAAGAAGAGAGCTCCCAAGCAAATGGGGGAGATGCAATTTTGTGACCCAGAAAGCATTCTGATGTGAAAGATGGAACACACCGAGGAGAAACGCACCCACAATAATGGGGGGGGGGCAGATCCACAGTCCTCTTGGGATGGGAGTGGTGACGGGTGATCTACGGAAGTTTGCTGAAAGCCAGAGATGCTGGACTCACTTGAAGGGTCAAGGGTTCAACCTGTGGAACAAGAGGAAAAAGCGTTCTTTAATAGGAAACAGTTGCCAGCCACCGGTGGCTCACACCTGTAATCCTAGCTACTCAGGAGGCTGAGATCAGAGGATTGGGGTTCAAAGCCACCCTGGGCAGGAAAGTTCATGGGACTCTTATCTTCCATTGCCACTAAAAAGCCAGAAGTGGAGCTGTGGCTCAGCTAGTAAGAGCACTAGACAAAGCTCAAGGACAGCTCCCAGGCCCTGATTTCAAACCATAGTACTGGCATAACTAAAAAAGAAAGGGGGGTAGGAAGGCATCTCAATTGCTCATCCTCGGACAGGAATCTCTGAGAAAAATAAAAAAGGCATCAGAGCTACCCATCCCAGGGTCTCCATCACCCAGAGCTGGCTGTGTCCTTCTTCCTGCATCTTCACACTCAGAGAACACAAACAGCAACCCGAGGCTCAGGGAGGCCTGGGAAGTGGTGGTGGGCTGTGCTTTGCTCAGGAGACAAAAGGTCCATTGACAGGACTCTTGCTTTGGCTGAGTCCCCTTCATTCCATAAAACTGGATTCCATGCAGGGAAAACAAGGAAGAATGCAGCCTAAGGAGAAAGCCCTTGTCTCCCCAGAAGAATGTGGTTGTAGAAGGGGGGTGGGGGTGTCTTTGAACCCTGACCTCTTATTAATCGCTGTGATAACACCTCCTTCACACCCAGCAATTTCCTTCCTGACTCTGAAAGAGGTGGGGCTGGGGCCAGGTGGGTGTACCTGATAGAGAATAAGGACTGTGTTTGCATTGGGGACCCCTCCCCCAAGCAAGCTTCCCTCAGATTAGAGTCCCTGACAAGAGGCCTCTTCCCTCTGAACAGCCAGTTCCTTGGTGAGTCTGTTATTTATTTGATTTTTTTTTTTTTTTTTTTTTTTTTTTAGCTATTCACCTTTCCAAAGTAGAAAGAGATGCCACACACCACCCTTTAGGAAAATGAGGTACTCAGCTGTCTGGAGAGGTGGCACAGGGCAAGAAGACCCCACCCCAGCCATGAGCTGAGCCAGGATGAGCCAGGGCCAGGGCCATGGTGGGAAGTAGCTGTGGCTATCCGTGAGTTCCACCTCCACCCCCCCACCCCCCCCCCCCCCCCTGCACTTCCCTCTTCCCGGCTCTCATTTTTCCTTCCTGTTTCCCACAATTCATCTGGATCACCCCTGGACTATAGGCCCCGAGTCCATTTAAAAAAAATAAGAATCAACGAAAAGGGGATAGGGTTATTTCTCAAGTAATATAGTGCTTGCATGCACAAGATCCTGAGTTTCATTCCCAATACCACAACGGTCATTAAATAAAAAGAGTTTAGAAGAAAGCATACCATGCTGGACACAGAAAAACTTGGTAAGTCTACTGAATCTGAATATATTCATTCTATAAGTCCTTATTACATTTAATTGGACTGGCTCACTGACACATAGTACTGAATCTTAAGTTAATAAGTACTTACTCCAATGAGTCTGACTGGCTTACGCTCAAACAGTGCTGTGGTGTCCTAGTGAGTGGAACTATTTTCTTTCCTTTTCTTTTTCTTTTTCTTTTTTTTTGCCAGTCCTGGGGCTTGAACTCAGGACCTGAGCACTGTCCCTGGCTTCTTTTTGCTCAAGGCTAGAGCACTCTGCCACTTGAGCCACAGCATCATTTCCATCTTTTTCTGTGTATGTGGTGCTGAGGAATGGAACCCAGGGCTTCACGCATGCTAGACAAGCCCTCCACCACTACGCCACATTCCCAGCCCTGAGTAGAACGTTAATTTGCTTCCGTCCTCAGGGAGCCTTCAGTCCAGCAAAGAATGAGATAGACATCAACAGCAACTGTCCATGACCCTAGCCTTAGTGCAGTAAAAGGACGGTCGGGAGTATGATGGGATGGCAGAAGGGGCTGGGTGCTGCATAAGACACTGAGCTCAGAGCTGAAAGGGTCCAACAGTGGAGACAGAGGGAAAAGGGATTAAAATTGGACACAATCTTCCAGGCCGTGGGAGCAGTGGGTACAAATACCCTGTGGTGAGAGAACACAGGGCCTTTTCCTGAACTGGACTTTAGCTTGGTTTGCAGTGAGGAGCTGGAGGGAAGGCTGCAGATGGGCCACCCCAAAGCTTTCAGAGCCTTGCTGACCTTGAGGAATTTTGAACTTGATGTCCATGGTGGCCTGAGGCCAGGGAGTGTAACCCCTGATCATGTTGGATATTTTGGGGGAGCTTATTCTGGTGGCTGTGTAAAGAACAGATGCAAGAACAAAGGCGGACATGGGAGAGGAGAGTAGAATTAAAGAGGGGAGAAGAGAGTTAAAGAAAGCAGAGGTAAAACACTGCCAATAAAGACCCCACAGTGCCTGAGTGATGGAAGGCCTTGTGCTGAGAAGTGTGGAGGTAGTCAGGAATCAACGCCCCTCCCAAGCCACTCTCTTCCTTCTAATGGGACAGCTTGGCTTGGGGGTGGTAGAGAGAGGGGGGAAAAAACGCCACTTCCACCTCCTTCTGACATGCAGGGGAAGCCACAAACTGGTTTGAACCTGTCCATCCAGAGCTGCCTCCAAGACAAGGACTAACCCGACCTGCCTCTGAGTGGCCTCTCCACATTCCTCTGCCCATGCTCACTTTGGGGAGGCCAGGCCCTCCCCGCCCTTCCTGTCCCCGCAGCAGCCCGGCCTCCCGGCTTGCCTAACCTACCTGAGCCCAGGGCACCGCTGTGGTCCCCTGGGTGAGGCTGGGAGTCACAGGCAGGGGCTGGGTTACAGGTGTGTCTCCAGTCCTCTAGCGCCGCCCACTGGCGCCCGAAGGTATAAACTGCGGGCATAGCTGTAGTTCAACACCCCCCCCCCCCACCTTCCCACCCCAGTTCACTCCCCCACCCCTGCCAGGAGGAGGAGGATGGACAACCCTCACTGTGCAATGTCTTCCAGGGGTGAGACACTAGAATGACCCTTTGCCGAAATAAAGAGACTTCAGTGTTAGGTTCCTGCTCTGTCACCACCATGGCCAAATTATTGATGTCTTGCTCTATGGAATGGAGACTTTCTTACTCCTGTTAAATACACCTCATCAGAGAGAAAGACCAAAGTGGAGATGCTTAGATAAGTTAAAAAAAATATATCAGGACAGGTGCAGGTGGTACATGCCTGTAACCCTAGCTACGCAGGAGGCTGAGGTCTGAAGATTGAACTACCCTGAGCAGGTGAATCTATGACACACTTATCTCCAATGAACAGCTAAAAAGCCAGAAGTGGAGCTGTGGCTCAAGTCATAGAGCACCAGCCTTGAGCATCTGCCTAGCAAGCTGGAGGCCCTGAGTTCAAACCCCAGTGCAGCCAAAAAATGAATAAATAATAATTATAATTCTTTTAAGTCTTGAAAAGATATGGGGGGAAAATGTGCTTTTAGGCACTGGTGGCTCACCCCTATCATGGTAGCTACTCAGGAGACTGAGATCTGAGGATACCATTTTGAAGCTGGTCCAGGCAGAAACATCCAAGAAACTCTTATCTCCAGTTAACCAGCAAACATTAGAAACAACAGGAGTGGCTCAAGTGATAGACACTAGTCTTGAACAGAAAAGCCAAGTGATAGCATGAGGCCCTGAGTTCAAGCCCCAGTAATAACACAAAAAGGACACTTAATACATTGTTTGTGTTCAGGAATTCAACCTTGTCCATGTCCTTTTGACCTTGTATGAGGCCTCTGTGGCTAGTCAAGGTCATATAGGAATCTCTATGCTAGTGGTAAATGGGGGAGAGTAGGAAGATTAAAAAACTACTGTACTTTCCCTCAGGAAAACCCTTGTCTATACACTTGTTCCTTCCCCCTCTCCACAGTCCTAGGATGGTCCTGAGTTCCACTTGCTGTCTGGGCACAACGGTTTCAAGTGTCCACCTTGCGCTCACTCATTCATGACTAGCCATGGAGTCTTTCTAGCACAAGGTGGCAGCAGTTGCCCACAGTTGAACACCCACAACAGCTAGAGGCCATTCTGGATTCTAAGGCAGCAAGCAGTATGTTCATTAACCCAAAGTAGGAATGAAAGCACAGCACCAGAGCCAAGCGTTAGTGGCTCATACCTGTA
Source organism: Perognathus longimembris pacificus (assembly GCF_023159225.1). Taxonomy (NCBI): domain Eukaryota; kingdom Metazoa; phylum Chordata; class Mammalia; order Rodentia; family Heteromyidae; genus Perognathus; species Perognathus longimembris. The sequence goes on from NC_063171.1 coordinate 56,687,024, forward strand.
ATCCTAGCTATTCAGGAGGCTGAGATCTGAGGATCAAGGTTGGAAGCCAGCCCCAGCAGGAAATTCTATGAGGCTCTTATCTCAATTAACCAGAAAGTGGAGCTGTAGCTCAACGTGATAGTGCACTAGCCTTAAATGAAAAAGCTCAGAGACTATTCCCAGGCCCTGAGTTCAAGCCCCACAACCACAAAAAATACATATCTCCTCTTTATGAATTGAAATGTGCCAAAAAAGGCAGACTTGTCCTATACCTCTGCATGCTTTTATTTAGAAATAAAGTCATTGAAGGGATGCATATTTTCTCTCATATGTGGAACTACATCTAAATGATAAATATAGGTAAGCATAGTTAGATACATATATCGTTAGATGCATATTAACTAAGGTATGGAATATGCAAGGGAAGATTCCATGCTCTGTTCAACAATTTATGGTTTAATGAAATGAATATCGAGAGGCTGGGACTTGTGGTGTCAGGGGAGATAAGAGGCCAAGGGGAAAAAGGTTGATGAAAGAGGGAGGAAGGGCGGGAAAATGCAGTCATAATACTCAATACATACATGAATGTGGGTCTGGTAAATTGAAGGAATGGCTGGGATTGGGAGAACCGAAGAATTTTGACATTGATCAAGATGCATCATAGCTCATAAACTGACATGTTGAGCTGAAGCCCCTTTGTACAACTTAGGAAAGGTAATACCGTTTTAAAGAACAAGAAATAGGGTCATTCATTGTCCCATGTGTAAGGAAATGGAAGGACTTGGAAAAAATTATACTAAGTGAAGTGAGCCAGACCCAAAGAAACATGGACTCTATGGTCTCCCTTATTGGGAATAATTAGTGCAGGTTTAGGCAATTCATAGCAGAGCATCAAAAGGCCCAATAGCTATACCCTTATGAACACATAAGATGATGCTAAGTGAAATGAACTCCATGTTATGGAGACAATTGTTATATCACAGTTGTAACTACTTTCAACATCCTATGTGTATCTGTAGCTTCTATTATTGATGATGTTCTTGTATCACCTTCCTGTGGTTGTACCTACACTATCTCTGTAATCTTATCTGAGTATTTTGGAAACCGTGTATACTGGTATTGGAAGTAGGAAATTGAAAGGGAATACCAAATTTGAGAGACGCAGGATAAAAAAAGACAAACAACTACAAAAGCAATACTTGCAAAACTGTTTGGTGTAAGTGAACTGAACACCTGGGGGGGGGGAGGGAAAGGGGGAGGAAGGAGGGGGGTATGAGGGACAAGGTAACAAACAGTACAAGAAATGTATCCAATGCCTAACGTATGAAACTGTAACCTCTCTGTACATCAGTTTGATAATAAAAATTTGAAAAAAAAAAAAAAAGAAATAGGGTCATTAAGGTAAGATAAAATCATAGCCTCTGGGGACCCTTAAGAAATGAAAGCTGGTATGCCTCTTCCATCTATTTCTTCCCTGACAAAACAAACTAAAGGGACAAGGGTTGAGAGGCAAACATTTGATGAGTCCACATTAGAAAAAAGACATATTTAACCCCTCACTGCCCAGCCAACACCCCAAATAGACTACTGGAAAGCTAAACAACCTCAGTCCTCGCATCTGGCAGGAGAAACATTCAAGCAAGATGCAACCATAGTTAAAGTGGTAGGAAAGTATATAGGAAAGGAAATCTGACAGAGGAAGAGAGCATGTGGCAGAGACACAATGAAGGCGGCACTTCAGCCAGTCTGAAGGGAGGACTCCACTTTAGGCTAAAGAGTGGGAATTGGAGGCCTTGAAGCTGGCTTTCGGATTGGTGGGTCTCGCTTCCTGTAAGGTTGGGATGCCAAATATTTAGTACCCAGTCCTCATTTCCCTGTTTTTTTTTGTTTTTGTTTTTGTTTTTGTTTTTTTTCCAGTCCTGGGCCTTGGACTCAGGGCCTGAGCACTGTCCCTGGCTTCTTCTTGCTCAAGGCTAGCACTCTGCCACTTGAGCCACAGCGCCACTTCTGGCCATTTTCTATATATGTGGTGCTGGGGAATCGAACCCAGGGCCTCATGTATATGAGGCAAGCACTCTTGCCACTAGGCCATATTCCCAGCCCCCATTTCCCTGTTCTTTTGTCCTTCTTGCTTCCTAGTTCTTCTGTAAGTCCTCCTCACCCCCACAGTGTCGTCAGGCAGGTTTTGATTTATTGCCTTATCCTACCCATCGGCAAGCTGTACAGGTGGCATTCCCTTGCCAGCTTTTCCTCTAATGCTCTAGCAGAAGGACAGCTCCACAAGATGGAGGAGCCTTTTCTCTGAGAGGTGGGTGGGAGAGCTCTGGCTAACTTCCATGAAACTGTATTTATATGAGAAATAAAGAGAGTGTCGTGCTAAATCACTGAAGTCTGGGAGGGGGGGTTGATTTGTTGCCTCCATTTAGCAATAAGCAAACCGACACAGAACCATCATTATTTGTGTTTCTTTATCAGCCTGCAAGCAAAAATGTCAGGAAGCAAAGCTAGGCCACACTCTAGTTGATGGTCCTGAATGGCGCTGGCACACCCCCCCCCATCCCCTAAGATAAAGAGATCTGTGGGTACTTGGATGGAAAAAGGGCTCTTTCTTGGTTCTGTTCTCTGCTTCTTGAGAACGACATGGCTGGAAGTACACCAGTTAATCTCTGTGTCCCATTTTCCATACCCCCTACCTCCAATAGTTTTCTTCTAATTAATACCTTCTTGTAGTTTTGATGGATTGATTGAGATAAGGTCTTCCTAGGTGGCCCAGACCAGACTGGCCTCCCATTCGCAACCCTCCTGCCTCTGCCTTTTGAATGCTGAGATTACAAGCATGAGACACTGCTCCCCAGCTTGTGATGAAAACCTGTAGGGCAGTAGAGGAGTTCCTTGCTCGCTGAAGTTGTGTTGGCTGAGGTAGAGATGCACTTTGGGGAACCAAGGGGAGAGTCACTTGAAGTCTCACCCCAACTGCTCAGTACAGGCCTCTGGGGCTTCTTCTCAGTCCAGGTTGAGGGGTGGGAGTTACATTGTCCCCCAAGCAACTCTTCATTTAAATTCTTTCTTCTTCCTTTTCCTCTTCCAGTCCCTCTTCTGAGACATTACCCACTTTAGATCTATGCTGGAGCATATTTTAGAGCCCTGTTCTTTACTTCCTAGTAGTCATCAGCATTTGTAAATCAGGCAACCTTTATCCATAGCTGTTCTGTGCTGATTGGCTTAAGGGCCTGCTTCCATCAGACCATCGGTTCCACAGGAAGGAACCTGACCTGTTTCATCCAGTCTAAGTTCCTGGCACAGTTGTCTAGTGGATAGAGCTTCATCATAATTACCTGAGGTCTCATTAAATCAATTGCCCTATTTCTTTTTATCTCCTGCCTCCTGCCCCTTCTCTCTCCCCCAAATCACAAGAACATCACGCTTACCTTCCCTATCCTCCCAACCTCAACACCCTCCATCACAGTCACAATTTCTTACTAGGCTTGCATTTTTCTTAATGTTTTCTCTCCAGTACATTCTATTACTGTTACCATGCTTTAAAAATTTGTTGGGGCTAGGAATGTGACTTAGTGGTAGAGTGCTTGCTTAGCATGCCTGAAGTCCTGGGTTCGATTCCTCAGTACCACATACACAGAAAACGCTGGAAGTGGCGCTGTGGCTCTAGTGATAGAATGCTTGCCTTGAGCAAAAAAAGAAGTTCAGGGACAGTGCTCAGGCCCCGTGTTCAAACTCCAGGACTGTCAAAAAATTGTTTACTAGATCAATTGCCAAATTATTTCAAGATATACTGACAAATTCATCTTGAAGGGAAAGCTGAGAAGTGATGGGAGTAGAACCTCCTTCCTAAGGTTCCAGAATTCTTATCCATGCAGTAGGGAGTGTGACACTGGAAGATGAGGTCATTATAATTACGATACCTCATTGCTTGCCTCATAAGGACAAGTTACATCAATAAGATGGATGGCTTCATTCCAAATGATAAGTGATGTTCAGGTAAGTGAGCAGAGGACTCCAGGGAACGATTTCAACAGCTACAGAGGGAAGAGGAAGGATATTTAATCTAAATTTCTCCTTTCAGAAGATTTAAGTAGAAATTTAAATATATTCAACATTTCTCCATGATTTCCTATAACGTACAAATATTTAAAAATGAAATTGATTTAAAATGAGTTCGCTGGCCCTGGCAGTGACCCAACAGAAACTGAGTTCCTAATTTTTCAAACAGAAGTGGAGTCCCAATGATTTTAAAGAAGTTTTTGAAGATATTGTGACGTCTAAGGTCCCTACGTTATAATTCTATGGGAATTCTAAAATAATTCTTTCCTAACCTCTCTAGCCCATTAAATTTTCACTCTTCAGAAGTCTTTTTCTGGTGGAGTATCTAAGAACCATGTGGATATTTGGATTTTCATATTCATTTCACAATTAGGTGTTTAATAAGACAAGAAAAGAAAAATAGGGTGAATGAGGAGTAGTGATCTCTGAAAATAAATTTGCCCTCTCAAATTAAGTAATTTTGGCAGGGTGGAGCTTGGAGGTGATAGTGGAAACTAACGACCTTTATTGAGTCTTCAATTAGGATAAAATGGAGCCTGTCCCGTTACAGCAAACTTAGAGATTAAACACTTTTACTGATTCTGGTATTTGCTAGAGAAATGATCCTTGGGATTCCTGTAGCCAGTGTTCCTGTGAGAATCCAGGTGAATTGAACAAGCCCCTCTGAAAAAGAATGTTCGCTTTGCCCTGTGTGGTTTGCAGACATATCAGGCTGAATAGAGCTATTTGGGGGAGCAATGGGATTCTAAAATGTGCTGGAAACATCTGGACAGAAGACTTTCTTAAACTTCAAACTCCTGGAGTCTTCCAAATCTGAGCATGCAGACTTTGCCCACCTCTCCCTACTAATTAGGATCCTCTCCTTCCCCACCCCACCCTCCTTCACGTTGTTTGAAGACCATAGAGGCTCTTCCACCAAGAATCCCTCTGATCCCTGTTGCTAGCTTGTAACTAGACTAAGTCATTGCATAATGCAATGGGTCTGTGCTGTGTCTTGTAATGGAAGAAAGGGACTACAGACCCCAAGTAAGTAACAGGTCCTAGTCAGTATAGACAAACAGAAGAGGTAGTGTGAAAATGGATCCCGAAGGGTCTGGATCAGATGGGCTGAAACACATGATTGGACAGAGGGGAATCGATCATTCTGGTATGGCTCCAAAAATACAGGATATGGCACCCTGGCAAAAACTGATGGAACCTTGCTTTCAAATGTCTCTTAGGAGCATGGAAAGAGTGTTAGCCCTAGAGACATCAAGTTAAAATGCCAGTGCTATCCAGAAAGCAGTGCCGGAAGGAACGAAAAAGCCCAGGGAAGTAAGCTAGAACGAACATGCCCTAAAACTAGGTGGCTTCTGGGATGATTCTTTTCTGTAAGGAGGCCATCCCAGAGAATAAACTACTCACAAAAACCAAGAGAAATGAACTAGTGAGGAATACAGCAGCATCGCCACAATGGGAAGCAGCGGCTCTCCACTGCGAGACAGGGCAGACAACAGGAGGGGGAGGTAGACAGCCTGACTTGGTGGTACCAGTGGTGACAAGAGGCATGGGACAAAAGAAGCCAGGTGGATTTTCTGTAATGAGCAACAAGTCTGGTGTGGCAGCCAAGGGGGCTTGAACCAAAGAGTTGTGCAGATGAGTAAAAGTCTACACAGGGGAGAAAGGCTATCCCCAAATCTCCAGGGAGACCATTGGGCACAGAGACCAAGCTGACACGATATCAAGAGAACCAAATCATTAGTGTGGATGCCTGTCCTAACAAATGGGACAAAAGAAGTCCAGATTAATAAAGCCCAAGCAAAGGTCCAAACCCAGTGGTAAATTCTCTAGTCTTTGGATGAATGACTGGAATGGATGCAATTGTTAGTTGGATCATTGGGTTCTAAACTGAGGTTTAAGGGGAATAGTATAGCCAACTAAAACCCAAGTGAAGCCTTTAAAAGTGTCCCAGTCCCAGTAAATACAAAAAAAACAAAAACAACAACAAAAAAAACCCGGTATTTCATGGCTAGAGTAATTCTGGATATCAGCACCACTCTTAATGATCTAAAGGACACAGAGTGGTAGTTCATACAATGTTTCCACTTCATTCAATTGTTAACCTCAGCAGAAATCAAGTAGACCTTGAACAATAACAGCAAACAACTGCAAATGCAACCAATCACTAGCTCCAATTAGAGCCATTGTGTTCAGTTTCCTGCTATGAATAGATCAACTTGGCCTCTGATACAAGGTGTAAACCTTGGTTTGCTGAAAGCATTCTTTGCTCTTGTTATCAGAGAAGATGATTAGCGACCATTAACATCATCCATATAAATAGCATATATTTTTAGTTTTATCCCAATTCTTGGCCAAAATATAATCCAAAGGAATCTGGGTCATGTGGACATCACAAAGAGTGTCCATTGACCTGTTATTTGGTGATATTTGTGCTAATCCAGCCACGTGAGCAAGAAGTGGCTTGTGTAATTGTGACCTGTTATTTGGTGATATTTGTGCTAATCCAGCCACATGAGCAAGAAGTGGTTTGTGTAATAGAAGCCTAGTAACATGTATGTTACTCAAATCATGGATAGATTTAAGATCTTACTCTATTCCGAATGTTTTTAGGGGTTCAGTGATAAGAGCATGCCAGATAATCTCCTCCAAAGTAAAAGACAAAATAAAATCTCTTATAACTCCTACCACAATGAAAGAAATGAGGCATCTGCTAGCTGCTACATATTCCATACAGGGGGAAGGAACACTATTCTGGAATATTAGAAGGAATTTTCTCTTGTTAGCTTTCAGGGCTTCTCTTATAGTACTCCTATTGTATCAAGCTTGCTTTTCTTGTCCTCCACCATCTCTGCCGTTTCAAGTTGTGTTCCTATATGTCCCTTTATTCCACAGGGGAGAGCTGTCACTGTGGTAGTTGTAATGGCATCTGGATGACGCATTTATGGAGCTTGCTTGTGCCCTCAGATCCTTGTAACTCGGCCCCCGATGTAACCCTTACAACTTACAACAAATGGCTACCAGGCTTGCTTGACCTGGTGTCTTAGCAGATGTAATAGTGCTCAGCTTGTGATGGGCAGGTCCAGATACCTACTCACGTAGTGTCCTATGTTCAGGTCTTATGTCTCTGTTAGGGCCTCGGATCACACCAGGATCTGATTGTCAAAAGGCATGTGGTTCTTCTCTCCAGATGGCATGGCCTTGCAGAAGAACTAGAGAAGGCCCTGCGATGAGGCCATGGCTTTCCCACTGTGGCTTGCCATAATCTCCACATAGCTGCCTTGTCTACCACGTACATGGGTTTACAACTAACTAGCAATGCTACTTACACCTCAGCCTGGACCTGCCACAGTCCTTCCTTTCCTTTTCCTTCCTGCCTTGGTCCATACTCTAAGGTCCTTCCAATGAGCTTTGGACAGTACACTTAGTTGTCTGTTCAGTGAAAGGAAATGGCCTGATATGAGGCCTAGATGGAGATAGACTGAAAGACTGGATAGAGGCGTATGGACTGGCAAGGGAGTGGACAAGACATGCAAACATCTTTATATCATTTGCCAATGCCCACCACAGAAAAGTCAGTGCTGGAAGAGGCCCTTAACTGCCAACTGCACTGAATGGATTGGTCACCTGACATCAGCCAACTTCAGTCATTAGCCACTCTGATGCTGGCACAAAAAACACATGAGGGGAAGGGACCACTGAAAGAGGAATAGTACTTGTGCTGGGGGCAGGGGGAGGCATACGCAGCATTGAATCTCCCTAACCAACGTTGAGTTAGCTCCTGTTGCTTTCTTGTTGTTGTTGTTTGTAGTGCTGAGTATCTAACCACTTGCACACAGAGTTCTTGACATTTGCTCTCAAAAGTCCGCCAACAACAGAGTGGAACACCAAGTCTCCCATAGAGCTTCACTCCTTGAGGGGACCAACGGCCTTCTTGGTGAGATGTTATTGACTTTAGGCTGCCTTTGCACTGCAAAGGCTGCTAGGATGATCAGGAGTATGGCCTGTTCCAAATTGCACCTTCACTGAACAGTCGTGAACAGTAAGAGCATATTCATTTCAACGTTTCCACATTTGAGTTACTGCAGGGAGATCACATCAAGAGCTGCGAGCAATGTTTTCCTGCGTGGTAGTCAGCCACATCCATATCCCAATGTGAGCTACAGCGAAGGTTTGGGGCGACTGCATTCTAATCCACGAAATGGTCTCCTAGAACTCTTTGCTCTGTGATTTTGCAGCAATCTGAACGTGAACTTAAATCCATCTGAGCCCTCCTCCTAACTGCCTTTGGAAGCCTTCTGTGTTGGGGGGTTGAACGTTACAGGATCACAAGCTTTGCTTTCGGCTAAATGATGGCTGAGGTTGTAAAAAATCTGCTAAATGACATTATAAAGTAATTATGTGTGCAATCAAAACAGGTTTTATTTCTGTTGTCATTTGGAGCAGTGACAAGTCTCATAGTTCAACTTCCTTTGTGGATTTCTAAGTAAGTGATCAAGGGCTGCAATGTGGGTGTTTCCTTCTATACTTGGTATTCCAACCAGAATGAGAAGGAAAAGTCTTTGTAGCACATAACAAGGGAAGGGGGGAAGCTTGCAAAGTGGGAAGCAGAAAACTTTTCAAGGATGTAGCTATAAGCCTTGACCATCAAGGAAAGTTGGGGAGAAGGGTGAGCGTGCTCCCCAAGACACACCAATACCTGCTCCTTGCTCTTCAAGGGCCCTGAAAGCCCACATTTCATAGGGAGATGATCATGAAGGAGTGTTTTATATCACAAGTCGTTTCTTTTTTTGTTTGTTTGTTTTTTGCCAGTCCTGGGCCTTGGACTCAGGGCCTGAGCACTGTCCCTGGCTTCTTTTTGCTCAAGGCTAGCACTCTGCCACTTGAGCCACAGCACCACTTCTGGCCATTTTCTGTATATGTGGTGCTGGGGAATCGAACCCAGGGCCTCGTGTATCCGAGGCAGGCACTCTTGCCACTAGGCCATATCCCCAGCCCACAAGTCGCTTTTGTTGATTAGGTTAATTTTTGTTTGCTTGTTTACCCTCCTGTAAGTATGTTTAGCGAACACACCCCCTTGTCAAAGCTTGGGATTGAAGGCCTGGAGAATGAAAGGGTAGTCAGGGGGTGGGGGAAAAAATCACTTTCCAGAAGTAATCTTTGGTTAAAATAATATTTAGCTTGATACTCCCTCAAAGTAGTAGCCCACACAGATGACACAGAAGATATAATACCATAGCCCTGGTGAGTGTTCTGAAAACAAGCCCAGTACATGACAACAGACACCCATTAGGATGCAAAATAATCACAGGATGAAGATGGGGACGATCATGGCTGTGGTACTGTGGCTTGAACCACGGCTTCATGCTTATAAAGCAGGAGTTGTATCAATTAAGCCACATCTTCAGCCCTGTTGCTCTTTTTATTTAGGAGGTAAGAGTTTCACCTTTTTCTTGGGCCTGCCTGGACATGGTTCCCGTGACCACTCCCAGCCTTTTCTGTTAAGATGAGCATCTTATGAACTGTTTTGCATGGGCCTCAAACAATGATCCTTCCAATTCCAATCTTGCGAATAGCTAGGGTAACAGGTGTGAACCACAGCTGCCTGGCAGACTTCACTACTTATCAATGGTAAATACAGCCAGTGTTTACTTAAAAGTACGAATTAAAATATATGCAAATATTACCAAAGAAATACTCTTAGGCAATTGATTCTTTTCAGTCTTTCAAATGATAAAATGATAAAAAAAAAAAAAAGATGGGGGGAAAGTAGAAGGGAGGGAGGGAGAGAGGGAGGAGAGGAGAGGTCTGAATGATGAAAATGCCAATGTTGTTTATTTGAGGGTCTGATTATAATAAGTTTCATCAAGTAAACATCAAGTTTCTTGATATAAACTGATGATACTATTGGTTTATGATTTCTGAGAATTACTACACTCTAGGTACTTTGAATACATAGTTTTCACACATGTTCTACAGATTACCTGTTTGAGATTTGTGCAGCTAATTCCTGTTGAACAAATTAGGAGAGAAAGAATAAGTAACCTGACTCAGAATATTTTCCCATGGAAGTTTGTGGTCAAGGGGAGCCTGACTCTGAGATCTGTGTGTTCCAACATGAGGAATGTGATACTGCTTCCTGAGAAGGGGAAAGGGGACTCCAGCCACCTCTCTACCCCCTGCCCGAGTGCTATTCAGTCCCCTGAGAGCCAAGACACTGCATACTAGTTTGATTTGCACACTGCTCAAGGCTACCACTTCCCACATCCCAGTGCCAGGCACCCCACAGAGTTCCTCTCTTCCTCTCCGCTCCAGCTGTTTTCACACCTGGAAAGGGGAGGATGTAAGTCACAAGGAATGGGTGAGCAACAAGGCTCTTACTGCATTCACCCTTCTGGAAGTATATCCTTTGAACTCACCCAAGGGTGCCACAGCATCTATTAGGGACCTTGCTTATAGTCCTTAACTGCAGCCTGCAGTGCCCCCATTTCCTTGCTTTTTTTTTTATTAATTAAATTTTGTTGACAAGGTGTTGTGCAATAGGGGTACAGTTACAGAATAGGGCAGTGTGTACATTTCTTGTGATATCTTACACACTCATTTTTCTTTCCCTTCCCTAGATTAAGTAGGCATATATACAATACCCAGTGTACCAAAATCATATACAGTAGCCACGGGGCGTATGCCAAAGGAGATTCACCTAGAACTTTAAATATAACGTCAACAATAGAGTTTGCTTATCCTCATCTTATATGATCATATATACATAGCTGTTGAGCTATTGTGATCCACTGAGAGGTCTATTCTAGACCTTTTTATGTTTAGTAGTTGTTTGGTTTTAGATACATAATGTAAGATTGCTGACCCAAACCTGTGGAAATATCATTTGACAAGAAGTTTTTTTGTTTCGCAGACCTGGTCTCTACTGTTCCCCACCCCCCCCAACAGTCATATATCAAGGAGACCATGCCCCTTTGTTCTCTGTGTTCTAGGTTTGTCTCGCTCAACATTATTTGTTCAAGTTCTGACCATTTCCCTGTGAATACCAATATTTTATAATTTCTAATCGCTATGTAGTATTCCATTGTGTATAGGTACCACATTTTTTGGATCCATTCATCTGTAGAGGGGCATCTGGGTTGTTTCCATATTTTGGCTATTGTGAATTATGCAGCGATAAACGTGGATGTGCATATGTCTTTTTGATATCCCGAGACCTGTTGTTCCGGATAGATGCCTAGGAGTGGTATGGCTGGGTCATAGGGTAGGTCTATGCTGAGCTTTTTGAGGAACCTCCATACTGTTCTCCAAAGTGGTTGTACTAATTTGCACTCCCACCAACAGTGGAGAAGGGTTCCTCTTTCCTCGCATCCCCTCCAGCATATGTTGTTGTCTGAGTTCAGAGTATAGGCCATTCTAACTGGAGTGAGGTGGTATCTCAGGGTTGTTTTTATTTGCATTTCCTTTACTGCCAGGAATGTTGAACCCCCCCATTCCCTGTTGAGTGCATGTATGACCTGTGTCAATTCAAGACCAACGGAGGAAGACACATCTTTTATATGGAAAAGAACCCCTTCCATCACAGATTTTCCCAAGGGAACTACTGGGATATTTTCTAGTGTTTCTCTGCTGGAATAAACCACATTTGCCCATGGTCTCTTTTCATGAAGATTGTATTGATGACTATGGTGTTCTTTGTCCTGGGTATGAATTAGAAAGCACCAGGCACACAGTCAAGCGAAGTCAGTAACCCGAACAACCCAAATGGCTTTTCCCTGGAAGCCAGAGGGGCAGGTCAGCAGGAGGGCACCGCAGGCCGCTGGGGGCAGGGGAATTCCTCTCCAGACTCCTGAAGTGCCCTTCTCTCTGGCTCAGTCGTTACATCAGTGGCTCTAGAAATGCCTGAATGAACCATCTGACCTGAGGGCATCCTCAAATATCTGGTGTCTGCACTGGGGTGGACAGGAGAGAAGGGAAGGAGTGCATCTGTATATTGGCCCTGAAGCCACTATCACCACCCTGGAAACGGTCCCAAGAAACAAGGGGCATTAGAGACAACACATCACGAGGCCCAGAGAGAAGCTTGGAGCAAGAAGCAGGAGGTGAGCAGCAGAGCTTCCCTGCGCCTCAAGCTTCCAACACCAGCTCAGTACACACACCGTGTGGTCTTCTCTTTCCAGGTTTAGAGAAAACAACTAGAAGACGCCCACAGGCCAACGTCTTCGAAGACCCAAGGAAACAGTCCAAGTGGGTCTTATTCTAGCCTGAGATGGATGCAGAAGCCCCAGCTAAGCCCGGAGAACGAAAGGTGAGCTGAGATTCTGTCCCTGAGGTTGGGCTCTTGATACATTGCAGCGGCAAGCTGCCACCCCAGCCCCAATCCCCTTCTGGGTGCTTCCAGAAGCCAGGTAAGGATCACTTTCTTAGTGTAGACAGAAAAGGAGGTCATTCCATCCAGGTCATTCCGTCAATTTCAGGCAGAGCAGAACCTCCTAAACCCCAGTTCAATGCTCCTCTCTTGCTTTGCTGTTCCCTTCATTCTAGTCTTCTGCCCAGGGAGGGAGGAACAGCAGAGTAATGGGGCTCCGTGGGACTGAACAAGGCCAGGAAGTCAGACCCACCTGTGCTGAAGATGAGGTCGCTGCAACTTCTAGCAGGACCCTCCACCCCACCCCAGGCCACTAAACACAGAGCCCTTTGGTCTCAGCTACCAAATTAGGGCTTCTGTCTCCTGGAGGAATGATTCCTGAAGGTCACTGCTGGGGAGGGTGACTTGGAGACACTCCATTGAGTGATAGCCTCTCAGCCTCCCAATCAAGCTTGATAACTTTTATCTTACTCTGGGCTTCCTCATTGCTCTGTAGAGGTCGATTTGGCTCCTGGAGCCAAGAGATTGCTGCACCACTGGGCATCAGAGAAAAGGGGTGGCACAAGCAGAGACTTTGGCCCCAGGACGTGCCATGTTAGGACTTAGGCCTTCAGAAAATGCAGCCCCAGGGGAATCTGGGTGCCAATGCCAGAGGTAGCCAGGTTTGGTGAATAATCATCTAACTGTGGGGACAGCCACCCATTGAATGAGAGAATAGACAGGAGCCTGGCCCTGTATGGAAAAGTGCTGTGACAGGGCCCAAGGGAGGGGGCCTACTCAAGAGGGACATGCCAACGGAAGGGCTAGGAGATGTCAGAATCTGGGAAGAGTTCACTATCTGAACTTTCTAGGGACTCATGACAGTAGGGGAGCCAAGGTCTTAGTGGACATGACTGGGCAAGCTAAGCCAGGTAGCAATTGTCACAGAGCCAGCACAGACTGGCTTTTCCTCTTCCCACCTCCCCTCTCTGCTCTTCTCCTCTCCTCTCCTCTTCTCTCTTCTCCTCAATGTTTTTGAAACTGCATCCTTCTAAGTAGCCTATGTTGTCCTTGAACATGCAATCTTTCTGCCTCATCTTTTCCAGTGTGAAGATTAGAGGTGTGAACCACCACACTTGGCAAGAATCTTTTTTTTTTTTTTTTTGGCCAGTCCTGGTGGCTTGGGATTCAGGGTCCATCCTTTCTTTCCTCCCCTCTTCTCTTCCTTTCTTCCTCCCTCCCTCCCTTTATTTTTGTTGAATTAGGGATTAAACTCAGGGCCTCTGCCTTGCTAGGCAGGTGCTCTAACATTTGAGCCACACCCTAACCCAAGATTCTTTTTGCCTTCATTTTCTTTTCTGCTTCTTTCACGTTCTGCCCTTCCTTTCCTCTTCCCCTCCTACTTCCTCTGCTTGTTTTCTCCTGATTGGATTTCCTCTTGCACAGCCTATGGTCCAAGCTGGCATTGGCTTTGTCTGACCTAATCTAGTTGGAAGTCAAAGAATTTCTGCCATGGGAGAAGCCACTGGCTTACAATTGGAGCACTGACTGTCCTTAACACTAGTCAAGTATGGTTTCTAGTAGGAAGGGACGAACAATGGCCCATTATAGGTCCAAGAACTGTGAGCATAGACAGAATCAAAGAGTAGATATTTTTGAGATAGGTCTCACTATGTAGTCCAGCCTGGCCTCAAAATTGTGATCCTTCTGCCTCAGCCTTTCATACATTAGGATTATAGGTATGCTCCAACACACCTAGCCAGAGTAGGCATTTTTTTTAATCCATCAAAAAATCATCCACGAGCCAGGAAGTGGTGGCTTATGCCTATAATCCTAGCTACTCAGGAGGTTGAGATCTGAGGATCACGGTTCAAAGCCAACCTGGGCAAAAAAGTGCCTGTGAGGCTCTTCTCTCCAATTAACCACTCAAAAACCAGAAGTGGTGCTCTGGCTCAAGTGGTAGAGTGCTAGCCTTGAGCACAAAGAAGTGCAAGGACAGTACCCAGGCACTGAGTTCAAGCCCCACAACTGACCAAAAAAAAATATCTATGAATATCCTACAGGGAATTCAAAAGAAAGGCAACAATGCCTGTTTAATGATCAGTAAAAGATCATTGAGTGGGGAGCAATCTGTATGGTGTTCATTAAAGGAGCAGAGGGGCCCTGCTCACAGTTGCTGCGCCTTGAAGGTCATGACAGAAAACCCTGCCCTTAAGGAGCTGCCCAGGCAAGTAAGGAAGCAGCAGCCTGGACCAAGGGGCAGAGAAAAGCTTTCTAGAGGCAGAAACAGAACAATACCAATAGGTACTTGGCCTGAGGTTAATTTCAATTTCATCTTCCTGGTGGAGGGGCACTAGCGGTGAAACAGAAAGCTTTCACACAACAAGGAAGGGGCGAGGAGAGAAGGGAAAGCTACTCTGTCCCCGGGGCTCACCCCACACAGCTGCTCTCACCACACTCGACCGAGCAGTAACCCCTCCCCTCCCCTCCTCAGATCCTCCAGACTGCATCCTCCAAACCCTATCACTCCAACTGAACTTCCGGTTTGTGCTCTCTCCACTCTGATGCTCTTTCCTCAATCAGGGCTGGACTGTGGGCATGCAGGTCCTGGGGCTGGAGTGCTACACAGGGTGCTTCGTCTCTCCTGGACACTGAAGCTTCCTGATAAAGGACATTTCACCATAGTGACAGTCACTCAGGCCAAATACATGCATAGGAACTTGAGGATATAGTGGTTATGCTTTCCCAAGAGGGCTGCTCTCATCATGCTCTGGGGCATATCCAACTGCCCAGCTCCCCCCACTCAGGGCAAACTGAGATTCCCCAAATGAGAAGGCACCCAGCCCAGGCCTCACCACCAGCTTCTCCCTTGCTTCCCTTTGGGCCTTTCTCCATATAGAGTGGGGTGGTTTTTGTTTTGTTTGCAGGCCACCAACCAGAGCACAGGATGGAAAATGCCCCTGGTCCTCATATTGTGCGTGCTACAAGGTGAGTCCCAAACATAGCCAGGTTGAGTCTTCTAGGCTGCACACATTCCTGGAAGGCACTTCAGGGAAACCCAGCATGGTCTGGGTAGATCTATGGCTGTCAAAGCCAAGGATCCTGAGATCTAAGGTCCTGCAATGGATTCAAGGAGTGGTGAGATTAGACACTAGGATGAGGGGTAGGAGAGCTCTCAGACAGGGACTAGGCCTGATGACAACATCGAAAACATCCAGGGTTTTGATGTTTCCCACATCTTTGCTTTCTTAAACAAAGACCAAAAATCAGCTGCTATTTCAGGATAAGACTTCAGAGTGTGTGAAATACAGATATAGCCTTACTTTCTTCTCACTCTTCTTCATACCAGCACTAGAGACAGTAAACATGATGTTGATTCTACCCTAGTCTTAAAGAGTTCTTTCTACAAAGACACTAATGGGGTCAAAAAATTATATTGACCCATTTATTTATTTGATTCACACTTGTGAAGGATTGACTATGTGCCAGAGAATAAGGACAAGGGTGTGTGTGTGTGTGTGTGTGTGTCAGTCCTGAGCTTGAACTCAAAGCTTAGGTACTGTCACTAAGCTTCTATTGCTCAAGGCTAGCACTCTACCATTTTGAGTCACAGCTCCACTTCTGGCTTTTTCTGTGATTTTCCCCCCCCTTTTTTTTTCTTCCCAGGTTGACTTTGAAACATGATCCTCAGATCTCAGCCTCCTGAATAGCTAGGATTATAGGCATGAGTCACAAGCACCTGGCTCAAAAAAATTTTTTTTAATGAAAGACAGGATTTCTGTCCTAAATATCCTTGTGAGTTGTGGTGGTGAGTCTGGCCACATAGAGCTCAGGCTCAGATTTTATTCTAAAGGTAATGGGAAGCCACTGAGGAATACAGTGTGTGGCGCAGAGGGTGTATTCCCTAGAATCTAGTCCCCAGTAGATACTTACGAAGCAACTATTAAATGAAGGAAAATGCTTTATCTGTGTTAAAAAGAGACTAGCCACGTCTGGTGTATGGACAATCAGTTTTAATGAATCAAGGGTAGAGCTAGTATGTGAGTAATGTCATACAATCATGCCACCTGCTTATTTGAATCTCCCACGGCTCCTTTTTCACTTTTTACAAAGCACATATAAGCTTCCTTGTCTCTGACCACGCAGATCCGTGACTCTTTGCTGACATGTAGATTAGAGTCCTAAATCAGTTGTTTTGAGTCTTGAGTGTTCTAAATTTGATCATATCAAATATCTGGTTCAATATTTTGGCCAGCATTTTTTTTTTTTTTTTTTTTTTTTTTGGCCAGTCCTGGGCCTTGGACTCAGGGCCTGAGCACTGTCCCTGGCTTCTTCCCGCTCAAGGCTAGCACTCTGCCACTTGAGCCACAGCGCCGCTTCTGGCCGTTTTCTGTATATGTGGTGCTGGGGAATCGAACCTAGGGCCTCGTGTATCCGAGGCAGGCACTCTTGCCACTAGGCTATATCCCCAGCCCCTTGGCCAGCATTTTAACCTTGATTCCAGGACACCCCCCCCCACACACACACCTCCATTCACTGTAGACTGGAAGTGGGTGTGGCGCTGCCCTGGCTCTCCCCACGGGATACAGCAAGTCAGAATAATAGAGGGAAGAGACGCCACAGAACAGGCCACACTGACAGGAAGGGGTGAGGGAAGAGGGGGTTTGCTTGGCTCCCTTCCTCTTCCTCTTGTGGGTGCTTTGGTGGACACTTGTGGCTCCTCTCTTTACCCAGGCTCATCCTCCGCGCCTCCACATAAAGATCTCCATCTCAGATGGTGGCGGGCTGGCTCTCTCCCCTCCAGGACTCGCCTCTGGGCTGTGGATACATTCCCATCCTCCTCACCCTTCTGCTGGCCAGACAAGCAGTCTTCTGCAGGTACATCCCTTGCTCTTCTTTGTTCTGCCACAGGCCTCCTTCAGCCAACAGAGCTGGTAGCCTGCTTCCAACTGCAGGCCTCACTCCCCGGTTCTGATGGAAGCCATAGCAACAGATAAGTGCTGCGGACTGATGGATGTGAGAGCCCGGTCACTTCTACTGCCTACTCGACGGGGCAGAACACTGGTGATAGCACCTTGGTGATACCATATTGGTTTTAACATGCTAGTCCATTATTTAAGTCTTACAGGTGACTAAAATGGAATTTCATAACCCTTCAATCACTACATCAACAAAGGAGGAATGGATTGGTAATGTACCACGTGAGTTTTTCATTTGAGGTTTTCACTTGAGTGGTAATTTGTTTTAAAATGGACCTTGATGAAAGATTGTTAATCAGCTTCCTATTCCAAAGTCAGATCCCTACATGCAGACCAGAAGAACTCCTGGAATGTGGGCTATGAGCATTTTGTCAGAGCATTGATTTTGTTATTCTGAGATTGTTATCTGCAATTGGGAATATTCTTTGCTTTTTAGTGGTAAATTACCACTTACCTTGGGGCGTGTTCTCCAATTACCCCTACAATGGGATTGACACCGCCATTGCACTTATGGTCTCTGTTCCTCCTGTAGCAAGAGCTCAGAGCACACAATAGGCAGGTCACACACGACTGGTCTAAGGTGGCCCCTTGCCTCAATGTTCTGCATTTCCCATCTTGATTTTTTTCTTTTGAGATAGGTCCTGACTATGTAATCCAGTCTAGCCTCAAGTCATCCTCCTCCTGCCTCAGCCTCCTAAGTGCTGTAATCTATATGCTTCTAGCATGTGCCACCATACCCAGCCTCATCTTGAAATCCCTAATAACTTGTGAACAAGGCATCTTGCGTGTTTAGTTTGCACTCAGACTCACAACTTAGTAGCCCCTGACAATAGGATAGTAAGGAGATTTTTTCTTGGGTTCAGGGGCCCTACAGATACAGAACAAATTGACAGGTGCTCACCACCTAGAGCAAGATGTTCAACTACTTTTGTAGGACTGTGAGAAAGAAATGATAACGCTAGTCCCAGCAACAGCCCCTCAGGTAGACACTGTGGCCAAGTGAGTGAGGCAGGGTGAAGAGCCTAGGGTGGCAGAAGAACTCACTGTGAGAGCTGTTTGGAGCGAGCTATCATCTTGTGGTATTCCCTTCCATCTGCCCCAGAGGACAGATAGGATCTGTTTCTGCCACTCTAACTCAAGCAAGAGTAGGAACTTCTAAAATGTTTGACGTATGTCCCAGGTTTCTTCAGGCAGAAGGGGAAAAAAATGTGCTTTCTGGGCTAAATATATTGTTTTCATAAAAAGGGCCACTTAGAGGGGATTGGGACCACCAAAAGAGGACCAGCCATCCAGAAGGTTGTTGTTGTTGGCTAGAAAGGGCCAGTAGGAAAGACAGTTCTCAGAGGAAGAAACAGGAGCCAGAAGTTACCCAAAGGAGCGGGTGGCAAAGCCATTTAGACATTTCCCCTGCCCACCAGGAGTAGATTGCAACTATCTCGTGCCCCTCTCCTCTCTTTGCCCATCTTGGATGCTCCCCAGACTGTAGCCCTGACTAGAGGAAGCATAAAGCAGAACGAGAGACCCCTTCTCCATGGTAGGTTGCCACGCTCCGCCAGGACCAAGGGAAGAGCTTCAACTGAGTAAGAAAAGGCCATCACTCGTTGTCAAACTGCTCTGGGTCTACAATTTTAGATGAGACTTTTGAATTTCCAAGAGAAACAATGAAAATCACTATCCAGGCAGTCATATCCGAGATTGCATCAAGGTGCAGAGAAGTCTTCAGAGAAAGTAGAAGGAAGCACCCCATAGGGAGCTGTTCTGTATTGTGGCAATGTACTGCGGTTCCCTCTGGTTTGTCTTTGTGCCTGTGGCTACAGTGGATAATCATAATCCTGCTCAGCTCTACAGGTCTGTGTTCATCTACGCTTGCTTGTCTGTTTCTATAGAAAGGGGGCCATTGTGAACTATTTTATGGATACCAGTCCAGAGATGCACCTGCCCTTCCCCCACCCTAAATCTAGCATGATGCTTGTGTTTGGGGAACTCTCTTTTTTTCTCAGAGGAAAAGCATGCTGGGATGTCCACACTGTTTAGCATCCTTCTTTTCTGTCCCATGCAAACCCCAGGCCTCTGTCAGATACTTGCTCCTCCCTTATGCCTGCACTCAGGCAGCATCTGTTCAAACCTCTGCATGGGGGAGTGAACCCAGGCTCTGGATGGACTCACACGAGAACACTGACTCTACGGCCCAGTTAGTGTTAGATGAATAGTGGGTACCATTCTTGTTGAATCTCAGGAGGGACCTTAGGTACAGCTTTCTGCTACTTCTTCTGGTCACTTCTGCTTCCCCAGTGGCTAAACTTGGCCATTTCTACATTGGTTCTGCTCCACTTCCGTGGTGACATTTTCTGACCCAACTCCCTCTCTTTTGACAATGTCTTCTGCCTGCAGCTGCGGATGTGTTGAAGGGCCCAAGGCTGGTGTCTGGAGAAGCTGGGGGAGCTGTTATCATCCAATGCCATTATACCCCCTTATCAGTCAACAGGCATCAAAGGAAGTACTGGTGCCGTCTGAGGCCTCCAACGTACATCTGCTACACCGTCGTGTCCACCAATCACTACACTCACCATGATTACCTGGGCCGTGTGTCTCTAGTCGACTTCCCACACAGTGGCTTGTTTGTGGTGCGGCTATCCCAGCTGTCCTTGGATGATGTGGGGTACTATCGCTGCGGTATTGGAGACGGAAACAACTTGCTCTTCCTTGCCATGAATCTGATTGTCTCTGCAGGTACGAGCCAAGGGCTGATGGGTCAAACTTGTAAAGTCAAAGCTAGGACAGGAAAGGTGAATGAGAAGGCTGAGACCAGGAAGGCTTTACCCCTTAGGCCTTAAAAAAGCTGGACCCAGGACAAAGGCTCTCAAAGGCTTGCAGTTGAGAAGGAAGCTGCCCTTCCCAACCAACTGTATACGTGCCATCCCACCCGGTCCTTCCTGACACCAAATGTTGTAGAATCTGTGTTTGAAGTATGTTCCAAGAAAGTAGACTTAGGGGCCGGGAATATGGCCTAGTGGCAAGAGTGCTTGCCTCCTGCACATGAAGCTCTCCGTTTGATTCCCCAGCACCACATATATGGAAAACAGCCAGAAGGGGCGCTGTGGCTCAGGTGGCGGAGTGCTAGCCTTGAGTGGGAAGGGGCCAGGGACGGTGCTCAGGCCCTGAGTCCAAGGCCCAGGACTGGCAAAAAAAAAAAAAAAAAAAAGAAAGTAGACTTAGATAATGTGGCTTCTTAGGGTCCTAAAAGTTCCCTGTTCACACATACAAAGAAAGAGGGTAGGAGCTTGGTGCCCGTGGCTCACGTCTGTAATCCTAGCTACTCAGGAGGCGGAGATCTGAGGAGCATGTTTTGAAGCCAGCCTGAGCAGGAAAGTCTGTGAGATGCTTATCTCCAACAAACTACTCAGAAAAAGCTGGAAGTGGCGCTGTGGCTCAGGTGGTAGAGCTCTAGCCTTAAACACAAAGAGGCTCAGGGACAGTGCCCAGGCCCTGAGTTCAAGCCCCAGGACTGGCAAAAACATAAAAAAAAAAAAAAAAACCAAAAACTAGAAGGGAGCAACACTGGAGAGCAGCTATGACAGGCAGGACAGGAGAACTGGAACTGGACCCTATCATGACAGACCCTTGCTGAGTTCATCTGCAGAAGAAGGACATCTCTCAAACCCAGGCTTTGTATAGAAAATTCCAGAAGGTTGATCCAGAGTCAAGTACCTAAAAGTGCAAGGAGGAGCCTTACAGAGTGAAAGCCACTCTCCAGAAGAAGTGGCATGTTAGAAAATGGCCTACTAGCTGGTGTTTTGACACAAGATCTTACTATATAGTGGCAGCAGATCTGAAGCTATTATTCTAGGCTGGCCTGGAATTCATCAACATCCTGTCTCAGCTGGGATTACAAGTGTGTCATCACACCAGCTTCCTTATGTTTATATTTTTTGGCAGTATTGGGGTTCGAACTCAGGGACTCTAGCTTGCTAGTCAGACCCTCCACCATAGGGCCTCAACCACCACCCCCCCAGCCCTCTTTTGCTTTAGTTATTTTTTTTTCAGGTAGGGTCTTCTGTTTTTATCCAGGGCTGGCCTCAGATCTATCTACCTATGCCTTCTGGGTGATTTGGTTCCCAGATATGTACAACCCCTAGCTTATTAATTGAGGCCTTGCTAACTTTTTGCCCAGCCTGGCCCAAATTGCAATCTTCCCAATCTCCATCTCCTAAGTAGCTGGGGTTATAGGTCTAAGTCACCGCACCTGGCTCTGGCTTCCTTTTCTGAAAAGCAGTCCCTGATGTGCTACGTGCCTCTGGGGAAAGGGATATCACAGGCTCCTAGGCTGATGGGGAGAAGACATGTGTGACTTGGAAATGGAGACTAGGAATACGCAGTATCAACATTGGCAACAGGCTAGAGAACACATGGATTCCCACCTTTTTATTTCATCTCACATATTGACCAAAGATTGCATCTCTTAGTGAGGTTGTATCCTATTCAGCAAACATTTTAAAAATGACTGTCCTGGGCTATGTCCAGTAAGCAGCTTGCCAAGTCTTCCCTTATAGTCTTCCTGTACTGTTCATGCAGGTCCTTCCAACATGATCCCCATAACCCTTCCAGCTTCTGGTAAGCTCACCACAGCATCCTCTGGGACAGCATCTCCGGGAGCCAATCCTTGGACCCCAGAAGCCACCCAGACTCCAGAAGAAGAGGGATCAGAATGGGATAGAGTTGCTCCAAGTGCTGAAACCACCCAGACCACAGCTTCAACCAAGGGAAGACAAAGGCCAGGGACAGACAGGGAAGTAGCTCCAGAAATGGACAGCCAGGCAAGAGCCCCCATCAAGATAACAGTCCCTACTGTGCAGAGTCCAGCTTTAAATCTCAGAAGCTTGTCCAGTACACCAAAGGATGCATGGACATGGAGCACGGGAAGCTCAGTAACAAATGGAATTAGGATCTTCCAG
This sequence comes from Perognathus longimembris pacificus, assembly GCF_023159225.1. NCBI lineage: Eukaryota > Metazoa > Chordata > Mammalia > Rodentia > Heteromyidae > Perognathus > Perognathus longimembris. The sequence continues at coordinate 56,709,337 of NC_063171.1, forward strand.
GGTGAGCCCCAGATGACAACTACACAGGCCAGTTGGCCAGGGGAGGGAACACAGAGACTAAGGATGGCTCTGGTTACAGCCAAGAAGACCACAGGGACCATTAGGCCATTGCCCTTGGTGTCAGAACAAGCAGCCTGGGAAATCCTTAGAGAAACACTAGTGGTTTCTCAGCAACAAGCCCTGGGCTCCACAAAGGGATCAACCCCAGCTCCAGGTGCATGGACCTTGGACACCCCCCACTTAGAGGCAGCATCTGGGAAAGGAAGCACTGACCAGGACTCAGAAAGTACTGTTGCAGACAGTGATCTCCAAGGAGATAGTGGCTCCCAAGCAACACTGAGCCAGGCCCTAGCAACAGATTCCCTGAGGCCCACTGGCAAGGGGGCCTCCATGCAGAGGTGAGCCTGAGGCCTTTTCTTTGGGAGGGGACGTGACATCTACCTGACCTATGCTATGTGCCTTTCCTTCTGCACACATCTCCCTTTGCACCTACAAGACAGTAAAGGCCGGGGGACATAATATCAGCTACCACCCAAGGGTTCTTGCTGTGTAGATATTATTTGAGTGCTTTCATGTGGCTAGCGAGAAAACTCTCTGTGTGTGTGTGTGTGTGTGTGTGTGTGTGTGTGTGTGTGTGTGTGTGTTGGCAATGGGGCTTGAATTTGGAGCCTCATACTCTTGCTTGGCTTTTTCATTCATAGATGATGCTCTACCACCTGAGCCACCCTTCCACGTCTGGCTGCTTTTTTGTTCTGGTTAATTGGAGTCTCAAATTTTTGACTGTCTGGGCTGGGTTTGAATCTCCCCAGATCTCAGCCTCTTGCATAGCTAGGACTGTAAGTGTGAGTCACCCGTGCCTAGCTCAAGCAAAATCTAGATGGTAGAACCACAGAATTTTCAGGCTGGAACATTTAGGATGTTTAATTTTTTTCCTTGTTTCCTTTCTTTCTTTTCTCTTTTTTTTTGGGGGGGGGTGGGGGGCACTACTAGGGTTTAAACTTATGGTCTTTGCTTGCTAAGCAGGTGATTTACCACTTGAGCCACAACTTAGTCCTTCTGCTCTTTAGTGATTTTTTTTCAGATAAGAGCCCATGTTTTTTCCCATTGTCAGCCTTGGGTTACAGTCCTCCTACCTATGCATCAGATGTTGCTGAGATGTCAGGTGTGTCACCACACCTGGATTATTTGTTGAGAAGAAATCTCATTAGCTTTCTTTCTTGAGGATAGCCTCAAACTATAAGCCTCCTGATCTCTAGTTCCTAAGTGGATGGAATTACAGGAATCAGCTACTATGGACAATCTAGAGCTTGTTTAAAGGCAAAGAACAGAAGAACCAGGCCGGGGAGGGAGGAGATGGGGGGGGGGGGACAACTTGCTGAAGTCATAAGGAAAGATAGTGGCTTGAGTCCCAAACTCACTTGTGTTCCTTCTCACCACAGTTCATACTGTGGCCCATACATAGAATCATGGGGTAGGGCAAAGGATTTGGGACTTCAGAATCTGAGGACAGCAGCACTGCTATTAACCCGCATGGGGACAAGCCCAGCTGATTTGCCTGAACCTCAGCCTGTTCACCCAGCTCCAACCTCCTCTCTTGTGTTTTTCCTTCCCTTCCCTGACCCCTTCCTCTCCAGTGCTTTTCCAGAAGAGGAACGCAGCTCTTGGATCCTGATTCCAGGCTCAACTATGCTAGCCTTGCTTCTGCTTGTGGCTCTGGTCCTGTCACAAAGGAAGGTCTGGAGAAAGAGGACCTGTGAGTTGGCTCCAAGTATCCCCAAAGTTAGGGAGAAGGTGACTTAGAAGAGCTATGTTCTAGTCTGAGCCATTTAATGACACCATGATTTTGTACTAAGAAACCTGCTGCTATTCGAATGGGCTTGCCATTCATTGTATGTGACTTGTCACTTCTCCGCAGTGTTCAATATTCCTTCTTTGTTCTGTACATTTTGTATTTTAATTACATTATGTCTAGGGATGTTTCTTCTCTGATTTTTCTGGATTAGTGTTCTGTAAACATCCTCTACCTGGATGACCCTATCTTAAAGTTGGGAAAGTCTTCTGCTATGATTTTATCTAGCTATAGCTCTTATCTCTTCACCTTCTTCTGTACCTGTTATCTGTAGATTTGGCCTTTTCATGGTGTCTCTGGAAGTCTTGTGACTTCCTTTATCTTTTCTTTGTGTTTTGTTTTTTCAATGCTTTTGGCTGATCTAATTCCTCTGCTGTGTCTTCAATCCCTGACAATATACTTTTGACTTTTTCTATTCTTTTAGATAGACTTTTGAGGTTTTAATTTGAGATATTGAATTATTCATTTCCAAGATTTCAATTTTACTTTTTGAGTCTTTTACATCTTTATTGAATTCCTCTTTCATACTCTGTGTTGTCTTCTTTATTTCATTCAGCTGTCTGATTTCTCTTTGAGCTAAATTACTTCTTTGTATTCCCTTTTAATTCATTTGGCTGTTTAGACATCTCTTTCATTGCATTGATCATTCTCATCATTGCTTTTTAAAATTTATTTGGAATTTCTTCCTCATCACCATCATTTGCACTTTTTATTGTAAAAATTGTTGGCTTTTGGAGGACATATGTTTCCTTGTTTACTCATGAACTTTGTGGTTTTTTCCCCCTACTGGGATTTCTGCATCTAGAACCTAGCTTTTAGGCAGAGTTTTCAATACCCTGTGTCCTTTTATTTTAATTGATAATTTCTCAAAGGTTACTTAAAATGGGGCAATGCCTGGGTTGTGGTATATTTTCCTGTTAGTAGTTCAGAGTGGTGTATATCAGTAGTCAGACATTCAGTTTTAATGTCCAAGGAAGTGAGTGGTTCAAGGAGCCACTCATGGTGAGAAAACAAGGCTGTAAAACTGTCACCATTAATAAAGCCACAACTTTGTGTGTGTGCAGCAACTTCTAACAAAGACGAGACACCACTGTTGCTCTAGTATCTTTAGATGAATATAGAACCCTCCCAGATGTCTCTAATGACACTTCTGCCTGGCATCTTGAGCCCTAGTCACATACCCTTGTAGGTGACTGGATCTGTTGCCACACTTGTGCCTCTGCTGTGTGCCCCCACAGGGAGGCTTGACCCTCATCCCTGCCAATTGTTTCTGTCATGTCTACCTGACGGAGGCCATGGCCTCTGGTGTCTAAGCTACCTTTGCAGTTCCTTGCAACTTCAGTGCCTCTATAGGGCCCTGTCACACTCTCTCCTCCTTCTCAATCATTTCTTGTGACTAACAGATGCCAAAATTCTATGGCAAGGTGTACCATGACTCCTTGAGTCATGGATATTCCTTATTCCCCCGGCCCCCCCTCCAAAGGAACTCAAACTCTTTAACAGTAAACACTCTCTTAAGATGGCATCTTACTGTTGCCCTTTGAGATAAATGAAATCAATGCTTTGGTTCACCAGAGCTAGCTTTTCCACTCCAGAACACTTGCTGTCTTACAAATCCCTGTACTGAGGTTAAGGCTTGTGGAAACAAGGCACTAAAATGGTCATTCGGTCACCAGGACCATCTATTTTACCTTGTAATAAAGTGTTGTGCTTCCTTGCCCATTCTCAGGGAGTCAGTACTGGGCTTGGAATTCCTTGCTGCCCCTTCAAGGTTCCTGGCTCTCTTTCTCTCTTTGGAATCTAGCATAGACTGTGTTATCAGAGTTTTCTCATTCATAGAGTGCTAGATACTTCAAATCTGAAGTCTTTCCCTGCCTCCACTTTGACTTGGTTTCTTAATTAGTAAAATCAGACATCACCTCTGTACTTAGGGTTCAGTGGTACCCAGAGCTCATAGAGAAGCTCTCTGCAAGACAGTGGGACCTACCTTAGCCACAGGTATGGAGACAACTCTACCCACAGAACACACAAGTGTAGAGATCAGTCCCAGGGCCACAGTCTGCACACACACCCTTGTGCATGGTCCCATAGACAATCTCACAGAAAAGTGAAAGGTTTAAATTATTCCAAAGTGAGTGCCTCATGCTGTGAAGATATGAAGAAAATGAAATCTTTTCTGTAAATAAATTAGGGAGGCTGAGCTTCTGGGAGCTGGGAAGCTGAAGGTCTGGGCTAAAAATTAGTGTTCCAATGTCTAATGTCTTAGCTGCTAATCTTGGGTTATTAGGGAGCTCTCTGGAACTTGTGGTAGGTGCATGGGGTTTGCAAGAACAAATTAACCAATATCTACCCAGAATCTTCACACCCTACCCTGTGTCTCTGTAGCTCAGGAGGCCGAAAGGGCACCAAGAGTCACTCTGATTCAGATGACACGTCTCCTGGAAGTGAACCCCAAACCAAAGCAACTCCTTCGCATGCAAGGGAAAGCACTTCACAGTAACTTTCCTCCTACACAAGCCAGTCTGACTATCCAGGAACAAGACCCAGGACCCTGAGAAATGGAAACAGCTCAGTATCCACGGAGTAAGAATTAGGACTAAACAACTGCATGATGCTAGCCCTTTGCATCTTCCTTCTTCCACCTGCATGAAGACAAGCTAACCAGGCTTAGCGCCCACAAAGGAAAACAGGGCTTGGTCATCTTGGTTCCCAGAAAGTTCAAGCATTCTCCATAGTCACCAGTGACCATGTGACTCAAAGAAGCTTTCAAGACACCACCTTAGGAAACACTATAAGAATCTACCTGGCTTAAGTGTGAAATTTCCATTTCTGGAAGCTTCCAACAGTGTGGAAAACAACGTTTTTGGGGCCATCAATGTTAACCCTTTGGGTGCCCACTTTTCTGATGTCTGTTCAACCTTGGCCTGCTACTCACATTTAATAATATTTGCCTCTATCAGTGATGCTTGCTCAAACGGAGACTCGGCTACTTTAGAACAGTAATTATGGGAAGTGGAGCTGTGGCTTACGTGGTGGAGCACTAACCTTGAGCAGAAGAGCTAAGGGACAGCGCCTAGGCCCCAAGCCCACTGCGGCCCAAGCCGCAGTGCCAGCATACAGACACAAAAAGAACATTAATTGTATTTTATTCATCTCATTATGTCTCCAGGAAACTTCCAGCTCAGTAGGACCCTAGTATCTCTCTGTGGCTTATTTGCTTGCTGAGAGGGAATGAGATCAGTGGCTTTGGAGGACTCACCCTGAGTCTCTGCCCCATTACTTGGGAGGCCAGTGGATGACTCTATTAGCAGGTGGTTTCTATGTTGAAACCAGCACTCAGTCCTCAGATCATTACTCTCCATTTAACCCTGTCCATATTGTGCTATAAACCTTGTGACCCAATCAAGATTTTCTGGGATTTTCCTAAATTCATAGGAAAAAAGTGTTTTTCAGTAGATTTTTTTACTTTCTTCATCAAGCCCTCTTGTTCAAACACTTTTGAGTCTTTGAGATCAAAGACTGTTGACAAAACTAGAAATTAATTTTGAAGGGTGGAAGTTGAGAACAAAAGAGGAATTTTATGTGGATTCTGCCTTATAACCACATTATCTCATGGCTGTTGGGGAACTTTTGTTCTCCCCTTAGCCCCACTGACTTTTCAAAAAGTTACATCTGTTTTCTTTCTTTTATTTTTTTCTTTTGCCAGATGTGTTAGTCTGTTGTCTGGACTCTGTGTTTGGACAGAGCAGCACTTTGAATAACAGGAACAAAAGGGTAAGGCTCCAATATGAAATTGAGAATTGTGTAGACATTTCCAAAAAACCTCAGCCTAGGCTGTCAGTAGCATCCAAACCCTTCATTAACAACCCTTCCTCCTCCTATCGTGTTGTGACCCCAGATGCTGAACCCAGAAAGCTAAGGAAGGCTGTGAAGGGCTTCTGAGACAGACTTCTTGTTTTGAGTCAGTAGGTTGTGCACGTCTAACCAAGTAGAACCACAGAGCTAATAACTACTTAAGAGATTAACTATCCTAAGTCCTTCCATCTAGCAGTGAGCACACAGAGGCCTCATTGATGAAGTCACTTGGTAGAAATCACTCAGTGAAGCTAGCTAGTGAGAGCAGAGACGTTAGTACAGAACTCGTGGCCTTATTTTTCTGTCCTTGCCAGTTCACCGTTGTGATGGAGCATTGCTGTGTAAGTGATATAATGAAGCAAAATGCTCTACTCAAAACTGTACAATTACACAGTTGTTCTTCTAGACTTGTTTCATGCCCACAGCCTTGGGATCTGTCTGAAAATCTGTCAGAGACTCAGCAAAGACTATTATCCAAAGCTAGTGAGGAAGAAACCCTGACACAATTCATCCAAGAACCATTTGGCTCATTAGTGGCAGATACAGGCCAAAACTTGGGCTGTTCATTTCACCCAACCAGCCTTTACCAGGGTGTCTACCGAATAGAGATTCTCAGCATGCTAACAGGTGTTAGGAGAAAAATAAGACTTAGTAGATTGAAGAAGTTTGGGAAAATGCTGGACCTTAAATATATTTTTCTATTCAGAATTTCTGAGCTGTTAACGTATAAACAAATATTATAAATACCTCTGCACGTGGGGAGGTTAAACATCTGGACTATCATGTTTGGTGAAGTAGTCACCCTGAAGTGAAGTTTCTCGTACCACTGTCAGTGATGTCTGATGCACTAAACCAGGAGTTAGCCGACTTTTTCTATAAAAGGGCCAAAGAGCAGATATTTTAGACATTGCCAATTACACAGTCCCTGTGGCAGTCATTCAGTTCTGTCCAAGTAGCACAGAAGCAGCCAAAGTCCATCAGCAAAACAATAGCATGCTACATTCTACAAAAATCTTGTAGAAAAACAGGATGATGTTGTATTTAGCTCTGAAATGGAATCTGCAATCCCCACAACAGCCACAAGACCCTGGAAGACTCTCTGCTGTCTCTCTGATGTGAAGGTTCCGACTCTCCACCTTAAAAGATTCCCAGCCACCCATCTGGGGGATCTTGCCTCCTTCTGAATTGCCCTATACTTTCTGTGGCATGTGGATCCATTAAAGTATTCTGTCTGTCTGCCCAATCTTGGTAAAAGAGGGGAGAGAGAGAGGGGAAAGGACCAACCTAGAATGTGGGCTGGCCAAGCGACGAGAGCCAGGAGTGTGTCAGATGTAAGATGTTTGAGAGAAAGCTGAGCTCTATCCTTGGCAGGAATCAGCATAAAGAAAGAGACAGGGCAGAGCCAAAATGAGCCTCAGGGCACTGTCTTTAAAGTGAAGCAGAGATAAGATCAGAGGAGAGCTTCTGGAAGTGGGGCAGGCAGCCCCAAGAGCTTACAACTGTCCTTTATGAGCCAAATGATTCCAGGATGGGTCAGGAACACTGCAAAGGGTCAAGACAAAACCAGGAGCAAGACAACCAGATCAGGTGGGATCCCCAGAGATGTCCTTTTCTAAACTTTTTTTTTTCTTCCCAGTGGCCTTTTGCATGGTAGTCAGGTGCTGTAAGCCCAACAGCCTCCTTTCCTGTAGCATAGCATGCTCCTTTCCTAAGCAACACCAGGCCCATCTAGTGAGGGCAGTAAATAATCAGCTTCCACCCCCTATACCTTGAGCCGGCACTCCTGTAGGGCAATCATAACCATACAAGGCAACAAGATCTCCTTAGAATGACCTCCAGGCCTGGGCAGCTGCAGGCCTCCTTATCTACCATTTGGGCAGAGCCATAAATCCTAGCCCACCATGATGAAGCCCCTGGTCTGCATGTCTACACCAAGGTCCCCACCTCTAAGACCTCCTAGGTTATATGGGTCACCCCAGACAATAGACTGCACTTCTCACTTCTCCCTAGTGAGAAGGGGTCTTGCCTGTCCCTTTGCTGGCAATAAACCTTTCCTTTGTTCTTTGGTACCTGGGTATCTACGCGGTTCTGGTAAAGTCTAATATATTTTAACAGGTACTCTACCATTTGAGCCATACCCCCAGTAGAGATTTCCTTTTTTCTTCCTTCTTATATCTTCCACTAGCATGATGTTTTCACCATTGCAATGAGAGGCAAGACAGCATTCCTTACTAGGCTGGGACCAGAGAAACCTCCCTGAGAATTTCTAACCCCCCCCCAAACAGGGAAACTACTGGTGTTCAAAGCATCAAGCATCTTCCTGCATCAAAGCCAGGCTCTCAGATGCTAATTTCCCTTCTCTTATTAATATGGCTACTGCTTGTTCCCATGTTGCTGTATGGCATGTTCTGTCTGCAATATTTGATGCGATATTTCTGGAAGGTAGGAATGACCATTCCTGTTTTAGAACTGAGAAAATAGATCTCAAGAAATTAAGTAGAGACACTTTCAGGGAAGAGGCAAACTGGTACTTGAACACAAAATGGTCAGACTACCTAGGTTAACTGATCCTTGATCACCTCACTCCCCCTTTGGTTTTATAACCTGAGCATCTGATCAAGTCCTTTCCCGTCTATAGAATTTCATAGGCTTGCTCATGTCTCTCTTGGACATTCACAAAATAATTTTTATTAATTAATCTTTACTCACTAGCTTATTCCTATGTTGTTCTAGTAAAGTGAGAAATAAAAAAGTTCTGGAAGCCAGAACTGAGAGCTAAATCTTCAGGCCCCAAACTCGAGGCCTTTGCTGGCCTTTGTACAAATAATGATTCGTAAGCATGTCCATGTATCTCAGGTTACTGAAGGCAAATGTCAGGCCATAAGTCCACTTTTCACTGCCCCCACTAATGATTGAGTTGCTGCATCTCCTCCAACAGTCAGTGTGGACTGAGAAATACAGAATCCATTGAATAGCCTCCACCTAACACAAAGAAGAAGGTACCTCTATGGAAAAGATGGGTTATAACACACTTCAACACTGAAGGGAGAGCAGAATGGACTCTCTCTGGGTATCTCTGAATGCAGGGCCTAGGGTCACTCTACCCTATACTTCTCATGAAATGACACAGCAGGATTTAAGGTACTGGTCCTTTCACTGTTAGCAGAAGAAGCTGTCACTTCAATGCCCATGCTCGGGGGCTGGAGGTTGGGGGGCACCGCTGAAACCCACGCAAGCAGCAGAGAGGAGCTAGCTGCAGGAGAAGACCCCATGCTCACCCTTGCAGGCCTGTGTTGGACTTCTTTGCTGGGGCCCTGGGCCAATAGGTCTCAGTGTACTAAGGATACACCCTCACTGATGAGGATCTGGACTCTTCTGTCCTGCCTCTTTGAACTCTGGCTTTGTTCCCACTTCTTGCCCAGTCACCTGCTCTGCTTTAGATCTACCAAATCCTGCTGTAAGCGTGCAGTGCAAACAAAGGCCACCACTCTCCTTGAGTTGCAAATTCCTGCCTTTCCTGAGTATTGCAGGGGAGCAGGAGAAAGCAGGACAGCTTATCTAAAGATGTAGCAACCTACTTCAGACAAGAGCTCAGGCGAAGGGGATCAAAGAGTTTTTACTTCTTGGGGGCCTGAAGGCGAAGGCCATTTGGCTAACAAATGCAACCAGCATGGAATTTTCCTTTCGCCAGCTCTCTTCTCTCCTACCTCCACCAGTATCATACAGACAACTCAAAATTATATAGAGTATACATCACCAAGAAGAAAAATTCCCCTTCTATAGATGGGGCCACGAAGGCTCAGGTGCACAAAGGCTTTGGGGAGGCACAGTGGCTCTTTTTCCAGTGGCTGCCTGTCAGGTATGCCTTGGGCTGGAGGCCAGACTCAAACCAGGAACAAGGAAAGAGCACGTTAACGTTAGGGGAGACCCCAGTGGCTAATGAGAGAGGCTGGGCCCTGTCACCTGACTCTAAACTGTTGACTTTGGATGTCAGCTCCAAAAACTCTTCCTCCTCCTGTTCCTGCCTAGCTAGGTGTGGAGGTAAGAAAGGGGCAGGGAAGTACTTTGGTAACCTCAGAGGAGTTTCTTCATTCGCCTCTGCTTCCAGGAATCAGAAAATAAGAGCTCTTTGGAGCCCGTGGATATCCCCAAAGTTGGCTTTGAGTCAAAGCCAGCTTTCTACTGGCAGGTTCTTTTACCTTTGGCTTTACAACTACTTGTGCTCTGGAGAGCCTCCCTGGGGTAAAACTCAGCCTGTCTCAGGGGCTCTGACACCAGCCCAAATAATAAGGGGGGCGGGGGTGACAACCCTCTACCCCGAAAGCTCTAGAAATATCCTCACACTCTTGATTAGAAGTCATCTGAGTTAGCCAAACAATGAGAGACTGGGCAGTGACACAGGCAGTCAAGGAGAAGGATGTGAATCAGAAGTTGTGTATTAGGGCAAAAGAAGACTAGAGGTTCACATGCATCTGTTTGTCTAATAAGTCACTCTTCCAGCCCCATCCAAAGGCCAGACCCTTCACATGCCCTCACTTCACCACCTACCTTGTCATTCTCTGGATGTTCTTCCAAAGACACACGGCTATAGATGGCAGCCCATTCCGAGTCTCTATAGAATCAGCCAATTGTCAGGCAAAAAAAGGGGGTCTTTACAGTCAATTCTACACTCTTTACAACTGCTCTCTAATAGGAAGGCTAGTCTGGGAAATAGCTTAGACTTCCAAATATGAGTCTGGGCTCAGAAATGCTCAAAAATCTTGCCTAAGAGCAGCCAACTAGACTATTCCAATTCTGTCTTTCTGAGTGGGATTACAAGCACTGAGTACACACTTAGATTGTTGCTAGCTAGTAGCACTCTAGTTACCAGTTGGGGAAACTAAAGATATATAGTCTTATCCCATGCTCTTCTCTCTCCAGCACAAGACAGAACCGAAACAGGAAGGAAGAGGTTGTACTCCCACTGATGATAGCAGCTGAGGTAGAAAATACTGTTTAGTAAGCTCCCAATGGGGGAGGTGGCTGCCATGGTATAAAAACATTCTGAACAGGTGATACCCTTCTCAAAATATGGAACAGAGAAGTAGTCCCTGTAATGCTAAACACTTAGGAGGCTGGGATCCGAGGATGATGGTTCTAACCCAATCTAGATGGAAATGTCTGTGCGGCTCTTATCTCCAATTAATCAGCAAGACCTTGTAAGTGGAGGTGTAGCTCAAGTGGTAGAGCACCAAGACTTGAGCAGAAAAAGCCAAGTGAGACCTCAAGGCTCTGAGTTCTAGTAGTACTGGCACACACCCACAAGCATGCTCGCACGTATGCACATTTGCGCGCACACACACACAACACAGTGTGGAGGATCCACGACGTTAGCAGATTCAGTATCACAATGCTATTTTTCAGTGATTAATAGTAAACTGACTCCGTATTCTTGGCTTGACAGAATACCAGATACTAGGGTTGGCTTGCCTGGGATTAAATATTGACTCCAAACAAGGGTTAAACATTGACTCAGCTAAAGATGTGCAAATGAGAGCAGAGAGCTGGCATTTCATCTGTTCACTCTTATCTTACTCATTTGGCAAAATCAATACAAGAACCAACTACAATCAGGCATGCCAGATGGGTAGTAGAAAGTAGGGGGAGGACTGGAGGGGTCCCCTTCTCTACTGGTGATTGGGTCAATCTAATAATGACAGCTGAGCATCCCAGGAGACCTCCCATCCTCTCTGGATGAATAAAAGGTATACCCAGAAACCCTTGTGTCCTGAGTGTGAAGGCTTTAGGAAGCGGAAGAAAATGCCCAATGCTGGAAGATTTGGGTTATAGTCCCAGCTGTGCCATTTTCTCACCATGCACACGCAGGCAAGTCATTTCACTTCTGTGCCTTTCAGTCTTCAACTAAGTGGGAGACGACTCAGTTCTGAGAAGCTCTTGCTGACCTGTTCAATACTGAACCATAAGTACCTGTTAGGTGCCAACCACTGTTGCGTATTATACTTAATCTTTATAACATCCTTATGGGGTTAGGATAATTAGCCCTGAAGACATTAAGTAAGGTATCCAAAGTCCCCTGGCTAACAGATGGCAAAGCTTGGATATGAACTCAGGACATTATACATGTGGAGCCATGTACTTCCCACAAGGCCGTGCTGCCTTTCCAGGGCTCATGTGGTTCCTTAACAGGTGATAACTCCTCAATTAGTTGAGGAGAAATCATCTCTGTGATGGACACACACATAAGTAAGGACATACTCCTGTGTGTCTTTTAACTCCCTGGTCATGGTCATAAATAGCTGCTTAGGGTAGGCTGCAAATACTTGTTTTCCAAACGACACCGTAACCTAATTCTTTGAACCTATAAATATATCTTAATGATGGGGAAGGTCTTTGGAGATGGGATCATAAGATGAAGATTATCTGAATAGGTCCTAAAAGCCATCACAAGGACCCTCCCGAGCGGCAGCTATTGGAGACACACACAGATGAGCTGGTGAGGCAGAGACTGGAGCAATGCAGCTACACGTTGAAGAATGCCAAGGAATGCACAGAACCAGGAACTGGAAATGGCGAGGAACAAATTTCCTCCACAGCCTCCATGAGGGGGTGGGGGTGGCAAGTGGGGGGGGGGCTGGCCCTGTTGCCACTCTGTTTTTTTTTTTTTTTTTTTTTTTGGCCAGTCCTGGGCCTTGGACTCAGGGCCTGAGCACTGTCCCTGGCTTCTTCCCGCTCAAGGCTAGCACTCTGCCACTTGAGCCACAGCGCCGCTTCTGGCCGTTTTCTGTATATGTGGTGCTGGGGAATCGAACCTAGGGCCTCATGTATCCGAGGCAGGCACTCTTGCCACTAGGCTATATCCCCAGCCCCTCTGTTGCCACTCTGATTTCTGTTGTTTTAAGCCACTAAGATTGTGGTCACTTGTTACAGCATCCACAAGAAATGGATACAACAACTCCATCAACACACAGAATCCTAGACGTGGAAAGGGCTTGAGAACTATTTGGTACTGCTCTCTCATTCAACAGGTGAAAGTTTGCAGATGTAAAGAGGAAGCGATGGGGCAAAGGTCATGCAGCAAGTTAGAAGCCAAATCAGGATCATGAGAAAGGTGTGCTAAGCCCAGACTGATCTCTCTGGTTCTACCTACACTGACATATGGGGTGTCTCAAAATCAGGAAAGGTAAATAAGAAATGGTGCTCCTTCTTATGTAGTTTCTTATAGTATTTTTTCTTCAAGAGAAGGTAGGTTGATCCAATGAAGTGATACAAGTTTGGTAAAGCTCCATTACCACTGTTGCCATCAATATAGAATGTGGAAGTTGCACCTTCTTGGCCACCAGTCCCTCCACTCCCAGGCCTAGTTTAGAGCCACGGGGCCCAGACCAGGAAACCACAGTGTGAGAGGAAGCTGGTGACTCTAATCACACCATCAGCATGTGGCTGAGCCCCAAATCAGCCACAGGACTTTTACTTCCTAACTCTTTCCCAGTTTCTACTTTTCCTTTTCCCCTTTCCTTAGCTAAGCTTTGGGCATGTATGGTGTGTGTGTGGGGTGTGTGTGTGTGTGTGTGTGTGTGTGTGTGTGTGTGTGTGTGTATCTGTCATAGTCTGTTAAAACAGTTTTGAGACAGCTGGGAACACGCACCATTGAATGACCTAGTGAGCTACCCACCACCCTGCCATTGTGAGTGGAGAAAATCTGCCCCACTTTAGGCAACATGAGAAGCCGTGGTTTTGTGATGGTGCTTTCCTCTTTTTCCACCAGTCTTTTCTCCTCAAGTAACAGCATTCAATCAGCCTCCCTTCATCCCTACTCCAGCCCAGACAACTAGACACAAGCTATTACCTGATATGAGAAAAACAAATTACCGAGAATTGAAAAAACACATCCGAAAAATATCCTGGCTGTTGAGTTCAAATAGAGAGAGGCATATGGCTGAGAAGCTCTGAATGGAGCTGGCAGGTGGCAAAAGCAAACTTATCCCTCCCTCCTCAACATCTCCCTCTCCTCCTTCAGTATCATTCCTACCCTGGAATGGAAGAAAACTGATGGAAAATTGCTAAGGAGAAGGAAAAATAATTTAGTTGTTATTGTCTTTGTGTCCCTTAGCCCTGCACCATGGGACTAAACCTACACCATATATATATATATATATCCAGATGGGCTTGGAAATCCCAGACCTGGGAGGTTTTGCATCTTACCTCCTGTGTAGGGAACTTTGCTGGCCCACAGTCTTGCCAATATGCATCGTACCCCTAATTATACAGGAACCTTGGTGCACAGATGGCTACAGGGTATTAGAAGAAACACAGCTCTGTTGTGCAGTATCTCTCAACAACCTCAGAGATGTGGGGATCACAAGAAGGGAAGGGGGGCCTGCAGGCCCTGGAAAGCCTGCTGAGCACAAGGGACCAGAAAGCTTCCCGGAAGACCTCAGAGCTTCAGGATGAGCACAGTTCTTTAGCCCACTGACCACGAAGCACCAACTGCATCTCAGTTGACAGAAAAATTTCTTCTTGGACCACTAGGCCAGTATGACAAAGCAACATCAAAATGATGGGCCACACCTTCTCACTGCCTCAATAGTAACACCGGGCATCCAAGAGGAGAGAAGCAAGACAAAAACAAAGGAAGTCCAGAAAAAGACAGAGCTCCAAATCTGGAATGAAGTGACAGATACTATTGCATTAGATAGAGTTTGCCTAGAAGTGACTATGTGATTCTATTTTCTTGCATCAGTCAGATTACGGGATTAGTGTGAGAAGTTCAGCTCCAAAACAAAACAAAGAGTATGATTTATTTTGTCACTATCCGAATCTGTGATCATGGGTTCATATGCACAAGTGAGTGGGTAGTTAGCTATAATAAGACCCGTTTCTGACTTCCCTGTATTTATCGAGGCCTCTGTTTCTCCTTTTCCTCCTTCCTGTTCTGGGCTTTGGACTACAGAACTCTGCAAGGGACAGCTGGGTGAACCCTGCCCAGGTAGGCTGGGATAGGATTTCTGTGTGGGGAGTATGATGAGGGCTGGGATGTATGCATGTGCCTTGGGGAGTGGGCCTCACTCACTTGGGTGACGCGGAATGATAGAGGATAATGTGAGGAACGTCTGGAAACCTAAGCACACACATCATCCTGGTAAGCCACGATGAACTGACTGCAGCAGGAAGGAAACTGCTGCCTTAAGTAGGCAGGTCAGTGCCTCCTCTCTCTGGAGCTGAGTCCAGGCCTAACAAGACTCTGAGATCAGTCCAGCTTGAGAGGAGACCAGACACAACCAGGGAGCGAAAAAGGGAGAAGCACAGTTCTCTCAAGTTCCTGGAAGTTCAGCCTGCCTTTTTGTTTGTTTGTTTGTTTGTTTGTTTGTTTAATGCTCTGGAGCTAGTCAAAGGGGCTTTGCAGAAGTTGGGTGAAGGGTGACAGTCCAGGCTACAAGTCCGAGGGAATAGGGAGATGTGAGGCCAAGGATTCACACAGCCATTCCAACCACTTGTGCCCAACCTAATGACTGTCTTTGTACCGTGCATTGAGTCAGGCATCATCTACTGTCTATGTGTGTAGACTTGATACTACCATGCCAATCTTACAGACGAAAAGAAATAAGATGACTCACCTAAGGTCTAACAGCTATTGTCAGAGCAGGATCTTCCTGTTTGACCCCTGGGTCCCATATCCGGTGCCTGCAATGATAGATTCCTAAAAGATTCCAAGGTCAAGAGAAAGCCATTGAAGCTCGCCAGGAAAGCTGAGAGGGAAAGGAAAGCCAAGGATCTATCTGGAGAGTCACGTGTCCTGGCTGGTGGCCGTGCCTATGGGAGGGTGGCCCTTTAAGAGCCCAGGTATGGGTCAAACCCTGAGCACACTTTCAGTTTTGCCAGCACTCTCCAAGGGCTGGCTGGCAGCTTCTAGAAAGGCAGGGGTTACAGACTGGCCAGCAGGCTGTGCCCCTCAAGCTGGACCGACGGAGAGAAGGAAGTAGTTACAAGTAAGTGTGCCTACGGTGGGATGCTCCCTGGGACCGTAGCTCAGGCGATTGATTCCCTTACACCCCTGACTCCCAGTTTCCCTGAGAGCTGTGAGGAGGAGGGAGGGGACAGACCATGTGGGGGCATTAAATGGGGAGGGGGGGCAAGAAGTCCCTACCCCTGAGCTATCAGGAAGGATGGGCAGGCAAGCAAACAGGTCCCAACCTTTTCTGCAGAATAATAGTGAGTGAGAAGGAGCACCTGTGGTCATAAGATGGGGTTCTTCCCTTTAAACGGGGCCCCCAAATTCCTTTACTCCTCCATAGCTTATTAACTGTGTGACCTTAGGCAAGCCACCTGTCTCTTGGACCCTCATCTATAAAATGGGGATATAGCATCTACTGTGCCAGGTAGATTCAGGCTTAACAATGAAATTATGTATACATATAAAATAGCTCTGTGCCCTCTACAGAAAAATTGTGATTTTTTTCTTTGCAATTTATTTGATTCCTCCAATATTTGTTGAGCCCCAGATGTAGCTGAATTCAGCTGATGTGCCATAAGTCTTGAGGCCATCGCAAAGCTTCTTCTAGTCTTTGAAGTGTTCTCTCTCTCGCTTTCTGGGGAGACCACATCCAATCCTCCTTTCTGGGGGTTTTCAGAGTTTCTGAAATGCTTTCTGATTTCAAGCTAGACTTGTTTCAGAAGATTGCTGCCACCAGAAACACAGATATTTCTCATGGTATCATCCCGCCCCTGCTCTAAGTGGGAAAAGAGACTCTCACAGAGTCACAGAGCCATCTCCCCAGTACAGACACAGCCCATGCACGCGCAGCCCATCACCGCAGCTAGGGAGCCTCAAACATGACCTGCCTCTACTTGCCCATCAGGGCAGGATTCCCGAGCCAGTGTGGTGTCTGACAGCATACAAAAGCCAACAGCTGGTCTGGCTTCATCCCTGGCTCCCAGCCCCATTCCTGCAACTGCAGGGGGCTGGGGCTACTCTGGGTGTCCTGTGTATGACAGCTATTGCCTTTGCTTTTATCTTCACTAGAGGGAAGATCTTCCTGAAGATCTAGGGAGGGGATGCTGCTTCCAGGGGTCTTGTCACATTGCAGCTATCTGGGGAGACTCAGAGGAGAGGGTCAGGTCCCAGCCAGGTCTGTATCTCTCCATGTGTGCTTCTTCCCACCTTGGGATAGAGATGAAGAAGGAAGAATTGAACCGGGGGTCAGAAGAGAAACTTGCTCTGTGCTCATCTCCTCTCTTAGCAGCAACAGATCTCTGGTTATAGTTTATGAAAAGTCTGGTCACATCTGGACATTCCCAGCTTATCTTATTCCCACCTCCTACACACACACACACACACACACACACACACACACACACACACACACACACACACGGAGACAGTCGGAGTAGGTACCTTGGTTCCATTTTATATAGCTGACAGAACCATGAGCTCCTGAGTTTCATGAGGGATTCGGAGTCACCCAGACAATACAAATGGTGACATGTAGGTAAAGCCATTCTGATTCGGATATGGTTCTGAGGGTGTTCTTTGTGTGTGTCAGTATTGAGGCATGAACTCAGGGCTTAGGCACTGTCCCTGAGCTTTTTGTTCCCCAAGGTTAGTGCTGTACCACTTGCACCATAGCTCTACTTCTGGTTCTTTTGGTGGTTAATTGGAGATAATAGGCTTATGGACTCTTCTGCCTAGCAGGCTCCTTCAGATATCAGCCTTCTGAATAGCTAAATTACAGGCGGGAGCCACCAGATTTCTGTTATGAAAACATTTTGATACCACCTAATAAACGCACTGCCTAACTTTTAAACAAGATATTATAGCTGGGTGTGACAGTACAGTACATACCTGTAATCCAAGCAATTGGGAGGGAGAGGCAGGAAGGTCATATTCAACACCAGATTGGTCGATATAGCAAGATCTTCTCTCCAAAAAAGAAAAAAAAAATACCTGCAGGTTTAGCATCCTGAAATACTTCAAAACCCAAACCACATTGAAAAGCACCACGATGCAGTAAGAAATTCCACACCAGGCTTCATGTGACAAGTCTTGGTCCAAATATAAGCACATTATAAAATATCAAGTTATTTTGTGGGGCTGGGAATATGGCCTGGTGGCAAGAGTGCTTGCCTCGTATACATGAAGCCCTGGGTTCGATTCCCCAGCACCACATATATAGAAAAGGCCAGAAGTGGTGCTGTGGCTCAAGTGGCAGAGTGTTAGCCTTGAGCAAAAAGAAGCCAGGGACAGTGCTCAGGCCCTGAGTTCAAGGCCCAGGACTGGCCAAAACAAACAAACAAAAAAACCCAAAATCAAGTTATTTTGTGGCTATGAGTATGATCAATATATAAAATATAAATTAAGTTTTGGTTTAGAGTTGGGTCTCTAAGGTATCTCTAAGATGCCTCCTTTCTGTATATCCAAATACTTCTAAATAAAAATGCCTAAGAATTTTATGTAAGGGATACTTAACCTGTATTGCTGTACATTATGTTCAGCAATTCTCCACCCTCCTCGCCCCCCGCACTCTCAGTGAGAAGTAGCAAAGGCCGAGATGCAAGAATCACTGACGATGGTGCAGTGGAATGGAACAGGGAGAAGCATGGGTGATGGTGCTCCCAGTTACAGGAAATAAAGGTGCATACCCTTTGCAGAGTAGATGCTAAATAAATAGCAGCTAATGCTTTTCAGGAAGAACTTTCTCTCTTGGCACCTACTTCTGAGTCTAGATGTCTCTTCAAGGCAGAAGAAGACAGGACAGGATGGAACTTCCTGCTCCTCCCTCACCCGCTGTTTCTTCTCAAAGGAGGACGCTCTGAGGCCCAGTGGCTCAGAGCTGGCGGTGCTCTTCATCTGGAATCTCATCTCAGTCACTTAGCAACTCTGCAGCCTTGAGCAAATGTCTTACCCTGGTATGCCTCAACTATCTCATCTGCAAAATGGGCTTTTCCATTTTATCCTACCTCCTAAGGTGGCTGCAAAGATTAAACTGTTAACATGGGCAAGACACTTAGAAAGAACTCAGCTGTGTTCTCTCAAGCTAGTCTACAGTACGTATCTTCTCTGTCAGCCATGGATAATGCAATAGCTCACTCCTAGTCTTGAAAAGATGTCCACCTAACAACTCTCTATTCTCTGCTCACTCAAAGACAGGAAGAAATACAAAACTGTGTTGTTTTTAGAGAGGAGAAAGGGGAGAGTAACTTTTTTTTTTTTTTGGTCGATTACAGGGTTTGAACTCAGGCCTGGGTGCTGTCCCAGAGCCTTGCTGTGCTCTAGGCTGATGCCCTACCACTTGAGCCAGACCACCACTTCTGGTTTTTGAGTGGTTAATTGGAGAAAAGAGTCTTGTGGGGGCTGGGGATATGGCCTAGTGGCAAGAGTGCCCTGGGTTCAATTCCCCAACACCATATATATAGAAAACGGCCAGAAGTGGCGCTGTGGCTCAAGTGGTAGAGTGCTAGCCTTGAGCAAAAAGAAGCCAGGAACAGTGCTCAGGCCCTGAGTTCAAGCCCAGGACTGGCAAAAAAAAAAAAAAAGAGTCTTGTGGAGACTTTTCTGCCTGGGTTGGCTTCAAACCATGATCCTCAGATCTCAGACTCCTGAGTAGCTGAGATTACAGGTGTGAGCCACTGATGCCCAGCTTAAAGAGTAGCTTTTTAAAAAATTCTGTCACCTTGCT
Source organism: Perognathus longimembris pacificus (assembly GCF_023159225.1). Taxonomy (NCBI): domain Eukaryota; kingdom Metazoa; phylum Chordata; class Mammalia; order Rodentia; family Heteromyidae; genus Perognathus; species Perognathus longimembris. Next base: position 56,728,714 of record NC_063171.1, read on the forward strand.
AAGGTTTCTTATGTATACTGTTTTTCTGCACCCTTGTAACAACTCTGCCAGTGAAGCATAATGGTCTCCAGTTTATAGATGAGGAACTTGAGACTCAAACTGTCTAGAGAGCCTTCCCCAAATAACAAGATCTCTGAGTGTCAGGGCTGAAAGCCAAGTGGAGGGGTCCGTGATTTGTGTCACACAGAAACAATGAAAGTCTACGTACGGGGTCCCAGCTCCAAAGCCCTTCTACGCTTAAGAGTAATTATACCTCCTACGATTGAAAACTTGATGCTAATTGAAGTACCCCTATATACATCATCCCACTATTCCCTCCCATATTCTCCCACCCCAAGTACACTAGTTTTTCGAGCTAGAAGAGGCAGAGGTTAATAGACCCATTTTACAGACGAGGGAGGTGAGCCAGCAGGTATGGATAAAGTTCAGAGTTCGGCCGGTAGGCTATGATAGAATAGGAGCTGGATTCCCTAGTTCTCGTCTATGGTCAGAGCCCTTCTTCATTGCATCTGTTTCCAAGCTCCCTCTAGTCTTCTTGTTCTTCTACCGTGAGAGATGAGGGTGACAGTTCCAAATGGACTCAGGCTGTGCCTCTCCAGGAAATAAGGAGAGAGACTATGTTGCTCAAAATTCCTTCTTGCCACGATGGTTCTCGAAGGTTTTCTCTTTCGGTACGTGTGACTGATGTTCTGATCCCTGAATTGAGACTGTGAGAAAGGTAAGGGGTGTGCCCACCTGTCTCCACCCCCCCCCCCCCCCACTTTCTGGACAGACAGGCAGCCACCTAAGCATGTCACAAAACAAGAGGAAGCCTGGAACCTGTTACACAGGATTTACTAATCCAAAAGTCGATTTACTAATCCAAAAGATCTTCTAGTTCTGCCCATGGGAAACCCCATGAGAATACGGAGGGCTACGCTAAACATTGCTGGTTTGGGCACTTGAGAGCATGTGGCATTTGTTCTTCCCTTTTGTGACTATACCCAGAGCTAGCACAAACAGCAAATGGTAAATCTCCAAGAACTTTGTGGCCAGCACACCCAAACTGCTGCAGAAAAGACAAACTCGGGTGTCAGGCCCTCTCCCCATGTCGCACCCCAGCCAGCAACCCCTGAGATGATTCCAGTTTCACTAAGACAACACTCTAGGAGTTTGTCCTGGTGAGAGGGGGCTGAACAATTAACTAGACTGGAGAAAGTGTCTGGGGTTGCCACCTGACACTCCTATCTGTCCCCACCCCCATCCTTGACTCTTCCAGTGAACTAGAGAAACAGAATACCTTTATCTCCACAAGGAAATAAAAGGGTTCCTTTCTGGGAAATTCCCTTCCAGAAAAGAAATAGCAAGATTAAAAAAAAACACAACACTATTGCCTTTGGCTCAAGCTAGTAAAGGAAGTAGCTGGGCACAGGAGTCAGTGTAGGCAGGGAGAGGAGATAATGGCCTGGTGCTCCCTCCAGCTTGCTATCTCCTTATCTTTATGGCTTTCCACTGCTCCTGGGTTATAATAATTGTGCTCTCCTTTAGCACTCTTAGTCCAATCCACTCCAAAGTTTAAAGTCTGTCAAAGTCCTCAAAGTCTGTTGGGAAGTGGGGACCTCTCTCTCTCTCTCCTTGTGTCCCCAAGCTGTACTTAGGTTCCTGATGACAACAAGCAAGGGCCTCAACCCTCCCCAGTCCTGAGTTGTGTCAATGGTCATGACAAAGTCCTCAGGGGTTGCCTAGGATCCTCCAACCTCACCAGGCTAGAAAGGCTAAACCATCTACATTTTAACCCTCGCCCCATAACCTAGTCACCGGGAAAACTTGAGCACCATTCCTTCAGCATATTAAAATTGCAGGCTTCTTATACATAAATTATCTCTTGGTGTGTGGGGAGGAGGGGGAGCCACTAAGGTTTAAACTCAGGCAGTCTACCACTAAGCCATGCCTCCAGCCATGTATCTTTCAAAGGAAGTTGTAAAGCTCAAATGAACAGTGTTAAAGACAGTGCTTTGATAAGCAGCAGAGCCTCTACAACCCACAGGACTAAGCATCAGATATAAAGATGCTGCCATATTTGGATGAGGCAGAGAGCATCATACAGTAAACAGGTGCACAACATGGACTGTGCCTGGAATCCTAGCTAGCACACAGCTAGCTTCAGGTTCAGAGGAAAAACTAAGGTAGGAGGCGAGACGTATAGCCTGGTTGCCCACCATGGAAAAACTCGACGGTGAGACGTTCTAAGAAGTTATAGCCATTATATGAGGTGGGGGCAGGGATCATTTTAACCCTTGTCACAAGGTATTTTTCTCTCTGTCTTGCCCTTTCTGGATCCTAAGGTGATTGCAGAAGAGAGAGAGAGAAAGAGAGAGAGAGAGAGAGAGAGAGAGAGAGAGAGAGAGAGCGCCCTGGAGTAAAGGAGGCAGAGGCAAAATGGAGGAAGGCAAGGATATCAGGCTTTTATCTTGCTTTTAGTTCCAATTGAGGAGTTAGCATTTTTCAACAAAACCAGTTTCTAAGTACCTGTTATATCATGAATGCATAGCTTCACAAAAGCAACTCGTCATTATTGAGGAACATAGGGTGGTCAAACTGTGAATTGTTCTGGGAAAAGGAAGTGTTCATTCATTCATTCATTCGGACTTATTTGGTTGAGGCTCAGAAGACAGAAGGGCTTCATCTACTTGTGGTTCTGTCTTTCAGAATCTCACAGAAGAAGTCGGCCTGAGCAGAAGCTACCAGCCATGATGCTCTTCTGGCTTGCCTTTCTTCTAGCTTGCTTTCCAGGTGTGTCTGCCAGCTAACTGGAACTCTTCTCCTTCGTTCCCTCCAGGATCTAGTTCCCTGGATACATCGAAATCAGACTTATCCAAAGAGATGCCCCTCTCAAAATGTATACTTCCCAAAGAAGGAGTCACATACAAGCAATAAAGGCTAAGTCAGAACATGAGTTGGTGAATTCTGGAAATTGGGGAAGATGGCAATTCCTAACACCAAACCAGTAACTTGGGGAAATATCAGCTCTAGAGATCTTAAAAAAAAAAAAAAAGAGAGAGAGAGAGGGCTGGGAATATGGCCTAGTAGTAGAGTGCTTGCCTCATAAACATGAAGGCCTGGGTTCGATTCTTCAGTACCACATATATAGAAAAGGCCAGAAGTGGTTCTGTAGCTCAAGTGGTAGAGTGCTAGCCTTGAGCAAAAAAAAGCTCAGGGACAGTGCTCAGGCCCTGAGTTCAAGCCCCAGGGCTGGCAAAAAAAAATTAAAAAATTTAAAAAAAAGAACTTGATCTTAAGTCAAGCATCATGCTGTTATGGGATTTTTGAGGACATTAATTATTCTTCTTGGCTCAATATGTTTATCAGGGGGGAACAGTGTTTTTAAACAGAAATAACAGAAACACAAATGTAGTATTTTCTTTAAAAAAAAAAAAGGCTATCTCGTGCTTACATCCATCATCCTTAAAACAGATTACAGTAAATGAATTACAATTGGAATAATGCTTAAGCAGCCATCTTAGCCAATGCAGCAATTGTCTAGCTGGTAGGTGGGAAACTGCGTCACCTCAGGGTGGCCTCCCCAGGATCTCAGAAAGATTCTCTCTTCTCTTCCCCCAGGGGCCTCCACAAAAAGTCCCATATTTGGTCCAGCTGAGGTGAGTGGCGTGGAAGGAAACTCAGTGTCCATCAAGTGTTACTACCCAAACACGTCTGTCAACCGGCACACCCGGAAGTACTGGTGCCGGCAGAGAGGCAGTGGCCCCTGCATGACTCTCGTCTCCTCGGAAGGCTTCGTCTCCCAGAACTATGCAGGCAGAGCCAACCTCACCAACTTCCCAGACACCAACACATTCGTGGTGAACATCGATCAGCTCACCCAGGATGACTCTGGGAGCTACAAGTGCGGCCTGGGTATCAACAATAGAGGCCTGTCCTTTGATGTAAGCCTGGAGGTCAGCCAGGGTAAGGATGCAGGCTCTTTGGGGTCTTGGCAGAAGTCAGAGGAAACCATTTCAGGTGTAATAGCAGGGCCTGAGGAAGAACTGCCAACCAGAAGCACATCCCACCATGGGGTCTGAAGGATTCATCCTCTTGAGACAGACTTTCCATAACAGGATACAGGACTGAGATTGGGGGCAGTGGGTGACTCTTTGTAGGTCTTTGGGTCTGAAACATCTAAGGGATTTACTGAGATGCTAGCTTTAACTGCTATCCAGAGGACAACTTCACTTGTGTTTGTTAAGGTGGGACACAAGGTTTAACAGCATTAAGAGAGAAAAGGCACCAGGAGATTGACAGGGATTCTTAAATTCCTGCCATTAGTATACCCTTTAGATCAAGGCCTCGAGTCACCAGAGTGTTTCATTTAACACAAATATTTTCATAGACTCATTCATCTGTTAAAGCTATCAAACACATAAATCTGATTCTCAGTTCTTGACCAAAGACCTTGGATCCTGAAGGGTCAAGCCACTGAACAGGCCTGTTCTAACTGAAGAAAGAGAGGAAAAGAAAAGCTTGTTCTGACAAGAGTTCAACAATGGGGATAGTCAAGGGCAAGCTAAACAAGAAAGCATCAAGGAGGAGACTTGGAGGAACTCTCCAAGATAGCTGCTGCTCCTTTGGGATATGAGTCTGTGCACAAAATAAAGAAGTCATTCCAATGGCAAGGGAGACTCATAACCCACAGACTCTTCAATGCTGAAATGGATGCTGATGTTGGCAATGCAGGCTTCAACTAAACATTTTCAATAGGAGAAACTCACTTCTGCATAAGACTGCAGTGTGCATATTAGGACTGTTGTAAGTTTTAGGAGCTCTGATTACAATGCACTGGAATCCTGTAGTGATGTTCATTGTGTTCGTGCACATGTTCATTTGGGTACCTACTGCATAGAGGCATTGTGCCCATCAGAGAAAATATCTCTGCCCTCCAGTTGGTGGAAAACATGCTTCACTCTAGCCTACATAGAATTGAGTGATCCAGATGTAAGCATCGGAAGGTGAGAGAGACTAATGCTAGCTTAGGGAAGGCTTCCTATAGGAGGCAGTAAATTGGGCCAAGGAAGATGGAGGAGATGACCCTGCTCATCATAAAGGTCACATCCAATACCTCTATAACAAAATACAGGTAAACAAGAGAAGGTATAGCATGAAGCAGGGATGGCCAGATTGAGGTGAGACAGGACACACACACACACACACACACACACACACACACGAGTGGGAGGTAATGCTAGTAAGGGGTAATACCAGTGGGTGACCTAGTAAAGCCCATCTGTTCAGAATCTTCATGGTTCCCCTAGTCCAGACCCCCAGCTACAGTATTTCTTCTTCTTGGGTTTTGAGGCGGGACCCTTCAGCAACAACACACAAGACTTGCTTTAGGTCCAGCTATCACAAACAGAGATGCAGGAACCCTGAGAGTCGTACTTTTAGGGTTTATGGGTGGCTTTGAGCTAACAGGGTCTAGTTTCTACAGCCCACCTTGGGAATTCTTGGGAAGTTTTGCTTCTTACCTTTGGGGAGAATGGAGTGAGAGACAGGAGGGCATGAGAAAGTCAGTGAGAAACTTAGCCTCTGGCATCTTCACTTTGGGGTAGATTTTTCTATACTTCAATGGAATGGTTTGATCATGCTTCTTTGGCAATCAGGGCACTCTAGGTCTTAGGCCCAACCAGAGACTCCCTGGAAGCAAAACTATGATCCTTTGTTACAAAACAAGGAAGTCATGATTTTCCTCTGCTCCTCATCCTGCAGTTCCTGGGCCTCTCGACGACACTCATGTCTACACAGAGGATGTGGGAAGAACAGTGAACATCATCTGCCCTTTCGAGAGTGAGAATGTTCAGAAAAAGAAGTCCTTGTGCAAGAAGACAGGGCAGGCCTGCGAGACAGTTGTCGACACCACCGGGAATACGAGCCCCAGCTACAGGGATAGAATAAAGCTTTCTCTTCAGGGAACCATTCAAACCCAATTCAAAGTCACCATCAGCCACCTGAGGCCCAGTGATACGGGAATGTATGTGTGCAAGGCTGGGGATGGGCCCAGTGCTAATACAAAGAACATTGACCTCCAGGTGCTAGAGCCTGAACCAGAGCTGGTTTATGGAGACCTAAGGAGCTCAGTGACCTTTGACTGTGCCCTGGGTCCAGAGATGGCCAGAGAGCCCAAGTTTTTATGCCGGATGGGCAAAGAAGGAGCCTGTGATGTGGTCATCAACACCCTAGGGACGAGGGATCCAGCCTTTGTTGGCAGGATCTTGCTCACACCCAGGGAAGACAATGGCCGCGTTAGTGTGCTGTTAACAGGACTGAGGAAGGAAGATGCAGGGCGCTACCTGTGCGGTGCCCACTCTTCTGGTCTGTTTCAGGAAGGCTGGCCCATCCAGGCTTGGCAGGTCTTCGTCAATGAGGGTGAGACCCCAGCATGGGAGAGGGAAGGGTGGGTAATCGAGAAGGTGAGAGACCAGCTTAGCTCCCTGAGTGTATTCCTCAATGTTCCTCCATCAGTCCACAGTACCCATTCACTGGGGATGAATACAAGGATGAATAAATACAATACAGACGAGCGAGACAATGAAGCCTCTATCTGCCTTGTGCTAGCTCCCAATTACTCTCTGTGACCAAAGACTTTTACATGGCTATTCCTGGATAATAGGAATAAGAAGGGCTAAGCTTCTGATAAAGACAATAATTGTAGATCAGCCAGGTTTCAATGCCACAGTTGTCCCCGTCTTTTCCCCTGGCACAGACAGAGCAAAGTAGTTATCATATCCCTCGTGTCCAAATGGAAGGATTGGCCTATCTTGGTCTCAAAGATTTCTAGAAAAGCAATACTCCACCCTCTAAATGTTCCGCTCCTATGCTTCTGAAGGTTATTTGTCATTCAGCACCATCTGGCTATGCTCTGCTGGGCTACCACATCACGTAATCGAAAAGAATTGAATTTCTGCTCTTCTCACCCCAAAACACAGGACATAGAGTTGTCTTCATGAGGAGCAGCAAACAGTAACTTTAAGTTCAAGCATCTTTCCTTGTGACCTTTCTGTGTTTCCCGGGCATCCTTCGTCCTTCAAGCTTGGCATCCTCATCGTGCTCTCCCACTTCTTTGCTTGCTCTGAATTCTGTCTGCACATTGGTATTAACTGTTTGGAGACTGGCTGCCCTCTTTGCCGGACGTTTCAGTAATCCTGAGCCATTCTAAAAGACCGGTGTCACTCATTCCAAAGACAGTGTCTTAATTTAGATACTCTCCATTGAGCTGTTTTTGCAAGATAAACTAAGAACTAGGTTTAAGAATAAAAAGAAACTTAAAGGGCAACTTTTTAAGAAGCCAAGGGAGAAGGGCTGACAGTCTCTCTTAAATCCCTTCCATTCGGTGCTCAGAATACAGGTGATAAAGAGATATTCAAAAGGAAATTACTACTATTGTTCCTAAGGAGGGTGAAATGATCTGTCTAAACTTCCCTCTCTGTCTTGGCTGAGACACTGGGGATGGGGGTGGGGGTGGGGAAGTAGCTCAGGCCATACAAGGACATTCAGAGGTCACCATCTTTCCATGCCATCTCTGCCTATGCTTTCAGAGACCACAATGCCTCAAACTCGCTCCGTGGTGAAGGGTGTGGAAGGAGGCTCTGTATCTGTGCTCTGCCCCTACAACCCAAAGGACAGCAACAGCCTCAAGTACTGGTGCCGCTGGGATGGGACTCAAAATGGCCGCTGCCCACTGCTGGTGGAGAGCCAAGGACTGGTTCAGGATCAGTACGAGGGCAGGCTGGCACTGTATGAAGAGCCGGGCAATGGCACCTACACAGTCATCCTTAACCAGCTCACCAGCCAGGATGCTGGCTTCTATTGGTGTCTCACCAATGGTGATTCTCACTGGAGGACCACGATAGAGCTTAAGGTTGTTGAAGGTAAGAGCAAGACTGGGCTGGGGAAAAGGAGAAAGCTTCCAAAACGATCTCAGTCCCCTATCTATCTTTCCTCCCACCTCACCTACATCTATGCCAACACACGGGCACGGAGAGTTCACAAGAGGAAACCTACCTCCATGCTCTTCTAATTCCTTCCTGTAGCACTTCCTAATCACAGAAGGGCATTGGCTTCTTTTGCAGTAGGTGGGTTCTTTCTATTGAGTCTACAAGAAAGGGAAGTTAGTAAGCAAGGTTCTATGTTCTTTTTCCCCCCTCCCTCCCCCCCCCCCGCCAGTCCTGGGCCTTGGACTCAGGACCTGAGCACTGTCCCTGGCTTCTTTTTGCTCAAGGCTAGCACTCTGCCACTTGAGCCACAGCACTACTTCTGGCCGTTTTCTTTATATGTGGTGCTGGGAAATCGAACCCAGGTCTTCATGTATATGAGGCAAGCACTCTTGCCACTAGGCCATATTCCCAGCCCCAGGTTCTATGTTCTGTAGCAGACTATAGATTGTTCATGGTGGGTATCAATCAGCATTATATTACATCTGCATGTCACGCCCCTGTTTCTTACATATTCAGCAATATTTATTCACAATGCTGTTCTAACAGGAAATACAGACTAAAGACACCAATCACTTTGGGCAGTGTCTCCAACTTCCAACTTCTTGTGCCTTTTCCTTCCTCCTTCCCTGCTCCAGGAGAGCCAAGCCTCAAGGTACCCAAGCAAGTGACTGCCGTGCAAGGACAGAGCGTCAAGATCCCCTGCCATTTCCCATGCAAGTTCTATGCCTATGAGAAATACTGGTGCAAGTGGAGCAACACGGGCTGTCAGGCTCTGCCCAGCCAAGATGAAGGGCCCAGTGAAGCCTTCGTGCACTGCGACCAGAACAGCCGGCTCGTCAGCATGACCCTGAACCCAGTCTCCAAGGAGGATGAGGGCTGGTATTGGTGTGGGGTGAAACAAGGCCACGTCTACGGAGACACTGCAGCTGTGTATGTGGCAGTAGAGGAGACGGCACAGGGTGAGCCTCCAAGGGCAGGGCCCATGCCCTTGGCATCTCATGGCAGGACTCCTCCGAGGTCCCTTTCTAGCATTTTCTCATGCAGGGATAGCCCCTAGGTTTGGCTATAAGAAGCTCGGTTTGAGTGAGATCATGACAGTCCTTCAACAACGGCATCCCTAACAAACATACAAACTAAAAACATAGTAGATTTGCTATGTAATTTGAATATTAAGACAAATCCTATAGGTTCCCTTCAAACCATATTGAAGTCCCTTTCTATAATCTAGAAATACTTTTCTTTATATAAAGAAACTCCAGAAACACTATTGCATACAATATGCTCATTCTCCCTTCCTCATCCTAAGACTCCAAATAGGCCCAGGTACTTGCATTTACAATACCTGACAAAGAAGGTTGCATAAAATGTGCTATCCCCACGAGGATATTCTTAGCACCTTAGAAATCTCAGTGAGAATGGGCTCAAGGGGTCTGGCTCCTGAGGGGCTGTTGCCAGGCTACCACCAGGGGGCAGCATTGGTGCACCCAGCCCTGCAGTTGGGGGGCATGGAGCAGGGTTTCAACACCGTGGAAAATCACCCTAGGTAATTAATTCATTGTCCCTGTTCTCAGCTGCCTCTGCCACACAGAGCCTTGAAGATGGAAATGAAGTAGCTGTGGAGCAGAGATATAATCTCTTAGAGGAGGCGGTCGCTCCTTGGTTTCCAACGCCATCCTGGGCCCCACTGTAACCTTGAGTCCTTGAGTCCTGACCGTAACCTCTCAGAGCACAAGAACATGGAGAAGAAGATGCTCACCTGGCCCTTGCTCTGCTCTGTTTTGCTCTAGGTTCCCGCGACGCCACCCAAGTGAACACAAACGCTGCTCCCAAGGTGAAGGTGGCAGAGTCCGGTGCCAGGGAGCTGATGCCGGATAACAAAGCTGTTCTGAATCCCAGGCTTACTGCTGAAGAAACAGTGCTGGAGGAGAGAGGAGACCAAGCCCAAGAAGGCAGAGCATCTGCCGGGGCTGGCAGGTGAGGAGAGATTCGGGTCTTCCCTGTCATAGAACAACTCAGGCAAGGGCCCCTTAGTACCGCCACCCCTTTCTCCCATGGCTAGGGCCACATGGAGGCTTGGGGTCTATCTCCCAGGCCTGAGGTGTGCTAGGCTCGTGTCTTGCCAGGGCTGGGCAGGCTTCTAAGGAGAATGAGGCTAGGGAACTATGTTTGGAGGTCAGAGTTCACAAACTGGGAGGAACAGTAGCTTTGACACGAGCTCTAAGCCTTGAATCTCTCTTCCAGTGATGGACTTAATCCTTCTTCCAGCTCTGAGGGACATGGCAACAGCTCCCAAGTGCTGCTCTCCACTCTGGTGCCTCTGGGCCTGGTGCTGGCCGTGGGTGCCATCGCTGTGTGGGTGGCCAGAGTCCGGCACCGGAAGAATGTGGGTGAGTCTCCAGGGTGCTCTCTGCCCTACCTCCAGCCCCGAGCCTTCAATTCTGGTGCAGCTGTCCCTAGAGGAGGCTCCCATACTCTCCTCCTTTCTATAGAAAGCATGTGAGGGAAGATACCCCACCCCCACACACCTCTACAACCTAGTTCAGCACTTCTGTCCTGATCCTGCTCTGGTAAAGCTGCCTCTGTGGCTCAGGATCCAACCTCAGTGAGCAGGGCTGCCAAGAAGGTGACCAGAATCCAGGATGCCTGGACACCATCTACTTGATGACCAATTGGCAGAGTACCTTTAGGGCATCCTCATTTCATGCCTCAGTTTCCTTGTGGCTCAAGACAGAGTGATAATAACCACATTACAGGGCTGAGGTAAGGACTGAACAATGCCACTCTGTGCACTGAGAGTTAAGAGGTCCAGAGTGACACTGAGTCTTGATTATCCATGAAAAGACTTAGATGGCTTCATTCTGGCTTGGGTCCATCAGAGACGAGTAGCCCAAGGCCCCACCACCCCCTGGCACCCCAGAGGCCTTGAGAATCCCCCCACAGATGAGTAGCTGGCCTTGATTTGTTTACCCCAGCCATTCCCCAACACTAACTCCTCTTTCTCCTGGGCAGACCGGATTTCACTCCAAAGCTACAGGACAGACATTAGCATGGCAGACTTCAACAACTCCAGGGTCTCCGGTGGCAATGACAATATGGGGGCCTCAGCAGTCACTCTAGAGACAGTTATTGAAGCGAAAGAGGGTATGTCTCAAGGGAATGACCAACCCCACAAGGGATGATTGGACCTGACCCCCCCCCCAAAAAAAAAATATCCATGGTAGAAGTAGAGGTAGCGAGAGCTAACCACACTCTTTCCATGGACAGAGCTGGAGACCACCACCGAGGTTCCCACGGACCCTGAAGAACCCAAGAAGGCAAAAAGGGTGAGGATGAGAAGGGGAGAAGGAGACGCCGCTTGTGTAATGAAGACCTCGTCACTTCTGGGGCTGAAGTTACACATCAGAATGCAATCACCTCACACAAGTGGGCCCCGGGACAGGGAGGATGGTGGAAAGAATGCCAGGAGGACTTTCAGAAGGGAAGACCTAACTTCCTAGATGCGGGATTGGTGTGAACGAGGCTGAGGGAGGAGGGAGGCAGAGGAAGGAGTGACGCTGTGTCTGTAGGCTCTGGGTTTGCAAGAGCAGAAGCCTGGAGATAAGCAAGGCTCGTGCATGTGCATGTGCACGTGGGTGAGAATGTCACGCGTCCGTGGCGGGGGCGGGGCTTAGGCGAAGATCCTTTCTGGACTGTGGAACCTGAGTTTAGATGACGTTCACACACGTGGGGATCAACTTGTCACTAGGAGCCCACCCCTGCCCCTGCCCACCCCAGCCAAGTGCCACAGGACCTGAAATTGCAATGGAGGCAACTCTTCTCTTCCCTTCATTCCCCGCTAAGACTCTAAAACACCGCCTGGCCTCTGACCCAGAGGCCTTAATGATTTTTTAAAAAATATCAGGTCTGCTCTCCCTCAAAGTAGCAGCGAGCCCACATTTCTCCCAGTCAGGAGGAGATGGAGTGAGTCTTAGAAGCAGCCTTCCCTGCTGGTCTGGTGCTGCTGGAAAGCCATGTCTCTGGGTTTTAGGAGAGAGACAAGCACAGGCCACCTTGGCCTTGAACGGCGCTGGCGCAGCTTGCGGGGGGACAGGCCCCACCAACAGAAGTGGTTCCGCCCCACGTGGCCGAGGGAGGTAGTGAGACCAGGGAAGATATTTTTAGAGCCTGCAACTTTCCATTTCTCAAAATGAATCCCTCCACAGGCACGTGAGGGGGTTGGACTGAGGACAGGGAGGGGAAAGAGGGGTGAGTTCAAGACACTGAACGCCTCCCCTTCTTCGGGACCCTCACATCCTGACGCCTCTCCCGTTGCCCCCTAGTCATCCAAGGAGGAAGCCGACATGGCCTACTCAGCTTTCCTGCTCCAGTCCAACAACCTCGCTGCCCGGCTGGAGGATGGTCCCAGGGAAGTCTAGAAGCGCCAGCCGCCTGCCCCACCGCACCGGTCACCTTCGGAATCATGCTGATCTAGTCACAGCTTGCACTCACCCCCTCAGTTAGGCTTTTCCTACCTGTCCTCAGGGCTGTGCTGGTCCCTTCCTCAGTGGCATCAAAGCCTCACCTAATTGTTCCCATGGGGTAGGGGGTGTGGGGAGGGCACTTCCCAACTGAAGCTCATTATGGAGACAGAACTGAAGGTGTGGAGAAAGATTCAGCTCTTGGGGGCTGGGGGGAATCTCTAAAAGTAGAAGGGGGTCCAAGTGGGGGCTCGTGTCAGGCAGGAGAAACATTTGCAATCTCCCTACACATTCATGACAGAATGTCAAATGAGACTTGCCCTTCTGGTCTATCTTCCCTTCCCTCCCTTCTTCATTCAAAAGATATTATTTAGCCAGGCTCAAGTGGTAGAGTACCAGCCTTGAGTGAAAAAAGCCAAAGGATAATGCCCAAGCCCTGAGTTCAAGCTCCAGTACTGGCACACACAACCAAACATGCATACACGGAAACACAGTTGAATATTCACTCAAACCGAGGAGCCCCACAAGATGTGGGACATACGACTCAAAGGTCTTCATGAACGTCATGAACATCCAGTTCCTCTCAGTGTCTGTCTTTTCACTAAAACATCCACAGCAGGTGGACTCGCCTCTGTTCTTATTGGACATCATAAAATGCTTGGAGTCCTCAGGTATATATACACAGCATAATAAACACATGTTCTTCCCACTTCACAGGTAAGAACACTGAGGACCTCAGAGGAGAAAGAAGAGTATCTCTCTAGGGCACCCTTGAGCTAAAAGTATCAAAGCAGGTTTGGCAGCCCCTGTCCTGCTGACTAGCCCTGCGCCTCTGTTAGAAGGCAAGGTTTCATTGTGAGGAGGAGAGGGAAGAGAAAAATGGAAATGACAATTGATCGTTCGCTGGTCCCCCTGCAGGGAAATAAACCCTTTCCACAGCCCTTTTCTTTCCTGTCATTTTCTTGGGACTAAGATAAGAAAGCAGTGGAGCACAACCCCCGAGAAGAAGGGAACAGGAAGATAGGGTTTTTGACGGCGCCTGGGAGCTAAAGCTGAAATCTTTCTCTCCCTACTCTGTACTTCCAGCAGCACCTACAAGCTGGCACTTGCTAACCAATCAGAAATGTGACTTAACTGATAATTAAATGCTGTGATTACCACCAAGGAGCCTCAGACTGCATTTGTCCCCACACTGTGGTTTCCCAGGCAACCCTTTTCATGCATCCAAAGCAGTGGTTACCTCCCTTCCCCACTGCCCAAGGGGTGGCTGAAAGGGGCAGAAGAGAAGGTCTAAACCTGGAACCGACTGTCTTCAATAAAAGAATTGTTTTGTGTCAACTCCAATGATCAAGCCACTGAATTTCTATATGTTAATCAAGACCATTTACAGTAGGATAAATTAAAAGCATTATGATTGGTAATCCTCATGGACATGAAAAAGGAAATCTTGATCAAGCATCCACAGAGATCTTCCAGGAATAGCTCTAGAGGCATTAAGAATGGCCTGTCATTTGATATATTACCATCAAACTAGGGTGTCTTGAACACCTAGCAATAGAGTTGCTTACCTTTATACCAAAAGATTGGCTGAACACCAAAATTTGCATGTAATGGGTGCCCAGGCTAACTTGAGGAGCTTATGCTGCAAAATCCTTATGAGACTTTCTGAAACAAACAAAAACCAACACATGTCAACAGGGCTGATGGTAGTTCCATGTATGCAGAATATGTTAGTGGCAGGATCAAGTGTGCTTTCCTTACTGAGGAACAGGAAATCGCTGAGAAAACAGTGAAGGCACAAGCACAGAGTCATAAAACTAAATAAAAATATAAACTTTTCTTTATTTGTCTAGCTTGGATGAAGTCTATGAGAACTTTCCAGCACTGAGATAAAATAAAGATTTTTTTTGGAAATATAAAAGGCTTTTTGAATAATAAAATATCAAAAGGCTTTTTTTTTTTTTTGGCCAGTCCTGTGCCTTGGTGTCAGGGCCTGAGCACTGTCCCTGGCTTCTTCCCGCTCAAGGCTAGCACTCTGCCACTTGAGCCACAGCGCCACTTCTGGCCGTTTTCTGTATATGTGGTGCTGGGGAATTAAACCCAGGGCCTCATGTATATGAGGCAAGCACTCTTGCCACTAGGCCATATCCCCAGCCCATCAAAAGGCTTAAAAAAAAAAAAAAAAAAAAGCATCCATGGACAATTTAACCTTGAATTTCATGTGCTTCTGGGGTACCATGCAAGATCAAGAGGTAGCTAATTAAAGCCAAGGTAACAACCTTAGTAATCTATTCCTAAAAGGTTATCAACTAGGAGCTAGTTAAATGATCACTTAGGGTTTAGGGTAGTTGATATAAAAATCTCCATGTGGGGGAGAGTGATTAGATAAAAGACCCTTTGCCTATTAAGCTCATTCTAGGTCCTGGCACTAAGCCATGCCATATGCTGTAAGGAATGTCCCAGCTGTCACTGGTAGCTTGCTCCCCTCTGTGTCCCTAGACTCTTCCTCAGGGCCTGTGTCTGGACACTTTCTCTGCAGGGGAGAGTCCTCTCTTGTCTTCCGTCTGGCCTGCAGTGACCTTTGTCTTCTAGGTAGGCATTGAGGATAATCCTCCAGGTACAGACGCTTTTCAGCCTTCCTTTGCTGGGACTTCAACTTCACTCCTCCAGCCTCACTTCCCATCTCCCCTCTAGTGCACCAACCACAGTGCTCACTCTTCAATTTCCTGATGCTAGCTTAGAGCAGAGAAAGCCTTGGGCTTCTCCCCAGGCAGTGGGAACAGCCGTCAGGAAAGGGAATTCACCTCTTTTCTCTGTTGGGGATGGATGCAGTTCTAGCTTCCAGAATTCCCCCAGACCAGGGGGTTCTCCTGGTGGGTCACGACTCATGGGAAGAACCACCTGAGAATGGAGACCTTCTGTGCCGTGCAGGCCCAGAAGACGGCTCTCCAGAGCCTGGCCCCGGGAGAGGCCACGCTAGAATAACGCAGTACTCAAGCAGAACCCGGGGATGGGGTACGTCTCTACGCACTCCCACTGCACTCCAGGCTGGGCGCCAAGCCCGCGTGAAGCTTGTCTCATGCCGTCTTCGCGGGCATCTTAGGAGAAACGCTGTAACAAGCAGCGTGTTGCACCACACAACAAGGAGGCCATGATGGACAGCAGCGAATGAATTCACCTTCAGGGCTCGGGGGGGCCTCCACTTTAACTGATATTGTTTATTTCCTCCTTCTGCCTGTCACCTAGCTAGGAATGTCCTCCATCTGGTTCTTCCCTTTGGGCCTCCAGAGCATGCATGTTGGGTCAGCTGAGTCCCCATTCTTGGTGGGCTTCTGCCTGCCATGCTCCCGGGAAATAGAAGCCTCAAGGGATGAATCAGAATGGAGGTCAAGTGCACACAGGAAGTACAGAAGGGAGTCAGTCCTATCCACAGTCCCTTCTAGCCCGGGGCCTGACTTCCTCTAGGCCCAGCTTCTGAGACCCTGGGGCACCGATCTCAAGGCAGAGACTAAACAAGCTGGGGTCCGAGAGGTCCGATTCCTTCCGTTACTTCTTGACTGTGCTCAGATGCCTTCCTACTTCTTGCTCCTGACCCCGTGTGATTTTTCTTTAAGGGTCTTGTTTGTGTTGCACGGATAAAAAGCTTTCTGACCCACTGTCATCAGGTCCTTTCCTCACTGATCCATCCTGGAGCTTCTCGGCCATACGTATACACCATACACAACCCACGAGACACAGTCCAACGCACATATTCACACAACACACACATGCACACACACACACACACATTCATAGCCACACATCACACAATACGCATCCCATGCTCACACCGCAACACACCACACACACACACACACCTACACACAGGGTCCTCTCACCTATCACATGGTCTCTGTACACACACCTCCCACTTACATTTGCACCCACACTCTCACACCCCTTGCCACATCCATCACCTTCACTCATTGGTACCCCACCCACCCTGGGGTACCAGTTGCCACAAACGTAATCCTAGCTCTTCAGCCATGCAAATGGCAGTGCCCTGTTATACATAGACTTTCCGGCTGGCTTCTGACATGTCAGGCCGTTTGCTGGATGGAAGCTGCTCTGAGCATTAGGGGTGGGGCAGGACAGGGCAGGGCTGCTGGCCCGCCCCCTCACCCACTTCCTCCACACCTGTGCAGCTCCCCACATTCTACAGCCACCACACAGCTTGTTTTGTGTCTTGGAGAACATGTGATGAAAGCTGGTGTGTGTGGGCGAATGGGAAGTGGTGAACACGCACCCCGGAGGCTGGCGGTCCTATGCAAACAGCTGGGATCCTGAAGAGCCCAAAGAGGCTGCAGTGCCTGGAGGGGGAGCCTGGCCCTCCCACATGGTGGAGTGGAAAACCTGGGAAGGGGGCCCTGGAGATCCTTGGCTGTAAAGGGCTCACAGAAATGGGTGTCGTAATGGCTAGGTGAGGCAGGACAGAGACTACCTTCGTGTCATCTGTGAGCAATTTGAGGCTCAGTAAAGCTTGAGTCCTAATGTTCCTCCATGATACCTCATGAACTCAGCGTCTCCCTCTTTCCCCTTGTCCGTGGATCTTCTGCTGGGGCACGCGAAGGGACAGCTCTTGCGACTTAGCGGCAGAGTTGCTATGGTCAGTGGTCAGTGCTCCGTGTCTCAGCAGGAAGGAGGCACCTCGTGGAAACAGCTGGGGGCAGGTGGCAGCTTAGGGATGGCAGAGGCTCTGGACAAGCTGTGGGTGAGACCCCAGCAATGATGTTCTGTGTGAGGAAATGCACCAGGAGTCATCCAATCGCAACCTCACTGAGGCTCAGAGAAAAATGGACAGTTGCTCCAAGTCTGTGGTTAGCAGCCCCCAACATCGCAGATGCTAAGCAGTGTTTGTCAAGTGTGGCTGAGGCGCAAGGACCACCGCCAGCGTCTTCCAGCCAAGCCTCTGCCCGCACAGCCTTCCAGAGACGAGGAGGGTTGGTGACGAGTGTCTTCGGCTCCGAAGACTGGGATAAAATCAATGACTCAAGGTCAGGAGCCGACTAGGATACACAAAGCTCGCACACAGCCACATGCTTCCTCTCGAATGTGGAAGCTGGATCAAAAATACACCCAGGCATGAAATATTAAACAGGACTCCATCCATCCATCCATACACCGTGAGAAAAAAATGGAGGATACTCTTAGGGGAGGACCACAAATCCCAACGCCTACGTGCCCCTGATCATACAAAATTATGTAATATTCACCAAGATGAACTCTAGGAAATGGAAGCAAGAGGTTTTTTTCCCCCTTTGTTGTTGTTTTTCTTTCCTTTTCTTTCTGCCTTATTTGTTTCTCTGAATTTGGGAGGGAAAGGGGGCACAGAAATGGAGGAACAAAGGGTGAACAAATGCAGCAATAGTACTCGCTGGACACTATGTTGAAAATGAACTATGTAACTTGTGGGTGGGATGGGAAGGAAAAACTGGGAGAGAGCGAGGGAAGGGGTGATACTGTCCAAACAGTGTGCTCTTTACCTGACTTGTGTAACTGTAACCCCTCTGTACATCACCTGTATAATAAAATAAAATAGAATATAGCATACCATAGCATACCACAGCATACCATAGCATACCATATCATAACATTACATAACATGTGTGCCAAGGCAATGAAATCCACTGTTCACTGGCAAGGAACCAGATGGCCCTGGTGGCTGCATGCAGTCTTGAGAGCTTCCTAGAGGCTCTTTGAACCCCGGTTGACCCATCTCATGTAACCTGTTTTCTCCACCCCTGACTTCCGCTGTGGTTTGCTGTCATTTTCTTTTTTAGTCTAAGAGTAGTTAGCGAACATGACGGGTTGTCGTTTCCTCATTTTTATGCTATTGCCCCTCAAGAGGATCAGAATCTCCATCAAGCTCACCATTGCGCAGGGCTCCTGGGTGAGGAGCAGGTATCCGGCCCCCTCGGGAGCTCTTGAGTGGCATCGGGCTCTGGAAAGAACCATGGAACTCTGGCTTTGGTCCCTTTACTTCCTGCCAGGTAAGTGCTTTGGGAAAACACTTCCAGTTTTTTTTTGTTTTTTTTTTTTTAAGGATTGAAATGACCATAAAGATTCAATTGCCAGGCACCTCCGTCTGGGACATTTCTAGACAGATCCAGGTGCCAGTCAGTATATTGGGCAGAAGGAGGATGGAGGCCTCCAAGCAGCCTTAAAGGCCCTCCCCATTCCTTTCTAGTGGTTCCCCTCTCCAGGCACTGCTCAGGTAAGATTTATCTATCAAGGGCATTCTCCTGGATACCTTCTGTATGTTTGTTTGTTTGCTTTTGCCAGTCCTGAGGCTTAAACTCAGGGCCTGGGTACTGTCCTCGAGCTCTTTTTGCTCAAGGCTAGCACTCTACCACTCGAGCCACAGCAGCATTTCTGGTTTTTTCTGCGTATGTGGTACCAAGAAATTGAACCCAGGGCTTCATGCATGCTGGACAACCGCTCTACCACTAGGCCAAACTCCTGGCCCCTCTCCTGGATACTTTCTTTGCCTACTGTACTGGGATCCTGAAGGAGGCACCTCTAAAATTTTGTTCCTACCTCTACTTTCTCTTTGTTTATGTTTTTCTTTTCCATACTTGAAATTCCAGCTTTTAGATGAATGAAGATCCTCTACTCTTTCCAACAGCTTGAATCTATTTTCTGATTCCATAATTCATACCAAAACTTTCTTCTGACACCTCCACTTCAACTTCCCTACGAGATGTGAAACACAGCCAGCCTAACACCTTGCCTCAAGCTCCTCACTGGTCACCATGAGAGGCAGCTATTCCACCTGGCCTACGTATCTCTAACATCATTACAGAATAGTGGGTTGCTGTTTTTTTTCCTGCCATTTCCTGCCTTTTATTCCCATAAAGACTGGGTCAATCAGTGGCTGATTCCTGTGTTATCTAGATCCATATTTACCAGGCTAAGGTGTGATCATCAGAAGGAAAAGAAAAGAAAACACACTCATCCTATAATTATCCTTCCTACTTTTCTCAAGGTAGCTGGGAGGGCAGTTCCAAATGGATCTTGACTTTAATCGCGGGATTGCCCTTGTGAAAACTGCAGTGGCCTCCACTGCTTACTAATTAAATATACTTACCATGCCTTCCCCCAAACCAAACAGGACTCTCCCTTGAACTAATGCTAACATTCCTACCACCGTGCCCTTCCTCAGGCTATTCTTGCTGCCAGAAACATCCTTCCTCTCACCTTCACTGCTGTGGGTTTTGTATTGCATCTCAAGCACCATTTCTTCTCATAGACACTTCTGAGTGCCAATCACTGATCACGTTCGGACTGTAGCTCAGTGTGAGTTTATATTCTTTGCTTTATTAAATGATAAATTCCTCAAGGGTCAACTGGTTTCATATCCATACTTTAGAATGTCTTGAATATGGAAGAAACACAAATACTTGTTATGTTGTTGTTGTTGTTTTTAAAAGAATGAAGTACATTGAAAGGCCAAAGGTATGGAATTTAAATGCACTTACGGGAGACTCTGGGAAGTAGAGAGAGGCATGTGTACAACAGATGGTCAGCTGAACATAGGCCCCAGAAAGAAGAGGAAGGAAAGAGTGGAAGATGGAAAGGTATAAAGGGTGCTTAGCTTATGCCTCCACAGCCTTCCTAATGAGCCCCACCATTCAGGATTCTGCTCCAGGCCCCGGCCTGTCTAGCCATGCCCAATGCTCCTGGGTAAAGAGCACGCAGGTCCAGGATGGAACCCCAAGCTCACATTCATTTCTCCCCTGCTAGAGCTGGAATTCCTCATCCAGGTGACTCTGGGCCCACCTTCAAGGCACAAGCTTCTATCCTGGGTCTTTCTCCTGAGGCTGACACCTGGCCTATGAAAGTGGCCATGGTGTCTATCTGGGAAGGAAGTAGGCGTGGGAAGTTGTACATTCAGACTAGTGTGTCCACTCTGTCTATACCAGGACCCTTGTGGTGTAAGCAAGGCTCATGGATGGAAAGAGAAGGCAGAGGGACCACAGGCGAGGGACAGGAAACTTGGGGCCACTTTCCCCTGCACGACGGTGTTATAAAGTGAACATCCGGTATGATTTTGCTAAGATGGGGAGAAAATAAATATTTTCTTCAACAGTTTATTAGCTCAATTATAACTATTAACGATTCAGACAGGTGGCATTTGGACCTTCATTTGCATTGTTACCCTAGGTCCTACAAATGTAGGAGTGGGCCTATCCCTGGAGCCCAGGGCGGTAGACACACACACTGACTGGATCCCAATGAGGAGTAACAGTGTGGGACGTGGGCTTGCAAACCTCTTAGTATCTTCACCTTAATAATAATAATAATACATATATTTAATGTTGTGACCCAGTGCACATACACATACATGTGTACACATACACACATATCATACACCTACAATGAATTTCTGGGTCATTAATATGAGGGTAAGTTTGGATGAATGGTAGCTCCGTTCTGAGAGGGAGAGAAGAACAGGGTTGGGAAGTGGAATCAGGAATTCTCTTGTGGCTGTTATGGTAGCTTCTTAGATATTCCAGCGGAGTCCATATGGGTTGATGTCAGAGGGGCAGGGCAGGAGCTAGAAATAAGACATGAATGGAAGCAAATAGACAGAGGAAAGATATACACTGTCTTCGTTTAAAGCCATTGCATCTTTGATCATAGTTTAGGAAGAGTGGAGTATTTTCCACAACTCTAACATATAGTTACATCCAATTATATATGAAGAGAAAGCACACACAAGTGTATTTGTGTGTGTGTGTGTGTGTGTGTGTGTGTGAGAGAGAGAGAGAGAGAGAGAGAGAGAGAGAGAGAGAGAGAGAGAGAGAGAGAGAGAGTCCTGGGCACTGTGTCTGAGCATTTTTTTTTTCTCAAGGCTACCTCTCTACCACTTGAGCCGGAAGTTCATTTCTGCCTTTTGAGGGAGATTGGAGTTAATTTATTGGAGATAAGAGCCTCACAGACTTTCCTTCCCGAGCTGGCTTTGAATTGTGATCCTCACATCTCAGCCTACTGACTAGCTAGGATTACAGGCATGAGCCACTAGTGCCTGGTAAGAGTGAGTTTTAAAACCACACAGCTCCTCACCTCTATCAGAGCTACTGAAATTTCCAGTCTTCATTTTTACATGTAGTTATTTATACAGGATGGAAGAAGTATAGAGGGAAACTATGTTCCTTTAGAATATAGATTCCACACACACACCCATGGGCTGGGACTATGACCTAGTGGCAAGAGTGCTTGCCTCGTATACATGAAGCCCTGGGTTCAATTCCTCAGCACCACATTCATAGAAAAGGGCCAGAAATGGTGCTGTGGCTCAAGTGGTAGAGTGCTAGCCTTGAGCAAAAAAGAAACCAGGGGCAGTGCTCAGGCCCTGAGTTCAAGCCCCAGGACTGGCAAATATATATATGTATGTATATGTATTAAGCAATTAGGTTGTTAAGATCCTCTGTTAAGAATATCATAGACATATTCTAGTTCTTACATATGAGAGAAACCATGCAACCTACTTTTCTTTGGGTTTGGCTTACTTCACTTAACATAATTTCCAAGTCTTTCCAT
This sequence comes from Perognathus longimembris pacificus, assembly GCF_023159225.1. Lineage (NCBI taxonomy): Eukaryota > Metazoa > Chordata > Mammalia > Rodentia > Heteromyidae > Perognathus > Perognathus longimembris. Next base: position 56,750,720 of record NC_063171.1, read on the forward strand.
TTCCTCGTAAAAGGAGCAATGTCACTTTCTGATGGAGACATAGAATTCCATTGTGTATATGTACCACATCTTCTTGATCCATTCATCTACTGAGGGGCATCTGGGGTTCCATATCTTCACTATGGTAAATAGTGCTGCAATGAACATGGCTGTGCTGTTAATTTTTTTATTTTTATTAATTTTTGTCTTTCATCTCTCTTAATTTTCTGTACCTTGTGTCTTGTACTTGTTCTGTAGTTCTGTGTCTTGTATATAAGATTATTCAACCAGGGGAAGGGAAAGGGAATCACAGAAATAATAGGTCAAAGGACAAAATAATATAACAAATGATACTCACTTAACAATAGGTTGGATATCAACCTTACAACTTGGGGGAGGGAGGGGAGTAGAAAGGGGTAAGTGGGAAAACAAAGGATCTGGTAACATTGTCTAAAAATGAATGTAATCATTACCTTACTTATGTAACTGTAAACCCCTTGCTCATCACCTTTTCAATAAAGACAAAAATTAAAATATAGACAGAGATCCCTGCCAGAGATCGGAGGGATTGAAGTTCAAAGAGAAAAGTTTATGTGACTCTTATCTCCCAGTAACCAGCAAAAAGTCAGGTGTGGAGGTGCGGCTCAAGTGGTAGAGTGCCAGCCTTGAGTGGAGAAGCCAAGAGACAGATCAAAGTGCTGAGTTCAAGCCCCAATGTACAGTGCGTGTGCAGTGAGACTTCATAGGCAATGGCCCCATCGCTTCTCTCTCTTCCCCCGTTCCACTGTGTGACACCCTGCTCTTAAGCCTCCCCTCCCAGCCCCCGCTTCTGGCTGGGTTAGACTCATTCAAAAACATTCATGGGTTTCCACGTTCGGGGCTGAGCTGCTCAGCTCCGGGCTCAGCTTTCCACACAGGTGTGGGCTGTCTGGGTGCAAAGGGTAATTCATGCCCCCCACCCCCACCCCCACCTGATTAGTCCTCATGAGAAGGTCACCCTTCCGTCGCCGCAGTCCTGTTGCGGTTCTGCCTGGCTTTTCTATCTGGGCCCTCTCCATCGCTTTCCACATTAACGTCAGCTCCACTTGTAGAACCCAGTGAGCTCCTGTAGGCACCAACTTTCCAACCCCACTGCTTTATCCGGTCTACATTCTGCCCTCTAGCAGGAATGCCCCCAATCCAGAAGCTTCCAGCCCTGCTGCTCTCTGACCCTTTTCTTGACTCTCATTTGACTAGACTTGGAGCTATTCTGAGCATACAGTCCAGATACAGCTAGTCACTGTGACGTCCTGCGTCCAAGGACATGCTCTGGTCTCTCTTGTATCCCCACTGTTACGGCGACTTTTTTCCTTGCCATTTAGACTCCTCTCTGCTCTAGTCCTCTAACCTCACTCCAACACACACACACACACTTTACCCTGCAAATCTTCTTCCTAGAAATACACAAACACTATGAGACCCACTTAGCTGACAGGTCATCATCCCAGCTTTTACCCTCTTCTGTACCAGCCAAACTGCATTAGACTGGCTTTCTCTTACTCACTGCTTAAACTTTTTTTAAGAGTTAGATGCATGTAATCTTATAACAAGTTTGACATTATTCTTGATTTTGTTTTAAGGTTAGATTTATTATTATTATTTTTTTTTTTTTTGGCCAGTCCTGGACCTTGGACTCAGGGCCTGAGCACTGTCCCTGGCTTCTTTTTTTGCTCAAGGCTAGCACTCTGCCACTTGAGCCACAGCACCACTTCTGGCCATTTTCTGTATATGTGGTGCTGGGGAATCCAACCCAGGGCCTCATGTATACGAGGGAAGCTCTCTTGCCACTAGGCCATATCCGCAGCCCCTTAAGGTTAGATTTATGAAATAAATGAGTATTAATTACATGTTACAAATTCTGGAAAGTATACATCATTTTTAGAAAGAAAATCAATAAATGCTTAGCTTATTATAACTATTATTATGTTATAACTATATTAACTATATATTAACTAAATATATCATTGTATTATAATTATATTAACTATTAATATTATAACTATTATATTATTATAAATAAGAAATCCAACAAAAGCAATTTTCCAACCTTTTTATTAATTAATTAATTTATTCATTGTCAAAGTAATGTCCATAGGTGTTATAGTTTCATACATAAGGCGGTGAGTACATTTTTATCACACTCCTCCGTTTTTCTCCCTCCTTCCTTACTCCCCAGTTCCCTCCCCCACCCTCCCCCAGGTTGTGCAGTTGGTGTACAGCATAATGTCTTGTAAGTGTGGCTGTTGCATTGGTTCGCCTTGTACCCTGTGTCTTTCCATTTTGGTGTTCCCCTTCTGCCTAAGCTTTTTAATGGTAGGGATTTTTAATATACATCTCTCTTACTCCTCTCCAACACACACGCCCACATAGGTGTGCACTCACATTCACACACGTCCTTTCTTCCCCTCCTACGAGTTCCCTCCCTCAGGGGGGAGCACGGCCTTTCTTGACCGCTTTTCCTTCCCATTCCTTCCGGTCACAGCTTGCACTGCACCTCTTCCAGAAAGCCTCGCTCCACCTCTTCACTCTCTCTCAGCAACTCAGATCAGGGGCCCCTGCTTGCTCCTCCCAAGGTGCCCTGTGCCTATCTCCATCATGTCTCCGTGCCACGGTGTCTGTCTGATTTGTACGCAAATGAAAGGCTTTCCATACCTACTTGTTGGACGTTTGAAGACAGAGAACTGGTGTAAGGAACAGGTGGCTGGACAAGACTGAGCAAAACAAAACTGAAAAGGAGAGTTTGCTGCAGTGTAACTCTACCACACACCCCAACTCTACCACACCACCCTAAAATAACTTGCTGGGGTGTAAACCATCGCGGGAGGTGGGGATCACCCAAAGCATAGGAGTTCTCCTTTGGCGGGGCATGTGTAGTTTTGACTATATTCTCAGAGGAAAGATATCTCCATCCCTATGTGTTTAGTAATGAGGCTAGGTCTGGGAATAAGGGGCAAGTAAAGGCTGGGAGATAGGGCTGGGCTGGGCATGGAGCTAGCCTGAGGCTGTGACTGAGTTGGGCATGAGAAGAGGCTAAGGATGAGGCCAAGCTAGAGATCACCATAGTGAGGGCACTGAGGGCTGGCTGACACTGGGCTGATGAGGGGGACGGGGCTGGGGCTGAGGATGAGTGTGAGGTTGGATTGGTGCCTAGGGTGAAGAGATGACTCGGGGTATGGAAGCTGCTGGGTTGAACTATAGATGTGGATGGACCTTTTCCTGTATCAACTCTCTCTTCTTTGCAGTATCTGGGGCTCTGAGGGTCCTCCCAGAAGTCCGGCTGGATGGAGAGCTGGGTGGGTCCATTATCATCCAGTGCCCACTTCCTGGCATACACAGCAGGATGTACCTGTGCCGGCAGATGACCGAGCCTGGGAGCTGTACTACTGTGGTGTCCAACATGTTCACCAAGAAGGAGTACTGGAACCGAGTCACCCTGGAACCATGCTCAGACAAGAATCTCTTCGTAGTAGAGATAATGAAATTGACCGAAAGTGACAGCGGCATCTATGCCTGTGGGTGGGGCAGGTACACAGACTTGGGAAAGACCCAGAAAATCATCCTGAATGTACACAATGGTAGGTGCCCCAGCTGCGTGAATGCTCAGGTCACCCGGGAAATGTGTTCATCTAACGGGAACAATCCCTGGGCTATTACGTTATTGTTGTGCTAGCCCGTCCAGTAACAGCTAGGACCCTCAAAGCTGAATGTCGTAGGCACTTCATCTCTGGGCCGTGAAATTTTCTATCCAACAGTGGATGGAAGGAAAAAGATGGGGGTTGTCTAGGCGTTAGCCCATCCTGCCTGCGGCTTGAGGAGAAATGGAAGGCATGAGATTGGGGACAGGCTCCAAGGCTGAAGAAAATTCAAAAAAGGGACATGAGAAATATCAGAAATGAATATAAAAGATACTCATTTATTGAGCCACATTTTAAGAAACATTTATCATTGTTTGTAAATCACAATTAGTATTATTTATCTTGCATCCTGCCTTTATCTTCCTCTTTTGCTGCACCAGTGCAGCATAATTCTGCAATTTACGGTCCATGTATCTCTGATGATTTTGTAAGAAATGTTGCATCAGTTAAAGAGAGAATATTTCCTTCTGAGAAGCCCCAAGCCCATTTCATTCCCTGCTCATCCTCAGCTCCTCACTGCAATCTACCCCAGCTGAGTCAGCATCTATTAATACCCACCATCCTTTCTCCAGGCCTCCTCCATTCCCCCAAGATAACCACCATATTTCTCTTGCCTCCAGCAGCGTATGAGCCATTCTTGGAAGAGGAAAAGATTTCGGGGTCTTCAGAATGGCTGCACAGCTTTCTGCACGTGCAGATCCCCAAGAGGCTCCAGGGGGCTGTGCAAACCAATTCTGGATTCCTTGCTGCAGGTCAGTCTACCAAAACAAAGAGTGGGAAAGATGGGGCTGGGGAGGGAATGTTGTGACATTGTGAAAAATGGAGGACAGATGTGTTCATCTTGTAGCGCAGAGCCGAGTCACACGTGTATTTCCCTACCTTAAGAGAAGGAATCGCTGTGAGATCCGTTCATATCTTCCAAAGCCAGCGCTGTTGCAGGACTTACACATCACCACCAGGTGGCACCACAATACCGAAGTCTGTGTTCATTCACAAAATCTAGATTCCCTTTTGAATGACTGCCCACACCCTGATTGTCCCCACACTTCCCTACTGAAGATCCTCGAGCTTCCTTCTACCTACAGGGTACCTGTTAGTGATTTTAACAAGTCAATTTTGTAATTAAAAGGTGAATCTCATACTAACAGTAACTTCATATTTCAGAATCGTTTTCCAGTTTTAAATACAGTCTGACATACACCTGTTTCATCATATCTTCACACGTATCCTATGTGAAAGATACACTAGTGGGCTGCTGGGTGCTAGAATGGTATAACTGGGCAGGTCATGGAGCCATGGGTGTGACCGACAGGAATAGTGTTGAGGGAATAAATAGGCACACACACACACACACATAGCAGTAGGTAGTGTGAGACTAGAACTATAAACAGAGGAGGGTCAGTTTTCTCCCTGGGAAGTTAGCGAAGGTTTCCCAAGGAAGTGGTGCTTGAAGCGAATGCTCAGGGCATTAATACAGTGTAGATTACACATTGGGGAGACATCTGGGCCATGAGAACGTCAAAAGCAAAGGCAGTCTGGACAGAAGGAAAGAGCTTCATGAAGTCTCTGAAGACTAGAGAACATTGTATGTATGAAAAAATGCTTTCTTTCCCCCTACCATCTCCTGCAGTTACCACCCCAGCTGAAAGCACTGAGGGCTCTCCAGCCCACCACGCCTCCCCCACCACGCCAGCAGCTCACTATGCTGGAGTTTCCAGAACATCTTCAGTAGCAGCTGCCCAGCCCTCAACTCCTCCAACAACCACTGCCTCACAAAACCCTACTCAGGAGGGAATGTTCAGGCCCCAAGTGACCAACTACCACACCAGGGAGAGGTAAGAGGCTTCACCATCCAGGACAGACCCCAACCCAGGCAAAGCAAGCTAGATTTAAGAGAGCTTCAGAGATCATCCATCAATGTCCACTTCTTGGCTCTGTCACCAGAAGGCCGCTGCAAAATATACTAACTATAAATGGGTCACATCACCTCAGTTCTATTAACAAGAACGCCCTGGCCAATCCTCCAAACACTGACCTTGTAGGATGAAATGAGGTATCTTTCAGTCGCTCAGGTTCATTCAAATCTGTTTTGATGGATGGAGAAGAACTACATGAGAATGAAGTTAAGGAAAGCTACTAAACCACTGACTTTTAAAAAATTGCTTTCATCTTTTTAATTTTTTTTCAAACATGGCTACCAGGGAAATTGAAATTACATGGTGACATACTTTGCTATTGGATTGCATTGTTGAAGTTTGCCCTGCAGTGGACCACTAGGTGGCAGAATCACAGCAAATGCACACACACACAGTTCTCAATAATTGGGATTACTTCTGCCTGAGCAAATATAAACATGTTAGGGAGGAAAAAGACATCTCACATCGTTTGGGATCTATAAATGGGGAAACTGAGACCATGAGAGCTAACTAAGTAGTTTCAAAAGAAATCGGGACACTTGATTACCAGTTTGGGTAATTCACACCCATCTACAGGTTTTACTACAGTGTTCACAGCCAGTAAAGGATGCTGTGCTAGCAGTTTGAACCCAAGTCTCTTGTCTCTTTGGGAGACCTGGGGAACTTCTGTTCGCAAAGGGACAAGTCTGTGAGTCATCTCCAAAGGAAGAGTAGCCACCCAAGAGTGCTTCTTTAAACCTTTAAACCTATCTTCCTTGCTAATCTCTCCCCTCTCCCTCTCCCTCTCTCCTTCCCTGCCTAGATCGTTCTACCATCGCCATGGCTCACGGTCAGGGAGCTGGGACCAAGGGTTTCACATCCTGGTACCAACCATCCTGGGCCTTCTCCTGCTGGCCCTTCTGTGGCTGGTGATCAAAAGAGCCATTCGAAGGAGGAAAGGTGAGCAGCTGAGCTGGGGCTTGGGTAGGGGGGCGCCGCACCCCCAAGTACCCAGAGCAAGCAGAACCGGCTTGGGCTTCCAAGGAAATGCAGGGTTAGCAGGAGCATCGCTGGCATGTAGGAAGGGGGGGTGGGGGGGACGGTGTCAATGGACTGGAGATGGGAAAGGGGGGTGGGGAGGGGGGAGGGCTTCCGTGGAGGACGAGGCTGTGCCCCCTCCGTTCTGCACACCGCAGGCACTGCGGGGCCCGGAGAGGGGGCGCGGCCTTTAGTTTGGGGGTAGGGACGGTAGGGTGACCACTGAACCACTGGGGCCACTTGTTTTCACCCTTCTTTTCCCTGTGACGGCCGGGAAGCCTTCTCCAGGCAGGTCCGCCGATTGGCACGGAGGGTGCGCACCCCGGAGTCCGTCCAGCAGCCCCGGGCGCAGCGGACCCGGGGGACGCCGCGGCCGCGCTCCCAGAACAACGTGTACAGCGCCTGCCCGAGGCGCCCCCGGGGCCCGGACACCGCCGGTGAGCGGACGCTGGTGGTGGGAGGCTGTGGGGAGCGAGGGGCACACCCGGCGGGGATGCCCTGCCTGCCGGGCGGAATCCGTGCCCGGCGCCTGCAAGCCCGGCACTCCAGCGCCCTAGTCCTCCCGGGGCTTCCCGCAGGGGCCGGCTGGGGCGGGCTGGATGGGGCGGAGCTCTGGCCATGCCCTCATCTCTGCCCTGGGGCGGGGGAGAGGGAGGGACTGACGCTGTGGCCACGCCCTCATCTCAGCCCTGGGGCGGGGCAGGGGAGGGACTGATGCTCTGGCCACGCCCTCATCCCAGCCCTGGGGCAGGGGAGGGACTGACGCTCTGGCCACGCCTCCATCCCAGCCCTGGGGCGGGGGAGAGGAGGGACTGACACTCTGGCCACGCCCTCATCTCAGCCCTGGGGCGGGGCAGGGGAGGGACTGACGCTCTGGCCACGCCTTCATCCCAGCCCTGGGGCGGGGGAGAGGGAGGGACTGACGCTCTGGCCACGCCCCCATCCCAGCCCTGGGGGCGGGGGAGGGACTAACCCTCTGACCACGCCCTCATCTCTTCCCTGGGGTGGGTCGTGGGGAGGGATTGACTCTGGCCACGCCCTCACCTCAGCCCTGGGGCGGGGGGGGGAGGGACTGACACTGGCCACGCCCTCATCTCAGCCTCTCCACCTTAGGACAAGGAGAGGCAGCTCCTTCCCATCTCCCAGCCTCGGTGCCACCCCAGGGCCCTCCGCAGGTAAGCCTAAACTTGGCTCCACCACTAGTTGTCAGCCATCTGCGTGGACGTGAGCGCAGGTAGTCTGGCCTCGCTTTCTCCCAGCATCGTTTCCCAAATGGGGCACAAATTGGGGTCCTTTGCCTCCTTTGGTGGGGTTCAGAAGCCGCTGGCGGTCCAGCAATTGGGGTAGCCTTGGTTTACCTGGCTGTTGGCCAAGCATTTCTCAAGGGGTCAATAGGTGTCGGATGCCCACAGCTTGGTAGAGAATGAAAGGTGGTAACTAACTCTTATACTGATGTGGGAAAGATTCGATTTCTGGAAGGTCCTAAAGGGGTGAAAGCTACCTGGACAGTTTCTTCTCAAAGGGAGGAAAATTTTTTTTTCCCCAGTAAACTCTGATGAGAAAAGTGATTTCCTCATCACCGGGGCAATTAGGCTAGATTTACACAGTGACTTTGTGAGACTTGGGCAAGTTTTAACACCAGCGTGAGGAGGACTCATAAGCCTAGAAATGGGTAGAGGGAACACTCAAGCTTCCATTAAGTAAGAAGCCTTTAAACTGTTCATCCCTCATTTTCCCAAATTAAGAGACATTTGTATTCTCTGAAGTACCTGCAGTCATTAAAACACTTTTTTTAAAAAAAATCCGAAATTCAAAAGGATGTACAAGGAGGTTACAATGTAACATGCCCATCTAACTGTCCAGGGCTTCTTGATCGGTCACAGTCATCAGAAAAGGAATAAAACTGTAAGAGGAGTAAATACGTATTTTAATTAGTATAGACTAAGCTAATGCAACAGGCACGAAAGCACAGAGCTCAGGAAATGGAGAGCAAGTTTCCTCTCAAGGGACAGAGAAGGGGACAAGAAGATGTGGCCAGAGGTGTGTGGTCACCCAGAGACTTCTTTCTCTGCCATCCCCTGGAGTCTTGCCTGGTCTGTAGTCAGTACACAGCCACCGGCACCATGTCCATATTCCTGTGCACAGGGAGAAAGGTGAAGAAAGCTGCTTCGGTAAGACCATGTCCCTAAAGTTTCACAGATGACCTCCGCCGCGTTCCATGTTGCACTGCAACCCGTACCTTCAAGGGAGGCTGAAATCAGAGCTCTGGCTGGCATGCATGTGCCTTACTAAAACGGAGAGAGTGCAGGTCTGCTGCAGTCTTTCCCAGATGCTTGTGTTTGCCCTCACCCACCCATGCTGGAGTAAGCTTCCCACGGCTGAGGAATGGCTGGGCAGGCCCTGTCTGTTCTACCCAGCCACCTGCCTTTCCCTCCAAAGCCACCATGACCAGGCTTTCTCCTGGGGCTGTACCTGGAGGAATCTTATCCTGCCTCCCTCCCGGAGACCCTCATTTCCACTATGAGGGACAAACAACTTCACAGAACAAGTTTACAACAAGGTTCATATGCCTAATGGCTGATGATTATATGTTTCCGAGGGGGTATTTCCTTCTTCTTCTTTTTTTCATACCAAGGCCTTGAGCTTTTTTGCATTCTAACCATTGAGCTGCAACTCCACTTCTGGCTTCTTTGGTAATTAATTGGAGATAGGAGTCTCATAGACTCTGTTGCCCAGTCTATCTTCAGACTGCAATCCTCAGCCTCCCGAGTGGCTCAGGCTGTGAGCCACCAGCGCTCAGCTAGTATTTTAATTTTTAAAGCCTAGCAAATTCCTCTGTTGATGACAGTGGGAGATATATGTGTGTGTGTGTGTGTGTGTGTGTGTGTGTGTGCACGCGTGCACGTAAGTATACATGCACTAGAGCTTGAACTCTGGGCCCCAAGCTCTCACTTGGCTTTCTTACTCAAGGCTGGTGCTCTACCACTTAAGCCACACAACTACATCGAGCTTTTTGCTGGTTAATTAAAAATAAAAGTCTAATGGGCTTTGTCCTGATTGGTTTGGAAGCACGATCTTCAAATCTCAGTCTCCTCGAGTAGCTAAGGTCACTGGCATGAGCCACCAGCCCCAAGCTAGGAGATATATTTTGGAAGCAGGCTACAACTGCTGCTTCCATCTTTCATGAAGTACAAAACGTAAACGTTCCTTGTAGTGAGCACTTGCTGATGCCCACTGGGTTTCTAAGTTCTTAGTACTTGTGTTTAAATACACGATCACAATCCCTACTGCGGGATTCTTGGATGGGCATTACAGTAATTCGGAACTAACCACCCTGAAGGCAGATGATCCTGAAGTTTCTGTCTGGGGATGAAAAGCCCCCTCACCCGTGCGGTCTGCAGTCCCCCTTGTCTTCCCTGCCCAGCCTCAGTGTGGAATGCATTGCCATGCCACGTCATGCCATAGCCTTCCCAAGCCCTGACACAGGTACAAGAGTGACTCACCATACCAGTGAATAACTCCCGACAGAAGAGGCATAGCTATCCCATAAGTCATAGCATCTCATCCTCAGGGAATACTGCTGTATATCTGACTTTGTCTGCTTCAGGCCATGCATGACCACATGACCTCAGTCTGAGCCCCCACTGAGGCATTTCCTGCCCACATTAGATCTGAGTGTTTTCCTGTTATTTGGGGGTGAGACACCACCCTGAAAACCCCCAAGGCTTGGTGAAGTCCAGCCACCTCTGTGTCTTTGCTTTCTAGAACTCAGCAACCGTACCTATACCCACCCACCCAATCCCCATCCCCTGCCGTGAAAACCCCTCTGGAGAGAGACTCAATTCATCTACCCAGATTGAGTGAGGCTTCTTTCATATCCCCAGGAACCTGAGGCTCCCCGTCTCCTTGCCCAGCCTCTGAAAGCCAGCTGTGACTACGTGAGCTTGTGCCATCCGCCTGCTGTCAAGATGGAGGACACCGATTCAGGCGACTACGTCAATATTCCCAACCTGACCCACCTTCCCAGCTGTTCCCTTGGGCCCAGACCTTGGTGCCAATGAGGCTTAACTGTCCACTCATTTCCAATACCCACTCCATCTTTTTGTAGGGTCCTCAGCACCTCCCAGGGCCCAACTCAACTCTCACCCCTGGATCTGTGCCTTGACATGGCACTGTCTTCAGCCAATCTTACATCCTCCTGTTCACCAGCTGGGCTCTGGGCAGGCATGCAGATCATTTGTCCCAGTGCCATCCGCTTCTTTTCCATGCCATCAAACAGGCTGCAGGCTTTGCAAGTATCTTTAGTCACAAGGTCATTGCTTCCCTGACTTCGATTGCCTAGCATCAGGCTGGACCATAGGCATAGCTGTAGCTTCAAAGCCCCTCCCAGGTCTGGTTTCACACAAATAGAATTCCATTGCATGGCTTGGTGAGAATGTGCCCTGATTCTCAGAGCTAGGAAGGGGGCTGGTGTAACACACCAGGGGTGGTCTTTGCCTTCGCCCAGGTTCTGGCATTTGCTCAGGAGCTACTCCCTACCTTCAATCCTCTAGGAAGGCAATGAGATAGTCTAAATTTTTAGACCCCATCTTATTAAAGACATGGGTAGATATGCATGGCTGAATCCTCTTTAAATCTCCTTCACTTGCTATTGATAAATAGCCCGACTCCAGCATCTCCTCTATTTTAGAAAGAACCTGTCATCTTCTTATCCTTCTTGCACATTTAGCAATGCTCCTTGTGCATTTATTTACCTTAACTTGGGCCCATTTTAGTCAACCCAGCCCCCCACTCTGCTTTTAGAAATATATCAGTTCCAGACAACAGAGAGCAAGGTGGGGAGAGAAGCAGCGCGGGTCTCCTGGGGTTCAGGGGACTCTTCAGGAGCATGTCCCCTTCGGAAGCTGAGGCCTCCTACCTTCCGCATAGGCTATTTTCTCTGAAGTGTTTGATGCAAAGTCATACTTGGACATTATCTTTGGATTGATGACAGCTACAAAGTGCAGCCAGAGCTTGGGGCTAGAGGCTGCTTCCTCTTGCCATTGGCCTTTCCAGATACACAGCCCGTCTCCCTGGGCACTCTTCTGAAGTAGAAAAGAAAGGCTTCCCGACCTGAGTTGACTTGCCAAATAAATGTCCTCACAGATTAAACAGTACACCCAGGGACATTGTCACCATCAGCAATGCTCGCTTGACACTGTCACCTGAGGAAAGGAGAGTGACTACCATGAGGAAAGGAGGACATCGAGGAGAAGGGACGGCCTGGGCTGAGTGCAATGGGCTGAGAGTATGGACAGGACACGAAAGCTTTATTGATCATCTGCTTTGTTTTTGCTGGGCATTTAACTACATGTTGTCTGCTGTCATTCACTTTTCAAACCCTTGCCCCTGACTCCTACCTCAGTGTTCTGCCCCTGCAGATAGGCGATTTCCGTGCACCCGAGTTCAATTTCATATCTCAGCATCTCTCCTTATTTCTCAAGAATCCACAGGCGAACAAAAATCCACTTTATTAAGTGTTTTTCTGAGTACCCATCCACCCCAGACTGCAATTGGACCATGGGAGGTTAAAAGGGGAGTCTGGGGGGGCGGGGGGCGGTCTGCTGCCTTCGAGAAACATGCATCTCACAAATAAATACAAGTCAGTTGAAATACTGAGAGTCATTAAATAGCGTTGTGATAAATACAGGAATCTGCTTCATGGCTTCCGTACAGCATGCAAAGGTGCCTTCCGTGACTGGTGTTTGAGCTACTGAGGGATGAAGTCCCGTGAAGACGAGCCTGGGCAGCAAAGGGGGTCCACTGCCAAGGAGTGCCGTGTTCAGAGGATGGCACAGGAAGGAACCGTGGCTTGAAATGATGAGGAGGACGAGCAAGGAGGGCATCCTGGACTAGATGTTCAGAGATGATAGAATTTCTCCATCCAAGTCAAGAGAATGTCCACTTCCCCAAAGGCTTTGGTCAAAGCTGCTTCTGTGTTCAACTATAGGGAATACAGAGTTGACGGTTGGTGGTGTTGGCTATTAGAATGGTTTTCCTTCTGACTAGCCATGCCTAAAATAGGCCTGACTCCCGATTAGTAACTAGTTCACCTGCACAACGTACCCACCCATTGTTGATGTGTGTTGGCTTCAAGGGTGTGGACAAAGAGGCCACTGAGGCACAGCAGGAGGTCAGGGCCAGGGGGAAATACAAGTACATGGAGCCTCTAACATCAAGAACCATGGAGGGCAGCCTGGGAGGATGTGGCTCCCACCTGAGTGCATTTGCAGATAAAGATATGAGCCCAGGTGGCCCCTTTCCCTCCTAGGTTTTTGCTCTTTACCATTTCTTTGAAAAGTGATCCAAACCTGGCACCGGTGACTCATGCCTATAATCCTAGCTACTCAGTGTCTGGGATCTGAGGATCTCCATTCAAAGCCAATTCAGGGAAGAAAAGTCCATGGGACTCTTATCTCTTATCTCTGTATGTCTTAACCAGTGACATACAAAAGTGGAGTGTGACTCAAGTGGTAGAGCACCAGCCTTGAGCAAAGCAAGCTAAGGTAAGGGAGAGGGCCCTCGTCCTGAGTTCAAGCCCCAGTACCTGCACACAACAAAACAAAACCCTACCAGAAAGAAACGACCCTTTTATTTGTGATGCTTATACAAGATATATGCAAATTGATGCAAATGTACTGAGTTCTGGCTAAATCAGGTGGGTCGGGGGGCCAGGCTGGTGTCATGATCTGCATTTAATTCCGCACTCGGCCTCTGTGGTGCCCTCTGGTGGCAGTTCAAGCCAGTCAGCGCCTGTGGGCCTCACCTGTTTAAATGCTCTCCAGAACAGCAGAAACCGCCTGTGGGCACTCTCCCTGCAGGACAATGCTTCATTTTCCTGCTGGACAACAGAAAAACAAACCGATAAATTGTGCCACTAGTTAGGTAGCAGCAGAGGCCAGCTCCCTCCTGCCCTTTCTGGTCATGCCAGCGGGTTCCCAGGGCCTGAGAGGACAGAGCTGAGTTCCGCCGTGTCTCTAAGAGCCAGTGCTCAGCACCCAATGCCTGGCAGGGGTTCTCGGATTTCATCCACACAGCAATTCCTGCAGGCAGAAGTGTCAACTGCGTTTCACAGATGACAAAACTGAAACCCAGAGAGGTTGAGCACCTGGCAAGGTGTCACCTGCTGATCAGACCAGATCCAGACTTATACCCTGAACACTTTTCTATGATGCCCCATGACTTGCTGTGGTGAAATAAAAGCCAGAACCAGATAAGGGGAAGGGAGCATTCTTAAACACTCCATTCCCCGGGCAGCCAGCCGCCAAGTTGCCCATACTCACCTTGGGTTGCAGTTTTGACATGATGGCAACAAAGTTGTTGGCGAGGGTGGAGAATGGCTTCAGGATCTTGAACTCAACTACTTTGCGGTGGTAGTCTTTGAAAATGGTATGCAAATAGAAATTCAGCAACTTGTAGGCGAGGTAACAACTCTCGGCATCCTGGGGAAGACTTGGGTCATGGTAGAGCCAAGACCTCTGCCCACCCTTCCCCTGGAAGGACAGTCCCTACACCACCGGGACCAAGCTGGGCACAGGAGGGGCCAGGGCCTCTTGGGACGTGAAAAAGGCATTAGATCCAAAGGAGCTTGAAGCCCCACATCTGTCATCCAGACACAGGCTTGGCACCCAGGACACCTGGCTCTCCATCCAGTTAGTAGTCCCTTTCTTCCATAGCACATGGACTCTCTAATGCCATAGACACTAAAGGCACTCGGACTTGGACTTTGTGGGTTGAGAGTTGGCAGGGAAGTGGCTTCGAGGGGAACACAGGAGAAACCTGACATCCTTGAACAGAGCAATTGCACCCTCGCCCCCTGGGCTCCTGAAGCTCTCAGTGTCTCTCAGGGATCCAGGCTCAGTATGTCTGTGCTCACTGACTAAATAATGGGTGATACGAGAGTAGTAAGTGAGAGAAAAGATGGAAGTGGAAGAGGGGTTCATTTGTGTTCCCACAAGCAAACGGAAAATAGGTTGGTGGCAACTCCGGCCCAGTGACCTCTACCCACCCCTCCCTAGGCCCACAAAGTAGTAGCTGCCGACCTAGACCACTCCTGTGCATGCCTGGTCCCGTCTAATGTGGAGTCAGCCCATGGAAAAATCTATGTCTCCTATCAGCCCCACAGAAGGAAATGCCCTCCCTCTCCACCATCCAATTACCGAGACGTTCTGGAGAACCTCCTGTTTCAACAGCCGGACACTCGTGATCTTATCCTGAGCTTGCTTCGGGAGCAAGAAGAAAAGAGGTCTCAGGTTAAAGGCACCCAGCACTGCAAACATGTACTACTCCCCCAGACCCTAAACCATCCAGGCAGTGAGCCTTCTGAGACTGAGGGACCAAGGAACCCAGAAACTAAGCTGGTGCCTGAGAAGAGGGTACAGGTCCTAGTCATTAAGCTTGCCCACCACATTCTCCAGGGGCAAGTGGAATCCCAGGAATTCTTAGAGTCTAGACACAGGTTTCATGAGGGACATTTGGTTCCTTGGGTCAATTGAAACAGCAAGAAATAAGCCTGCTTGGCTCAAGAACAAGGGGCTGTAATCCTAGCTACTCGGGAGGCTGAGATCTGAGGATTACAGTTCAAAGCCAACCCAGGCAGGAAAGCCCATGAGATCATCTCCAATTTACCACTCAAAAACTGGAAGTGGAGCTGTGGTTCAAAGTGGTAGAGCACTAGCCTTGAGCAAAAGAGCTCAGAGACAGTGCCCAGCACCTGACTTCAAAACCCACGACAGGAAGAAAAAAAAAAAAAGGCTAAGGGGACAGTACATCATTGGTCCTGAGTTCAAGTCCCAGTACTGATACCAAAATTAAAAGGACCAGAAAGGGGACAGGCAGTACTCAGAAGATGTCTTGTCCCAGGACTGTCCTCTGCCTTGTCTGATCTTGAACTCAGAACCAGAGTATATCCACAGAGAAGCTAGACCAAGCTCCATTTCCCTTGGACTCTTGTCCTTTCACGAGGGTCTGGCCACATCTTTCTGGGCCTTGGTTGCCGGCTGTGTAACAGGTGGCTTGTGATGTTTCCTGATGTCACAGAGATGCAGGACACTGCAGAGAAAACCATGAAGACTTCACGATCATAACACAGGGCAATGCCCCACTCACCACAGAGTCCTTCATGGCCTGGAAGGCCTCCCACAGCTCCAGAAGGGCTACCCCCTCCACTCGGCAGGGCCCAAAGCGGAGCTCGTGGGCCTGGAACGCTGGCACTTGGCTCCCCACAAGCAGAAACAGGCTCAGCCAAGGGATGGCGGCTATCTGCAGCCCACGGCCCATCTGCAGCAAAGGAAAGGCAGGGGATCTGATGAAAACAGAGACAGACCTTGAACCAGGAGCATTGTGCCCCTGGAATAATGTCCCTCAGGTCTGCCCAAGCCTGCCTAAGAAGAACATGGATGGGGAATAGGAGCCTAGCTTAGTGTTGTGGTGTGCAGGTCCCCACCAGAACTCATATTGAAACTTAATCCCCCTTTAAGATGTAACTGGCGGGGGGGGGGGGTGGGGGTGGTGGTCAGGAGTTTGGCCTAGTGGTAGAGTGCTTGCCTAGCATGCACGAAGCCCAGGGTTCGATTCCTCAGAACCACATATACAGAAAAAAGCTGGAAGTGGTGCTGTAGCTCAAGTGGTAGAGTGCGAGTCTTGAGCAAAAGAAGGTCAGGGACTGTGCCAAGGCCCTGAGTTCAAGCCCCAGGACTGGCAAAAAAAAAAAAAAAAAGAAAAAAAGTTGGATCTCAGGAGGGAAAAGAAAAGAAAGAGAAATGGAGGATTCCAATGCGCTTCAGCATGTGTATCTCGAGTCTAAACTCAGGAGGAGAGACAGCTCTCCCAGGCATCTGCTTGTCTGGGACTGGGCCTTGAGTCACTAAGCACACTGGAGCAGGTCTAATTCTCCTCCTAGGAGGCAACTCGCTCTGGTTCCTCACTTCAAGGGGCTACCAGGTCAATCTAGGTCCATGGAAGGGACAGGGGCCGAGGGCAGGTCTGGGGCACACACACTGCCACGTCAGCTGATCTGCTCACCCCTCACCCCAAGAATTGACTTTTCAGTCACCTCACCACAGGGAGGAATCATAGTTCCAGATGAATCAGCTCCAAAACTTTCCTATAAAACACCAGATCCACCCACTACAAGTGCAAGTAGAGAATTCCTCCCCAGTGCCCCTCTTGTCTTTTCTGTTCTTCCTACTTTCCCCTCTCCCTATCCTCTCCGGTCTCTCTCTCTCTCTCTTTCTCTCCCTTCTGTCTTACTTCAGTCCACAGCTACTTAAGAGCCTGTCCCATTCCAGGCACTGTCTCACACCTGAAGAAACATCTCCCAGCACCCCACTGAGCAGGAAGAAGCCCTGTGTTTGGAAGGAAGGGCAACATCTAGAATAGGGAAGAGGCCCCCCCAACATCCTCTTGGGTCTGTGTGTCCACATCTTCCTCAAACTCTTCTCAGTGTGGCCTTACACATGCTATAGGTCTTAGAACCCCTCTTGAAAGTTCGTCTCTGGGTCTCATGATCATGCTGACCTCCCTCCTAGACAGCCTAAATCGTCTTTAATATCAAGTGGGGAAAGGCAGCTCCTCCATTCATCTTGTCCTAACATATAACCATTTTACCCTTATCCCCTGTTCCCAAACAGGATGGCAGTCTACTGCTTCAGAGGACACAGGAACACACACACACACACACACACACACACACACACACGCACACACACACACCCTCACCCACCTCAGCTCCTATGAGTGCTGACGTGCGGCTAGATGTGTGCAGATGGTCAGTTCTCAGTAGGGAAGGGGCCGCCAGGCAGGCTCGCTCACCATTCACAGGTGGAGGAGATGATCCTTGCAGGTGGAAAAGTTATTTCAAAAAGTCAAGGTGTACAGGTAAGCAAGGATCCGTGGAGATGTGTATATAAGGGGGCTGGAGGAGGGGCAGATGAAGAAGAGGGAGGTGGAGAAAGGGAAATTGGTCATGCTTCTCTAGAGAATTACTTCACTGCCTAGTCACCCTTTCCTCTAACACAAGGGAGCAAGGAAGAAAGCAGGCCCTCAGGTCAAGTGACACCTGGCTCTGAATGATCGGGGCATAGCTCCCTTGGGCTTCCTGCAGTTGTTATGCCAACAAAGTTTTTTTTTTTTTTTTTAAAAAAGGAGAAATTGTGTACATCTTACACCACCACCCCCGCCCCAAGGGCAAGTGTAAGGATCAATGAGAAAGCCAAGCAGAGCAACTTGTGTGAAAAGAACTCAATAGTAATGCCCTATTGGTGATGAAACATAGCTCACAGACTGAGCATACCCCTTAATGACCTCACCTTTCATGCCTTTGGGCCAGGAATTTGAGGAAGTGTATTCTGACATGCAGGCAAGCTACCCCATGGTCCCTCTGCCCAAATATAGCTCTTCTTTGGTTCTAGAAACCAGGAGGAATAAGGAAGCATGAGATGGACAGGGATAGGCAACTGGGGGTGGAGGGGAGCCCTCGGAGGCCATCCGGAGCCTGTACTGAGCTTCCGGGCATCCCCCAGGGGACACGGCACCCAGGGGACACAGGCAATGTATCCTGATGGGAATACCAGAGCAGTCGAAAGATCTGACCATGTAGCCAGCCAGCTAGGCGCCCGGGCCTCAGGCCTCCATTCCCCCAAGTGTGGAATGAAGGCACCCACGGGAGCAGGGTTTCCCAGAGGGACATTCCTAGAAGTCCCTTCCTACTACAGAAGAAAATGCCAAGACACAGTGGCAGACAGAACAGCGGGCAGGGCAAAGGGTGAGGACGGGAAGCTGAGGGGGAAGGGCAGCCTCTCTCCCGCAGCTGCGATCTGGCAGGGGAGGAGGACAGGTTAGATGAGCTGGTACATGACAGGCCAGGTCAGAGGCAGGAGGAATCGGTAAGCCCCGGCAGGCTCCAGGAGACCCACCTGGCTTGGCTAAGGGAAGGATAACAGGACACGGCTAGTGCAGGCCAGTGCAGCCTGGGCCTTATCCTTAATGAATCTCCCTAAGTGCCAGTACCTGAGAAGAGAGGGCAAGGAGCGAGCAGAGACTTGGCCCAATATCCATTGAGACTGCCGGACTTGAACACAGGCTCCTGAGGACACAACCCCTGGATGTATGAGACCCCGGACACACAGCATCTTTCTCCAGCTGTGGTCCAGGAACTAGCAGCAAGAACATGTGTTTGTTAGGGACACAGATTTCCAAGCCTTTCCCAAGCATGTGCTGATACCCCCAAGGGGAGTCTATTGTCCATTCGACTTCTAAAAGCATCTATTTAAAGCTCATTAAAGGACTTCTTCATCTAGTACTTTCCATACAGGAAAGCTTCTAGAAAGGATTAGAGCCCAGGGCTCTCAGTGGGCAATTTGTTTGCCCCAGGGGGCTTAGTCTGCAACATCCAAGGGCACTTGTAGCTGTCATAACTAACATGGGAGCTACTGACCCATGGTGGAATAAGCCAGGAAGGCTGTACACATGCTAGGAGGTACCCCCCTCACTGTGGAGAACTATGTGACTCCAGATGTGAACTCGCTGGGTTACAGAGAAGCAGTGGCTGTAGGGGGAACAAGCTTAGAAAAGAAATAGGGAAGGATAACAGGTTAGCCAGTACTAGAGGAGAGGCAGCAGGCGGGAACACGTGGGTGTGGCCCAGCCCATTGGCTCCACCCTGGACCAGACCAAGATCTGAGGTTCTTCTAATCCTCAGGAGAGGATGGAACTTGAGGACTTCCCTTCACAAAAGCACTGAGGAAAAGAAACGTTCACCCGAGGATACACTTTCCCATGCAAAGGCTGGTGTTTTGTTTTCCAAAATAGTCTTAGATTTAGGTATTTCATTTGAGTGATCTTATGCCACTCCGGTCCTTTATTTTTCTCTATAGAACCTGCAGTTTATGTTTGGAAAATAAACCTGCTCACATTTTATAACATCTCTAAACGCCTCTAAATCTAAAGGAGAAGGGAGACTTCCGCATCCCCTTCTGGATTGAGTAACCAAAAGCCACTCTAAACCTGAATTGACACTTCCTGATGGATGGAAGTTCCCTGCAGGTGAGAAATAATGAAGGCTTCAATTAGAATTTCCTGGAAGACAGAAGGTAGGAGAAAGTTACATCATCCTCTTTTTCCAGTGAACTGTGAGTTTAATCTTTTAAAGAGATTTTTATCTCCCCACTGGGGCCAGGAACCCCGGGTGGTAATGGATGTGGGCCCCCTGGCATATTGCTAAACTTTTCCCCTGTCCTGGCTGCAGTCACTCCAGGAGCAAAAATGTCCCGTCCAATGATCATTCGACAACTGGACTCCTTAGCCTGGTGCCTTGATAGGCTGCCTTCCCCAGTGACTTGCTGTGATACACACCAAGGATGAGAGTAAACACAAATATACATCATCGTTCTATAACCAGTCTCTGAGACATACAAGGGTTCTCATTTCACATTCTCACCATAGCACCCGCGTCTGTGCGTGCGTGTGTGTGTGTGTGTACGCGCGTGCACATGCGCGTGCGCTGAGGCTTGAACTCAGGGCCTGGACACTGAGCCTTAGGTTTTTTACTCAAAGCTTGTGCTCTAGCACTTGAGCCACAGCTCTACTTCCAGCCTTTGGTGGCTGATGGGAGAGAAGAGTCTCCCAGATGTGTCCCCCCCAGGGCTGGCTTCAAACGACAGTCCTCATTTCTGATAAGTATCTTTTATGCTAATGAGATGTTCCATGACTAGGGGCTCCTGTGTAGCTTGCCGCGTGATAAGAGGATTAGAAAGTTCAACACCGCACCCTTCCTCCCCTCCTCCTCCCCTGTACAAAACTTTGAGTTGCTCACCCAGGGCCAATGTTTCAATCAGGGATGCCTATGTGATGAAGTCTCCATGAACTCTAAAGGGAGGATCAGAGAGCTTCCCACTGGTGAACTGGAGAGGAGATGGAGGTCTATACCCCTCCCATCTAAGCAACTCTTCCATCTGGCTGTTACAGTCCTATCATTCCCTTTGGAGGATGGGTCCTAGAGCTTGAACTCAAGGCCTAGGCCCTGTCCCTGAGCTATTATTCTCAAGTACTGCTCTACCATTTGAGCCACAGCTCCACTACCAGCTTTTATGCATTCATTCATTCATCTTGTGGTGAGTTGTAGATACAGTCTCATGGACATTCCTGCTAAGATTGGCTTTGAACCCCAATCCTCAGATCTCAGCCTCAGGAGTAGCTAGGATTCCAGGCATGAGCCACCAGCACTTAGCTGAGTAATATCCTTTTATAAAATACTGGTATCTGTTAAGCAAATGGTTTCCCTGTGTTCTGGGAGCCATTCGACCTTTGTTGGGAGCAGATGTTCTGCTCAAGGCCCATGAGAGCCTGCATTTGCAATTCCTGTCTGAAGCGGGGTGCCTTGTGAGACCCAGCCCTGAACCTATGGGCTCTGATGCTCTCTCAAAGCAGATAGCATCAGAGTGGACAAGCAGCCCAGGCTCACTGAGAATTAGAGAATTGGAGGACAGGGGAAATCCCACAAAAGGATAAGATTACAGACTAGATAGACTTTCATTTTCATCTTGAAACATTTTGCAACATTTGCATATAAGAGCTGCATGCACGCTTACCACTTTAGAGAGACAGAGGTTTGCATAAAAATTTCACCCAAGGAGTGACACTGTCCAATAAAAGAAAGAAATGCGTTCTTTATCTGACTTATGTAACTGTAACCCCTCTGTACATCACCTTTATAATAACAATTTTTTTTAAATTTTAAAGAACAGTAAAAAAAAAAAAATTCACCTACTCAGAACCACTTGAGGTCATTCCTACAAGCTGCAAGGAATTTCTGTTACCCCTAAATTTGTTTTCTGTGTGTATGTGTGTGTCTTTCTCTCCCTTTCTCTGTCTCTGTCTCTCTCACATACATTCTAATATCTTGGATGTCATCTGCTTCTCTTTCTCACACTCGATAGAACAACACAGTAGCTTGTTGAATAAACAAAACTACTAGATGTGAAGCATTCAGAATTATTTCAAATCCACACTTGATTGGCCTAACTTCATCACTTGAATCAAATATTTTAAGCCAAATGAAGTGATTATACACCTATAAATTCCAACACTTGGAAGGCTGAGGCAAGTTCAAAGCCAGCCTGGGTTATATAACAAGACCCTTTCTAAAATTACGTTTTAAAATTCACTAACATAATTAATTTAAATGAATGTATTCTAGATGTCACATCCACTCAAAGGCATGATAGACATTGTAGTTGTTCCCTCACGTGTATAGTTTTCCTCCATTTGGAATACAGGAAAACGGCACTTGCCAGGTGCTCTGAAAGTTCATCTTAACTTCCATTGAAGTCAGGGATGATCATGTGACTGTTTGGACCAATGAAATAAAGACAGGAGTTAGCAACGTGAGTCACTGTAGGTGGATGGGATCCACACCCAAAACAGCACTCTCCCTGTCTCTCCTTTCATGGAGTTGATAGCATTATGGACCAAACATTTCCTTCAGCCTGAGCCCCAACTACCCGGTGAGTAAGGCCCTCAGCCTTGCTGACAGACAGAATAAAAGTCAGAGATAATTGTTGTTTAAAAAAAAAACAACCCACTGAAAAAGAATAATGCATCACTTGTTACTGCAGTATCACTGAGCCTAACCTGACTAATACAGAAGCCATGGCCGAGAAGAGAACTGAAATTCTTTAAAAAAAAAATGTTTAAAATGGGGGCTGGGCTTACCTCGTATACATGAAGCCCTGGGTTTGATTCCCCAGCACCACATATGTAGAAAACGGCCAGAAGTGGCGCTGTGGCTCAAGTGGCAGAGTGCTAGCCTTGAGCAAATAGAAGCCAGGGACAGTGCTCAGGCCCTGAGTCCAAGCCCCAGGACTGACAAAATAAATAAATAATAAGTTTAAAATGGATTTAGACTCTATCAGCAAATCAATTTAGATTGCCATACACAATGGCATATGCCATTCAGACAAGAGATTTAGGCTCCTCATGGCTAACACTTCATGCTAGCAAGATGTTGCACTGTTAATCTCAGAGATTCTCCTCTCCTTCCTTAATGGAATGCACTGGTTTCTCCTGGGGCACAGCGTTAACCGTGCATTCAACAGCATGAGGTTGGGGTGTCATTGCCTGGTGCAGACCCCTTTGGGGTCCCGCAGTTGCCTATGCAGTTCACTCAAGGGTCACACAGTGGGGACAGCGATTCCAGATGACGAAGAGATGACTGAAAGCCCATCTGCTCTTCGCAACAATAATGGAGGCAAACTTCTTGCAGAAGCTTAAGATGCCAATAAAAATCTTAACACAAGCACACACACACCACACACACACACACACCACACACACACACACACTCACACACCACACCACACCACACCACATAGATTTTTAAAACAGGCAAAGGAAGGCAGGTCTGAGTTTGCCCTAGAATAAGGGAAACTAGAGGGTGTATCCTTAAAAAGGCTGACATTTAATGATGATGTTTGACAAGCAGAATGTTGAGTTCCTAAATTTACATCTCCTTTTCTTTTTCTTCTGGGTCCTTCACTCCAGCCTCTGCCAGATTGGACCCCAGGAATCAATCAAAGTCCAGAGCAGAAGCTGCTTCTGGCAATCACGGAGTAGGGCTTCTTCTATTCAGACTCTGCCTTCACCATTCAAAAAGACCCTCCTTGAAAAACGCCATCGCTCATGCAAATGAACACTGAGTGTTTTGCTCTGTAGAGTTATTTCCTACCTGGGAAAGTCTCCACCCTTTGCCCAGGCCTGAGGGGTGGCCTCTCCACATAGTGGATTTAGTAGTCTAACTCCAGCTTAAGGGGATTCCGTTTGCTCCTAATTAAAGAACAATGTTCATCCAGGATAGCATAATTTGCATGCTGTATCTCTGTAGCCAGGGTTGAACTTTAGAAATGAGAAGTCAAGTTCTGCTGGTATGAACACGGTGGTCTCATATACAAATCTCTCTGCTGGACTGTTTTGATAACTCCCAAAGGGGTGTTTCTCCTAAGTCCGTGTACCCAGCCCTCGGGCCAACCACAACAGCTCCTGCCAACCCCAACAGCAAGGGTGAGCACCGGGCTCCACGCACAGGCTTCTCTGTGCCTACCTGCTCCTGCCAAAACAAATAAGTCACTAAGACATTGTCTGGAGGTCACGTTCATTCTTACCAAGGTGTTTGGGCCCACCCAGGCAGAGTGTTAGGGGACTGAGCGCAACCCCTTTCTTCATTTGTATTCCGAGCCCTGCTTGACCCTAGGATAGACCCAGGCCTCCAGAGTGGTGGTTTGAGGGACATTTCTGGTAGCCTAGGGTACAAACTCTGGATATTGAGACTGCTCCATCAAGCCAAACTGCTTTCCTAATCAAGGGGAATTCTTTAACAAGGAGGGATTGCCCCATGCTATCTGGCTTCTCTCTGCTCTGTCAGCCAGGTCTGAGATGTCTGAACCCTCAGTGTGAACAATTTCAAAACCTTGTCCTCCCTCCAGAACATTTCTTCAGATCGATAAGAACTCAGTGAGAGCAAATCCACTCACAAGATTGGGGGTGGGGGGTGTCTGTCCTGCTAGGTGGGGTGCTTGCGGGGTGCAGGCTGGGGCAGTCACAGTTCTAGTCCAATAAACCAGCTGGTTGTGTAATGCTTCACGAAGCACATCTCCAAGTGGGCAGTCAAAACCCCTGGTGAGATGAAGCAGATACCATTATCTCTGATTTTTGGATTCAAAAGTCAAAGTAAAGTTTAGTGACTTGCCCAGACTCATAGACTTAGAAAAAAAAAAAAAGAATAATCTGGAATTGACCCCAGGTCTCTTTCTGCAAGTCTAGGTGTGCAGGTGGCAGAAAGGTGAGCTGGAGAACTCACTCCCCACCCCATGAGTCACACTCTACCTTTGCAGCCAGGCTCTGCAACTCACTAGCCATATGACCTTGAGTTAGTCAATCATTTCATTCCTCGGGGCCTAAGTTTCCCCATCTGTAAAGTGAACGTGACCACAATGAGTGTGCAAGATTCCAACAAACGAACACATGCAAAGCATACAGAAGAGAGCTTGGCACATTAGTAAGCACAAGAAAGGGAGAAATATAGAAAAGGAGAGCGCCTATTAAAATATCACTAGTATTGCTTTTATTTCATACCATGCTACACAAGCAAAGTGAGCTTTGATCACAGATGCTGAATGACTATAAGCAATTTTTATGCGTTATAATTATGCTGTATAATGTTAAAAGGACAAATATTTGATAAAAATGTTCCTAGGTGTACCCCAGTAAGGCAATGAGACATATGGTAGTTAATTTCAAGTTTCAGGGAGTCTGCAAAGTTGATTTAAGACAGCAGGAGTCCAATCCCAAAATAAGTTGGGAATAATGTGTGGAAACTTGAGGATCATAATTCATTGAGCAAGCTCTTTCTGGCCTAGCAAAAGTAATAAGAGGAAGTGAAAACCAAGTCACCTCTTAATAATGCAGAACATATTCCCTTAAATAATGGTTTCTACTTGCTCCTGATGTTTCTTAATCCCAAACTGCTTTTGTTCCAGCCTCATTTTTTTGAGGCAATCTCATTATGTAGCAAAGATTGGCCTTGAATTTGCGATCTCTTTGTTTCAGCCTCCCGAGTGCTAGGATCACAGCCGTGTGCTACCGTGCCTGCCTCTTCATTGTAATTGTTTTTTGGATTTTCAAAGGTGAGGCTTGCTTCTTGCCAAGGCCAGCTTTGGCTGCATCTTTCTACTTGTGCTTCTCCCAGTCACTGGAGACGACAGAAATGACCACCTTGCCCAACCATTATGTTTCCCCTATAGCTGGGATAACAGACAAGTGCAACTGCACCCAGCCATTGGTTGAGATGGAGTCTGGCCTCAGGCCTCAACCCCCTAGTCTCTGTCTTCCATGAAGCTAGGATTACAGGTATGCAATACTTGCCTGGACCATTTTTTTTTAACAATAGCTTCATTGAGATGTAATTCACATCACGTAACTTCAGCATTTCAAGGTTTACAAGTTAGTGGGGAGGGCTTCGTGCGTATTAACAGTTGGACCATGAATACCAGATATTTTCAGGACATTTTCATTAAGAAAGAATCTTCACACCATCAGCACTAGTCTGCATTCCCTATTCCCCACAGTTCTTAGAAACCATGGGTTTCCTTTCTGCCCCTGTGGTCTTGTCTGCTTGGAACGTTTCCAATGAATGTGGTCATGCAATATGCATCTTTGGTGACGGTTGCCTTCACTTCATTCAATCTTTTTAAGGTTATCCATGTTATAGCATGTTATCAGTTATTGCATTACCTTTTTATTGCTGAGTAATATCTGTCTATCAGTTGAAGGATATTTACATTGCTTCCACTCTTTGGCTGTCAAGGAGATCCATGCACAAGATTTTGTGTGCGCATGTCTTCCATTCCCTTTTAATATGCAGATATGGGATGGCTGAGTCCTATAGTAACTCCGTGTTTAATATGTTAGGGAACTACTGAGCTATTTTTCCCAAGTTCCTGCCCAACTATGCAGTCTCACCAGCTATGCATGAAGGTTTCTGCTTCCCTCGGTCCTCTGTAATATTTACTGCTATCTCTTTTTATGTTTGTGCCATCCAGTGTGCATTACTAGTGCATTGTGGTTGGATTTGGATTTCTTTTCTCCTCCCTCCCTGCTTCTCAGTGTTGGGGGTGGAACCCGTGGCCTGGTGCATGTAAGCATGTGCTCGACCCCTGAGCTGTTCCCTGGATTCAGTGATCTCAATGGCTAAGAATGTTGAGCATCTTCTCACATGACTATTTACTTTTCCTATGTTTTTTCTTGGAAAATGTTTATTCAGTCCATGTTGTCTTGTTATATCAAAGTTGTGGGTCTTTTTTTAAAATTGTTTTTATTTTCGTAGTACTAGGATTTGAATTTGGGACCAGACAAGCACTTTAACACTAGAATTCACAAAATAGGCTCTCCTGGTTCTTAGTACCTCGTTCTTTTTTTTTTTTTTTTGCCAGTCCTGGGCCTTGAACTCAGGGCCTGAGCACTGTCCCTGGCTTCTTTTTGCTCAAGTCTAGCACTCTGCCACTTAAGCCACAGCGCCACTTCTGGCTGTTTTCTATATACGTGGTGCTGGGGAATCGAACCCAGGGCTTCATGTATACGAGGCAAGCACTCTTGCCTCTAGGCCATATTCCCAGCCCCAGAATATTTTCTGTAACCAGTATGCTCCCTCCCCTTTCTAACATGTAGTAAGACTGAGCTTGGGGAAAGCCATGAGGCTTCTCTACCCCATTAAGCAATCCACACACTGAGCTCCTGACAATGGGTGTCACCTTTCCTCTCCCTAATCTTCCAGGGAAACAGGGGAGAGGCTGCGTGCAGTCACTTTTCTGCATCCCCAAGTCATTGTGAAAAGGAAGCACAGAGAGGACTTTTTCTGTTATTTCCAGTCAGTGGCATTTGGGCCTCACTCATAGGTGTGGGGTGTTTCTCCTGGGGAGCCCACTTTCGCAAGAAGGAAGGCTTACTCGAGCTCTCTGGCATGCAGGGAGCCTCCCAATAAGATGGACCTACCTGAAACACTGAACCCAATGGTGCAATACAGTTTAGTCCTCACATCAGTCTGATGCAGCAATATAATTCCCATTTTACAGATTAAAAAACAGAGGATGGTTATGGCATTTGTCCAAAACAGTGAAGGCCAAAGTCAAGATTTCCCCTCATGACAGGCACCAGTGCCTCACGCCTATAATCCTAGCTCCTCAGGAGGCTGAGATCTGAGGATCATGATTTGAAGCCAAGCACAGGCAGGAAAAGTCCATGTGACTCTTATCTCCAATTAACCAGCAAAGAGCCAGAAATGGAGATGTGGCTCAAGTGGTAGAGTGCCAGCCCTGACTGCAAAAGTTAAAAGACCTCAGAGCCAAGGCTCTGAGTTTCAGCCCCAGCACTAACACACATACAAAGCAGATTTTCATGTCTCTAGAAAACAAAGCCTGTTATTTCTCTCTACTTATGCTTCTGAGCACAAGAAGCCATTACTGGGAAAGAGGAAAGCAGAGTGAGAGCATTGTTAGGGCTGTGATAGCAGGATGCCTCTCTTCAGGGCTTTATTATGTCAGCTGTAAAATCTTGCACTAATTACTTACCGTCTCTGAACCAGTCATCACTTAGAGTAAGAAAACTACCTATCTCACAGGAACATGAGGATCAAATAACATAATGCACGTGAGATTCCCAGTGCAAAGCCTGACATTAAGCACTTAAGAAGTGACACTGGTTATTTAATTCTTAATACTCCTCATTATCCTCAGGGGACACACCCTAGGTCCCCAGAAGATGACTGACAAATGGGAGATAATAGTAATCCCTGTCTACAGTAATCCAACACTATCCGTGGCAGTCAAGGAGCCCTGCCCTACGCAAGCTTGAATGTTCAAATCTCTTTCACAAAACAGTGGCATGTTTATATATAACCTGCACATATCCTCCAGCGGGCTTTCAATCACCTCTAGATTGCTTATAACACAAAATGCGGGCTGGGAATGTGGTTTAGTGGCAGAGGGCTTGCCTAGCATGCATGAAGCCTTGGGTTCGATTCCTCAGCACCACATATATAGATAAAGCCAGAAGTAGACTGTGACTCAAGTGGTAGAGTGCTAGCCTTGAGCAAAAAGAAGCCAGGGACAGTGCTCAGGCCCTGAGTTCAAGCCCCAGGACTGGCAAAACAAAACAAAACACACAATGTAAGGGAAATGTGATATAAACCTCTGTACTGTTGTATTGTTTAGCAAATGCTGACAAAATAAACATCTGTGCATGTTCAGTACAGATACAATTATTTTCAAATATTTTTGACCCATGTTTAAATTCAAATTCAGAAACCTCAGATACAGAGCTGACTGTGTGCTATTTTTCCCTATATACATGCCCACATACAAACATACATGCACACATGCATGCAAACCAACATGCATGCAAATAACACGTACAAAGTGTAGTAAGAGATGAGCAACAATCAGCATTGACAAAAGAGCACAATTTGGACAATATGTAATGAAAGTGATTTGAAACTTGGAAAATCTTTATTTCTGGAATTTTCCATGTGATGTTTTCAGACAGTGGCTGACCACAGTTAAGAGGACTGGTAGAAAGTGTGAGCAAGGGTAAGGGTAGCTGCTCTTGTTACCAGAAAGGACCATCATAGCTGTTCCATAGAGTCTGTTTCTCGACAATCTCATTTCCATGAAGTTTCCCCTCTCCCTTCAGTCAACTGTGACCTCTCTGCTGCTCAATTTCCCATTTGTGCCAGAAAAGTTAAGCAGCGATAAGACAAGTAACTTAGAGGAAATGGATGGGAATGAGAATTGCATCATGAAAAGGAAAAATATATCTGTGTGTGTGTGAGTGAGTGTGTGTATATGGAAATGTTGTCTATGGTTAGTTGGATTATGAGTGATTTTAACTTCCCTCTTTATATTTTTATGTGCTTTGGTTCATTTCAAATTTTCTCTAGAGTCCTTGTTAACTGTGTATTTAAAAAAAAAAACAGTGAACTTATTAAAAAAAATCTATCAGGTGCCAGGCTAAGGATAAAAAGCAGAAATTAAAAAGGCAAAAAGATCTGGCCGTAGAATCTTGGCATGGGCTTGTCTGTTACTCCCAAAATCAGAAAGAACAACGCAAGTGAGGAAGCTGCATGCGCTTCAGAATGAGGTGGAGAGCAAGGAGAGAATCCGCAGGCCAGCTCAGAACTCTGTTACTGGGTGTCCAAGGATGCTCAGTCTACAGATGGCTTGGAAAAGGGTTTTCACTTAGTTTAGGCGCAATGACAAAGACTTCACCCAACAACAGCGGGAGGCCTGTAAGAGAGGGCGCACACCCCTCCCTGGGAAGCCTCCGGGCTGCACTCTGCACAGATGTGTTCTTAACCCTTATCACAGAGGCCCGTGCCCGCTGAAGCTGCTGTTGTAATCTAGACCCCTGATGCAAGAGTATGGGAACAGAGGAGAGAAATGGGTGCAGAGGAGACGGTGCTCCAAGCCAATCAGCTGACAGCAGAGACAGCCAAGCCTCCTTAGTCCATTATAGCACTTTAACTAGGAGGCAGTCATGGAATCTGGAATGTGTGTAAGCTGAAAGAGAGATAGACAGACAGAGACAGAGACAGACAGAGAGAGAATGCTAAGAATGAATTTGCAACAGAAAAAAAAAAAGAACCAGGTTCTTGTGTGCAACTTCTTCCAACAAGGAAACCCTGCATGAACTACCAAGACTCAAGCTCACTCTCCATACTAATTCTCTCCGGAAGTATTTTCAAACTCCAAACAGATAATGTAGAATGAAAACTTTATTTTTAAGAATTCATATTGAACAGACAAGATTCCACAGCTAGAAGATACACAAGTACAGCACTGGGAAGTTGGCCTGAAGTGCTCAGTAAAACAGGCCTATAATTTAATCTCAGGACACCTTCCATAATCGGCTGTAAACACCCATTTGCTCATTTTTAGATGTCTCTGAGCGTTGACAATGAGTAACTATGTCCTTAATTTATTTTTTTTTAATGACTAAACCCAGGAGTCACTCATCTAAGATTTAGAGGACTTCTTTACTATATGAAATATATTTCATGCTCTAGTCAGATTATAAATATATTTCATGAATTTTTTTTCCAGTCCTAGAGCTTCAACTCAGGGCCTGGGCACTGTCCTTGAGCTTCGTTTGCTCAAGGATAGCACTCTACCACTTGAGCCACAGCACTACTTCCAGCTTTTTCTGTTTATGTGGTACTGAGAAATGGAACCTAGGGCTTCATGCATGCTAGGCAAGCACTCTACCACCAAGCCACATCCCAGCCCTGAACCTGTTTTAAAGACTCACATTCAAGTACAAAAATAAATAGATGTTCAATAGCAAAAATAAATATATATATTAATAAATAAATACATATCCAACAGTAGAAAAGATATTATTAAAGAAATCTTATAAAATTATGGTATACATTAAGATTTGGGACACTTAAGGGCAACCACATTGAGAAAACAAAGAATAAATAAATACAAAACACTCTGACTAGCACCAAATCAAGTAGTAAAAGATGGCGGTTTGGGAGTCATGTCTCCATGGTACCAAGGATCCTTAGCCGGGAGGATTCTCAGGAGTGTCGTCACTTCCTCCTACTCTGACTCTTCCATCCATCGCAGGAGGATGTCCAGTTCTCCCAGAGCCTTCACAATTGCTGCCCGAGGTTCCAGCTGAAAGAGAAGCATGCATGGTTAGCAAGTCAGAGACAGACATTTGCTCCGGGGACTGTTCTCTTCCATTGGCGGTGCACTTGGGAATGGGAGGAGAACATGTTCTTTTCATGACTTAAGATCTTCTGTGAGAGAGGGACATCATTGGAAGCATTGCCTTGGCCTTGTATGGGGAAACTGAAGCCCAGGGCAGGCAGGGGGCGGGGTGGGGGGGGGAAGAAGGAAAGAAGAGTGGGAGGAAGTGGGAGGGAGAAAAGGATGGAGGAAAAGGAGGAAGGAAGGAAGGAAAGAAGGAAGGAAGGAAGGGAGGGAGGAAGAGGAGGAAGGAGGGAGAAGAGGGGGGAAGGGGAGGAGGAAGGAGGGAGAGGAGGAGGAAGAGGAGGGAGAGGAAGAGGGGAGGAGAGGAGGAAGAGGAGTTGTCAGTGAGGAATGCACCCAAGACTTGCTGGTTGAGATACAAAGGTGTCAAGATAAGAAACAACATGGCAAGGGTGTGTATGATATTGTGAGTATGTGATTTTAAAGGCATCCGTGTGTGTGTGTGTGTGTGTGTGTGTGTGTGTGTGTGTGTGTTGGAAATAACTATTGTCTTTTGTTTGTGCATCTGGAAGATGCGGATATTTCTGGAGTGACTTGGTAGCTCCATGGCCATTCCCCTTCCATTCCCAGCACCATCATGTAGAGAAATCATCTTAGAGGATGCCCCTAGGTTAAAGCAAAGGATAAGCCACGTGACCTCAGAAAGGCTTAACCTGAGGGCTCTAGGATCTCAACCAGCTTGAATATCCTTCCATTCATCTATGATCTTAATTCTAAAAACATACCCATCCCCACCAAAATGCCAAAATGTCATATACCTCTTCTAAGTGACTCAGAATCCGGCTGTATTTCTCGGTCGCTTCCTCCTCACACTGGCACGTCCCGTGGGCATGCTGAGAAGGACACAGAGAATGATAGCTTTTATGACCAGTTCTGATGTTCTGCTGTCGGGGTTCTTCGCCCCCAGCGCTCTCCTGGCCAGCGAGAGAGGTGGGCCAAGAAAAGGTGAAGAGTCGACAGACCGCCCGCACCCTTTCGCTGGAGGACAATCAGACAGCCCAGGAGAGTGTCACACATGGTATGGCTTTATTTGGGAGGAGCTTCAGCCTTTAAAGCAGCAGGAAAGGGAGGGGTGTAGGCACACCTAGCTAGGGACTCAAGGGAAGCCTGAGCTGTCCATCAAGGGTGGATGGCCGAGGGACCAATCCTAAGAGGCGGCCTAATTATATGTCACAGCCCACAGGACGCTTCCGGGTTCACCACCAGGCGCCATCTTGGCTACACGTGGTCCCAAGGCTGGGAGGCGGGACCAGCTAGAACCGCCTTTCTGGTTCTGCATAATCGCCCCACGTTGGGCGCCAGCTGTTGGGGTCCTTTGCTTCCCCACCTCTCCCGCTGGCCAGGAGAGTGCTGGGGGCGAAGGACCCCGACATTCTGCCCTTGTCGTTGACAGAAGCAGGGAATTCTGTGTCACCCGCAATCCTGCAAATGTTCAGGCCTGTGGGCAAACCCTTTCGGAACTCATCATCAGGGATCGTTAAATTCATCACCAGCTGGAAGAGGAAGCCAGAGTTTCAGCCTCAAGGAGCTCCTTGCTCCCTTTCAGAAACAGGAAGAGCCAAGGAAAGCTTCATCTCACCTCAGCAATTGCCTAGGAGCCATGTTCCTGAGCGAACTGAGCCCTCGTGGGAAGAGAAAGCAATTCCTAGATCCTATTCTGAGCATGTCCTGAGATCAAATCCAACAGCCTAATGACTGGCGGCCTAAATTCAGGATGCACTAGGAGGCTACCAAATACCATTATATAGAAAAAAAGGTATAATTTCATGGCTAATAAATGTTACCATGAGTATCAAAAAGAATCACAAAGATTTCTATTTCTTGCCTACATAGTACTTTTTGCACAGAGCAGCAACTCAAAAGCCAACAAAACTGAGGTTTCACGAGTAATTACATGGTTCATCATAGGGAAACCAATTTTTGGATTCTGTTTCTCCATCCCATAAATGGGAGTTGGAAAAGGAGCGGGGCGGCTGAATCACCAAAGCTGTGGTGGGTGGGTGCTGTTACTCACACAAATCCGGAGGTCCTTCTTGATGATAAGAAAGGAATTAGCCAGACTGCTGATCATCCGGAGGGTATGGTGATCAGAGGTTTGGTAGTTCTTGAACACCCTTCCCAGATAGAGGCTCAGTAAGTGGTGGAGGAGGCAGCACTTCTCTGAGGGCTGCAAAGAAGACAAGACTTGTTGGTGGGAGGATCCAGAGGGCAGAGATTAAACCAGAGTATAGAGAGAGGCTCTGGCTTCACCAGGTCCCTGTAGAGCTCATCTGGGCCATGCACATACCTCTGTGTCTTGCAAAGACTCAGTACTCCTTAAGATTCTGATGTCAATGTTCTCATCGTTGGCTTGCTACACATAAAGGAAGAAAGGACAGATCAGTGGCTGCTGCCAGGATTGGAGACAGCACAGACATTTCCTTCCTACCAGGGTCCATTGGGGATGTATCTTTTTCCAAAACATTTTTTTTTTTTTGGCCAGTCCTGGGGCTTGGACTCAGGGCCTGAGCACTGTCCCTGGCTTCTTCTTGCTCAAGGCTAGCACTCTGCCACTTGAGCCACAGTGCCACTTCTGGCTATTTTCTGTATATGTAGCGCAGGGGAATCAAACCCAGGGCCTCGTGTATACGAGGCAAGCACTCTTGCCACTAGGCCATATCCCCAGCCCCCAAAACATTTTTAATGATCAAGTGCAGATGTATCTTGGGAAGGCATTATCGTGGGAAAGAGATCCAGCCTTCCTCCTTTTGCAAGCACATTGCCAGGGCTGTCTGAGGGAAGAGAGACAGACAAAGGAGGGAAGAAAAATGGCAGCTAGGAGAGAGGTACACCTGCCTTCACATACCACACTGTCCCGGATCTGAGAAAATCCATTTTGTATTTCTTGGAGGTTTGTGGTGATCACACAGCTTCCCAAATGGAGCGTCTTCAGCCCATTGGAAGGTCTTCCAAGGACAGAAAGCACAGCAGAGATCAGGCCGAAGACAAGACCAGTACCTTTCATCTTCCACCTGGAGACCACAAGCTGGAAATTCAAAAGGAAAGATAGTGGACACTGATTTCATCTTCTCAGCCTTAGAATCCATTATCACCAGGGAATGCCTGTCCCAGGTGTCCACCAGGGCCGGGGAGGGGAAGGACCTATCTACTCCAGTACTGACTGAATAAGTCCCATTCACAGAACTTATTAAGCTCCCGAGCTTCCCCACAAAAGAAGCTTCTAGGTGCCTGTTCAGGGTCCTTTATTCTGTCTCCTACTCCTGTCATGGCCTGGCAGGCAGGGCTTGAAGCAGCGGCCGCCTCCAGCGAGTCCACTGAGGATGCCATTTCAGAAGAAGTATCAAAACTTGTTTGGAGCAACTGACGTAGGTAGCCTGTCCTTTCCAGAATGTCACCACCTGTTCACCTCTCTGGTTCTTTTAGGCCCGCAGGGCAACTGGGGAAAACAGAGTCTCACAGAAGCCATGATTGTGCCACCCAAAACACTACAGAGAAATTTGTCTGGATTTTAATGGTCACCCTTAGGGCAAAGGAGTCTCTCCTTCTTTTTGGCATTTGTCTGAGATCAGAGCAGTTGTTTGAAATAATATCTTCTTCACTTCAGCCCTGAAGGCAAAAACCAAGTCAACGATTTCATAACAATCGTACCGCCAGAGAAAAGGCGAGATCTGATGGGCAATGGTAGGATTCCACCTCATCTTCCCGCCCCCTCCCCCCCCGACCAACAACCTGGGTTCTACAGTGCCCTTTGCAGGAGAGCCGTAGTCAGGCACACCAAGAGCAGGCACTTTGCTGGCCCTGAATAACTGGCCCCAGGGCTGAGTGATTCCCAAACAAAGGTTGTAAAACAACTCATGACTTCTTGAGGTGAGGTTCCTCAGAGTGGGGGTGTTTTTTGGTGTCTGTCAAGTTTTAAGAAAAAGTGAAATAGGGGCTGGGATATGGCCTAGTCGCAAGAGTGCTTGCCTTGTATACATGAAGCCCTGGGTTCGATTCCCCAGCACCACATATATAGAAAATGGCCAGAAGTGGCACTGTGGCTCAAGTGGCAGAGTGCTAGCCTTGAGCAAGAAGAAGCCAGGGACAGTGCTCAGGCCCTGAGTCCAAGCCACAGGACTGGCCAAAAAAAAAAAAAAAAAGAAAAAGTGAAATAGACTAGGGTTCAAGTAAGATGAGAGAGGTTCTCAATAGGGGTAGGGAGCAAAATTTTAGGGGACACCAAAAAACTATTTTAATTCAATATTAAAATGAGTGGAAAAATCCATAGTGGACAAGATAACAAAATCATAAATAAAAATAGTATCCAACAATGCTAGATAGAGCTATTGTGACGAAAGGGGAAAATATAGACTTAAAAAAATAGTCTCACATTTACTTTGTACATATTGAAAATGAACTTAAAAATAAAGCAAATACATAGTCCATTTTGTTTACATAGTGTATATTGAATACAATGGCTATATTTGCTCACCCTTTGAAAATAGGGACTTCTACACATGTTTTCATATATTTTAAATAGCTTTTTTTCTCAAAAGTATATGGTAAAGCCAGTATATTACAGTAGCCTGTAATCCTAGCTACTTGGGATGTTGATATTGGAAGGATCGTGTTTGAAGACCAAATAGAGAAACAAGTTTGTAAAACCCATCTCAACCAAGAGCATGGCATAATGGCACATTCAAGATAGGCAGGAAACAAAAATAGGAGAATTGTAGTCTAGGCTTTACAGGGCAAAAAGAACCTATCTCAAACTTAACCAGAGCAAAAAAAGAGGGGGAAATTCATTTCTCCCCAGCATTCTTTATCTTTTTAGATAGAGTCACATAATAGCCCAGGCTGGTCTCAAACTTGCAATCTCCTCAGCCTCCTGAAGAAAACCAGTATGGTAGGCATGGTAGGCTGGTGTACAACTTGATCAGCTCTTAGTTGCCTTGAACTTATTTACAGTCTATCATACATTTGACAAGTGGATCAGCATTTACAGAGTACTCACTGCCTTAAAAATTATAGTAGATACTGAGGTACAAATGCAAATGTCCTGTAAGTGATTTCACCCTCATGGAAAAAGTTTCCTTTGGACATGGCTCTGGGTATATGATGAAGAAGACCCCAGCTGATTTCCAGAATGATGTGGGAAGGCCTCTTTCTTACCTGAGCTCAGGAAGGTCTCTTGCTTCTGATCTCCCAAGAGTCTCTCTCAAGTGAAGAGGCTTCTGTCATGTATATGTATGGCATGTGAAGGAAGTGAGCTAACCCTGGTGAGGGCGGAACTCCCTTGGAATTTCTCCGGTGGCCCAGCATTTCCTCCAGGGCTAAGGCACTTAACTGCACACTGTATTGCTCCAACATCTTCCTGCTCCAAGAAGTACTGCCCAACGGGTTTGATCACTGGTTATAGTAGTAGATAAAGGATGTATTTCTTCTAGGCTCCACCTTTCGACTGGATAAATGGTTGTGAGGGCCAAAAAGATCACAGTTATGGAACTGGAAGAGAATTCCAAGAAGTGTCCTTCCCTTCTCCTCTAAATCCAATACTCCTTAGCCAAATATCTTCCCAGACACTGGGAACTCACCCCTGCTATTTTTCCTTTACTTTTGCTCTTCGCACTACTGTTCTCCAGCAAGACAAACAGAGGTCTTTCCCTCTATTCATCATTAAAGAAGAGACCCATATACTACCTCTACGTGATCCTGGCCTATTTCCACCTTTCCTTCTCTGACTCCAGTGCAGATTTTCCACAGCCTGGGAGAGCCCTTGATGTTACCTTCTGTTTCATGGGCCTCAGCCATTTCTCCTCCCAACACTGAAAGGTTTTCTTCAACAGGGACTGGTCCGTCACGTAGGGCCACACTGCAAACCAGGTTAAATTCAAAGCACCTTAAATGAATGACTAACAGCGCCTTGAAAAGCATCAAGGTGATAGAAGCTGTGCTGAGTTCCTCTTCAACTAGGAGTTCTAATTAACAGAATGATTTTGGCATATCATCTCATGATTCTGCGCCTCAGTTTATGAATTAAAACATGGAGAGAACCAGTAGAGTGCACAAAGTCCTTCTCGGTTCTGACACTCAATGGTTCCTTGCACTTTTGCCTTTGAGGTCAGAATGCTCTTCTGATTACCTTTCAATGTCTGCATAAAGTTCCCGGAAAGTGAAGACCATGACTTTTCACTGTAATGTCTGATAAGTGTGGAAAACCAGTGGGGATATCTAATCTAAGTATTGCTTAAACTGTTTAATCCCATGCCTGTTCTTCCACAATAGTGACGCAGGACAAATTAGGGACACTGAGGCATGAATGCAAAAGGAAGTTAAAATCTAGAGCATGAAAAATAATCAAAGTGAACCAAGAGCCAACAGCCACGAATAAACACTGCATTCACAAGTAACTTGAATGCTTAACCTTGTACTAATAATTTGCGCAAAGCTCTTAGATAAGCACATATTGGGTAAACATCTCCAGACTAAAATCTGGTAAAACTCTTCCTTGAACTAAAAAGGAGACTTTGTGAAAGGGGAATACATACTTTTTCTGCCCTAAATAAATGTCTTCTAAAAGAAAGCATCTGGCCGATCTTCAAACATGTATCACCTTATGTCAATTGAGACTTGGTGCTTGGAAATCTTGAATCTATTAGTCTCAAAGCCTAAGGTACAATCCTTAGCCTGTGTCTAAGGTACAGTTCTTAAACACTGTAAATGAAGAGAGCATACGTCTTTTTGCTTTCTTAGAGAACAGTGAGGGGGCTACCCTGGCCTTGCCCTCAGATGAGTGATGTCCACAAAACTAAAGATGCCTGGTACAGCACTTAATCAAGGGTGCCAGTCAACGCTGTAAAACGATCCTTTAATTAGTAAGGTCGTCTGGAACACTCTTGCCTGGAGTAAATGTGGAGCTGAACAACTGAAACTGGCTCGAGCCTTCTAAATGTTCCTTTCCCATGGATTTGGGGGTGCTTCTCATGAGCCCACATAGGGACCAGCTTTATTTCCTGCCTTGCTAAATAAAGCTTCAAGAAACTTCTCACCCAAGACTAGATTTGTCCTAAAACTTTTTTCTGTGATAATGTTACAAACATGGTTGGCATTAAGGCCATAAACACAGCATCCAATGTCACAGGCTCGGTACCCCCGTGCCTTCTGGGAAGCTCCCTGGATTTGAAAAGGCCCTGGTATCATTGTGATGATGGCCCATAGGAGGTGTCTTGTCTGTGTGTTTATTTTTTAAGTGGCAGTACTTGAGTTTGAACTCAGGGCCACCTTCTTGCTAGGCAAGCACTTCGCCCCTTAAGCATGCCTCCAGCGGAATACAGGGAATTTTTTGAATAGTGGTTTTGGCAATCATTGATGCTAAGTAAATGATTTCTCATGAGTACTCATAAAGGTAATCAATGTAAAATTGGGTAATGTAGTCTGACAAGAATACTTGAAACCAAGATTTTCAGTAAATCTAGGTTCCTTTTACTTAGGTGCAATCATAATTTACACAATCATATGTTTAAAATATATATGCACATACATACATATATACAGAGAGACAGAGAGAGAGAGACAGAGACAGAGAGAGAGACTTTTCTTACCTGGGATTGAATTTATGACCTCACACTTGCTAGGCAGGTGCTGTACTACTTGAGTCATGCTCCCAGCCTCCTTATTGACACTGATGATTTTGAAGGTAAAATCTCACTGTATGCCTAGGCTGTCCTGGTCTGTAATCCCCCTACTTGTGCTTCCCCCTAGCACTGGGTATGACTGCTGCCCACCTCCACTCCCAGATGTTGATTAAGATGGAGTCTCAAGAACTTTATGCCTAGCCACATGCTGGTGGCTCACACCTGTAATCCTAGCTACTTGGGAGGCTGAGATCTAAGGACTGAGGTTCAAAGCCAGCCCAGGCAGCAACACAAATGAGATACTTATCTCCAATTAACCACCAGAAAACTGGAAGTGGCACTGTGGCTCGAGTTGTAGAGTGCTATCCTTGAGCTGAAGAGCTCAGGTACTGCACCCAGGCCCAGAGTTCAAGCCCCATGACCAACCAAAATAAAAAGAACTTAACGTAAGGCCTGTGTGGCCTCAATCCTTACCAGTCCCACCCCAGTGTCTGCTTCTGAAGTAGGCTAGGATTACAGGATTTAGCTGCCACACACAACAAAACACTTTATTAAGCCCATTGACTAGATTCCATATCACATATCATATAAATACTATCCTCATCTGTCCCATTGAACTTTCTCTGACATACCCTGTCTCCCCTCCACTCCTATTTCTCAAGGTATCGTTGATTCTTCCCACATTTCCACCTTCGCTTCTATATGTGTGTATATATGCATATATACATGTATCTATGTGTATTTACATATACATATACATATGTGTTTTGTACTTAAAAATTCACAACTTTTTGGTTACATAGCTATATTTCCTTCTAGCCTGGGAGCTCTTTGTGCAGATATCTTGTTCAGCTAGTATGTAATGAACACTGAATGAACACATTGATTTGCAATTGTTTCTTCTTTATGTTGTGTTCTAAAGCATGAGCTTCATGATTTAACTTGTGAGAGGACCAGGAGCTCTTGACCACGGTGCCTTCTCCATTAAGGTCTGAGTGAAGAAATTCTACTCCCAGGGCAGGAGTGCTCCTCTCTAACGACCCATTGCCTCCCCAAACCATAGAGCTGGAAATTAC
This sequence comes from Perognathus longimembris pacificus, assembly GCF_023159225.1. Taxonomy (NCBI): domain Eukaryota; kingdom Metazoa; phylum Chordata; class Mammalia; order Rodentia; family Heteromyidae; genus Perognathus; species Perognathus longimembris. Next base: position 56,790,357 of record NC_063171.1, read on the forward strand.
TTTCAGTACATCTAGTCCCAATTCCCCCACTTCACAAATGGGGAAACCATAGTTCAAAGAGGTTAAGTAACTTGCCCTAAGGTCACTAGGTTGGTAAAATGTAGACTCAGAAGATGAACCCTGTGTGTTTATTCCACCATGTGTGTTCACTTAAACTGTTGTGAGCTGTTCTTACATAGTAAATAGCTTTCCTCATTAATGAGACTAGGCAAGACACTTTTTCTACCTCACAATTCTAGTCAAAGGAAAGAGACTGTGATGGAAAGTGCATGATTGTAGCAGTTCGGATCCCAAGGATCCCACTTCTAACATTCACTTTCCCACCAACTCTCAGTGTGACCACAACTGACCCAGACCAGGTCTTACACCTTCCAGGCATTGAGTATTCATCAACAAAATGTGATGACTCTTACCTAGTCAGGCTGGCTCACTGACTTGGCAACAGCAATGTTTATATAAACCTTTAAGCACAAAAGATGATTTTTATCACTCCCGTGTTTGATGAGATAGATTGTAAATGGCATTGATTCAATGAGCATTTGCTAAACACCTACTAGGTTCAGAACAGTAGGCTAATGCTGTGAGGATTACAACCCCTAATTGCTGAAAGCTTTGTTGAGGGGATTAGGGTTGGACTTAAAGAACCACTGAGGCAGTTAGTACTACTGAGTGCATAGAAGGGAAATGCCAAGATGCCCCAGAGGGACACCTATGACACAGAGAAGAGTCTGGGATGAGATTGGAAAAGCATGGGCCGAATTGAAATGAATTAATATGCTTGGGAGTGTGGTTGGATAAAGGGGATTCAGAGTGGAGATGAGCTAGAGCTATCAAGTCTCCTGTTCTTGACGACTGGGAAATTGATTTATTTGACTGGAGCTGGGGTGTGCACAGAGGAGCAGTACAAGGTCAAGTTGGAAATAAAGTCATACCGTGAATGACAAAGGAGATCATGCCAAGGAGTATGAATTCGGCCTGTGAGGCTAGGAGCATAAGTGCTAGCTCTAGCCTTCCCTTTTCCCCACTGGGTGATCTTGGGAAATTCACTTGCCTTCCTCTTCTGAGAATGGTGGGAAAATAAACGAAATCATTTCTTAAGTCCCTTTCAAATTGGACCTTCTTGATTCTGTAATTGGTTGCTTGCTCTCTGAGGCAAGAGGAAGCCATTGAAGGGTTTCTGAGAAGGAAGAGCCACAGGAAGTGCTGTGTATTCAACAGGAGCTTTTCAAGGACAGTGAAGGCTCGATATATGGTTAGTTACCGAGTGGAGCAGATGGGGTCCCAGAATAGAGTCACTGGGGGTACATTTCATGCACACACCAAGCCAACTTGACAAAGTGAGGTTTTATTTATTTTTTTCCCTGTCTTGGGAGCTTGAACTGAGGGCATGGGCACTGTCCCTGACCTTCTACCACTTGAGCTGCAGCAACATTTCCAGCTTTTTCTGTCTATGTGGTACTGAGGAATCGAACCCAGGCTTCATGCATGCTAGGCAAGCACTCTACCGCTAAGCTTCATTCTGAGCCCCAAAGTGAGGTTTTAAAACTGGAGGTGTGGGGGGGGGGGAGCAGCATCTAATAAGTGCCAGTGACATTGTAAAGATAAACTGAGGAAAGAGGAGAATCCCTTCTTATGGAATATATTCAGCTTACTCAGCAAGCCATTTTTGGGGCAGTAAACATTTTCAAGGCACATTTTTTTTTAAGGGAAGTCCAGCCTTTTTCCCACGGCAAGTCCTGAGTTTGCCACTCAGGGTTTTTCATGTGTACGACGTCATAGTTACTGATGTCTGGCTTCCTGCCCAGTTGCATCACTTTGAAGGGAACTCTGAGGAACACAGGCCTTCCGGTTCCTCTGGAGGAAGAACTGCAGCTCGTGGACTGGCCAGGCAGGTAGAAGACTTTGCCACTCCCAAGTCTTTGGTGCTGGAAATTTTGGTGCGGCTCCTTCTGACTTCCGAGGAGACAGGCAGGATGGGGTGGGGTAGAACAGCTGACTCTGCCAGGAGCACACACTTTCAGTTCCCTGTCTTCAAGGCTGCCAACAGGAATGACCTCACTTCCCTTTCCTGCATTTTTCTATCACACTCTGTTGAGCCAGCTCAACTTGCACGATCCTTTCTACCTCCAGCTGCACTTCCTCTGACATCACTGAGTCTCCAGAGTTGGGTAACTCAGCTTGTCCCTCTGTCTACACTGTGGGGAGCTTCCCCAGGACATAGAGCCAGGAACAAAAGCCCAAACAAGGCCTTGAATTCACAGTTACTTCACTTAGGAGAATGGGAATTTACTTGATTCCTTTTTTGGAGGTCCTGGGATTTGAACTTAGGGTCCATGCACTTGCACAGGCTCTCTACCACTGAGCTCCACTTGCAGACCTTTTCATTTTGTGTATGTGTGTGCTAGTTATTCTCAAGATAGGGTCTCGCTTTCTGCTCAGGGTCATGATTGTGATCTGCCTATTTTAGTCTTCACATTGTAGCTAGGATAACAGGCACCAAGCACTGGGCCCAAGAGAAAAGAAACTTGTGAACTCTTCTGCCGAGGTTGGCCTTGAACTTTCCATCTTCCCAATCTCAGCCTCCCAAGAAGTTAGGATTACAAGGGTGAGCCACCTGCCCCAGATTTTATTCCTTCTTTTATTTCCAAAACAAGTATGGGGAATCTCTCATGTGTGGACCCTGAGCTTGATGGAACCAAGTGGTCAAGACATCATGGTGGGACCCTCCAATGGGCCTCAGAGTGCACAGCCTGGAATTTCTAACCTAGGAGAAGATAAATGGAAGGATTCTGTGTCTTCCTGTCCCATTGTGGCTCACACCTACAATCTTAGCTACTTAGGAGGCTGAGTTCTGAGGATCATAGTTCAAAGACCGCCCAGACAGAAAAGTCTGTGAAACTCTTATCTCCAATTAAATCACAGAAAAACCTGGAAATGGCACCCAGGTTCAAGTTGTAGAGCGCTAGCCTGGAGCAAAAGGAGTCCAAGGAGAGCACCCAGACCCAGAGTTCAAGCCTCAGGACAGGAAAAAAAAAAAAAAGCTATGTCTTTTGTTTTCACTAACTTTCAATCAAAACTAAGCATTTTCTTTAATTATGAAAGATAGATAACAAACACAGGCCATGGTAGCAATAGCAACACAAATACAGTGTTCCACTGACAGAAATCACAGGCAACTTTGTGTTCTATTACAGTGGCTTCAGATATCTCAAAATATCATTTATACACACCATTGCTTAGAAAGTCTGCCAAGTTATATTAATCGATACCCTAATAGATATAAATATCCTACCTATCATTTCCATATTCTGGTTGCTATATTTTTATATTATTGGTGTCCTTTATAATTTTTTTCTATCTCTGCTATGTTATAAATTTAGAAACCTTATTCCGAGTAGAGTTTCTAAATTTAGAAACTCAGAATAATGTTTCTAAATTTCACTAGTATGCTGAAGGCACACAAAAGGAAGGGGCAAAGACCAATGGTGTGATGGTCAAACCTCTCCCACTGCGACACACACTCTGAGAAGGATGAGATGGTTTGGTCATAGGATGGGAGAAACTATCATCAGGCCTTTCCTAGAAAAAGCCAGAGCCTGTGCTCCTATAGGGTCCTGGGAGGGGAGAGGAGATTGAGATGACTTCTGAGTGGCAAGGCCAATGTCTGAGCTTTCTCAAAGTGGTTTGAGTACGGCCTGGGAGGGCTAATGGTCCAGTAAGCTTTTGGATGGAGACTGTGGCAGGATCAGGAATGGCTTACTCCTCACAGCAAGGAAAGCTGGACCAAAAGTTTTGAGCCTACATAGTATTTATTTTCTATACTATTTTTTAAATTGCTAATCCTGGGGCTTGAACTCATGTCCTAGCTTCTACCCCTGAGCTTTTTTTTATGTTAAAGGCTAGCTCTCTATCGTTTGAGCCATAGTTCCTGTTCTGGTTTTTTGGTGGTTAGAGATAAAGAGCCTCATGGACTTTCTTGCCCCTACTGGCTTCTAATGGAGATCCTCAGATCTCAGCCTCCTGAGTAGCTAGGATTACAGGTGTGAGCCACCAGCACCTGGCTGGTTACAGAGCATTTCTGTAGCAGCACTTTGGTGTTAGTGAGGTTGGGGCATGGATTGAAGGAGTTGAAGATGAGCCTGATTACAATTACTATGAGCACTCAAGTTGATCATGAGACTTTCCATTCCTGAGTATCCATGTCTGTTTCCCTCTGGTAACCCACTCAGAGTCTGAATCCACCACATCTCTTCTCCCAGGAGCTCACCTGACTCACTTACTGAACATGCTGAGAAGCTCTGCCCAGCATGGGAAGGTGCTTATTTGATTGATGCCTTGGGGGGGCGGGGCAGATGAAGCCACATAACCTGCGCTCCTGACCACACAGCTGCCAGGTGGGCAGGGCCAGGTTTGTGCCTTGCTCTGGGGGGGTGGGGTGGCTAGCCCAGGCACTGGGTAAGAAGCCTGCCCTTCAAGCTTCAGGGTTGTTCAATTAAGGACCATTCAAACAAGATTCTGAGGCTAAATCAAACTAACACAAGTGGGTCAGACAGAGGGGAACACTGAGTTCTTGTGGTGAGCAAGAACCCAGAGAAATGAAGTAGAGGGTAGAGATTCCAAATGGAGAACAGAGGATCAGATGAGAGACGGACTCCCAAAGCCCAAAGACAAAGCCACAGGCCTCCTCAAGAGGGCACTGGTTGCACTGCTTCTGCTTGCTGTACACCTACATTTCCACGGGGAACATGTAATTACCGAGTGTCCTTGGAAACTTTGATTCTAGAAAAAGGAGTACTGAGATACCTCTAACTTGACTCTGAATCCCAAGGAACACAGTGGGTTGGAGGTGTAGAAGAAAGCAGCAAGAAGATTGATTTCTGCCCTGAGATGGGGCAATTGTTCTCTGAAAATTAAGCCTGGGTTGGGGATACAGCTAAGTAAGGTATAACTGAAGTAGGGAGGTCAGGTCAGGCTGGCGCCATATTGGCCACACAGTGAATGGTAGGATCTGGCATCTTTTCCTCATGCTGGGGGAAGGTAAAGCCCACCCACTTCAGGTGATGGGCATGCATGAATCCCTGGAGACAGGGGTGGGCACTTGGCTGATGGGCTACTAATCCTGTCAGTCCAGTGTCTGGGTCCGGACCTGTGACCCTGCCCCCCTGCCTGAGCCTATTTAGGCCTGGACGAGTTCAGGTGCTATTGTGCCATGCCACATGGCTCCATGTTCACTTCCTGTGTCCTGTCTCCTGGCTCATCTCTGGTCACCATGGCGTCCCACTTCAGCTCTCCACTGGAGCTGAATTGGTTTGTTGGCATTGTTTCTGTTCTTTCCTCTCTGGCCTGTTTCCTAACTGTGCTAAGTGTATTTGCAGGCTTCAGGCCTTCGTAACAATCGGCTGCCTACAGACCACTAGTGCTAAGACTCCAAGATTCCACCTCTCAAAATGTGGCTTCTTCATTTTCTCTGTTTTTACCACCTTACAACATAATAAAGGATAATCATAGGCTTTGCTTGTGTGTACCTAGGATTTAATAAAACGCTAAATCATTTAATCCTCGTGCAACCTCATGAGGCAAATAAGACTGTTTCATTCCCAGAGTCTGCTTAGAGTATCCAGGAACATGAACAGACCGATGTGGTGTTCTGAGTCACAGCTCCTGTTACAAACACTGGATTCCGAAGCTCTCTCCCAGGCCTGGTGGTGGCCTGCCCGTGCAGAGGACCTGGCTCCTGGATCCAGCTTCAAACTAAGACACCAGGAGAGGTATGGCCAACGGCACTCAAATCTCCAAATGAGCAAGGCCGTGGGAAGGGGGTAGCAGGGGTTCCATGGCTGGGCTGAGTATCTGAGAGCTCATAGCAAGGTGTGTGCATGCATGTGTGTGTGTGTGTGTGTGTGTGTGTCCATCTGTCTATCTGTGTGTCTGTCTGTGTCTCTGTGTGTATATGTGTGCCATTACTGGGGCTTGAACTCAGAACTTCTCTTTTTCATTCACTTGAGCCACACCTCCTGTTCCAAACTTGCTGGTTAATTGGAGATAGCACTGACAGACTTGTCTGCCTGGAATGGCACAGAATGCTCCATTCTCAGATCTCATCTCCCTGAGTAACTAGGATTATAGGTATGAGTCACCCGCATTGGGCTCATAGCCACTTTCTAAATCTATGTCTTCACCCTTGCTCACAGGTGATGCGCTGACCCCTGCCCTGAACTCACCTCCAGGAAGGATCAGTTTGCTAGGCCACCATGCTCAGGCATTGGTCTATAGAGGCACGGGGCACATCAAGTGCATAGGCTTCTCTATGTCTTGTTCTAAGTGTAATGAGAGACCATCCTGACCCAAGCAAGGAACTGAAGCCAGTCCAGGGAAGACTCCTACGTGGTGCCCCATGAAGGTGCCCCAGTGAGAGCTGTAACAGGAAAAGAAGGGTAGTGGACCACCTGCAATACAAGAGCAGGAAGGCGGTCTGGAGATGGATGCCCATGCAGAAACAGCCAACCCCCAGCAGGGACTCCACGCAGAGCTACGGGGCTGTACGCCTCTCCCATTCCGGAGATGCAGATCCACCTCTTGTTTGTCTTACTTGACAACTGTGAATTATGGGAAATCATTCCGTGGCACCTATCATTTCTAGTGAGCATGTCATACACATCTAGCCCTGAATACACAGGAGCTCAAATCCTTGTAACAATTCCACAAGGTAGAAATCTCCAACGCTGCAAAGATTCAGTCTTCGTAAACTGTCCAGAGTCACTGAGTAGGTGACAAGGCCAATTTTCTCTAGGGGAAAACAAAGTGGAAGAAGGCTAGAGTGTCCCCAGGAGAAATGCAGAGTGTCCTCTGGGCCAGAAACACTGTGTGACACATTCAGAAGCTTGCTTTGCGCTGGCCCATGAACTTGTGTGTGACTTCAGAAGCTTGTTGCGTGTTACTCCGGGCTTCTTTTGGTATGTCTGGGTTTAGTTATATGCATTGCTCGCATTCAGAGCAGTAACCTGGGTCTTGGGTCATAGGACTGTGGCCATTGAGAAGTGAACTTCCCCAGCAGGAGGAAGAGAGGATCCCAGGACCAGACAAAGCCTAGACTCCACTTCTGCATCTGCTGTCTCTTTGCCATGGGGCCTTGGGCAAGTCCCTCACTGCCTTCGCTGACCTGATGGGGACCAGAATGACAACCCCTGGGGCTGCCTCTGAGGTGTTAATGAGATGCTGTATGTGAAGTCCTGCCATGGTCCTGGCATAGGAGTCCCCTTCCCCAGTGCCAAACAAGTGCAGGTGAACCCAGTTTTTTCAGAGCTGATAGAGGACTCAGAAGAAAGGTCTGGGTGGTGGGGTAATTGTATACTTGGTTCTTTAGCAAGAATTTTGTTCTCATTTTCTTTTGTTTGGCTGTACTGTGTTTGAACTCGGGGCCTTGTGCTTGATAGGCAAATGCTGTACCAAGAGCCATCCCTGTGTACTTTAGGTTATTTCTTCACATAGGGTCTTACACTTTTTGCCTGGGGCCAGTGTCAGACCAAAATCCTCCTTACTCCTACCTCCTGAGAAGATGAGATTACAGGTGTGCACCACCACACTCAGCAGTTAGTGAGCATTTTGTTTGTTTTGTTTTGTTTTGTGCCAGTCCTGGGGCTTGGGACTCAGGGCCTGAGCACTGTCCTTGGCTTCTTTCTGCTCAAGGTTAGCACTCTAGCACTTGAGCCACAGCACCACTTCTGGCTTTTTCTATATATGTGGTGCTGAGGAATTGAACCCAGGGCTTCATGTATACGAGGCGAGCACTTTACCACTAGGCCATATTCCCAGCCCTAGTGAGCATTTTGTAAGAAGCAGTTCTTTGAAGGAAAAAAAGCACATCTCCGTGACAAGCCTGCTTGGGATCCAGAGAAGAGTTGAGACACTTCAGGGTTGAAAGGAAGGAAAGGACTGGGCAGGCAAATGAGGCAAGAGACAGAGAGTTCAGATAAAATACCTACCTGAGATCAGAGAGGGGTGTGTGTGTGTGTGTGTGTGTGTGTGTGTGTGTGTGAGAGAGAGAGAGAGAGATCTGCACCATCAATTTCCTTCTCCTCTTTCCACACTCATGGACCTTACATTTGAATAGGGAGGCTGATAAGAAACAACGCAGGATGCTAGGAAAACAGGAAGGAGAGGTAAGGTTTCCAAAGGTGGGAGTGGTGGGGGTGGGGTATGGCTTACATAGGGGTCCTTTTGGATAAAGTCTGTAGGAATGAAGAAAGGTAACTATAGCTCTAGCCAGGTGCAGTACCAAGGATGGCTCAGGATAATGCACACAGAGTATTTTCAGCCTTGGGAAATGTCAGCTGTTAATTCACTCTGGTTATTGACAGGCCTTTGTCCTCTGAATCACCATACTAGTTGGTGCCTTCTCCACAGCCCCCTGGGCCTTGATGGGCCCACAATGCCCCAGGCCTCTGGGCTGTACCTGCGTAAGTTGGTCACCATGACAACCATCCATCATTAGAAACATACCTTCAGCCCAGCACAGTTAAGAGAATGAATTAGGGGTAGATTAGTCTTTGTATCAGGAAAGGAAAGAGAGATATAGCAAAGACAAATGCACACAGAGAAAATCGGAGAGATGAAGGAGATGGAGAGAGAAGACAGAGGCACAGAGAAAGAGACACCAGGAATGGAGGGATGTGGAGGGGAAGTCAGAAGGGGGGTGAAGGCCCCTCTGCCCCACCTGAGTGAACAATGTAAAGACCCGTGCTATGGTTGGATGTGGCTTGCCCCTTCCAAGGTCTCAGATGGGGCCTGGTGGGAGACCCTCAGGTCACTGAGCGGGTACCTTGGGACTGAACTAAGCAGCGTGTCCTGGGATCTTAGATCCCCTGAGAACAAGCTGGGACAAGAGCAAGTCTTTACCCCGACAGAATTTTCTGCTGTACTGTCTCAAGGTGTCTTCCCTCTGTCTATGCTTTCTGTGTTCCCATGCCTGTCACCATGCGGTCCTCACCAGGGCCAAAGCGTGGCCAGCTCCCTGTCCTTGAAGCCGCAGAACCACCAGCTAACTAAACTTCTTTTCTTTTGACAGTAACCCAACCTCAGGTATTTTGTTTCAACAATAACAAAAAAAATGGAGTCAGAAAACACAGTTTGGAACCATTTTCTGCACCAGTTTTGAGCCCTGGGTAACGTTCTATCCCACTCTGGGCTTCAAATGCCCTGCCTAGCTAGGTTCTTGATGCCTCTTTTCTTCTCCTAGGCTGTATTATGAGTGTCTGACTGATTCTCTGAATCATAAGGCAATTCCACTCAGAGGTAAAGCAGAGTGTTTATTCAGACAAGTCCATCGGTACCACATAAACTATAGAAGACATGACTTTACAATAAGTTAATGGGAAGCTGATCCATTCCTTCCAGGCTAGCTCCCAGAACCTGGAAGACATGTGTCATAAATAAAATAACAAACTACTTGGCTCTTTTCAAGTGGGATCAGAAAATCCAAGACCAGCCATTGGGATTTTTCATTTGCAGGGTGAAAGGGGCCCAAACTCATTCCCCCTTGCTCGTGCAATGCCCTAACCCCAAAGGAGAGACTCCCAAATCAGCAAGGGGACCCATCTCTTTCCCCTTCAAAGTCTGATGTAATCACAAGAAACTTCCCCGGAGATGTTCATCCCTGGATAATTAGGCAGGAACTTGGTGTCGAACATGGGAAGTTCCCTGGTGATTCTTACTGATCCAGGCTAAAAAGATGTCAAGCTCACCCAAAGACTTAATGGCAGCAGCACGGACCTCCAGCTGAAATCAATAAAACCACCATGAGCTCCCACTTCGACAGACTGGGCCAGCGTAGGCTAGCAACGTGCCCCGACTTGAGTTCCATGTGGTTTGCGTTTTATTTATCAAATATATTTGCATAGCAGCCATTTGGCATTATTTTCCTAATAGATGACCAGCTTTGTTTCTACAAACAAGCCATTAAATCATGTCAACTCCTTATAAACAAAATAAGAAACCCTTCCTTTCCCTCCATCTTACCTCCCTCCAACCCCAGTCAACCACCACCCCTTGCTGTTCACAGGAAAGACTTTCCATTTCTTTTCTTGCTTGCTTTTCATACCAGCTTGCTTTTAATGCTTTTGTCTACCCAGAAAGTCTTGGTACCTTTGGTGAAAGGGAGACCGTGTTGTCCTCCTCTGACACTGAAAAAGCACCCCTAAGGGCTAGTATCCCTCACAGCATCGCAGCTGATTAGCCAGAGTCAGAACTGGACTGTGACTCCCGACATTCCTACCTCCTTCCACAGAAAAAGGAGATCTTAAGGATCCATGGAGCTAGCCAGTGGGGATCAAAAATCCTACCTCCACCACTTAGAGGCAGAGAGAAACCTGATAACTCACTAAACCTACTGAGGCCCAGTTTCCCCAATTCATTCAGGGCAGATGATATTCATAGCATTATTATGAAGGATCCATGTGGCCACACATTCATGGGCTTGGAACAGTATCGGGCTCACAGTAAGAACCTCTTGGCCCTTGGCTCTTTCTACATTATCTAATGTAGATAGCTCTGCACAGACCCCCTACCCCCAACCTCCTTGCTCTCCAAAGCCAGTGATATCATCCATTAGTGTGATCAGAACACAGAAACTCCACCTCATCATGGACCTACTGAACCAGTTCTTGCGATGATGCATGCCAATGAGAAGCACAGCTTTTATATTGACCACCCCCCCCCCCCGCCCCCCGGCATGGGAAGCATTGTGCCTTCATCAGGACACAGAATACTTGCAGCGGGTGCTGCCAAGGATACCCCCCACAGGACACATTGACTTCATGCAAAACAGCCTAGGATTCACTGTGGATCTTGTGTCCTCCGTGTCACCCCCATCTTACCCAGCATGTACTCCTCCCCGACTTATGATGCAGTTAGACCTGAGAAGTGAAGGTATGAAGAAACTAGGAGAGGGATAATGGAGAAACACACACACACACACACACACACACACACACACACACTTTGCAGATAGAGACTTGCAGGACAAACCTGCCACAAAGACTCATTGAGTACTACATGAGTGACTTGGAGTGGCTGAAAGGCTGTTACTCTCCATCAAGACATCTACCCTTTGTCATTGTCTCTGTCTTCTTCCCAGACCTCACCTGATTGTAGTTGTCCCAGATGCTTCTGGTGGCATTGGTGGCTTCCTCACTACAGTGACACCATCTCTGTGCCTGTCATGACACAGTGGAGGTAGCGCCTGTCAGTGGACCTTACCACGGGGCCCACTGGCACGCCACCTCCCACCTGAGCAGTGACATCTCTCCTCCCACCCAGGTGAGGAGCAGGTGAGCAAATTCTAGTGGGGCAGAGTAGCCTGTTTATGGACATGGTTGACATCTGACCACAGCTTTGGCTTTTTTCTAGATTCACAGCACCAAGAGAGCACACACAACATCTATTGGTCATCACTGTGTGAACGCAGCACCCCAAAAGGTAAGGCACTTGATATTTGTTGGGTTGAGGAAATGCTTAACTGAGCCCATTGAAGGCCACGATTATAGTATTGTAGGCAGGGCAGTTCATTGCTTTTCTAACAATGTTAGAATCTGGGGCACCGATTGGTGAAGTCACTTGCCACAAAGTTACACAGGAAGCGAACATCAGGACAGGGCTGGAAACCCAGGTTTTCCTTGACCTACTGTGAGATGGTTCCTCATGATTCTTCCATAGATGGCAGGGCAGGGAATTTCTTTTGACACCTCCCATCCCACCTCACCAGCCCAATCAGAAAGCATGCTGGGAGCCAATATGGCCCAGGCCCTCCCTAGGCAGTCAGGGAGCAGATGTCTGAAACCCTGACTCATGGACTTACACATTGCTGCAGCGTTTTCTGCGTGTGGAGGAAAGAGTTGGCAATGCTGCTGATTTGTCTCCGGATTTGGAGGTTTGGCTCCTGGTGATCTCTGAATACTTTGTTCATGTAGAATGCCAGGAGGTTCCTGGTCACGCAGCATACATCTACGGGCTACAGACACGGGCCCTTTTATTATCTTAGAGACCAAAGTAGGCTGTCCAAGTGGGGACAGCAAGAAGCGAGAGAACTAGATGTTATTTCCCAAAATTCATAACAGCCTCAGCGTGTTCATCCACTCTCCCCACAGCCAAGGGTGGAAGGCCGGGAGGTACGGCAACCCAAAGATGGAGTCCAAAACTCCCATCAGAGATTAGAATCCCAAACATGTCATCCCTAAATTCTGCTTACACTTGTTCTGAAGAGGGCTTGGTGGCTGAGCATATTATTTATTATTTATTTATTATTTTTGCTGGTCCTGGAGCTTGAACCCAGGGCCTGGGCCCTGTCCCTGGGCTTCTTTTTGCTCAAGGCTAACACTCTACCACTTGAGCCACAGTGCCACTTCTGGGCTTTTCCTCAGTAGTTTATTAGAGGTAAGGGTCTCATGGACTTTTCTACCTGGGCTGGCTTCAAGCCTCCATCCTCAGATCTCAGCCTCCTGAGGAGCTAGGATTACAGACATGAGGCACTGGCACCTGGCTGAGCAGATTTCTTGAACAGGATTTCCTTACATTATAGAGCCTGAAGCTGCCTGCTTGGGAATGTCTCCCACCCATCAGGACTCTGGCTACGGCACATCCGGTGTGCTGGGCATGATGCTGTGTTTATCCTGGCTACTCTGCTCTAGACCACAGTGCTAGACTCTCTTCCAGTCGGTCCTTTTAACTGCAGGGATCATTTGAATGGGGCTGAGATTTGCAAGACAAAACTGACTGCATGCATGTGACTAAGAGATTTCCTAAACTCTCCCATGGAAACTGGCTAAATAGTGTCTTCTAACAATCTGTACTCTGCCCATCCAGTCAATTACTGGTAGAAGGTTGTATTCCAAGTAGGAAGTGGCTCTCAGCATACCCATCTTCATTAGCCTGAAAGGAAGCAGCCTCTCTGGCCTCAAAGGCAGCTTTTCCTAGATGGCAGCAAATTCAACTTGCCACACAGAAACCCTCTTCCTCCATTCTCACTGGGCCCTTAATTAGAGGGGCAAAAGGTTACCGTCCCTTGTGCTACTAAAGATTCAGCACTAGAAAAAGGAATGCAGTACTAAAAGCAAAATGAGGGAAGGAAGAAACAAGGAAGGAAAAAGAGGAAGAGAGGAAGGAAGAAAGGAAGGAAGGAAGGAAGGAAGGAAGGAAGGAAGGAAGGAAGGAAGGAAGGAAGGAAGGGGGAAGGAGAGAGGGAAGGGAGGAAAAGAGAAGCAACAGAAGGATGAGGAGATCAAATTCTTTTTGCACTTTGATCTCCACAGAGAGGATTTCACACACTTCTAAATCATTTTGTAGCCATATAACTTTTGTATCCAAACAGCCTCAGGGACTCAGTAGCCTGGGTTGGGAATGCCGGGGCTCAGCCTGGCTTCCAAAGGCTTCACGGGAGTTGTCCAGGTCCTCCCCGGCCACTTACCTGCAGGTCCTTGTTGTATCACAAACACAGTTACCTCCCTGCCCTCTCTACCCATCCCTGGGTTCACCAGTCTTGTACCCATTCTCCCATGCACCCCAAATCCCTTCCTCCCTTCTGTCCCCTGTGCTACAACCTTCTCAGATTTTCAGTGACTCTTCTTTTAATTCATTTCCCTTCATAGGAACTTCCAAAGCCCATCACAATCTAAGGAAGTGGCATTTCTTTAAGCCCCTGGGACAGAAGTGTGCCCAGACTTCTTAGTTAAAGAAGTCTTAAATACGGACAACACACTGGGTAGAGATTTCTTTCTTAGCCCAGGGCCATGTTACTTACAAGATTAAAACACACTTAAAACAAAGCAAACCAAAAACCCAGTCATAGACCAAGCAATACCTTAATGCCCTGCAGACTCTCCAACGTGGACAGGATGGTGACATTTTGCAAGACGTCCTGGCTTTGCTGGGGAAGGAAACAGAAGGACAGGTATAGATGATGCCATCTGGCTTTCACCTGAGACGCCAGGGGTAAGAGGAAAGAGCTTGCCTTTCCAGCCACACCCCTGTGCCCACACCCTCACCCAACCCACACTCACCAAAGTTCTTTTGATTTCCTGGAAACTCCTTTCTAGAAGGCGCATGTCCACAGAAATAAGACATCTCTGGAGACCAAGGTTCTGCCCTGAGGACAGGGTGAGCAGTGTGCCCAGCAGCCAGAGGAAAACACTCTGTACCTTCATGTTCAGTCCAGCCTAGAGGGCAATGGAAAGAGAGAGATGCCGGTGTGTTCCTTCTGGGGACCACACCATGCAAGCCAGGAGGCGACCAAGACCGGAATCACAGTGCTGAGATGTTTCAGGGGCTCTTGTCTCCTTTTCTGGACGTCTCGACTCTGTTAAAAATGAGCTCTCTCTGCCCCCCACCCCCCCACACCCCAGCTCCAGGAAGCACAGGAGATCCTCTGAAGTCCTGGGGAGCACATTTGTGGGTCTGTCACTATGCTGACTCGGCCCAACTTACTTTGTCAACAGGAGACAACAGTATTGTTTTTAACCAACTGAATAAAGAAAAATAAGATTGGTCATAAGCCATGGAAATTAGGCAACAGATCTGAAAAAAAAAAATCGAAGCACATTTGGGCTTTTTATTGTTGTTTGACCCTAAAGTAAGCAACACCCTTTTACGATAAAAACCTCAGAGTGTATCTGCTTAAAAACATTTGTTTGGAGCTAACTAGGCAGACTTTTGCCTTCTGGAGAAGGCAGAGAAGAAAGGCACAGATAGCTCTTAAAAACTACTTAGTCACAGTGAGGAGCCTAGGAGAAGAATGCCTTTTCTCTCTCAAAGGCCAAGCTGCTGGTTTCACATCTGTGTCATCAAGAGAGAGAGAGAGAGAGAGAGAGAAAGAGAGAGAGAGAGAGATTTGCAACTAGCTTGTTTGTGGCAGAACAGGACTTCATGATACATGCTGTCTCTTCTCCCTCGTCCTTCTTGCTTGCTTCTCTCTACCTCTTTGTTTAAAAATGTGTCCCAGGAGCCTGGGGCCGGTAGCTCATGCCCTGAATCCTCACCACTCAGGAGGCCAAGATCTGAGGATCAAGGTTTGAAGCCATCCTGGGCACAAAAGTCTATGAGACTCTGATCTCCGATGAACCACAAAAAGAAGCAAACAGACAAAAACAGGTAGAGATGGGTGTGTAGCTCAAGCGGTAGAGTGCAAGCTTTGAGCAAAAAAGCTAAGGGACAACAGCCAGACCCTGAGTTCAAGCCCCAGTACTGGTACGTGTACACACACACACACACACACACACACACACACACACGCACACACGCACACACGCACGCATGTCATATGATGCTCATAGGGACACAGCCCCATCGCACACCTCATTGTACAGCTTGTTATCTTTCTCTGGCCCCTCTCCGGAGCACCATCTTCACAGACAAAGCTTAGCCTTAAAGATGAGTCTTGGGACAACACATATGGCTGCACCAGCCCTGCTCCCAGTGTCCCCTTGGCCCCATAGGGTCCTCACTTCTGGTTGTGCCTGCTGGGCTCAGCATGTCTATCCTGGTGTAGCAGTAGAGAAGAGGCAGCCTTCCAACCCAGAAAGCCAGCTAGGGATCTGCAGAGCCTCCACCCCTACCCTTCACTGTGGTTGTAGTGGCTGTAACTATAAAGAAAAAAAGAAGGCCCCAGGCAGCAGGAATCACAGTGTCCTTCCCTCCCCACCCCCCAAGACTCCCTGGCTCCCTCTCCAGAAAGCCCAGGACCAGTAACTCTTGCCTCTCCTCAGCTCCTGCCTCCCGAGAGCCCAGGCAGGTGTCTATGGACCCTTGCCCTCACCAGGGAGAGGGACGGGCAGTAGGCTAAACACCTTGATTCCCCTGTTCTCATTTCTTCCTAAGCAAGAAGGAAATCCTTCCTACCTTCAGAGAAGTCTGTGGCAACCTACCCTAGCTCTCTCTGCCCCTCTAACGGTCATTCCAGACATCTTGGCCAATTCAGATAATAACAGAAGGTCGTTACTGTGTGTGTTGGAAACGTTTCTCACAGTGATTACATCTGTACTCACCAGCAGCCTTGGGGGGGGGGGCGGAGAGAGACACCTGACAGAGCTAGCACCTGAAGGGAAGCCGATAGCCCCGCCCAGCCCGCCCCTCCTTCCCTCCCCGCGCCCCAGTCGGAGATCCCAGTCCTTCCCTTTCCACCAGACACAAAAGGGAACCATTTCTGAAAGGGTCCTGCTGGACCAGGACTGCACTCTACCCCTTAAAAGATATTTAACAGCGCACAGGACGTTAGAAGTTATTCAAATGAACTATATACAACGTGGAGGGGAATGGGAGGGAATCCCTCCCCCCCCAACATTGTCCAAAAAGCAACACACTCTTTACCTGACTTATATAACTGTAACCCCTCTATGCATCACGTTTATAATAACAATATTTTTTAAAAAATAAATAAAAAACTATATGCTGTAAACAAACTGTACAACTCATGGGGGGAGGGAGATGGGGAGGGGGAAAATGATGGAGGAGGGAACAAGCTGGATAAGAAATGTATGCACAGCCTTATGTATGAAACTGTAACCCCTCTACCCATCACTTTGACAATAAAGAAAGAAAGAAATTTTAAAAATTAAAGAGAAAAGTAAAACTTTTCCAGAATAAAAAGGCAATAGTAAAGACATTGATTCTTTCCCTTTTTTTCATATCCTTCCTTCCTTCTTCCTCCTCTCCTCTTTTCTTCTTTATCCATCCTTACTTTTCTCTTTCCTTTCTTTTCCTTCCTTCCTTCCCCTTATTTTCCTCCTTACCTCCTTTCCTTCCTTCTTTCCTTCCTTCCTTTCTTCCTTCCTTCCTTCCTTCTTTAATTCCTTTTATTTCTTCCTTCATTTCCTCTTTCCTGTTTTCCTTCTTTCTTTCCTTTCCTCTCCCCTTCTTTCATTCATTCATTTTTTTCTTTCTTCTTCTTTCCTCCCTTTATCTCTTCTCACTGAAAGAAGGTACCAGGAAATGTCATCCCCATATGGAATACCCACCCCTTCCCATTCTACAGAAGTCCTAATGCCCAGGGCAGTGCGGGCTGAGCTCGGTGGAAGCAAAGCCGGGGATGGAGCCTCGCCACCCTCCCCTCTCACCGTGCCTGCCAGCAGCTCTGGTGTCTTCTCTCCAGGTGTTCCCTGCCACTTGGGGAGGGCCGGTCACTTTTATGCAAGAGGGTAAGAGGAAATGCTGTCAGGATTCACTGGGTGGGTCCGCTCTCCGGAGATCATTATTCCCCCTCTTTCTTGAGCATTTCATTTCCTTAATGGTTTTTCTTTTCTTCTTCTTTATGATATAGCTGATTAATCATTACGAAGAAATAGTTGGTGTTTTTTTTGTTGTTTTTTTTTAGGTTCTGACACGCAGCTTCTGGGAAAGAAATAAACTCCCCACCATCATGCAAATGAGACTCACTTGCAATTCTATGTCCATAACAACAACAAAAAAATTCCAACTTAGATCACTTCTGTAGGATCTGTGGCAGCGTATCACCACCTGAACCTGTTTACCCTGCAGGCTGAGTCAGGGAAGCGCTTTGTGGTGTACTTGGCCTAACCTTGCCAAGCACCCAGCCTCATGAGACTCCACAGGTGCGTCTAGTTCCAGCACAAACCAACTCCCTGGTGTCTCACGCAGGGAGGACCCAACATGTGTAGGGGCCAGACGCAAGCTAAATGCGCACCTGCATCCACTTATCTAACTTCACAGGGGTCAGGTTATTTTAAGGGGGATTGGAAGTACTGGGGTTTGAACTCAAGAGTCTGGACGCTGTTTCTTAGCTTTTGTACTCTAGGTTAGCACTGTATCACTTGAGTCACACTGCCCGCCACGTCTGGCCTTTTGCTGTCATTGGAGAGAAGAGTTTCATGAGCTTTTCTTCTCTTGACTGGGGGTGAACCTCCAGTCTCAGATCTCAGTCTTCTGAGTAGCTAAGATTATAACCATGAACCACCGGGGCCCAGCACAAGGGACAATTCCATTTTAGCCTCTTGAATGTAAAGGTCTCTTTGCTCATCATGTCTTTCCTCTTTACCTTATCCTCGAAAGGTTCTCTATACTTGATTAGTGCAGAGAAAAACAAAATATAAGACTGAGGTGGAGCCAGGAAGAAACCTGGAATTCAGAAGACCTTTTATATAAATTACTTTTCTTTTTTTTTCAAATTTTTATTATCAAACTGATGTACAGAGAGGTTACAGTTTCATACGTTAGGCGTTGGATACATTTCTTGTACTGTTTGTTACCTTGTCCCTCATACCCCCCTCCCTCCCCCACCTTTCCATTCCTCCCCCCCCCCCCCGGAGGTGTTCAGTTCACTTACACCAAACAGTTTTGCAAGTATTGCTTTTGTAGTTGTTTCTCTTTTTTTTACCCTGTGTCTCTCAAATTTGGTATTCCCTTTGAATTTCCTACTTCCAATACCAGTAAACACGGTTTCCAATATACTCAGATAAGATTACAGAGATAGTGTAGGTACAACCACAGGAAGGTGATACAAGAACATCATCAATAATAGAAGCTACAGATACACATAGAACGTTGAAAGTAGTTACAACTGTGATATAACAATTGTTTCCATAACATGGAGTTCATTTCGCTTAGCATCATCTTATGTGTTCATTAGTGTATAGCTATTGGGCTTGTGATGCTCTGCTATGTCTTGCCTAGACCTGTACTAATTATTCCCAATAAGGGAGACCATAGAGTCCATGTTTCTTTGGATCTGGCTCACTTCACTTAGTATAACTTTTTCCAAGTCCTTCCATTTCCTTACAAATGGAACAATGTCATTCTTTCTGATAGAGGCATAAAATTCCATTGTGTATATGTACCACATTTTCCTGATCCATTTGTCTACTGAGGGGCATCTGGGTTGGTTCCAGATTCTTGCTATGACAAATTGTGCTGCGATGAACATTGTTGTGCTGGTGGCATTACTGTGATTTTGTTTGTGGTCTTTTGGATAGATACCCAAAAGTGGGGCTGCTGGGTCATAGGGGAGTTCTATATTTAGCCTTCTGAGGAATCTCCATACTGCTTGCCAGAGTGGCTGAACCAGTTTACATTCCCACCAACAATGAAGTAGGGTTCCCTTTTGGCCACATCCCCTCCAACAATTGTTATTATTAGTTTTCTTGATATATGACATTCTTGCTGGGGTGAGATGGAATCTCAATGTTGTTTTGATTTGCATTTCCTTTATGGCCAGTGATGTAGAGCATTTTTTCATATGTCTCTTGGCCATTCTCATTTCCTCATCAGAGAAGTTTCTTTGTAAGTCTTTAGCCCACTTGATGAGGGGGCTATTGGTTTTTTGCGGTTTTGTTTTGGAAGAAGGTAATTTTTTTAGTTCTGCATATATTTTAGAGATGAGGCCTTTGTCAGTTGAATGGCTGGTAAAGATCTTCTCCCAGTCTGTGGGCTTTCTGTTTATCTTGCGAGCTATGTCCTTTGCCATGCAGAAGCTCTGCAGTTTGATGCAGTCCCATTTGTCCAACCTTTCTTTGATTTGTAGCCTTTCTGGGTCTTTGTTAAGGAAGTTCCGTCCTGCGCCAAGGAGCCCAAGTGTTTCTCCTACTCCTTCCTTTAGTGTTTTCAGGGTGTCTGTTTTGATTTCAAGGTCTTTAATCCATTTGGAATTGATTTTGGTGCAGGGTGATATATAAGGATCTAGTTTTAGTGTGTTGCATGTGTTGAGCCAGTTTTGCCAGCACCACTTGTTAAAGAGGCTATCTTTCTTCCATACTATTGTTTTAGCTCCTTTATCAAAGATTAAGTAGGCGTATTTCTGTGGGTTCAATTCTGGGTCTTCAATTCTGTTCCATTGGTCTTCAGGCCTGTTCCGGTGCCAATACCAAGCTGTTTTTATTACTATAGCTTTATAATACAGCTTGAAGTTGGATATTGTAATTCCTCCAGCACTGTTCTTTCTGCTTAGGAGTGTTTTTGCTATTCTAGGTCTTTTATTGTTCCATATGAATTTCTGGATTGCTTCCTCTATTTCATTAAAGAATGTTGTTGGGATATTCATGGGTATTGCATTGAATTTGTAGATAGCCTTTGGCAATATTGCCATTTTGATTATATTAATCCTCCCAATCCAGGAGCATGGGAGGTTTTGCCATTTTCTTAGTTCTGACTTAATTTCATTTTTCAAGCTTTTAAAGTTCTCCTCAAAGAGGTCTTTCACTTCTTTGGTTAAGGTTATTCCTAGGTATTTTATGTTTGGGGGGGCTATTGCAAAAGGAGTTGCTTTCCTGATTTCAGCCTCGGTCTTCAGGTTGTTAGCATAGAGAAAGGCCATTGATTTTTGAAGGTTTATTTTATATCCTGCAACTTTGCCAAAGTTTTGGATCAGCTCTAGTAGCTTGGGGGTAGAGTCTATGGGATTCTTGAGGTATAGGATCATGTCATGCTGTCTCTGCGATGTCAGGTCGTCTGTGCTCAGCTGCCGTCCCGGGTGCTGCGCAGGTGTCGGCACTGGCGCGGCGGCAGGACGCGGCGCGGAGCTCAAATCTGTGTTTTCAGACCAGCAAAGTCGATTTTTCCTTCCTGTTCAGAATCCCTGTACTGTTAGAACTTACTCTGGCTGTCTTTCTAGGAGTAACAGTTTCTATGGGGTGAGAAAACTACGATATCGGAGGGAGCTCCGCAAGCGCTCTGCTTCTCCTCCGCCGTCTTCCTCGCTACTTATAAATTACTTTTCTGTACAAACTCTTCACCAGGAAGAACCAGAGGTTGAGTGATGGCAAGGTAGGCATAAACAGCTTCCTCTCCAAACATGAATTCCTAGAATAAAAGGAGCTTATGTTTACCAAATGAAGCAACTCTGGGATGGAATACAGTTAGACACCCTCCCCCACCCAGACTAGGACAGACACAGCTCCTGCAGGCAGACATAGGACGTGGCAGAGCAGGAAGAACAAGGAGGATCAAGGTCTTTTTAGAGGACTAGATACAAGAGAAAGGAACCCCAGGTGCTGGAAGACATATTACCCAGGATCTTGAACTTCATGGAATTATATCTCTTGAGAGATAATACAGGCTATGGCAATTGACTCTGTAGCCCCGAATTCAAATTTGGGGTTTTCCTCTTCTCTAGGCAACTCTGGCCTAGCCACTTAAGATCTTTCTGCAGGTCCATGAAATAGGACCTGAGAATTTTAATAGTTAAGGGGCGCACATCATAATAAATACTCCTACAGTGTGCAGCTGGAAAAAGAGAAGATACCTTCAGTGGGAACCAATGGGCATCTCTGTCCCTTCTAGAAAGGAGCAAAGATCAGCATTCCAGCCCTTGCCCCTTGTCCCACCTGCTTCCCAGGGTGGCTTCAGGTGGGGGAGCAGCGAGCCATTGTCCCAGGCTACCTGAGCTGCCTGGTTCAGAGCCCAGCCTCCCACCAGAGACGATTGCAACATGGCCGCTCCCAGCGTCTCCGCACGCTCCTGCCTCTCCGCTCAGACTGTCTGTACCAGCCCAGCCTTCAGTTCAGGGCCAAGATGTCATATCAGGAAGTGTGCCTGGGAAGGGAAAGCATAGAGCATGTGCTCTCGCTTGACAGCTCCTCTCCCAGCATGCAGAGTCAGAGGGGGCTGTGGCTGCTAGCTGGGCAGACAGGTTCCACCCCCACCCCATGGCTGTCCCAAGGAGGCAAGCCACTCAACCTCCAGTGCTTGTTGATTCACCTGGAAAACGATGCAAACTGTGCCTACTGAATGCTCACCATGTAGACATGGAGTGGAGATTAAAAAATTAAATGTAGCCCTCAGCACAGTATCTAGCTCAAGTCAAAAAGGATGACCATAGTTATTAATTTTACATCGCTGTTTAAGCCTCTAAATTAAGAGGAAAGGGGAACAATAAGGTAATTTCTGTCCATTCTAAGCCTTGCTGCCCAATACTTAATATAAAAATAATTAAAATATATGCTGGGCAGTTGTTGCTCATGCCTATAATCCTAGCTACTCAGGAGGCTGAGATCTAAGGATCACAGTTTGAAGCCAGTCTGGGCAGGAAAGTCCATGAAGCTCTCATCTCGTTAATCACCAAAAAGGCCAGAAGTAGAGCTGTGTCTCAAGTGGTAGAGTGCTAGCCTTAAGCACAAAAGCTAAGGGACAACACCTAGCCCAGAACTGGCACACAGACCACCTCTCTCTCTCTCTCTCTCTCTCACACACACACACACACACACACACACACACACACACACACACACACAAAATAAGTAGTCAAAGCTATTGATAAATATACCTTGGCCATAATTGTATTTTCAGAATCATGTATGGTTTTGAACATAAAGGAAAAAAACCAATTTTCCAGTTCTGGGGAAAGTGAATCGGAAAAGACAGCAGAAAACACACAGTTCCACCTTCGCATGAGAGCCAAGAGTAAAGAGATGAGCCATTACCCGTGGGACCCTGGGAGAAGTGCTCCACAGTTTTCAGACCCCATCCCCTGACTCAGTGCCCCTCTCAAGCAATGCTCAGGAGAACTGGGAGCTATGGAGCCCTCAAGCCAATCCAGCAGGAAGATGAGCTCACTCTCCTGGGCCAAGCTCTTCTGAACTGTGCTTCTCCACGAAGCTAATGATGCGAGTAGAGCTAAACTGGCCACTCCTGAGCTAGTGGGGACAGAAGGACCAATCCTGGGCATATCCTCCCTTCTTCCTTGTTTGTTACCTAAGGGCTCTCCATCAAAGTCAGCTGATCTAGAGCCTCAGACCGACGTTGACACCTGTGCGAGTGCCTGTGGTTCAAATGTCATGAAAGAGCCCTGTGGAGATGAGGTACAGGGACTGGAAGGAGCCCACTATGGATCTCTGGGGTCCCTGACCAGGCTCACTCCAGTGGCATCCTGCTGACCCTTGACCTTCAACCCTTGGCAGCCACACTTCCTAAAGGGCATCTCTTGGCTTGGTGCCCCCAGGTCCAAACTCCCAGCATGCTCTATGGTGCCTCCGGGTGAAACAAAAGCCCCACCCTAAGAGCTCTACACCTCACTGTCTACCCCCCTACTTTCTAAAAGCTCTCTCCTGGCTCTTCTGCCTGCAAGTAAATACCCACCCAACTTTCAACACTGAGCTCAGGATGAGCTTTTTGGTAAAACCTCTCCTCTTCCTTTTCCTCATCCCCTTTTCCCTCTCCCCTTTCCTGTCCTGTCCCTCCCCACCTCCACTGAGCTGGCTATACCTCTTTCATGTTTCCACCAAATAGAGGATGTCCAGTTAACTTTGGATTTCAGAGAAGCACATCTCCAGTGTTGTCTCAAAGTTACCTGGGCATTCTGTGATTTTATTTGTTAAACTCTATGCTAGACCTCCTACCACCAGGGCCAGCTAGATTCAGGTTGCAGAGGTAAAAGCTGGTAACAATTTGGTTTGAGCCAAGAAGTGGAACTCAAAAACAGAAGTGTGGAGGGGCATGGTGGTACATGCCTATAATCCCAGCATTGTGGAGTCTGAGGGAGGACGTTCATAAATCCAAAGCCAGCCTGGACTTCAAAATAGAAAAAAAAAATAGAAGTACAATATTAAGGGTGGGAAGTAAATATTTGTTTACAATGAGAAAGGAAGTCACAATTTACATTTCTTATAACACACTGATACATACCACAAACTCCACAAAAATTCAAAAACAAGCCAACACTTTTATTCATTATCTTATATCTTAGTTTGTTTCTTCTATAACAATATTTTACTTACTCTTATCCTATATAAAGTGAATTTTAAAAATAAGTCAGTCTTTCTTCTGATACAGATGTGAAAACTGGGGTTTTGTTATCCGGATTTGTGCCCTACAGGCAAGAATTCTGATAAATTTCACGTTAGAAGATTCCCGCTAGAAAAGGAAGAAGGCTGTGACTCATTAGTAAGCATATTTATGGAATTTCTCTGGGTAAGTTCACTCGATTTTTAATGAAGACCAAATCCTTGGTTTCCAGTTTTCCATGTCAGATGACTAGAAGAATTTTCAACATCTTTGCTTCCGTGGCCATACATTTTTATCCCGGCTTCTTCCCCCCATCCCACCCCTCCCCTCCCACCTTCCTGGAACAAATCAGGAGTTGCACTGATTTCCAGATGGCTCACAGGATTACACCACACACAGATGTGGTACAAGCCGTACAAATGGACGTCTCCAAGAGCCACATGCCCCAGCTACTCAATAACCACATTGCCTCACTAGTGCCACCTGGCGGGAGGAAAAAAATGGCAGAGGGGATGCCAGACTGATGGAACCTGGTAGGCTGAAGTCTCGACTTTTGTGAATTTGGTAAGAAAAGGCATCATTGGCACCCGTTCAGGATATCCATGCAAGAGTCCCAAAGCTAAACAGTAAATCCCCCCTCTAACCAGCTATCTGGACAATAATTGTTCTATGGGGACAATATATTGGATTTATTCGTGTTTTCTAATCAATGATTTCTAGGTAGATGGTTTTAGAAGGCAATTGATCTTTTAATTTTTTTTTATTAGCAATCGTCTCTGTGACCCTGTTCCTCTGACCGTGGACAACAGCTCTCAGTGTTCAGCTTCCTGTTCTACTCTGTGGATCCAGAATCCTAAAGAACATGCGCAAACTAACTCTTAATGCTTCATTTTAAGAATTATCTGTCAGTTGCTACAATGAAAGGTGAAGATCTCATCAGACTCATACATTCATATGTTGAATGGGACCCCTTTTGTACAACTACTTGAAGATAATTTTAAAAATAAATTTTAAAAAATTCAGTTAAGCTCCCAACTTCTTCTTAATAAATCTTATATTGAAAAAAATACTAAGATATAATCTTATTTTTAAATTTTTATTTATTTATTTTTATTATCTTTAATAACAGGGGCTTCAAGTCAACGTGTTAGTTTGTAAGAATAACGCATCTTTGTCAAAAAGATTTATTTTATAATGGGCCAATTCTCAATCTCATCCTTAAACCTATTACAATGGAGAGAGCCTCATTCTAGGCCTCTAGTCACTCAAGTCAGCCCAGAAGGTGGGAGCTATTGGCAAAGGTGAATTCTGTTCTCCTACAGCCCTTGTGTCTTGACTTACTCCAGGGAGAACCAGAAGAATGGTATCAGGTCCCAGGTGGTTTTGGGTTTTGATTTGTTTTATGTCTCTTTCATTCTAATATTTAACATTTCCCCTGGCCATACTCAAGAAAGAGATGTTACACAGAAAGAGATATTCTTTTAAAAAGTGATTGTTAACCACCAGTGAGCATATTTACCTGCCCACAGGCTCTGTGTAAAGAACCTTTACGTATTATCTACTCTGAGGTAGGCCTTATTCCTGTGTCTATTCTTTTGGGTGAAGAAACTGAGACTTGTAGCTACTAAATGCCTGGCCCAGGAGGCAAGCAATCAGTACCAACATCTTTCCTTGGGGGTAAAGGTGTGAGTCAGGGTCTCTCTAGGTATTCCAACCTGGCCTCCAACTTGTGATCCTCCTATCTCAGCCTCCTGAGCACTTCACTAAGCCTGACAAAAGAAGATCACCTAGAGGGCTGGGGATATGGCCTAGTGGCTAGAGTGCCTGCCTCGTATTCATGAGGTCCTGGGTTCAATTCCCCAGCACCACATATACAGAAAATGGCCAGAAGTGGCGCTGTGGCTCAAGTGGCAGAGTGTTAGCCTTGAGCAAAAAGAAGCCAGGGACAGTGCTCAGGCCCTGAGTCCAAGCCCCAGGACTGGCCAAAAAAAAAAAAAAAGAAGATCACCTAGAGACAGAACTTTCCTAGGGAACTTTCCTATCCAAAGCTACACAGATGGCTTGTAGTGGTGATGATACTAGAGCTCACATCCCTGAATTTCCAGTCTAGTGTTCTTTTTTTTTTTATTTATTTAAAGCTTTTGTGTTTATTGAGCAAATGATGAGCAGGAAGGTTATAGTTACATAAGTAAGGTAATGGCTACATTTGTTTTAAGACAATGTTACTGCCATGCTTCATTTTCTCCCACTTATCCCTTCCTACTCCCTCCCCCCAAGTTTTTTTTTATTAATTAAATTTTGTTGACAAGGTGTTGTGCAAAAGGGGTACAGTTACATAATAGGGCAGTGAGTACATTTCTTGTGATATCTTACACCCTCATTTTTCTTTCCCTTCCCTAGGTCAGGTAGGCATATATACAATACCTGTCGGGATCTCTGAGGACCCCTTCTCCTCACTTCTCCGGAGAAGATGCCCAAATGCTGGGGTATCTAGGACCCTTTGCCCCCCATCTCCCGGGGAAATGCCTGAACCTCGATTCTATGGAAGAAACTCCGCCCTACCCCTCATACCGGCAGAAGGAGTAAGGCGTGTCCTTACTGGACTGCTCTAGGCTGAAGTGGGATGCCGAAATCCCTTCCTCGGCCCCCCCATAATGTGTCAGGAATCGCAGGACCAAGATAACGGGGAGACGGTTGGATGGTTAAGTCTCAAAGGATTTAATTGGGAGGGGGGGTTATATAGCGGTAATGGCGGGAATGGGAAGGACTTGGGCCATTGGCTAAGCCGGGCTGCCCATCAGGTGATGTCATGAAACTTCCTTTGTGGGCTGGACAATGCTATCATGGTGGCACGCACGTGTTCGCCCCCCAGGGATGGGGGGCTTCTTTTCCAGTTGAGGCCAGAAGGTGGGAGGGACTCGCTGTTACACTGTCCCAGGGCTGGGGGAAGGGCAGCATCTCGCTCTTGGCGCCCTTCCCCCACCAAGGCCAAAACTGAGTCCCCAACAAATACCCAGTGTACCAAAATCATATACAGTAACCATGTAGCACACGCCAAAGGAGATTCACCTAGAACTTTAAATATAACATCACCAATAGAGTTTGCTTATCCTCGTCTTACATGATCATGTGTACATAGCTGTTGAGCTATTGTGATCCACTGAGAAGTCTATTTTAGACCTTTTTATGTTTAGTAGTTGTTTGGTTTTAGATACATAATGTAAGGTCACTGACCAACCAGTTTAGTGCTCTTAATTTGCCTCTTGGCAGTTCTGGGATTTGAACTCAGTTCCTTGTGCTTACTAGGCGAACCCCCTTCCATGTGAGCCACATCCTCAGCTTGTGTTCTTTCCCTTTGTGACTTCTTTATCACCTCCTCTAACTTCAAACTTTCTTCCTACAGAGGTAAAGACATCTCTCCCTGCTCCAAGCAGCAGAGGCCAGGCGGAAGTCGACGGAAGGGGATATGGCTGGAAAGTGATCTTTCCGACCAACACATCCAGGCATGTCACAACAAACGATGCTTCTGTGGAAATCGGATGTGGTTTTCCCCTTACTGGTCAAAATCAACTGTGTCAGTTGAAATGCCCGGCACCTGTGTGCACCGTGAGCCTGGGAATTCCTGGGGAGGGTTTGCCTCCAGATACCTGGGAAGAGGGAGGGGCGGGGGCTGGGCCCAGAGCTGCTGGCTTACTACTGAGTCAGAGCAAGCACGTGGCACAGTGAGGGCCGCTCAGTGTGAAACACTCCAGGTGTGTCAAGGCCATCTTTCTTCACCCTGTGCCCCACCAGCAGCGCTCTCCCATAGTTCCACCCTTCCCTTTTCTACTCAGGAAGCCAGAGCTTAGGCTTCTTTTCCTACAGGATTTTCTCCCCTGGGTCAACTACATCGCCGTTGTATTCCAGGTGCAAATGCATTCAGTAATGCATGCTGGATGGGGGCTGACAGTCAGGATCTACTTAGATGTGAGCTGGGATTTTCAGAGTAGAAGTCAAGGCAAAACGCAGTACCCTCCCCCTCCCCCTGCTGCCAGCTGCACTATTTCCTCTTTGCTCTCCCCTGAGCACCTGCAGGCTGATTTTGTTCAGCTCATTTGCACCTTAGACTCTTTGGGCCATTCTGAAATCTCTCTCCCATCAGACGTGTTAGGAGGGCTGAAACCAGGCTGGGGCCTAGCAAGCATCAGGGCCTGAATTCAAACCCCAGAACGAAGGAAGAGAGGAAGGAAGAGAGGAAGGAAGGAAGGAAGGAAGGAAGGAAGGAAGGAAGGAAGGAAGGAAGGAAGGAAGGAAGGAAGGAAAGGAGGGAGGGAGGGAGGGAGGGAGGGAAGGAGGGAGGGAGGGAGGGAGGGAGGGAGGGGAGGAAGATGGAGGGGAGGGGAGAAAAATGTAAGTCTAGGCATGACAATCCACACCAGTAATCCTAGCTACAAGGTTACAACCTAAGACCAGCCCCTGGCAAAAACCATGAGGCCTGATCTGATTTTTTTTTTAACTATAGCAAAAAAAAAAAAAAAGCATGGAGGTATGACTCAAATAATAGAGCACTTGCCTAGCAAGCACTAAGACTGAGTTCAAACCCCAGTATCATCAGAAAAAAAAAAAAAAAAGAAAGAAAGAAAGACTGAAACTATAGATCCCAATTTAGGAGTCTACAAGAATGAGTGACGCGGTAGCTTTTAGTTTGTCTCTCATATAAATTCCATGGTGGCCGGGATCTTGTCTCTCTTCCTCATTATTTTATTCCCCAAACCTTGCACACAGTAGGCATTCTATAAATGTCTGTCGAGTGAATGGACAGGGAAGGGGGCAGCCGTGGGGTTCCTGGCATTTCCCCCACACCTACTATGCGGGCTTGGGCACGGGTCCACATGAACAGCAGCCTGCAGAACTTCCGGGCTCCACCGGGTGAGGCTTTCCAGAAGTGACTCCCAGCAACGGGCCCTGGGGGGGGGGGGGGCTCGGGTGGTTCCTTTCTTCCTTTCCAGGGTCCAACACAGTTACATTCAGCAGGGGCTGGTGGCACGCCATTCTCCCTGTGAAGAATTTAATCAAATCATTGTTGGGTTTTCTCTGTGTGCTTGCATCTATGTTGCAAATTAAGCACAAAGGAGGGAAGGGGAAAAAAAAAGACACTTGGACAAATTGTAGAGCTAGGGTAAGGAACTGAGAGCAGGACATTCAAG
Source organism: Perognathus longimembris pacificus (assembly GCF_023159225.1). Lineage (NCBI taxonomy): Eukaryota > Metazoa > Chordata > Mammalia > Rodentia > Heteromyidae > Perognathus > Perognathus longimembris. Next base: position 56,819,252 of record NC_063171.1, read on the forward strand.
GCCAACTTGAGACGGGCATGAGAATTGTGCTGGTGTCATCCATGATGCCTGTATCGGGTGACCCAGCCTGCTCCAGTGTCAGAGGCTTGCTAAGGAAGGGAAGTTGAAGCCTCAGCAAGACAGAGGAGGACAAGTAGGAAATCTCAGCCCCATTCTCCCTCCTCCCCGCCCCCCACCAACCCCATCACCCATCAGATGACAGCATCTTCCTCCAGGACTCCTGCCCAGCTCTTTCCAGCCGGGGTCTTTTGGGGCCCTAAGTCTGCCCATTCCCACGTGTGTCCTGCTCTCCAGCCCTCTCTCCAGGGCTGCCCTGCCCCCTCCCGGCCCTCCTCTGCTCCACTCCACTCTTCATGCCAGCCTCTGATCCAGCACCTTGCCCAACCTCACTTTCTCCCAGGGCACTGGGGGAGGGGGGGGCGAAGCTTGGACATCTCCCTTCTTCCTTTGCTTCCTCAGTTTTGTTTTGTTTTTTCACATTTAATCCAGAACCCCACTTTCCCCAGCAGTCTACTATTAATCACAGTTCCTCCTTCAGGTGTAAGGAGGAGTTTGGGACTTTTTAGCTCCTGGCCACCCCTTCAAGAACAAAAAAAGGCAGAGGAAGAACAGGGCCTGAGAGAACATGAAGAGACCAAAGGGGCAGACCGATCCTTCCCCCAAAGTGTGACTGGCTTGGGGTCCACTGGGCGTGCACCCCTCGCCCCCAGCCTTCCCCAGAGCCCCTCCTGGGCCGATGGGCAGTGGGAAAGGAGGGCGCTGCTCCCTGGGCGGGGGAGGGGGGGGCGCATGCCATAGCAGCCTGTCACCGAACTCACTCATGTCGGCCTCTCCTCAATCCTGCCAGGCCTGGAAAAGCTCCAAGACACCTGGCAGCTGGCCACCCAGCAGCCAATCAGAGAGCAGCTGGTGGGGAGGGAGCAGGATGGAGCCTCTGCCAAAAGAAAGACACACCCAGACTCCGTGCGTGTGCAACAGCCTTGCTCTTCCACATGATTCCTCTTTTGGGAATGCGAACCCCCCAGGGAACCCCCAGAGGAAGGGAAAAACACCTGTGGGAGCAAGATGGTTCAAGGCCCCATTCAAGGAAAAACCCTAACAGAGCTTTCCTACGGCTGCAGGAGTGATAATACTAACACTGCAGCAGTAGGGGTTTTAGGGTGCTTACTGTGTGTGCTTCATATGTCCTAGGGGATCGACCCTATGAAGTCTGAGATCCAGAAGGAGCTGCTTCCTGAAGGATTGACCCCCCCACCCACCCACCCTACTGGTCCAGGCTCATACATACACACACCAGGCAAAACCCCAGGTATGAAGCTGACCTGCTTTAATGTGCAGGCAGGGCTGACTCCTCAGGATGCCTGGGAGCTGTCATGGTAAGGGAAAGGCGGGCATGCTGGACAGAGGTCTGGGGATGGCCTGGGACAGCAAGTTGATAGGAGCAGAGTTTGGAAATGGAGTGAAGAAGTAAGAGGCAGGAGGGCATACAGCAAAGTCATGAGATCCTTCGAGTTGTGCTAGAGGAGCCTTCCTGTGCAAGTCCAGCTGCTGCCCCGTGCAGAAGAGGTCAGGGGTTCTAGCCAAGCCATGCTCATACCTCAAAATCACGAGGAAATAAATGATTGCTCTGTGTCCTCCTCATTTTCCTCTTCCTCCTCCTCCTCCTCCTCCTCCTCCTCCTCCTCCTCCTCCTCCTCCTCCTCCTCCTCCTCCTCCTCCTCCTTCTCCTTCTTCTTTTTGGTGCTAGTCTTGTACTTGAACTCAAGACCTGGACACTGTTCTGGAGGTTTTTTGCTGAAGGCTAGTACTCTACCACTTAAGCCACAGTTCCACTTCTGGTGGTTAATTGGAAATAAGAGTCTAACCGACTTTGCTGCCCAGGCTGGCTTTGAACCACAATCCTCAGATCTCAGCCTCCTGAGTAGCTACGATTATAGCTGTGAGCCACCAGTACCAGGCTCTTTGACTGGGACCATCACTTGGATTAAGTTTAAGAGATAGAATTTATACTTATTGAAACTGCAAAAAAAAAAAAAAAGGTTGGGTGGAAGGCAAGTAAATATATGAAATGACAGAATGATGATCCTAAATATTTTTGAAAATCTGGAGCCTATTCCAATTAAACTGAGTTTATTCCAATTAAAATGAAATGTAGCAGGGAGGAATATAAGAAACCTCCACAAGTAAAGAATGAATGAGGTACGGCCTAAGCACAGAACATACAAGACTCACCTAAAAGGTCAAGCTTCAGTGAACCTTAGCAAATTACTTATTTACACCTCTGTGACCCTTAAGTTTTTGCTGGTAAGAATGAAAGGATATCTGTGTCACGAGTCTGGTTATTAGTCCACTTTCCATTTTTGTGACAAAATACCGAGATAAGCAACTGAACAAGAAGAAAGGATAACTTTGGCTCGCAGAGGTTTGCTTCCACCGTCACTTGGCTCTGTAGTTGTGGGTGCTCAGCAGCAGGGTCCATGACAGCAGCAGTGTGCGGCAGAGATAAGGGCTCCCTTCCTGGCACCTAGGAAACAAAAGCAGTGCTGGTCACTGGAGGGGGCCCAGGGACTGCAGTTCCGCCTCTAGAGAGGGACTGGCTGGTGGTGGTGAGCCTAAGGGGCGAGGAGGATGGTACTGATTCCATGTTGGAATCAGCTGCTTGTGGGAGAAGGCAATATTGATGTTATATGATGGTTTGCTGGCTTGATATTCACAGAAACCATACGCAGATGGAAATCCTCAGGAATCGTACAGAAAAAAAAGAATGCCTTGTTCCTCCTCTGGCTTTCTATATAGTGTCCCTATTATGAAAGACAACTGGAAGAGCACAATGTGATTTACTTTTAATTTTAGGATTCGAGCTCTAGGAACACAAACAAAAGCCACAGGGTGGGTTTTGAGCTGAGATACAGTCCTCCCTTTGGCTAATCACTATTCACAAAACTACTCCACCAAAATGTGCACTTTTGTATGGCATAAAAATGATCTGTTTCTTCCTAGTCTATATATAAACTAGGACAGTCAACCTTTCTTCCTAACTCAGAATTGTAAAGCCTCAACAGACATTGCATTCAACTCTTAGCCATATTAATTACTTCTCAAGTTCCATCACAGTCTCATTTGAGTATGTTTTCTAAGAACCAAACTGTAAACTTTCAACAAAATTTATATAAAATAATGGATGATATCTAATCACAGAAGATTGAAACCAGACCCCCAATCACTCATCCTAAACAAAAACCAACTCCAAATGAACCACAGAGCTTAATAGAGGACCTGAACCATGGAAACTACTAGAGAAAATATTTTAAGATACTGGCCCAGGTAATGATTTCCTGAATAAATATCCAATAGCTCAAGAAGTTAAAGCAAGACGTGATCAATGGGATTATGTCAAATCAAAAGATTCTGTGCAACAGAAAGGAGCATGATGGAGGTTCCTCAAAAAAAATTAAAAATTGACTTACCCACCTATACATGCTCCTGAGTATTCACTGAAAGGAAATGAAGCCAGCATACAAAAGAGAGACACTATACAACATGTTTATGTCAACATTATTCATAGCACCCAAGGTATTACATCTGCCCAAGTGCCTATTAACAGAAAAATTCATAGAGGAATATATATATATGTATATATATATATATTCCTCGATGCATTTATATATATATATATATCAATGGAATACTATTCAGCCTTAAAGATGAATGAAATTTTGTCATTCACTGGAAAAAAGACAGAACAGGAAGTCAGACAGACACAGAAGACAAATATCACGTTTTCTTTCATATTTGAAAACTTGATTTAAAAATAATAATAATAAAGATGACTCTGATAGAAGGGGTAGGAAAAAGCAATTTGAGGGGGAGAGGAAAAGGGTAAAGAAGGGAGGGATGGTCAAAACATAATTTAGGATTGTGTGGAAATGTCACAATAAACCCCACCAATCTGTACAAGTAATATACACAAATGATTATAACAAAATATGATTAAGAGAAGGAAATCATGAGTGTGCACACACATACACTAAGCCAGTAACTGATCATGGGGCCATAATTGACATTTATAACTTCCTGTTTCCACTACCCATTTTATGTGTCTTTGGTCTGCATCCAGATCCTCAGGTTTGGGAGTTTGTATGGTGGGGTGACCCAAAGGGTCTGAGTCATCTGTGGTTATGCCTTAGCCAGTGCTGGGTAAGTTGTCATCTTTGGTCAACTTTTACTATGGACATGAGATCCTGAAAGGAACCCTGAAAAATCCCCCTGGGTTCTAGCCTGACACCTCCCTGTCCCCACGAAGGAGCAGCAACCCAGTTCCCTTCAGTCATCAAAATATCCATCCCAACAGTCACAGCGTAGCCCTCTTCTCTTCCTGCCAGTGTGGTGGCACAAGAAGCTAGAAATGAACACAAGGAAGTCTTAGTTCCCAAATCAAAAGAACACTGGTGTATTTCCTGATTGAGACATTTGCTCCTTAAGAATAAAAAAAATTCCACACCAAAAGTGCTCTGAGTCACAGAGATGGAAAATGAAAGTTCTCTGAGTGGGCACGAGCCCATGCCCAGGTAAGTCTGGCTATGAGGAAACAACCATGTGATTATCTCTGATGCCAAGACCATGTGCAGTCTTTGAAGTAGAATCCATCCTCTCAGAGCATACCCAGCTGGTGTCTTGCTGAATCTTGGAAGGACATTACATCTTTCTGTTAGACCAGCTCTTCCGGATGATGGAGGATGGGAGGGCACCAGTTAATCGTGTGTGTGTGTGTGTGTGTGTGTGTGTGTGTGTGTGTGTGTCTGTCTGTCTGTCTGTCTGTCTGTCTGTCTGTCTGTGTCTGTGTCTGTATGTGCGCACATGTGTGTACCAGTACTGGGGCTTTGAACTCAGGGTCTGGGCCTGGTCCCTTAGCTTTTTTGCTCATCTCTGGCATTCTACCACTTGAGCTACAACTTCACTTCCAGCTTTATTTTAGACAAGAGTCGCATGGACTTTGGAGTCTTACTGGAGATGAGAGCCTCATGGGCTTTGCTGCCTGAGCTAGCTATGAACCATGATCCTTAGATCTGAGCCTCCTCCGTAGCTATGATTACAGGCGTGAGCCACTGGCACTCAGCCAAAATGGCTTCCTTGACCAGAAGCAATGTCTAGACTACACTTTATTTTTATAAACACAGCCAGTGGTGCTAACAGATGAGGTGGGGGCAGGAAAAGAATCTGTACTCAAGTGAAGCTGCTATGGGTTTCCGGAGATGTGGATGCCATGGTTGATTCCACATCTGTGGTTGCTGAGCCACAGTGTGCAATCCACTGATTTATCTAGGGAAGTTCTGTGACACTCACTGTAAGTGAGTAATAATATCCCGGAAGCCATGCCATGGAATGTATTCTCAGGCCCTCAGTCTACCCCTACCTCCATCCCCAGCTATTATAAATAATTCTGTCAAGTCAGTAGGTCTCTTATCTCATCTGCTACAAGGAAATTGTTGTGGCACCATCTAGTGGCAACTGCACCTCAAACTTTCGTGTGTGTGTGTGTGTGTGTGTGTGTGTGTGTGTGTGTGTGTTTGATGTTGATAACATGGCCTCGTGCACAGGAAGAAGGTAACTGTCAAAGTAGGTTAACGTAACTATTGCTTCCCATGGTTGCTGTATGTGAGAGAGACTAAAGTAGTTGAAATCTACTTAGTTAACCAAAATCTACAGTAGAATACTATTTTATTTCTCTCTGTTATTACGTTGAACATTAGCTCTCTGGATATGTTCACAGTCTATTTCTGCTACTTTGTGTCTGCTGTTCTGTATCACTGTACTTCCTCTGTCACCCCGACCACCCGGGCCCCAGGAACCACTGCTCCACTGTACATGTTCTTCATCTTGGATAATCCCCATGTAAGTGTGATCACACAATATTTTGCTTTCTCTGCCTCTTTCAAAGCCAGAGCCTCTTGCTTTCTAGGCAGGCACACGATGGTTGACCCACACCGTGAACTCTCTGTTGCTTTTTAAATTTAATCCTCCAGGTCCATTCATGTTGTAGAAAATGGCAGGTTTCCCTTAAGACTGAATACGTAATTCTTATACATATATCTTTGTATATTTGTAATGTTTTCTTTATCCCTTCATTCCATCTGTTGTTTGCTCATCAGGGGTCTTGTGACAGTGCGATGAACAGGAAGAGGGCCGATGTCTTCATACAGTGGATTTCATCTCCTCTTTTGTATATACTTTTTCTGGCAGCATTCCTAAAACTATACAACGGATGGATACATCGCAGACTTTCTTAGAGACTTGGTAAGGGATAAAGTTTTATTTAATGGCCCTACCAGTGAGCCTGGCATGGGAGTACATGCTTATAATCCCAGCACTTGGGAGAGTGAGGCAGGAAGCCCCCAAGCTCAATATCATCTTGGGCTGCATAGAGAGGCATTATCTCATAACAGTACATGAGAGGGAGGAAGGGAGAGAGGAAGGGAAGGAGGGAAGGAAGGAGCGAAGGAGGGAGGGAGGAGAAGGGAAGGAGAAGGAAAGAAGGCTCAACAAGAGTTGTGTGCTGGATAGAGGAATATTGTTCTCAGTGGCCAATAGATTTCCTCAAGGCTGAGCTGAAGTGGGACCTACGGATAGCATTTGTAGACACTCCTGCACACTCAACGCCCTCAGTGTTGAGGAGCAGGATGCGGGGATCATGACTTATTCACCCCTGCTTTCACCTGAGAGCACAGGCAGCACTAGCTTGGGTTACAGAGGCCATTGTTCAACACAGATCTCTGCCCATGAATACCATGCCTGCCTCCCTCCTCACCTCTAGAAGCCCCAAGCTACAGCCAGCAATAGCCAGGGGCTGCCTTAAGGGGCATCGTTACCAACATACAGGCCGGTTATGTTCCAAGAATGGAGAGAAGCTCCACCCAGGAGCTACTCCTGGGATGGTGGGGAATCGTGCACATTTGTGTCCAGAACCTTCTGTCAGGCAGGATCCCTACGCACCCTCTTCACTCCTGGTGCCCACCCAGGCTGTTTGTTCTTCGCTGCCTCCTTCCTGTGGCCTCTGCTACATCTGTCCCTCACCTTCTCTGTTGTGCCACAAGGTGTCCTTGTTGTCTGCAGACTGACTGGGCTGCATGAGCACACCATCTAGGTACGTGTGTGTGTGTGTGTGTGTGAAGGTTGTCCCCATAGCAACTCTTTCCACAGGCCCCTCTCTCTGACTCCTAACCCTTTGTGAGTTCTCTGCATGCCTGAGTCTTGGATGTTCCTCAACCTCCCGCCACACCCAACTTACTCTCACTCAGTTCCAGGTCTCTTCTCACTTAGACTTTTTCTACCTTAGACCCAAACACACACACACACAAACACACAACATACACACACACTTAATGCCCTTCCCTAACTCACTAATTCTATCTTTCTTCAAGGCATAGTCCTCCTACATGCCCAGAGAATTCTGCTCTCAGAACTCCTGCATCACATCTGTGTTGTCAATTTTTTAATATTTTTTTCTTTATTGTCAAAGTGAAGTACAGAAGGGTTACAGTTTCATCTGTAAGGCAAGTACATTACTTATCCAACTTGTTACTCCCTCCCTCATTTTTCCCCCATTTCCCCCTGCCCCCCCCATGAGTTGTACAGTTCGTTTATACCAATTGGTTTTATAAGTATTGTTTTTTCAATGGTTTGTCTTTTTATCCTTTGTCTTTCATTTTTGGTATTCCCTTTCCGTTCCCTAGTTCCAATACATGTCTATATATTATCCAGGGTGCTTAGATCAGTTACAGTAATAGCAGGAGTAAAACCACAGGAAGGGAATATGAGAGAACAAAAGTTACAGTTTCAAATGGTATGTTGAAATTAACTACAGCAATGATATACCACTTATTTCCATAACATGGAGTTCATTTCGCTTAGCATTATCTTATGCGCTCATATGGGCATAGCTATTGAACTGTTGTGCTCTTCAGCTATGTCTATCTTAGATATGTACTAATTATTCCCTATGAGGGAAACCATAGGGTTTGTTTCTTTGGGTCTGGGTCACTTCACTTAGTATGACTTTTTCCAAGTCTTTCCATTTCCTAACAAATGGGGCAGTATCATTCTTTCTGATAGAGGCATAGAATTCCATTGTGTATATGTACCACATTTTCTCGATCCACTCATCAGCTGAGGGACATCTGGGCCTCATTTTCATATCTCTTCTCTCATTCTACCTGCAAATAGATATTGTGTAGCATTCCATGTCACCTGGTGCTATACAAAATAAGCATGGTCCCTGCCTTCACAATCTAAAGCACCCAAGTGTACATTCAGGGATGATATCTCTATGTGAGTATATACACATACATGTGGGCTTACATACACATACACCATTCGTGTTTGTCACTAATGATTTGAGACAGGAATATCCAAGAATGCAGTAGGAAGCATAGCAATTTAGATAGTGAGACCAGAGAACCTCTGAGGATGTGACATACAGAAGCAAAACGCCATGGAAGAGAAGGAGCCAGTCAGAGTGGGTGGAGGAGGGTAAGTTCCAGATGGAGGGAATGGCATAAACCAAGCCCTGGTAGAGCAAGGAGCTTGGCACACCTGCAGCCCAAGCTGATGGTGGCCATGTACTGAGTAAAGAGCTGAGTGTGGTCAGAGATCAGGAGGAGAGGCAGAACCAAGCCAGGTCTTGGAGGCCGTGGTAAGTGCTGTATTTATTCTACATGCCAGAAGAGGCAATGAGATGATTTTAAGCCAGGAAGTGATATGTCATGTTTACCAGGAGACCATTGGATAGTACATGGAAAATGGCTTAAACAGGTTTAAAAAAAAAAAAAGAAAGAAAGAAAAGGGAGAAATAGTTGGGCACCCATGTGCCTATGATCCTAGCTACTCAAGAGGCTGAGATCTGAGAATCACAGTTAGAAGCCAGCCCAGGCAAACAAAGCCAAGAGACTCTCTTATCTCCAATTAAACAGCAAAATGCCAGAAGTGGAGGTGTGGCTCAAGCATCAAGGCATCAAGCCCTTAGTGGCAAAAGTCAAGCTGTAAGTCCAGAGTTCAAACCCTAGCATTTGTGAACACATTTTTTTTCAGCTTGCTCAGGGAGAGTCCTAGAAATTATATTTTCTGAATGCATATATTCCAAGTGACACTTCACCAAGATAGAGAATGCTTGGCTCACGCAACATGTTTCCTTTACAGTTCCCCCAAAACTTCATTGTCCTGTAACATTTAGATCTGTGTAAAGGAGAAATCTGAAGCATGGTTGACATTTTTGTCTCCCTATATATGTATGTATAAAGGGAGGAGGTTGGTCATCTTTTAGAAGTCAAAGTTCTACCCAGAAACATCTGAAAGTAGCTGTTCACCTGCCTGACGTGATGTCTTTATGCCTTTCCATCATCTTTTCTTCTGGAATTTCCCTCTTGGGATCTGTCTCTGCCTACTTGCAGGACGATGCACTTCCAGGACTGAATGTGTGCTGCTTATGTAGTAAACGCATCATTATTGCAGGTACGTAAATTGACTCAAGGGTGACTGTATGACCTAAACCAAGCCAATCAAGGTCAGTGAAGATTTTCCCAAGACTCATAGCACAGGCAATAGAAAGGGAGCATTCCTGTCCATTGGAGCTGGGAAGCTGGAAGACCCCACCTCTCTGTGGGAGTCCTCCAAACCCCGCCCCCAAATGAAGTCAATCCAGAGCAAAGCCAGAGCTGGAGAGAGATGTTCGTGGTGAACCCTTGGATTTCGCTATGACTAAGCCAGCTTGAGCTGGAACTCTGACACAACCCAGAGTCTTGATTAATACAGTAAATGCACTCAACATAGCTTATTTGGTTTGGGTGCTTGGAACACATTGAATTTGAAAATGAGATTTTGCTTAAAGCCAATACGTTTTATGTGTGTGGCTTCTGCTTCAAATGATCTGTGAATTATTTGTAGGAAGTCCTGCTATTTGTGGGTTGACCCTTTGATCATCTGTCCTTCACAATTATTCTATTGTTTCATTTTCATTCGTTTACCTTTTCCTTTTGCGTTCTAGGAACTTTATCTTGAGTTTGCCTTTTACTCATTGCATCTTATGAAATGTCTATTTGCAAGTCATGGCTTCCATTTTAGAATTTATTTCAATAATTAGGCTTTATACAGCCTAATAATTTTTTCTCCTTCCACTGGGATTGTTCCTTTCATGAATATGGCTTACTTAGTCGCAAACATTTCCAGCCTGTAGCATACAGTGTTCTTTGCTTGGATGAATAAATAGAAACCTTAATGAAGTTGTCCTTCATTTTCCTAATAGGTGGTTTCTCTGCTCACATCCCCTGGGCTTGCACTGTCACGACGTACACTCATGCCCAGCACCAGCTGTCATTCCAGAATAATTTTGGGACATGTAAATGACCAGATCAGTATAAGCTCTTATTCTGAATGTATTCAACACTCCCTTGAGAAGGTAAGACCGCACACAGAAGGAGATAGCCCCAGGCAGTTAACTGAGATGCACACGTGACAAAGAGCCAAATAAATTGAATTTCACAGATAGAGGTTTGTAGTCTGGAATCCGAGTCTGCTGTTGGCAGGTGGGGTAGGGAAGCTCCCCAGGGGCTTGAATTGATGATGACAGTATCCACAAAGGATCCAAGGACTGAATGGACCTCTGTAAAGAGGGGGTGATCTGGAAAGGAAGAGGGACTGTAGATGTACACACAAAGAACACTCCTATCACTCTACCTAAGCAATTAGCACCATTCCATCTTCAGAGGTACCATGATATTTCCTATGATGTGAGGGACTTTCAGGGCCTGAACAAACAAAAGATTTCAGCTGAAAGATTACAATCCACCACTCACTCATCCACCCCAAACAAAGCTGCAGAATGTGGGGCGCAGCGGGTGGGGGGCGGGGGGGGGGGGCTGAGCTCCTGGAAGCCTTGGTCTCTTGTGCCTCTGTTGGATCCCTGGGATATTCCATTCGGTGTCTCTGCTTAGAACACTTTTAGACATCTTCGAATCTTTTTCTTATTGGGCTTCCATTATACCTGGAAAGATAATGACACCAACAAAAAGAGCATTGTTGATCTCGAAGACGCAAGCTATGACTCAAATGATGCACACTCGAGGAGACTCCAGACACTCTCATACCTTCCATTTCTAGTCACTTTCAGCTTCTCACTACTCAAATTATTCCAAAACACCCAACCTGGGGCTTCTGTGAAGGTAAAGAACATAAGGAGGCACAGGAAATAGATAAAAAGCAAGGGAGAAAAAATGCTCAAAGAGGTTAACTTCTAAGACAAAGAATGCCACACTCTCCCAGCTCAGAGACCTCCGCTCCATGCCTGACACAGAACACGTCCCGCAGTCCACATTCTGTACTGACCTGAAAATTTGGGAAGCAGGTGTAAGTGACAAAAACCAAAAACCCTTATTTAAATATCCTTGAAGTCCTCTTGGTTCTATAATGAGGAGATTTTTCTAAGCCGTCTGACATGTTATTGTGGGAAGAGCGAGGACCAAGATGGGGCAAAGAGAGAGCAAGAGAGTGACAGTACGGTAATGTCCCCGCTGGAATGGCTTTTTTTCCTTTCGTGGAATGGTGTGCAAGTCCTGTTGGCTACAGTGAGGCCGGACTTGATTGTTCCAGAAACTCCAGGAAGCTTTATGCATATTCCCAGATTCCCAATCATTAAACGTTGATTGTGTTTAAGCTTCTGATTACCTTAAAGTGCGTTCTGACCTCCAGATTCCATTACCCCAATACCGGTAGTTTAAAAGAATTCATACAAACATAGGACTGTCACGTCCTCTGATGGTTTTCCCTAACAGTGTTTTGTGCTAGATGAGATTAAAGCTTGCCTGCTATCTGTCCAAACCCAGTCTGTCCTTCCGGGGCTTGTCTGTGGCCTGGGCCTGAGCCTGGGCTCCTCTATCTCAGCACAAGTCCTTCTTGTCCCCCGTGTTCAGGGCTAGCCAAGTTGCTGACAGGAACAAAAGTGGCTTGTTTTTGAGAGTAAGGATCCAGGCTATGACTCAGATGACGCACACTTGTTCACGAAGGGAGACTCTCACATCCGACCTACCTTCTTCTGTCCACAGACAGTCACGTTGCTACTCTAACCACATCACTGATTCTCAAAGATGGGGACTCCTACACACAGCCTCCAGGTCAATGCCTCTGGGTAGGGCGGGGGCCTGAAAGACGACTTTGCCTCCAAGTGCCTGGCATCCCCACCTTTCTTGGCAGCAACAGCAAAGGGCCCCATGGTTGAGAATGACATTGTAAGAGCAGTGTTCTGCATGTGTAGATTCTTTGGTTGGGGTGGGTGGAGTTGTCTCCGAGAGGAGACTTGGGCCCCACAAAAGGCTTTCTGGATTTTGGGGTGGGGCCAGGAAATTGCCTCTTGAGCCAGCAGGCTCAGGTACTGCAGAGCAAAGTTGTGTTTGAGCCCCAACTATTTGTGACCGAGACCCTAAAAACGCAAAAAGAGCTGGGAAGGGGATGGTTCGTCCCTACCATCCCAGGCCCATTGCAACATCGCACCCAGAACTCTCCAGCTCCCACTTCTTTGTGTGTGTGTGTGTGTGTGTGTGTGTGTGTGTGTGTGTGTGTGTGTGTGTGTCTTTCACTTCCATCCTTCTTGAGAAATGTCCTTATCGGCCAGGAGATTAGAGTTTTGTTTGAGGCTGGCCATGAACTTTGCTTGAGGTTATAGACATTTGGATTGTAAGGACAGAGTAAAGAGAAGAGTAAAGTGGGCAGAACTGTATATGGAAGAAAGGGACAGTGTTGGGAGTGAACATGCCCACAGCAAAAAAAAAGAACGCTATTAATAATAATAATTAATTAACATGTAAAATCTGCGCACATTACAATTCCTAGAGAATCAAATTCGTGAATTATGATGCCTACCTTCAACTCTTCCCTCATGAGCCTGGGTTACAGAATCGTTATTAAGTCCATCTAACTCCCATCAACTATTGACTTTGTGAACTTCGACAAGTGATCAAATCTCTCTACGATTCAGTTCCTTGTCTAGAAAAGAGGACTAGGGCTGGGGATATAGCCTAGTGGCAAGAGTGCCTGCCTCGGATACACGAGGCCCTAGGTTCGATTCCCCAGCACCACATATACAGAAAACGGCCAGAAGCGGCGCTGTGGCTCAAGTGGTAGAGTGCTAGCCTTGAGCGGGAAGAAGCCAGGGACAGTGCTCAGGCCCTGAGTCCAAGGCCCAGGACTGGCCAAAAAAAAAAAAAAAAGAAAAAGAAAAGAGGACTGATCATCTAATAGGGCTGCCATTTGGGGTTTGGGTTTGTTTTGAGCCAGTACTGGGGCTTAATTTAGGTGCTGTCCCCTAGCTTGGTCCACTCAATGCTGGCACTCTACCACTTGAGCCACAGCTCCACTTCTGGCTTTTTTTTTTTATTTATTTTTTTGCCAGTCCTGGGGCTTGGACTCAGGGCCTGAGCACTGTCCCTGGCTTCTTCTTGCTCAAGGCTAGCACTCTGCCACTTGAGCCACAGCGCCACTTCTGGCCATTTTCTGTATATGAGGTGCTGGGGAATCAAACCCAGGGCCTCATGTATACGAGGCAAGCACTCTTGCCACTAGGCCATATCCCCAGCCCCGTACACTTCTGGCTTTTTAAATTGCAGGTACAAGTCTCCCAGACTTTCCTGCCTGGGCTGGCTTGGAACCATGATCTTGAGATCTCAGCCTTCTGAGCAGTTAGGATGACAGATGTGAACCACTGGCACCTGGCTTGCCATTGGTTTTGATGAGATGACATATGCAAATTGCCCAACTCAGGTTTGGGCACATGGGAGGCCATACAAACAAGACCACCATGGATACAGTGAATGACAAAACCGACACGGCACCTTACTTCCGTCCTTACTTCCATTCTTCTTCACTTTCTCTAGGAACCAGGCAACCCAAGCTGCTTACTGTTCTCTTCCATCTGATCAAACCGAAGCTTTAGTGTCCCAACAGAATTGGTCCACTCTCCTCTCTAGCATGGTCTTCCTGAGCCTCAGTTTCCCTCTTTTGTCTCCTCACCAAGATTTTGCAAAGGCCAACTGAAACCATTACATGAAGAACCAGCTCCAAGATGAGCACATCATTCTCCTTTCCCTCTCTCTCTCAGGATCCTCGTAGTTTTCCTTGATGCCCACCACACCATGGAGCCTTTGTCCATCTTTTGTCTCCCATCGGGAATGTGCTCCCCACTTTTTGATCATGTGAATTCTTCTCAAATCTGCCTTCCTCTTATCCCAGGTCTAATAAACAAGATGCACAAGCAAGTCACCCTTCACTGATGAGAGAATTCCCTTTGAGAGTCTGTGGTGTGCTGGCTACTGTCTCTAGTGGCCAGGGACACAGAGATGATTGAGCTGTAGTCTTGAGCTCCAGAAGTTCAGGCTATCATCCTAGCTCCTTGGCAGGCTGAGAGCTGAGAATCACAGTGGAAAGCCAGCCTGGGCAGAAGAGTTCACGAGACGTTTTACCACCAATTAACCACCAAAAAGCTGGAAGTAGAACTTTGGCTTAAGTGGGAGAGCTCAGCTTTGAACAGAAAAGCTAAGGGAAACCATCCTGGCCCTGAATTCAAGATCCAGTCCAGCACCACGATTTTTTTTTAATTTAAAAAGGATGAGTAATATCTGAAAGGGAGGAAGCTGTCCAAGACTGACCCAGAGATGGACCAGCGCATCTAGGGGCTACTCTGGAGCTGGATGAAGCAGAGGCAGACGGGAGCAGGGTGTCAACAGTTTGGACTCTGACTAAGGGAGGATCCTGGGAATTAAGCTCCGTGCCACCCTGTGCAGGCACATGAGAACATTGGAGACAGGACCTGGGGTCCCAGGAAGACTGTGTCCCAAAAGGGACAGTCTCTAGAAATCCCTTCTTTCTAGTTCTCACCACATTGTTGGCTAAGGGACCATGGGAGGAAAAGATCCAAAGGACCTGGAGAGAGAAAGGCTCACTTCCACTTTTTTTTTCCTTCTGAATTTTTCAATTCAGTTGCAAGATTTAGAAAATCCCTTCCCTCATGAGGCAGTGAAAGTGGGTAGATCCTGTGCTTTCTTAAGATGATTGCAATAGGGGAATGAGAAAAATGTCTCCAGTGTCTCAGCATCCAGCCACCTCAGTCACTGCCAGAGCCAGGGGTCAACGACCGCAGGGCAGAAGCAATGCCTCATCACAGGGCTTTCTAGAAGATGTTCCTGGCCAGAGATTGTTGCTGCTCTGTTGGCAGCAAGACTCTTGTTCCTGACCCTTCTGCCTAGCTGACACCATTTCCCTTTCGGACCCCAGGACAGCCAGCTACGGATACTCTCAGGCTTAGCACACAAAACCAGAAGGGTCTGTAGTCAATCTCCCCATTATTTCCCCCCATGTCCCCTGCACTCCAAACACATCAGCCCTTTCTCCATGCCTGGAATCTCCTTCCCCATATATTACTCTATCTGGAAGAATCTGCTTGCTCACCACTACTCTTTTCTCTTGCTCCTGCACCATTCCCCGCCAAACACAGGCACAACAACTACTCAAAGAACACTCTGCTTAGGAAACTCCTGCTCACCCTGCAAGTGCAGCCTTACGTCACCTCTCTTTGCCAAACCTCCCTTGGGCGCTCCTTTCCGCATCCAGCTATAAATCTCATTGAGTGTGACCGCACATTTTCCCATCCCATAACAATACTGTCCTCTTATGCAGCAACATATCTGATCATTTGAGGTCCCTCAGGGGTACTGATTTCCTTCAGGGCTAGGGTGGAGATTGTACATATCCCTATCCACAGTACTCAGCATAAAGTACAGTTGGCTAGCAAACTCTGTTGGCTGATGGTCTCCATCAGGACTTTTTGTTACTTACCTGCCATGACCTCAACAACTAAGATACTTCCCGTTCTATAAAAGGTCCTCAATGAAAAGTGGTTCGTCATAGAATAAGGGAGTAGAAGAATGATTACCAGAACCTGGGAAAAGTGTAGTAGAGAGGGATGGGGAGAGGGTAGTTACTCGATACAGGTATGCAGTTGAATGGAAAGAATAACTTGCAATGCTCTAAGGCACAGTAACAGAACTATGGTTGACAACAATTAATTGAATGTTTCACTGCAGCTAGTAGAGGATTTGGGGGTGTGCCCTTCAGACATGATGCACACAAAGACATGATAAATTACCAGTGTTAGAGATACCTGGATAGAAACCACCTGGATATTATTACACATCAAGTACATGTATTGAAATGCCACATTATCTTTTGGGTTGTTTGTTTGCCAGTCCTGGGGCTTGAACTTAAGGCCACAGCTCTACTTCAGGCTTTTTTTTTTTTTTTAGTAATTTATTGGAGAGGGGCTGCGAATGTGGCTTAGTGGCAGAGTGCTTGTCCAACATGCATGAAGCCCTGGGTTCATTTCCTTGAGAGAAAAAAAAAAAAAGAAGTGGCACTCTGGCTCAAGTGGTAGAGCACAAGCCTTGAGCAAAAAAAGCTCAGGGACAGTGTCCAGGCCCTGAGTTCAAGTCCCAGGACTAGAAAAAAAAAAGAAAGAAAAGTAACTTATTGGAGATAAAAGTCTCACCAACTTTCTTGTCCTGGCTGGCTTTGAACTGCGATCTTTAGATCTCAGTCTCTTGAGTAGCTAGGATTACAGAAGTGAGCCACCAGTGCCTAGCTATTTATCACTGTTTCAAAATTGATTGAATTTAATCAACTCAGGATAATTCAATAAAATGAAAGAATGTGGCCAAAATGCTTAAGACTCCTAGAACATTATTTATTTGTGCATCATTATGACTTCAGCATTTATTAGGAATGTATCCAATCTCTTTCCATAAGCTGCAAGAAATATGAGAATTTAGCCTGGGAAAGGGGTGGGTGTTTATAAAAAAAAAAAAAAAACCATGCTAACACAAAGGCAAAAGCATCAAATGCCAAGGAGAAGGACAGATAAAGTACTGTGGGACTTGAAGAGAGAAGGGACTTCTTCCATGGAATTACTCAAGATCTTCATGGAGGACAAGTCATTTGACTTGGGACACGGTCTAGGATATAGCCCACCCTAACCTAGACAGCTATGTAGCACTAGTGCCTGGATGCACATGGTTGGGGGGGGGGGTAGACACATAAGCTAAGGTACTCTATTAGCCTCTTGCCTCCCTTAAGAATTTGACTTGGGATTTTAGAGCACTAGTGAGTCTTCACTGGCTCCTTGAGTTCAAGACAAGAAACTTCAGGAACTGGGTAGATGTGATGTACTGAAAAAACAGTAGTTGGTGTGAAGGGGGAACATCAAGTAAAGAAGGAGGGGTGGCCACGTGGCCTTAGAAATCAAGGGCCGAAGGCTGGCTTTCTGAGGACTTTCACCATTGTTCCAGTTTCTCTGTGGACTATAGCAGCTTCCATCTGAGGATATTCTAAGATACCCCAGGGTCCTTACAGTAAAAGCCCCCTTGTGCTTCAGCTAGCTAGACTACAGCTTGGTGAAGACTGTAGAGAGGAGGACATGGGCCATGACCTTCCCAAGGGCCAAAGGGAAAGGACATGAAGGTATAGTTGATTGGCCATTCTTTCCACTCCACTTTCCCTCACATCCCCTTAGCATCTCAAAGCCAGAGTTCCTCCATCCCACTTAAACTTGACCAGCAGCTTGGCAGAATAGGGCCTCATAACCAGGCAGATGAAGTCCTGGCAATTTCATGGGTATTTGAAAGCCCTATTTGATAGACTCTTACAATAAACTGGGTCCCAGAGAATGAGTGCAACGGAAGGAGCTCACCCAGTACAACACAGAAGTGTCCAGAAGTGTCCGCACATATACATGGCTTTGCGGGTTCACATGTGGATGGGAGTACTCAAATAGGAGTACTCCCTCAGGGTGTCTTGAAATCATGTTGGTGAGTGTATGAAAGAAAACTCATGGAGTCATCATTACAAAAAGCACACTATGGCCCCACTTTCTGGTGGCCTTGAGGTCTACAAAAGTGCACACATGGCAACCTCTTTACAAAAACTTGACCCAGCTTCTCTGAGTTGACTCATACCTTCAATCAAGGCTCCTGGCATGTGGGAGGACTCCGAAGCAGAGGGATGGGCTTTGTTTCTCACAGCCTTGCAGAGCTGTGCTGCACACCTAATCAGCTGGAGTGGGGCATAGGGCTTTGGAATGGATAGTCCAAGAAAGAGCCCGAGAAGCTCTAGCTTCACTGGCATCACAGGAAATAGTCTTGAGGGGCGGGAGATGGGAACTTGAACTTCACTTTCCTTTCCTCGGTCCTCAGCCTATGCAAGTTGAAGTCTACAAGAACGGTGATTCCACCACTGCAGCTCTTGCCTCTCCAAGGTGATGTGTCTACACTGTAGTGTGGTCTTCTGCGAGGCCCTGCAAGTCACAGAGGAGG
This sequence comes from Perognathus longimembris pacificus, assembly GCF_023159225.1. NCBI lineage: Eukaryota > Metazoa > Chordata > Mammalia > Rodentia > Heteromyidae > Perognathus > Perognathus longimembris. The sequence continues at coordinate 56,837,650 of NC_063171.1, forward strand.
AGACTGGATTCAAACAAAAATAAATAAACACCTTGCCAGGTGCACAACACACCGGAAAGAAAGGAGCGCGCCATTAAATTTCTCTTCCTTGCTTGCTATTCCTGTAACTCAGCACTCAAGCTTTCTTCTCCTGATGCTTTTGCTTCTCCCTTTCGCAGATCATCTTTTTTTCTGGACCCAACAGGTGACAGGCCCCTTCTTTGGGGACACGAGAGCAGCCACAATATAGCTAAGACAGTGAGCTTGGAGTTGGGCTGCCTAGGTTAGAAGCCCACCTCTGCCCCTTACTAACTCAGACCAGTTATTTTAGCTTTTTCTCTCACGTTGAGTTTCTGCTTTAGAAAACTGAGATGAAGTTACTCAGGCCCCCACCCTCCTCCATCACCAACACATCAGGTTATGACAATAACTTGGAGAAAATCTCCTACGTAATAAGCAGCTGTGAGGCTGGGTTAAACTCACGAGTGTTACCAGCCAGCTGCTCTTGGATCTTAGCATCCTGGTCTCCTAGTACTTTCTTAGAGAATTCCTTCCTCAATCTCTCTGAGGAGCTTAAAGCCTTTTCTCAGAAAGACTGCCTTGGCACAGTAGACAGAAAAGTTGGGACAATCCTTCCATTGTACATACACCAAGATAACACTGGGACCGTGACTGGGCCAAAGCTTTAGAGAAAAGCAATTCAAAGCAACAAGTGTCAAGATCTCGTGGTCCCTCAATAGTCTTCTCTGGACAGGGAAGGCCTGGAGCTACCCACACACAACACTTTGACTCTTTCCAGTATTCTTTTTTTTTTTTTTTTTTTTTGGCCAGTCCTGCGCCTTGGACTCAGGGCCTAAGCACTGTCCCTGGCTTCTTCCCGCTCAAGGCTAGCACTCTGCCACTTGAGCCACAGCGCCGCTTCTGGCCGTTTTCTGTATATGTGGTGCTGGGGAATCGAACCTAGGGCCTCATGTATCCGAGGCAGGCACTCTTGCCACTAGGCTATATCCCCAGCCCCCAGTATTCTATTAAGGAGGAGGGATAGGCAGCAAGTGGTACAGGGCAAGTCAACCTACAGCAGGTAGAGTCTCTTTCCTCCTTGAGCTCCAGTTCAGTGCAACCGAATACAGAAGGCTCTAGGTCCTCTGACAAAGACTGTCAGTCCAGATGTCTGTGGTCCTGTCTGTTCCTAGCCCTGCAACTAGCTTGCTCTGATAGTTCACTCCTGTCTGTAGGAGCAGAGATCGGACTGGAAGATGTCTAAGGTTCTTACCTTAAACCTCTTCAGAAATTGCTCGATCTCAACATCACTTCAAAGATGAGCCAGAAGCCAATATTCTTGAATGGAACACTTCCTCCCAACCACAGCCTGTCTCGGAGGGGATATGTGCTGAAATGGCCGGTGCCCATCACCCATGGGACTTCTGTGAGGGATGCCAATGAGTGGCAACAAAAAGTTAGATGGACTCTCTCTTTCTCTCTCTCATACACACACACACACACACACACACACACGGGTAAGGGAATACATGGGCATAGCTACCTTCCCATATGAGAATTCCTTTATGCATGTCCTGTCTCCTAGAAAAACCCGTAGGAGGGTCAGAGTGAAACTATAGTAGTAGAACTTTAAACATTCCCAAGGATTCTTTTTTTTTTTTTTTTTTTTTTTTTGCCAGTCCTGGGCCTTTGGACTCAGGGCCTGAGCACTGTCCCTGGCTTCTTCCCGCTCAAGGCTAGCACTCTGCCACTTGAGCCACAGCGCCGCTTCTGGCCGTTTTCTGTATATGTGGTGCTGGGGAATCGAACCTAGGGCCTCGTGTATCCGAGGCAGGCACTCTTGCCGCTAGGCTATATCCCCAGCCCCTAAACATTCCCAAGGATTCTTGAGCCCACTGAGTGTTAACATACTGACATGAGTGACCATAAGCCGATGTGGCAACCCTTTGCTACCTCTGATTGCCATGGGTTCTGTTTAGAGCATGCCTAACATGACCCTTCACCTCAAGCCACCACAGATTACTCTCCTGCCTGAGAACTCTAGAATTCTGCATGAGTTGAGCAAGAACCAAATACAAAGGAAGACTGACTTGGCAAAAATCCAGGGCCCTGGTGAAAGGAACAGGTTTGGCAATGAATATGTCACAATATGACCCCAAACAAGTGACTTGACCATGCAAAAATTAAGGATGTTCACATCCTGTCCAGCCACGAAGTCCCTCTATTGCAGGAATGAGTTTTTATCTTTAAAGGCCCCAGTGGCACTGTTAGAAAAAAAAAAAAAAAAGAGGCTTTGTGACTTAGTCATCAGGCAATGCTAACCCCCTCCTGGACTGCAGGCATCCTTGAGTTCATGGCCCTGAGCAGAGCACAGGGTGAGAATGCCAATGAAAATGAGGAAATGATTGCCTTCAAGGCATGCTCTTGGCATGGTGGATGAAGTGGCCAGATTAATAGGGATGATAAAGTACACGATGACATACTAGTAAGGGATGTCCAAAAGGAAATGCTACTAAGTGGAAAATTAACATGGCAACAAGCCACCCACCTAGTAACGGATGAAAGTTTATGATGGTTAGTTGTTTTGTGTGTATACTGGTCCTTGGGCTTAAACACAGGGCCTGGGCACTGTTTCTGAGCTTTTTTTGCTCAAGGCTAGTGCTCTACCACTTTGAGCCACAGCTCCACTTCTGGCTTTTTAGTGGTTCATTGGAGATGAGAACCTCACAGACTTTACTGCCTAGGCTGGCTTGGAAACATGATCCTCAGATCTCAGTCTCCTGAGTAGCTAGGATTACAAGCAGGAGCCACTGGTACCTAGCCTATGATCATTAATTTTATGTTGTTCATCTACACTGATATCTGATTAAGCAATTCTTTTGGGCATGTCTGTGAGGATACATTAGCATTTGAATCTGTGGACTAGGTGAGGTGGATTGCCCTTCTCTATGTGGGCATCGTCCAATCTGTTAAGGGACTGAACAGAACCAAACGGTGAAAGAAGGGAGAATCCAGCTTCTGTCTGACTGCTTGAACTGAAACCTTCATCTTCTGTCCTGGCTCTCAGGCCTTCAGATTGGAACTGAATCTAACCATCAGCTCTCTGACTTACAGGCTTCAGACTGACTGCATCAGGCTTCCCTAGGTGTCCAGCTTCTCAGTCAGCCAAGACCGTAGGTGGGGTAGGTAGATAGGCAGACAGATATAGTTGTTCTATTGTTCCTATTTCTCTGGAGACCCCTAGGACAATGATTAGCTGCATTGATGCAGGAACAATTCTCCGAGAGAGCGAGTTTTCAGACTGATAATAGAAGAAAGAGAATTGAGTCATTGATTCAGACAATTGATGGACTGGACAGTGGGTGGTGAGGGAGGCCACAAAGACAAGCTCTGCTCTAAAAGCAGGCCAGGGCACAAGTGCCTATGCATAGAGCCTGAATGTGTTCACCGCAAGTTACTTCCAAGCCCTGGGTCTCTCCCTAGCCATAGAAAGAGGAAGCCAGTAAACTAGCTAGTTAATACAGCTTCTTTGAGCCATTTGAGAGTCACAAAAGTAGAGGAAGGAATCCAAAGGCACATTGGCTGGAGTAGGGTAGAAAATAGACGGTAAGTACTTAGAGAGTTGGCTAAGGCCTTGAGGTATCCAACCTAAATGAACTCAGGTGGATAAGCTTGTGCTGAGCAAACTCAAGTCCCATCCCTGGCCAAACATCACTCAGGACTAGTTTCTGTAAAGCAGCCTCACATCTGATTACAGAAAGCAACTAGTGTGTATGACAGAATAAACGCAGAGGGATGAAAAGAAAGTAGATGCCTGTAGAAGGTGGGGCAAAGTCTGGGAAAAAAAGCTACAGCTTTGAGATACGCATCTACCCCTCTACCATACAGGTTCTTGCCAAGTGGGGCAGTATCAGCTTCAGTACCAGGTGTTACTCTGCTTCTCAGGTTCTCCAGCTGGCTCTTGGGTCTGGATATAATCTTCATGCCTCAATTTTCTCATAGAGAGAAAGAAGCCACATGGGGCTGGGAATATGGCCTAGTGGTAAAGTGCTCACCTCGTATACATGAAGCCCTGGGTTCAATTTCTCAGCACCACATATATAGAAAAAAGCCAGATGTGGCACTGTGACCCAAGAGGTAGAGTGCTAGCCTTGAGCATAAAGAAGCCAGGGGCAGTGCTCAGGCCCTGAGTCCATGCCCCAGAAATGGCAACAAAAACAAAACAAACAGAGAAAGAAGCTACAGAGAGGTCCAGGCCCCTGCAGGGATACCTGGGTTGCTTTCCTGGGCACAGTAGAGATCTGTAGAGCACAAAGAAGTTTTGGAGCCTTGTGCACTGGCCCTTGCCATGACTGTACAGGATTTTTCATCTGATAGCCTCTTTGCTGATTCACATGGATGCAGGGGCAGAAATAGGTTTGGGAAGTGGGGAGTGTGGTAGGATCACGGTTTGACAAAGCCCAGGGCTTGGTACAGGTCATAACACACAGTCCAGGGAAATCCCCCCAAAAGAAGCACCCCAGCTAGTTTCCCCGCCACTCTGGGTAACTTTCCATTGCCACACAAACCCTCGTGCCAATCCTCCAGGTCTCTTCTCAAAAACGTATTGCTCACTTAGTGACCTGTCATCATGGCCATCAAAAATAAAGACAATAGGGCTGGGGATATGGCCTAGTAGCAAGAGTGCCTGCCTCGTATACATGAGGCCCTGGGTTCGATTCCCCAGCACCACATATACAGAAAACGGCCAGAAGTGGCGCTGTGGCTCAAGTGGCAGAGTGCTAGCCTTGAGCAAAAAGGAAGCCAGGGACAGTGCTCAGGCCCTGAGTCCAAGGCCCAGGACTGGCCAAAAAATAAATAAATAAATAAATAAATAAATAAAGACAATAAATCCAGTTCCTGAACTTGAGAAACTACAGTTGAGGTGAGGAAACAAAACTCACACTTACAGCTTCAAGTAAGAAAGACCCAAGAGGCATCCGACAACCAATGTCAAATTCAACTGCCAGGGACTCAGAGGAGGAATGGCAGTGAGGGCCGGAGGAGTGGGAACGGGGCTTTGTGGAAGAGGAACATTAATGCACATTTAAGAAAATAGACTGCATGGGACTCGGTGGGCGTATGAAAGGCAGGAGCTTGGGAGTCGGGGGACAGGAGACAGAATACTGGAATACGGGAAATGACTGACCACGGAGGGAAACCAGAGGTAGGGGGGAGTAAAGCACCATTCATGGTCTTCGGCATGTCCTATCGGTTAACATTGTTTTTATCCTCTCAGCCAGCGTGCTACTGTCTTTATTCCATTTTGTCGGTTCATATGGATTTAGATTTGACTAGGAGGCAAATGAGCAGTCTGGCCAATCTAGGAAGTACCTGGGAAATAACCCGATGGTGGTGGGGAAGGGGTAAGACAGGCCGTGATGCCAAAGGCTATGGAGGAGAACATTGCCAGTCTGCTACCTGATCGTCAGGACCTTGGATCCACCTGCATGTCTGACCGTTATGACTCTGCTGCCTCTGTCCCATGGGCCTGTAACCCCTGAGGGTCAGACATGACCACCTGTCTCCCCATGTGCTCAGCCTCTTTCTTGTAAATAGCACACCCCTCCCAGCCCCATGATGGGATGATGTAACTAATTACCACCAACTGTTGGAGAGGCCAAGGAGGTGTGATATCACAAGCTCCCGAACCGTGCTTATGACTAATCTGGTAGCATTTGAGATTCAGAAAGCCTTAATAATTATTCTAATTATTTCTTCCTGCCTTTGTGTCCTTTCTGTTGTTGAGGTTCCAGGTGCAAGGGGAAGGGCAAAAAGGGAAACTTGATTTTTCCGGAATCCAGAGGATGTGCCGTATTTGCTCAGCCCCTCTCACCCACCCGCTCTGTGATGAGTCTCTGTTGACTCCCTGGTAGCACCTTGATGGATTTCTGAGCAGTCCGGGGGCTGGGGTGAGTCAGGCCAGATGGGGAATCGGAAGTGTTCTACCAGAGCACAACTGCCAGGGTGTACAGCCGGGGAATCCCTCAAGGGAACCATGGACCCGTGCTGAGCCACACCAGCTTGGAGGAAAACCCTGTCTTGCTACATGACTCCTGATTCATGTCTTTCTCCTCTGGAGGCCTGTCTCGTGTGCTGCCCCAATACCATCACCAGCTGTGATGGTGGTACTATATAATTTTTTTAAATGCTCATCCTATAAACTCCTCTGAGATAGACCAATTGAAGGGTTAGAAGCTATGAATGTCAGGAGCAAATGGCCCAGTCAGGAGCCAGCTGGCTCTGGAGAGGGTCAGTGCTGTCTGTGGATGCCCCGCATACCTCCCTACATGCACAAAACCCAAGTCCTCCTATCTCTACAATGGATCCAGAAAACCCACCATCCCAGTGTTATCAAATACAAATCAAGGGGCTGGGAATATGGCCTAGTGGCAAGAGTGCTCACCTCGTATACATGAAGCCCTGGGTTCGATTCCCCAGCACCACATATACAGAAAACGGCCAGAAGTGGCGCTGTGACTCACGTGTCAGAGTGCTAGCCTTGAGCAAAAAGAAGCCAGGGACAGGGCTCGGGCCCTGAGTCCACACCCCAGGACTGGCAACAAAAACAAAACAAAATACAAATCAAATCACTAGTGGACACTGGTGGCTCATGCCTGTAATTCTCTAGCTACTTAGGGTATAGCTAAGGATCATAGTTCAAAAGCCATCCTGGACATGAGTCCATGAAACTCTTCTTTCCAATTAATCACCAAAAAGCCAGAAGTAAAGCTAGGGCTCAAGCAGTAGAATGGCAGCCTTGAGCAAGAAAGCTCAGAGACAGGTACCCAAGCCCTGAGTTCAAGCCCCAATACCACACTCATGCAAGCGTGCACACACACACACACACACACACACACACACACACACACACTACAAACCACTCCTGGGCAAGGCAACTATTATCCATTAGGTACAGTATGTGTTGAGTGCAATGAAATTCTTCATTTCAGCTAATAACATGCTCCTGCACTATGATAAAGGTCAGCAAAGTGTGAACTCGGTAGCATGCTGCCCATATTCCCATTCTGACACTTACTGGTAGATATGGATTGTGTAAATAACCTCTCTGAATCTATTTTTCCAACTGTGAGATAGGCTAACGATAGGTACCTACATCACTATTGGGACTCTGGCAATGAAAGATAGATTAGATAGATAGACAGACGGACAGATGGATAGATAGATAGATAGATAGATAGATAGATAGATAGATAGATAGATAGATAGATATAGGAATGTCTATCTATACAGATAGACATCTATACAGATCTCTACAGAGAGATCTATGTACAGATTTATATGTATGTATATCTATATATTTGTATCTAGGCACACACATATCTTATTTAGAGCCATGCCTGAAGCATCTCCTGTTTCTTATTTATTCTAAGTAATGCATAGTTCTTCCATCACCATCAGTCTTGGGAATAACTCTTAGTGGAAGGAATTGAAATGAGCCCCAAAGGAGCAACCAGTGCAACATGTTTTCCCCATTGCCCTTCTCTTCCTAGGGAAACCCTGTCTAGGAGTGCGGAGGCAGGGTGGCCAGTGTCTCGCCTCCGCTGGGAACAAGGAAGGAGAGCTGCTCTTGAGGAATTCAGACCTGCCCTGACCCAGCCACATTCATTGACTTGAGCATGCAATGGGTTGTTTGCATATTATTTCCAGGGTAGACTTTTTATACTGTCCCCCAGGCTTTTTCAGAGAAAAGTCATCTGAGATTCAGACTTCATAAGCTACAGACATTCCCCAGATGGGGCAATTCCTGAGACGTGACCAAGTGCCTATGACTGGCACTGTCTGTTCACCTTTCATATTGGAAAGGGAAGATGGCATGATAAAGACAACCAGACTGGGAAGGCCCAGGGCCTGCCCCATCACACCCTCGTGTGTGTGTATGTGCATACACACACACACACACACACACACACACACACACACACACACACAGAGCCAGGATTTCTCTGGCTGACTTAAATATTACCAGTTAAAACTACAGGTGTTTTCCTGGGAGGGTGAGTGATTGCCATTAAAACCTATTTTTGTAAGTGTTCAGTTGGACAATTACCTATAAGAAAATGGGGTTGTTGGTTTTTTGTTTTTTTTTTTCAGAGAAAGAGAAGGGAGTGTCTGGCAAGGGTGAAGGTCTGGGTGAAGCAAACCACACTGCAACTATGAAAGCAGAACAGATGGTATGGGGCTACTGGAGGGCTAGGCACAGGCCACAGGAACAGAATGAGCTGGGGACAATGTCCAGAGAACCAAGGTCAAAACATCTTTGTCATGTCCAATAGCAGAGACAGTAGGAATTGGCCTAACCCTATCCTGATAATAAGCAAACCCTTTTCATCAATAAATTCTGTCTACCCAATCCCACAGCCATTCTTGAAACAATCTCTCTCTCTTTTTGTTTTTTTTTTTATCTAGGAGGAAATGAAGGTAGTTACCCTGACACTGTGACTGGAATCTGACTAGTGGTGGTGCCATCATGATAACATGGGAACTCTGAGAAGTCCTGGGAAAGCCCCCTGCCCAGAAATGAAGACATGCACTACACAAGAGGGAATAACTTAGCGAAAAAGAAATGGAGAAAAAACATTCTCCACTAAGATAAAGTGCTATGGAATCATGGCTCTCACTCAGGGGATTCCAGAGATGCTAAACTAGGCCAGGAGCCTCTCCTGTACCTCCAAGGTACCTACCTAACCTGGTCCTGTCAGTGAGTGAGTGGAGGGAGAGCAACAGATGAGGTGTCAGAGGTCGGCGATGAGCCTGCAAACCCCAAAACACCTGCCAGAGCAGTAAACTTGCGTCAAAGTCTGTCTCCATTGAAAGGAAAGAAAACAGCAAGGGTGCTACAACCAAATCACAGCAACCAGAGCGGAAAATGTAGCTCTGCCATGGGCTGTTGGCTCTGGGGAAAATTCTGCCGATGAACCATACTGAAATTCAATAATGTTTATCGTCTACGGTTGCTGAGCCGGGGGCAGGGGGAGTTTTCGTATTTTTCCCTCTTTTTCTATCTGAAAGACAGTGGGTGTTTTTCTTTCATGGTAGTAAAGGGGTCTGGGTTGCAAACCCACACCCGGAAAGAGAGGCTGAATGCCATGGGGTGTTAAGAAGATGGGGTGAAAGCAACAATTCACCCTTAGAATATTTCTTCTACCTCTCAGAAACTGGTAGAATTGCATGGCTTGCCTCAGTACAGTATGATGGGGGGAAATTTTAACTGATTATTAAGAAATCACAGTTCTTTCTGATGATTGTGGTTCAAAGCCAACCTGGTAAGAAAGTTTGAGACTCTTATCTCCAATTAAACAGCAAAACCCAGGAGTAGAGCTGTGGCTCAAGTGGTAGAGCACCAACCTTGCATGAAAGAAGTAAGGAACAGTGTTCAGGTTCTTGGTTCAAGCCCCACGATTGGCACACAAAGAAAAAGAGAACAAAGTCTTAATTCGTGCTCTGTTACTCAGGCATGTTCTTTAATGGCTCTGCAAAAAGAGAGGGGTGATATAGAAATAAACTCGAAAATGCAAATTGCAAAAGTCATTTGGTCTCTAATAGCTGCAAGCACTTGACTGGAAATTAAGTTATTACGTGTTCATTTTATCTAACTCACTTTGGACACTTGTGTCAGTTAATCTCTTCATCTGTAAAAGTGCAGCAGGAACCTACTTTATGGCCAAGCACCATGGCTCAAGCCTATAATCCTAGCCACTTGGGAGATGGAAATCTGGAAGATCATGGGTAGAGGCCAGCCCAGGCAAAAAGTTCTCAAGACTCCAACCAAATCAGTGGCTGAATATAATAGTGTGCTCCTGTTACCCCAGCTGTGTGGGGAAACAGAAATAGCAGGGTCAAGTCCAGGACAACCCTGGCACAAAGCAAGACCTTTTCTTGAAAATATCCAATGCATCTAGGCAGATGCCTAGCAAGTGTGAAACTCTGAGATCAAGCCCCAGTACCATCAAAAGGAATGGAAAGAAGAGCCCACCTTGCCTCCCTCCTGAACTAACAGGCCAGGGACTGAATGGTCTGTTGTATCTAAAAGGCTCTTTGTGAACCTTGGAGTCTCTAGACGCATGGAGAGAGAGTTTGCATCCTTTCATTTCCCAGGGCCAATGTGAATAGAAACTTGGCTACCAGTGTAGCTAACAAACAGCTCTGAGTAAATCAGGGGAAGGTTGTTTTTAAAGAAACTTTTCTGACTATCAGGATCAGATGAGATCTTTGACTGAAAAGTTTCAAAAGAATTGGGGACAGGATGGCGCCAGATTGCTTAGTCATTTCTTGAAGAGTTAGTCCAAACGATGGCATTCCCTACTATCTCAAGAAATGTGCAAGGGAAGTAATGGACATGGGTAGATGTAAACTGGCTCATGTCCGTGCTTACTGGAATGTGAAATGCTTCCTGGAGAGGGTATGAGTTCACGGACAATGTTTTCCAAGAACAATGCATTGAGAGGATGGGTGGAGTGATGAGCCATGTCATTTAGAAGAAATCAAGAGGTCATTAGTAGTTTCAAAAGAGGGCTGAGGAATTGTTTACTAAGTGGATAAAGTTACTTGGGAAAAAAAAAAGTCTTACTGCATGGAATAGCTCTTTCTAAAAGGTCCAGATCAAATCTAGGTTCCCATTTTGTGTCTCCATCACTTAACAACTGTATGGCCTAGGGTGAGTTCCTCCCACCTTAATTTACTTTCCTCTAAATGGGGTCAGTCATTGAACCACTTCTTGAGGTTGTTATACTATTTGAAATGAGCTCATATAAAATATATTAGTGGCATATCGTGAGAAATCCAAGTGGAAAAGAAGGAGCGGCTAAGACAGGTAGCCATTGGGAACAGTCTTCATCAAGAGTTTTGGAACAGGGGTCCAGATATGCCACAACCCTAGCATCCTGAAAGTGTCAGATGGCTGGTGTCCTTTAGTCATAGCACTGCAGTCAAACATGCACATACACATGAGTGCCCACACTGGACAGATGGGATTGCTTAAGCTCACCAGCTCCAGGGGTGAGAAGATGAACAAGATATCTGCAGGCCAGTGTGTTTCCCCAGCCATGTCCCAAAACAAGAAAGACCCACAGGAACCCAAGAATCCTAGACAGAGGGGGATTTTATAGGGAAGCTCACTGAAGAGCACCAAGGCTCTGAAGGTTGCTGCCGGAAAGAAAAGGAAAGTATGGGGCTGGGAATATGGCCTAGTAGCAAGAGTGCTTGCCTCATATACAGGAAGCCCTGGGTTCGATTCCCCAGCACCACATATACAGAAAATGGCCAGAAGTGGCACTGTGGCTCAAGTGGCAGAGTGCCAGCCTTGAGCAAAAAGAAGCCAGGGACAGTACTCAGGCCCTGAGTCCAAGGCCCAGGACTGGCAAAAAAAGAAAAAGAAAAAGAAAAAGAAAAAAGAAAAGGAAAGCATGAATGGCGATACTGCATAGCCCAGAAAAGGACCACGTGACACAGTGGTCTGTGGTATAGCTGAGCAAGAGGATCTCCTGGACCCTGCTCCTGTCACTGCTTCTAGGAAAAGCCACAGAATATCCCTCCCTGAGTCAAAGTCAAGGCCACAGAGGAGGTAACTCTCCCATGTGTTGAGCTACTTTGTGGTCTTGAAGTATTTCAACCTGTTGACTGGCCTTGGTAATCCTCTGCAAGGAAGGAGAAAGAAGTGAGGGGTCTCTCATTTCTGACAATAGAAACTAAAGTGCGCTGAAGTTGGAAGACATTGCCACCATCACATAGAAGAAAGACTAAAACCCAGCATTCCTTTTCCTAGGCCACAGCCTTTGCCCTTAGTGAATCATAAACCTAACCTATCTCCTAGCCAAGATGAACAAAATAGTCACACCCAACTAAACTGTGTCTTTCCTTATCCCTGGCATATGTGAAACATGGGTCCTGGCCCAAAGGACAAAACACACACACACACCCTTTCCACATACATACATCATACATACATACATACATACATACATACATACACACACACACATACGCAAAGGGAGAGAATGCATTTCACAACTCTACATGGCATATTCCAAGAGTTTCCAAGTGTTCCAAGAGTGATGAAGCATCTTCTTTTTTAATGAGCTCTCCAGATGCCAATGGCTCACGCTTGTCATCCTAGCGACTCAAGAGGCTGAGGTCTGAGGATCATGAGAAAACTTATCTCCAATTATCCACCAAAAAGGTAGAAGTAGAGCTGTCACTCAAATGGTAGAACACTGGCCTTGAGTGATAAAGCTAAGGGACAGCACCCTAGACCCTGAGTTCAAGCCACAGTACCAGAATGAATAAATAAGTAAACAATAAGACATGGTAGTGGAATCAAGTAATGAAGAAAGTCTCCTGGAAGAGAAAGTCTCCTGGAAGAGGTGTTATTGGACTGCAGGAATTCTGCAGGTGGAAAGGGAAAAGGGAGAGGGGAAGGTCACTGCCAGCAAGTAAGGCCAGGAGTGGAGGCCAGGAGATAAAAAGCATCGGAGATCTTCTGCTAGCCCTGTGTTCTTGGCTAGCCTGTACAGAGAATCTGTGGGAAAGATTCCGTGTTATTTTGGGGTACGAGCGGTAAGCTGGATGACTGGGCTGTGTTCTGAAAGCACTGGGCAGCCAGTGAAGACTCTTAAAAATGAGAATTAGGTGATGAAGAAAAAATAATTCATGAATGAAAAAGATGAGCCTGGTTTGGTGAGATGGAGAACTTCGTTAACAGAAGTAACCATTGGTTCCAGTTGAACCTACAGGTGGTCACTAGCTCAGCGAGGGTGGGAAGTTCAGGGAGGCCACAGCGAGGCTCAACCTCTCTCACACATTTCACCAGACTTGGGTACTGAGTACAGTAGCCACAGCAACCTCAACCCCAATTTTCCCACCATTGTAGCCTGTATGGGACAAGCCTTAGGTCAGTGGGGTAGCCTGCGACCTAGTCTCCCTCCTCCCCTGCAATTTACTCTAAAGACCTCCGCCTTTACATGAAATGAAACAAGAGCTCCAAATGTGGTCATTGTGAATAGCAGCCTCTGGGGCCTGCTCCCCCACCCCCCACCCAAGAGCCACCACCCAGGGCCCAGCCTCATTAGTCTCCTCTAGCCTCTACCTACTCACATCAACCTTTCAGCGTTCAACGTTGTTTCAGGAAACCCAGAAGGGAAAGCGAAATTGTGATGGCATCAATAGTCATAGCAGTTCTGATAGTAGAGGCTGTAGTAGTCATCACTGTGTGTTACTACAGTGCTGGGGCAAGCAATGAAGCAACAGGCTGATCACAGAGTCCTTGCTATGTGCCCAGTGCTAGATGCGCATTTGTCTCATTGTCTTCTTTTCTTTTTTTTCAGGATTAAGTATGTATTTATTTTAGTTCAGTCAAACAAACATACATTGTTTCATTGAAACTGGTGTAAGCACTCTTTGCCAACAAGCCACACTGGAATTGTCGGACCTAACAGTACAGTGGGACCTATTTACACTATATACACACCAAGCTGACACACCCAGGACTTCCAAAGGCTTTATCACACTACATCACATTTGATTTCCTTGTAGGCCACATTTAGGTAACTACTGCATTTTGAAAAATTTAGACCAGACTTAAAAATCCAATTTTCATGGTGTGTGTGGTGCGGGGGTGGGGGGGGGGAATCCAATGTCCAACCAGTTTATTGCAATATAAACAAGTATCAAATGTTTAGTATTTGCACACAATGTCAATTTGTTTTTAATATGGAATTCTCTGTACAGGTACTTTTTTTGGGTGGAGGAAGGGATTTCAATGTGTCAATTCATCAAAATGCAGTTAAGAAAGTTACATGTATATATGTACTCAAACCCAAGACCCAATCCTGACATTATATACAACCTATTTACAAATACATATAGACAAGACAATGTATGTATATAAGGTTATCATAAATATTGAAAAATAAGTTAGCTTTAATGGACTAATGCTGTTCCATAAAAACATTACAGTTATCATTGTCTTCTTATAACCATGATGTGGGTATTATTATTATTATATCTACAGATATAATGGGTTTCCTTGGAAGAGGTATAGTTGGGAAGCCCACAGTAGTGCTACATGGAAGCCAGGTTGTACACAGTGCCCCTGAGAGAACTTCTATTTCCCCTCCCCTTCCAATTCCCCGGCCCTTATCACCAGTGCTCCTAACACACAGATCATTTCTCAAACCCATGTTGACCAGACAATTGTTTATGCTGTGCAGAGCAGGTAGCTGTTGGCTTTTGCACAAATGTTTTAAGTCACTGTTTTAGAAGCTAGAATGATACCTGCATGAAGCTGGAAACCAGTGGCTCATGCCTACAATCCTAGCTTCATTGGAGGCTGAGATCTGAGATTCAGAGTCAGCCCAGGTAGACAAATCTGTGAGATTATCTCCAACTAACCAGCAAAAAGGAAAAAAAAAAAAAAAGCCAGAAGCAGATGAAGGGCTCAAGTGGTAGAGTGTCAGAAAAAAAAAGTCCAGCAGGAAGCCAAGAGGTTAAGCCCCAGTACTGGTCAACAGTATCTGTATAAAAATTTCTTTTACAAATAGATTTGTTTCTGACCTTACAATCCAACTGGGTTCTACTCCAAATAGCCCAACCTTTGGGTTCTTGAGACTTACAAAAGAGACTTTCTCCAACTAGACACAAAGTCATTTGGGGTCACCTCCAATCTCTCTCCTCCCTGCTACTTTCAGAAATGTCACTTTACCTTTTCCTCTGAGGAGCGCTAAGTCCCTCTTTGAAACTCTATCTTCACCCTGCTTAAGCAAGTAAAGTGCTCCCGACAACCTGTACCCCACTCGTCCAATCCCTGATTCTTCTTTCCCACTTCTGCTTTTGACCCCTGGCTCTCAGGAAGTTACTGGTCATTTCACGAAGGATTCCTCACAGAGGGAGTAAAGGAAACCGTGACTGGCATGTAGGTCTGTGGGAAGCAGGCCCTTCTAAGTGGGAATGGCAATGTGGTCTTTGGTACTGCATGTTCCTCTTTTGTGGGACTTCCATCCATCTGCTCCATAGAGCTTGCTTTCTGGGTCCACAAACCTGCTTCTCCAGAGCCTGAGTGATGGCAGTGTTAGTCTACAGTGGTCAAATAGCCTGTCTCTAGCCCCCACTTTCCTCCCTGCCTTTCTTCCTTTTCCCTGTGGGGTACAATGCAGGGGTTGGAGAGACTTTAATAGCTCAAAGCTGATAGCTTCTGACAACACCAGGACTGAACCAACCCCCATACTGGCTTCATTGTGCTGTGCCAGAAGAGTCCAGCACCCCATTGGCCAGCTCTGCTAAGAAAACCTATCTCCCTCGTCATGAGTGAATCACACGAAGAAAAGGCTTCATCCTCCAACCAGGCAGCAGATACCAAAATGGCACACGTTACAGCGGGGTGTGATGGTTTCTTGAGAACGAGAAGATCCTTCGGAAGGAGATATGAAGTGCTCTCGAGGGTTTTCCGGTAATATTCTTTCCTCCCTGAGCACAGTCGATGTGAGAAATCCACTTCCGGAAGGCAATCACCTCCCTCGCACACACACACACACACACACACCCCACCCACTCCCTGTCCTCATCCTAGCTCTTGAGGAAAAGGCAGCATCATGTCCTGACACCCGACGGAGGCCTCTCTGGTTTCCACTGCTCTCAGCACGCTTGACTCACAATGAAACTGCAACCTCAAAGCGCCGGGGGCCAGGACGGCAAGAAGGAAACACAGGTGAACACACGCAAGAGCCACCCAGGGAAAGGGTTTTGTTTCTCTTACCGAATGGCACCTCCAGGGCTACACCCGAGCAATGATGGAAGAGAACGGAAGGGGCTTGGTCCAGCCTCTGCTGACCTGGGAGGTTAGGGCAGGGATGGAAAATAAGTCTCAGAACTACAAGTGCCTGCTCCTTCCTGCCAAGGGGAGGGAGCTGGAGGGGGGGGGGTGGGTAATCACAACACTCTAGATTGAGAGTGGATTGTGGAAAAACAGCCCAAACTAGCCTCTTGATTTACAAATGCACAAAGAAGGATGGATAGAAGGATCAGATAGACAGGATAGGAAGAAGGATTAAGAATGTATCCGGTCTTCTAGTACAAAGACCAGGGCTTAAAGCCAAGTCCTAAATGCCAGAGCTCCTTCTGCTGCAGGACTAACTTCTGTGTTCTGTAAGGAATGTCTCAGAATATCAACACCGGGACCTGCCCCAACTTGCTTTCCAAGTCCTCAGGTTCAGAAGCAGGTATCTGGATTTCTAGGAGCTTGAACATTGGAATAGGAACACGTCGGCACTCCTTCTCAGGTGAGCCAGTCGGGGCCCAGGATGACGGACGCTCATCTAAGCACTTGTAGACATTCTCGTGTTCATCCGGGTGTTGTGTCCACTCCTCCATGCCCACTGTTCTCTGACGTGGTTGTGTAGCAACTGTCCCATAACCCATCTTCCCCGTGCCACAAAGGTGCAAAGCTTGGTTACAAACTCAGGCTGACTCCAGGGCTTCCCCACTGAACCACCAAACTCTGATGCAAAGACAAGCCCAAAGACAGGGCACATCCTGGGACTTTCAACAGAACACTTGGACCCAGGCCAAGCTTGGGGGGAAGGGAGGAGCAAAAGTGGCAAAGATGAGATCTATGGCACGGCTCTTGACCATGCTTGTGTTGACCACACAATACCAGTCGTTACCCAAGCCTCCTGCGTGGGACTCCTGACCCCAAAGTGCCTCCTAAGAATTCTAGGGTCACCCCCAAGTCAAGGCACAAGCACAGTCTCTTTACTCGAAAGAATAATATTTCTTCAAAAGCACCGATGTCATCATCAAAAGAATGATCAAAAACCCTTCAGGGGCTTCCTTAAATACATTCGCCAGATTACTGGTGTGTTATTTTGAACTACATTTCAAGGTTACCCCTCAGAATTAGAGGACAGAGAAGGGAAGCGAAATCAAAAGTCATAGGAGTGGAAGATAGAG
Organism: Perognathus longimembris pacificus; assembly: GCF_023159225.1. NCBI lineage: Eukaryota > Metazoa > Chordata > Mammalia > Rodentia > Heteromyidae > Perognathus > Perognathus longimembris. The sequence continues at coordinate 56,854,630 of NC_063171.1, forward strand.
CTTTGAATCGTCTCACAGGGGAGCCCCTGAAATAACGCTGTGTCCCCCAACTACACCCAGGCCCCGGCCCTAGGGAAAGGGGTTTACTGTAATAGGCACTGCAGATCAGTGCAGAAACTCCCCAGGCTCCCGACTTGAAACCACAAACACCAGCACCGTGCATGAGACACCTCAGCTTCCATGACATCCGAGGTGCTCACGGGAGCTGCCCCACTCAAGCTAGTAAATAGCTGTTTGGAAACTCTGAATCGAGGAGACAGCCCCTCAGCCAGGTGCGCTGAGAACACAACCCCACCCCTTCCTCCAACGTCATGCTTCAATCCTTCCCCTCTCTCTCTCCTCCTCACCCAGATTTTTATGAACCAAGTAAGAGATCAGTTCTCAAAGGGGGGTCCCAAAGAACCCAGGGAGCCTTTCCCTTTTCCAAACTACTGCTGGGTTTTCTTCCGACTCTAAACAAAACAAAACACTCCTAGCTCTCAGCAGGAGCTCAGTAGGAGCAGTTGCAAGAATCCAGCTCCTTCCATTAAGAGATTTGGAGGGGGAAAAAACAGGTAAAATACTGCCAGTCTTCTCTTGTTGTATTTTTTTTTTTTTTTGGCCAGTCCTGGGCCTTGGACTCAGGGCCTGAGCACTGTCCCTGGCTTCTTCCCGCTCAAGGCTAGCACTCTGCCACTTGAGCCACAGCGCCGCTTCTGGACGTTTTCTGTATATGTGGTGCTGGGGAATCGAACCTAGGGCCTCGTGTATATGAGGCAGGCACTCTTGCCACTAGGCCATATCCCCAGCCCACTGCCAGTCTTCTCCCTAAATGTGTTTTGGTTTGGGAAAGAGTTGTATCTCATTTAAAAAAAATTGTCATACATCTTAGTGTGGGATGGGTTTATGATTGCTCATGACTTTTAAAATAATGTCATAAGTATATATATTTTTTTCAATTAGTGGTAAATATAAGTAACATCTCTTTGCAGCTCCTCAAGAATCTTTAAGCATATAAGGGATCCTGAATTTCAAGAGTTTACCAATAATAGCCGAGTTGGGGTTCACACAATGCTAGGCATAGCTCCACACCCCACTCCCTTATCTTTCTCCCTTAAGTGGGATCTGAGGCTTGAACATGTAAACGTCATCGTTATCATTACAGCAGAAGTAGCAGGTGAGAGGAACACCTGGATCTTCCGCGTGAAACACCAATGTGCACTTAAAGCACATTAAAAGAACACCACACAAATGAGCGAGGGGTTGAAGTCAGGGCAAAAAGCAAGTGGAAAATGGTTGAAGACTTTGACATAAAAAGATCTCTAAGGAGATCTCCTATCTCCTTTCTCTTTAGCAAGGTTTGTGTTTTTTTGTTTTGCTTTTAGTACTACTGCAGTCAGGTTATAATAGCTACTGCCAAATTATAGTAACAATACTGAAAAAAAAGCTAAGGCTTGGGGCTGGGGATATGGCCTAGTGGTAAGAGTGCTTGCCTCGTATACATGAAGCCCTAGGCTCGATTCCTCAGCACCACATATATAGAAAACGGCCAGAAGTGGCACTGGGCTCAAGTGGCAGAGTGTTAGCCTGGAGCAAAAAAGAAGCCAAGGACAGTGCTCAGGCCCTGAGTTCAAGGCCCAGGACTGGCAAAAAAAAAAAAAAAAGCTAAGACTTGACTATTTTCCCAAGACAAAGATTGTCTAAGCAATCTTCACCTCATCCCAGGTCCTAAGCACGAGACTGGGCGCTGGCAGAAGAGTCATCATTGCTGGATGGAAGGAAGTGTATTCTCACAGACTTTCAACTTCTCCTCATCACCACAAACCCACAACTGCACACATCCTAGACATTTCTCCCCCCACCACTTCCACCCCCACATTGTTGGTAAGACCCAGAAATTCAGCGACTTGGTTGTAAGTTGGGGAATCAGGTATTGGCCTGAGAAAGAGAACTGGGTTTGGATTCCACCTCTGCTGTGTCAACATTCTAGTGCCTGGGAATGTCATTTTTCTCTTCTGGGCCTCTGTTGGTCCATCTGTAAGATAAAAAGCGAGGCTCTCACTTGTTAAAAAGGCCATTCTTCTTCTGACATCTTGTACATCAGACATTTTTTACCTTCCAACAAATATGGAGGATTTAGTTAACATCTGCCTGGAAGAACATCAATTAGTAACCATATCAACTTAAAAAAAATAAAACTAGAGTATCAAGGAACTAGACATATTATATGGGAAGGTAGCCGTTTTCCTCTACTGTATATGAGATGGAAGACTGCTACTTAAAGCCATAAAAAGGTTTGGAAGCTATAGATAGTGGTACATACTTGTAATCCCAGCACTTAAGAGACTGAGACAGGAGGATCATGAATTCAAGGTCAGACTGCACTACATACCAAGACTCTGTGTCAGAAAAAAATAGCAAAAATGAAAACAGTTTAAGAAGTATATGTTCAACTCATTCAGTCTGCCACCAGGTATGCAGTAAGAACCTTGCCTGTGTCCTGAACTATGCTAAATAATGGGCAAACAGTCATGGCCCAAAACTGACTTAGAACAGGTATGGTAGTGCTTGCCTACAATCCCAGCACTCAGAAGGTGGAAGCAAGTGGATCAAGAGTTTTAGACCAACCTGGGCTACACCAGAAACCTTGTGATGGTTTACAGTAATGGAGAGACAGAGACTGATCAAATGATCCTATCACCACATGCAATTACAAAATGGCAGAAGTCTTATACAGAAAAGGAAGAAGGTATTTTGAGACCAATACATCCAGAGAACATAATCTGGATGGAAAATCAGAGAGAATAAACATACTCACTTGAGAAGGTAGCATTTGAGCTGAGAGCTAAAGAGAGAGAAGGAAGGAAGGAGCCCTGTGGTACGAGAGAAAGCACTGACCATTTGAAAGAAAACAGAAAAATAAGGCTCCCTCACAAAGAGAAGTAGAGTTGAATGGGAAGTGATAGGCAGGGAGTTCATATAGGAAGTTTTAGACAGCATTAAGAATACCAAGCCTTCATTTTACCAAAAGAAGGAAAGTGAGGAGCCATTGAAGAATTTAAGCAGGAGAGCCATGATCACATTCTTGTCTGGAAATGGTCACTACCAAGTGGAGAACAGTTTACAGAAGACATGTTAGAATACAAATCAGGCAGGGGCTGGGAATATGGCCTAGTGGCAAGAGTGCTTGCCTCCTATACATGAAGCTCTCGGTTCGATTCCACAGCACCACATATATGGAAAATGGCCAGAAGGGGCACTGTGGCTCAGGTGGCAGAGTGCTAGCCTTGAGTGGGAAGAAGCCAGGGATGGTGTTCAGGCCCTGAGTCCAAGGCCCAGGACTGTAAAAAAAAAAAAAAAAAAAGAATACAAATCAGGCAATCCTTTTTTTTTTTTGATCCAGGAGAGAGAAGATGGCAGCTTACAGCAGTCATTAGGGGTAACTGTGGAGATCAAGAGACATGAGCAGAGTGGAGAAATACTTGTGATGAAAAATCTGAAGGATCTGAGAATCAGTCGGTAGAGGAAAGGGAAGAAAGACGTACTGAGTCAGGGGTGATCAGGTAAAGGTGATGTCACAGAAAGAGATGATTTTAATCTTAGATACACAATTGATTGCATACATTAGAGGCCCTGTGCAGAATGAAGATGGGGGCCTCTGTTTAGCAATTATTGAGAATTTCAAGATAGAGAGGCCCGAGGAAGGGCAGGGCCCTTCTACCCCTAGAGCCCAGTGAGGCTGAAAAAGTAACGTGTCACAGAGCTGTCCCTGCCAGGATGTGTCATGTTTAAGGTACCAGCCATGGAGAGGAGATTTGGATAAACCAAATCTCATCATGGAGACAGGCTCCAATGCTTTTAGTTACCTAAGGGGCGACATAGAGGTGGAACAGAAAGCAGTCTGGGCCTCTGAGCAGCCTGTGAAAACACCTGGTGTCCCCGAGAAGCTTTACTGCTCACATGAGAAGTTACAAGGCAGAGTGCCCTCTAAGGAAAATCCAAATTGCTTGACTTGGCACCACAGTTGCACAAAGGGGAATTCCACATTGGACGTTGGCTGTCCCAAAGATCAGCTCTTCCACTGTGGTTTGCAGTGTCTGCCCGCCACCATCCTCAGAAAAGCACCAGATCGAGTTTGCCTAACCTTTTTCTGACTTGACTTTGTTTGGTTTTAGCACTAACCCAGACTCTTCCTAAAACTACCGAGGCTTAATGTCAAAGTACCCCCATCGCTCCCCACAGACCTTTTATTCCCTTGGACCACACCTGGCCACATTTTGTGGGTGTGGTGCTTCTAAAATCCATGAAGAGAAGCCAGGAGATCTCTGCCCTAGGAGCTGAGGAAGGTTATTCAAGGCAAAGCTGGAAATTTCAAACCAGCAAAACGATTGTGCATACTAGATATCCTGGGTAAGAAGAAATGAAACTCGCATTCTCAGCCTTAGAAAAACAGCGACAGGCTAGCGCTGGTAGCTCGTGCCTGTAATCCTCACTACCCAGGAGGCTGAGGTCTGAGGCTCATGATTTAAAGCCTTCCCAGGCCGAAAAATCTGTGCGACAATTATCTTCAAGTAATTAGCAAAAAGCTGTAGGCAATGGTGTGGCTCAAGTAACAGAGTGCCAGCCTTGAGTGAAAAAAGCCAAATGAGTACATGAAGCCCTGAGTTCAAACCCCGCCCCCCCAATAAAAATAAAATACTAATGAGAAATAAGAGGCAAGCATTAAGCGGCCTCCATTTCCCCAGGTGAGCACAAGTCTACCTTCTCTGCCTACATCATGGACCTGTCTGCTCCCTGTGTTGACCTCTGCTGAACAAGCTGGTGAAGCCTGAATCCGGCAAGCCCAGACTCCTCAGCCTTCTTCTTGCCTCCTCAGTGTACCCCACAGGGCTCCCAGCATGGCCCCATTTGTTGAGTCTCAATTGCAGGTCACAGCAAGGCACAGGGCAACCATACCAGAAGGCCGCCATTTTGCTGAGCATGAGGGGAGATATCTAAGATTTTGTGCGCTACAGATGCAACCTTCCTAGACTAACACACACACACACACACACACACACACACACACACACTCATCATCATCACTATCATTGTCATCGTCATCACCAGTTTTCATCTGCCCATATTACTCTGCAACTAAAATGGTGAAACTAAGTAGAGCATCCCAAAAGATTTATTAGGATTGCCTGGGCTGGCCTGCCCTCAGACTTCTACTCCACCACCTTCCTGCTTTATAACATCTTGCAGGTGTACATGAAGAAAGAAACCATGGTTCTTGGAGATTGAGTATGACACCAGCCCTCTACTGCCTGCCTCTGGTTTTCTTGTTGGGTGAGACAGAAAAATCCAGTCCCAAGCTCAGCATGGTAATGCATATCTGTAAGTTCAGCCCTGAGTGGCCTGATGCAGGAGGAGAACTAGCTTAAAACCAGCCTGGGATACACAGCAAGACTTTTCTATTTTGAGCCATGTTTAGTCTTTTTCTCTCATTGGCATCTTACAACAAAAATTGGGAAACTCTGTTTGGATTATGGGGCAGACGAGGAGAGCTATTTCTTCTCCCACAACCTTGTTCTTATTTACTTAAATTGAACCCCATAGGACATTGGTAGACACCTGTTAAGCATCTTGACTTGGGTCATTTGCTCCCAAGAAGTTCACAGTCTGGTTAGTGACAATTGTGTCCTCGTGACACAACTCGTACCCAGTATGATATTCCATCCATTCGACCATCCATCCATCCACCCAACTATCAATCCACGGGTGCCTGACATCTCACTCCTTTCCCCCCCATGTCTTCTGCTCTTGTACTAAAACCCAAACTCAAATGCCCTGACACACATCTGTGGGAATCTGTATCTCACATGTGGTTATGTAGGCTTGGGGCTTTTCCCAGTCCCCATGACTTTTCAGATGACCAGATGTTCTTACTCACTTGGAATATAGGAGATAGCTATGTGGTTCCCATTCTGTCAGTAACAGAGCAGTCTTCACTTATCGCAAATGTCTACACCAAGTTCCTGGCAACAAAACTAAGGAAATAAATTGTCACAAAGATAATGTCTCCATTGGCTTGCACCAAAGAGTTTGCCTATGGTTATCTCTGACCATTGAGATGCTGAAAGGTTAAGGTGAGAGTGGGCAACAAGTTCAAATCATGTGACTGGAGATCATTGGCTTTGAGTCAGATACTAACCTTAACCCTATTTCTTGGACTATGGATTAAAAATCATGAATAGCTAGGAGCTGGTAGCTCACATCTGTAATCCTAGCTACTCAAGAGGCTGAGATCTGAGGATTGCAGTTCAAAGCCAGCCTGGGCAGGTAAGTCCGTGAGACTCTTATCTCCAATTAAACACCAAAAAACCAGAAGTAGAGCTGTGACTCAAAGTGGCAGAACACTAGCCTTGAGCAAAAAATGCTTGGGGATAGTGCCCAGGCCCTAAGTTCAAATCCCTAGGACGGACATAAACAAAAAACCAAAAAACAATGGTTTTTATTCATCTCTCTTCACCTTGCTATTGTGGGTGTATATGCATATATTATGCATGATATAATAATTATTACATAAATTCATACTTTGTTATGTATTCATATAGTATAGTATAATGTATAATACATGCTGATAGGCTACATTTTTATAACGTACTGGTATAGCATAGTATTTATAATTATGTATAGATAGATAGATAGATAGATAGATAGATAGATAGATAGATAGATGATAGATATGATTGTATAAGAAGAAGGTGTAAGAGATGTTGCCCATCTTCCTGAGTTGCTCTCCCTGCCTCTCTGGCCAGTGTCAGGCCAGCCTCTTCGATGTTCCACTCTCCAGCCCTGGTGGAAGCTCGCAGGGCACTATGCTTGCCAGTCTCAAGTCTAGATGGTACGTTCTGTGGGCCAAACTTGATGCTGGGTGTCAAGAAAAGACAACATCCTGCTCAGGGGGGCTCCCAGCTGAATGAGCAAGATGATCGTACACAGATGACAGTGATGTGGTGGGGAAGATTTTCCCTGTGCTAAGTGCAGGGCTCAATGGGGAGAAATTTAAGAAGGAATCTATGTTGACTGTGTCTGGGATGACCTCATAGCCTTGCCTGGGATTTGGGCCCCTGGGGCTGGTTTGTCTGCACCTAGACTGCATAGCTCAGAGAGGAGGTCCCTTCTCTAGGATAAAGCAGACAACTCAGAAAACCCAGGAGCCAAAAAAGAAGAAGAAAGGTGCAAGTGTTGGAACTGGAGCCTTGGTTGCTTCCCTCTAGTGGCAGAATGCAGCCCAATCTGGCAGGAGCAGCACATCTTGAGTCAGCCCCATTCCAGTTTCTGCAAGGCTCTTGACCACTTTCACAATTGGTCGACTTCTGCATTACTCTCCCTAGAGGCTTGGGAGGGGAAGCCACAGTCCCCTGGTCCTGACCCAGGAGTCGCCACAGTAGCTAACTCCACAGGGTGTACCTGGGCCCTCTCGCCTTTCCTTCTTGCTCACTACAGACTGGGTGGATCCAGGATGCCTGGCCCACGTGCGGTGGCACAAATGTTTTCACCAGTGGGGCACACATGGAACCCAGTGCCTTCAGAGATGCCTCCCTCTCCAGAGGCAGGAGTGGGAGGATAGCATAGAACCCGGGAGAAATGCCCCCCACTGAGCTCTACTGCTTTTGAAGCTCAGAGCCTCCTGATCCCTTTGGGTCAGATGGGAAACAGACACATGGAGGACAAGGGACTTTCCCTAGGTCCAGGGTGACAAAAGCCAGGGCCAGCTCAGGCTCATGGCCCTAGGCCAGTGCTCTTTGCATTAACTGTCCAAACCCAGGTGGTAAGAGATGCCCCTGTGGACCAAGGAGATCCAAACACAAAAGACCACTGAATATCTGCCTTGATGTCACTGCCCTGGTCCTTTCCCAACCAAAGGTAAAGTAAAGTGACCCTCCTTATCCTCACACAGCAGGCCCGCCCTGCTTATGGACACACACACACACACACACACACACACACACACACACACACCTGCAAATCCAAGGCCAGACTGAGGGATAGAGAGGGGAAATAAAGGTTCTTTCCCACAGCTTTCACAAAACTTTGACTTATAGCTCTTACTTTTTTCTCCTTCTTCCTCCCCATCTCTCAAGCATTAGGCTCCAGCCACAGACAATGGAAAGAAACCTTAAGGAACATTTCATCCAACCTTCTGTTCTCACTCTGGAGATGGGGTAGGGGGGCGTGATCTTGGGCAGGCTGTACAACAGCTCTGGATCTTGGTCTAGCCAGTACAAAAATGGAGATACTAAAGGTCATGGTAAGAACACAACTTGACTGAACACAGCAACTTGACTGGAACACAGCAAGCTTCTAGGAAGTTCAAGCTAGCCTTCCTAACTTCCCCAGGCTCGGACAACTGAGGGGAAAACGGGGACCTGAGCTTCTCAATGAATCCATGGCCAGAGAAAGAACAGAAGCCCTACTCTGATCCTGCTTTGGGTCACTGAACACCAAACGAAAAACTGTAAGGGAGCTTTAAGAAGATTTCTCCCACTCCTTATTTTTCCTTGGTGGAACTGAGGCAGGGAGATCTAAGGTAACTTCTGTAGTCAGCACAGAGAATTCTTGATCATTCAACCCAGGTTGAGTGCAGATCCACTTATTTCTCAATCCTGGTGTATTCTGGAATGGCCAGTTGGTCCACGTCATTGTGACCTAGGCGCACGCGAGTGGAAGTCACAGCTGTGGGTCTCTGTGCACAGAACAGTTTTTCATTGAGAAGCAAAGGCATTTATTTTTTTTTACAAAAAAGGAAAGAGAGAGGTAGCCCGTTCTAAAAATAGCATAATGGAGAAGTTCATATTTTACTAGTGCTTTTGCTTAGCATGCAAAAAGTGCAAAAATTGACGCCTGTTGAATGTATTAGTTTTAGGGTGGGAGGAGTTACCGGGAAATCTGTTTGTGGCTTTATAAGTGGAGAGATTTTAGTGGAGCCCAAAATATAAAAAGGGGACTGAAGGTCTGTATATCAGGGGCTTGCTCTTGGCAATACTAAACCACAAGGTAGCCTTGCAGGAGAAAGCAGAGTTCCACCATGCACAGCTCAGTGCTGCTATGTTGCCTGGTCTTACTGGCTGGAGTAGTGGTGGGTCAAGGTGAAGATACCCAGTCTGAAAATAACTGCACCCACTTCCCAGCTGGCCTGCCACACATGCTCCGAGATCTCCGAGCTGCCTTTGGCAGGGTGAAGACTTACTTTGTGAGTACAATGCCACCCATTCTTTCTTCCTGGGACTATCAGGGCTAGGCATTCTGCTGGAGCTGAAAGAAGAGCCCTCCTCCTCCTCCTCCTCGTCCTCCTCCTCCTCCTCTTTCTCTTGTTCTATCCCTTTAAACTGTTATTTTTAAGTGAATCCTAGATCAAGGAATTAAATCCAAGCCCAGATGTGCAGGTAAAGCTGCCTATAAGGTTGAATGCTCTGTCTTTCCTATATTCAGAAACTTTCTATAAGATTTCACTGGAGCCCCATGCTTTATTGGTGGAGAGATTTCAAGAAGGATCTGATTGGAGGGAAAGGTGTTTCCCCTACTTTATGGCTGGAAGACAAATTGCTTCTGTTCAGTACCCAAACCCGAAAGCCTGAGGTTTGGAACTGCATTCAGTATGGGGTAGACCTGCCTTGGGAAGTGTTCTCTTATTCCCAGAGAGCACTCAGAGCTGGAGTACGATGTCCACGGTAGACACACTAAAAAGTAAAGGACCGGCAACAGGGCTTGAGGACTGAAGGGCTCATAGAGATGCCCTTGGTACCTGATAGGGCTCTGCAGAAAGAGCCCTCTGGAAATTCTGCCTTTCCATCAAAATTAGCAAGATTAAACAACAATAACAACAACAACAACAAAAAAAAAAAACTGATCCTGAGAGGGAGGGTCTGATTTAATCTTTACTTTCAGCACTACCAAATTGTTGTTGCTGCTGTTGTTTAACTCTCTCCTTTCAGTTTTTGGGCCAATGGCTACATGGGTTACAAATGAAAGCCTATAAATAAACAGGGATCAGGAAGGCATGCATTGCAGGTGTTTCTCCAAGCCTCACCCTCTCTCTGCTTTTGTTCTTGCAGCAAACAAAGGATCAGTTGGACAGCATGCTGTTAAGCCAGTCCCTGCTGGAGGACTTCAAGGTGAGAGCAGGCACTGCTTGTTTGTGACTGTAGGAGCTGGGCCACTGCCTTAGCTTTGAAAAGGAGAAGTGGGAAGACCTTAACTCAGCATTTCATCAGTAGCCAAGGGTTACAAAGAGCTCGGTGCTAGGAGGCAGAAGATGGGGACAAAGCTGACCCCTTCCATCTAGGTCCAGCAGTCCCTTCTCCCCATCAGAGCCCTCCCAACCTTTGGCTCCTGTCCTTAGGGTTACCTGGGTTGCCAAGCCTTGTCAGAGATGATCCAGTTTTACTTGGTGGAAGTGATGCCCCAGGCAGAGAACCACAGTCCAGACATCATGGAACATGTAAACTCCCTGGGAGAGAAGCTGAAGGTTCTCCGGTTGCAGCTGCGGCGCTGTGTGAGTAGCAAATCGATTCTTTCTTTTTGTAGCTGCCCCCAAAATACCCTGAGCTTCTGCAGCTCAGAAGAGCCAAGCTCATCCCGAGACTCCCACGGAGACCTGGACTGGCAGGGCTGTGTGAATCTGGAAAGACTCCTGGAGTCAGAGCTCTTGCTCATTTCTTTCTGAGCAGGGTTGGGGGTTGCTACTAGGCATTTACATGTGAAGATTTGCACTCAGCTTTCCTGTTATTTCTGAGTCATTTGTGGGTTATTAACTGTTCCTCTCTCTGTTGATGAAAGGGGCCCAGAGGTTCAAGCAAGGCTACTTCACCTCTTTGGACTTAGGCTGGGAGCTAAGGTTCCCATGCAGAGGAAAACATGCACCTCTACTTCCTCAAAGTCTTATTGCAACCCAACTGGCTGCTAGGCAAGAGGCTACTGTCCCCAGACTAGTGTCCATGAATCATTCCCCACAGATAATTTATTCTCCAGCTGATCATGAGGTTAGCATGGATGCTTTGCCTTCTCCTCTTGCTGATTTGGGGGAAATCCCTTGGTGTCTCCTTGCAGGACAGTGCTAGGCGAAAGATCTGCTCCCACTAGATGTGGTTATGTGCCATTCCTCAGGCACTTAAGAACAGCCATGGCTGACATTCAAGGAGACAGACAAAGGCAGGAAAATGATAAGAGACATGGGGAGGTTCTAAGAGAAAGCCAAGACCCGGGTTCTCTTCCCACCCCTACCCCTGCCCTCGAGCCTTGAAAACACTCCAGTAGCTCCAGGCACCGGCCTTCCACCTCTCTGGGTTGTTTTCTCTCTGTGTCCCGGGTGGTGCGTGTGGAGGAGGCAGGGCTTGTAGGCATGTAGGATGCACCTGATCCTTTCTTCACACCACCAGTGCCACAGACAAGGGAGCTGGAAGTCGGGCCCATTAACACTTTTTTTTTCTTTTACTTCCATAGCATCGATTCCTTCCCTGTGAAAATAAGAGCAAGGCCGTGGAGCAGGTGAAGAGCGCATTTAGTAAGGTGAGCTTGGGGGGGTGACCCAGAGGGTTTGCAGAGCACAGCCCCGGCCCACTCCCCCAAAGAAAAGGGAGTGTGGGAACCTGGCAAGTGGTGTGAGCTCCTCAGACAGTGGGCAGCCACCACCTCGGTGATAGCTGCGTTCTGTGAAGTGCCTTTGGGAGTTTCTAAATGACTGCTCTGTGCCTTTGTGGGGTTTTGACTTAGACAGACCGAGCCAGCGCAAGGGCCATGAGCTGAGTCCTGGGGAGAGTGGCAACGGAAACAGAAAGTACAGAATGTGACTTGTTGGGAATCTAGGCCGAGCCCACACGTGCATGCAGTCACCCTGTGAGTGTGCACACCCAGGCACACCTGGGGAGTCAGCCTGGACTCCCCAGGACTCAGAAGAAGCACAGAGTAGAATTGTTCACTTACCTAGACTGGGTTCACATTCACTTTCCATCTGTCTCTCGCACCTCCTAAAATGCCTGAGACTATCTGCTCCCGTTACCCAGTGGGGTTTCACACGCCCAACTGCCTGTGAACCTCTATTTCCCAGAAGCCACATGGTTTATGTCCTTCTCATAGACACCTGGCAGGTGTCATCAGGGCTCCAACTGTATGGGAGCTGACAGTAGGCCAGAGGGGAAGATTGAGGCTCAATCTGTTGGTGGGAGAGAAAAGCATTAAAGAGTTCCCTCCTTCCGTTGTCTTGCTTTCAAACTACTTCCTCTTAAATCCTCTCAAATTCTGCCTAAGTGTCATGTGAGTATGTGACCTTTAGAGCTGTTGAAAAGACTGTGATTTGTCAAATCAATGGCCCCTTTCGCTTTGTTCCTCCTGGCTGTGCTTAAGGCTAGAGAGAGCAGTCAAGGCACGGCCCCTTCCCAAGGCAGCAAGACTGAATCCTCAAACAGGGCCGGAGCAATCTCTGAGTGCACTCCCGGCTGTGCATGTGGAAAGTCCCCTTGGCTCTTTCACAGTGGTTTGTTTTTTTTTTTGGGGGGGGCCAGTCCTGGGCCTTGGACTCAGGGCCCGAGCACCGTCCCTGGCTTCTTCCCGCTCAAGGCTAGCACTCTGCCACTTGAGCCACAGCGCCGCTTCTGGCCGTTTTCTGTATATGTGGTGCTGGGGAATCGAACCTAGGGCCTCGTGTATCCGAAGCAGGCACTCTTGCCACTAGGCTATATCCCCAGCCCCTCTTCCACAGTGTTTTAACGAAATGTTTCCATCTCCCCGCCCAGCTCCAAGAGCAAGGCATCTACAAAGCCATGAGTGAGTTTGACATCTTCATCAACTACATAGAAGCCTACATGACAACGAAGCTCAACAACTAAAACACCCAGGATAATGATGCTAATGGACTCTGGCCAGAAAGTGAAGATCTCTAGTATAGGACCCAGGTTTCCAAGCCAGCTCCTTGGGAAAAAAAAGAAAGAAAAAAAAAACCATCGTACCTCTCTCCTAGAATATTTATTAACCTCTGATACCTCAGCTCGCACTCCTATTTATTCACTGAGCCTCTCTGTGAACTATTTAGAAAGAAGCCTAATATTATAGTCTTTTTCAATATTTATTATTTTCACTTGTATTTAAGATGTCTTCGTGGGGTTACACCCTATGGTATTTAAGTGTTTTAAGACAAACTGTAAGTTATATGACAGGGAATAGATTCCTTTTGGGAGCGAACTGAAGCTTCCGTTACAAGCATGGTCGTACTTTCTAGGACCTTCATGATGAGCTCAGGGTTCCAGGACCTTCATCCGGTTCTAGGACCTTCATCCCTGAGCTCAGGGTTCCAGGAGCATTTGGAAAGACTCTTATAGAGTGGCCTTTTGATGAGTAACCTTCTAGCCATTCAGAGGGGTTTCCCTGACCTCAGTCGCCAACCACTTCAGCCTTGAAAGCTGTGGCCAGCTTGATTGAGATATGTATATACACACATATCTATGTCAACCTAAAATTGGTTCTAATAGAACTCACTTTTCAACCAGAAGTAACGCGATTCCACTGGGAATGTTACCTTGTTTGTCTGTCTTCGTAGCAGATTTTCATTTGGAATAAATAAATGGATCTTACTCATAAATCATGTCACAGTGTCTACTACATTTGGTCTGACTAAAATTGTTCCCTCCAAACTCCTCAGAGGCAGAAGAGAAAAGCTGAATAAATTCTGCAATTCCCAAGAGATCGCTCCGGAGCGAGGGGGGATGGGAGGGAGGAGGGAAAGATCACCAAACCTGATCCAAAGCAAAAGCTATGCTGACTTTGACAGCCAATAGCAGAGGCCACCGTGGGTTTCCTGTAAGATGTATCCTTTAAGATGTATCCCTAAATCCTGAACAGCGTTGTTCAACACTAAGAAAGGTGACTCTGTGCACACCAAAATCAAAGCTAGGAAGGAAGGGGTTTAAAGTGCTTATTTGTTTCTTCAAGTTCCAGAGGTCCAGGGCATGAGTCCAAACCCACCCTGAGGAGTAAGAGAAAATGCCAACATGGTTCCCAGAATGTAGAGATGGACTCAGTACACAAAGTTGGTAATAACTGTCCCTCACAAACCCTTTCTGTTTCTAGAAGTAATAGAGGTCAAACCCCAGGGGCTTTCACACGCTAGGGCTCTACCACTGTGCTTTATCAATGAACCTTGGTGTTGGGACTGGGGATCTCATTATGTAGTTCAGGTGAGCCTCAAACTCTCAGTCCTCCCGCCTTGGGCTCAGAGTACTGGAAACGAAAGCATGCATCGCCAGAAGTTCACAGGCTGCATCCAACAAAATAGACAGGGCCCACTTGCTAAGAACCTTGAGGGACTCAAGCAGCTGCTCTTTCTGCCCCTTCTCTGAGGCACCAGACAAGAATGAGATCGGGTTCAGGCTGCGGTCTGTTGAGGGGGACCACAGCCGGCCACTGGGGAAGCCCTGCTCAAAGCCCCGTGACTTGGAGAAGGGGGAAAGAATGGGCTGAGTAAACATCGCTCCCCCACACACTGCCCGGGCGTCCCTGGTTGGGAGAAGGTGGGAGTCAATGGGCTGTGTGGTCACTTTTTCAGTAAGACCTGACTCACTTCGGTTAAAGTAACCATAGGAAGGAAGTGGGATGCATCAAAGCTGAAATTCTGAAATAAAGGTTAGTGTTCAGAATGGAGGCTAGCGGAAGATGAGAAGGGTAGACTGAGCCCTCTGGCCTGAACGAGAGCCATCCTGAGTCCTCTCTGCCTGAAAAGTTCCAGCAACTGGCAGGGAGCCTGCCTATTAATTAAATAGGAGGCTGCACCCGAAACAAACAGAAATGCATCTGGAAAAGCCAGTGTCAGCAATAGCTACACTTTACTGGCATGTACTTTGAGTTTGGCACATGTTTAGGCAGGTATGTTTCTGTATAGATCTTAAGTATTTGTTTATCAGACATGATATATGGCATTATTATCCCTAGTTTCTATAATAGAAAATATTGCTATTTTTCTGTGAGCTCAAAATTGTGAGAGTGTTGTTTGCTTTGTTAGGCTTCAGCAAACTAACATTCAGTAGATCGTGTTAGGTTGTGTCCAAGGGCTGCTGGTTTGCTTGGTGCCAGTACTGGGGTTTGGACTCAGTGCCTGGGAGCTGTCCTCTAGCTTTTTCACTCAAGGCTGGCTATCACTGTACCACTTGAGCCACAGCTCCACTTCTAGCTTTTTGCTTGTTAGTTGGAGATAAGCACCTCTCAGGTTTGTTGGCCTGGAGTGGCTTCAAACCCTAACCCTCAGGTGCCAGCCTCCTGAGTAGCTAGGTTTACAAGTGTAAGTCACCAGTGCCTGCAAAGTTCAATTTTTTTTAACTATTATATTAACCCAGTTCTCTATACCATGAGCTGGGCAAAGCTTAAACTTGAGGAATACCTGGGATCTATACTTCTACATTTCCTCTGTGTATTCCTAATATTTATGTTAATAGTAATATGAACATTAAAGTTATTTGCCTGCTTCTTTGCCAAGTGTTTTTGTATGTATTCATTCATTATCATGGTAAACAATGAGATATTAATTATTAATGTCTACAAGATCCAAAGAAGTTATATAATTTACATCTTTGGTCATCCAGTTATTAATAACAGAATTATAGTAAACTCCCATGTATCATTTTCATACATCAGTTATTTCATCATTCTTCTTTTCTAATATTATTCTGTTATGTCACTTAAAATTGATGTCTAAAATAAACTATACAACTTGTAGATGGGGACGGGAGGGAAAAAACTGGGAGAGAGAGAGGGATGGGGTGACAACTGTCCAAAAGGAAATGTACTCATTACCTGACTTATGTAACTGTAACCCCTCTCTATATCACCTTTATAATAACAATCAAAACGTTGCTATCTACAGTGGTACACACCTGTGGTCTGAGCTGCTTGATAGGTTGAAGTAGGAAGATGGCCTGAGCCCAGGACATGGAGATCAATCTGGGGAATGTCTTAGATCCTATCTCAAAATAAATAATTGAGACATAGATTGTATATGATCTCTGTCCAGTTTTGTTTATCTCAAGATATTTTCAATTTTTATTTTAAGTTCTTCTTTGACTCATCAGTATTTAGAAGCATGAGGAAAGCCTATGCAGCTTGACATAGACACAGGAGAATTGAGTATAGCATAAAACATTTTTTTTTTTTGCCAGTCTTGGGGCTTGGACTCGGGGCCTGGACACTGTCCCTGGCTTCTTTTTGCTCAAGGCTAGCACTCTACCACTTGAGCCACAGCGCTACTTCCGGCTTTTTCTGTTTATGTGGCGCTGAGGAATGGAACCCAGGGCTTCGTGCATGCAAGGCAAGCACTCTATTGCTAAGCCACATTCCCAGCTCCAAAACAACTCTTTTTTTTTTTGTATCTTTCTATTCATTATCCATCTATAAAGTAACAAATATTTGTTATCTCACAGTTTCTAAAGGTGAAGAAGTGAGAGCAAGAGCTAAGAGTTCTGTCTCAGCATCTGTAATGAAGTTATAGCAGAAATTACAGCCGGGGCTTCTATCATTCCAAGGCTCAACTGGGGCTGGAGGCTCATGGCTAAGGAGCTTCATTACGAGGCTCTTGGCAGGAGACCTCAGTTCCTCACTGGCTCTTGGCAGGTGGAGCTTCCTTACAACACAGGAATTGTCCCCAGGACCAATGACCCAAGGCAGAAGTAGTTATAATACCGTTTATGATCTAATCTCAGAAATCTCACACCATTACTTCTGGCACATTCTACCTGTTAGAAATGGGTAAGTATGGTCAGATTCAAGAGGAGAGTTAAATTCTACCTTTTCTTTCTCTCCTTTTTTTCCTCTCTCTCTCTCTCTCTCTCATTCTTTCTTCCTTTTGTACTATGGCTTGAACGTAGGGCCTCTCGCTCGCTCAACTTGCACGCTGGCTTGCTTAGCCATTACTCTACTAACTTGAGTCATGCCTCTAGCGTGGCTTTTTTCCAGCTACTTTGGAGATAGATTCTCACCAGCTTTTCTGCCTGAGTGGGCCTTAAATGGTAATTCTCTAGATCTCAGCCTCCCAAGTAACTAAGATTAGAGGCATGAACCACCAGCACCTGACTAGATTCCACTTTTGGAAGGGCAGCGTATCAAATAATTTGTGATACATTTTTAAAGTGCCACACCCTTCTAAGAATTAAGAGGAAGTTGCTTTGTACCACTGGACTGGTGGGAGAAAGGGAAAAGCTGGGTGAGCATTGGTATGTATGACTGGATCAACATTATGGATATACTTAGCTTTCGGTCCCATCACTGGTAGGCTAAGTCCAGTGTATTTATTTCTCTGAGCCTTGGTGTCTCATCAGGAAAATTAGCAAAATTTCTTCTCAGGTACTATGGACTGACCAAACATTATTTCTCCCTCTGGAGAGAGCCAACCTCATATTGAAACTCTAATATACAAAAGTCTGATACTTGGGGACGGGAGGCGCAATGTCATGATGGTGGGGTTTCAAGATGGAATTCGTGCCCTTGCAAGAAGAGATGCCAGCTGAGAATATGACATCAAGTGGTAGCCTAGCAAGCTCAAGGCCCTGAGTTCAAACCCTGGTACTGCTAAATAAACAAAGTTGAGCACATAAGAATATACGTTGGAGTCGGGCACTGGTGGCTAATACAATACCTGGAATCCTAGCTACTCCGGAAGATGAGACCTGAGGATCACAGTACAAAGCCAGTACAGACAAAAACAACCATGAGACTCAAGTTCAACAAAACAAGGGAGCAAGACCCTAAATTCCAGTTCTAGTGCTAGCACAAAAAAAGAAAAGAAGATACAGCCAGACACTGGTGGCTCATGCCTGTCATCCTAGCTGCTCAGGATTCTAAGATCTGTGGATCAAAGCGGTTCAAAGCCAGCCAGGGCAGGAAACTCCATGAGACTTTTATCTCCAATGAACTACTCAAAAAAAAAAAAAAAAAAACCACAAGTGGTGCTATGGCTCAAGTGGTAGAGCGCTCACCTTGAGCAAAAGAAATTCAGGGACGGCACCTAGTCCCAGAGTTCAAGCTTCAGGACCAACCAAAAAAAAAAAAAAAAAATGGACATTCCCTGACCATCCCCATCTTCAACACACGGAAGGAAAAGTTCCTGTGAGAACATAATGAGATGGCTGCGGCCTATTAGCCAAGAGAAGATGCCTCAAATAAAACTCTCCCTGCGGGTCCCTCGATCTTGAACTTCCTAGCCTCCATACTTAAAGGAAAATACGTTTCTTCTGAGTAAACCACCCTGCCGATGCTGTGTACTGTATAAGACCTGTGGTATATGGCAGCCTATATTCACGAATAAGCCAGGTTTGGCATGAGGGCCCAATAGAACCTTTCCAAGTACAAAAGTGTATATGTGTTTTGAACATGGAACATACAAATCTGGTTAGGATGGGGCTGGGCAACAAGCCTTGATCCTCTAAGGTCCCTCCATGCTGGGAGTGAAGTACAACTCTGAAGGAAGGGGGTGACAGCACTCGGTGGAAAGGAAGAGGAAAGCAGTGAGCTGGTCGGTGGCAGAGCTCGTCACTCTCTGACATGTTCCCCCTCAAAACACTTGGATGAGTGGATTTCCCTGTGGGGGAACTCACTAGGAGCTGGGTCATGAGAACTTAAATCCAGAATGAAAATGAGACGATGACCTTTGACCTTTCCTAACCTACCAAACTGATTCCAGTCAACTCTATCTCTGAAAAACCAGTAGGGTTTAGCTGACTTATGTGTGTCATTACGTCAAAGGCTTTCAGGATTTGTTTAGCATGTCTGAGACCCAGAGCCTCAATAATAAAATAAGGGAGTAGGTCTAAATAAATGGTTTTGGAACTCGGGGTCACTGGCTGATGTGTGGCAAGTGGTGAGGGAAAGGGAGTAGTTGAACTATTTCCAAAATTTGAAAGTGCCTCATTGAAATCGTCCATTTGCCTCCACCCCAGAATCCTACGCAGTCGTTCCAACGCCCTTTGTCCCCGTGTAGCTAGAGTCACGACCACTCTGGAAAGACAAGTTGTCTCTTGCTGATCAGAGTTCTACTTACTAGTCATCTATTATGTCTCTGGTAAATGAAATTCAGAAACTGAAATCATTTCCTTGAAAGGGTGCTTAAGCAGATAACATATTTTAAAATGGAAGGTCTCTGGGAGAAAAGTAATAGCAGCTGACCTGGGGATTGAACTCAGGGCCTTGCTCTTAGTTGGTATTCCTGCTCAAAGCTGGTACTCTATCACTTGAACACCTTCTTTTTGGCTTGCTAATTGAAGAAAGACTCTTGTTGACTTTCAAGTTGTACTGGCTTCAAACCTGTATCCTCTAGGTCTGAGCCTCCTGAGTAGCTAAGAATACAGGCTTGAGCCAACGGCACCTGCACAGCAGCTGTCCTTTGTGGTCACAAGCCTCAAAGCCACTGCAGAGATGACCTTTGAGTTCTGCTTAGACTACAGCCCCTCAGTCCAGCCTCTGAGTTCCCCAGTCACCTCAACTCTACCAGGACACATTTCTGCTTCTGTAACATCTGCACCAGTGGTTTTCCGGGCAGCTTCCTCTCATCAATACTTCACCAGCAGTTCCCATCTCCCAGCAGGGCTAAGCAGCTATAACACCTTGAGCTTCCAGAAAACCTTGTTAGTACTCTAGCTGTAGAAGACATGGAGGAAAATTTTAAAACCTGAGAGAAAGCAACCAAGCTTACCTCTTACCCTGCAGAATGGGGATGCTATGCTCCAACTCTGGAAGCTGAGAAACCTTAATGGCGATCCCAGGACGTTTACTTACCAGTTTCATGTTGCCTGCCTCAGTATTCTCCTCCTTCACACACAGAGAATAAGAATTCCTTCAAGGTAGTGGTATTGTAAGAAATAACAGCATGTGTACATGTGAAGCTCCTGGCACACAGTAAATATCAAATAAAAGCAGGTCTTTTCTTTAGACACTTTGGGAAATATTCATATATATTAGATGTGAAAGCAGTTGCTGACATCATGAAAAGTAGTGGGATATGCCTTGTGCTGTGTCATTCAATAGAAGAGACCTATCTTCAAAATGCCCTCCACCTTCCTACTCACCATTTCTAGGTAGAAAGAGAAAATGGTTGCTGCACTTAGAAGAGGAAGAAAGAAAGAAAGAAAGAAAGAAAGAAAGAAAGAAAGAAAGAAAGAAAGAAAGAAAGAAAGAAAGAAAGAAAGAAAGAAAGAAAGAAAAGAAAGAAAGAAAGAAAGAGAGAGAGAGAGAAAGAAAGAAAGAAAGAAAGAAAGAAAGAAAGAAAGAAAGAAAGAAAGAAAGAAAGAAAGAAAGAAAGAGAGAGGGAGGGAGGGAGGGAGAGAGAGAGGGAAGGAGGGAGAGAGGGAAGGAGGAGAGAGAGAGAAAGAAAGAAAGAAAGAAAGAAAGAAAGAAAGGAAGGAAGGAAGGAAGGAAGGAAGGAAGGAAGGAAGGAAGGAAGGAAGGAAGGAAGAAAGGAGAAAGAGATTTTTTTAAATTTGTCTACTTTCAATTCCTTCCCGATCTCAGAAATGCTTTGGCTCACAAAGTTTTTATTTTTAAAAAAGTATGAATTATAGCTACTAGTGTTTCTTAAATCCAGTGAACTACTTAACATAATGTCTAATTACCATTCAGAGCAACAATAGTTACAGATGCCATTAAATACAAATGCAACTAGTCATGTAGAAGCTTTATTTGATTATACCAGCAGTCTGTATCATATCTGTTCACCTATGTTCACATATCATTGATGGTCTCCATTGTAGCTGCTTATCTGCTAGCAATCTGAAACAAAAAACTCAGTCTATTATCCTGCTTTTTCAGTTACCACTATTTGAGTGGGGAAGGGAGAGATGTTTTGCAAGATGAAACCATTGCATAACAGAACCCACAGTTTGTCCAATGCACGGAACAGAATCTCATACTTGTTTGAAGAAGTTGACATGGTTACCCAGAAGAAGAAGATTTCGCTTCCCCAGTGGAACACTACCATAACACCTGCACCATGGCTAATTAGTAACTGGCTAGTATACAACACTAAGGAACTAATCTAATCTCTCTTTTTGTTTTTGGCAGTCTTGGGGCTTGAACTCTGGGCCTGGGTGCTTTCTTGAGCTCTTCAGCTCAAGGCTAGTGCTCTACCACTTGAGCCACAGTGCCACTTCTGGTTTTCTGGTGGCTAATTAGAGACAAGAGTCTCATGGACTTTCCTGCCTGGGTTGGCTTTGAACCACAGTCCTCAAATCTCAGCCTTTTGAGTAGCTGGGATTACAGAGGTGAGCCATGGCACCAGCTAATCTAATCTCTTTATAAGACTATCTTCCCCATCATACCTGCCAATGATGAAACTCAAATAAAAACAAATGCAGATTATCTCTCCCAGATACTTACCCCAAATCAAAGTCATTAAAAGATGGCTATAAAAAAAAAAGATGGCTATCTATTCACTCAGAACTTAGTTGTATGCTGTAAGTATTATGTTGAGAACTGAGGTGGGGGGGGGGGTGCAGAGGAGAATCAGTAAATGAGACAAAACAGATTTGTTGTGAGAGGAAACACACATTACCAAGCTAACTATACAACTTTGCATAATTGTGATTTTTTTGAGACAGAATGTCACTATGTTGTCTCTGCACTGTTAGACCCAAGTGATCTTCCCACCCCAGCCTCAGTAGCTGGTATTATAGACAATATCCTATTGGTGATAGTTGCTATTAATGAGAAATAGGAGATTTGTTAAAGCATCTAATCTAGACTGGAAATGTTAAGAAGCATGGAAAGAGGCATAGAGACTCTTGACAAAAAGATTGGGAAATGGGGTGACTCTGAAACAAGAGTAGATTTGTACTGGTTCATAACACAGCTCAACCCTGTTCAGGTTCTCTTCTTCATTCCATCTGTGTTCTGAGGCAGGAAGAAACACAAACTATTTGAAGAACTAAAACAAGTCACAGAAGGTGAAGGACATGAGAGCAAGAGGTATTTTAAGATGAGCTTGGAGAAATAGGCAGGGATCTGATCATTCAGGGATGGTTGGCTGTTCATAAAAATTTTAGGCATGAACACCAAGTGAAGCCATTTTGTGCTATTTAGTAGAAAAGAGAATATATAATACCCTGTGCAAACAACACCCAAACCACTCAGGGGCCATTTGCTTTTGGTTCAGATAAAAGGAAATGCCAGTCTTGGTATAAAACAGCCATAAATAGGAATTGAGAGTTTGAATATTCCGTCCTTATGTAGGTGATCGTGGGGGACAGCCACAAGGAATCCCAAGAGTTCTGGCTTGAGCAATTGGGTGGAGGAGAAACAGGATTGAAGGGCCAGGTGATGTGTTCTCCATTGATCCTGCTGAGCTGGACATGTCACTAGAAGATGAATGAAAATATCCAGTGTCCTGAAATGGATATTGCTATCTGGCCTGGAAGTGAGTCCACCAAGTGTTGCTGATTCTTAGGGTCACGTCAGGGTGGATACCATTACCAAGGCAAAGACTATAGAGTGGAAACCCAGGCCAACTCCTAGAAAGCCCAGATATTAGTCAATCAGAGCAGGAAATGCAACAAGGGAGCCCATTCAAGGGTCAGGAGAATGTGGCATCCAGAGGACCAGGAACAAAATTGTTTCCAGAAAGTGGTCATGGCTGCAGGAAGATCACATCAGGTAGCAACCGGGAGTAGGGGGGGGGAGGCGGGCACTGCTGACCTCACAGGAGTGATGGGGGGGATGGATGGGGTTACCCACGGGGAGAGAGGATGAGAAATAAAGATAGCCCTTCCAGGACACTGGCCCGAGAGGGGAAGTCAGGCCATTAAAAAGACAGAGGAGCCAGGAAAATGGATAAAGTCAGGTTCTTCAGAAAGCAGGGTGGGTGGAGTGGGATCCAGGCAGAGGAAAGAACCTGTGAAACAATGAGACCTCTCCACTACACAATGACAGGAAGGTGGGCACAGAATAGGATGGTTGGGAGAATTATTGTCAGAAAGTTGAGGTTTGTTTCCATCATGTGATTTGCTTTTTTTTTTTTTTTTTTTTTTTTTGGAGAAAAGAATACCAGGAAGTTTGAAGGAAGACATGAAGATGGGAAGTGATGCTGGCCAAGAAGTTGGAAGCAAACAATTCCAAAGAAATCTGTAGATTCCCAGTATTGAACCCAGAGCCCATAGGTGATCATGGGTGGAACTGGTATGAGCAATTGTGTCCAGCTTCTCGGGATTCTTCCAACAGTCTGAGATGAATACATGGAAGAATATTTTGCCCCATGAGTATCACAAGAGGCCAGAGGACGAGGAAGAGTCTAACTGGAAACACTGAATAATGGGAACAGGAGTGTGCTGATAAAATGGGATGGTATTACTGATGGCATGGATGGGGAGTTCTTCAAGGAACAGTTGTGAGAGAGGATCTGAGTCACTCAGGGGAGGAGGTTCAGCAGAAGAGTGGAATGTCTGAATGAGGAGAATATGGAGGAAGAGCAGTTTTGAGGAATCATAAAAATCCAGGCGATAGAGCAAACAGCTGAGTAGAGGCAAAGGAAGCGGTCACTGTAAATACAGAAGTTACAAAATTGAGAAGCCACAAGTTTGTTTTTGTTTTGTTTGGTATGCGTGGGGTGTGTGTGTGTGTCTGTGTGTGTCTGTGTGTCTGTGTGTTTCAATATGTAACCCAGGCTGACATCCAACTCAAGATCTTTCTTCCTCTGTTTCCCAAGTGCCGTGATTTCAAGCATGAGCCACTGCAGCCAGCAAAACCACATTTTGGTCACCATGAGTCATCCCCAAGGGCACTAAAGTCCATCCAGCTCACAGCTAAAGAAGGGAGGTCAGTATGAGGCAGGAAAAAGAAGAAAATGAGATAACTGCTCAAATCACTTGTGAATGAAGGGTTGAGGAAGAAGAGATTTGAGCTTCCTGGAGCCTCTGTTGATCTTTTCCCAAGGGCTGATTTCTCAGTGTTTCACAGTCTGGGCCAATGGTCATTGTAGATCTCCAAAAGCTCAGAGAAGAACAAATTTAGAGTCTTGGGAGGACTTCCTGGTGGAATTTCCTAATCAATGAAAAGATTTAGGTACTTGTAAATATTTCTTACACCACTGAAGTCATTTTTACGTCAGAGAAAACAACAAATGCCCAAGCACTAACCACATGCACCCAAGAATCACTTAAATCAAAAAGTTTATTTTGGGCTGAGATGAATCATTGTGCAGCGACACATCCAACAGGGCCCCTCTCATAAATCTCCAATCATAGTCCTTTCCTTCCACATGTAGGGTTCTTGAGTCCTTGAGTGCCCTTGAACACAGTCTCTTTCCCACACAGCAGAGAGATGGCAAATCACATCAAGAAATAGTTTTCTCAAATCTAATATAGCTCTCTTGGTGAAAGTAAAAATCCTAATTAAAAAAAAAATCTCACCTCTTTCCTCACCATGACAAACCAGACTTTTCCCACAGTTATCTAGGCTGAGACATTTAAACATCAAACTTCCTGAGTTGTAATCTCAGGAAGAACACAGTGGTTAACAGCTGCCTCTCTGTAATGCTGAATGCGAGCTGGGGTCTACCAACTCTTTCTTAACAGTTTGTGGGAAGGGAGATTCATCTATGGCTCTGTTCCTGTGGCAAAAAATGCCTGAGAAAGTCAACTCAGAAGAGGAAAGATCAATTTGGCCCACCGTTTCAGAGATTTCAATCCATTAGTGCCCTGGCTCCATTTTTTCCAGGGGGGCCATTAGTGAGGCAGAACATCACGGCTGGGCAACCTGCTAAAGCAAAGCTTCTCCCGTTGTGGTAGCCACGAAGCAAAGAGAGACTCGTTTTATACCAATTCATTGTATACCAAAACTCTGAAACCCATTTATCCATAAATGGATGAACCTATTTGTGAAGTCGGAGCCCCTCATCATCTAATCCAGAGGACATCTCTCCCCCTCCTCGCAACACTGCCACACTGGGGACCAAGACCACAACACATGAGCTTTTGGTAACTATTTAAGATTCAAATCGCAATGCCAAGTAAGAACCGAAATTAAGAGTGTTTAGAAGACTGTAGCAATTTGGCATGGTAATTTTGAGTGTTTGTTCAATTGACTTATTTAAAATGTTGGTGGTATATATCTTCGTGATATGTTCATAATAACTCTTTTCATTGCGTCTTATAAAAATGTTGACTCTTCACGGATGGAATTTTCTTCTTTTTAGGGTCTGGTTTTTAGCCAAGGATGGATTGAGAAACACAGGTCTTAATCATACTCCTTGACATGCTCCCAAACTCTTAGAAACAATCTTACGCTGGAAGAGTTTAATTTGGAATGAGAGAAATGTTTGTTTTGTATATCAGCTCACCCCATTTCAAATTCCCACCCTACCACTTAACGTTGCTCTCAGGAAAGTGGCTCATTTCAACTCCTTATGTGAAAATAGGAATAATAATCCTTAACCTACAGATCTGGGCCGAAGGTGACAAGACACCATTGCTGTGATTCCAGCGCAGGACAAGGCCCAGCAATGAGTGCTGTTAAAGATCACAAACCCATTGCTCAGTGAGACTCTCAGACCCCCAACCATCAACCAATCACAGATACCCTAGTATAGTCAGCACACACACACTGACTAGGATCTGCAAAGCTAGTGGTCCCAGGCTTGCCCTCCCTACCCTGGTTTCCACCAGACCTAAAGAACGTAGTACCTTAACTGGGGAGGAAATAGTAGCTGCTGTTCCCGTTCTGTTCTCTCACGACAAGAAACCTTAATTTTGTTAAGGTGCTAGGCATGCAGAGGCTTCCAGGGAGAGGTTTCTGCCTGTGGCAGCTCCGTTTCTCCTGTCTCGTTTCTGATTGATGAATGATCTCCTATAGCATCTGGTCAGTGAGACAGGAATAGTAATACAAGTCTTGAGGACTGAAAAACCAAAGGAAAACACTCTCTCTTGCTTTGGGGTTTTATTTTGTTTTTAGCATGGAACTTGAACCCATTTTTCTTGCTCTTAAAAACAAGGATACAGCGGGGCACTGGTGGCTCATGCCTATAATCCTAACTACTCAGGGGGCTGAGATCTAAGTGTTCAAAGCCAGCTTGGGGAAGGAAAGTCCATGAGACTCTTATCTCCAATTAACTATCGGAGAGCTGGAAGTGCAGCTGTGATTCAGGTGGCAGAGCACCAGCCTTGAAAAGCTCAGGAACAGTGGCTAGGCCCTGAATTCAAAACCCAAGACTGGCACCAAAAAAAAAACAACAACAACACAAAAACCAAGGACAGTAGGCTTCTTTGTGCCTCTAGATGTTCACCTTTGAAGCTTGGACTTGCTGAAGCCTTCTGGGAACTATGAGCAAACTAAGAGTAAGAGGAGGAATCAATAAGCAGAAAAGAACAACTGATGGGAACAAGTAGAACCTTGATGACTTCGCTGAGCCCACAATGTAACCATTCGTAGACCTGCCTCTGCATTTTCAATACGTGAGACAAATCATTTCAACATGCCAGATAAATCATTTTCCTTCTGATTAAGTCACTGTTAATTAGGGCCAGGGTTACATGTAACCAAAAATATGTACAAAAAGAGATAAGTGAACTGTCGAGCTATCGGTCTGGGGCTTCCCCCACTCCTTTCCTCCTTCTCAGCAGCTGAGTCACCTCTAATTCACCCAGTGAACCCCCAACTATTGGAAGGAGTTCAGGAGGCAGAGAGTCCATTTGCTTTCATTGCAGATCATGGTGAAACCCCTGGGTTTTAGTAAATTCTCAGGCCAGCCTCCATCTGATCGTCTTCCCCGGCTTCAGCTAAGGACACCAGCGCTCCACAGAGCTGATATTGAATGTGAAGGAAAGAAAGGAAGGACACATGCTTCTGTGCCTGGCCATGTCTGCCACTTCCACGGGCTGTACAGTCCTCTCCCTCACTCCTGAAATGAATCCTCCTTTCCAGCTCTTTCCCATCGCCTAAGGCCCATCTCAAAACCCTCATCTTCTGTGAAGCCTTCTACCACAATGCAACAGCCTACTCTTTACTCCACATTTAAACACCTGGTGATATTCTCCAAGGTTCTGCTCCAATAGTTCTCTGGGAACTTGGCATTGTCTCCCAAATCTGACTGTCCATCTTGAGAGTTCAGGCCTGGATCATTAATAACGCCAAACACAAAATGACATTGAATAAAGGCTTGAGTTCAATGAAAAAGTCAACTTCCTGACAGCTATAAAATCACAGTCCTTTGGAGTTGGATCTTCAAAGGTTCTCCCCCCCCTCTTTCTCTCTCTCTCTCTCTCTCTCCTCTCTCCTCTCTCTCCTCTCTCTGCCTCTGTCTCTGTCTTTCTCTCTCTCTGCCAGTTCTGGGGCTTGGACTCAGAGCCTGAGCACTGTCCCTCCCTTCCTTTTGCTCAAGGCTAGCACTCTACCACTTGAGCTACAGCCCCACTTCCAGCCTTTTCTGCTTATGTGGTGCTAAGGATTCGAAGCAAGGGCTTCATGCATGCTAGGCAAGAACTCAATCAATAAGCCACATTCCCAGCCACTGCCCCCCCAAAAAAAGGCTCTCTTACCTGTGATCCTATAGAGAGACCTGTAGCTCACACTCCAATGTTTGTGATGAAGCAGAACTCATTGCTGTGCCTGCCACCTGTTTCACTTCTGGACAATTCATGTGATTGGAAAGAACTTTCAATTTTCCCTATCAGGTCCAAATGTGCTCCCCTGTGACTTATCTCCAGTAGTTCTGGGATACAATCGTGTAAGAAAATCCCTTGTATTCACACAACAGCCCTACACCATAGCTTGAAAGTCAGCTATTGCATCCATCCTAAATCTTTAGTTCTTCAAACTAAATGTTTTTCATCCAATTATTCTGTATAGGTGTAGTTTCCAGAATTCATTCCATATTTCCCCCATGCATTAAAGCCGTGTTTATTATTAATGAAATACATGCTGACTGAATTCCTTCTCTGTACCAGGCTCTCAGTAGGAAATCACATGTGAATCCTGAAGTGAAGGAGGGGAGACAGCTAAATAGTGAAAATAAGGAAGAAGAGGTGTCGCTGCTACCACTCCACTCCAGGAGTCATTGGCATAGACTGCTACACAAATCACAATTTCTGGAGTCGTACAACTCAGCAGACACGTCGTGGAGAAGAATAAGCAAATTCTCGATCAAGAAAGACATCTCTAGAAGAGAATTGATTTAAGCTGAGACTGGACATGTAAATGCCAGTTGATTAAAGAAACTGCTAAACCAGGGGAAATGCATATGCAAAGATGCGAGAGAGAAAAGCAGGGTGAGAAAGAGGGAATATGTGAAACGAGACTTGAGAAACCTATTCGGCTACATTAGAGGTTGATTCACACCCTAAAGCGGGTGGGAAGCCACTGAGGTTGCTAAGCAGGGAACTAACAGGGTCCTATTTGCATTATGGCTTCTGTGTGCAAAGTCATCTAGAAAGGAGACTAGGACAGAGGTTGAACTAATCAGTAATCCAAGTCTAAAAATGCATCAGACAGTAGCATGAGTCTAAGAAGTAGCTATAGAAATAAAAATTAAATTACAGGCATGTCTGAGCCAGCCAAGTAAAGATCATGAGCAAAGTTCAGTCTCCCAAGCTTAAAAATAAAAATTGTAGGGGCTGGGGATATAGCCTAGTGGCAAGAGTGCCTGCCTCGGATACACGAGGCCCTAGGTTCGATTCCCCAGCACCACATATACAGAAAACGGCCAGAAGCGGCGCTGTGGCTCAAGTGGCAGAGTGCTAGCCTTGAGCGGGAAGAAGCCAGGGACAGTGCTCAGGCCCTGAGTCCAAGGCCCAGGACTGGCCAAAATAAATAAATAAATAAATAAAATAAAAATAAAAATTGTAGACAATAAGCTATCACTGAAATTAAATGGTAGCAGACACGTCCAAGGACTATTACAGGGGATTGATTCTTTTATGAACCTTATGGTAGAGGAAAGTGTGGAGAAGGCACCTAATAGGCAACAGAATCATATTGCAATGGTAGTAATATAAGCAAATAGTGTCATATGAGAGGCCTTGGAATGAGTTTAATAATAAGAAATCCATATCCCTTCTTTCTGTAAGGACCTCCCTTAATATGAAACAAAAATTGGCTTTTATACATTTTCACATTCAACTTTTTAAAAATACACTTTTGTTGTAGTCAAAAAAGAAAAGTAAATTTCATAGACATATGTTGGAGCTAGTTGAAATGTAGAGCCAATTTGATTTGATGACTTCCTGGCTGAAGGAAAGAGAAATGAAGGACATCCTAGACCAATGGGTAAATGGAGCCAC
Organism: Perognathus longimembris pacificus; assembly: GCF_023159225.1. Lineage (NCBI taxonomy): Eukaryota > Metazoa > Chordata > Mammalia > Rodentia > Heteromyidae > Perognathus > Perognathus longimembris. Next base: position 56,883,885 of record NC_063171.1, read on the forward strand.
CGTGTACCAAGCCTGGAAACCTGGAAGGTAGATCCAACTCTTAAAAGAAAAACAAAACACACACACACAAAAAAAAAAAAAACAGAATAAGGAAGAAGATGAGCAGTCTAAGTTTGGGTAAACCTAGTTGAAATGTTTTTAAAATACAAACGAGAGACATCTAGTTGGATACTAGGACATTTCTCCACAAGATTCTAGAATAATTAACATATATGAGTGGTAGCTCAGGAAAACAACACATAGAATGAGAAGAGAAGAAGGTTTAAACAAAAAAAAAAAAGCAATTATTTCCTAGGCAAGTTGAGATAAAGTCTCACCAATGGAGGCCAAAGAGGAAGAGCTAGAAGGATAAAAGGAAAAAGAGAAGTATGCAGTGATGGAAGCCCAGGAAAGCAGGAAAAGCCAAGCATTGCTGTGTGTCTTCTAGCTATGCCTGACCTAAGTGGGCCAGGACAATCACCCTCCTCTAGAACTATCAGTGATCGCCATTATGTGGCCTTTTTAGCAACCATCACACCATATTGTTAGCTTATATAGGCTGTGAGTATAGTGAGCTGAACTGTGTCCTCCAGAAGTTATATTCAAGTCCCAACCCTCTGGACCTCTCAGCTTTCCATTGCTAGGACTGAAAAACATTCATCTCATGCTCCCCGGTAGTCATCTTACTCCAATTAGACCTCTTCTTCTACACTTTACACACACACACACACACACACACACACACACACACACACACACACACACTAGCATTCCATTCAATCATTAACCTATCAATGGATTAATCCACTGATGAGATTAGAGCCTCTGTGACACAACCACTTCCCTAAATCTCTACCTGTAAACATTAATGAACTGGAGACCAGGTCTTCAATGCATGAGCCTTGGATATTTCAGATCCAAACCATCACACCTGAAGTCAGGTAAAATCCTAAAATATTATTTGAATTTAGGCCAAATTACTCCCATCTTACCGTTCTTCTTCATGCACTGAGGTTTCTTTTTTAAATTAAATTCACGGCCTATGCTCATCCATGCATTATTTACTCTTAGGTATTTTGACAGCTCAATCTGGTTTTACATAAACTAGTCTTTTATACCTTTTCCCAAGTTGACTGTGCTAATCAGACTTCTGTTAATTGGGTTGTTTTTAATACTTGAGATAAATCAACTTATAAACAGGAAAGCTTTATTTGGGCTCCAGGATGAGGAAGTTTCAGTCCATGTCTGTTGGATTTATTTCTTTCAGGCCTCTGGTGAGGGAGAAGCACATCACAGAAGGAGTGAATATGAAAAAAATATTTTTAATTGGGTTTAAGTTATTACAGATATTTCACAGTATATATTTTAACTTTCACAATGATGAAAATTGTCGTTCTACTCTACATGGCTTACAAAGTCTATGAACTTTAACAATAAAATCACTTTCTCCATTTCAGATGATACGTAGATTATGATCCTTTTAGCAACATCTGTTTAGCAACATCTGTTCCTTCCTTCACTCACTCCTTCCTTCCCATTCCCACTCATGAGTTGCTTAGTTCCCTCCCATCTGTGTCCAATGTAGCAATGGTCCCCTCTGCTATATTATTATTATTATTATTATTATTACTATTACTATTCTCACACTTTCCATTCATTCTGTGTCCTCTTTGCTTTTTACTGTATTTTGGTATCTTGAGACCTGTTTACTTTGTTGTATCTCTTTGCATTTTAATTCTAACACCCATATATCAGGGAGGCCATAAGCTGTTTGTCTCTCTGTTCTTGGCTTGTCTCACTCAGCATGATTTGTTCTAGTTCCATCCATTTTCCAGCAAGTCCATTATTTTGTCTTATCTAATAGCAGTGTAAAATTCCATTGTATATAGGTACCACATTTTTTTTGAATCCATTCCTCTGTAGTGGAGCTTCTGGGTTATTTCCATATCTTGGCTATTGTGATCAGTGCAGCAATGAACGTGGAGGTGCAGCTGTCCTTGTCATATCCTGGATCCTGTTGTTCAGGATAAATGCCTAGGAGTAGTATGGCTGGGTTGTAGGCTAGGTCTATGTTTAGTTTTTTGAGGAACCTCCAGACTGCTTTCCAGTGTGGTTGTACTAGTTTACACTCCCACCAGCAGTGCAGTAGGTTTCCTCTTTTTCCACATCCCCGCCAGCATTTGTTGTTGTCTGAATTCAGAATATAGGCCATTCTTACTGGGGTAAAAGTGGTATCTCAGAGTTGTTTTTATTCACATTTCCTTTATGGCCAGGGATGTTGAGCATTTCCTCACGTGTTTTTTTGGCCATTTTTATTTCTTCTTCTGAGAAGTGTCTATTTAGTTCCTTTGCCCATTTAGTGACTGGTTTGTTAGGTTTGGAAGAGGTTAGTTTCTTTAGCTCTCTGAAAACAATCATGTTTGCCTCACAATGGTAAAGCAAAAAAAAAAAAGGAAAAAAAAAAAAAAAGGAAGAGCAAGAGCCTAGATTCTTGTAATACTCTTCAAGGTTATGCCTCTCAATGACCTAACTTCCTCTCACTAGGCCCCACCTTCAAAATAGTATCAAGCTGTGGATAGATCCTTTAGAGTAAAGATCTGAACTATAGCACTAATTGATAGAAGATAAATAAAGTGGCCAAAGCCATACCACATCAGATATTCAGCAAGGTTCTTCCCCTGGGTAGAAATTATACATAGTTCCATTTATCCACAGATGGGTCAGGTAAGGCTTTCTTGGGTGCCTTGATGAAATCCACAGAGAAAGTGTTCTGGAAATCCAAACCTACCAGTCCACAGACCCATGAAACCAGTGCTTTGTCTAGAACAGAATGATCTTCGATCGGCCCTCTTCTCACAAGGCAGGGGCCTGACAAAAGTGACTGGGTATTTTAAGATACCTTTAGTTTCTCTACTCTAGGCAATCTGCCCATTTGACCATGCCATTTTGCTCTGTTCTTGCTGAGGCAAGAACACACATTTGAGGAGCTTTGCAAAGACATGGCTTTGTGGCTTCTATAAAATGTACCTCTGCATCTACAGGCTCTCCCTGACTTCTGTGTCTCTCTAACCACAGTCCCTGTAAGTGGCATTCCCCGCCCTTAAGGATAGGACTTATGCAGAGAACCCTGAGCCCGGGTGTCTGCCACCTTCTCTTCTACCTGCTCACCTGCCATCTGGAAGGCACCAAGGAAAACAGAAGCCTTCCCTGTACAGCCCAAGAGTGAGTAGGAAACTCAGGCAAGGAGCGTGCATCCCTGGAGATCGGCTGCTGATGGAAGAAAGGCAGCAGAGAAGCTGAAGTTTGTTGAACAGTTGATGGGACCCAGGGGTCTCCATGTTTACTGCTAGAAACTGAAACATGATGCGAACTGCTATGTGGAGATGGGGAGGAGTGTGAGCCATCCGAATCCACCCCTGACCTGGAATGCAGTTTTGGATGGTTGATTTTGCTGACATGAGCAATTCCTGTCACTCATTTCCCCCATTGCTTCATAACACATGTGACCATCTCCTCCTCCTTGCCTTTCCACCACAGGAAAATACTATGTATGAAAATAAAGAAACAGTCCTCGTGTCAGAATCACAGCATCTTTGTTGCAGTATTATCAATCAAAAAAGGCTTATCTCGCCAACTTTAGTGTAGCCCCAAAGAAGAATGCCCAGTGATTTTTTTTTCAGATTTCTCAGATGCTACCCAGATACCAGGAATAACTAGACAGATAGTGAAAGGAACTAAAAGTCCAGCTTTACCACTGGGTGTATTAGTAAGATAACACTAGATGCCATCGCAGACACACCCTGAAATCTCAGTGGCTTGACCCCAACCGTTTGTTTCTCACTTGCAGAAGAGTGTAGGTGGAGACAGCCATAGCAAAGTAGGGCAGGAGGAACCTGTTCCTTGTAGCCAGCATGCTGGTGGCAGCTCTGTGTTCTAGACACCCCTCAAAACAGGAGGGACCCCATACCCCCAAGTGTGAATGTCAAGATTGGCATTGCCATACAGGACCCAAGAGTGAATGAAGGGGCATTTTATTCTCTCTGGAGAGAGCAGGCAAGGCTTCTAGCAGGTCCAAAAATGGCTCAAGAAAGGACAGGGAGGAATGGCAGACTTGGGGTGTAAGACAGTGGCAGAATGGGCGGGGTTAAAGATCCCCAGCCATAGGCTGGAACTTTGGTGGTTTAAACTTCCTGTAGCACCAAAGCAGGGAGAGCTCAGGCTTTCTTATCCACCCCATGCGGCAGATGGGTAAGAGGTATGGTGGGCTAGAGAGCTCTCAGAAAATAAGAACAGAGTCAGAGTCTATAACTCTGTGCCAGCATCAATGCCCTAGATGTCAACATGAAGATGAGAAAAGAGGGACATAGAGGAGCACACAGAATATTCCAGTAGGTCAGGTCTGGAAATGGTAGACGTATCCCTTCTCCTTCTGCATGCCTTCTATTGGCTGGAACTAAGTCATCCAGATGTAAGGGGGCCAGGAATTGTAACTGATGGGACAGTCACTTCCAGTAACAACTAGACAAGGGGAGATTTGTTACGCTACTGTCCCTTAGTTTTTTCTGCCTCTAGGAGCACAGGAAGCTATGGATCCAGGTTTTGAGACCAGGAACTTGGATAATTGGGAGGCCATCTATGGCCTTACACCAGTATCTCATGCCTGTCATCCTAGCTACTCAGGAGGCTGGGATCTGAGGATTGCAATTTGAAGCCAGCCAGGCAGGCAGATATGAGATTCTTATCTCTAATTAACCACCAAAAGGCTGGAAATGGAGGTGTGGCTCAAGTGGTAGAGCACCAGCCTTGAGCAAAAAAGCCAAGTGACAGTGTAAGTTCCCAAGTCTAAGCCCCGGTACCACCACAGAAAAGAAAGGAAGGAAGGGAGGGAGGGAGGGAGGGAGGGAGGGAGGGAGGGAGGGAGGAAGGAAGGAAGGAAGGAAGGAAGGAAGGAAGGAAGGAAGGAAGGAAGGAAGGAAAGCTTTTTTAAATGATACCACTGTTATGTCTAGAGGAGGCTAGGTGAATTTCTAACCCTCGGCTTCATCCATCTAATATTTACTGGGTACCCTCCCTGCATCAAGCTTCCTGGCAAGGATCCAGGGTAATGCCTCTAGAGTTCAACCTTACTCCATGGGCAAACTGCCCTGTGTGCCTTGCTAGGTTGCATAGCCTGTAGTTGACGGATCTGCTTGCAACAGCTTTGGTGGTAGGCTGCCAGGAGGGGGGTGAGGAATGGGGAGGAATGGTTAGTGCGGTTACTGCCACAGGACCCACTGAGAGCAGAACAAGAGGAAATAGGTTGAAACAGCAGCAGGAGGGATTGGGGTTTGACCCAAGGAAGAAGGAGCTGCCTTGGGTGACAGGAGGTCAAAGATCCAAAACTGTCACTGGCAAAGGCCACCCGAGTGTCTTCACTGGTATAAAGATGCCAAACACCAGAATGCCAGCCAGTCTCTCCCAGGAGATCTTCTTGGCCTCACAGATCTCTGGGGACTCACCCCTGGCCGCTGAGCACTGACTTCTGCCTCTACCACACACTGGCACTTACTCACCCAGTGCCTCATCTTGTACATCAGCACTGTGAACAGCTGGGTGCTGTAGAGACCCACCCATCTTCCACACACTTCAGAGCCTGTGGCACTGAGCTGATATCCAGATACGCTGGACGTATGATTGTTAAGAGGATGATCAAGGTCTACGAGAGAAAGTTAAGTAAGGGAGCTCTTTGTGTGTACATTGTATTTCAACAACTATAGCTTAAAATTAAAACAAAAACAAAAAGCAGAAGCCAGAGTGAGAAATTATGGGGGTATGCATTAGTCAACGTTCTGTTCCTGCCACAGAAATACTTATGCTATACAACCTAAAGAGGAAAGACTTATTTTGGCTTCCAGTGTCACAGCCCATCAGTTGGCCCAGCACTTTGAGCCCACAGTGAAGCTGAATATCATGGTGGGAATGCAAGGGAGAAAAAAGCTGCTCACCTCATGGCAGCCAGGAAGTGAAAGAGAGGCGGGGGCTGGAGTCCTAATAAAGCCCTATGACCTAGCTTTCTACCACTACCCCCTCCACACATACACACAAAGCACCATATACCCAGGAACCAAGCCTTTAGCATGCAGCCATTGGGGAACAGTTCAGATCCAAATTATGCTAGGGATTGAGGGAAGATCGCAGTTTTAAGTAAAGCAGTAAGGGTAGGCATCACCGAACACGTAGTATGTGAACAAATCAAAGAAAATGAGATTTGGGTGGTGGTGGGGGGGTGGTTCTGAAAGAAATATCTCCCTCCCTTGGGAACTGGGAGTGAGTAAAATGTCATCATGCCCTCCTGTCATTTAGGCCATGGGCACTGTGGCTGGTCTGTTACAACGATAAGAGTCTCCCTGAGCATTAGACACTTCCACTCCCTTTGGCAAGGGTTCCAAGGAAGGCACACACCTCTGTCAAACCTCTTACATGATACAGGATGGCTTCCTGGGAACCTAGTGACTCTCAGCTCACAAATCTAGAGAAGGAGGACAATGCCACCCCCTGTACAGCTGTTGAAGGTCAAAGATCCTAAAGAGGTATTCACAGGGGTGATGTGAGCCTCTTCACTGGGTGCATTAGCTACGTGTCAGGCGCTAGCCCAGGGCTGATGCCAGGCTGCTATTTCATTCTCACAAAGATGCTCTGAAATCACCGTCTTACTCACTGGGGCAGCGCAACTTGCAAGCTCTGAGCTGGCAAACAACAGAAGCAGAATGTGAGCTCGGATCTGCGGGACCTCCAGGCTCCTTCTTGCACCCACCTCACGACCTCTCTTGAATCCCTCAAGCCACGTTTTCTTTGGTGGGGTGAGCTAGAAGAAACCCTAACTGCATAGAGCTCATCTCACATTTCCTCCAGGCCAGCCCTGGTATCTGCAGCCTCCCTTGCTGGGATGCTACCAGGGATTTCGTCCGTCAAAGCCTCGTAAGTCACGAGAACCATACCCCACCCCAAGCCTGATTCATTTTGGCGACTGTGGGAGGGACAGAAAGAGGGGCATTCTTAGAACTGGGGCTTTGCATTCAGCACACTCCACAGACCAAGGGCACCGGGTTTTGAGAGAAACCCTGTGACTCACCTCACCTCCCGTGATCTGTTTCCCTCCCTCCGAGGCCCACTCTTCCCATCATCCTCCCTCAGCTACCGCCCCCCCCCCACAACTCTGCCAGGCTGCTGAGGCTCCTCCGGACCCACCCACATACCACACGCCCTCCCCCAAAAGCCACACCCCAGTGCGCCCAGGGCTCCTCTATGCTAGGCACAAGAGTCTCAAATCCAGTGGAGGATATTTGGCTAACGCTTGTCACAGCTTTCTCAAAAGCCAAATAGCCAAATATCATTTATGTTTTCATTCATGTGTGAAATCCAGACATCATCTTCTTCTTCTTCTTCTTCTTCATCAGCGTAATGACATGACTGTAAAACGAGGACTGTTTAGGGAAGAATGAAGGGGGGGAGGAAAGGAGTGATGACGGTGAATAGGATCAAAGACACAACACACACACACACACACACACACACACACACACACACACACACACAAAAGTGGCATCATGAAACCCACAAAACATTGTTTAATTCCAACACCCAGGATGCTGGGGCAGGAGGCCTGTGAGTTCAAGACCAACCCGAATAACAAAGTGTTCTGAGACAGCCTAGCTACAGAATGGGAGTCTGTCTCAAATTCTTTTCTTAAAAGGCAGGGGGGGGGGGTGAGAAAGGAAAGTTTATTAGTGGATATTTTGTCCAACCAATAGCAGATAGTCAAATAAGATTGAGGCTATCCACACTATGAAATTCTCTACAGCCATAAATAAGTGATAGACAGATAGAATGACACTTCTTTGCATTCAGTCATGGATACTCATGGAGCTATGCTAAATTAAAAAGCAAGTTGCATGTTGTTTAGTGGATATTGAAAAGTTCTCAGCGTTGATAGCATATACTATTTAACTGTATACTTAAAAATATTTACAATAAGGGGCCAGGTTTGGTGATGCATGTCTATAATCTCAGGTATTCCGGAGAATTGTAGCCAGAGGCCAGCCCAAAGTTAGGAGACCCTGCCTGGAAAACACACTTTAAATAAATAAATAAATGGACTGGGAGTTTGACTGCAAGTGGCAGTTTTGCCTAGCATGCCCAAGGGCTGTAAATTCAATCCTCAGTACAATAAATAAGTTAAGATGATATATTTGTTCTCTTACTACAACTTTTTTAAAGTTATAATTTCATTTAGACTTTTTATGGTCTTCTAAGAAATTGCTCAGCCATGTATATATGTATGCTTAACAGAAACTTTGGGGTGGGGGGTAAGAACCAAAATAAAATCAAATTGTTAAAGGAAATGATTTCTGGGCAGGGAACTGACATGAGAAAAGGTTAAATGGTAGCATGTGCATTTCAGTTAGGGGCTACATAATTGTGTGTCATTTCTATGATGTTTGCCTTACTCAACTACTTGTGTTCATTTTTCCTCAGGTACATTTATCCAACCAACAGATATAGAATGCCCATCCTCAGTTGGTGGTCATTTTTGGAAGCTGGCATAAGCAATTCAGACTGATTCTCAGCTCCCTCCTGCTCTCTCTTGCAGGCCGGCTCAGAAAAAAGGCCTGCCCCTATCCCTGCTGTGGGTGGAGTGAGAGATAGGATTCCAGTCTCGTCATGAGGACCATTTCCTTAGAATAGGGTTATGACCAGAAAAGGAGATAGCTAAGTGCCAGAAAACCAGACCCCCTCCTTTCTTATTGCAAACACAGAAGCGCCCTCCCTCCCCCCCCCCCCCCCCCGCTCTCACCACAGACTGGCTAACAGAGGTCTCAATCTCAGTCTCGATTGAACATCTCTAACAAGTAAACCTTTGAATGGTGAATTCAGAACAACAGGTCCACAAACCAGATGGCAAGGGCTAGGACAACCGTTCATTCTGAAACTGGAGGCCTTGTTGCCCTAATGGCCTTGAGCTGTTTGGACCCACAGATGCCCAGCCTAAGCCAGGGCTAAGGTCACATGTCACAGGGACACCACAGTAGCGGCCTTAAGTAGAAATTGCACTGGTGGACCACAGCCATCAGATAGGGTGGTCATTTGCATAATCTTTGTGGATATTTTGCATGTTCAAACCCAAAGAAAGAGACTCCCTTAGGATCGGAGAGGTTACAACTAGTTAGTATTTGGTCACATGGACCTGAGGGACAGAGATAGGAGGGGGTGGCAAAGGGAAAAAGCCAGTCCCAGTATTTCACTTGCAAATCCTGGTGCGATGGGGATAGGAAACTTTACTGTCCCTGAGAGCAAGAAAGTTATGCAAATGAATGCATTTGCATGGCAACCCTGGCCCCTAAAAATGACCCAAGGCCCCACCTGAAATTCTGCAACCAGGATGGTCAAAGCTTTCCGCCCAGGGCCTTTGGTGTAGAAGCTCATGTTCATTGCCAAAACAATTTTCTTCAGAAGGGTCCAGATGTTGGTGTCTTAGAAATCAAAAGGCTGACTGGGAGAGAATGAGGGAAGGGGTGACCTCGTCTAATAAGAATGGTACTCTTTACCTGACTTATGTAACTGTAACGCCTCCGTATATCACCTTTATAATAACAGCCAAAAAGTTTTAATCCGAAGGATGGAATGTGGAGCCCACTCACTTTTAGGGTTATCTTATGGAAGTACCCCAAGGCTTTACACCTGCTGTGGTGTGGGGCCCTCTGATGGCAGACAAAGAGGAAGGCGCAGGGGGCCACTCACTCCTCCCGCTCTTCCAGGAGGGCCCCAAGTTCGTGTAAAAAATCATCCTTTTCCACAGGGATTCATTAACAACAACAAAAGCCTGATTACAAGTGATCTCAGTTTAAGGTGACACTCGTAAAGCCTTAAAAAAAAAAAAAAAAAAACAACTAATCATCACCAACTGAAGAATAAATGGGGAAGTCCCTGACAGAGCATGTTCCCAAATTTTGGTTTTAGAGAGCCAATATTACGAACAAAGGGAACCCAGGTTGAAAGAGCTGGAGAAAGAAAATGGTCAGAAAACGCCAAGGGCGTTCCACTGAAGGGGAAAAAACAGATTGCTATGGAGACGGAAAGACAAGCCAGAGAAGCGGGTAGGGCATGGAGAGCACCGTCCTTAGGGGAACAGAGCTGCTTCTAAGCCCCCGTGTGCCTGGGTGCAGGGAAGGGGTAACAAGGCACTCCCTGTTCACACAGGCATTTTGCATCACCCCCACAGCTCCTCCCAGAGAAAGTCGGGTCTCCCCCAACCCATCCCTAAGCTTAGGCAGGATGCGCTGTGGCAGGGTCCTGGTGGGTGGCCTCTCCCTGTGCTCCCGGGTGCACACACAGAAACGGAAGGTGGATGGAGACAACAAAAGGCTACTGGCACTGAAGCCCGAGGTTCCTTGTAAAGGAGCCATTCCCTCCAGGAGCTGGTGGCTACCACTTGTCATCTTAGCCGCTGCAGAGGCTGACATCGGAGGACTGAGGTTCAAAGCCAGCCGCATCAGATAAATCCAAGAGACCCTTACCTCCCATCAACCAACAAAAAAAAAAGCCCAAAGTAGAGCAATGTCAAGTGACTGCGCACCAGCCCTGAGCGGAAAAAGCTCAATGTGAGTGTGAGGCCCTCAGTTCAAGCCCCAGTACTGGCAGACAGAAGAAGAAAAAGAACAAATGACAGGATAAATTAGTAAGCAAGCGAACTATTCTCACTCTCAGCCAGCCTTGCCCTGAGGTGGCTGGGACCCCTACACACAGGCTGCAAGAGACAGGTCCAGGCAGGGGTGTGTTCTCCAGGCTGTCCCCGGGCCTGGAAACGCCCAGAGAAGTTGTTTACATTTACGTCCTGGAACGAGCCCCTTCCCCAGCCTCACCAACCCCCTCCCTTGAGTACTGAGTTTTCTTTACAAGTTGAGCAAGCTCTACCTACCCGACTTACCTTCTGATCGTTCACAGCCCTCCACACTTCCTGTCTCCAACCCAGTCAAAGGAAAACCCCAAATTTACTGTTATTGTTTACCAACTCAACTGCCTCTCCACCGCAAGGTGTGCATGGGGCATGGCCGGGCCCTCAGCCCAAGCCAGGGCCCAGTCTAGACCGCAGACTTGTGGGGCAGGACAACCTTCTGGAGGGCGGGGTTCTACCAGTGATGAGAGAGAGAGAGAGAGAGAGAGAGAGAGAGAGAGAGAGAGAGAGAGACTGACTGACTCCTCTGGGGCCTAGCATTTTAGATACTATTGTCTACTGAATTCTTTGCAGTGGCTGTGCATGGTCTAGGAAACACCGCCACATTCACAGAAGGATACTTCTCAGTGGTATAGAACCCAGTCCCTGACAGACGGCCTCCCATGCATATTCTGAAGGAGGTCTGAGCCTGGTGCAAGTGGCTCATGCCTGTAACCCTAGCTACTCAGGTGAGTGAGATCTGAGGATCATGGTTTGAAGCCAGTCCAGACAGGAAAGTCTGTGGGATTCTTATTTCCAATTAGTCACCAAAAAGCTGAAGTGGAGCTGTAGTTACAGTGATAGAGCACTAGCCATGAATAAAATAAAGTGAGAAGCCCAGTACCAGCACACACAGAAACACAGACAGACACACACACCTGGGCCCTGAGCATAGCAGATGATTAGGCTGGACCTTCGGGAAGTCAATATTTCCCTGAGAGGAAGTTTTCTCACAGATAGTGGGAAGCCTGCCTGCTACCTCAGAAGGCTCTTGGATGACATGGTGGGGCGAGGCTGGGAATCCAGCATCACTTAGTGGGTGCCCAGGAATGTCCAGAAGCCCTTCCATCACTCACCACACATAGAATATTCAAGAAGCTTACTTACCTAGTCCGTCCATCCCGACTCTAAACACATGAAAGGCCATCCTAACCTGGGAAGTTCAGCAGGAGCCAGCTAAGCAGACACATGCAGAGGTACAGACAGGGGAAGAGGATTGAGAGATATGGCTAGATCCCTAAGCCTTCACCACAGCCATCTTCCCCGAAAGCCAACCCCAGGTTGGATCCTCAGTGGGCAGGAATATGTCCTTCTGAGCATGACTGATACAAAGGAAGCAAAATACCAGGTTGACTCTTGAGGCCTTAGGAGGAGGCTGGGAAATGAATTTCAGTGGCAGGATCATGTCTGCATTAGTTCCTGGGCCTGTGAATACATCTCGCTGTATACAGCCACAAGGACTTGGAGGTTAAGGACCATGCAAAGGTAAGAAGTCCCTGGGCTCACTGGGTAACCCAATCTCATCACATGGTCTTTCATTTCCTGGGTCAGAGAAGAGTGTCAGCTGAAGTCAGAATGGTTGGCTTTGGGGATGGAAGGGGTCTACAAGCCAAGATACAGGAGGTCTCTAGAAAACGGCAAGGAAACAGAGCCTTCAAACATAATTCAACTCTGCTGAGAAGTTGATTTCAGCCAAGACTTCTCACCTACAGAACTGTCAGATGATAAATTTGTTTCTTAACCACTCATTATATTGCAGCAGCAACAGGAACCTGATGCTGCCTGTGAACTCCAACAGCAGAGCTCAGGCAACCTCCTTCTCCTTTCTTTCCTGCTGCCCTTCCCCCCAGCTCTCCTTCCTTCTTGCCCTTACACCCTTGTTGTTCCAACCTTCCTGAGCACAAACCAAATTGGATTTCCGTGAAAGCAATAGCACCTTCTCACTCTGGCGGTGCTCTTCAGTGTGATGGGAAAGTCTAGGAGTGACAGGCTCAGAGCGGGGGTGGGGAGGACCCAATTGGTGGCTTTGGTGGCTGAGGGGACAGGCAAGTCTTTCTTCCAGGTAGAAGGCTGGTAGAGAAAAGAGAACATCCAGGTCTTGGACTCCTGGGTCCTGAGTTCTAATCCAGAAGCTGTGTGATCGCCAGCCCGGTGCTTATCCCCATGTCAATAAGTCCATAGAGCAGAGACACTAACCATCTCTGCTATGCCTCTCTCCCTGCCAGCTCTGAGGACAGCACAGGTGAAATGACCTAGGGATGTGACATTTCTTCATGTGACTGGAAGGAGCAGCCATGTGGACAGCAAATCAGATTCTACTCTAGACTCCACCAAGGCAAACCAGATCATCCTATAGTCTTTGAGGAAACCGGCTCACGGGGAGCCTGAGGTCTCTTCCAGCTCAGGGCACTTTGGCTCCTTGGCTGATCCCTACCACCCCCTGCTGGAATTCTCAGGTACTACTCCAACCAGTGGCCCTGGGCTCTCCCTTCTTCAGCCCCACCCCTTCCCCCAGGCCACATGAATAGCCACCAGAGGGACAGTGGCTGTGTGGATTCAAGGTTCATATGCTGAGAGGCAGCCTGGTTCACGAGGCGGTATCGTCAAAAGCAGATGGAGATCTCAGGCCACAAGGCCCACCGCCCTCTCCAGCTCTGAGGGAGGGCAGCATTCCCGGTCCCCATACTAGCTCTTCCCCTTGGCCGTCAGCGGGGAGATGCTGCCTGGAGTACTGTCTGGAAGGTCTTCTCTTCCCCTCCCAAATTCTGTACTCACTATGCAAAACTCTGTGGGTAGGGAAAGCAGGGGTGAGGGGTGGAGGGCCTGAGCCCTGGGAATGAAGAGAAAGAAACTTTCAACTATTAAATCTGTTTAGTAAAGACAATTTCGCTCATACAAAACAACAGTTTACAACAGTCTGAGTGCTGGACACACCATCATAGATGAGGGAGGGGCTGTAGACACCCGGGCCCTGCCCCCAGGCCAAAGGAACCCGGGTACCCCTCCACCACCAACCCCTGAGGGAGCCACCCCTCCTCCAAAGGGAAGGGAATGGAGGACCATGGATGAAGGACTTGCCCTACCTGCTCCTCCTCAGTACTGGGAGCTCCTCCCCGCTTCACAGGCTGAGTGGTTGGGGGGGGGGGGGGGCGGGGGAGGTGGCTAGCGGACAGGGGGCAGAGTCGGGACATCTTTGGTGCGAAGACTGCCCCTGCCCACCAAGCCACGCAGTGGAAATTTAAAGGACCACAGCACTGGTCCTGCTGTTGTCCACACAAGGGGAGGCTGGCCGAGGCCCAGGGGCCGGGAGAGATGCGCGAGACACGAAGGCTTTGCAGTGCAGACCGCCCCGGCTCGCCCCCTCATGAGCTGAGAGGCAGCCCACTGAGAAATGGCTAAAAACGGAACCCAAAAGATCGACAGGAACAAGTTAATCATGGCAGGGAGGGGAAGCAGGGAGGCCATTCATAGATGCACCCTCTAGGGGATCTAGGACTGACACTTCCAGGGAGAGGGGCTCCTGAGAGGGGGAGGGGGCATGAGGAGGGGGGATCCAGTATTCTTGACGGCTGTGCTGGTGCCCAGACACCCCGCTGCCCCTTCCCCAGTGAGCACACAGGCCGCGGCCGCCCGGCTCCTGCTCGGGTTTCCCAGGCACTTAGGCAGCTCGGAAAGGTTGGGGGGGGGAGGGGTGGTGAGCGGAACCTCACAGGCACAACCCCAGTGCAGATCTGAACACGCACACATGCACACACGCTCACACTCACTCCTACCTGCCTGGCACATCGGTGAGGACCCCAGCAGAGGGAGTGGCCGGCATCCCCCACACCTGATCCAAGGAGGGCCCCGGATTGTACCGGGGGAACAGGGAGGGCAGAGGGGACAACCCGGACACTCCCTGTAATCTCTTCCCACAATGCCCTCTGTCGGACAAGCCCCAAACCTTGGCAGTCCCCAGAAGGGGAAGGGGCACGGGAGAAAGGAGTGAGGGGAAAGACAATAAAAGAGATTCCATAAAAATTCTACGTCAGATGACTGATAAAACTGCAAAACGAGCACAGGTTTGAGAGCACCTTGCCCCTCCTCCGCAGCCTCCCAACCTTCCCTGTCCGGGCGGCCACAGCCAGAGGTGAAACGCGGCCGCCGACACAGTTCCTGGGGCTCCAGGCAGCTGAGGAGCAGAGAAAGCAGAAGTGGGCCATCCGTGTCTCTTGGTTGAAAAAATAGATTCCTGTCGAGAGTTATTGCTTGTCCTCCGGTAGAGCAGGCGGGCATGGCGGCTCAGTGGGCCAGGGCTGCGGCCTCCAGCGCCCGTGCTTTCTTCCTCCTCTTCAGAAGCAGAGGGTTGGACGCATCCTCAATCTTTTTGATCTTGATCTGCTCATAGTCCACGCGCATCGTGGCCAAGGCACTGGTCATCTCCTCCTGGGCCGGGGCAGGGAGGGGTTGTACCAGAAAGGAGCAAGAGAAAGAAAGCCAGAGGATGCGACAGAGACAAAGACCGGAGAGAGAGAGAACAGAAGAGACAAGACTCAAGGCAGGGCAGGAGGAGGGAGTCACACCAGAACAGGAGAGAAGAGGGCAGGCCGGTCAGTGAGTCCACACCCCGAGCCCAGAGGTCAGGCCACCCTACTGTTCTCCCCAAACCCTCTGCTAAGACCCCATGGCGGGGGGGGGGGGGTAAAAAGAAAAATCCAGGCCAGGGGTCAGCAGTCCCAGGCTAGTCACCAGCCGTGTGGTCTGAAATAGATTACTGGCCCTCTCTGGGCTTCCGTTTCCTCATGTGCAACATGGGATGTACAGGGCCCTTAAGATCCTAGTGGAGATGCAGAGAGGAGGGGGCAGGCAGGACACACAACGTGACAGGAACATATAACCACTGCCTGCACGCAGCTCGGGTCCTGCTCCTGTCAGAGCCATCCCCGGGAGGAGGAGGAGGCAGGCCCGTGCTATCCCCAGCTGGCGCCACCCGCCCTCGCGGGTCTCTGCCTCTGCCGAGCCCTCCACCCCGGGCCACCCTCACCTTGACATCCTCCCACCGCTCCTTGTCTTCCTTCAGGACCCGGCTGGTGTGCAGTGGCGTCTGAGGGACCTTTGTGGACTGCTGAGAGAGAGAGAGAGAGAGAGAGGAGGATCAGGTGAACACTGGGGGCAAAAAAAAGTGCTGGCTCAGACCTTGCTGTGCTGAAGGCCAATGTGCTCAGCTCTAGAGCTTTCCAGTCTGCCAGGCTTACCATGATCCAGGGGTGGTTCATGAACTCGGTGATGGTCATTCTCTGCGTAGGCTCTGTTTTCAGCAGGTTCCGGATCAGCATCTTCACTGTGGGGTGAGGAAGGACAGGGACAGCTCAGAGGCCACTCCCTGTCCACAGGCTTTAGAGAAAAGCGGGCCTAAAGCGGTGGGGATCACACGGAGGTACTGGTTCCCCAGGGAACTGAGGTCCATGGTAACCGTCCCCACACAGCCCCAGGGCCCCGGCCTGGACTCAGGTCCTTGACACTGACAAAACACACTGGGCAGGTGTAGGCACAGATTTAGGCCCACAAATGATCACACACACACACACACACACACACACACACACACACACACACACACACAAAGGGCTCTTCCTCTTGTCCCAAAAGGCTGGGTTCATACCTTCTTCTGATACTTCTGACCATTCTGGGTTGGGAAATTCATACTGGCCCATTCGGATGCGAGTCTTCATGCCCGGAGAGATGGCAAGGCCGTGGTTAGAATAGAAGGGAGGGTACCCACACAGCCTGTGTCAAGAAGAGTCAGGAAGAGAGGACCAGAGCAGGTGTAACTGGGGGGCCCTGCACCAGGACAAGGGTAGTCAAAAGCCTCTTCTCCTTGTAAAGGTCACAAAGAAACAGGGGATCCTTGATACAGGCACCCTAGACAGAGGATGGCTGGCACCCGGCATCCACCATACGAAGGCTCTTTACCACGTGCCCATGAGCCAGTTTCTACCCCAGCTGACAGTCAGAACCCACTATGGGCTGAGAGAAGGGGGCAGGCGGGGGATTCCCCGGGAATCCCCCACTTAGAAGGGGAATAGTGACATTTGCCTCTTCCCCTTATCCTGGAGAGGGCCTGGCCGCCGTGGCTCCCTACCCTCCCTCCCCCCACCAGCCAGCCCCCTGCCCCGCACACTCACAGGATGTACATGATGACACCCAAGGACCACATGTCACATGACTTGTCATACTTCTCTGGGCCCAGTACTTCTGGAGCTGCAAACCAAAGACCAACATTGTGGCCTCAGAACACTGCGACCTGCCCAGCATCTCCGTGGATGAGGCTCCCCCAACAACTGGACCAACACCATGGCTGCCAAGGGGTGGGGGCTGGAGGGGCCCTGCAGCTCCCTGAACTGCTGGGGACTTGCGAGTCCACGCTGTCCACTTAACGTCATAAACTAGCTTTGGGAGTTCGTTCTAGAACAATCAGCTAGGGCTCCAGAGCTACTTCTGGGTCCCAGACTCCACTGACAGAAATGATGGCACATCTCAGAAAGAGTGTGCAGGCATATAAAACCCTACCCATAATCCTCGGCGGTGATTTCTACCATTCCTCTGTCCTAGTTGCATTCCACAGCCTTGCTCCTGATGGGGTCTCACCAGAGCCAGTGCCAGAAAGGGCCGTAAGGGCTGGGCTGCACAGGAACTGTGGCCTCCTGAGGCCCGTGAAGGAGGGGGGAAGACGGTCTGTGGGACAGACCAGAAGTCGGGGGCTCCCTGGACTTACCCACATAGTACGGCGTATAACAAGGAGTGGTCAAGGAGTTGTGGCTCGTGGTCTCCTTGGCAAAACCAAAGTCGGTGAGTTTCAGAATGGCATTGGGCCTTTTGGAGGTGTATAGGAGATTCTCAGGCTATGGAAAGAGATAGAGAGATGCTTATTGACGTTGTGGGACCTGCGAGAGGCTGTCAGACCCCAGAAGGCCCTCGGCACCGCTCACCACGCAAACAGAGGCTGGCCCTGGAGAACAGGCGGACACCGGTAACCACCATGAACATTACATCACGGGACAGAAACCCAAGGGTGTGGCAACTAGATACGGGTGAGACCCACAGGGCAGGGACCCCACAGGGCTGACCCATCTGCCCTCGGGCAGCCGGAAGTCAGAATGTGGAGCTCTCCCGAGGACGGTGGACTCAGCAGGGGTGGCAATGGCCTCACCAGCCTGTTCCCAAATCCTTAGCCCACATGGCATCTTCCCGGTCCCTCTGCCCTAGGCCGCAGCCCTTCCGCGCTCAGACCAGGGCACGAACAGCTGGTACCTTGACGTCCCGGTGAGCAATGTTGATCGAGTGCAAATACTGGATGGCCTCGCCAATGCTTTTCATGATTTCTGACGCTTCTGTGGGGGAGGGGGGGAGGATGGCAGAGATGTGTCCGGAGGCTTGAACACCCCCCCACCCCACACCATCGGTCACCCCACCACCACCTGCCACCCTGCACTCCAGGAAGAAAGAACTAGAGGATGTCCACTCTTCCGAAGGCTGCGCCTCTTGGCAGGAGGCACAGCCCCGGCCTCTGCCAGGCCCTGGGCACGCTCCTGCCCTGCGCCCCAAGCCTGTCCCCACAGCGAACCCCTGCTCACCTCTTTCTGTGAACGCTTGGTCTCCCCGGTCCTGGATTCGGCTGAAGAGTTCTCCGCCATCCAGACTGAAGGAAAGCCACAGTGGGTGAGAGCGAGGAACCCAGAGCCCCTCGACTCCCTCGCCCGTGCGCCGTGGCCCCTGGCAGAAGTCAAGCATTCGCATTCCAAGCTCCAAGGGACGGACTGTCCTCCGAGGGAGAGGCAACCCACCCCGGCAAAGCACAGGGACAGGCAGGGCAGCAATCGAGCGCAAGTCCACAGCACCAGAAAGGACCCGAAGGACCCACGGCTAGAGCGGTCTCCACCTGGCTGCTTACCACTCCATGACGATCAGCAGGCACTTCCTCCCCGCATAGAGATTCTCATAAACATCCACGATGCGCACGATGTGAGGGCACTGGGAGGCCCGCCAGTGCAGCTCCACCTCCCTGCGAGCCTTGGGGCAGTCCTGGAGCATCTGCAAGGCCAGCGTTCTCTTGAGTGACCGGGCTCCCCAGGGCGGCGCCGCAGTGCTCACCCTTCCCACAATGCCACCAGCATTCACCCCGACACCTTTACTCCCACGCCTCTCTCGGCCCTGCTGGCTTGCTCTCTGGCTCCCTCTCCTGGACGCCAGGAGGTCTGCACAGCAGCTATGTGCTCTGCCCGAAACCTCAACTGACCCCTGGGGCCTCGAGAGGCAGGCTGAGATCAGCCCTGGCTCATTCTGGACAACGGAGCCTTCTGTGGGTAAGTGCACTATAAAAGCAGGTGGCGGTCAGGGTCAGGTGTCAGGGAGTGTGGTGACAGGGGTGTGCAGAGAAAGAAGAACCAGAACAATCACAGAAAGGGGCCTGGAAGAGGGAGATTCTCAAATCAGCAGGAAGAGGTATCCCCACGATCACCCAGACCCACACACCGGACCCAGAGCCAATGTTCTACCTGTGGCTTACTTCACTAAACCAACAGATAGATGTTGGCCTGAATTCTAGTTCTTACAAATGCTGCAACCTTGAGCAACATATGTAACTACCTGACCTTGTTTTAGTCCCCTCTTCTTTTCTGGACTAAGCATTGGATACAAAGTGATTCTGGGATCTCACCCATGCCTGGGGCTGAGCCCTGAGGACAGCTCAACAGGTCGGCCTCACTAGATCCATTCCTTTTTCTGGTGACTAATACTCAAAAGGCCCAGAAGAACTTTGTAGGGCCTGAGAGGTTTCCATTAAAAAAAAAAAAAAGGGTTTGGGAATCCACATCATCTTTTCTGCATCTGGCACCTGGGACCACGCCAGTCACCTTGGTACCATTAAGGAGGCAGGCTTCTGAGGACAAGCCAGTACACAGAGGGAGGCAAGCAGGACAGAGAGCAGAGCCCTGGATCCTGGCTACATCACCAAGTATCCCTCACGACTTCTTTCTGGTATGACAACAAACCTTTCTGGCTGTTAAACTGCCCAGCTTTTACGAGAGTCGACGCTAAATTGCATATGTGATTCCCCACACGGTGTCCAGAAAGAATCACTAATAGCTGTGGTCTCCCATGAAGTAGGCTGGGTCCAATAGTTTGCAGGAGGCAAGCTTCCCTGTGAGGTCACACTGCCACCGTGTGGCCATGTGGGAGCACTGCATACAAACTGAGGCCACTTTTCTACTTCATGAGTTTGGCTACACCAGGAGAAAAAAAGTTTAATGGGCAAGACAAAAGGTACAAAAATCAAAAAGTGACAACATGGAATAAACCAAAGGAGAGGGGAGAAAAAAGAAGTAACTTCACACAGTGCATTAAAAAAAACACTCTTGTTTTCATATCTTAGGTACTCATTTCAATTAGCATCATTTTATGTCACTGTTATTTTTAATAGGTTTATCTGATTTGGGGAAGGGAAGAGGAATAACAAAATAGTGAGACAAGGACAAAGCATGAACCAATGCAACAGCGATACTCACAAGATACTATGTTGGGAATGGAACTTTACAACCTGAAGGGGGGTAGGTTACAGGGAGGGAAAGTGAGAGAAAACAAGGAAGGGAGTAACACTGTTCTACAAGAAACATATTCATTGCCTTATGTATATACATCACCCTTACAATTAAAAGTTTAGTATACTTCCCCACACTCTTAAGAGAAGCAGGGAGAGGCACTGAGCAATTTCAGGTATATAAAATTCAACCCAACAAGCACAGAAAACTATGGGCCATGCATTGTGCCGCATATCGAGGGCACACAGAGTCCCACTCTGAAAGTTCAGGCTAGTGGGACGGAGACGAGGAGCTGCAGGAGGGAGGAACAGAAAATGCATGCAATCCACACCTTTCTTCTAGTTCTCCATTCTGTCACAGGACAGAAGGGAAAAGACGAAACCCTAGAGGCTTTCACACACCCACATGCTCTGTCTATTGGAGGGAGATGGAGACAGACAGCAAGACAGTCACGGTGCTGAAGCAGCTCCCAGGCCCGATATATCCTTTAGCGTCAGGACATGACTGTCACCCACTGTGCAGGCCACGGGGCCAAGACAGAAGTTCTGAGACACTGGCAACTTTGGTCTAGGGTCCAGGAACTTTGGTTTGAGATCCCTCTGGGGATCATATATAGCCCAAGCACTGGTACCTACAGTTGGGACTCATACGGGTGACAGGCCAGCCAGGTTTCACATAGTAGAACAGACATGGAAGACAGGCTGCACCAGGGCCAAACAGATCAGGCACAGTTCCAGCAAGGTATGGCGGATCATCCTTCCTGTATCTATCCTGTATCTATCCAAAAGGCCAGTAAAAAAGTTTTCAGTGGCTGGGCATGGTGGTGTAGCCCACCATCCTGGGCTTCCTGGCTAAAGTGCTTACAAATCAGAGGGACAATAGGGGACATTCAAAGGGCTGGGGGGGAGGGGCACACATTTCCAGAACAGCCGAATAGGAGGGGCTTCTGTCACTCCCTACAGGCACATGTGAATGAAAGCTTGAGAACAATCCAATTCACTACACTAGGCACGGTACGGCTGGAGATTACAGGCAGGGGAGATGTGGGCTCGGCTCTGCACAGCCTGGCAGAGGTCACTATCTGACTGAACCTGCCCACCTGCCTTGACTTTCCCTCACAGAGCCCTTGGAAGCATCTAATGAAGCAAACCCTTTGAAAGTGCCTTGTGATCAGAAAGGCTTGCATCCTGGAAACCCGGAGCTCTGCCCTGGAGCGGCGTGGAGCCGCAGAGTAGGCTGGGTTCTGTTTCTATCTGGTTCACCAACACTTGCGCATCAGTTCTCTGCTCTAACCGGCCAGCACCATGTTCGGTGAGGACCACCAAGACCCAAAGCCATGTGCACACCTGGGCATCCTGAGTGGCACGCCGTCAGGTGCTGTTCTTCCTGCCGTGGGCAGGTGACAGCGCATCACCGCCAGAAGGCCTGGTTAACGCCATACTTCACACACACAGAGGCTGAGGGGTGATGGCGAGACCTGGCTTTGGAACCCCATGTGTTTGGACCCCAGTTCTGCACTCCCTAGCTTGTGTCAGGAAGCTAACTTACCCTGCTGGATGGCTTTTTTCATCTGTCAAGACAGCCTTAATTTCATATCCAGGGTACTTCTCTCCTTAAAAAAAAAAAAAAAAAAAAAAAAAGCCACCTCACCTCCCCAATCTAGCTTTCTATAGAGCAACTTCTGACTGGATTCACTGTTTAACGTTCCCTGCTCTAGGAGAAAGGAATGTCTGAGCACAGCCTTGTCCTGCTGGTGTTTCTCCCTCAGCATCTCAACTGTCCCAGAGGAGCGTCCCCGAAAGCGATGGGGGGGGGGGGGGGCAGCAGGTCTATCCTCTCTGGATGGAGTCACAAATGTAAAATACTCTTACTTCTCACAGCAAGCACTTCCCACAACGGCTGCTCAGGCATGTCTATCCAGGCACGTGTTTACCAGAAATCCCTGCCTGGATATGAAAACTCACCTAGACCACAAAAGCAAGACCTTCGATTTGGCAGGGCAGGCAGGTTGATATCACGAAGGCGGAGCCACAACGTGCCGAAGACACTTGTAGACAAGTGTGGGGAGAGAAGTAAAGCACACACTAATCCGAAGTCCAGGCTGAGTGAAGAACGCCATCCTCTCCCACCTTCACTCCCCTCTGGCTAGGCTGCCAGGCAGAGGGGAAGCAGCTCCAGGGGCACTGCCAGGCGCCACCAGCAGAGGGAGCCAGAGCAGCAGAAGCCAGCGAAGTCTTAAGGACAAGACCAAGGACCACAGGTGGGAGGGACAGGGACTAGAAGGCGGAGGGACCAACCCACTGAAAAGCTGCGGGCCTTTAGTCAAGGAATGGAGGGAGGGAGGACTTGTGACACTCATGCTAAGCCTGCAACTGTCACTCACCTCAGCTGAGTGTTCTGAAATCCTCTTGTACCGCAGAGGAGGCTAAATGCTGTGTGTGCTAGCCTGCAGTGCTAGACTAGCCAAGGCTACCTGCAGGGCTAACAGGGTCAGGATCAGGACACGGTGGCCCCACCTTGGGGGAGACCCTCGAAGAGGAAGGCAGCAAGAGAGACACAGGAGGCACCTAAATGTTGTTCCAGGTCTCTGGAGAAAGAAGCCTGGGGCTCTGGATTCAGGTTCTGCCTGGTCTCCTCTACCCCTCCATGGGACCTTCCATCACAAGGTACCATGGTGAGAGGCGGGGGTGCATTTTAAACCATGCTGAAAGACAGGAAAAAGGAAAGAAAGAAGGGATCCGAGGGCTGCCAGCAAGGCAGACAGACGTGAAACAACGGTCTGGGAGCTTCACTCCTCCTTACTAGCTGTGTGAACTAGGAGACTTTAACCACTCTGCCTGTCTCCTCATCCACTAAAGGACATACTAGCCTCACTTATACTTTCTAGTGTTGCGCAAGTACCTTACGGAAACGAGCAAGGGTGCAGTGCTGCATGTGTGCCTGCCATTCCTTTTCCACTCCTGCTCCCTATGTTATTCCCGCCGGGGTGGGCAGCTGGGATCCCGTCACCCCCACTTCACATAGGAGTTATTCTTAGCTCAGACACTAGGCGGTGGGGGGGGATCCAGGGTACTGGCGGGAGGCAGTTTGGACATAGCAGCCCTGGTCTCTCCCTCCCAAACCACCTAGGGACAGCTGGAGGTGGGGGTGCGCGTGTAATGGGAGAAGGGAAACGGCCCTCCCCCAGACCAACTCTGATCTGGTCCCAAGGATGAGATAAAAGTCCAGTCCAGGCACCCAGTGCATTGTGGGTATGTGGTGTGGTGTGAAGTGAGGCCTCTGCCTTCCTCGGGGCCAGGGGAAAGCCTTGTGTGGCATGTGCCAACCCAGCACGCCTTCGGGCCAGGGCCATCAAGCCTTTCTCCTCCGACCACAGAAGCCTCTTGTGTACCCTGTGGGGGATGGCGGCCTTGGGCGCAATTCAGGGTGAGAGGAACGGAGGCGGCGGCCTTGGAGAGCAGCCACAGTGGGGGCATCTCTACCTCTTGAGCACAATGCCCACGTGGGCAGCAGGCCCAGTTTGGTGGGGGGTGGGGACTCCTAGTGAAATGGCTACTTCCAGTGGGTTTTCTCCCCCACCGCCCACCCTGGGAGGGAATGTTCTATTTTACAGAAGAGATAATTAAGTATTGGCAGATTAGTTCAAGGTCTTTCAGCCAGGCATGGCAGGGCTGGAATTTAAAGCCTGCTCTCTTGCTCTTCCTAAAGCTCCCTTCCCGTCTCTATGGAAGACAGAGAGGGCAATGGCTGCCCTCGACCACAACAGAGGGGATCAGAGCCTGCAAACCTTGGGTGCAAAGTCCCTGAGGCAGAAATTCCACCCTGGGTACCTGCTCCAGAAATGGCTAAAGGAGCTTGATGTTCACCAGTTCTCTGTCCCAAGCACACCTACCAAAACTCAAACTCTCTCCTTCTATAATGAATTTAACTTAGGTTTCTAGAAAGGATCTGATAGCAAATGAGAAAAGCGCGCTACAAAACCTGATGTGCAGGTGTAATACCATCACCATATCTGTGTTTATTTGTAATGACCTGGGACTAAACCTATGCACACAGACACATATTTGTTCATGCATGTAAACACAGAAAGGTCAATAATGCTCAGTAAATTGTTCATAGTAATAATCTCTGAAAAATAAAATGGCAGATGATGCCAATTTCCTTTGCTGTGTATCTTTACTGCTGAGGTAGTTTACAATTAGCATCTGTTCCTTTCAAGCTCAGCTCTGTAAACCTTAATTGACTGTATACTGTACACACCCCAGCCTTACCAACCAAAGACTAGAACCTCCTCGAGGAAGTATTCCTCCAGTCCCCGCCCCCCCCCCAGGTCCACAGGCCAGGGTCTAACTTCTGCCAGTCTCAAGCAAGAAGCACTTTCTACCCAAAGGGTACAGGCAAGTGCCCCCAGCCCTCTCTCAAGAAGAGGGAGAACAGATGGAACTTGTTCCTTCTTCTTCTAGCTCTATGGGCCCCAGCCTACCTTGAAATACAGCCTTCTTCAGGAGAGTGCAGTACCATGATTCAGGCTCACAGAACACGAACACACACACACACACACACACACACACACACACAATCCCACAATGGGCAAATCAATTCTAAAAGGAGAGAGACTGAACGGTACATTGTTTTGGTGTCATCCACTACTAGCAGGTCCATCTAGACCCCCTGTCCAGAGATCCAAGGGTTGAGAGGGGCCTGGGAAAGAAGCACCCAACACTGGATCTCATCAGCACACAACGCCCTCCTTCAGCAGAACCTGGAGCGCCAGCACAGCCCACACAGGCTGGGAGAGCATGACAGATAAGGGCTGGAACAACCCTTCCACACAGGGCTTACACCCTAGGAGGCGCATTAGAAATGACTTCCAACAAAGTCTTTTTTCAATTATTCCTTGTGATCTCGGCAACAAGATACAGCCAATATAAAGCAGCCATGGTGGTGAGAATCTCAGCTCCCCAACTGCGGACAGCTGCCTACAAGCCGGCTTCCCTGTCCATCCACACGGCTCCAGACACAGCAGATGAATGCAGACACATCTTCACTCAACTGATTTTCCTCTCCATACACTGAGGGAGGATAAAGGGATATACACCCCACCCGACTCTTCCAGAATCTCTGCAACGCTCAGGAAGATGCTTCCCTATAAGCTGGGCACAGTGGCTCGCGCCTGTAATTCTAGCTACTCAGGAGGCTGAGATCTGACAGTTCCAGTTCAAAGCCCAGGCAGATAAAGCTGCAAGACTCTAATCTCCATCTAACCATCAAAAAAGCCAAAAGTGAAACCATGGCTCAAATGGTAGAGGGCCAAGAGAATGTGAGGCCCTGAGTTAAAGCTATCCACACGCATGTGTGCAGGCAGGCAGGCAGACAGACAGACAGACACACACACACACACGCACGCACGCAACACAGATGGCCAAATGAAAGATGAAGGCCACTGAAACTCATCATTGAGGGAAAAATGTTTATAAAAAACAAGATGATCACTGCACCATGTCTGCAAAAACTTGGGGAGGAAAGGCACTCTGAGTCTCAAATACACTCACTTTGTAGGGACAGACGTGAGTTTAATTTTGGAGGAATTTGACCATACCTATCAAAACTGTGAAGGTTCTAACCTTGACTCAGTATCTACCCAGACAGAAATCTAGCTGACAAATGACATCCACAAGGCTGTTTAATGGCAAAAACAATAAATAATAGGACTGGTAATAATCTAAATATTTACCAAGAAGGTGTTCTTCAGATAAATGACAGCAGGGCCCTGGCACATCCTGTAAAACAACACATCTGAACCAGCCACTATGAAAGAACACGGTGTATGATGAAACGGGACAGTAGTTAAGGATCAGACACTTTGGCTTTATGTTTTATGTTCTAACTTTTTAATGGAATGGTATTCACATTTCTAAAGAAACGTTTCAAATATTTTCATAAAGACAAGGAATCAACATACCAAAAGGCCTTTTAGTGGTTTACTATAAATGGTAGGGTGATGGAGTGACCTTTGCAGACCTTTTAAATTTTCAAAATTAAGAAGGAAAAATGCTAAGCAGAATATACAATAACATTCCCTTCTATGTGGCTTTATGGTTGTTGTTTTCGTAACACAGAAAAGGATATATGGATGTGTAGATGTTTACATTTCTTCTAGAGGAAGATTTTTCTAGTGACTCACGCCTGTAATCCTAGCTACTCAGGAGGCTGAGAGCTGAGGACTGACATTGAAAACCAGCCTGGGCAGTAGTCTGTGAGACTCTTACCTCCAATCAACTTCCATGAAGTTGTTAGTGAAGACATGGTTCAAGGGTAGAGCACCAGCAAGCCTAGTACCAGCACAAAAGGGATGGTGAGCCAGGTACACTTTATAGAGAAAAGAATATTACCACATTTAAGGCTTCAAACAGCTCTACAGAATACAGCCAATTGCTGGCTCCCTGCACAGGTGTGCCAACGAAGGCCCAGTGAAGCAACTTGCCCAAGGCCACGCAGGTAGTAAAAGATAAAAGTGCAATTGCAACCTCCAGCCTTTGGATTGTGGGGTTTCCCTGCCACACACAACAAAGAAGCTCTTAACAAATAAACCTGAGGAGGAGGTAACAAGTTGGATAAGAAATGTACTCACTGAGGTACGTATGAAACTGTAATCCCTCTGTATATTACTTTGACAATAAAGAAATGAAAAAAAAAAGATAAATAAACTTGAGCTGCTATTAGTTTACTATCAACCTGTCTGTCTCCTCCTCCTGAACGACCTTCATGTCTCCCATCCACCAAGTCCTGGCATGCAGGACCACAGAACACGGTCAGAAGTCACCATAAACACTGGCTGAGAAACACACAGACAGTGCATCGACCACAGGCAGTGAGAGACAGGGGATGGTGTTAGAAACCTCAAACTCTCCAAGTTTAAGCTTAAATTGAGTGGCAACGGGAAATAAAATGCCATGTCCTTACTATAATCCTAGCTCTTTTGAAGGCAGAAATCTGGGGATCAAAGTTTAAGATCAACACCAGGCACCAGTGGCTCACACCTGTAATCCTAGCTACTAAGAAGGTTGACTCTGAGGATTAAGGTTCAAAACCAGCCCAGGCAATTAAGTCCATGAGACTTATCTCCAATGAAGCACCAAAAAAGCTGGAAGTGGCACTATGGCTCAAGTGGTAGAGTGCTAGCCTTGAGCACAAAAGCTCAGGGACAGCACCCTGGCCCTGAATTCAACTCCAGGCAAATATAAATAAGTAAAAAAAAAAAAAATGTTTGAGATCATCCTGGGCAGAAAAGAAGTTTGTAAGACTCCATCTCAACTAACAGCCGAGTATAGTGGTGTGTGCCTATTATCCCAGCTACAGGAGAAGCACAAAGGCTAAGGGTAGTGTCGCTTGCCTGTGATCTCCAGCAACATGTGAAAGCATTAAGCAGGAGGACTGTATCCCAGACAAGCCTGGACACAAAGCAAGACCCTAGGTCCAAAACCACCAAGGTGAGCTAGGCCCTACTGGCTTATACTTAAAACGCTAGCTACCAGGCTGAGATCCAGAGGACCATGGTTCAAAGCCATCCAGGTCAGCAGAGTCTACTAGAGTCCATCTCCAAACAAGCAGCTAAAATAAGTGAGGGGCTGGAGGTCTGGTTCAAGTGGTAGAGTGGCAAGCAGAAGGCCCTGAGCATAATCCACAATAACACACACACACACACACACACACACACCGAAAATAAAGGAAAAGAAAAGGCTCAGGAGAAATAAGAAGGGCTGAGGTGTGAGTGGTAGAGTACCAGCTGAGCAAGCAGACATAAGTCCCTTAGCACAGTCCTTAGGACCACCAAAAGAAAAAGCAGAAAAAGGTCAGGAACACTATTGCTGGCCTAAGCAGCCTGGGTCAATTTGACCCTGTATAACTGCCAGAGCAAATTTAAAGTTAAAAAAAAAAAATACTGCCTCACCCCAAATCAGTAAAATGAGATTTGTGCATGTACACTGAAACCAGCAGATCTACTGAGAGAGAGAGAGAGAGGAGGGCAGAGAAGGGAGGGAAGAAGAAACAAGCAGTGTGTGAACAAATGTGTGCACACACACACACACACACACACACACACACACACACACACGAGGCCAAGAGCCAGAAGGCACATCCGTATTGTGGGAATATGGGAGTTTACACAGCAAGCAGAGGACATGAACCATTCTTTTCCCTGTGGTTTGGCAAAAAAATGTCCCAGACCCAGGACAGAACTCAAGCCCCTTAACACAAATACAAGGCCATCAGTGTTAACCCTTCAGGGGTAATCTCTTCTCTGATAAAAGCATGGTATTTGATAAATTGTCTTTCCTGACTCAAGACAGCTTAAAACACAAGCTAGGAGCTGGGTGCCAGTGGCTCATAGCTATAATCTTAGCTACTCTAGAGGCTGAGATTTGAAGATCACCATTTGAAGCCAACAAGAACAGGGAAGTTCATGAGATTCTTATCTCCAATTAACTATCCTCTTTCTCCCCCCCCCCCCAAAAAAAAAGCCAAAGGTGGAGCTGTGGCTGCAGGCCCCAAGTTCAAGCCCCAGGATTGGCGGAAGGAAGGAAGGAAGGAAGGAAGGAAGGAAGGAAGGAAGGAAGGAAGGAAGGAAGGAAGGAAGGAAGGAAGGAAGGAAGGAAGGAAGGAAGGAAGGAAGGAAGGGGAACTGTTACTCTGGACTAAATTCTGACCAGGAAGTATATTATTTTTTCTTACACACACACACACACACACACACACACACACACACACACACATCGTAGCAAAAACAACAAAAACAAGAATTTCACACTAACAGGAAGTAACTTTGTTGATTTAGAGTTCAAAGAGGGGAAGAAAAAATAATAATAACCTGCAGACAAAAGCAATAGTTTATTCTAGACAATCTAGATGTTGCAACAAAGTAGCACGAGAGGCAAAGATCCCAGAAGGGAGTCAAACATTGAAGACACGCTCCAGTCTCTAATAAGTGAGTTCTGACACAATTCTGACACATCTAAGACAATAACCCCATAAAGAAAAAAGCCAGGAGCAGAAAAAAAAAATCAGAGCTGTTCCAGACATTGGTAGCTCACTGCTATAATTCAGGAGACTGAGATCTAAGGATCATGGCTCAAAGCTAACCTGGACAGGAAAGTCTATGAGACTCTTATCTCCAATTAAACACCACAAAACTGGAAGTACTATGGCTCAAAGTGGTAGAGCGCTAGCCTAGAGCACAAAGAGTTCAGGGACAATGCCCAGTCCCCAAATTCAAGCTCCACAACTGACAAAAATAAAGTAAAATGATCAGAGATGTGTCTAAAGACAAAAACTACGCCTCAAGTCCAAGCTAAACTAAGAAGCAATTTATAAGCCAGTTACTGATAGCTCACACCTGTAATCCTAGCTACTCAGATGGCTGAGATCTGAGGATCACAGTTTGAAGCCAATTGAGATCAGAAAAGTCTGTGTGACTCTTACCTCCAAACAGCTGGAAGTAGAGCTTTGAGCATAAAAGCTCAGGGACAGCCTTGAGTTCAAGCTCCAGGACCCTGTCTCTCTCTCTCTCTCACACACACACACACAGACACAGCAAGACAAGGACCAACTTACAGTCACTCCATAATGACTGAGCTAAAAGATCCCATCTTAGAAGAATCACATGCAGCAAGGAAAGCAGGTAAGTGTGAACCAGCAGACCAGCAGACCAGGGGCTCAGCAGCTCTGCTCCAGGACCACCAGGCAGGCTACTTCCCAACCCAATGCAGTCCAGGCACAGGACTGTTTCCCCCTAAGCTGGGGAAAAAGAAACACTAGGTAAGGCCAAAGTGTGTCAACTACGAGGATACAGTCTTGACTGTTTTGAGAGAAATGGATAAACAGGATGGATTGCTTCCCTTAATATCAGGCTCTGGCAAAGCTCTAGGACAGATAATGAGCTAGACTTTCACAAACCCAGTTTGAATTCCCTAAGCAACCATGGCAAATTAATCTCATTTCCTTTTTAGCAGAATTATTGCATTGCAGACCAAAGGAATGCCAGGCCCAAGTCAAGAGGCCTGGGTTTTATAAGGTATACAGACACAGTGTTCTGCCAGGCCTTAGAAAGACAGAGTGAGATGACAAAGCATTTAAACAATACTTGGAATTGCTATAAGTGACCAATAATAGAGTGTCATTTAATGGAAGATCTAGGACAGGCTGCTGACTGCCAGACTGAACTCATTGTCCCCTCCAAACTGCTCCAGGACCTTGGTAAGTGGCAATGGCGGCCCAGGTGACCAGCCTGCCAGATGTAAATTCGGAAGACCTCAGCCTCTCCCTTCCCCAAGAGGACCAACCCAGTTGTCTCTGGAGAGACTCTCCCAACCCCAGCTTCCCTATTCAGTCTTACTGCTCACACACACACATACACACACACACTTGCCTGAGCCCCGCTTTCTCTCCTGCACATTCTAAATGGGCTCAAGATGGCAGATTTACTCTCTCCCAATCCATCCTAAAATATCTCTGCTGGATAACAGATTAAAACCCAAATTCTGATCTTAGTCTTTCCCAGATAGCATCTTTACCCTCATCTTCCAGCATCCCTACTCACGCTGAACTTCATGACTCAAGCAAGCCACACCTTTGCATGACTCCGTGTCTTTGCATCCTCCGAGACTCAGCACAATGTCACCTCCCCTGCGAAGCCTCTGGGGCCACTTCCAGGCAATGGAGTCCCAGTCCTCTTTGTTCCCATAAGAACTCAGGTTGGACCTGGTTCCTCCTCCCACTGGGGGAGGAGCCTGGGGCCATGTCTTATTCATCTTTAGATTCCAAGTCCTAACCCAATACTTGGAATTTAGGAGGCACTCAATAAATGCTTGCCTGTTCATTAATCTCAAAGAATGCTGGTAATGACAAGCCAAGGAATGTTATCCTTGCTTTATTCCAGTAATTTACCATCAGGCAGTCTAAAGAAATAATAGGCCACAAGCTTACCAAACTTGCAGGTGAGAAAAACTAAATATGTGAAAACTAAATAAATAAGGGAGGGACAACTAGTATACTCAGTAGGAGATTTTAAGATAGGAAGCCAGGTGCCTGTGGTTCACGCCAGTAATCTCAGCTACTCAGGACACTGAGATCTAAGGGGATCATGGTTCGAAGCTACCCCAAGCAAGAAAGTCCACAAGACTCTTACTTATCTCCAATTAATCACAGAAAAAGCCAAAAGTGGTGTTGTAGCTCAAGTGACAGAGTGCTATCCTTGAGCAAAAGGAGCTTACAGACAGCACCCAGGGCAAGGGTTCAAGGCCCAGAACCAGCAAAAAGAAAAAAGAAATTTTTTAACTGCAGTAGGAGAAATTCTAATTCCCCAAAATGTCATATATATATTAGTGCTCAAAAAAAAAAAAATCATGCAGGGTGCCAGTGGCTCATGCCTGTAATCCTAGCTACTCAGAGGCTAAGATTTGAGGACTGAGGTTCAAAGCCAGCATGAACCAGAATGCTCTAACGGACTTATCTCCAATTAACCACCAAAAAGCCAGAAGTGAAACTATGGCTCAAGTGGTAGAGCACTAGCCTTAAGCAAAAAAAAAAAAAAAGCTGAAAGACTAGGTACTGAGTTCAAGTCCCATGA
Organism: Perognathus longimembris pacificus; assembly: GCF_023159225.1. Classification (NCBI taxonomy): domain Eukaryota; kingdom Metazoa; phylum Chordata; class Mammalia; order Rodentia; family Heteromyidae; genus Perognathus; species Perognathus longimembris. Next base: position 56,915,815 of record NC_063171.1, read on the forward strand.
CCAATACCAAAAAATAATAATAATTTTAAAAAAATTCATCCAGGACCAGGATGCCAGGAGTGGCTGCCAGCAAATGCTCTGAAGCCTGCTTCCCAGGAGTCAGCAGACCACACCACCTCAAACTAGTACCCCTCCCCGCTGGGCATTTCTCATTCTCCGGAAGTCTCTCTCTAGCTTCCTTTGCCCTAACACAGGGATAATAAATATGGGAGCTGTTCAGTTTAGCAATGTAATTGAACTTAGAAATGTGCCTAGTACATCTGTTAATGTTTTTTGTGTTTAAAGTTATTTCTAAGAAAAAGGGAAGAAAAGTGTGAGGCATTGTGGTTAAAGGCAAAGACTCTTAAATTAGACTGCTCCAAGTTCAAAGGCCGGCTTTCAACTCCTAGCCTGGCCTTACCAGCAGTTTCACTTCCTTCTCCTCCTCCTGCAGTTAAGTTGAGTTAGTGACAGTATCACTTATAGGTATTCATTTTAGGGCTATGTGTTTTCAACTGGAAAAAAATCAAAATTAAATATGAATGGAACACAGGTGAAATAAATTATAGTGAATCATAGAATTATATTCAACTGTCAAAAGAATGAGGTAGATGGACATGCTAACATCCAAAGTTCTTCAAATAGATAGTCCTCCATGAAAAAAAAAAGTTGTAATTTGATACAACACAATCTAATCTCATTTTTTGTAAAAATATTTTGAAAAAAGTGTATGAGGGGCACTTACCTACACTTTTTGCTAATACAAGGCTTTGCTTTGTACAGTCATGTAGAGATATAAAAATGAAAGCAAAGCAATCTTAACCATCAATGGCAGAAAGTCATAATTGTCCCATGACCTTCAAAATTTTGTCAAAATGGGTGAGATTGATTGGAGTATGTTGTAAATTCAAGTGGAAATGTAATCACAAAAATCTCTCTGTGTAGCTAATAAAACTAATATTTTTTAAATGGTCAAAACAATTACTTTCAGGTTTGAATAAGAAAATCAAAAACAGCAAAGTAGGGCTGGGAATATGGCCTAGTGGCAAGAGTGCTTGCCTCGTATACATGAGGCCCTGGGTTCGATTCCTCAGCACCACATATACAGAAAATGGCCAGAAGTGGCGCTGTGGCTCAAGTGGCAGAGTGCTAGCCTTGAGCAAAAAAGAAGCCAGGGACAGTGCTCAGGCCCTGAGTTCACGGCCCAGGACTGGCCAAAACAAAACAAAACAAAAAAAACAGCAAAGTACATGTTTATGTAGTAATTTAAAACATCAGAGAAACTAAGAATGAACATTTCGATTCTTGGTAAAAGTTTTATCCAGAGTAATCTCAATAGTGTTTTATCCTGTCATTATTGAACTTATTTTATCCAGTGAACATCTTTTCTGGCCTTCACAAACTGCCAGACTTCTTTCTTTCTAGCTTTGGATCTGTTTCTATCTTTTTACCCTGTGAAGCATCTCCTAACAGGGCTGTTTCATTTTTGTTTTGTTAGTTCAGGGGCTTGAACTCAGGGCCTGGGTGTTGTACTTTACACTTTTTCTGCTCACGTTTGTTGTCCTACCACTTCAGCCACACTGCCACTCCCAGCTTTTGGGTGATGGTTAATTGGAGTTAAGAGTCTATGAACTTTCCTGCCTGGGCTGGCTTTGAACCATTATCCTCAGAGTTCAGATTCCTGAGTAGCTGGGATTACAAGTGTGAGCCACCAGCACCCAGCTTGGGATTGGTGTTATTTAATCTGTAATAACTGAAATCCACGAACCCTGAAAAGTAAAGTAAGGCCTGTCTGTCCAGAGAACACGAGCTGGAAGTCTGTACCCTAAGGAGCTCATGGTGATGGCCTCCAGAAGAGCTGTGCCTTGGGCCAGTCCCCAGCCAAGGTGATTCTGCCCTGAGGAAACAATATCTGGAAATTGTTTTGATTGTCACAATTTAGAGGGACAAGGAAGATGGCTACAGTAGCATCTAATGGGGGAGGGGAGTGCCAATTGAGTCCTTTGAAACACAGGCAATGGCCCACAATGAGAATACACCTGGTCCAAAAGACCAACAATACCAAAGCAAAGAAATGCTGTTTCAAATCTAAGAGTTTTGACTAAGTTAATTTTAGTAATAGCTTTTTCATCAGAGGGTAGAGGAGATTAAATGAGACCACAGCAAGTAGAAAGTATGTAATCAATTTGTCAATATCGGAGGCACCAAAGGACTTCAAGCTGAGTGGTTCGTGCCAACCACATTTTTGTGGCACCCTTACAAACATGAGCTCATCTGATGTGATACTACCATGTGGCTGCCAAAGACCAGTTTTACCATCATCTCATTATGTATCAAGTAGCGGGATCAAGAGAGGAATGCAGATCCAACCACACTCCCCACCTCTCACACATCAGAGGTGTGGCCCACATCTAGACCGCATCCAGGTTCCAGACCTTCCTTCTGGGCGGGCAACCCATTGAGAAAAAAAGAGTATTACATGGGATGTAACCAATCAGAGAACCGTGACACACATGGATCAATCTAATGAACTGGGCAAATGGCCAGAAGAACAAAAACCCTGAAGCAGATAAAGGACTGGATGAATCCTGAAATTCTATAGTTCTGTCATAGAAAAGGTACTAAACTTGTTCTGTGTGGCTCCTCAAGAGAGAAACCATGAACCATTTCACAACAGTAGGAGTCTTGATCAGGGCGGAGCAGAGACAGGCAGGTGGGCTCTCAGGAGGGATCTTACATTGGGGAGGGTAGGAGTTCATCTAGCTAAGCAACAGGGCTTCCTAGTACTCATTTTCTTGGTTGAGGAGGACAGAGGGGGCAGGGCAGAGTCAGAGTCAGTCAGGACCAAGAAGCAACAGTGTCCCATAACCTGGCACTCACACCCCCTAGGTATTGACCCAAGAGAAACAAAAACAGGTTCACAAAAACACTTGCGCAAGGGGCTGGGAATATGGCCTAGTGGTAAAGTGCTCGCCTTGTATACATGAAGCCCTGGGTTCAATTCCTCAGCACCACATATAAAGAAAAAGCCGAAAGTGGTGCTGTGGCTCACGTGGTAGAGTGCTAGCCTTGAGCAAAAAGAAGCCAGGGACAGTGCTCAGATCCTGAGTCCAAGCCCCGGGACTGGCAAGAAAAAAAACAAAAACAAACAACAACAACAAAAAACACTTGCGCAAGAATGCTCTCTCAATACCCTGGACACTGTACATATGTGTATTAGAACTAGGGAAGGGAAAGGGAATATCAAAATCGAGAGACAACAGGTAAAAAGACAAACCATTCCAAAAGCAATACTTACAAAACCATTTGGTATAAACCAACTGTACAACTCATGGGGGGAGGAGGAAAGAGGAAGGGGGAGGTGGGGGAAAAACGAGGGAGGAGGTATCAAGCTGAACAAGAAATGTACTCACTGCCTTACATATGAAACCATAACCCCTCTGTACTTCACTTTGACAATAAAGGAAAAGAAAAAAAAAAGAAAAAGAATGCTCTCTCGAGCTTCATCACAGTCCCAAACTGGATCGACCAATGCCCATCCATAGGATAATGGATAAACAGACTAATATCCTGTCCATACAATGGAACACTGCTTAGCACAGAAAGAAAAAAAAAAAACTGCCAATATATGCAACCACATGAACAAACTTCACCCAAGAGTACTTAATGATTATCCCATTCATATAAGGTTCCCAAACAGGTCAAAACTTTCTGCACTGAAATCAACATAGAGTTCAACAATACACACACACACACACACACACACGTGTGTGTGTGTGTGTGATTACCTGTAAATGGGTAGATTTGGACATGTTTGGAGCCCTAGGGAATAGGGTAATAAAACCTTTTGTTCTGCTGTTGCAGCAAGTGGGGTACACGTGGAGACCTCTACCAACTCACCAAACAATACTGTTGTTATCAAAAGTCATAAAATGATACACTAAAATTTTTGTGTTTTACTATTATAGAAGTTAACCCCCCCCCAAAAAATATGCATGAACCCATACTGAACTCCAGTGCCTATATATTTAGGGTGAAATGCACTGATGGCTTGCAGATGACTATGAAATGTATCCCCCGGACAAGATGGACTCTAAGTAGATGAAAAGAGGGAAGAAATAATAAAGCAATTATAGTAAAGACAAAGCAAATACAGTAAATGGTTAACGGTAGCTTTGCAGTTGGGCACATGAGTGCTCACTGTACAATTCCTTCAAGCCTGCTGCTATCTGAAGTGGTTTACAATAAGAAATTGTGGGGAAGAGGTGGCTGGAGGTCAGGGGAGGAGAGGGAAGAAGCAGCAAAGGGCTGGGTTTCAGCCTGAGCTGCGAGCAGGCCATCCTGGCTAAAAGGAGCCCACATGAAGCTGGTGCTCAGACCTTTGCTGTCTGAAGCCCCATTCCTACGGAACCAACTCCTTCAGTATAGGACTGTGTCAGGAACAAGCCCATGGCTCCTCTGGGTTTAGATGAAGGAACCCGTGTACAAGGAAGGGATTGGCTTAAAGGATCCCACATGTTCTTGAGCTCTGACACTTCTGAAAACCACTTTTCTAGACAGGAAGCAAAGACGCAGATGCCAATCACAGCTCCAGTGATTCGGTTTCATAAAGGCAAAGGCAAGGAGGCTGCTGCTCTATCAATGTGTCCTCAACAAAGGGTCTGGGGATAAGCAGTTCTCATTGTCTTCTTGTGAATGGTCCACGTGGTACCTCAGCCACACCCAACAATGAGAAGTCCCCTCTCCCCTAACACACACACACACACACACACACACACACACACACACACCCCACTATGGAAGCCCAAGAAAATTAAGGACATACATTTGCTGGGGGGAAAAAATTTCATTGACATTTTGAAAAGTCCAGCTTCAATGATTTTAAGATTACCCTCTCTCCTACCTCCCTGCCCCCTATCACCTGTAACAGAGATCCTGTAAACTGGATTGCATGAAGGACGACAGTGTAGTTTCTCTGCTCTGTGGCTCTCTACCTCAAGGTCACATAAGCTGGAGCTTGCCACATGATAGCGTATGCCAGGCAGCAGGATAACCCGCTTTGAGGCCCAATTCTGCAACTCGCTTGCTAAGCCCCTGTCTCCTCCTCTGTACAAGGCAAGGTATGGCCAGTGTATCTGAGCGGATGCTGTGGATCCCCCAGAAAACTACAGTGGACACAGAGAACCCCTTCTAGATTTCAGTACCCACATCTTGGCCTCAGCCATTATACTTGTTTCCTTGGAGACAAGCGAACCAAGAGTGTCTGGCTCAGATCTGAAAGAAGGATGTGCATACTTCTCAAACTAAAGACCACAACCTCACAAGCCAAAACAACCCTGACAGGACTTCTTTCTCATCATTACCCTTAAAATGAGGTAGAAGGTAGGTGGGCTACTCAGAAGCCAAGGGAAGTTTCTAGCGTGCCTGGAGGTGGAGGAACTCCCATTTCTCCCCTGAAATAACCACATCTTCACCTAAAGGAGACCTGGGATCCTTATCACCCAAGAGAACAGGATACCATGGTCTAGACCCAGATGTGTCACAGCTGCAAGCAAGGCCATGACAAGAAGCAGGGACCCAGCAAGGCTAGGATCTGGGGAAAAAGCAAAGCCAAGGTACACTGCCAGCTCCTCCCCAACTCAAGACTACTACCACACACTGGCTAGAGCCACACACCACAGTCTGAGGGAGGCTGGAGGGGAAGGGGAAGGACAGGAAGTGAGCACAGGACAAGGCCCAGCCACTGACAGCTCTGGCCTTGAGAGCAGCAGGTAAATGGCTTAGCTCACACTCTCACCATCTAGAAACACTGCCGATCTTCTAAACAAATAAAGCCCCACTGGGCGGCAAGAAAGTATTTCCACCAGGACCAATTTGTCTAGAAGAGGCGGGAAGGTAGTAAGGATACATCCCCAGCCGATGGCGGAAGGAGGGGTGACCACCCTCTTCTCCTGCTCCCTCTGCACACCACATCCAGCTCAGTGAGCTCAGAGCTTCCTCCTGTGGAGTCAGTCCTGGGGGGGTCATCGCTGCTGCTCCCTCCAGGGAGAACCCAACAGCAGTAGCTCAAACCATTGCTTCCCACACCACAGCTGGCCCACCCAGACGTGGGCAAGTGGGGCGGGGGGCAAATGAGGACAGCATCTGCCCTTTCTCCTGGAACAAAGGACAGCGGTCTAGCTTGCTCCTCCCCCGTCTGAGTGACAGGGCCTCTGGCTGAGCAAAGAGGGAGCAGGCCAAAGAGGCAGAAGATGAAGGACGCTTCGACCGCCTCAACCTCGTTCTACCACGCAGGGGGACGGACTAACCCCCCCCCCCCAGGGAAAAGACAGAAAGGAAGAAAACAGCCTCCTTCAAAAAAATAATTTTTAGAAACAAATCAATTAATCAAACAGATATAGGAAATGCTAGCCCTGTGTTAATTATCCTGATGTCTTCAAACACTGAAAATGCACCTTCCCCAGGAAGAGCCGCTGACTGGCAGCCCACAGTCCCATCTGTCCCTAGTTGCCAATTGCTTTAGAAACAGCCATGGCCCCAGGCAGCCGCCCCACAAGGGACAGGCCTGCACTGCACCACGCTCTGGGAATCCCCTTGGCTGGATTTGTTCCAACTGAAGAATCTGCAGAGGCCTCCCAGGCATTTCTCAGGAAGCTAGCCATCTGGGGGACCATTGATTTATCCCATTCCCACCACCCCACCAATGGTCTACAAACAATTCCACCCAGGACGCCCCAATTAAAACAAAAATAAACTCTATGGATATTATTGATCTATTTCACAATCCTAAATTCTTCCTTAAACGTAACTCAGCTCAGTGGCTTTCTCCCCTAGTCTACCCTCCCAGAGCCCTTCTGACAGTAGAAAAGGAAGGAAAGCTCCAGCCCACCTGCTTCTTCCTAGCTGCCCCTCAAGGGTCAAGGGTCAACACACACACACAACACACACACACACACACACACACACACACACACACACACCATTTGCCTTAGTTATCTTCATCATCCCAAAAAGAGAAAGATAAGGGACCTAACTCCAGCTCCTCCCACCCCCTTCCAGGATTAGCAAGCAGCTGCCTCCAAGCCCCAGCCCCTCCCTTCTCCAATACTGAGAGGCTCTGGACAGCCTGGGCCTCCAGCAGGGGGGTGTCTGCGGAAGGCTCATTCACCCCCACACTGAAAACTGCGTTTCCCAGGCATGACAGATGTAGCTGTTATTCAGTGTTTCCAAGCCAAGACAAAGCTGCTCCAGAAACATAAAGCCAACAGGGACAGGAACACAGCCACCTTCAATAGAAGCCACCTGCCAGTCCCTCCTCAGCCACGCCCCCAGTGCACACACGCACATACACCTTTTCAAACCTCTCCAAATGGCATTGGCCCAAGTCAGGTGGCTTTTTTTCCCCCCTGAATCAATGGACAGTTCTCTTAGAGATCTGTATTGCTGTTTCTCAAATAGCATCCTGTAGGATATTAATAAATGACACATTAGAAAGGGTCCATACGTCAGAAGCACTGGCTTAAAAAAACAAAAACAAAAAACAGATTCTGTCACTGCAGAACTCCTTGGAGCCTTTAATGTGGCAATGTGCAAGGCGTGAGTGTTCCATGTTCATCCTCCATGCCTAGCGCCTCTGCCTCGTGGAGTGTGTGAGAAATACTCGGCTTACACGTTTCCCCTCCATAGCTTCTAGCAAGCAGATGAGGGAACGTGTGAACGAAGCACCAGTGCATGGCTAGGATCTTCACTACTCAAGCCCAGCGGTAATGACGCTCTGGCGTAGACCATTAAACAGTCACACAGGAAGAGAATGTGCCAAGCATCACTCTGCCAAGTGGGGCTGTGGATGGCACCAAGGATAGGGTTCAACCCCCAAGATGAGCCAGCTGGTTTTATTTCTGTATCTAGTCCTCCCCACCTCAGACCTCACTGGACATTCGGCACTTGGCTATATGGTACCTGGGTGGTCACACTTCCTGTACACACACCTGTAGCCAGCGTACACTCACCACCATACCATCGCACTACATCTGGGTGAGTTCAGCCACCACCACCCGATTGCAGCAGAGCAACCTGCAAGGACTCAGGGGAGGAAGGCCAATGGAATTTGACCAGCAAGGGGGCGCTGGCCCTTCTTACTCAACCTCTTCATCCAGGGCCAGGGCCTGGTAACAGTGGATAGGTCACAATGAGTGGTAGATGCTGGCAGACGGGGCACAAACCTACGTATCACAGGCTTTCATTTGGAATTCAAAGTGGCACCCCTTGTCCCCTCAAGAGAAACTGTCAGACAGACCCTAGTGTGGGTTAAGAAAAATAGAGCCCTGAGCCCCAGGGGAAACTTGCAGTACTGGGCTCTTAGCTTTGCTCACAATGAAGCAGACCCTAAAAGGGGACCTTCGCAGAGCTCTGCAGCTGGGTAGAGAAGAGGTGTGCCCCCCCCCTCTCTCTCTCTCTCTCTCTCTCTCTCTCTCTCTCACACACACACACACACACACACACACTGATGTGGGGGCACTCCCTGCCCCCCCACCCCACCTCCCCCCACAGAAAGGATGGGACTATTCCTGGAACGTACACGATTCTCAGAAGGCTTTCGGAGGAACTACAGGTTGTGGTTAGCATCTGGGCCACCATCAAGAGGCTGGGGGAATTCCTTGAACTCTAGCCCTGCCCTGCCAGGGGGAGGGGGAGGGGGAGTGCACGGGGTGGAGGTGGGGGGGTCCTCCAGTAACCTGGTTAGAAAACAACAGGAGCTATCAGAGGCTGAAGCATGGGTGCTTTATCACCTTAGGATAGGCCAGACTTTATTCCTTCCCTACTTACCTCATTTCTCTTCTTGTCCATTTGGAAAATAAGTCCAATCTGTGGGTGTAGGTGCTGAGCATGAAGAAGAGGCTGACAACCTGCCTCTGATTGCCTCCCCAGCTCCCCAGCCAGCCCCAAAGGTCCCTTCCTGGTTCCTCGCCATGCCCTCCCCCCACAGCCCCACTCTTCTCTAGGCTACGGAGAATTCTTGGGCTCCACTAATTATTCCAATCATCTCCTCTTACTGGGAGAAATTATGTTTGAAAGTAGCTGCCTTTGAAGCTGACACTTTAATACTTGATTTAAGACACTTTATTTGTTTAAATACCAGTTTTGCCTCTGAGGCAGCCAAGCCTCACGCCCTGCTTGTTAATTATCAGCTGCTAAATAGTACTTTCCACATTGGAGCTGAGAGTGAAGATGCTAGTACCCATCCAGCCAGGGGCTTCCAATTCCCCAAGCACCCAGACATCAGTGGCTCACACGGATAGTCCTAGCTACTTCAGGACGCTGAGATCTGAGGAAGAGGTTCAAAGCCAGCCCAGGCAGGAAAGTCCAGGAGATATTTCTCTCCAATCAGCCACCAATCGGCTAGAAGTGGAGTTGTAGCTCAAGTGGTGAAAAGCCAGTCTTGAGCACAAAAACTAAAAGACAGTGCCCAGGCACTGAGTTCAAGCCCTAGTGCTGTCACGTACATGCACACACATACACACGCGCGTGCGCGCACACACACACAAGTGGATCCATTCCTGCAGTGTGTATTGCATCTCAGGATGTATCGGGCCGTGAGACAGTGCTTGTCCTCTAGGAGCTGTCTAGTAGGGGAGGCGAGGGTGGTGTCTTAAGTTCAGAGCAGCCATGCAGGCAGGGGGAGCATCTACCAGCCCATGTAGTAGAGTTGGTTCTACCTGCAATGAGACTGTGCAGGCAGGGGAAATCTTACCTGAGCCTCCAAGGATAAGTACAAGTCATCAGAAAGGATGCAGAAGGATGAACACATGGAGCCCAGGGAAGATGAAGATGAGTCCGCATGTGTGGCAGGGCAGGGAGGGTGAAGGTGGGAAGGAAGGGCAAACCCAGCTGTGCCTGAACGGCAGGTCTGGGGGGGGGGGGGGGGTTGCATTCATACTGGAGGTAAGTAAGGGAGGTCAGGGAGGTCAACTGAAGGTCTCTAACCATAAGGGACATTTGTAATCCTATCTGTCCAGGAACAAATGGCTGAGCCCCTCAGTGCCTCTGAAGGAAGCCACGTGGGTGCCCTGGAAGGCACGTGTTAATCACGCAGCCTAACAGCAGCAGGACACAAACAGGTCGACAGTATCCGTCCGTGTTCCTTGGGAACCTGCTGCTGAGATTCAAGCTATTCCGTTTCTCAGCAAGGCCTAAGAGGCAGAAGGATCCTGGGAATGGTGCTGCCCTTGGCCAATGACGCTCCCTGAAATGCACAGTGACACCAGGTAGCTGGAACATGGTACCCTGGTATGCTCAGACACCTATGGAGACTAGGGGCACAAGATGGAAGCCTCGGGGCTGGGGATATGGCCTAGTGGCAAGAGTGCCTGCCTCATATACATGAGGCCCTGGGTTCGATTCCCCAGCACCACATATACAGAAAATGGCCAGAAGTGGCGCTGTGGCTCAAGTGGCAGAGTGCTAGCCTTGAGCAAAAAGAAGCCAGGGACAGTGCTCAGGCCCTGAGTCCAAGCCGCAGGACTGGCCAAAAAAAAAAAAAAAGATGGAAGCCTCATGCCCTGAGGGGCTCTGAAGAAGGGCAGGAACACCAGGGTTGGTTCGTTTTTGGTTTTTTTTAACAAGGTCAGGGAACCAAATTCTTGACTCTGTAAGCATAAAACTATCACAATATTAAATATTTTTAATGGTAAGGTTTTCTTTTTTGGAAAGGGGTAAGCACTCTATCACTGGAGGAACATGAACATAGCTTAGACAGATGGGTGGTTGCCAGACCCAAGTGATTCTTACTTGGGAGCACACTAAAAATGCACCTTCCTGACTATCATCCCTGTATAGCCTAGGACTCGGTAAGCTACACCATGCTTCCCTGGAAGCTGGAACTCCAAATACTACCCAGTGGATGATGCCAATCTGCCTTGAGAGACAGGAGGCTGTCTGTGTGTATAGGAGTGGAGGGAGATAGTGTCTTCAAACAAGACACACTCAATGCCTTTTAAGATCCTTTACTAAGCTGGGCCTCATGGCAGATACCCATGATCCTCGCTACTCAGGAGGCAGAGTCAGGTGGAACATTTACTTATTTACTTTCAGGCTGGGGGAATGGTACAGGTGGTAGAGTGTTTATTAGCATGAATGAAGCCCTGGGTTCAGTCCTCAATACTAACGGTTCCTTTTTACTTGCCAGCTCACCTGAATCTCCCATGACCTTCCACGAGTCCCCTTCCAGCTCAGACTCTCTGCCAGAATGTGGGGTGATTATCTCAGAATCCTGTGTGAAGAGAATGTTCTGTGGTACGGAATGTCCTGTGCCCCACAATACAAGGGCCACTAGCCAACTACTGGGCATCAGAAACAGCACCACCAAAGAACTAAATTTTAAATTTTATTGTCTTAATAGTCATTGAAATAGCTACACAGGAGTCAGGGGCCAGCACATTGGCAGGTGCAGCTTCCTTTGGATTAGGGCTTATGTACTCACTATGAGGTCCAACAAATTCCAGCATTCACAGCCCCCTCCCTCCCCATTCCCAGCTGCCTTCCCTGAGTACCTCTCTAAGACAAAAAAAGATCAACCTCCAAGAAAGCCATGGGGAAGAAAAAGCTCTGTGTTTCCTGAACCTGAAGCACCAGGTGAGTGCCTCTCCAAAAACCCTCGCCTCTGAGGACTTTACCCTCTTCAGCCCACAAATGCAATGAACACCTGTCCAGAGAGGCCCAGCCATCTCCCTACAAGCAGACCTCATTCGGAGAGATGACCTAGAACATTCCTTAGTCGACAGAAGATGGGTTTCAAAGCTGGATTACGCTGGAACTTCTTGGCTAAGTGGAGGCAGAGAGAGCCGGGAGAGGGAAAGAAATCTCACCAAAGAAAGATGAAAGAAAGGCAGTTCCACTGCTTTTCCAGACCTCCCTCAAAAGTTGTCTTTGGAAAAAATATATTTTCTGTACATGTCCAAATACAACTGGATGTCTGCCCAGCTCCTGCACAGAGGCCAGAAATCAAACCCAACAAAGGACTCCAGAGGAACCATGTGTGTGGTCTTCCAGCCTTGACTCCTGCCTCCTGCACACACTTTGGGCCCCTCATCCCAGCCTCTGCCTGGAATATTCCACCAAGGTGATTGTCAGAATGGAGAGACAAGTACCACCCCAACCTTCTAGGATACCTTATGAACACAGACAGAAGAGGCAGCAAGTAGCGCCAGGTGGGTGGTAGGACCCACCAGTCCTATTTGAAGAGCTCTGAGCTATGAGGGAGGGACAAGCAGCAACCTTTCCGGACATGCCATTGGTGTATCTGACCTCTCTGGCCTGGTCAGTCTGTCTGTGGAGATGCAGCTAGCCTGCTGCAGAGACCATCTCTCAGAAGAAGGTACAGATAGGGAAGAAAGGCCCAGAAAGACTACCTGTAAAAAGCACTGTAGAGGAGTGGGAGGGTGGGAAGGAGTAAGATAACTGTTCATCAAAAGACTAGACACTTTTCCCAACGTTTCCTGAAAGACCGTTTTATTTTCTCCTCCTTCTTGCTCTGTAAAAGGAAAGAAGGAAGAAGAAAAAACATGTTGCAACTTCCTTCATCACTCGGAAAATGCTCTAGAAAAACCAGACCCACCCCATTGCTTCACTTTCCCATCAGCCCTGCCCTCCGCTCACCCAGGTCTGGAGATACAGGAAGCCAAGATGGCCAAAGTTTAGGGAGCTTGGACCATGGAACCTACAAGTCTCCCTGAATGCGATCTGCCTGCTCCTCTTCCTAGCAGACTAAACACAGGGGTATAAAAGGATGTAATTCTTCTCTCTTTTTTTTGCTGACATTGGGGCTAGATTTCAGGGTCTAGGTGCTGTTTCAGCTTTTTCTTTCAAGACTGGCACTCTACTACTTGAGCCACGCTTTTTGCTGGGTACTTAGGGGATAAGAGTCACTGATACTGGTCTACCCATGCTGGCTTTGAACAAGGATCCTGAGATCTCAGTATCCGAAGTAGCTAGGATTACAGTATACGCCACTAGCCTCTAGCTTCAATCACCTTATACACACTAGGACTACTAACTTATTCTTGCCAGTACAGCAATTTACATGTAAATATGTGACGATAAGGCAAAAATTGCTAGGTCAACTTAAGTACTGAATTATAATGGGGTCATGGAAAATTGCTAGGTTTAAATTGCAATACTGTGAGATTATGAAGAGGCTACATTTTAGAGTTAGGCACTCTCATAGTTGAATATAGGAGCAGACACCTATAATCCCAGCACTTGGGAGCTGAGGCAGGAAGATGGAGAGTTTCGGGACAGCCTAGACAACACAGCAAGACCAGGAATAAAAAAGAATAGAGTAAGACCCTCTCATCATCTATATAACCTCTGACTTTTGTATTTGCCATTCTATCTGCCAGGTGGCCCCTTCTTCCCAAAATTATCTCAAAGGCTTACTCAAAAAGTCACTTACTCAGGCTGGGAATATGGCTTAGTGGTATACATGAAGCCCTGGGTTCAATTCCCCAGCACCACCTATATAGAAAACAGCCAGAGGGGCTGGGGATATAGCCTAGCGGGAAGAGCGCTTGCCTCGTATACATGAAGCCCTGGGTTCGATTCCCCAGCACCACATATACAGAAAATGGCCAGAAGTGGCGCTGTGACTCAAGTGGCAGAGTGCTAGCCTTGAGCAGAAAGAAGCCAGGGACAGTGCTCAGGCCCTGAGTCGAAGGCCCAGGACTGGGGGAAAAAAAAAAAAGGCACTTCCTCAGTAAAGCTTCCCCTGATCTGCCATTTAAAACTATAAGGTCACACATATACCCCCAGCATTCCAAGACTTCCTTCCCTGTTGATTTTCTCTTGTCTTCCTATTCCCATGACAAGCTGTGCTGTTTAATTGTTCTTTCTTTCCTCACTAGACTGCAAACTCCATACAGATAGGATGCCATTCTTACCTGTTTTTATACCTGGATATACATCCCCAGAGCCTAAAGAAATGCTTAGCACTTATTAGGTACTCAATAACTCAATAAATAATCTCCAAGAAGAAAATTATTCTGAATGTTTCTTCTGCTGCTAAAAAAAAAGGGGGGGGGGGGGGGAATTGAAGACTCTTACTTTGCAGTATTATTCCAAAGACTTCACAATGCCTGATACATAGTATCAACTCAATAAAGACTTGTTACTAATCAAAGAAAGCTTCACAGAGTTGCTAATCTTCCAACAGATATCTGAACTACAGACTGTTAGATGTATCAAAGCCAATCTGCTGCTCTGATTTATCCACAGGGAAGCTGCAAAAGTCATTCTTGGCACTGCTAATTAATTTTCTTAAGTAGTCAGTTGCTTTGTATCTCAGGGGGCTAGAAGATACCCTAAGGCAAATCCTTCTTAGGAGGACAAGAGTCTAGACTAAGCTGTTGGAAAAATCAACCCTCATTGTTCTAAATTCCTCTTGGCTCACACAGCAGAGGTGTTCAAGGGTCTAAACTCCTGGGGATGGCGAGGACTATTCCTCCATTCCAGGCTAATCCTGCCATCTGGGCCTCCGGATGGCCAGTCAGCAGGAAAGACAGGAGGCAGGCAAGAAGGAGAATAAACGTTTACAAATATTGGATGAATGAATTAAAAAAGAAAAAAACCCAGCCAAGAGAAGAGTGAAAGAACCCTGGGAGAGGATAGCTCTCCAGGACCAGGCTGATGGGCATCAGGTCATTTTCCCAGCACTGGGGATGCGGCATCAGTGAAGAAAGGCAGAGCAGAAGTCCCCTGCAGCCCAGTCTGATGATTTCCACTGACGAATGAGAAAACAGAGTGGGGTCCTGGCAGGTTCTAGGGCCACAGGAGCCAGGTTGGGAGCCAAGTCTCTCAGTTTCTCTAACCTGTGCAAGTATGCCTGCCCTGCGCAGAGACAAGGAGCCTGAGAGGTCCAAAGCTCTAACCTCAATGCCAGCAAGCCCATCACCGCTGGTCCCTCGTGCAACACACTGGCAGAAGACAGATAATCACGGGCTGCATCCATGTGTGTCAGCTGGGTGTCAGGAGCTAACTAGAAAATGCCAAGAACTGTGGGAAAGCTCCATGTCTGTCTCCCCCTCAGTTAAAGGGGCAGAAGGACCATCTCCTCAACAGAAGGAAGAAAAGCATTCATTTTTGCAGGTCTCCTATGAGAATGAGAACTCACGTACAAAAACACAAAGTACCTCCTTGAGTCAGCAGATCTGAGTGGGTGCAAGGAAGAGATGTCCAGATTATTCTGAAAGCCGCTGCCAGCAGACCTTCAGGAGGACAGAGGGCACGGTGTGTGTGCAGGGTGGGAGGAGGGGTGTCTTCCACTATATTCCTAGTTATTTCTCAGACAGCCCAGCCCAGCGCTGTCTCAATCCCACAACTGCCATGACAACGCCTACACTGAATTTCTTCTTAAATGAGGATATAGTCACCGCATGCAAATAAGAGGATGCGAAAAACAAAAAGAAACCAATGATGGCCGTTAAGAAATTTTAAATCCAACCCTGCTTGTATGGAAGAATGCATTTAAAATGTGAAATATCAGGTAATGTCCTAGTTTGACTAAGAAGGTCAATATTTTCTTCTTCTTTTTCTGTAGTGTTTTCTTTCTAGTACTGGGAATTGCACACAAAACCTTACACCGGCTGAGTACTTGACCCTGCCACTGAGCTACCCACCCATCACATTCACTTGTGTGTGCAAGCCTTCATGGGAAAGCAGCCTCAGTTCAAGGTAGAAGAGGTAGAAGACAGAGACAGGGGATGAATGGGAGAGGCAAGGGGATACGTGTGGGGGTGGAAGCAACATATGTTAGTCACTTAGGCTGGGAGGGAAGGAAGCAGACATTCAGGAAAAATAAATAGAACCAGATCTGGCAATGACTGGGATATGTCATATATTCCAAGGGCAAAGAAAGCCACTTGGAGGGGTTAAGCCAGGAAGCTGCGTGATCAGAGCTGGGCTTCAGGCAATCTACTCCCCTCACTGCCTGCCAAGGGACTGAGAGTGCAGACCTTCATTCCTCAGCTGTCCACTTCTCCCACCCACCCCACCCTCACCTCAAACCCAATCTTATTTTCTTTCAGAATCTGAGCCAAGGTAATCAAGTCAAGTCCATGAAGGCAGGACAGTTTGAGACCCAGGAAGGGGGGGGGGGCACTGCTGCCCCTCCTCCTCTCTAAGAACCCAGAGAACATAACTGGTATAAAAGTCATTAAGATACAGGACCTCAGGCATTCACACACAATGAGACCAATGGAGGATATTCTTAGGTGAGGAACACAAAGGCATAACACCTATGTGCATCTGATCATACAAAACAGTATTTGTTGAAATGACCTCCAGGAAAAAGCCATTAAGAATTGGGGGTGGCGGGCAAGGGGAACTCCACTGGGCAGAGCATGATACCTAGGAGCCTGGTAGTCAGGGGAGGCATGGTGCATTTCTGTGGTAAGCATTCACAAAGCAGGGCTATAGTTTGTTCTCACATCAACTGACCTACCTGGCCAGAGACCTGGGCACCAGCAAGGTGAGAAAAAGAAAGGCACAAGCTGACCCCTTGCTATCCTCCAGAGTACAGCTCCAGGGCCTCATGATGGCCACCATCCACCTGCATTCCTAAGATGCTCTGCATTCCACTTCCCCAGGGCCTTGAAATGCCCTCACTAAACACCCCTCCCCCAGACCCTCTGAGTCCTGGAGAAGCCAAGCTTGACCAGCAATGGCAAACTTCCCTGCAAGCCCACCACCACCACCACCCGCCGCCCACAGCTCCCAGGAAGCTTGATCTTTAGAATCCTAAGAGCCTTCTCCTAAGAATTTAAGGAGGCCAGGAAGGAGGTGAGGACAGGGATAGAGGAGGAAGGGCATGGTTCTTCCAAGGACAGACAGGGACTCCTTGTGTCAGAGTTAAAAATAACCTCGAGCAACTACACCCAGCTCCTGCCCTCCCAGAGGCCAATGGGCCTTGGCAGCAAAATCTCTCCCTGCAGAGAAAATGAGGCCCAGAGAACAGAAGGGAGAGAATAGCTGTGTGGGTATAACTTCGCCAAGTCCTACCTCTAGGCTCCTGTCATGCTCCTCACATGCCCTTTCCTCCAAACAAATGCTAATCCACCAAACTGACCTACAGTGCTCTCAGGCCATGATTAGTACCAGCACCTATGCCGTAACCAGAACAGTCAGAAGGAGAACTCCAAGGTAAAACTGATGGAAACGCCCTGTCAGGTACCTCTGGCTAAGCAGGCACTCTGGCCATCTGTGTCCCTTCCTCATCTTGCTCCATTGGGTCTCCAGGATCCCTAGGCAGTAGAAGAAGAGGGCACAGATCACCAATACCTCTGCCCCTGCAGCTAGAGAGTGAAAGAAACTCCTGCTTCTGGTAACATTCTGCAGGTGGCTGAGCCGAAGCGGCCAGAGGGGCTGTGGTTGGACTTAGGAAGAGGCCCCATGAGCCATACTCAGTTATTCTTGGAAACCAGTGAGATGAGGTCAGGCTTTAGAATGTGGTAACCTGAAGCCTCACACTGTAGAATGGAGAACAGGATTTAGCAACAGCACAAGAAGACAAGTAGATAGCAAGCTCGGTCTCAGAACAGACAGGGCAAGGGGCAGGACAGTCTCAGCCCCACATAACCTCTAGCCAGGTGGCCTCCTTGGAGGTGACCAGAGGCAGCGAAGGATAAGGATTTTGAAGAGCTTGTATTCCCTCATGGTCTAATTCCCTCCCTCCTAGGGAAGCCAGGCAGATCCACAGACCCTCTGGCCCTGAACAGCTCACCAAGCTCAGGCTGGAGGAAGAAAAGGCAAAGAGGGAAGACACAGGTGACAAGTGACAGATTAGTCCACAGGATGGCAGGAAGTCCTGGGACAGATCAGGGCCTGGTCAGAAAAAGTCTGCAGCAGTGGTGGGTTTATTTTTAGCCACTGGGGCAGAGGGGCTGAATAACAGTCCTGGGCCCTGGGCAGGAGGCCAGACTGCAAGTGACCTCCCATCAGTATGGATAACCAAGATGGCAGAGGAGGGTGGTCAGCTCAATCATCTACTACAGAGCAAGCAGGAAGTACAAGGTCAGCCATAGGACAAAGGCACAGCAGTTGGCAAAGGGGCCAACACTAGGTCTTCTCTGAGATCCCCTCCCCTCCCCAGGACTTGGAGATCTCATCATTGCTTCAGGCTCGAAGAAGAGTCATTACAGAAGCTGCATGTGGTAGCTCATGTCCATAATCCCAACTATGTAGAAAGTGAAGACCAGGAGGACAGAAATCCAAGGGCAGCCCGGGCATTAATCAGTAAGTAGGATGTGTTAAAGCACATCTGTGATCCCAGCTATGAGGGAGGTATGGCTCTTAAGAGGACTGTGGTCCCAGGCTAGCCAGGCAAAAATGTATGACATCCTATCTGAAAAATAAAGCAAAGGGGACTGGTGGTATGGCTCAAGTGTTAGAGCACCAACCTAACAAGCACAAGATTCTTGAGTTCTGCTTGAGAACTGCTAATGGTCATCATCATCGTTGTTATGGAGACAAAGACATCCTTAAGGGCATCTTCACTGAGACAGAAGAGGCTTCCAGTGGGTAGCCACAGAGTCGCTACCTTAGGCCACCTCCAATTCTTCACTTCCCAAATAAGTCCAATGGACAGTGGCCAGAAGATGCTTGGGAAAACCCTCAGGAATCAGGTGACCACAGCCTGGCAGATCTTTGAGAGGAACATCAGATACATGCAGAGGTTGACCTTGGGCACATGTCCCAGGCTCTGTCATCTGCTAGCTGGCACACACAGGTGTTTACTAGACCAGAGAATCAATTCCCCAAGAACCCAACAATCCCAGAGGCCAAGCCCAACCTCATGCTCCTTTCCTCTGTGTCTCACTTCCTTCTCCAACCAACTTAGATTACCTAGTAAAAGGGATCCCATAGTCTAAGTCTCAGAGCCAAAGCCACCATACTCCTTTTGTACAGGCAGGAAGGAAAGGAAATATCAGGGATTCCCTTCTCCTCTTTGCTTCCTCACACTTGAGAACTCTCTTCTGACCCTGCATTCTCGGGCTCAGTGAACCAGGTCATAAATCCTAATTTTCTCATTGGCTCCTAGCTGTCAGCTCAGAATAGTCCCCAGTCCACGACTATGTCTATGTGTGAATTAAAGAAGGTACTCCTAGGTAGAGGCCAGGGGCTCACATCTGTAATCCTAGTTACTCAGAAGGCTAAGATTCAGAGGACTGAGGTCCAAAGCCAGCCCAGACAGGAAAGTCAACAAGATTCCACAGAAAAGACAACAAACTCCATCTCCAAAATAACCAACAAATGTCAGACTGAAGATGTGGCTCAAGAGATGGAGTGCCTGCTGAGTAAGTACAAGGCCCTGACTGCAAACCCCAGTACTGGGGAGCAGAGCAGGGGAAAAACTCTCCTTGAGTACATGCAGCACCATACCAACATAAAGGCTAGCAAGTACACATTCAGGCTTGAGCCAGGTGTCCCTGTGTGGGGCAATTGGCCTGGAGCTGCCTACCAAACTCAGGCAGTCACCTTTGAACATTCAAATACCTGCCCTTTCCCAAAGTCAAATAACAAAGGAGACTGGAGTCAAGAAAGCATAGCACTCTTCATCTCTACCTTATACCACTATGGCACTCACATGGGAGAGAAGACACCTCTCCTACCCACACTGGCTCCCACAGCCTGTCCTCTCCCATAGCTGGCTGGAACACTTTCCCAAGTCTTCATACACCGAAGAGCACAGCTGGTCAGTGACATTAACTACTGGGCAAACTACTATTAAGCCTACCAAAATAACATGCGCCCTGGCCAGATACTGCTGAGGGTCAGATAGGAGCAAGTCAGCACCTCTCCTGTGGGCTCTTTGGCCTCTGGCCTCCAGTGCATCCTCTTCCACCAGCCCACACTGGCCACACTCAGTGGCTGCTGCACCCAACAACCCTCAGAAGGGCACACTGAGGCCTGGGTAGTTTAACCAACCTACCCAATATCATACAATCAGTACATTTTTTGGTGCTGTTGTTTGGGGGGGTTTGGTTTGTTTGTTTTGCTTTCTTCCCTAGTACACAACCCCTAGAAACAAGCTCATTTATGCTTACTTGTATCTATACTTACATACAGATACAAATGTATCCATATCTTAAAATCAGCATTTTTCCTAGGGACTAGAATAGGCACAACAGTCTCACTAGGTTATGTATCTGATGTATATTAAGGTATCCAAGGTCTCCCTCCTACAAGGTGACCTATAAGGAACATGACGCTTCTACCTGGCCGATTAACACAGTTCAGTCTTTGATAGCCACATCTACCACCCGGCATGACAATGCTTTAGCAACCCACGAACCCAAGGAACCCAGACCAAGAGCAGGTCCTCAGGAGTCAGGTCCCAAGCAGTGGCTCTGATGCCAACAAGAACCCCTTGGTCATGCCACTGAAGCTTGGTGCTCTAGCCCAATGAGTTCCTTCAGTGAACTGAAAGGAGTCCAAGGCGTTGCCTTCCCCTGGCTCTGAGGTGCAAGTCCCCTCACCCCAGGCCTTACACCTTTGCCAATAGCGGCTGCAGCCTGCGTAAAGAACTCCACCCTGCCCACCCACCTCCCTCCAAGACACAGAAGCATGTAGAAAAGAGGCAAGACAGGAAAGGGGGTGAAAGAGAGAGGGGGGGGAGAGAGCTTAGATGACCCCTAGCAGGGCCTGACGCAGAGGAGAAGAGGCAGGAAAGTGTGAATTCCAGTGTCACAGATACCAAACCACCAGGGAGAATCCTGGCCAGGCGCACACACTGCTTCAGCATTGTGAAACGACTCAGACGCAAATGCTGGTGACACGCTCCCTCCCACCTTGGCTGACATTCCACCTGGCACAGGCCTCTCACATCCCTGAGCCCCGTGGGTGACAGGACCTTTGGCCCCACCTCCAGCCCCAGGATTTGGCCAAGCATTAAGTTTGTCTCCAGCAGGCAGTCTCGAGGCTTGGCTCCTCCAACCTCCTCTCAGTCCCTGCACCGGCTCTTAAATAGAATCGCCAGCTGAGGATGGCCCAACTTCTTGGGTTCCAAGTCCTCTGAACACTGTCTCAGCCATGGATACTAATATTTTCATATCCATCCACAAAGGAACCTTCTGTTGCCCACCAATTAGATAGCCGTGAAATCCCAGGAGGGCTTTTCTGCTCCATCTATCAGCCAGTGACCCCTAATCTTAGCTGGAGATGGTTTTCAAGCTCTATCAAAGTCCAGAATTCAAAAGGACAGTGAGCTGGGCCAGCTTTGCTCCTGCCTCTGATGCAAAAAGCCTGCTCTGGTAAAGAGGTCAGGGCCAGGGCCAGGGCCAAGGCCAAGGCCAAGGCGGATGTATCTGGAGCCTTGTCTCAACACAGGAACAGAATGAAACTATCCTTCCCTCTAAAATTCATAGCCCCAGCCAGGCACCAGTGGCTCACACCTATAATCCTAGCCATTCAGGAGGCTGAGATCTAAGGATCATGGTAGAAAGTCAACCAGGCAGGAAAGTCCACAAGACTCTTATCTCCAATAAACTACAAAAAAAATAAAAATAAAGCTGGAAATGGAGCTGTGACTTAAGTATTAGAGTGCTAGCCCTAAGCAAAAGAACCTCAGGGACAGCACCCAGGCCCTGAGTTTAAGCCCCAGGACAGGTGAAAAAGAAAAAAAAAAAAAATCAGACCCAACAACTCAGTGACTAGAAACTTTTCTTTAAACACCCACAAGCCCCTACTTCAAAATCTGCTTAAGTACATGATGGGTGGATCCAATCCTGAGCCCGCAGATCCACTTGCCCTGACTGACCAATCTGCTCTCGTGCTTCTCTCCTCATGACCTGCTTCACCATGACCTCCAGCAGACCTCCAATCCTCAGAGATGTCCCTTTCCCAAAGTTCCTTCCTAACCATAACATTTAGCCCAGTAGAACTTGCAAGGCTCAACTTCCTGCACTGTTCAACTTGTGGCAAGCAAGTTGAGTTTCATTCCTTCGTGCTAATTAATTGTAATATTAACAGTCATACATTTGTAGTGGCTACTATATTTGACAATAAGGTCCTAGATTACAATAGTTAATTTTGCCCAAATTAGTTGGCCAGTTGGTGTTTTATGGAGCATCTCATTACATGGTACGAGCTGGCCTCAATAACCTCTTGATCCTCCTAGCTCCCAAGGACTAGGCTTAAAAAGGTGTACTACCACACCTAGCTCAAACAGTTTTCTTGACTTCCAAAACTTTATAGGCCATTACACACAACGATATCCTCCATGGGAATACACACATACATAGATGTATACATATATGCATAACTACCTATATATATAAAGGAGGCTGGGTAATCTGTGAGATTTTTCTCTCCTTGTCATTCTACCCAGCAAACCCCAATTTGAGATACCCTCTCCCCTGGCCACACTACCTGTCACCTCTCCGGCAAGATCACAGAAGTAGGGGTGCTGAACAGGATGTTTCCTTAATGGGAAGTGGGGGGAGGGGCCTGGTATTTCCCTCTAACAGTGAGCAGACAAAGTGTGAGATTCTTGTCTTCATATGAAGTCACCTAAGGAAGCCACATTGCACTGGCACCTCTATGAACTCGACAGGGAGGCCCGCAGGAGAAAGAAAAGGAAAAGAAAGTGCAGGACCTTGTTTCCTCTCATCTACGCAATGGAAAGATAAACAGAGATAGATTATGACAACATTCTATCTACACTTTATAAAGCAATAACAGGCTTCACCTAATCAGCACTGCACAGCAGGACAACAGGACCTGTTTTAATTAAATCTGTTCAGCTAATCCCTGAAAGTCACCATGACATGGAGAAGCAGAAGCCCACAGAGGAAGCCCATGAGGAATACAACCAATTAATACACAAATGGGTTGAGACTTTATGTCTCTACCAAAGAAAGCATATAATTCCTATATTCTTGTGTAAACAATAACAAAATAATAAGATTTCTATCCAATACTTCCTTAAAAAGGAGAGAGAAGCGAAAGAAGAAAAGAAAATAGCTCTTTGCCACAAACCCAATACTCATGAAGCTCCTGAGGTGCCTTGGAAACTGTACCTCTAAGTTGTGCAGAGGCCTAACCAGTGCCCACTGGATAATAGTCAATGGAGGCCTGTGGTCACACAGGGTTGACAGAGGCTCTAAAACAGCTACTGTCCCAAAGCCTTGGATGTCACAGCAGTTAGGAAGTAGGGAGAGGCCTAAGGCTAGGAGTCAAGAGATCTGGGTTCTAATCCTGCCTCTGCCATGTAGATGGCTATGTTACCTTAAGCAAGTCACTCATTCTGGGCCTTGAAAGAAGAAAGAGTTGGGGTTAGATGAGAAGACCTCCTCTCCAACCCTCTCCAGCTCTGCCTGGATGTACGAATGTGACTTAGAATCCAGCGGGAGAGATGATGAGGCCAAATCATAGCACTCAGCAGGGGGAAAAAAGGGCATTTCATCATCAGCTCTCCACAGTGGAGGTAAACAAGCAGCAAGGTGAGCTTGGGACCATTTTTAAACCCTGACTTCACTTAACAGGGCAGAGAGGTCAGTATGCCATAAGATCAGAACTTGGGGCTACCTTCCACCAACTCTCAGGGCCACATGACAGTAGACACCCAAAAAAGTCCATGACAACTCAGCTTCTGCTTCTCATCTCCGCCCTACATCCTCAGGAATGGACTCAAACACCCTGCAGAGAGCAGGTCTCCTCCCTTCCTCTCAGAATCCACAGGTGGGGTCTCCAATCCCACCAGCCCCTACTACAACTTCCACCCTTGCTGATCATCAGAAGGTTTAGAACAGCACCTCACTCACTATTCAGCATCTAAAGTTAATCAACATGCAAGATCTAGAAGTCTTTTTGGTACCTGTCTCTGGAACAGGATTCTTTGAACCAGAGTCTCCCACAGCTGTCATTATGTCTTAGCCAATATTTGGATATGAAAGTGCTGTTGACACTGCTGTCAGTCTCCAAGTGCCTCATCCCTCCTTTCTTCCTCTATTATTAAGTGCTCACACAAAGATGTGTGGGAAATCTACAATTGAACTTCTAAGATCTGGGAGCAGGCTGCCTGTCAAAACAGATTCGACTCAGTCTTCACACACTTCTTACTGGAGACATATAAACCATGAGCATTATTTAATATACTGATAATTTTTTTCAATACTATTCAAGGAGAAAGAAAAAAAAATACCCAAGCTTCTCTCCTATTAATTACAATAGAAATTTGAACAGCCACCCAAAAGCATTTTAGGGGATGTGTGTGTGTGCTCGCAAGCTACAAATAAGGAGACGTTGAGAGCTTTTGTTCTGAATTCTTTATATTACTTTCCAACTATAACAGAATGAATGAACAGCCAGTGTCCCCAGACTGCTGATGGGCGAAGGCAGATGGCATCTCAGAAGGGCCAAAAAACTCTCCTGGAAAGAACATCTGTCACTGTCCCAATGGTACAGGTCACCTGTGGTCAAACTATTCGTTCACCTCCAGTCCCTCAAGGTCAGAGCCACCGTCAAGCCACACAACTTCTCCCTTTGCCTCCCTCACAAACAAGTATGGAAAGGAGGTTGAAGGTACAGCTATTACAGTGTTCATGACAATGAGTTATTCCCCCTGGACAGTCAACACTAAGTAATAACCAGAATCCCTCACCAAGTGCTCATAGTAGAAAACCAAAGAAGTCCTGACAGAGCTGAGGAGGAATATGGCAAGAAAAAAATTACCTTTAAGGCCTTAAAATCGAGACATTGTACCAGGTTTGTTTTTTTGTTTGTTTATGCTATCTAATTGTATATCCCAATAGTTGATCTGTGTTTTATTTGATCACTGAAACGCAACTAACTGTGCAGTCTGGAGGGGAAGAGAATATGAATATATATATATATTCATATTACATTATGTATATATATATATATATATATATATAACACAAAGGAAGTATTTCTCTCCTCCTCCAATCACTAAAGGCACCCCATGGGAAACAGACTTGACAAGTGACCTTTCGGGATGTGGTTTTTGACCTGAAACCTTTCCGGTGACCCTTACTGACTGGGGACCACACCACACCTCCAAGTTCATTCTGTTTCACTTCTGTTGATACTTAAATCCCCATCCTCCCCCCTCCCAAGCACTGTCCAAGAGGAAGGAGGGAGGGGGAAACAGAGAGAGAGAGAGAGCAACAGACAGACAGACAGACAGACAGACAGACAGACAGATAGACGGAGGGAGGCAGGGAGGGTGGGAGGGAGAGAGAGAGAGAGAGAGAGAGAGAGAGAGAGAGAGAGAGAGAGAGAGAGAGAGAGAGAGAGAGAGAGAGAGAAGGGGGGAGGTTGGGTTTCCCCAGCCCAAGAATAGCGCTTCCTCCGGCTGCCTACTAGTCGCCGGGGCCAAGGACTTAAGTGGCTGGTCTCCTGATTGTGGACCGAGCACCCGGCCAAGCCCTGGCTTCCAGACTCGGTTGACAAAGATCAATAGAACTATGGAAACCAGCAGACTTCGCGCCCGGGCCTGCTGGCCTCCCATCTGGAGCCTCAGGAGGACAGGGGGTAGGAGGGGACCGGCTCTCCCCGGATCAAAACAATCCCTCCCCCGCGCGGGGGGCGGCGTCCCCGCGGAATCTCCAGCCTCGCGCCCGGGAGCCGGCGCGCCCCACGGCGGGCCGGGCCGCCCTGGCGAGGCCCGGGGAAGTGAAATCACACATTCCGGCTCCCAAATAAGGAGCGAGGCTAAATAAACCGCCCCCCCCACCCCCACCCCGAGATCCGACTTCTCCAAACCAACCGACCAACCAGCTCAATGAGTAATGGGTCTTTTGTGCCCGCAAAAGAAAAGAGAAAAAGAAAGAAAAAGAAAGGGGCGAGGGAGGGAGGGAGAAGGAAAGAGGACAGGGAACCCACCACAATATCCTCAAAAATCACTTCCTGGAGATGGGGTGAAATCAGCAGCCGTGGTCCTCCTCCTCCTCCCCCCTCCCCACCCGCCCCGATGCCAAGCGTGACGACTCAGCCCCCAACATGGCAGAGCCCCCCACACACACACCCACACACCAACCACCACCACTCGTTCAGAGGTGACCGGACCACTCGGTGGGGAGGGACCCCACCATCCCCGCCGCGCGCCCTGGCGTCCCGCCGTCCCGGGCCGGACAGTCCCGCCGCGATCACACGCCGCCCGGGACGGGACGGGACGGCCCGTCCCAGGCCCGGATCGGATCGGATCGGATCGGATCGGATCGGGTCCTGGACGCGCGCGGAGTCCCGGCGCGCCGGGCTTCCCGCCCTCCCCGCCGGCCGGCCGGCGCTCCCCTTCCCCGGGCCCCGCGCGCGCGCACGCACACGCACACACCGGCCGGCAGCCCCCCCCCTCCTTCCCCGGCCCCCCGCGCGCACACACACATACACACACACACACACACACACACACACACACCGGCCGGCACCACCCCCCCTTCCCCGGGCCCCCGCACACCACACACACACACACACCACACACAGACACCGCCCTTCTCCCCCCCCCCTCCCTCCCCGCTTCCCCGGGCCTCGCGCGTACTTTGAGGGCGAATTTCTCCTGCGTCCTCTTGTTGAAGATCTGCAGAACTTTGCCGTTGATGCCCAGCCCCAGGACCTGGCTGGTGACCTTGTAGTCGTCGATGATGGCGTTCTTCTTGATCTGCAGGCTGGACTTGACGTGGAACTGGGGGAACTGCGGCGGGGGCGGCGGCGGCGGCGGCGGCGCCGGGGCCGGGGCCGGGGCGGGGGTCTGAGGCTGCGGCGGCTGAGGCGGCTGAGGCGGCTGAGGCGGCGGCGGCGGCGGCGGCGGCGGCGGGGCCGGGAACGGCAGCGCCGGGGCCTGGCCTTGCGAGTTGGACAGCATGGTGCGCGGAGACCCGGGCGCCGGGCCGGGCGGGCCCGCGGACGCCCCCTGCTCCGGCTCGGGACGGGGTCCCCGCCACCCCCCGCCCGGCGGCGGCGGCGGCGGCGGCGGCGGTGGCGGCGGCGGCCGAGACGGCGAAGTTTGCTCCGGGCTGGAGCCGGTGTCCCCGCCCCGGCCCGGCTCCAGGCTCGGCGGGTCGCGGGGCTCCGTGGGTCCCGCCGTGCGACACCAGCGCCCACCGGCCCGGCCTCCTCCTCCCTCCCTCCCTCCCTCCCTCCCTCCCCCCGGGGGCCTGGCGTTCGGGGGACGCGGGACGGCGGGGCCCGGCCGGGGGGGAAGCGGCCGCACGACAAAGTACCCAGCCCCGGGGCCGGCGGCCGCGTCACGGGCTCGTCTGCGTCCGGGGCCGGTCCTTAAAGGGGAGGGCCGGGAGGGGCGGGGCTTCGGGAGGCGTGCGGGTGGGGGAGGGGCGCGCCTTAAAGGGGAGGATGCCGGGGCGTCGGGAGCACGGCGGGCGCGCGGACTCGGTCAGCCTGGGGCCGGGTGCGGGGGGCGGGGGGGTGCCAGGGGGAGAAAGGACGCGGGGATGGCGTTTCGTTGCCGAGCCCCGCTCCCGGGGACCGGGGGACCCGCGAGTGGAAGCAGCTGGACGCTTCCGATCGACCGGACGAGCTACGGCTCTCTGGTTGTCGTCCCATCCTGGGAGCCGGCAGCAGCCGCGAGGTGTGTGTGTTTTAAGGAGAGGGCGGGCTGGGAAGCACCCCGCGGGGTGAGACCTCAGGGGGGCGAGGTGGAGTTTATTCACCCCGGCGGGGGGCAGGAGGGGGACGACGCACGTCGGGCGATGCTCCGTGTCCTCCTCACGGGGATCATTGTCCTCTGGAGCTGGATATTTTTCTCATGAAGTTAGTTTTGTGGGGGTTTTTTTGGTTCCAGCAAAGATTTGTGTCAGTTTAGTAATTATGCCCGTGATGTTATTTTTTATGTGAAGAAACTTAAAAAAAAATGGACACGTGGTGGAAAAAGGATTAATTAGGATTGAGACTGGCTAGACACACCTATGCACCGTTGTGTGCCTGCGATCCCTACCCACTGCTGAGACAGAAGCGAAGCTGGAGGATTGCACCTTGGAAACCAGCCTGACAGACTTGGAGACCTATGGAGGGAGGAAGGAAATTGAAATTGTAAGAATTCCCTGGATCCTTCCCCAATTACAGCCCCTCGGCTTTCTCTGCTATACCCTTCATGAGGTTCTGTCTTCTACTGAG